>NC_090447.1:386016863-387249994 GCF_031143425.1 Pleurodeles waltl | reverse complement strand
ACCCACCTCCTCCCCAACAACTAACAACATGGGAGGAGCAGGTCTTGGCGATTCTGCAACCTGAGGGCCTCGCAGGAGTAGGTGGAGGAATGGATTCTGGTAAATCAAATCCTAACTATTACATCCCCCACCCTACCTGCATGCCAACACATACCCCCACCCTCACCCCCATCACTCTAACTCCTCACAAATGTCCCAACATCACAAACCACACATCCTAACACCAAGCCCTGCATGCAACAACAAAGCATTGACACCCATCACCAAAGCATGCCCACTGCACATACCCATACACCCCCCTAAACCATCATCACACAAGGTCCCACACAGGAATGCAAGCACTGGGGTACACGGTCACCCACCCATTGCACACCATGGCACACACAGATGTAATAACCATCCTTTTATACCCCTGCAGGACCCCTACCCAACGTCACCGGACAGGAGGGTCCACACATGTCCACACCACCAACAGAAGAGGCCCACAGTGATGACAGCACCTCTGTCCAACTGGATCTAGATGACCAGTCCGGCCCATCGGGGACCTCGGGACAGTCGGTTCGGCACACCCAGTCACAGGCCACCACAGAGCTTCCCCCTTCTATACCAGCACAGCACCCACCCAGCGGGCCCATACTTCCGTCCCCAGGACACGTCAATCAGCTGTGTGTCCACCACTACAGGGAACCCAGGCTAATCCACCACCCCAACAACAACAGGGACCTGGGGGCAGTGGTGGTGGGCACACGGTCCAGGGGACGGAGGCTCAGGAACACAGCGGAACTGGGAGGGCTGCTGTGCGACAGGGGGCAGTCAGTCCCAGGGAACCCACTCTCCACAAGGCCCTCTCCTCCATCATGGGAGCCTACGACCACTCCCAGGAGATGATGGCAACGGTACTGGCCAAGTTTCAGGAGACCCAGCACCTGCAGGAGGAACAGTATATGGGCTTCAGGGAGGAACTCAGAACCATCAATTCCACCCTGGGCACCATCGTTGGGGTGCTGAAGGAAGTACTCAACACCTGGAGGGACACTGTGGCACTACAAGGGTCCCCTGACACTAGCCTGGACGATGAACTGCCCACCACCTCCGCCGGTGCTAGTGGACAGGAGGCACCACCACAGGACCACCACAACAGCACCACACACCCTGCAGAGGGAGAACCCTGAGAGCCAGGACAAAGACAGAGAATGATGACAAGACCCCCGCCAAGAAATGAGACCACCCTAATTGTCATCCTACTGTCCCACTTTGTCACCCTGTCCATCCTTAAACTGCCCCAGCTCCACTTCCTATGCCCATATGGGCAATGCACCTGTGAGACTAATAGACTGGACTCTGCCATGGACATTCCTCCACCATCACCCCTCACCATTTTACAACCCCCTCCAATATTGAGCACTTTAATAAACACCCTTAAAGCACAAAACAATCTGGAGTCTTTCTGTGATTTCGGAATACCGAATTAGCAATAACTGTGGCAAAAAGCTTTTTCATTGGTAATGTCAACATACCTATGTCACACAGCTCTAGAGGAATCAAAGCAGATATCACACAGTGGGACCCACATCTGTGAAATCATAAGGGAAAGTGACAACTCAGTGACCATACACTGCGTGAAAACGACAGACAGTAGAGAGGCAGTAGTGTTTAAGTACATGTAGTAGGCAGGTCTGTATTCTTACCTGTGTGTCACTGGAAATATTGCTGGATCACTGAGTCCCTGTTGTCCATGTCTTCTTCCTCTGCTTCCTCATCTTCACTGTCCACAGGCTCCACAGCTGCCACAACACCGCCATCTGGACCATCCTCCTGCAGAAAAGGCACCTGTTGTCGCAAAGCCAAGTTGTGAAGCATACATCAGGCTACGATGATCAGGCATACCTTCTTTGGTGAGTAGAATAGGGATCCACCTGTCATATGGAGGCACCTGAACCTGGCCTTCAGGAGGCCGAAGGTCCGCTTGATCACCCTCCTAGTTCGCCCTTGGGCCTCATTGTAGCGTTCCTCTGCCCTTGTCCTGGGATTCCTCACTGGGGTCAGTACCCAAGACAGCTGTTAGACACACACTAACCTGGAAGGATATCCCCAGACCCACACAACCATTCCCACTGACTAGCTTCCAGGTGCTCACCTAATAGCCACACATGGTATCTCTGGAGTTCACCCATCACATAAGGGATGCTGCTATTCCGCAGGATGTAGGCGTCATGCACTGAGCCAGGGAACATGGCATTCACATGGGAGATGTACTGGTCTGCCAAACATACCATCTGTACATTCATCGAATTATAACTCTTCCTTTTTCTGTACACCTGTTCACTCCTGTGGGGGGGGACCAAAGCCACATGTGTCCCATCAATGGCACCTATGATGTTGGGGATACGTCCCAGGGCTTAGAAATCACCTTTCATTGTAGGCAAATCCTCCACCTGAGGGAAAACGATGTAGCTCTGCATGTGTTTCAGCAGGGTAGACAACACTCTGGACAACACGTTGGAAAACATAGGCTGGGACATCCCTGATGCTATGGCCACTGTTGTTTGAAATGACCCACTTGCAAGGAAATGGAGCACTGACAGCACCTGCACTTGAGGGGGGATGGCGGATAGCTGACATGAGGTCTGGCTCCAACTGGGTACACAGTTCCTGGATTGTGGCACGGTCAAGCTTGTATGTGATAATCACATGTCATTCCTCCATTGTCGACAGGTCCACCAACGGTCCGTACACCGGAGGATGCCACCATCTCCTCACGTGTCTCAGCGAACGGTGCCTATGAAGGACAACAGAGAGCACAGAATCAAACAACTCAGAGGTACGTGCCCACAGTTTACACAGAACACCATTCAGACTCAAAAAGTGGCCTGTATGTGTGTTGAGTCAAGGCCTAGGTATGTGTGACGCAGTTGAAATTGTAGGCATGTGGGCCCCCAAAATGGCAGCTGCCTGACCTGTAAGGTGGGACAATTGGATGTGAGGTAACTGCGCTGGCGCTGTACACCGTCGCTGTAGGCGGTCGAAGACCGCGGTGCAATGCTGCATTGGTTAACATTGGACCCTATGGGTCCCAGGAGCCAATGACGATGTACGCCAGCGATTAAGGTACGCACCGCCGCGGACGTGACCGCCATTTTCTATCTGTTCAATCACTCGATACCTGATCTTCAACAGGAGCGGACACTGCAAGTGCTGCTGTGACCTCGGTCTGGAAGAGACAATGGCTTGAGTGTCTGGGGAAAGGACCCCTGCCTTCACATCGGAGGAGTTGGAGAAACTTGTGGATGGGGTCCTCCCCCAGTACACGCTACTCTACTGTCCTCCAGACAAACAGGTAAGTACACTGGGAGCATGCTGTATGGGCTATGCCTGTGTGGAGAGGGGTGGATGTGAGAAGGAAGGGGGCAGAGTGCTGCGTGCATCAAAGACGGTGAATGCATGTGCACATGGCAAGGGTAGGGGTGGGGGCCAATCACTTTGACGGTGCAGTTGGTAATAACTTTCTCTTCCCCCGGTACAAATCATGTAGGTCAGCGTCCAGCAGAAAAAAGATATTTGGCGTGCCATCGTCAAGGACGTCCGGAATCCTGGGGGTCTACCATAGACGGAGCTCCCACTGCCGGAAAAGATGGGAGGACATTTGCCGCTGGAGCATGAAGACGGCGGAGGCTCAGCTAGGGATGGCCTCCCAACGTGGGAGGGGTGCCCGTCGCACCATGACCCCCCTGATGTTCAGGATCCTGGCGGTGGCATTCCCAGAGTTGGATGGGCACTTGAGGGCATCACAGCAGCCACAAGGGGGTGAGTACACTCGCATTCTGCTGATTTTGGCGCAGTGGAGGTGTCTGGGTGAGGGAAGTGGGCTGTGGGTTTCCCTAGGCCAGGGCGAGTTCCGTAGGCAAGGTCCCTCCGTAAGGCAGGCCATGTGGCACCCCACCGCACCTCTGTAGAGTGCCAACTACACCTAGTCATGCCCCTGTGTCATCCATGTGTGCAGATGTCGTCCATAGCCTAGTAGGCCATTTCCCAGGAATTGAACAGTGGAGCCCAAGAGCGCGGCGTAGTGCAGGGGGCTTCTGTGTCTGTCGTCTCCGCCAACGGTAGCGGTAATGCATGCACTCAACATGTCTTTCTTCTGTCGTCCTCCCCTTTTTGTGGTATCCCTATTCTTGTGTGCATTAGCATCATCAGGCGGAGGAGCAGTGGCACCGGAGCACGAGGGGGCTGCATCCCACATGGCCATGGAGGGCCACACTACGGAATCGGACTTCACCAGTGGGACGGAGGGCGAGGGGAGCTCCACGGTTGGGACAGGAGCTGAGACCAGTGACACGGACTCGTCCTCTGATGGGAGCTCCCTTGTGGTGGTGGCAACATCTGTGCCCCTTCATCTACAGGTACAGCCGCCATCCCCCCTTCCAGCACCGCCCTTCCAGCAGCCCCTCAGCCTTCCCCCCGTGCCCGCTCACCCAGGAGGGTGGGCATCACCTTCGCCCCAGGCACCTCAGGCCCTGCCACAGTCACCCCTGAGGCCATTGACCTCCTCAGGTCCCTCACTGTTGGGAAGTCTACCATTTTGAATGCCATCCAGGGTGTAGAAAGGCAGTTGCAACAAACTAATGCATTCCTGGAGGGCATTCATTCTGGTCAGGTGGCCCCTCAGCGAGCTTTTCAGACTCTGGCCTCAGCAATGATGGCAGCCATTGTCCCTGTGTCTAGCCTCCCCCCTCCATCTTCCTCCACCCAGACCCAATCCCCTGTACCTCAGCCTATCCCAAGCACACCTACAGACCAGCATGCACACACGTCAACACACAAGGGAAGATCAGGCAAACATAAGCCCCACACATCCCAAAGGCACTCATGCAACATCACACACATGCAGACACACCAACATCCACTGCCTCCACTGTGTCCCCCTCCTCCTCGTCTCCCTCCTCCCTCCCTGTCTCATCTGCACTCACACCTGCATGCACTACCTCTACAGCCACTACTACCATCACCAGCACACCCACCACCACACCCCACTCATGTGCAGTCACCACCCCCACTACCATTCACATGTCCCCTGTGTCCTCTCCCAGTGTGTCTGTGATGCCCCCTCCCAAGATACACAAACGCAGACACACACCCACCCAACAGTCATCCACCTCACGACAGCCTCCAGCGCATGCACCTTCACCCAAAGTCAGCAAACGAACACCTCCTACAACCACAACCTCTTCCTCCACTCACAAACCCCCTCCAGCTACCCGTCCCAGTGTGTCCAAAAAACTTTTCCTGTCCAACCTTGACCTCTTTCCCACACCTTCCCCACCCCGTCCGTCTCCTAGGTCCTGAACTCAGCACCTCAGCCACAACATCTCTGGGACCAGTGGTGCCTGTAGTCACCGGAATCTGGAGTGCACCGGCCACCAGGGCAGCCAGTGTGGCACAGAGCCACAGCACAGACAGTCCCCCACCTGTGAAGCATCAGAAGTTGGCCAGTGCCCGGCGGGAGAGGGGGAGGACTCCAGCCACCAAAGCCACTCCCAGGGGTACAGGTGGGAGTGTGGAGTCAGCTGCGACACCTTCCAAGGTGGGAAGGGGCACAAGAAAGTCAGCAAGTCTGGGAAGAGCAGCACAGTGGAGAAGACCGCCATCATCCCAGCTGCCAGGAGGCCACCGACAGCACCAGCCCAGCTGCCCAGGAGACCACTGCCAGCACCAGCCCAGCTGCCGGGGAGGCCACCGCCAGCACAAGCCCCACTGGGCCATGAAGGACCGCCAGCAAAAGCCCCGCTGGGCCATGAAGGACCGCCAGCAGCTGAGTCACTGCTATGGAGACCGCTGCTCCTAGCACCGCTGAACAGGGCACCGGCGTCTCAAGAACCGCTGAACAGGGCACTGCCGCCTCAAGAACCGCTGAACAGGGCACCACCACCTCAAGCACTGCTGAACAGGGCACCGCCACCTCAAGAACCACTGAACAGGGCACCACCACCTCAAGAACCGCTGAAAAGGGCACCGCCATCTCATGCACCGCTGAACAGAGCACGGTCACCTCAAGAACCGCTGAACAGGGCACCGCCGCCTCAAACACCGCTGAACAGGGCACCGCCGCCTCAAGCACCGCTGAACAGGGCACCGCCGCCTCAAGAACCGCTGAACAGGGCATCGCCGCCTCAAGAACCGCTGAACAGGGCACCGTCGTCTCATGCACCGCTGAACAGGGCACTGCCGCCTCAAGAAACGCTGAACAGAGCACCGCCGCCTCAAGAACCGCTGAACAGGGTACCGCCGCCTCAAGCACCGCTGAACAGGGCACCACCGCCTCAAGAACCGCTGAACAGGGCACCACCACCTCAGGCACCGCTGAACAGGGCACCGTCGCCTCAAGAACCGATGAACAGGGCACCGCCGCCTCAAGCACCGCTGAACAGGGCACCGCCGCCTCAAGCACCGCTGAACAGGGCACCGCCGCCTCAAGAACCGCTGAACAGGGCACCACTGCCTCAAGAACCGCTGAACAGGGCACCGCCGCCTCAAGGACCACTAAACAGGGCACTGCCGCCTCAAGGACCGCTGAACAGGGCACCGCCACCTCAAGAACCGCTGAACAGGGCACCGCCGCCTCAAGGACCGCTGGCCCACGAGCGCCAAGGGCACCGACGCTACTGAGTCCGTCACGGGCAGAATGAAGCACTCTGGGCACCAAGCCCCCTCCAGAACCAGTTGAGAGATCCATCCACTACCTCTGTCCTTAGCAGGATGAAGCACTCTGGGCACCAAGCCCCCTCCAGAACCAGTGGAGAGATGAATCCACTACCTCTGTCCTTAGCAGGATGAAGCACTCTGGGCACCAAGCCCCCTCCAGAACCAGTGGAGAGATCCATCCACTACCTCAGTCCTTAGCAGGATGAAGCACTCTGGGCACAAAGCCCCCTCCAGAACCAGTTTAGAGATCCATCCACTACCTCTGTCCTTAGCAGGATTAAGCACTCTGGGCACAAAGCCCCCTCCAGAACCGGTGGAGAGATCCATCCACTACCTCTGTCCTTAGCAGGATGAAGCACTCTGGGCACCAAGCCCCCTCCAGAACCGGTGGAGAGATCCATCCACTACCTCTGACCTTAGCAGGATGAAGCACTCTGGGCACCAAGCCCCCTCCAGAACCAGTGAAGAGATCCATCCACTACCTCTGTCCTTAGCAGGATAAAGCACTCTGGGCACAAAGCCCCCTCCAGAACCGGTGGAGAGATGCATCCACTTCCTCTGTCCTTAGCAGGATGAAGCACTCTGGGCACCAAGCCCCCTCCAGAACCGGTGGAGAGATCCATCCACTACCTCTGTCCTTAGCAGGATGAAGCACTCTGGGTACCAGGCCACCTCCAGAACCAGTGGAGACTGTTATCCACTTGAGAGACTGTGGCTTTGCACTCCCCAGGATTGAACAGTGGGCAAACCACCCACTGTAGAGACTTGTGAGACTGTGGCTTTGCACTCCCCAGGATTGAACAGTGGGCACACCACCCACTGTAGAGACTTGAGAGACTGTGGCTTTGCACTTCCCAGGATGGAACAGTGGGCAACCCACCCACTGTAGAGACTTGAGAGACTGTGGCTTTGCACTCCCCAGGATTGAACAGTGGGCAACCCACCCACTGTAGAGACTTGTGAGACTGTGGCTTTGCACTCCCCAGGATGTAACAGTGGGCATGTGGCCCTCTCGTGGATTTGGCGTCGTGCACTCAACCGGCTGAGGTGCCCCCTCTTTCCCTCCCCCTGAGGTGCCTGTTTTGTTGCTCTCTGATGCCCCTGCAGTGTTCTCTCCGTCATGGTCAGGGATCTTGTGTGGGCCTCGCCCATACCGTGTGGGCCCAGTGTTCCACGGACTTAATTGGAGCACTACCTGGACTACTATGCTTGGTATATATTTTGTACATGGTGTATATATATATTTTTGCCTACTTGATTTTAATATATTGCAATGGTTACACTCATTTTCTATTGTCTTTGCATTCTTCTGGGGGGTTGGGTGGTGTAACTGTGATGTATCAATATGCATTAGTGTGTGTGTTGTAGTGGGTGAGGGTAGGGGTGGGGGTGTTGCGTGTGTGTGTCCCTGTTTTTTCCCTCCCCCTCCCCTGTGTCTTAGGTGCAGTACTCACCGTGGTCTTCGCCGCCGGAGTTCATGCTCCTGGTAGAGTAGCAGGAAGACAATCGCAGGGAGAATTTGGAGTTCCGGGTCCATGGAGTTCTCATTCCTCGTGGGGTGTGAAGAGGTGAGCGTTTTCCCTTCGGAATCCTGTTTCTGCTGTGTTTTTATCCACGGTGAATCCGCCCCAGAAAAGGTGGCGGATTGGTGGGTTGTAATAGTGTGGGCGGTACATTGTCTCCCGCCTGTCTGTTGGTGGTGACCACTGTGCTGTTTGTTTGTACCGCTGTGGCGGTCGGAGTGTTATAGTGGCTGTCTTTTTTGGCAGTTTCCGCCACGGTCGTAATTGCAAAAATGTTACCGCCGGCCTGTTGGCGGTCTTACCGCCGCTTTAACACCGTCCGCCAGGTTTGTAATGACCACCAATGTCTCCACCATTGTTTTATAGCACTGTTTTCAAGACCGTGGATGGTGCTTATTATACTTCCATAGCACTGTATCATAGCACCCTATGCACATGCACTTTAGAAGCTGCTGAAAATGACTTGATGACTTACCCCATCTCTATGAGTTTTGGTCTTTGTCGGAAAAATGCAATGTCTTGTACAGAAACAATTACTGGGACTATTCCGCTTGATGGATTGATGTTTTCTTGTTATAGACCATGTCTCCTTCAGTATATTACAGTGCTGTATTTAACATGTTGAAGGTGCAATATTACATATCACTATACCTCAGCACTGTATGCACATGCACTTTATGAGCTGTTAAAGAGCAACTTAGCTGTTTGCCCCATCTCTGTCTGTTTTAGGATATAAGAATTATCTTGGCAGTATGAGCCTGATAAACTTTTTTTTCTATAGGGAAGTTGCAGTATCTCTTTACTTTTATTATGATACTGTGTCCAAATAGGTTGGATGTGCAATATTTATATCATTGTGGGATAGTACTGTATGCAGGTGCACTTTACTATAATAATGTGTGCAATATGTTGGTGGTGAAATATTCATATCATTGTGGGATAGTACTGTATGCACATGCACTTTATTATAATAATGTGGACAACATGTTGGAGATGCAATATTCATATCTTTGTGAGATAGTACTATATGCATGTGCTCTTTAAGAGCTTTTGAAAGCCACTATACCATCTGCTGCACGAGAATTAGCCCAGGGACCTGTGTGGTATTGCATGCTTTGCACAGGAATAATCATAAGTACTGTATGACTTTTTCACATCAGAAGAATGAAGAGTAATAGGGGCATTCACCTCATTTTGATTAAGCCTTTTACCAGTTTGGGGTCTCCCAAGAAATAGCACTTCCTACAATGAAATGAAAAAGAATACTTTTGAACATTTGCACTTCAGCAAGTTCTTTGAGTAGGTTTCTGTTCCCCAATAACAACAGGGATAAGGTGGTATAGAGGTACTTTACCAGATCAATAGACTTAGGAGACTAAGAATTGTTGAACTATGTAATCGTGAGAAGGTTCTGATATCCCTTAATGTTTGGTGTTGATGAACATACACAATTATAGAAATAAGGATTTCAATGGATGCTAAAGTATGTATAAAACGCCTGGTACCCAAATGGTTTTAATCAGTACGGGAAATTGGTGGTAGGTTGTTTGAAATGCATAGTTTGTGCACATGCTCTCCATGACCTGAGAAAAGCTATGGGCAAAATATGTCATCATTCTTTTTCCTGTGTTTAAAAAAAACTAGAGAATTAAAGAAAGAAAGCTACCTGACTGGAGCCATGCCACTTGTGTACTTTTTTGTGGACGCTGGTCTGGAAAAGAGGGAGGTGGGGCTTTGAAGGATCCATTTTTGTTATATATATTCACACAAAACTCGAGAAATTCAGCGTTTGTAGACAGCAGCCCTAACTATAACCTACACTTTCACAATGCACTGCTTATCACCTCACATATTGCATCACTGATGACATGCTCAGTGTCATCACTGATGACATCTCAAATTACATCAATAATGACATCACAGTTGAGATCATCCATTGTGTGTAAAACTGTAAAATTGTTTACAAGAGTTAAAGGTATACTTATACAATGGTATCAATATAAGTTAAATTAGTAGTGTTGCACAGGTAGTGATCACTGATTATATTTGTAACAATTAGAATGTGAGTGGGTATATTTGATTGGTTCTGTAATAGCATGCACAACTACATGACTGATTGCAGTAATAGCTATTTTACTGAGTGAGTGGGTTACAGTGCTGCAGTGTGCTTGGAGAAGTCAATGTGTGAGTAGTTGTATGTGTAAGTGAGTGTTTTTCACAGTATCTGCAGAGGCAAGTGAGTGTCTGAGTGTTTATTTGTTTGAGTGAGTGGCTGTGTGAGTTGCTCTTTGAGTGGGTTAGAGACTTTGGCCCTCATTATGAACACAGTAGTAAACATCGCACCGCCGGCAGCAGCGGGAAAAAACACCAACAGAGGAGCGGTCCGGACCGCCAAATAATGAACCAACTGAAACACAGGCATCCTGAAAACCACCCACCGCCAACAGAGGAGTGCCGATAACAACGGCAGAGCCCACCCCCAGGCCGATGGAAATGTCCAACCCGCCCATCAAATAATGAACCACTAGACCTCCATCAGTTCCGGGGCGGGAACCACCGCCACGCAAAGCCAGGTGGAAAAAAACCAAATATAAGGAAACACTCACAGGAGGCTCACACAACAAGCCAAAGCAGACATGGTCAGAGAGCTGCAGATCATGCCAGCCCTTCTCCTTGCCATATACCTCCACGACCGAGACCGCCGCCGAAGACGATGATGGTAAGTACCGCAATCTAGGTACTTACCCGACACAAGGCAAATCCAACCTGTACAAAGTACATACATGTGCCCATCACCCATAAGCAATGAAAAGAGAGACCAGGGATCCAGAGTGTGCCGCCAAAACCCAGGGCACACATTAACCTTTTATTATGCTCACTGAGCAAACGATTTGTAACTAAGGCCAATGGCCGGTCCATAGTTTCATGGGTCCAATGGGCTACAATGGCCCCAACCTGACCCTAACAAGTGCTCCGCTACTCCACCTCATAGGGGCAACAATGGGGCATCCAGGCACCTCCGGGAACAGGGGCAAGGGGTGGTGGGGGTGGGGATTTACGATGAGGGTGGGCATTGGATTTGCAGACGGAAGGTGGAGGGGGTTTGGCCTTGGAAGGTGGGGGAGTGTGCTTGGATCGGGTACAGGCAGATGGAATTGCCTCAGCACGGGGCTTCTTTCTCTCTG
The DNA here is from genome assembly GCF_031143425.1 of Pleurodeles waltl. NCBI lineage: Eukaryota > Metazoa > Chordata > Amphibia > Caudata > Salamandridae > Pleurodeles > Pleurodeles waltl. The sequence continues at coordinate 387,238,587 of NC_090447.1, read as the reverse complement.
GGGAAGGGGCACGGGATTGTGAAGGGTGGACAGGGGTGGGCTGTGACATGGAAAGAGTGGCCAGGGCAAGGAGGTGTGCACGTTTAGGGACGAGACAGTGAGGGTCAGTGGATTGGAATAGGTCAGCACAGGAGAGGAATTTTTTTTTGGTGCAATTGGGTTGGGCCTGGAGGAAGGCGTGGGAGTGGAGGTAGAGGGTGTGGTCGTAAGTGGTGTAGGTGTGTGTGTTGTTGGTGCAGGTGACTGGACAGTATGCTGAGGTGTGGTGGATGTGTGATGGGTGGGTGTTTTAGTGTGTTTTTGTGTTTTTGGAGGGGGGTGGACACAGTGGGACAAGACAGGCTGTCAGTGTGTATGTATGTTGTTTGGGTGTCTGCAAGTCAGGTGAGTGTGCTGCATTTGTCAACTAAAGTAGTTGTGGTGAGTGCAGGTGTGGTGTCTGGGGTGCATGAATGGATGTGTGCTATTGTGGTGACAGCAGGAATAGTGTCAGCAACAGTGAATGAAGGTGCAGTGCCTGTGGGTGTGTATGTAGAGGGGACAGACAGGGAGGGGGAAGAGGTGAGCACACTGGGGGAAGTGGATATTGCTGTGTGTGCATGTGTCTGTTGGCTGTGTGAATGCTTGTGGTGGCAGGTGTGGTGCTTGTGTTGGGAAGTGTGCTTCTTGTGTGTTGAGGTGTGTGCCTGCATGTCAGAATGTGTGCTTTGGACGGGTGAAGGGAGTGGGATGCTGGAAGGTGTAGAGGAGGTTGGAGGGGGGACGGAATGACCAGGGACACTGGCTGCCATCCAAGAGGAGGCCAGAGCCTGAAAAGATCTCTGTAGGCCAGACACGGCACTGTGAATGCCATCCAGATAGGCATTGGTCTGCTGCATCTCTGATGCTAGCCACTGGATGGCAATAACAATGGTTGTCTGCCCTACAGAGATGGTTCTCAGGAGGTCAATAGCCTCCTCCGGGAGGGCAGCAGGGCTAACTGGGGCAGGGGAAGAGGTGCCTGGGACGAAGGAGATGCCCACCCTTCTGGGTGAATAGGCAGGGGCAACTCAGTGGGGAGCAAATGGGAGGGCGGTGATGGAATGTAGGGTGGCGGCAGATGTCACAGTAGGTGTGGGCCCACTCGGGTCCGCCACCTCCAGGGAGCCATCATCAGAGGAGGTATCGGAGTCACTACCTCCAGTGGTAGGTGCCTCCCCCGTGGTACTCCCCTCGCACTCCAACACACTGGTCCCCATGGCGTCGGACAACTCTGCCACCGAGGATCCATGGGCCGCTACATTCCCACTCGCCGAATCCTCAGCTCCCTCGCCAGATGATGCTGATGTATACAGACAACACAAGAGAACAGGGATGAGGAGACAAAAAAGCAGAGACATTTGTAAATAGCTGAATGGAGTGAACATAGTGGTTCATACATACACCCACCCAGAAGACCCACAAACAGGCAGCACCTACCGCTATACCCATGGCGATGCCCCTGACTATTGCTCAGAACACTGGTCTACAGCCATTCCCCAAACAACTTAAAGAACCAACATGTAGGAGACCTGACCAAAAGATGCCCTACTCCCCACGGGGGCCCTAATGTAGATGGACATCAGTCAGAGTCCCTGCAACTAAGCAGCAGAAACCCAAATGCACACACAGAAAGCCATCAACGGTCAAATATATGGTATATGTACTCACCCCCTTGTGACTACTGTGCAGCCTTCAAGCACCCATCCAGGTCTGGGTAGGCCACCACCAGGATGCATAGCATGAGTGGTCAATGCCCGACGGGCACCCCTTCCCCAATGGGAGGACTTTCCCAGCTGGGCATCGCAGATTTTTCGCGCCCAGCGCTGCAGGTCCTCCTACCTCTTCCTGTAGTGAGTGCTCCGACGGTTGTAGACCCCCAGGGTCCACATGTCCTTGGCAATGGCATGCCAAAGTGCCATCTTCTGGTGTGCGCTTACCTAAAAGGGACACACAGAAAGGTAACACAGAGGTCAGGCACTGGCCAAACGTATACAGCTGGCTATACGTCCACTATGGGACAGACAGTGCAAACGGAGTAACAGCACATACACATGCACCATGTCAGGAACCCTGGCCCATCCAGAGTCAGAGGTGCACACATGTATGCTGCCAACATCAACCATTACACACGTCCACGGACCCCAATCCTCCTACTCACCTGTACCTCTGGCCGTCCGTAGAGCTTGGCGTACAGGGGCAGGACCCCGTCCACGAGCCTCTCCAATTCCTCTTGGGTGAAGGCCGGGGCCCTTTTCCCTGCAACACGTGCCACTTCCATGACCAGAGGCAGGACACAGCAGTACACACAGTGGAGTACCTGCTTGCACGAGATCAAGGAGTCAAGTGAAGTTGGGGTGATAAGTTTGCGTACGCACCTCGGCGGTGAGCAGCATCACCGCCGGAGACGATCATGAAACGCTAGGATTCCCCATTGACATCCATGTCAACAATTAATTTGCGGACAGTGGTAAACACGCCTTACGCTGTTACATCAACCGCTAGCGGTATGAAGTCACTTCCACAATGACAGTTCAGGATAACAGGGGGTAGACATTTTGCCAAAACTACGCAGTTATAAAAGTCCCATCTGCACAATGCAGGCCCTACTGTTCCCCAAACACACATAGGCATGTGACAATTAACATTGCCTCACCTGACAAGCCCTGATCTATCATTGTGGCCAAGTTGATGTTATGTCATACACATTATGCATTTGTGTCAAGGCAGCAGTGCTCAATGACTGACAATGTGTGCCCATGTATGTGTGTTCCTCACACGGGATTCCAAATCCTCCTAGGTACAGACCCCTGTGGCGAGGAAGGGCCCCATCGGTATACAGACCACTTGTAGATTTGTAGACCATGGTGGAGAGTAACATCATGATCAATTACAGATTCACCTGTGCAACTATTCTTGAACTTTGTGCATTACTGGATCCGGCATTGACTCCGGCAAATCGTAATCAGCATGCCATCCCTACTGAAGTGCAGGCGCTTTCTGCACTCCATTTCCTGGCCACAGGCTCATTTCAAGTGACAGTTGGCATGGGTGCTGGTTTTTCACAGCCTATGTTTAGCATTATTCTGACAAGATTCCTGAATGCATTTGTACGACACCTGCAGTCCTATGTGAGGTTTCCCCAAAGTACTGACCTCCCTGGCATCAAGTCGGACTTCTATGCCTTTGCCAACATACCCCATGTGATAGGTGCCATCGATGGCACCCACATACCTATAATCCCCCCAAGAGTGAGGAAACAGGAAGAACTTTTACTCCATGAACATTCCATTGGTGTGTACTGCAGACCAGTACATCACACATGTGAATGCCATGTTCCCTGGTTCAGTCCATGATTCATTTCTACTGAGGAACAGTAGTGTGCCACAGAAGATGAAACAACTACAAGAGGACAGAGGCTGGATCATAGGTAGGTGTTTCTGTCACTTCTTGCCACCTTGCAGACAAACCTTTTTCTAGGTGATTCTGGCTATCCCAACTTGCGTTGGCTCCTGACACCAGTGATGAGTCCTGAGACAGATGCAGAGAAGAATTACAATGAGGCCCATGGACGTACTAGGAGGGTGATAAAGCGCACAATAGGTCTCCTGAAGGCTAGATTTATTTGCCTACATATCTCTGGCAGTTCCCTGGCCTATGGGCCAGATAAGGTGTGTAGAATAGTGGCAGCCTGCTACATGCTGCACAACGTGGCTGTGAGAAATTCTGTCCCCCTCTTGGAGGAGGAGGTTGGTGTATATCTAGACCAGCTTCCTCAGAGTGGGGACGAGAGTGATGGTGAGGATGAGGAAGGGGAAAATGACAATTCCAGGACCTAACTGATACAACTCTACTTCCAGTAACTATGTGGGACAATTGGATGTGACTAGTGTCTGTGCATCATACTGTCAGTGTGCCTTGTCATCTGGGGGGGGTTTGAATATACAACTTGCCACTGTGTCCAGTTCTGCATAGGACAGAATACAATTTTGTGAATTTGTTTCAAAACAGATTTAGGAAGGAAGACATGTAAGGCGAGTGGTGCACTCATTGCTACTCAGGTACTAATAAAGGAGTTGTCAACAAGTTGCATACATACTTCACTTTGTTCACAAATATTGACAGGGGACATTGTAAAAGGTGTGATATGTGTTTTATTTGGTGCAGGGATGAAATAGTACAAATTACAGTGAATGCAGTGGGTCAATGGTTGTTATCAGACATGGCAACATGGTGACAGCATTGTTGTCAGTATTGGTAGGTCCATCCATGCTTACATTTGTTTTTCATTCTTGGTAGCACTGTTTGGTGGTTGATTGTGTGGGATAGTTGGTGGACAATTGTTTGCAAAGTCACTTCTTAGGGGGGCCTTGTTCTTGGCAGGTGCTCCTGTGCCATATCTTGGCCTCAGTGTCCGTTTGAGCGCCTGTTGTTTGCCTGCAGGGGATGAGATTGATGTCCCCTGTCTTTCCTCAGAAGGTAGTACATGTGGGGTTGCTGCTGATGCTCTTATTGTCTGGTCTGACTCCTGTGCTGTAGTGGGGGCTTACTGTTCTGTGTGGGCCTCAGGCTGTGTTTAGACAAGCTGCTGAGGCACAACTGCTATGTTGGCCATTGTGGCATTATGCAGTTTCCATTGCTCCATGGCCTCATGGCAGTGTACTTTCTGCATCATCTGACTCTGTTCCAGGGTGGATACTATTTGGGCCAATCTGTCTTGGGTATGGTGGTAGGCTCCCAGGACCTCAGAAATCATGTCCTGGGCTGCAGCATCCATCCTGTGTCCTCCCTCCTGGGCCACTGATGCCCTCCCACTGTGCCTAGCCCACTGTGCCTGTGTCCCCTTCACAGGTCTGGCGGGGCCTTCGTCTTCCTGCCTGTTGGTAGGGGGTGACTGTGGCCTCTGTACTTGTGTCCCACCAGTCTGTGGCCTGGATACACAGGTGTGTGGACGGTTGCCCTGGCCTGATGTTATTGGCTCCTGATGTTATTGGCTGGGTGGTAGTGGTGTCAGTGATATCCTGGGTGGGGCTGCTGGATGGTGACAGTGCAGGACTGGGTGAGGGGCCAGCCTGCTCATCGGTGTCCAGGGTTCCATCCCCAGTGTCCTGTGAGGTGCCTTTGTCTCCCTGTGGGGCACTGGCATTCCTTGTCCTGTCCGTCAGGGTGACATGGCTAGTGGTGCCTGTTGGGGGAAATGGACATGTTGCATGGTCGGATGGGGGGCAGGCGCCTGGGCGGGTTTGTACAGCTTACACACTTTAGGGCCATGCACGATGCTTTGGTGGGGTTAGCATTGCTTTAAGCTTGGGATGTGGAGATGCATTGTGGGTGTTATAGGCCATTATGTTTCCTTACAGGGCTTTGGTGGGGTTAGTATTGCTTTTAGCTTGGGATCTGGAGGTGCATTGTGGGTGTTATAGGCCATTGTGTTTCCTTGCAGGGGTGGGTGGCTGTGCACAGGGGGAGGGATGTGGGCCTGTCACTGGGTTTGTGGGCATGCAGGGTGATAGGATGTAGTGATTGTGGCCTGGGTGGGGTAGTGGTCCTGGTGGGTGTTGGAGGGGTGGGGTGGTGCATGCATTCCGGGTGTGATGGATATGGGGTAAATGTAGATGACTTACCCGAGTCCATTCCTCCAGTGAGTCCAGTGAGTCCCTCAGGGTGCAGGATGGCCAGTACCTTTTCCTCCCAGTCAGTGTATTCGGGTGATGTTGGTGGTGGTCCTCTCCCAGTCTTCTGGACTGCAATGTGGTGCCTGGATGCCATAGCCCTGAGCTTCTCTGGCAAGTCGTTACATCTCTTGCAGATGTCGTCCCTGGTGCATGGATGGTCTCCTACTGCATTGCCCCTGTTGACAATGGACTGCCATAGCTCCATCTTCCTGGCGATGTGTGTGTGTGCTACACATGAGCCCCGAATAATTGTGGCTCGATCTTCAGGAGCTCGTCCACCATGGTCTTTAGCTCCCTTTCTGTGAAGTGTGGGTGTTTGGGGGGGTGCCGTGGTGAGTGTCTTGACTGGTGTCTGTTGTGGTTCTCAGTGAGGGTGCTCTTGTGTGGTTGGTTGTGAGTATCGTGGATTGTGGCGTTCGGTGTCTGCTTCTGGTTCTCTCTGTCTTCGCTAGCCTACTTTTGTTGCAAAGGATTGTGGGGTGTGTCTGTGAGTGTTTTATGGTGTTGTGGATGTTTGTCAGATTTGTGGGTCTCTTACTTATCCAATGTGTGCACTTCTTACTGTTGGGTCCACTTGCCGCCTGTGGCGGGCTGCACCGCCAATGGTCGTTTGGCCTCCACTGACCACCAAGGTGATTTGTGCATCATTATTTGGAGGGCGGGGTATGGGTGTGCTCGTCAGTGGCGGGATGGGAGGTCCAGGATTTCTGCCGTCAAGGTCCTGGCGGAACTGATTTTTGTCAGATTCAGAATTTTGGTTCATTACGTGGCGGGTTTCTGTTCACCGCCAATGGCAGTCTTCTGTTCACCGTCACCACGGCGATCAGCGGTGTTTATCGCCATGTTCATAATGACCGTCTTTGTCAGTATGTGTATGAGGGACTAAGTGTGTGTGTCAGTTACTATATGCATAATTGAGTGTCTCAATGAATGAATTGGTGAGGGTGTACTGGTATCAGTGACTGTATAGGAAAGTGTGTATATGTGTTGGTATATAAAACATAACAGTGTGTTTGTGAGTTACTGTATGAGTAAGTGAGTGGTTGTCTTTTTTGTTGTAAAGGTGAGTGAGTGGGTGTATAGCTAGTTGTATGGGTAAATGAGTTATTGTGTGGCTAAATATACTCATGATTAATTTAGTGTATGATTGCGTACATGAGTGGATTTGTGGGTGAGTTAGTGGCTGTCTTTAAGAATAGTGAAGAATATATTAGCTGTATAGATAGGTATGTGGCTATGTGAGTGCTTTTATGCATCTGTAGCTCACTATTACAGTAACTGCATTGCACAATAAATTATTTTGTGAATGGCTATACGAATAAGCTAGTGCCTGTGTGTGCATTTTCGAATTAGTGTTTTGTGTGTAGTTTAATGGATGTGTGTATGGGTGTGTCAGTAATTGTCAGATGGTGTGAGTGCGTGTATCAGAGGTTTGAGTGGACATGTGAATGGTGTGTTAGCGTGTGTAGGTGGATGATGTCATCAGTGATGTCATTTGAGATGTCTTCAGAGACATCATCAGTAATGTCACTGACCATGTCATGAGTGATGTAATATGTGAGATGATAAGCAGTTTATTGCTGGGGCATAGGTTACAGTTAGGGCTGCCCGCTATAACTGCTGAATTTCCCTCTTTGTGTGTGAATAACTTCAGTACCTCACTATGACGATCCTGTAACCTTTGGTTTCTTTCAAAGAATTTCTATAGATTTTTTTATTTCTATTTCCTAACTATAATGTCTCTGTAACCCTTGATTTTTTCAATTAACTTCTAAGGTTTTGTAAATGAACAGGGAGACTGTCCATTGTGCCTGGGGTATTGGGGAGCCTTTATAGCCATAATTATACTTTATATGTGGTTTATTATAACTGCAAAAAAGGAGTAGATAGTTTTAAGTTGTTGCAAAAAAAGAAGGAAACGCAATAAAATGTTGCAGAAAGCAATTTGGAGGTGCTTAAGAAACAGTAAAAAAGGGGTCCAGAAGGAATAAAAAAGAGAAAAATTGTAGAGATAATATACTAAGCATAGAAAAAGTAAGAAGACAATAGTAAGTATAAGGGGTAAGAATTTAAATAGGAAAACAAAATAAGGTACATAAAACAGTAAGAATATAAATTCAACATAACTATATTTACTGTATTCTTTCTTCTGTTTTTAGGATCCTTGGATCGTCCGAGTTGCTGGAAAATGTGGATAGACGTACTCTATGGATTTTGTTCTGATTACATCATGGGGATGGGTCAGCGAATCCGGAACCACATATCCTTGTATTTCTTTATGGGGTTATTTTTAGTATATACAGGTGTATGTTTTTCATATTGGAATCATGGTGCCCCTATATGTAACTACTTATAAGTTACTCTATAGTCGTTTTATTTTTAAATACGTAATTTTACATTTTATCTAGATCTGTGGATCTATGAAGGGAACTGCAGATCTGCCCGATGTGGAGAAAGAAACTTTCCTTTTTCATGGGATGACTTTGGACCACACCCTATAACTGTAGTAGACACTCAAGGCTAGCCATTTCTAGATTGAACTCGGTGCGGACAGCAGTGACATCTAGTGTGTCTGTTGGTTTGGCTCTTTTATGCTCTTTATTTTTCAAAAATGACAAATGCTTCTTCAGAGCAGGAAGATCATTCCATTGAAGAGGAGCAGTGGAGATCACATGGGAAGAAAGTGAGTGATGTCTGGAAACACTTCAGCATAGCTCTAGGGGAGAAGAAGGTTACAGCAAAGTTTGTTACCTGCAATATCTGTGGGAAGCAATTGTCTCATGGAGCATCAAATACGTATTTCCATGTAACAATTTATATGTGGAAGCATCTACGAACAATTGACAAGAGAGTCTACAGCAGGATGGTGAAAGAGAGGGTAGCTGAAGAAGGGGCTTCTATTTTTAGTGCTGGCGAAGGAGAGCCAGCAACATCTATTAGCCTGCCATCAGTAAGTCAGCAATTGGGGGGCATAGTAATGAACTGGGCACATCGTCATATCCTCCTTCACATTGCTTCTTTGCTACTTTCTTGAGCTCATTTCTTTCAGAGCTAGTTTTCCCCCCCAAAAAAACTGTTGAAGAAAAACAGGTTCTTCTTAGATTCCATTCACTAAAAGTAGAGCTGTGTCTGTCCTTTTTTCCTTACAATAGGTGTGCAGCTTTATGCATCAGTGTGTGCCTGGTTGTGTCAGCATATGGATTAGTATGTGCCTAGGTATGTCGGTGTATGCATCTGTGTGTGCTTGAGTGTCTCAGTGTGTATATCAGTGTGTGCTTTAGTGTGTCCGTTTACACATCAGTGTGTGCCTGGGTGTCTCAGTGTATGCATTAGTGTCTGCCTGGGTGTGCCAGTGTATGGATTAGTGTATGCCTAGGTGTGTCAGTGTATACATCAGTGTGTGCCTAGCTGTCAGTGTATGCATTTGTATGTGCCTGGATATGTCGGTGTATGTTTCAGTCTGTGGATGGATGTGATAGTATGTGCATCAGTGTATGTCTGGATGTGTCATTGTATGCATCAGTGTGTGTCTGGGTGTTTCACTATGTGCATCAGTGAGTGACTGGGTGTGTCAGTGTATGCATCAATGTTTGCCTACATGTGTAAATGTATGCCTCAGTGTGTCCCTAGGTGTATCAATGTATCCATCAGTCTGTGCCTGGGCTTGTCACTGTGTGCATCAGTGTGTACCTGTACGCCTCAGTGTATGTATCAGTATATGCCTAGCTGTGTAAGTGCATGTATCAGTGTTTCACTAGGTGTGTCAGTGTACCAATCAGTGTGTGTCTGGGTGTGTCACTGTGTATACCAGTTTATGCCTTGGTGTCTCAGTGTATGCATCATTGACAATGAAAGCACCAGTGTGTACCTGGGTATGTCAGTGTATATATCAGTGTGTGCCTGGGTGTGTCAGTGTATGCATCATTATGAGCATTGGTGTGTCAATGTATGGATTAGTGTATGCCTAGGTGTGTCAGTATATGCATCAGTGTGTACCTCTCTGTCAGTGTATGCATAAGTATGTGTCCATGGTGTGTCAGTGTATATATCAGTGTGTGTCTGGGTGTGCCAGGGTATGCATCAATGTGAGCATGGGTGTGTCAGTGCATGCAACAGAGTGTGTCTGGTTGTGTTAGTGTGTGCCTGGGTGTGTCAGTGTATGCAGCTGTGTGTGTATGTGTATGTTTTAGTGTTTGCCTGGGTGTGTTAGTCCATATGTCAGCTGTGCTTTACTGTATGAGTGTATAGATGAGTGTATACCTGTCAATGTTAGTGCATGCATAAGTGTATGTCTGGGTATCTCAGTGTATACATGTGTGTGTGCCTGGTTATGTCACTTTGTGCATGGGTATATCAGTGTATGCATCAGTGTGTGCATGGGTGTTTCACTGTGTGCATGAGTGTGTGCCTGGCTGTGTGAATATCTGTATCAGTGTGTGCCTAGGTGTGTATATGTATGTATCAGTGTGTCCCTAGGTGTGTCACTGTATGCATCACTGTGTGCGGGAGTATGTCACTGTGTGCATCAGAGTGGGACTGGATGTGTCTGTGTATGAATCAATGTGTGCCTGTGTTTTAGTGTATGCATCAGTATATGCTTGGGTGTGAAAGTGTATGCATCAATGTATCCCTAGGTGTGTCAGTGTATCCATCAGTGTATGCCTTGGTGTGTAATTGTCTATATCAGTGTGTGCCTGGGTGTGTCAGTGCATGCATCAGTGTGTGCCTAGTTGTGTTATTGTGTTTTTCAGTGTATGGTTTGGCGTATGAGTGTATGGATGAGTGTGTACCTGACTATCCAAGTTTACCTGGGTATGTCAGTGAATTTGTCAGTTTCTGTCTGGTTATGTTACCATACAGGTCAGCATGTGCCTGGATGTGTTGGAGTATATCTGGTTATGCTAGCATACATGTAGGGTATGCATGGGAGTGTTAGTGTATGGATAAGTGTGTGTGTAGGAGGCCGGCTCTTTATGTAGTATGCAAAACCAGGCACACTGTGCAGAGTCCTGCAACCACACGTTGGTTTACAGAGGTAAAAACTAAGCCACCTAATGCTTGGTCGAGCAGTTAGGCAATCTTGGAGAAGTGCAAAGCATTTGTTGAACTCACAGTATCAATAAATTTGAACACAAGCTCAAAGGAATAACTCAAGACAAATTTACAAAAATACTGAATATTTTTATGAAAATTTTAAGGTCAAGATCATTGAACTCGGATAAGTACTTTTTAAGTTATGATTTGTCAAAGTTTAGCAAAAATAGTCTTTTTGTGCATAAATATGCACCATTGAAATAAATGTGGAAAAACTTCAAATGCATACAAAATCCAGCAATATGTCATCAAAATTGGGTAAGTACATTTTCAGTTATGATTTTTCAAACTTTACCAAAAATTGCATTTTTGTGCGTAATTACGCACCATGGGAATCAATGGGAAAAAAATAAAAATGCATGACAGATCAGGCAATGTATTTACCAATGTCTCCTTTTGCTTTTAGGTTGAGGTCATCAAGAAGTCAGCTGGAGAAGTTCAAGTGCTTCCCAGTTTTGGGGGGAAGAGCTGCTGAAAAGTCCTTGGAGCTGGAGCAGGACCACTGCAGAGGACCACTTGGAAAAGTAATGCATGGGCAGGCTTCAAAGTTAGACTAGTGGGTCCCCTTGGAGGGTAGAAGTGGCAACGGTTGGAGGGTACCTAGAGCACTGATTCTCTGGTGCAGGGCCCAGGGAGGCTGAGTGCAGAGCAAATAGATGAGCCAGGAGCTGTGCGCAAAGCTGCCCCTAGAAGAAGGAGGCAGGTTTTAGGGTGGATTGGAGGTCAGCACGACCTCTCTGGGGATGGTTCTTAGGTTTCCTGAAGTCCAGCGATTGGGGCTTGCTCCTCATTTTTTTTGGAATCCAGAGTGGCCTTTTCTTCTTCGTTTTCAATGTTAGGAGACCAGTACCACAAGCAATCGCTTGGTTCAGCCACTGGAGGTCTTAGTTCCATGAAACTTGGCATACTTTCAGGATTTTTTTTTTCGAGTCTGGTGGGTGGTCTGGCTGCAGTGTCTAGTTCCTTGGTCAGCAGCTGGTCAGTGAACTGGACTTCACTTGTCTTTGGGTCTTTTTTGCAGGGACTGGTGCCTTCAGTTTGGAGGGAGATCTTTGGCAATTTCTAGAAAGGTGGACATCCTCTGGGTTTTTGTAGAGTCTGTCTGATGTCCATGCAACCCCTCAGCAGCAATTGTTGAATCCTGGGTGCAGCAGGTAGGGTTTGGCACCTCCAGACCTCCAAACAGGCCTGCCAATAACTCAGGAGGAAGTGGTGCCAGGAACGGACACCAGCCACCCACACGGCCCTCAAGAACACCATCTGCAAGCACCACCAGCTCATCCAGACCACCAAGAGATCCTCCTTCAAGGAACGTATCGACACCAATGCGCACAATAATAAAGAGCTCTTCAACATCGTGAAGAAATTCTCCAACCCCAGCTCCAGCACCAACGACATCCCACTTCCACAATACCTCTGCGACACCCTCGCCACCTTCTTTCACCGCAATATCGTAGACATCCACGACAGCTTCAACACCAAGACCCCACCAGCAGTCGCCAATACCTCTGATTCACCGCCCCCCCCCAACCACACCAACCTCCTGTTCTCCTGGACACACGTCAACGACACTGACACCACCATAGTAATGAACACCATTCATTCTGGCTTTCCATCTGACCCCTGTCCACACTACATCTACAACAGAGCGAGCTTCATCATTGCCCCCCAGCTCCGTATGATCATCAATAGCGCCTTTGAGACCACCACCTACCTAGAAAGCTGGAAGCATGCCGAGATCAATGCCTTATTCAAGAAACCCAAGGCGGACCCTAAGGACCTCAAATACTACCGGCACATCTCAGTGCTTCAGTTCCCGGCGAAGGTTATCAAGAAGATCGTCAACAGGCAACTGACCCACCTCCTTGAGGAAAACAACACTTTGGACCCGTCCCAATCTGGCTTTCTCAGCAATCACAGCACAGAGACAGCCCTCATCGCTGCCACCGATGACATCAGCATCCTCCTGGACAAAGCCAAAACCGCAGCCCTCATCATCATTGACATCTCGGCTGCCTTTTACACCGTCTGCCACCGTCTGCCACCACACCCCGCGCACATGCCTCCACGACACTGGAATCCACGGCAAAGCCCTGAATTGTATCACCTCCTTCCTCTCTGACAGAACCCAAAGAGTCCGCCTACCTCCATTCTGATCTGAAGCCACCAAGACCATCTGCGGCGTACCGCAGGGATCCTTCCTCAGCCCGACACTCTTCAACGTCTACATGGCACCACTCGCCAACATCGTCCAATCTCACAACCTCAACATCGTCTCATACGCTGATGACACCCAGCTGATCTTCTCCCTCACCAAGGACCCCGCCACCGCCGAAAACCAACCTCGACGAAGGTATGAAGGCTGTCGCCAACTGGATGAAGAACAGTCGCCTAAAGCTGAACTCAGATAAGACAGAGGTCCTCATCCTCTGCCCCACACCCTCTGCCTTGGACGCCTCCTGGTGGCCGTCCATGCTGGGAGCCGCTCCAACACCCACTAACCACGCACACAACCTGGGTTTCATCCTTGACTCATTGCGCTCCATGACCCAACAAGTCAACGCCATCTCATCCTCCTGCTTCAACTCCCTCCACATGCTCCGCATGCACCACAAAATCTTCAGGTGGATCCCTACTGAAACCAGAAGGACGGTCACCCAGGCCCTCATCAGCAGCAGACTATACTACGGCAACACTCTCTACGCGGGAACCACCGCCGTTCTCCAGAAAAGACTGCAACGGATACAGAACGTCTCCGCACGCCTCATCCTCGACATCCCCTTCCACAGCCACATCACAGCCCACCTGAGAGACCTACACTGGCTCCCCGTCAACAAAATGATCACATTCAAACTCTTAACCCACATCCACAAAGCACTCCACAACACCAGACCAGCATACCTTATTGATTGACTCACCTTCTACACCCCGAACCCTCAGCTAGGTTCCGCCGACCTCACCCTTGCCACTGTTCCACGCATCCACAGGTCAACAACCGGCGGTAGATCCTTCTCCTACTTCGCTGCCAAGATCTGGAACTTCCTCCCCAACCACGTCAGACCAAGGACCTATTGACCATCAGGAAACACCTCAAGACCTGGCTGTTCGAGCAGTAGCAGCTCACCCCCCAAGCGCCTTGAGACCCTCATGGGTGAATAGCGCTTTCTACAAATGCAATGATTGATTCATTGATCAATTCTGCATCAGTGTCTATATGAATGTGTTAGCCTCTGGATTAGTATGTGCCTGCATGAAACAGTGTATAGATCAGTGTGTTCCTGGATGTGTTGGGGAATATAGCAGTGTGTGCCTGAGTGCGTCAGTGTATATGTCAGTTTTTGCCTGGGCTGGGTGTGTTACTGTCTGCATATGTGTTTCCCTGGGTGTGCTAATGTATATATTAGTGTTGCCTGGGTGTGTCAGTCTGTATGATTGGGATTCTGGCTGTGTCAGGATATATATTAGTGTGTGCCTGGGTGTGTCATTGCATGTATGAGTCTATATCTGGGTGTGCTGGTGTATACATCAGTGCATGCTCAAGTGTATCAGAGTGTGGATGAGTGTGTAGCTGGGTATGCTAGTGTATGCATAAGAGTTAGCCTGGGTGTTTCAGTGTATGTAACAGTGTGTACCTGGCTGTGTTAGGGAATGCATCCGTGTTTTCCTGGGTATATTAGTGTATGCATCAGTGTGTATGTGGTTGTGTCAGTCTCTGGATTAGTATGTGCCTGCATGTATCAGTGTATAGATCACTGATTCCCTGGGTGTGTTAGGGTATGTATCAGTGTGTTCCTGACTATATCAGTGGGTATATAAGTCTTCAACTGGATTTGTTACTATATGCATTCATTGTTCCCTGGATGTGTTAGTGTATGCACTAGTGTCTGCCTGGGTCTGTTAGTCTGTATGTCAGTGTGTGCTTGGGTTTATAACTGCATAGATGAGTGTGTACATGGTTGTGTTAGTATATGTATGAGTGTTTGCCTGGGTATGTTGGTCTGTACATCCATGGGTGCTAGGGTGTATAAGGGTATGGATGAGTATGTATATGGCTATGTTAGAATATACATCACTGTCTATCTGATATGTCAGTGTCTGGAGTAGTATGTCCCTGCATGTATCAGTGTATACACCAGTGTGTCCCTGGGTTTGTCACTGAATGGATATGTGTATCCAAGGGACTGTTTTCATTAGTGTGTTTTCCTGTTGTAATATTATTAGTAATGTGTACAAACTATGGCCCTCATTATGATACAGATGGTAAATTCCACTTACCGCCACGCTGACGGCCGCCAACTTACCACTGCGGTGGCGGATATCTGTTCACAATTTTATGACACACACACACACCAATCCGACAGCATTCAGCCATATACACAACTCGACCAGACCAAAGGTCAGTGAAAAAGTGGCGGTCCCAAAGCCCATACCATTATGCCAACAAAACAATGCCCATCACATTATGGCCCATGAATCATCACAGTGGACATTCAACGGCGGTAAACCATTGGCGGTTCATCCCGCGCGCTCAGAATGGAGACCCACAGACAAAACAACCCTCAATTGGCCAATACAAAAAATACCCACCAGACAACCATACACACACCACACACACTCACCAACAGCACTATAAAACACACACCCACATTACCCACAACCCTTTATTAACAACAATTACTGCCAGGAGACTGAAAAGAAGAGCACAGAGACAACTAGACACACACACCACATACAGCCATACACCCCTCACGCACTCCACATCACAAACCCCACCACATTACTCAACACACCCTCACCAACACACATCGCACAAAACCCATGGCACCACAAAGGCACCCCTGTTTCACTCAGGAGGAGTTAAGGGTCATGGTGGATTAAATTGTCAAGGTAGAGCCACAGCTGTTTGGAGCACAGGTACAGCAGATATCTATAGCAAGGAAGATGGAGCTATGGTGGAGAATCGTGGAGAGGGTCAACGCTGTGAGACAGCACTTAAGAACAAGAGATGACATCAGGAAGAGGTGGAATGACCTACGGGGGAAGGTACATTCCATAGCAGCAAGACTCCAGCTCACCATACAGAGGACTGGGTGTGGACCCTCACCTCCTCCCCACATCTCACAGCATGGAAGGAGCATGTACTGCCAATATTGCATCCTGAGGGACTCGCTGGAATAGCCGGAGGACTGGACACTGGTAATTCAACATTTAACACTTATTACCCCCATACCTGCATGGCATCACACCCCCTCACCCTCATTCCCATCAAACCACAACATACCACACACTGCACCTACACATCTGACTAACCACAATGCCCAGCGCTATATGCCATACCAATGCATGGACAGCCCTCACAGCCCTTCATGGACACCCATCACCAAAGCATGTACAGCATAGTGAAACTAACATACCCACAATACATCATCATACACAAGCAAAAGCTGGCAGGGCAACACCAACCATAGAGGGGAAGCTACGGAAGTACAAATGTCAGACACTTGAAGCATAATACATCATTTACATCCCCACAGGTACAGCAGCCAATGTCAGTGGACAGGAGGTGCCACCACTATCCAGTCCCCAACAGAAGAGGCCCCCAGTGATGACAGTAACTCTGGACTTCTCGATCTGGAGGATCAACCTGGCCCATCAGGGACCACAGGACAGCCGTTCACCCAAGCCCACTCACAGACCACCACAGAGCCTCTCCCTTCAGTATCCAACACCGCAGCTCCCACCCAGTGTACCCACACCTCTGTCCCTAGGACACGTCAATCAGCCATGTGCCCACCTGTACAGGGACCCCAGGCCACAACTCGCCCACAAGACAATCAGGGAACTGGGGTCAGTGCCAGTGGGTACACCATTCAGAGGACAGGGGCACAGGCCAACAGGGACACTGGGAGGACTGCTATGTGCCAGGAGGAGGACAGGAGCAGGGAACTGACTCTCCATGAGTCTCTCTCCGAGATCCTGGGAGCCTATCAACATTCCCAGGACAGGATGGGCCAGATCCTTGACAATGTGCAGGAGAACAGGTGGCTGCAGGAGGGACAGTTTCAGGGGATCAGGGAGGACTTGCAGGCCATTAACAACACCTTGATCTCCATTGCAGGGGTGCTGGCAGACATGGCCAACATCATGAGGTAGGCAGTTTCACACCAACAGGCCCCTACCACTAGCCAGTCAACTGAACAGTCCTCCACTTCTGCTGCTGCTAGTGGCCAAGAGGCCCTGCCACAGGACCCACAGGCCACCAGCATCTCTCCCCCTGAAGAAGGTGAACCCACCCTGCAAACATTCCCTGCGACCCAGACTGAAGCCAGAGACACTTGCCAAGACCACTGCCAGGAAATGAGACTCTCCTGCTTGTCCCCCATTTGTCCCACCCTGTCACCTTGTCCACCTTGAACTGCCATTGCTCCCCTACCTATGTCCCCTTGGACACTGTTCTTTCCTCCATCATCACCCCATTCCATTGCACTTTCCCCTCAATTTATTAGCACTACAATAAACACCCTTGGATAAAACCCGGCTACTAGTATTTCACGTATTGAAAATTTGTATTGATTGGAACAGCTACATCCATTGAAAATGAGCTGCACATAGTGAGAGCAAAGAATGAATGGCCTGTTGCTGGCTGTTGTGATCTCATAACAACATTTTTGTCATATCACCATCATCTGTAAAATGATACTCCATAAGTGACAGTAAGTAGAGGAAACAAGTGGGTATTGCCAGCATGCCAATGCCACACAGAATACACAAAAAGTAATAGAAATGTGAAGTTGCACTGTCTCACCTGTGTGTCATTGGAAGTACTGACGGATCACTAATGTTCTGTTGTCCACATCCACATACTCTGCCTCCTGGTCCTCACTGTCCTCAGGGTCCACTGCTGCCACAGGGGCATCTCCAGTCTCCTCTTACTGCAGAAAAGTTACATGGCATCTTAGGGCCAGGTTGTGCAATATGCAGCATTTCACTACTATCTGGCAGACCTTCTTGGGTGAGTAGCACAGGGATCCACCTGTCAGATGGAGGCACCTGAACCTGGACTTCAGGAGGCTGAAGGTCCTCTCAATTATCCTTCTGGTTCACCCATGTGCCTCATTATAACGTTCTTCAGCCCTTGTACTGGCATTCCTCACAGGGGTCAGCAGCCACTATAGGTTTGGTAGCTAGAGTCACCAGCAAATATTGAGGGACAACATTTAGCCACACACCATCCTATTTCGGTAACAGCAGAGGCATACACCAACATACTGTGGGTGGGGACCAAGGCTCACCTATAAGCCACACTCTGTGCCTCTGTAGTTGGGCCATCACATTTGGATTGCTGCTATTTCTCAGGACGAAGGCATCGTGCACTGACCCTGGATACTTAGCACTGACTTGGGAGATGTACTGGTCCACCAGGCACACCATCTGCACATTCATGGAGTGGAAACTGTTACGCTTTCTGTACACCTGTTCATTCTGCTGCAGGGGACAAACGCAATATGTGTACCATCAATTGCCCCAATAATAATGGGGATATGTCCCATTATGTAAAATTCGGCCTTCACAGTGGCCAAATTTTCAACTTGGGGGAAAGAAATGTAGCTGCACACGTGTTTTACCAGGGCAGACAAGACTCTTGCCAGCACACTTGAGAACATTGGCTGTGACATTCCTTCTACCAAGCCCACAGTCACTTGGAAACTGCCTGTTGCCAGGAAATGGAGGACTGATAGAACCTGCACAAGAAGGGGGATCCCAGTAGGATGATGGATAGCTGAGATGAGGTCAGGCTCCAACTGGGCACACAGCTCTGTGATTGTGGCTCTGTCCAGTCTATAGGTGAGTATCATGTGCCTGTCCTCCAGTGTAGCTCAGTCTATCAGGGGTCTGTACACTGGGGTATCTCTCCATCTCCTATTCATCTGCAGCGGTAGGAATCTAAGGGACACAAGAGTGAGTAGGCTGTCACAATTTGAACAACAAAACCACAACAGCAGTCCACATCCTGTAATCATGTTTTGGGACAGTGTAATTTAAAAGTATGTGCCTATTTATCATGTGACACAGACATTATCGATAGGCCTGTTCACCCCCCAGAAATGGCGACCGCCTGTCCTGTATGGCGGGACAGGTGGAAGTGAGGTAATTTCGCCGACGTTGTGCACCATGGCGGTAGGCGGTCGAGAACCGCCATGCAATTCCTCATTGGATTATATTGGGCCCTATGGGGTGCAGTGGCCAATGGGGATGTACGCCAGTGGTGACGGTGTACACCGCTGCGGACGTGACTGCCATTTTCTACCTCAATCCTCACTTGTTTCCTGACCTTCCACAGGAGAAGACCTACACTGCATGTGCTGCTGTGACCTGTGTCTGGAACCTACCATGGCCTGTGTGACTGGGGAAAGGGCCCCAGTCTTCACTTCGGAGGAGTTGGAGCGAGTGGTGGATGCGGTCCTACCCCATAACGGACTGATATATGGGCCTCCAGACCAACAGGTGAGTACACTGTGGGCACGATGCATGTTGTGTGAATGTATGTAGATGTGTGTGAAGGCATCATATAAGGGTGGGTGGGGGAATGTCTGTTGATGGTGTCCATGTTGTGAGCTGGCCTATGTGTGTCGCAATGGTGATGGGATCGGTCATGGTGGGCCATGTGTGTGACAGGTTGGATTGTTTGTTTAATGGAGTTCTCCTGAATGTATTAGCTCTGCAGGTCAGTTCCCATCAAAAGAAAGCACTATGGCGTGCCATTGCCAAGGACATGTGGACCCTGCAGGTCTATGGAAGGCGGAGCACCCACTGTCAGAAATGGTGAGAGGACCTGATACGCTGGGCACGGAGGCCCAGCTGGGGATGGCCTTCCAACGAGCAAGGAATGTCCGTTGGACCCTGACCCCTGATGGCCTGCATACTGGTGGTGGCATACCCTGAGCTGGATGGGAGCTTGAGGGAATCCCACAGCCACAAGGGGGTGAGTTCAGTGGGTATCATTACAACTTATGGCTGGTGGGGTGGTATCCGTGTGGTGGTTGTGTGTTAGTGGGTGCCCCTAAGGCCAGGCCAGACATAGCAGTGTATGTCCTCAGGAGGGTAATGGTTGCATGGCAAATACAGGTGACCTAGTTTGTTAGTATTCACTGCTAGGCAGGGCTGTGTGGATCTCAGGTATGCTGCAGTTGGCCGTGTGTGCTCCTCTTCATGCCTTGGTGACTAGCCATTTCATTGGCAGTGCAATGCATAGTGCGTAGGCCTGTTCCCTGTGTGTGAGGGTGCTGTGTACGCCAACTGTGGTGTTGGTGCAGTCATTGACCCAGTGTATCCTTTGTCCCTCTCCCCCCTTTCTTGTTTTGTTATCCTGTCCTTGTGTGCATTAGCATCATCTGGCAGAGGAGCAGAGGGACCGTGACAGAGGGAGCTGCTTCCCACAGGACCCCGGAGGCAGAGTCCACTGATGCCAAGGGAACAAGTGGGACGGAGGGCGAGGAGAGCACCATGGTGGAGACTGGAGGGGACAACACAGACTCTGATACCTCCTCCCTTCAATGGGAGCTCCCTGGTGATGGCGGGCACCTCTGTAACCATGTGATGGTGAGCCATTTGCAAGGAGTTGGTGTGATGGGGTGGGGGTGAGGGTGGGAGTATGATTTGGCATGCAGGGGGGGAGGGGGTGGGAAGAAGTAGTTAAGATTAGACTTACCAGAGTCCATTCCTCCAGATACTCCTGCGAGGCCCTCACGATGCAGGATGTGCAAGACTTCCTCCTCCCATGCTGTAAATTCTGGGGGAGTAGGTGGGGGTCCGCCGCCAGTCTTCTGCACCGCTATGTTGTGCCTTGATACCATGGAACGCACCTTCCCCCGTAGGTCGTTCCAGCGCTTCCTTATGTCATCTCGATTGCGTGGATGCTGTCCCACAGCGTTGACCCTGTCGACTATCCTTTGCCATAGCTCCATCTTCCTAGCAATTGTGGTGTGCTGCACCTGTGCACCGAAGAGCTGGGGCTCTACACGAACTATTTCTTCCACCATGACCCTGAGTTCTGCGTCAGAGAACCTGGGGTGTCTTTGGGGTGCCATGGGGTGGTGTGGATGAGGTGAGGGATGTTGTATGTGTTATAGAGTGTGGTGTGTGTGGTGGTGTATGGTGTTTTGTGCGTGGTAATTGTGTGGGTGATGTTTTGATTTGCCTCTGTGTGTTGGTCTACTCTAAGCAGTGCTGTCTCTCTCTGTCCTTCAGTCGCTATTGTGGTCGTAAGGGTTTGTGGGTGATGTGGGTGTGTGTTTTATATTGTATTGGGTGTGTGGGAGTGGTGTGTGTATGTGTATCAGGTGTGTGTATTTCAAATTGTCCAATGTGGTTGTGTTTTGTAAAGGTGTGTGTATTTTGACCGCAGCGGTGTGTACCGCCAATGGAATACCGCGGTTGAAAGACCGCCGCGTGGATTCGTAGGTCGTAATGGCATGGGCGTATTTCTGTTGGCGTGACGGTGGAGGTTTGGTCCTCGCTAGTTTATCGCTGACCTTTGGTGTGGCGGACTTTTGTGGATGTCGGGATTTTGGCGGTTTGCCAGTTGCGGGTCAGAATGACCGTGGTGGGTTACCGCGGCCGCGGCGGTGTTATGGCAGTCTTCTGTCTGGCGGTAAGCGCCTTTTACCGCCGAGGTCAGAATAACCCCCTTAATTTCTTCAAGCCTCTAGAAATTTCGTGACAAGCTTCACCTGATAACTTTTGGTACTCCAGTTTATTATTGTGTTTAACAGGTAGCATAAGTAGCTGATGCATGGTAATCCCTTTGATGTGTTGTGCAGTCAATCCAGTAGGTGCTATTACTACACTAGATACATTACAGCCAGTAGTCATTTTCAGACAGTGGTTAGAACTTGTATTTAAAAAGGTTTTTCCAGTGCCACCTTGTCCAGTGACGTACATACGAACTGGCTTAAAATCTGAAAATTTGTATTGATTGTTTTTGTGGATGAATCCATGCTATATTTTTTCTTCAACATCCATACATATTTCTTTCTGCTCACGACTGAGTTTTTCTACTAACTCCCCTCACATGTTTCCTTCATCTCTGTTTTTTCTGGTTTTGTGATGTACAAAGTGACATAGCAAGCAACGGCAATGGAATTGTGTGGAACAATCTGTATGTCTATATTTGCATTCCATAATTTCAGAATGACAGGATTATAATCATTGATATATTTACAGGTCTTTGATCTTTTGAGATTCTATGTATTTTTTGGTGATTTTCTTGTCACTGTATGTCTGACTGCAGACAAATAGCTGTTCACTCTTTCTTTGGAAATTATAGGCCTAGGAAAACAACACCTTGTATAAATCTTTCCTTTACATCTGTATCTTTGGCAACAATACTTGCCACATCTCTGTGTTTGGAATTGTAGAACGTACTATTGTAGGGTTTTTATATTAGTCTCATCGGGATGCTGCATGTAGCATTCTCTTCTATGAAAGATAATACAAACTCATCAGTATCAGTTCCAAACTTTGGTGCATTCTTTATCAATAAGAGTGTGTGTATATGAGGGGTACCTCTTGCCTGGAACTCTTTTTGCCCCCAAAAAATCAGCAACTTCTCCAAGAGGAGGATTTTTGGTATTGCATAGAAAACCCAGCATTGTTTGAAACTTGTGACTGAAGTATCTACAAACATTAGCAGGATCAAAAGTACAAAGTTCTCCTGCTGTCTTAAAATTTACATCATTCAAATTACAGTTTGCTTTTCTTAGAAATTCTAGTCAATCATCACATGCACAACTAAGTGTCACAAATCAAGTCTCAGAGCATATATTTAAGTTCTCCATAACAATGGTACTAGTTATAAATAGTCCCACGTTGACATGCCATCAAACTAATTACATTGTACTTCAGGTTTTCATCCTTACCTTGAAGTTTATCAACAAACTCCCTTGCATAAATATTTTTTCAGATTCACTCCTGTCTTTGGAATATGGTTCACAGCATAAGAGAGACCTGACAAGTCACTCTCAAAGCACAGATGAAATATATAGGGAATTCTTTGTTGAAACCTGATGTTCTCTGAATACAATCTTGTTGCTCTGTACTCTAGATCTCAAAAAATGCTTCATTGCATTTATATCATCTTTGTGTCAAATACTTGTGTACAGTGAGGTTACTTCTGAAAACATCATTAAAAGATCATCATCCGATTGTTTGTCAATTACCTTTTCAAAAACTCTGATGTGTCTTTTACGTAACGTGGTAGGTTCATTATAAAAGGTTCAAAGAAGTGATCTGCATATTTAGAAACATTCCTAAACAGGCTGGCAATGGCAGATATAAAAGGTCTACCCTTGTTTTTGTGTATCTAATGGGTCAGTTAAAAAACGGAGCAGTTTATGGTGATCCACCTTTAAGAAATTGTACTCATCAACACTGATCAACCCCCTGTCTCTCCATCCACAGAGTTCTTTGATGAGCATGTCGTTAATACTTTCATATTGTAATTTTGTAATTCTTTTATAGCAAGTGTGATTGTTTAATTGGAAGTAAAGTTCTTCAAAATACATGTTTGTTTGCCACAGCACCACATTCCCTCCCTTGCTAGACCCCCATATACAACAATCATTGTTCTTATTCAATGTATCCAAAACCCTTTGGATTTTGTTCTCAATAGGGTTAGCTGTGTTCCTCTGTTCATTGTATTCAGTCCTCATTATTTTGAGTTAAAATACCATTTTCTCAGCAAAAATCGATATTGCCAGTGGCAGTGACAAGAAAAAAATACGATTTGGGTTTCAGTGATATATTGCTCCCTTTCTCACTACACACTTGCTTGGTTTCCAACAATTCAACAAAAGTTAAGGTATGCATTTCAATCTCACTTTCATGTTCCAGATAAAAAAGGTCCATCATGACCTCAACATCTGACACTATTAGATTACTAAATCATCTTTCGTGAGTCTCTGCCTTGGATATATTTTTACACTGTTGGGTTTCAGAAAATGTTCAGTTTTAACTTTCTTAAGAACATGAATACATCCATTCTAGATTGTACATAGTTGAATGGAGCACAGGGGAAAATGAAAGTCCTAATATCAAAATTTGTACATCATCCTAAGTTAACACTTCAGATGTCAAATTAATTGCTGTCTTCTATCATTTTGTGTGACTCTGTGTTGTCATCCCTCTCAGAAATCATATATATTCCAACAAGCAGTTCTCATGCTCACAGTAGCAGCAACAGCTGCCCTACTCACAATTTTGGCTTTGAAGAAGTAAGCAGCACAACATTTCACTCCAAAAATCCTTTATTTTCTCCTTTTCCAAAATGTAAATAGTGTGATCATGACCAACGTCTTATACTGGGTCATAAAGTTTTCATGTGCAGAGTGTCCATTTAAAGGGACAGATCACATTACTTACAACCTCTTTAAAAACAGCTCAACTACTCAGTATTCTGTTATTCAATTTCACATCATCAACCATTTCGATACATTCACTACATAGCTTATGCCAGACGATGCAAAGATTTAACAGGTGGACAGAGATTACATACTAATATTTAATTTCAAAACCACTTGTGGACATAACAGTATTGCTGGGTAAAGTATCAAGTCTCCAATCTATTCCATTTTCAATCATCAACTTATTGTTATATACAACACATTCTTCGTGGAGATATGACATACACTTTAATTCAAATTCTTAAAACAGGCAATATCGTAATCCTAAATTTGATATTGTTTCCTAATCCCAACATTTGATATTGTTTCCCAATTCTGATGTATGGGTCTTGGATCCTCCCATTACTAAAATGGCTTTACATCATTTAGGTTATTATGACTAGCTTAGTTTAACCCCTTCGCTGTCAAGCCTTTTCGCCTCAGGTGCCAGGCCTTTCTTTGGCTACTTGGGGCAGTTTGCGCTTAGGCTCTCATAATATTTTGTTCACATAAGCTACCCATACCCGATTTGCGTCCTTTTTTTCCAACATCCTAGGGATTCTAGAGGTACCCAGAGTTTGTGGGTTCCCCTGAAGGAGACCAAGAAATTAGCCAAAATACAGCAAAAATGTCATTAACACAAAATGGGAAAAAAGGCTGCAGAAGAAGGCTTGCGTTTTTTTCCCTGAAAATGGCATCAACAAAGTGTTTGCAGTGCTGAAATCACCGTTGTCCCATCTGTCAGGAACAGGCAGACTTGAATCAGAAAACCCAATTTTTCGACATAATATTGGCATTTCAGTGGGACACACCACATTTTTACTATTTCTAGTGCTTTCAGCCTACTTCCAGTTAGTGACAGAAATGGGAATGAAACCAATACTGGATCCCTTAAAGATAAACATTTTTGAAAAGTAGACAAAACTGTAATTCCGCACAGGGTAATTTGTGTAGATCCTAAAAGGTTTTCCTACAAAAAATAACAGCTGAAATAAAAAAAAAAATATATAGAAATTGAGGTGAAAAAAACAGCATTTTTCTCCACCTTTTACTCTGTAACTTTTTCCTGCGATGTCAGATTTTTTAAAGCAATATACTGTTACGTCTGTTGGACTCTTCTGGATGCGAGGATATATAGGGCTTGTAGGTTTATCAAGAACCCTAGATACCCAGAGCCAATAAATGAGCTGCACTTTGCAATGGGTTTTCTTTCTATACCGGTATACAGCAATTAATTTGTGAAATATAAAGAGTGAAAAATAGGTACCAAGAAAACCTTATATTTCCAAAATGGTCACAAGATAAGGTGTTGAGAAGAAGTGGTTATTTGCACATCTCTGAATTCTGGGGTCCCCATACTAGCATGTGAATTACAGGGCATTTCTCAAATAGATATCTTTTTTACACACTAATGTAGAGAAACACGAGGAGCAATAACACTTGTTCTACTATTCTGTGTTCCCCCAAGTTTCCTGATATAAATGGTACCTCACTTGCGTGGTTAGGCCTAATGCCCACAACAGGAAACGCAACATGGACACATCACATTTTCCGAAAGAAAACTGACGTGTTTTTTGGAAAGTGCCTAGCTGTGCATTTTGGCCTCTAGCTCACCCGGCACCTAGGAAAACCTACCAAACCTATGTATTTTTTAAAACTAGACACCTAGGGAAATCTAAGATGGGGTGACTTGTGGGGCTCTCACCAGATTCTGTTACCCAGAATCCTTTGCAAACCTCACAATTTGGCTAAAAAACACTTTTTCCTCACATTTTGGTGACAGAAAGTTCTGGAATCTGAGAGGAGACACAAATTTCCTTCCACCCAGCATTCTCCCAAGTCATCCAATAAAAACGGTACCTCACTTGTGTGGGTGGACCGAGCGCCCACGACAGGAAATGCCCCAAAACACAACGTGGACACATTACATTCTCCCAAAGAAAATAGACTTGTTTTTTGCAAAGTGCCTAGTTGTGGATTTTGGCCCCTAGCTCAGCCGGCACCTAGGGAAACCTATGGAACCTGTGCATTTCTTAAAACTAGACACCTAGGGGAATCCAGGATGGGGTGACTTTTGGGGCTCTCACCAGGTTCTGTTACCCAGAATCCTTTGCAAACTTCAAAATTTGCCCAAAAAACACTTTTTCCTCTCATTTCGGTGACAGAAAGTTCCGGAATCTGAGAGGAGCAACAAATGTCCTTCTACCCAGTGTCCCCTCAGTCTTCTGATTTAAATGGTACCTCACTTGTGTGGGTAGGCCTAGTGCCTGTGAAAGGAAATGCCCCAAAACACTATGTGGACACATCAAAAACTAAATTACCTGCTTTTGCGGGGTGGGGACCAGTGTTTTTGGTACTGGACTCAGCAGCCATAAAGGGAAACCTACCAAACCCAAACATTTCTGAAAACAAGGAACCTCAGGGAATCCAGGGAGATGTGACTTGCGTGGATCCCCCAATGTTTTCTTACACAGAATCCTCAGCAAACCTCAAATTTAGATTAAAAAATCACATTTTTCCCACATTTCTGTGTGGGATCACCGCACCGGGACAAATTTCCTACCATCCAATGTTCCCCTTAGTCTCCCCGCCAAGTGCATGTGACAGGGAAGTTCCAAAAACATGTGGAAATTGAGGGGGAACCAAAGCGGGTCCTAAAGGGTAGCTTGAAAGAAAACACTTTTAGGCTGACAAGTGTGGAATAATTTTTTTCGGTATAGATAAGACAATGCTGGGTGGTAGGAATTTTGTGGATTCCTGCTGATTCCGGAAGGTTCCATCATAGAAATGTGAGAGAAATATGTGATTCCCAGCAAAGTTGATGGTTTGCAGGATTTTGTGGGTAAGAAAATAGTGTGGAGTGCATGTGAAGCACACCACCCTGGAATCAACCAGATGTTTAGTTTTCAGATGTGTCTAGGTCTTGTGGATTTTTCTACATGGCAGTGTCCCAAAGTCCAAAAAGTGCAGCCCTCACCCTTCCAAGTAGGACGATTTTGAGAGTTAGCCAAGCTCTCATGGCCCAAATGTAAAACCAAAACCCCAAATAATCAAATGTCCTCTTGGTTGCCGTGGGATGAGACCTTTTAATGTGTGGGGGCATAACCAGGCCCATACTGGTTCGTACCCACCAACCCACTATATATATATATATATTTTTTAATTCCCTGGCATCTAGTATACTTTCTGCCCCGTGTGGTTTGGATCGGGGGTAATTGCCCCATCTGCCCACTGGTGGGCAAAACAACTTTGGCCCCATTTATTTGGGATGGAGGTATGACCATATGTTCTCTCTTTGAGAAAGCTAATGGGCTTACTTTTGATATTTTGGTATTGTGACGGTTTGGCAAAGTCAGTAAACCTGCCTGTGTGTGGCCGGACCTGCAAGACAAACTACAGGCTGCACAGGCAAGAAGTCTGTGCATGCTGTGGGTAGGGTGCTCGCAAGGGGTTGAACTTGAGCTTAGTTAATAGGGTATGAATTACAGTTACTTGATACGACTATAACTGGTGAATTTCAATAGTTTTGATAAATAAATGGATTGTTTTAACTCACATTTCTACCTAACTATAATGTCCCTTTAACCCTTGTTTTTTCAGTGAATACACATATAAACAAATCCTGGAAAACCTAAGGGCTCCTGTATTTAATTAACCCCATTTATTTCAGCGACACATTCCAGAGTTCTCTGCCTTCAGCAGATATGACATACATTAGGGTCCATATTTTATAATTAATTTTTAATTAAACCTCTATATAAATCAGAAAAACTTAAAAGTGGTGGATAATTAAGAGTTGTGTTGAATTTATTGTATCAAGGTATTGATAAGATATCAACATTTTAGTAACATTTTAGGTAAATGTTTGGGCGTTCTAAATGTTTTCAGGTAGAATTAGTTTGATTTAACAAGGATGTAACATGCTTTAAGTTTGTAGAACAGAGGTTGAAGCCTTAGAAAATGTACCTAATATTCAAGCTACAGAAATCGTACACTGTCATGGTTTCTGCAGCCGAATGTTCACTCATTTGTCATTCCAATTTTTTCTAAGCTAATTTGTAACAAATGCTGGTCGCATCTAGAAGAGGTACGGTGTAGGAAGCAGTGGCACAGACACACCGCTGATGTGGACAGCAATAGTGCAAACCTTCCTCATACACAAACAGGCACAGCTTGTCGCGTAGGTTCTCATTATCCTAATGAGACTACTGGATTCGGGGGGCAGAATCACTTGTATTTGCACGGACTGAGTCTGATCCTGCACCATGTGACCCCTGTTGGCCTAATCTGGGTTTGTTCCAGCTAATTAGCAGTGCCTCATCTCCCAAGAGCAGGGATGATTGGGGCAGCCGGGCGCATGACATACATAACTCCTCAGGGGAATAGTGGTCACTCATATATCATCCGTTTCTCTCAGCTACATTAGTCTCACGTATACAAGGACAATCAGAGGCAGAGTAAAGTTCAATAAGGTTTTATTGAAGTAACTGAATAGGTATAGTTCCTATCTAAGCTATGTTAGGGCACAGCATCTTAAGCTTTATTTCTGCCTTTCAGGTTCCCTCTGAGAAGACACCATCACTCTTACCTGAGCAAGAGGCCTGTAGTCTACATATGTAGTTGTAGCGAAGCAATCAGCATACAGTCGTGGCCATATGTTTGGAATCTCCCTCTAACGTACATGGGTCAAAGTAGTGTTTTTATAACAAAACATCTGATGTTCCAAGAAAGGATCCCCATGTAAGAGTGTGTATGTTTCTGTGAACATTGGAGACAAAGCGTACCACTGTTGGCGGCAACCTATCTTACTGAAGCCTTGAAAAACGCACAGAGTGAAATGTCTTGTTTAAAAACGCACCGCTGATCTAGGCGAAGAACAGCTAGATAGAGAAAATAAAACAAGACTGCAAATGTGGCTAATGTTAAAATAATATAACAGAGCTAAAATAAAATATATCTACGTTAAAGTGCACAGCGGCAAGCCTAGTTTGCTAAAATAACGTGTATAAAACTATTGCTAAAAATGGCTACACAACAAGCCCAAGTTGCATTATTGCAAGGGTCTCGCTCACACAGAACAGACAGTAGCAGTGCAAAGCTATCATTACAGTTGTGGAGCAGGCACAGCAAAAAAAAAACATGTAGCAAGTCATAGTCCTCACAGAAATGGCACTTGCCTGAGACCAGGATGGCAAACTCCAATTTATTGAACACATAACTTACAATGCAACACCTTTGTGGTGCAGTTTTTACCATACAGGGAAGATTATTATAATTTTTTTCACCTCTGTCTTTATCACCCCCCACCCTCTTGAGATTTGCAGCAGCCGCTGCTTTTGGTACCTGCAATATACATATTCAAAGTGACATAGGGGGTCATTCTGACCCTGGCGGTCGACGACCACGGAAGCACCGCCAACAGGCTGGCGGTGCTTCCCAGCCCATTCTGACCGCGGCGTTAAAGCCGCGGTCAGAAAAGGGAATCCGGCGGTTTCCCGCCGGGTTTCCCGCCGGATTTCCCGCCGGATTTCCCGCCGGATTTCCCGCCGGATTTCCCCTGCATGGGCTGAATCTCCATGGCAGTGCTGCAAGCAGCGCTGCCATGGAGATTTCGACCCCCTTCCGGCCATCCTGTTTCTGGCGGTTTTTACAGCCAGGAACAGGATGGCAGGAACGGGTGTCGTGGGGCCCCTGGGGGGCCCTGCACTGCCCATGCCACTGGCATGGGCAGTGCAGGGGCCCCCTAACAGGGCCCCACCATTATTTTCACTGTCTGCTTAGCAGACAGTGAAAATCGCGACGGGTGCAACTGCACCCGTCACACCCCTGCTACTCCGCCGGCTCCATTCGGAGCCGGCTTCATTGTTGCAGGGCCTTTCCCGCTGGGCCGGCGGGCGCTCCTTTGGCGGGCGCCCGCCGGCCCAGCGGGAAAGCCAGAATGGCATCCGCGGTCTTCTGACCGCGGAGCGGCCATTTGGCGGTGACCGCATGGCGGGCGGCTACCGCCGCCCGCCGCGGTCAGAATGACCGCCATAGTCATGAAATGTAGTGTGAATTAACATATGTTGAAAAATCCCTAGAAATTTCATAAAAAAACAAAGGTGAAAGAACCATTATAGTTAGCTGTTTAAATACAATAAAACATTTTTAAAAAGGCATCAAAAACCCTCTGAAACTCACCAGTGATTAATGACACCATATTGGAGGATATTGGAGGTATTGGAGGGTAAACTGTATATATGCAAAAATATATGTATAATTTCTTACATGTAATATTATATTTTATTGTATGATATTGCGCAATGTCCTCTTTAAATGTAATCATTTCAACCGACAAGACCTGGCTTTTCGCGAATATCCTCTGTATCATAAATATTGCGAATAGAGAAATCCAGCTGTAAAAATCTGGAGAGAGTGTGCAGAAGGGAATATGATGAAAACAGTATATTAACATACATACTTGCCCTCAAGAAGTATCATGGGCTCTGTAAAGCAGCCCAAACCTTTTATTATATGAACCAAAAATGCAGCAGAAAAAAGCTCAAAACTCTTTTTAGATGGTGAGCGAATTATCTGATCCTATTAAGATCTTCCCAGAACCACTATAGTCACAACCACAGTGCGGGATAATAGCATTTTTTTTGGAAAAAAAAAAGGTGGCATAAAGAAAGTCCAAGCAATTGGGGAAGCCAGTTATTAAAGATCATATAGGCAAAGACCCCATACATGAGGGGGTAAACTGAGCTCCTGGAACACATTAGATTTGAAAGAATTTGTGTCATTGTTGACATCAATTAGTTCAGGATCACCTGAAGATCCTATTCTGGCTAATAAGTTAAATTTCCTTGATGCTGACATTTAGCCTTTCATTGAGCTTTTTAACTCCTCGCTAGACCAGGGAATGATTCCAAAATCATGGAAACATGCTACGGTCTGAACCCTTCTAAACAACCTAGACCCTAATAATTAGGCTAAATATAGACCAGTCTCCTGCTACTCATTATGGTAAAGATAATGGAGAAGCATGTCATTGAAACCTCAAAACGATGTTCACCCCCCCCCAGGCAGGATTACAAAAAAGGACACAGTACTGAATCAGCCCTACTAGGAGCTACAAAACATCTTAGAGGACTCCTAGAGGCGAGACCGCAGTGTTGATATTACTTTACCTCAGTGCAGCATTTGTTACTGTATCTGACACAACTCTACTGGAAAGACTGAATTACTTGGAATTGTATTACCTTGTTTCGAAGAGACCGGTCATTTCAGGGACTTCCTCAAAATCTATGTATGCCCATTAGCAGACTTAGTGAAAAGTTGTGGTCTCAATTTATTTTCATATGCAGATGACATCCAAATTATCTTTTCATTGTCATCTTCACAGAGACACAATGCTGAGACCTTGAACTCTGGACTGAGGCTGGTTGCAAAGTGGATGGAAAATCAGTTGCTCAAACATAATTAAAAGAAGACAGAAGTGGTGGTATTGAGGAATAATCTGACCTTGTGGGGCCCACAATACTGGCCTGAAAGTCTGGGTCCCCTTCCAGTGCCGGGAGCAAAGGCAAAGAATCTGGGCATCATGTTGGATAATGAACTCTCCATGAAATCACAGATGACAAAACTAGCTGCCCCAAGCTTTGCCATTTTAAAATGGCTGCAAGAAAACATTTGGCAGCTACCAATTTCTGCTCAAAGAACTGTCATTCAGACACTAGTAATCTTGAGGCTGGATTACTTCTAAGTTCCACATCTATGAGTCGATAAAGCTACTATCAAACAATTGCAAATAGTCTAGAACTCAACATCAAGGATGCTTTTTAGGCTGCCAAACAATCCTCTGCGCCAGGCCCCCTAGGGGAGTTCCACTGGCTAGCAATAGAAAAACTGATTCAATTACAAACCCTGTGCTATGTGTAGAAGGCAACTGGTGAAAGTCTATTAACCTTCCCGGACTCTGCACTCCAGTGATCGATCGCTGTGCATTGTTCACCCATTTAAACACACTAATATGGCAGGTCAGTACTTCATGGTCAAAGCTGAAAAAACATTGGAACTGGGTCCCGGAGGCTGTGAGAAACTGTCCATCATTAACAACATTTCATAAGCACCTTAAACCATTGTTGTTTTAATGTAATAAATCTGGAATAAACCCAACCTGATGTTATATCGCTGGGAAACCCCGATGGGATAGCTGTGCAGTTTATACATTTGAATAGTAATAATAATAATAATAAGAAGAAGAATACAAATTATTATTATTATTATTATTATTATTATTATTACTATTATTATTGTTATAGCAATGTCTTCTTTGTCTTTTTCTTATTATTATCATTATTAATATTATTATTCACTGCACATTGTTTTGTCTAGCAACTCATTTGAAGTAGTTTGGTTGTAATCTGTGCATGCTAAAAACAAGATTAAGATAATACTTTGTGGTTCAAAAGATAACACAATTATTGTCATTCAAGAGCATATGTAGGATATTCCAATCCATGCACTATACTAGCCCTCAATCGAAGTTCATCATATTCAACACTATCAGTATAACAGCACAAAATGCTGTAAGGGCCAACTAGCTCTGTACTTTAAATAACATGAGGTGTGATAATGCATGCTATGAACTAAGTTAAAATACACAGATTATGTTATCAATTAGGATCCTACATTTTACAACTGAAATCCCCATCATACCCAAGTGAGCTACTCTGAGCAAAGTCCAGCACTGTTCTCCAAAAGTTAATCCATTTTAATGAAACCATTGTTCCTTGACTCACCAAAATGGGCATATTCCAATCACACCACATACAAGATTTTTTTTTTTTTTTCGATATCACTGTAAGTATAAGAAGTTAAGGGGAAAAGGATTAGGGGGCATTGCCTGACCACTGCCTTCGACAACTTTTATTTAGTGACTGCAATCGCTGATGCAAGACGCTTTTCCTTCTCTCCCCATGTGAAAAACATAAATACCAGCATTAGAACAAAAAGTCATATCAAAAATATGACAAACGAAGACAGCTTCTTCCAAGTTGTTTTTAGAATGTAGTAATTGATATGATTAGGTAAGGTATTTTCTTTTTATATTTGGGGGTAGGGAGAGGTTTACGCTCATGTTTTGTTTGCTAATATCTTTGGTGTCATTTGAAGAGTGTTCACAAACTGATCCAAAAAGAAGACCTTCCTCCTCAGTTCCTACCTGGAATGTTTCAGGGTGTTCCACAAAGCAGGGGGGAACAAAATGAGGGGGTTCCAAAATGCAGTTTCCCCATTAATTTTACCATGGGACGAATAAACTGCAATACTGAAAAAACCCTGAATAGAATTACAGCAAATTTGGCAGAAAGGAAGATCTTGGTCTAGGAAACGTGCTGATTATGAGTTGGTATAAATTTATTTTGCACTTACTGATTAATTCATGTTTAAAATATAGATATCTAGGGATGAGAATTGTCCCCAGAACCAACATATCTTGATACAAGATGACCTCTGATTGTTTTCCAACACATCAACAATTATGTGGCTGTAGCCATCTTAGGACTCAGCACATTGGGTGGGTCTGGGCACAGCGGGTGGAAAAATCCTCGTAAAGTAGAAGGGAAATGCAGCCCCCTCCCCAGGGCTTCTTCAGACCCTGATGGCTCTTTCCCTTGGACTGACCCAATAAATTAGTGGAGGGGGTCTCAAGTAACTATTGCTCATGCCTGAAGTACCTATAACTTGTGCCCTTGTCATCCTTTGCATATGACTTCAAATATTTCATCAGTCATTACTGTTCCTTGACACCATTGATAACATCAGTGAAACATCTGAAATAATATCACTGATTACAACACTGTGCGTAGCCATGGTACGAGTTATAGCTTGTTCAGGGCATGAGTTATAGTTACTTGAGATAACTATAACTGGTGATTTTTTGGTAATTTGGATCGACATTCCCTGTGGAAAAAAGAAGCCTAGTGCGTTGAAGTGCTGTCACGAATGTAGACATGAAGGCCCATATTTATACTTTTTGACGCAAAACTGCGCTAACGCAGTTTTGCGTCAAAAAAATTAGCACCGGCTAACGCCATTCTGAAGCGCCATGCGGGCGCCGTATTTATCGAATGACGTTAGCCGCCGGCGCCATCTGGTGTGCGTTAAAAAAACGACGTACACCAGGCAGCGCCGGCGTAGGGGGATATGGGGCTTGGGCGTCAAGAAATGGGGCAAGTCAGGTTGAGGCAATTTTTTCACCTCAACCCGATTTGCGCCATTTTTTTTCACTCCCAACCCCCATAGAAATGACTCCTGTCTTAGCAAAGACAGGAGTCATGCCCCCTTGCCCAATGGCCATGCCCAGGGGACTTCTGTCCCCTGGGCATGGTCATTGGGCATAGTGGCATGTAGGGGGGCACAAATCAGGCCACCCATGCCACAATTTTTTTTTTTTTTAAAACACTTACCTGAACTTACCTTAATGTCCCTGAGATGGGTCCCTCCAGCCTTGGGTGTCCTCCTGGGGTGGGCAAGGGTGACAGGGGGTGTCCCTGGGGGCATGGGAGGGCACCTCTGGGCTCCTTCAG
Organism: Pleurodeles waltl; assembly: GCF_031143425.1. Classification (NCBI taxonomy): domain Eukaryota; kingdom Metazoa; phylum Chordata; class Amphibia; order Caudata; family Salamandridae; genus Pleurodeles; species Pleurodeles waltl. Next base: position 387,203,790 of record NC_090447.1, on the reverse strand, counting down.
AGCCCACAGGTCCCTTAACGCCTGCCTTTTGCAGGCGCTAAAAAACGGCGCAAAAGCGGCCGTACGTCATTTTTTTTGACCCGCCCACTCCCGGGCGTGAATTTTGCCCAGGAGTATAAATCCGACGCACATGCCTCGGAGTCGATTTTTTAGACGGGAACGCCTACCTTGCATATAATTAACGCAAAGTAGGTGTCCACGCTAAAAAATGACGCTAACTCCATGGACTTTGGCGCTAGACGCGTCTAACGCCAAAGTATAAATATGGAGTTAGTTTTGCGTCGGAATTGCGTAAAAAAAAACGACGCAATTCCGGCGCAAACGGAGTATAAATATGCCCCAAAATATCCCTTAGCAAGACACTTTTGTGAGGCTCATAATTCTGACTGAATTAAAGCCAGATAGAAAAGTTGATACAGTCATATTAATACCAGAGTATTATCATGATTTAACAATCACACAAGCTCACTGTGTAGCAGCTTACATTCATGCTTCAGGCCAAAGCCCTCATACTATGTGAGTGAACTTTGTTGATTTCTGAGTTAAAGAGATGATTTTGGCAAAGGCGTTGAAGGAGAAAGCCTATAACTAGGTGGAGCCAGAGGCGCAAGGAATTTAAGATTTTGATTCCAATATTCCAGTCACTGAGAGGCAAGTCGCAATAATTCAGTTTTCTAAACCTAAAGTGCTGTATAAGGGTTCCTTCAAAGTAGTCAATGCCTTATTTCCAATGTAGTGTTTTGGGGATTTACTTTTCAGAACATATAGAGTCGTTTTTTAGAATTTTGAGAGGAGTGGCTAGAGTGGAGCGGCACAGTCTCATGGTGCCAACATTCCCAGAGTGGACGCCTGGAGTTCATGTGGGTAGTGGATGAAAAGGTGGGTCACCCACAATGGCATGGGAATGGAGGGGAATGAACGGTTGGTCTAGGTTGAGGTCAGAGGGGGCTCAGCATGCTTGATAAAATGAGATCCATCATGGCAAATAGAAGGGATATACACCACTATAGAGTGTTGAATATAATACCTGTGGGTGCCTATGATGGAGATGATGGGTTGATGTATTCGAAATGGTGGGGTGGTAAAGTGGATGGTGCAGTGGCAGAATCCATTCTTTGGGAATGGTATCCTAATAATGTCCTGGAAGGATTGTTGGTAGTGTGGCCGGACAATGCACGCATCCACTTTAGTCACGATATGTGATTATCCTGTAAGGTTACAGGTAGTCTAGGATGCACATTAGAAGGTAGATGTACTTTAAATTTTAGCTTGGTGTTGATACCGTTTATGCGATTGCACTTTTGTGTAATAGGCACTTTAGGCATTCAGGGCACCTTATGCACTTAAGCACTTTTTATGTACTGCATTTATTGCTTGGGAATAGAAGACAGGTGTAATGTCTAAGTGCACTTTGTAGGTTGTGCCCTTTAATGTAAATGGGCTCAATAATAAGAAGAAATCACATGCTATAGAAACCTGGATTTTAGCGGAGAGCCCCTCAGTGATTTTATTGCAGGAAACTCATATTCCAGTTGGAAAACTTTCAGAGTTTTATATGTTTAAAGGTTGGGCCGGTTATGGAGGCCTCTCGTCTGCCCAAGGATACACATGTGTCACTGCTGTTCTTTTGGCTAAGAGATTGGGGGATGAATTGTTTAATTCTGCAATTGTTGGTTATTTGGTGTTTGGTTAGTTGCTCTGTATTTTACAGACAGCTCACTTTTCTGAGCCTAAATGCCCCAGTGGAGGATAATGATGGGCCTTTTGAGGAACTAGTTCAGTCAATATTGAACCTCTCAGGGGAAATTATTGTTTTATGCAGAACACTGGAATAGATTCCTGAGTATAAATGAAAAAAAAACAGCTAAAGCCTAAAGTTGCAAAGGTTTTGCAAAACTATAAACAAGCCATGCACTTATTGATCCCTGGATGGAGGCCTTCCCAAATACAATGTAATATATACATAGGTATCAGGAAGATTCCATAGCTTTTCGTAAATTGATTTTTTTATACTCTAAAACCCTTATTTTTATGGGCCAATGGACCCTCCCCAATGACTTTTCGGATCATGCAAATCTTGCCCTGGGGATTTGTGTGGAGGAAGGTAGTCCACGAGTTAGGAGACAAGTTTTAATAACCAGTAACTATATGAGGAGGGATGGGTGCAGCTATGCAGAGATGATAAGGACTCATGGGTTTGCCCAACCAAGTGTAGTATGGGATGCATTAAAAGTGTATGCAAGGGGGCTTGTGATAGGGAAAGATGTGGTAAATACTAGAAGTGCTAGAGAACAAAAACAGACTTTAGAAAGATGGTTCAGGATATGCAAGATACATTTTAAAGACAACTGTCCACATTAAATAGGAAAGGGCTGGAAAAGGCTAAATATGCATTTAGTGATATGTATTATACTAAAGGTGGTGTATCTAATTGGGTTTAAGTGCAGAAAGATCATGAGGAAAGTAATTTCACTGGAAGAGGGCTAGCTTTGCAGGCACAAGAACAAGTTGCAAGTAGTAGGATCTACGCTCTCTAGGGTTAGATATAAAGGGCAGGAGAAATGGGGCAAAATTTAGCTTGAGCATTGTAGGCAGATCTATAGTCAGAAGCAAGTGATCGATAAAGACGCTCTGGGTAATTTTCTCCCAGGGCTGAATATTCCTACTCTCTCTGAGGAAGATCTGGAAAATATAGGCTGTCCCTTTTCCAAAGAAGAGCTGATTAAAGAGGTGAAAAGCCTCCCAAACTGCAAAGTCGGTGGGCCTCACGGCTTTTAGGGTGAATTTTATTAAATGTTCCTAGAAGTGTTAGCAGATTCTACCCTATTGGTAGCGAATGCATTGCTCGAGAGCATCCCCATACCGACCTCATTTAGTATGGGAATGTGGTTAGTTTAAAAAAAAAAAGTAAAGTTCATATAGTCTGATCACATCATTAAATTCTGAGTATAGGATCATCATGAAAATATTAGCTAATGCATTTAATTTAATAGTGGCAAAATTGATCCATCAGAATCAAAATAGTTTTATACCTGGATATCAGTTAACCGCAACCACACTATATTTAGATGAGGCATTGGATTATTTTGCTGTCAATAACACCTCTGTGATAGTTCTCCTATTGGATGCAGAGACGGTTTTTGACTTCCTGGTCTGAGAAGTGCTCTTTTCCATTTTAACTAAATTTATCGTTCTTTTCCCAATCACAAGGTTGATTTTTTATGATGTATAAGAATGCTGAAGCCAGGATCATAGTTAATGCAACTGCGGTTGGTAGATTGCAAGGCTGCCTATGGCACCCAGCAGGGATGTCCCTGTCACCAGTGCTGCTTGCTCTTTTTTGAGCCACTGTCGGGAGAAAATAAATATCTATCCTTCCATTGCAAAGGCAGGGAAAATAAAATTATACCCTGACAATATGATGTTGCATTTAGATGCAAATCGGTGCTCACAGGAGACAGGCTTTGAGATCTTTTAGTTATATCAGGAGATTGGGGGATAACAAACCAATAGAATGAAAACGTAAGTTATTCTCTTTAGCTGTGTCTCAGATAGTCTGCTTTCAGAAAGAGCCCACTGTGCAAATGATCACCCATAGAGATTCTTGGACACTCCATACTCTTCAAAAATTGAGGATTTACACAATCTAAATTTTGCTCCTGTACTCTTAAAAGTAAAAGCTTTTACACAGCTGAATTTGCCTCTTTTAACAATTTTAGGGAGGGCTGCCTTGATTAAAATGATGGTTCTTCCGTTGTATAATTTTCTCTCTTCTGCCATTCCATGTGTTTAAATCTTATAAATTGTTTTTAAAGTGAAGTCTATGTTTATATCATTTATCCGGTGAAACAAAACTGCTAGATTGGCACTGGGTGCTTTATATCAAGGATTGGAGAAAGGTGGTTTGGTACTTCTTAATTTGAGAGAGTACTCTTTTGCATATTTTGCACAGTACATGTCCATATTTAATCGGAAATTTAGATCCTGTGGAAAGTTTGCTATAAAATTTTGAGGTGTTTTTTTAGGAAACACAAGGATCTCTTCATGAGATAATCAATTACCCCACATTAATGTGGCTAACCCCTTATGAGAATTGCCTGTGGATGCAGGGGCTAAGTTGGATTCCTATAGAGTGAAAAATTGTGAGAGAGTTCGGTTCTGCAGGTCACAGATTTCTTGACTGAAGAAAGGTGGAAGTGCCTGCTGGAAATTTGAGAATTAGTTCAAGGCAATTTTTTGCTCCTCATTTCTTATAGAATTTTGACAAGTAAATTTAGCACTTCAGAGATTGGGCAGGTTTGGGGCTGTCAAAAAATCATAACGGCATTAGTGGAAGCTCCAGACTGCAAACAGCCTGGAGAATGGAAATTAATACTTGCTTCGACGAAGGGTCCTGATCTTTCTCTAAAGGCAATTAACAAATGGCAAAAGTATGAAGGTTTTCAATTAACTAGAAAGATGTGGGATGAAATCAATATATTACATTTTAAAGTCTTGAGAGGAGCCAATTTAAGGAGAATGCTATTTTATACAAATTGGTTACTCTATAGAACCCCACAGTTTTTAGCCCAGGTTAACCTTGTGTGCTCAGGCTGCTGTTTTAGATGTGATTCATAGGTGGTCGCAAATTGGTCTCATGTATTTGGGCAGTGCGCTGCTCTCCAGGAATTTTAAAAAGCAATATTTTTGATTTCTGGAAAGGGTTTGGCAGATAAAGCTAGCTCCTAGTACTTGTTGGATTGTAATGGGTTATGACCCTCCCATTCGAATAGCTTCTAGATTTACAAAATTGTTGTATGCTGCAACAGCAGTGGCCAGATCCTTACTGCTTCAAAGATGGTGAAAACCACTGATCCAAACAATTAGGGAGTGGGTGGCAAAAATGAAAGAATTGAGAAATAAAGAGTGGTTGTATGCATTTCATTGTGGAGGGAATAAGAAATTTGGTAAATTGCGGGTGCAGTTCATTACCGAAACCTCTAAGTAGGACAAAGAGGCTCAACATCTTTTCTGATATCTCTTTACTTTGTTTCTCAGTGGTTTTAAGATGTGATGGAACATGATCCATGCATGTATTTTAGTGCTGGTTTATCAGTATGATACGATTTGATGACTTTATCGCTATGATGGATCTCAATGAAAAAATACATATATATATATATATATATATATATATATATATATATATATATATATATATATATATATATGTATATGCAAAATCTCAGTGCAAAATCTCAAAGCCCCAGTACGCGTGCATGTGTGTGTGTGTGTATATAGATATTTTTTATTTATAATCTAGTCACTGTCGCCAGTAGGTATGGTTAGGACCATTGTTTCCATACAAAAGTGTTTTTTTAATTGCTTATTTCTTTGGCACCATTTTGAAGAATCTTCACAAACATTTCCAAAAGAGTGTGCCTGTTATTCTTGTTGGGCATGAAAACTTTTGGGGTGATCCATCAAGTGTAGGCCGAGAAAGAGAGAGTCAAAAAAGTTGTGTTTCCCATATTAATTTCCTACAGACTCTTTAGACACTCCTGAAGCCTGAGCCGCTGGGTGGGATTACACCAAATGTGGCTGAAAGGTAGCTTTTGGGCCGTAAAAGGCCCTTTTTGTTCTTTGGTGTAAATCTGTAAAGTAGTTCATGGGAAATTGAGGGAAATCCAAATTTGTATAGTTAGGGTGGTCAATAAATATAGAATATTTGTGAATACGCACGAATCCGCACATGAATAGAAGCTCTGTAATTGGCCGACAACAACCTGAACAGAAAGTTGTGGCTTCCATTTTAAAGTCCATGACACAGTCCCGGAGCTGAAAAATATAAAATTAAAAGTAGCATAAGGGATCAGGGTAGAGGCACCTTGACCCCAGGGGTGAGATATAGGAGTGCTTGAGGGTCTAATGTTGTGTTTAATATGATTCGATTTAAACGTGCACAATATTCGTGAATATTCCCGAATATTTGCGAAGATTCATTAAATTAAAAAAAACATTCAGTCTCATTTATGCATTAATTCATTCACTCATACATACACTGAGAGACTCATACACAAACTCGCACACCCACTGAGACACTCATGCACCCACTCAGACCCACTCGTAGACGCACACATCCATCTGCACAGAGAAGGTTGGCCACAGGGCCTGTGTCTGTCAGTGGGTATGTGAGTGTCTGCATGGACCTGCAAGCGGGTGTGTGAGTCTGTGAGTAGGTCTATGAGTGCGTCTGAGTGGGTGCATGAGTGTCTTAGTGGTTGTGTGAGTTGGCAAACGAGTCTCTGAGTGCATGAATGAACTAGTGTATGAATGAGTCTTTGAATGATTTTTTAAAAAAATTGCATATCCATGAATATCCTCAAATATCCTAGATTATTCAAGTATATTCCAGGATATTCGTAAATATTGTGCATGGTGAAGACAAATCATTTTAAACCCATATTTGACCCTAAAACGCCCCTATATCACACCCCTTGGGTCATGGTACCTCCACCCTGACCCCTTATATCACATATCATTTAGATTTCCCTGGGGATCCTATTCCATAACATAAAATGTCGTCTGCATTTTCTAGTCATGTTGTAGCCAGCCAATTACAGCTCTTCTGTTCACATGCATTCCTGAACATTTATGAATATTCGCAATTTATTCACAGCCAGAGATATACAAATTTATTTTACCTTTAGTATCTCCGAAACTAATAAGGGAAAACACAATGTGCATACCGAAAGCTAGCTTTCTACCAAATTTGGTGTAATTCTGTATATATATATATATCTATATATATATATATATATATACACACACACACACACACACACACGCACACACACACATATATATTCACTAAAAAAATGGTTAAAGTGAAGTTATAGTTAGGTGAAAAGGTTACTTACAACATACTATTTTAAACTAAAAAGAAAATGAAATTTACCAATCACAGCTAAATGAAGTAACTGTAATGAACCCTAAGAGGTGACTATAAGTACTTCCTTGCCATGTACAGTGTTGTCATACATTATTTCATTTCAGGTGTCATCAGTGATGTTATCAATGCTGTCATTGGACATTTCATGACTGGCCTAATTTGTAAGGGTATAAGCAGTGCAGGGAGAGTTATAGTTACTTGAGTGGGCAAGTTATAGTCACTTAAACCTTTCCTTTTTCAATGAATTTCTGTTTTTATCTAAATCTAACTATAACTGTCACTTTAACTTCTGGTGTTTTTCTGTGAATTTACAAGGTTTTGTTCTAATGTAAAGTCACCACAATATATAAAAGATAGCCCTATTGATTTTTTCAAGGGGCAACTCCATTAAAATAAAAGACAAGCCAATTGGCTTTGTCAAAGAGTCAGGATATCAAGTAAGAAACTTACATCTGTCAATATCATTTTATTAAAGCATTTGTACTTAAAACAACATTAAGGCCCTCAGCATGACCTTGACGGTTGTAGTGGTTTTCAGACCACTGCCACTGTGGTGGTCCGACAGCCACAATAGGACCATGACAGTAGGGCTACAGTCAGTTCACCAGCACCACCACTTTTCCGTCACAGGATGGACTAGCGTTGCTGGTGATCCTAATTAGCCAAGGCAGCGCTGGCAGCAGTTTCATGGCAGTAGCACCACCATGAAATGGCTGGTGGAGACGGGGTGCTGGGGGCTTCAGGGGGTCCCCCGCAGTGCCCATGCACTTGGCATGGGCAGTGCAGGGCCCCACTGGTCACCCCCCTGCAATATTTACTGTGTGTTTTTCAGACAGTGGACATCACAACAGGTGCTGGTGTACCCTACGCACTACTGCATTGCTGCTGGCTCTATTTTGAGCCTGAGACAATGCTGTAGGCTGTTTCCTGCTGGGCCAGTAGGAAACTCACAATGGGGCCCGCGGAGAGGCTGCTGCTCTGGTGGCAATCTGCCATTGAGACTTCAGCAGATGAGCTTTTCCGTCCACTGAAGTCATAGTCGACCCCTAAATCTTTATTTTACACTTCTCTGGCTATAAGATGTAGCAGTAAGTTCAACCACAACGAGTCCCTACATTCCCAAGCTGAGGAGTAAAACCTCCAGGTGTGGAAATGTTTAAAATATTATCAACTTTTCTTGGTTTCATGTGATGTAGTCCTCAGGAAATCTTTACAGTTAATTTTTGAAAATTGTTTTTGTGCGCTGCTGCACTCCTTGCAGCCCCCCACATCAATTAAATAACTTGTTGTCAGTGCCCCTGCCCAGACTCAAGTACCACCATGAATGGCAATAATAATTAATTATCGCATGGAAGGGGATTATAGAGCACTGCATGTCAGGGGCACTGAATGATAAATCAGCAGATCCAGCCCCTTATTTATTTTTTCTTTCCAGGTTTTTTATGTATTTTTGTCAATGTCCTGCTCACAGACAGAAAACCCACAGTTTGCTTCACTTTTGTGGGACTGGGTTGCTGCCCCATCCCTGCTGGGTGCAATGGGAGCTTGCCTTCCTTTCTCTTCAGTGGGTCCCCCGGTCCCACCCGGGGACTCACAATATGTTCACCTATTAGGGGCCACAGTAGGAGGCCCATGGTCCTTGTGGTCTTCTCAGCTCCACTGCCAGCACCCTTCCCAGGTGCCCTAGAACCAGCTTGAGTAGATTGCTCCAATCCCGGAGGAGTAGCTTTCATTTTTTCTTCCACTGCACAAGGCCAATCTTGTGTTCCCAGCCTGTGAGAGCAGGGGCAGGGTTTTGAAGTGCTACTTGGGGTGGTCCCTGGTACACTGGTATGCTGTAGGACCTCTGGAGATGAAACCCCAGGACCATAAATTGACTCAGGAAGGTGGGCTGTATGCCTCTGCCCCTAAATATATGTGTGTGGAGTCATGGTATGGGGTCCCTGGGGCCTTCAGTTGCTCAGGGTAAGGCTGCCCCCTCCCCAAATATATGTTTTGCAGACGCCAGGGATGGGGTCCACAGGCCATAAATGGCTTGGGAGGGGAGCCAAACCCGGGCAGCCTTACAATATATTGGGAGGAGGGTGCACAGCCAACCTCCCTGAACCTAATTAGGCCCCTAAGACCCATCCACAAGGCCACTTTTTTTTTTAAATGAGAGAGTGCGCAGCACCTGACACCAATTCTTTTTTAGGTCCTGGGAAACCCATCCTCTGATAGATTTATTGAGGGGATGAACATGTGGCCGCACTCCCTAAGCCAACATGAGGCTTTGTTGACCCCACTCTCAGAGCCATTCAGTAATTTGGTATTGGGGTGTGCCCCCCACCCGAGCCTACAAGAGTCCCCAGGACATGGGCCTATAACCCAGGACAAGTGTATTTTTTGGGGGGAAGAGAAGGGCCTACATGGGGCCCCCTCCCCCAAAGATTGGTTCTGGGGACCCAAACCCTCAGAGCTCAATCACAGTGTCCCAGAGACCCATCTCACAAGACTTTGTAATTCTTTGCCCTAGATAGGGCAGGTAAGAAATAGAAATCTATTCCCTTCCTATACTCTTCTGGGTAGGTAACACAACATTGGCCAGGCAGGAGAAAACTAATGTAGCAAGATCCAATCTGCACATGCTTTGGTGCTGGCCAGAGACTCAGTAGGGGCCCTGGAAGCCTTGAGACTCCCCTTGCGCCCCTGAACGATGAAGACATTGACGGTACCCACCAACAATGCAATTTGCTTGTCCTTCAAGGATCAAACGGGGTCCACAGGGCCATGGGCTCCCCATTGCCCTCAACAAAAATGGAGTTTGGGTGCTCAGGATGGGCACCAGGACACCCACTTAACAGAAAATTGCCTTCTCATGAGAGCTGCCTCTATATGTGCGGGAGGGTGAGCCAGCAGGAACCACAGGAGCCTTGAGGCTCCCTCTGTGCCCCCAGCATAAAGCAGCTGGGACCACTCATTTGTTATTCACTGCTCTGGCAAAATGCACTCCATAATGCCTCAGGGCAATTATAAATGACACCCTGTATATTGATTCATCACACAGTCGCACAGTCAGCCATACATGCTTGTGGCGTTTAGGCGCGATTGCCTAACCCTACACTGTGCATAGATAAAGACCATTCACTGCAGTAATAGGGTATCTGTGTGAGTTAGGTGTAGGTCCTGGCTGCAGGCCTGGCCTTCTATTAAAAACAAGCAAAGTTTAAAGTGACATTATAGGTTGGAGTTATAATTATATCTTACTTAAAATTTTTAAACAAATCACTGAACACAACAAAGGATGAGGTGGTGTTATATTTAGGTGAAATGACAGTTTAGGCTCATGGCATACTGAGGTTTTCAATGTATCACCCAAAGAAATAGCAAGTAATGATAAATTACATGGTGATGGTACCTCTTAGTCTTCTTACATGAATTTGTTGTATAACGCCATACAGATTGGTGTTACAGTGAAATATACTTCTGTTCAGGGATGGGCCCTCTTTTTTTCCCCTGACATCTTTGAATACATTTGTGGTGACTTATTTCTGTTAGAAAGTGGACTAATATTTTGGGTGGATGGTAGTCCACCTCAAGTAATAATGTCAATATTTTTATTAGGTCCAGGAAAAGTATCAGCACTTGAAACCTGAGCTCAACACATGGTAGCAATGGCACAGAGCTGACAGGCTTAAACTGAGAAAATTTGCAAAGCATGAAGCGCATGAAAGTAGGCTGTGGCCAAAATGGGCTCCACATGGTCAGAGTCAGATGGCTATTGGACAAAGCCCTGATGAAGCAGTTGACTTCTGGCTGGAAAGATCAAAGTGGGAGGAATTCAAAATTCTCACCTGAGATTTTCAGGAAAAAGACCTTCTTAGAAGCTTGTTGTGTACTTGTAGCTTATCAGGATGTCAGCCAACTGACCCAGAGAGTCCAAATCCTTGATCTGGTTGCAACTGGGAACCAAAGATATGATTTTTTAAGTTAAATTAAAAGTAGAGTCAAAAAGCTGTGTGCCAACCATGATCATCTGTCTGTGCTTGACTGGGATCAAGGCATGATTTAACCCCTTCGCAGCCATGTCTTTTCCCCCTCAGGCGCTAGGCCTTTTTTTTTTGCTATTTGGGACAGTACGCACTTAGACCCTCATAACATTTTGCCCACATAAGGTACCCACACCAGATTTGCATCCTTTTTTCCAACATCCTAGGGATTCTAGAGGTACCCAGAGTTTGTGGGTTTCCCTGGAGGAGACCAAGAAATTAGCCAAAATACAGCAGAAATGTAGTTTTAAAAAAAAAATAAAGGAAAAAAGGGCTGCAGAAGAAGACTTGTGGATTTTGCCCTGAAAATGGCATCAACAAAGGGTTTGCAGTGCTGAAATCACTGTTGTCCCAGCTTTCAGGAACAGGAATACTTGAATCAGAAAACCCAATTTTTCAACACAATATTGGCATTTCACTGGCACATACCCCATTTTTACTATTTTTTGTGCTTTCAGCCTACTTCCAGTTAGTGACATAAATGGGTGTGAAACCAATGCTGGATCCCAGAAATCTAAACATTTTTGAAAAGTAGACCACATTGGAATTCAGCACAGCGTAATTTGTGTAGATCCTAAAAGGTTTTCCTACAGAAAATAACAGCTGAAATAAAAAATAATTATAGAAATTGAGATGAAAAAAACTGCCATGTTTTTCCACCTTTTACTCTGTAACTTTTTCCTGCGATGTCAGATTTTTTAAAGCAATATACCATTACATCTGCTGGACTCTTCTGGTTGTGGGGGATACATAGAGATTGTAGGTTTTTCAAGAACCCTAGGTACCCAGAGCCAATAAATGAGCTGCATCTTGCAGTGGGTTTTTATTCCATACCGGGTATACAGCAATTCATTTGCTGAAATATAAAGAGTGAAAAATAGGTATCAAGAAAACCTTTGCATTTCCACAATGGGCACTAGATAAGGTGTTGAGAAGCAGTGGTTATTTGCAGATCTCTGAATTCCGGGGTGCCCATACTAGCATGTAAATGACAGGGCATTTCTCAAATAGATGTCTTTTTTACACACTGTCTTACCTTTGAAAGGAAAAAATATAGAGAAAGACAAAGGGCAATAACACTTGTTTTGCAATTCTTTGTTCTCCTAAGACTCCCGATAAAAATGGTACCGCAATTGTGTGGGTAGGCCTAGTGCTCGCAACAGGAAATGCCCTTAAACACAACGTGGACACATCACATTTTCCCAAAGAAAACCAAGCTGTATTTTGCAAAGTGCCTACCTGTGGATTTGGGATTTTAGCTCAGCCGGCAACATGGGAAACCTACCAAACCTGTGCATTTTTTAAAACTAGTCACCTAGGGGAATCCAAGATGGGGTGACTTGTGGGGCTCTCACCAGGTTCTGTTACCCAGAATCCTTTACAAACCTCAAAATTTGGCTAAAAAAAACCTTTTTCCTCACATTTCGGTGCCAGAAAGTTTTGGAATCTGAGAGGAGCCACACATTTCCTTCCACCCAGCGTTCCCCCAAGTCTCCCAATAAGAATAATACCTCACTTGTGTGGAGGCCCCGGTGCCTGCAACTGAAAAAAGCCAAAAACCTGTACAGATTGAGGGGATAGCACAGCGAGTTGATAAGCACATATTTTTCTTTTATATATCTATAGGCTCACTCTGCTTTGTAGACCCACCCAAGTGAGGTATGATTTTACTTGGAAGACTGAGGGGAACGCTGGGGAGTAGGAATTTTGGCCCAGAGCGGTGATCCTACAAAGAAAAGTCAGGAAAATATGCTTTTTTAAGCTAATTTTGAGGTTTGCAGAGGAGTCTGGGAAAGAAAATGTTGGGGGATCCGCGCAAGCCACACCTCCCTGGACTCCTTGGGGTGTCTAGTTTTAATAAATGTCTGGGTTTGATAGATTTCCCTAGATGAAGGCCGCACCAGGGACCAAAAACATAGGTGCTCCCGCCCCTCAAATACAGGTATTTTTGTAATATATCATTTGATCTTTCCACATACTTCGGTGATGTTCCAAACACTAAAATTGTGAAAAGAAACACACTTAAGTTATGTTAAAAAGACCCCTCACCCACCAACCAAGTTGGTGGCATGCTTCATCATCAGGGTCCCACCTGAGACACCTAGTGTGTCACAGCTGTTCTGCAACGCCTGATTACAGTGGAGCAGGTTTTGTCATTTTTACCATACATACTGGTAGGATTTGGCACAAGGGTGAGTGATGGTTCAGTAGATCAAATTTTATTAACAACAGATTTCACAAAAGTGAAATACACTGTTAATAACTGAAAGGCCAAAAAACAGAACCAATGACTCACAGCTGGTGAGCTGTACAGCCGCGTCAAAGCACCAACCGTTTTACAGTCCATTCATACACCTTTCATACATGACATGCACATGACCATTCACACCGCCAGCCACGGACCCAGCACATTACTATACTCACATCGACAGACAGCGCCACTCAAGGGCCCATCACTTACAGACGCCCACGTGCCTGATGCAGCAATCTAAGTAGGTGATGGGAGTTTGTGGACTAAGTTTGGCTGGCACCGCCAGCCAAGTGCCACTCCACACACACCACCAGCCAAGCACCACCCCACGCACACCACCAGCAAAGCGCCACCCCAGGCACACCGCCAGCGAAGCACCACCCCACGTACACCGCCAGCCAAGCTCCACCCCACACATACCACCAGCCAAGCGCCACCCCGCGCACACCACCATCACTTTTCTTTGTTTATAAACAACAAAGAAACCACTAACTAATTATAAAATAAGTACAAAACTGCAAACACAAAAGCTCCAACTGAAGACATGACAAAAATGTGAAACTGAACATCTGAAATTATAGAACAGGGAGTTTATGTTCACGGTAGTTCCCCAAACCTTTTTGGGTGTGGTAACCCCTGAAACAGCCCGCCACACACAGCCCAGGCTTTGAAGGAAAATCGGGGCAATACATCCGGCTCTCCTTCCGAATACCTTTTTGGGCACATACTCTACATTTCTTAGTGGGCAAGTCTTTTTTGGGAGTGGGAGGAATGAGATCTGGGAAGTGGTGATCTTTCAATCTAGCCACATCCTCCACCACTGCTACTCTAAGAACGCTTTCCTATTCCACCACAATAAGGCTCTCTCTCACTGACTCCTGAAATTTAACAAATTTCATCCTTGACTCAGGTGAACAACCCTTGAACACAATAAAAGCATTAAAGGTTGCCAAATGAAATAAATGTATGGCCAACTTTTTATATCACAAGACTTACGAAGAGAAGTGTAAGGTTACAACCTCTGATCTACTCTATCAACACCACCCATGTGCTTATGGCACGCAGGTTTGCACACTTTGGCAACTTGACCCCAAACAGTAACAGAGGAAGTACTCTCATCAGGATCAATCAATCAATCAAACAAATTTCTTAAGCGCACTACTCACCCAGTAGGGTCTCATGGCGCTGGGGGTGATTACTGCTTGAAAAGCCATGTTTTTAGATGCTTTCTGATGGTTAGGAGATCCTGGGTCTTGCGTAGGTTGGTGGGGATGGAGTTCCAGATTTTGGGGGTGAAGTTGGAGAAGGATCTGCCGCCGGAGGTGGTGCATTGGATGCGGGGAACTGTAGCAAGGGCGAGGTCAGTGGAGAGGAGTTGTCGAGTTGGTTTGTGTAAGTTGATTCGTTCTTTGAGGTAGGCTAGTCCAGTGTCATGGAGGGCTTTGTGAGCGTGGACAAGGATATTGAAGATGATCCTTTTGTTGATGGCGGCCAGTTTAGGGGTCTGAGGTGGGCAGAGATGTGTTTGTGGCGAGGGACGTTTAGGATGAGACGTGTGGCTGCGTTCTGGAGTCCCTGGAATTTTCTCTGAAGCTTGGCTGTGGTCCCTGCATAGAGGGCATTGCCATAGTCCAGTCTGCTGCTTATGAAGGCGTGAGTGACGGTTCTTCTTGTTTCTAAAGGAATCCATTTGAAAGTCTTGCGTAGCATGCAAAGGGTGTTGAAGCAGGAGGATGATATGGGGTTGATTTGCTGAGTCATGGAGAGAGATGAGTCCAGTATGATGCCAAGATTGCGTGCGTGGGTGGTGGGTGTTGGGGGTGGACCAAGGGTGGTGGGCCATCAAGAGTCATTCCATGCTGTCTTGTTGGGGCCGAAGATGATGATCTCGTTTTTTCTGAGTTCATCTTGAGGTGGCTTGCTGTCATCCAGTTAACGATGGCGAGGAGTCCGGCGTGTAGATTATTCATGGCGGTAGATGGGTTCCTCGTGAGGGAGATGATGAGCTGGGTGTCGTCAGCGTATGAAATGATGGTGAGGCCATGAGAGCAGATGATGTTGGTGAGAGGAGCCATGAAGATATGGAAAAGGGTGGGGCTGAGGGAGGATCCTTGGGGGACCCCAAAGATGGTCTTGGTGGCTGTAGACTGGAAAGGAGGGAGGCAAACTCTTTGGGTTCTTTCGGAGAGGGAGGCGGTGAATCAGTCCAGGGCTTTGTGGTGAATTCCGGCATCGAAGAGGCGTGTGCGGAGGGTTTGGTGGCATACAGTGTCAAAAGCTGCAGAGAGGTCTAGGATGATGAGGGCGACGGTTTCATGCTTGACCATTCTGGTCCTGATGTCGTCTGTACAGTCAATGAGGGCGGTCTTGGTGCCGTGGTTTTTGCGGAATCCAGACTGGGAAACGTCGAGTATGTAGTTGTCTTCTAGGAAGCAAGACAGTTGTATGTTTACTATCTTCTCTATGACCTTTGCGGGGAAGGGGAGTAGAGAGATGGGTAAGCAGTTTGTGAAGTCTTCAGGGTCTGCTTTGGGTTTTTGAAAAGAGCGTTTACTTCGGTGTGTTTCCAAATATCTGGGAAGGTTGTGGTCTCAAAGGAACTGTTGATGACGGCCCGGAGCTAGGGAGCGATGATTTGGCTGGCCTTGTTGAAGATGTGGTGGGGACAAGGGTCTGTTGGGGAGCCTGAGTGGATGGAGCTCCTGGTTTTGCCGATTTCTTCATCGTTGGTGGGGGTCCAGGTGTTCAGTAGGATGGTGCGGCAGGGTGTTGTGGTGTTGGTTGTGTTGGTGGTGGTGATGGTGGGTGATGACGATGTGAAGCTGTCGTGTATGTCTCCGATCTTGCGGTGGAAGTAGTTGGAGAGGGAGTTGCAGAGGTCTTGGGAGTGTGGAGGGTCGATGGTGCAGGATTTGGGTTTGGAAAGTTCTTTGATGATGGCAAAAAGTTTACTTGCTGTTGTGTGTGTTGTTGTGTATGCATTCTTTGTAGAAGGATCGTTTGGAGGTCCGGATCAGTTTGTGATGTTTGCGCATGGCTGATTTGAGGGCGGAGAAGTTGCGCATTGAGGGTTCTTGGCGCCAGGCTTACTCAATTTTTCGGCATTCTCGTTTGGAAGACTGAAGTTCTGTGGTGAACTAGGGGGTGGTCTTGATGGTCCGGGTGCTGTTGTTTATTTTGAATGGGGAGAGGGAGTCTGCGCATGTTTCTAGCCATCGTGTGAGGTTCAGGGCGGTAGCGTTGGGGTCGTTGGTGGTGGTGGTTAGTCCAATGGAGTTTGGTTGTGTGAGTGGAGGGGATGTGCCTGCTGGAAGTGAATATGGCATCTAGCGTGTGTCCGGCTGAGTGGGTGGGTGAGGTGACCAGTTGCTTGAGGCCGAGGTTTGCGAGGTTATCCAGCAGGGCCGTGGAGTTGCAGTCGTGGGTGCTTTCCAGTTGAAAGTTAAGGTCACCAAGGAGTAGGTAGTCTGTGGAGGTGAGGGCGTGGGAGCTGATATTGTCAGCAATTGTGTCACAGAATGGGGGCGGGGTCCTGGTGGTCTGTAGATTAGGGTTCATCTTAGGGTGGTGTTGGCGTTGATGTGTACCTGAAAGTGTAGGTGCTCTGCGTTGTCTAGGGTGTCGTTGGTGTGGGTGGAAATCTTGATGGAGTTTCTGTGTATTATGGCGATTCCTCCTCCTGGTTTGTTGGTGCGGTCTCTATGGGTGATTTTGTATCCTTCTGGGATGGCCATGGCGAAGCTGGGTTCTGATGAGGAGTTCATCCATGTTTCAGTGAGGAAGGCGATGTTGGGAGAGTTTGTGGTGAGTAGGTCCCAAAGCTCCATGGCGTGCTTGTGGACGGAGCGGGTGTTAAGGAGGATGCAGTTGAGGTGATTAGGGGTTTGGTGTTGTTGTGGTACTTGAGTGGCATGTGAAAGGTCGTGTGTGTGTCTGGGGTTGGGCTGGGCGCAGACGGTGTGCCGTCTGGGGTTGAGAGCATGGAGCTCTGTGGAAGAGTAGTGGCGCTTGGGAGGAGTGTAGACCAGGGGGACGGGTGCTGGGCGCGGTCCAGGTGCTGATGGGTGCAGACGGGCTTGCCTCTGGCATGCCTCCGCCACGCCAGTGGCGCGGCTGAGCAGCTGCTGCCATTAAGAAGGGGAGGTGGGAGGGAGGAGCAGCTGGGAGGGGGTGGCCAATGGGTGCCCGAGGGGGGTGGGGACGCAGCGACAGGGTCAGGACAAACCGGCAAGAGCCGGAAAAGAAAAAACTAGCACAATCAGAG
Source organism: Pleurodeles waltl (assembly GCF_031143425.1). Lineage (NCBI taxonomy): Eukaryota > Metazoa > Chordata > Amphibia > Caudata > Salamandridae > Pleurodeles > Pleurodeles waltl. The sequence goes on along the minus strand of NC_090447.1, from coordinate 387,186,316 downwards.
CAATACAAAGCAGAGCGGAAAATGGGCACAGGTAAAGTTCAAAACAGTGTGTAATACGAAAAACAAATTGCAAGAAACAAAATATGATATACAAAAAATAAAATACACAATACAAAGCACACTAGATACGCCTACCACTAGGCACCACGGATGAGGTGCAGGCGGGTGCCTGCGGGTGGTGGAGGGCCTCAACTTCTCTTTGCAGCAACAGCGATGTCAGGGGCATGGAGGCAGGCTGGTGGAGCCGAGTGTACTCCTGGCTCAAAGCAGGTCAGGGGGTCACACTAGGCGCCGCGCAGAGGCCACCAATAAGAAGGGGAGGTAGGTGGGAGGAGCAGATGGCAGGCAGGAGGCGGGAGGGAGTGGCCAATGGGGGCACGAGGGGGGCGGGCTGCAGGGGACACAGCAGCAGGGTCAGAACAAACCGGCAAGAGCCGGAAAAGAAAAAACGGACACAATCAGAACAATACGAAGTGGAGCAGAAAATGGGCACAGGTAAAGTTCAAAACAGTGTGTAATACGAAAAACAAATTGCAAGAAATGAAATACGATATATAAAAAATGAAATTCATGGTACAAAGCATACTAGTTGCGTCTACCACTATGGATGGTAGATAGCATGTACACATCCCTCCTTTCTGAAAATTTCAGAGCTAGCAGCTCATTATTCCACAATGCACTGCACTGTCCCCTCTCAAGCTTTTTACAGACAAGCTCCCTTGGATAGCCTTTCTGGTCAGAACAGATTGTGCCACAAGCAACAGTGTCCACTCTAAACAACTCCTTGAACAACTGCACTCCAGTGTAGAAATTATCTACATACAAATGGTGACCTTTGTTAAACTGTTGTCTACCAAGTTCCCACACAATTTTCTCGCTAACTCCAAAAGTGGGCGGACAACCAGGGGGTTCAATACTGGAATTCCCACAAGTGAAGACCCAGAAATTATACATGTATCCTGTACTACTTTCTGACAGCATATTCAATTTAATTCCATACCATACCCATCTTACTAGGAACGTACTGCTTAAAAACCAAACGCCCCTGAACAGGACCAAAGACACGTTCACACTTACCTCTTTGCCTGGAACATACACCTCTGAAAACCAATCTACAAAATGATCAAGGACATGCCTAATCTTAAAAAAGTCACAATCAGAGTGATCTTGTGGCAAGGCTAAATCATTGTCTACAAAATGCAACATACGAACAAGAAGAAAATAGCGATTACGAGTCATAGTTGCAGGAAATATAGCCGTTGCCATCAAGGGAGTAGTAGACCAATAAGAAACCAGTGACGGCTTCCTTATCAACCCCATCAAAAAAGTCAAACCTAAAAACGTTTTCATCTCTTCCAGATATGTGGGAACCCACTGAGTAGCTCTAGACTGAGGCCTACGTCTGGCAGCGTAGTCCCTCAAATATTGCTCTGCATACAAATTAGTCAGCTCAAAAACATCTTCCAAAAATACATGAAAGAAATTGACAGACAAATAGTTTTCCATATTGACTCTACACCCTGGGAGACCAGTAAATGCAGGTAACTGTGGCTGCTCTAAGTTTTGGACAATCAAGGTGTCAGGTCTTCTAATAGGAAACCCTTGAACCCCAGGCTGCTGCACTCTTGGCACATCAATGTCCTCCTCTAAAAGAGGCCCTTCATCTGCACTGAGAGTGGCTTCCTCATCAGAAGAATCCTCTTGGGCAAAAAACTCACTGCCAGAATCTCTCACTTCCTCCTCTGCCTCAGATGCAGAGTCGGTCTCATAATCATGGTCGGTCAGAAGATGACTCAAAAAGCATGCCAACAATCTACTGAGCAGTCACTCTGCGGCTAGCCATGATCCTTTCTAACAACAAATGGATTGCCAATAACAACCAGCACTGTCTAAAATAAGTAATAAACAAAGTGTAGCTTTATCACAAAGAGTTATGTACTAAAAAACGATACCACTCACTTGTCTGAAAAAGCTACTCACCAGCAACTACCCTGCACAGTCACCGCAATCACCAATGATATCCCACTAAAAATAAAAAATAAAAAGCAAATTAGACATATGACAACACAAATATCATTGTGCACAAATCTAAGGACAATTTCACACAAAATCCTGCATTTAGTACACCACCTACAAACATGTCATTCATGCATGTCAACAATACTCCTTTGGAGTAAATTGCGTTTACTTACCTAAAACATGCAACTATGCAAAACGCAGGACAACTACTGCCAAAACCACAAGGATCCACAGCAAAGGAAGCAAAAGCTTTGAACTAGAACAAAAAGAAGAAATAAATTGTTATAATCACAAATACAAATACTTCGCCAGTTGACAAAAACGTAGAAATTGTCCCTGGTGCCTAAGTGGCTTCTGCCCCATGGGCCTAAAAAAATAGGCCGATCTGCCCCCAAGGGGGGGGGGGGCAGAAATGGCCATCAGTAATGTGCCCCGCTTTGGGGGGGTGATACGTGCCAAAGGGGCTGCCCCCCCACACAACACGCACACAAGATCCCTGGTGCCTAAGTGGATTCTGCCCCGTTTGGGGGCAGATAGGCCTAAAAAAAATAGGCTGATCTGCCCCCAAAGGGAGCAGAAATGGCTATCAGTAATGTGCCCCTCTTTGGGGGGGCGACCCTTTTCAAAGGGGCCACCCCCCACACAAAACACACACAAGATCCCTGGTGCCTAAGTGGATAGGGGGGCAGATGGGCCTAAAACAAATAGACTGATCTGCCCCCAAGGGGGGGGCAGAAATGGACAATAGCTCTGTGCCCCCTGTGGGGGGGGGACCCTTGTCAAAGGGGGCGCCCCCAGCACACATAAAAACAAAAAAATAATCCCTGACATCTTGGTGGCTTCTGCCCCCCCCTTGGGGGCAGATGGGCATAAAACAATGGGTCGATCTGCCCCCAAGGAGGGCAGAAATAGCCAACAGCTCTGTGCCCCCTTTAGGGGGCAACCCTTGCCAAAGGGGACAAAAGGAGGCACCCCAGCACAAAATAGCAAAGGGGAACATAAAAAACATCCCTGGCGTATTGGTGGTTTCTGCCCTCCTTGGGGGCAGATGGGCCTAAAAGAAATATGCACATCTGCCCCCAAGGGGGGCAGAAATGGGAAACACTAATTTCCCCCCTTTGGGGTGCCCCCAGGACACAAAAGACACACACAAAACACACAATCCCTGGGGCCTAGTGGGTTTCAACCCCCCCCCCCCCCCCGGGGGGCGAGATCGGCCAAAAACATGGGCGATCTAGCCCCAGGGAGGGCCGAAACATATACAAAAATATTGCCCCCGGAGCATCAACCCTTGCCTAAGGGGTTGCTGCCCAAAAACGTAATGAAAATGAAAGCCCTGATTCTTTGTGAAGTTTGACCTCCCCCCCCCCCACCCCCACCCCCGGGGGCATATCGGCCGAAAAAATGGCCGATCTGCCCCCAGGAAGGGCCGAAACACAGATTTTTCACCGCTCCCCAAAATAAACTACAGACTAAGGCCCTCATTCTGACCTTGGCGGTCTTTTCGCAAGACCGCCGAGTTACCGCCGCGGTGAAGACCGCCGACCGCGGCGGTGTGCCGCTGTGCGCATTCTGACCGCTGGGAGCGTTCCGCCGGAAAACCGCCAGCAGCCACACTGGCGGTCGGCGGGAAAGTGGAGACTGGTCAACCTCCACCGCCACGCCAGCAGAACACCGCCCACAGAATTACGACCCACATTTCTGTGTGGCGGTCTTCTGTTGGCGGTCTTCTGTTGGCGGTCACGTCCCTATGGCTCCCGTCGCCTCCCGGAGGACCAACGCACAAGGTAAGTTGATCGTCCGTGAGGGGAGGGGGTGGGGGGGTGTTGTGTGATGTGGGCGTGCATGGGGGTGTGCGTGTGAGTGTGTAGAGGGGGTGTGTGAGTGCGTGTATGCGGGCGGGGGGTGCTGCTGTGTCTATGGGTAATGTGTGCTGTTCGGCGGGTGCGCATGTCGGCATGTATGTGTGCGGGTATGTGTCCCCGTTGTGTATGTGTGTGTAGGGGGGGTGTATATGTGCATGTTGGGGGTGTGTGCATGTCGGGGTACATGTATGTGCATGTCGGGGTGGGGAGGGGGTTCGTACCACCTCTGGGGGGTGGCAGGGGGGTGGAGGGTGTGGGGGGAGGACTCGGGTGGGTAGTGGGGGGTGGGGGAGACCCCTATCAGTGCCAGGGAAGGAATTCCCTGGCCCCGATAGTGCTTACCGCCATGGTTCGCACGGCGGTTCCCGCTCGCAAGAAACCGCGGCGGTAGGCAGGGTCATAATACCCTTGGCGGTCTTGGGACGACCGCCGGGCCGGAGTGCGCAAACTCCAGCCCCGCGGTCATGACCGCCGCGGCGGTCGGAGTGGAGAAGTAGCGGTCGGTCGCGGCGGGGACCGCCGCGGTCAGAATGCCATTTTTAATACCGCCGGTCTGTTCGCGGTCCGACCGCCGTCTCTCCGCCGACCGCCAGGGTCAGAATGAGGGCCTAAATCCCTGATGCCTAGTGGGGATTCCTGCTCCACCATGGCGGGCCCCCACCTGCGATCGTGGAGCAGGAATCCATTGAAAATGTGCATAGTGGGAAAGGAAAAACTCTTTCCTTTCCCCCTGTGTCCGTTTCCCCCTTCAAAACCCCCAAAAAGAAAAGGACTTACCTGATACAGGTCCTTTCTCTCCACGTGCTGAAAACAAATGGCTTCCAGCGCGTCCTGGGCAGCTTCTGATAACGTCCGCGTGCTGTGAGCGCGCTGACATCATCAGATTGTTGAGGGGGGGTCAGAGGTGGAGGGGGAAGCGAGTCCCCTTCCATCACTGACACGGGCGTGTGGGCTGGGTGCAGGATGAGCTGGTCTCGTCCCAGGCACACGACAACTGTGTGCCTGGACGAGACCAGCTCGTCTCGGGCATTGGAGGGGTTAAAGCCAACAGCATTGAAACTCAGTTTAAATACAGAACTCAGGTGTGTCCTGATTGGAAGTTTTACCTTTTCACTCAGACTCTGAAATGGAAGTCACAAACCCTCAGCAGTGCAAGGAAGGGGACTGTGGCTGAGATGGGACTGGATAATGGACAAAGCCTTGATGAAGCAATTGACTTTTGGCAGGAAATCTCTCTGCTGGGGAAATTCAAAATTCTCACCCAAGGCAGGTCCCTCGCTGGCTGGATATGTCTGGTGACTTTGGCCAGTGAAGATTTCTGCCATCAAATGTAGTTACTTTTTGAGTTTTGCATTCCTTCAGGGGGGCAACACTGAAAACAAAGCTGAGCAGCGCTCCTTGAGGCTGGATACTTTCTTTGCAACATCCCATTAAAAATGCTACTTTGGAAGCTCCAAGTCGGAGCAACATGAATCTTTGGCCTAGCAACAACATACCTTGGTTGGATAGACTGCAAGTTTGTCCCAGTACTATCAAGGTCTTTGTAGCCAAAACGTTTGTAAGTCACAGGTTTCTCAGATGTTAGAAGAAGTACAATTCAATACATACAAGTGTTCTGGGGCGTCAGGAGCAGCACTTGAGGGTCAATACAAACTCCAGCATTAGCCTCCAGAAGGGTGCTGGGCAGGACCCGTTGGAAGTGGTCAGATGGGATTTTCAGGAAAAAGAGCTATTTAGCAGCTTTTTGTGTACCTATCTCTTATCAGGATGTTAGACAACTGATCCTGGGAGTCCAATGTCTTGTCCTGGTTATAACTGGGAGCTGAACCAGCCTCTTAGTTCTCCTCACAGGTCTCAACAGCAGGTGCAGTCTTTTTCCTGCCTTCCACAGGTCCAGTAGTATCCTGAAGAGGTTGACCAGGGGTGCCACATTTAGGAATGGCACTAGCCTATGGCAGAAAGTGACTCTTGCTCCCCTTTACCCACTAGGGAAAAATTCCTAGAGGTAACCCTACTCACTTTTGGAGTAGCTCCTGTGTGCTGTGCTGAAACAATCACACAGTGCCCCTCACTAACTAAATCCAACATGTCAGAACCTTCCCTCCCTTGCGTAGAGCTCCTGTGGTCATCCCAGAGGAGTAGCCAGAGAAATGAGCAACCCATCTTCTGTGGTCACTCACAACCAGGTCTGGGGCAACTGTTCTCCCACTGGGAGGACAGGTGCTTGGTTGACCAGAGGTACATAGGAGGGAAAGGGTCTGGTCAAGATGTTAGCTAAATATTCCTGTGACAGAACAGGCATCTGTGAAGTTAATCAGGTTTCTCAGCACTACCCAGATGGTCATCCTGTCAGAGGAACAGAACATCTCCCCACACCCAAAGCCTCTATCTCAGGCCCTTGAACAAGTTAAGTAGGCTACTCAGCACCTGGGTGACAGTTTGAAGCTCACGTAAATGGCCCTCTAGAAGCTTTAGGCAGGTAAAAGGTGACTTTTTAAAATCAAATTTTGTGAAATATAAACTACAAATCTGACATTTTCACTGAATGGTAATTGTAATAAATATTTTGAATAGTCTAAGAAACAAATGTTTACTGGTTCCAAAGCAGATATAACATTATTTAATTATAGTAGTATAACTCAATGCTTTGCTAAGGAACAGCTAACATTGTTACAGTGAAAGTAGCTTGTAGGACTGTGTCACTGTAAGGACATGTTTTGTATTACACTTTATTACATATCATTCACTCTGCCCTTTCGGGCAATAAGGCCTACTTTAGGGTGATTTATTAATATTTAAATGTAGCTGTTCAGGCCTGTAAAAGTAGTTTATTTTGGCAGGTCTAAATTGCAATTTAAATACTGCACAGAAAAGCTACAGTAGTGGGCCTGCAGTTATGTTTTGCATTGGCACTCCAGTGATTGTAAAATGTGTACTGTAGTCCACTAGTGACATTTAACTTTTAGCCCCAAGGCACACTTTGTACCATATACTAGTGACTTACATGCATGTTAAATGTCAAATAGGATTATAGCCAATTTGGACATGTTTTGGGGTCAAAGCATATACACTGAGCAATGGACAGCAGTGCCCCTGTGGGCTGTTTTCCAAAAACCAGCAATAAAGGAGGGTGCCCACAAAAAAAGGGGCATTTTCCTATGATATCACACATGGAGATGCTTTGTCATGACTACTCCCTTTTTCACCGTATTCCTATCTTTCTCTTTCTCCTTCTTTAGCCTCCTTTCTGCCTTTCTCTTGCATACTCTGGGTGATACTTTGATGAGAGCAAATAAGTCAAAGTCCCACAAAGTGAGTGCCAGTGCAGTCACTCACAGTCATTAGCACAAATTAAGTATAAGGCACTTCGCAAAAGAAGAACTGTGATGAGGATCAGTGGGATTTGAATTACTGGTAAGTAATTTGAACTTTCTTGTCCCAATTTTCTCCCTTGATAATATATCAGTTAACAGGAGAATAGCCTCTGGCTTTCTGTCTGACAAATGTGGGGTTGTTCAATAGTTCATAGACTTGAAAATAAATAAAATGTGTGATCTGTTGACTATGATGTAGCTATTACTTGTTCGAAATGTAACTGTAAGTGCTAAATGTTGTCATTTACCAACCACTGAGGGCACAATTTTAAATTGAACATGGCAGGTGATACATTTGTCAGTGAGGTGAATGTATTGCTTTTGCCACAGTCGCATAGGATGAGCTGGTGTATTTAAATATAGGTACCAAGACTGTAGGATGTTTTTGCATGGGATTTCCACCACAATTGCATGGGCCACCTCAGTGGAAGAAACATGTGTGGTGAAAATTCCACCATGCAGAGGTAGCCCTCTGAAATTTCCAGAAACATATGGGGGGTCTAGAAAAGCACACCACAAATTGGGGTTCATTTCCTGTAATTATATTATAAGTACCTGAATGTGAAGGAGATTTCACTCATCACATCAGGGACACTCGCATGGGTTTTCCATAAACTCCATCATGATTTATTTGGTAGTCACCCAAAAAGTTGGGGCAGCTGTAGTGGAATGCCAGGCGTATTGATGTAATTTCAACATGTGCTTCTTAATGGTATCTATGTAGACAGTTGAAAATTCTTGAGTGTAAACTTCATTATTGAGAAGACCAATGTAAGTCCCATTCAAAACACTGATTTGGATAAGAAAGATGGCATATGGGACTCCTGCTGATTTTGAGGCCCTTATTGTCAATGGTGTCACGGGATGCAATGCAACACCTAAAAATGCTGAACTGCGTTGGTGACAGGGAGCGAGCAGGAGAGCACCATTTTCACAGATATATGTCTCTTTGCTCCACTGTCCCTAAGGCAGGCGCTGATTTCAGCTGCCATGCGCCAGGCAACACCTTAGCACCATAGTCGTAAGGTGCATGCCTGAGTCTACCACAGGCTTTGTACATGTGGGGTACACTTCCTATACACAATACTATGGCTTGACATGTGAAAAACCTTTCCTACTTTGTATGTGTGCTGTACAGTGCAGCACACATTCAAAGTCGGAAAAGAAATTGAAGAATTTCTTCTTTTAACACCTGCTTTTTAGCAGGCATTAATTTTTGGCCCTAAGAGCTGTCTATGAATGTTAGAAGAAAGAGTTTAGCATCAAAAAGGATGAATGGTTACATGGGAATGTACCACCCAGGTAGTGCTCATGTAATGCCCCCTTGGCACATAGTAATGCAAAGAAGCATTTTGCGCTGCTTCGTGTTACTTTTGGGTACTTTCCAGCACAAAACAAGTTTTGCACTGGAAAGTAAATCAGGAAAAAAACTTTTTGTGTTGGTTAGCATCACTTTTGTGACTCTAACCCAGCGCAAAATATTTGAGAATCTCTCACTGAATGTGCCTCATTTACGAGGCTTATAGTGCAGGGCAGCGCAGCAGGTGCTTTGCTGCGCCGTCCTTCACCATGGGAAAGGGCAGAAATGCACCTTATCTACAAGATTTGTTGCATTTCTGTCCTCTCCTCCTATGCTGGCACACAAATTGCCACCTAGTGCCAATACAGGGACCCTCGCACCATGGTGCAAGGATGCCTGCATTGTGAGGATGATTGTTTTTGTGCAGGAAGGGACACCTTTCTGCATTTAAACAATCACAAGAGGGGTTTTCCTCTTCGTATGGAAAAAACAGGGAGAAATAGAGATATTTCTCCCCGTTCTGTCATTCTTACGCCACCAGACTTGCAAATCAGATATCCTCCGGTTCCATGGGTGTTGCATGGGAACACTCCTCCTTGAACCCCTTGCGCCCTTTTCTCCGCTGGTGCATCACTTTTTCCCCATGGAAAAACTGATGCAACGGTGGCACAAGTGGCTGGTAAATAAGCCCTATAGTGTCTGTACTGTGTAGCACATGATGCTAAGTATATCAGCTATGAAGGGAATGTGTGCTATATACATACAAAGGCCCATATTGTATTTTGTGTGTTTGCGCCGCTTTTGCGTCAAAAAAATGACGCAAATGCGGCTCTAAAAAAGTATAAATATGGGCCTAAAAATTGATCTAAATCTCCTTTCTGTCATAAAGGGAAAAAATAAATACAACGTTTTGCAAATAAAAATGAGTGATTTTATTTAAAATATTTTAAGACATGTGGAACTAGAGGGTGTTAAATGGTCTTTATTTGGGTTGTTCAAACAGCTGTAAGTATGAATTATTGGTTTTTGTTTGGAATTTTCACGTGGCTGCCATTATGAAATTCGAACAAATTGCATCGAGTTTATTATGGGTAGTTCCCTTCAGAAACTGCAGTACAACAGTGGGCAGTGTAACCGCTACAGTCGCTTAATGTTCGCGAAGACTGATTTGAAATGCTGTTACTCATTTAAAACATCAAAAGTAACCACTGCCTCATTTAATTGTTTAAATTGTGTTTGAAACGGGTTTTCGAAGCTGTTACTGCCTCGGCAAATAGAACGCGGATTAAAGGTTTCAGACTCGCTATTGCTATTTGTGAGACAAAATGCAAATGATGCAAAATAGCGTAAATTAGCAGCTTTTGCACTTTCATAGAATACCTCATTGGGCTTTTCTGAATCACAAAGGTCAAAACAAGTGTATAACAAAGGTGTTCCAAACATTTGTTATCTGAAGCAACCTAGGTCAAGTAATGTACTGCATTTCTGAATCTTAGGTTGTTGATCAGAAAAGAGCTAGCTGAAATGGAACCTCTTTGGAATGCTTTTTTCACTTAACGCTTCTCAAACCCTATATTTTAAGTCCTGTCTAAGAGGATTATAACAAGGTTGTTTTTAATTCTCCATTTAACAGGTACCATCTGCAGTTCAATAAACCAGGTTGCTCTCGGAGAGCGAGAATAAAAAAGGCAAATAGTTCCACTTACTGTGAATAGTACTACCTCTTCATAAATTAAGTGTGTAATTGCCAAGTCTTATTTATACTCTCATATGGATTAGCTTTTATTGATCTAATTAGATTCGAGCTTAAACATTACCTGCCAGTCAGTTTGACAGAACAGCTGCAACTCATTACTTTTTCACCCAACCAGGAATCTTGAATCCGCTTTTCCCAGGTGTAAAACTTTGTAATAAATACAAACATACCTTGCATTCTTAGATTTTCATCCATAAAAACAAAAGGATAGTCTAGAGGCTGATGTATGAAAAATAGAGTTACTTCATGATCCAGAGACGTACTCCTATGACTTTCATAAAATGACACACTATTCAGCAGAGGTCTTCATAGGGGGGTCCTCAAATGATCCCAGAGGGGCACCAGGCTCTGGCAAAAGGAAGCATCATACTCATAGTAGTGTCTTGTCTTAGTGAGCTGCAGTAAGCCGCTCTGTAATGGGCCATCAATAACCTATATTGTCATTTATATTCTGGACGGGAGAAGGTGTCAAAATGGAAGGGATTTTAAATATTCTCTCAAATCCCTCACCCCCATTTCTAATACTCACACTTTGGATACTTTTACACATTATTAAAGCCTACCTGACCAGAAAAATGTGTTTGGCAATCATGTATTTGATTGCAATTTTAAATCGGTAACAGATCTCAGCAGCAATGTTTAAATACGTCTGGACCAATTTAAACACTGCCAGTTTAATAAGATAATTGTGAAATATTTTGAGGTGGGGCCCGATGATTTTATTTTTTTCCACAGGGAGGTGTGTCATTAAATAGTTTGAAGACCACTGCTGTACAGGTTGGCAACATTAGCTCCACCTATTTTATGGCTATTTTGAAGCCTTAAATAACGAGTCCAATGCCACGGGGTTGTTGCCCTTTCTAAAAAGCATGGTTAATAAAACTACAAGAAAAAGTTTTCATAGCTGGAAGCTCTGCCAAGCCTATGTTTTGTTGGAGGATTCCTACTCAAAAAATGCTGAAGCAAAAACTCGTTTTTTTCTCTGAAACCTTCACCGTAGGTCCGGTTGTGCAAAATGAAAAATCTTCGCAGATTCATGAAATGGCAGAGCTGTAAGTGTCATACAAATCTGACAGCAATCTCCCAAATTCACGATAGTTACATACCCCATACCCTGAAACTTTTCAGCAATATTGCTTTCCTAGTGCACACTTAACCATAAAGCAGCAATGTGTTCAATTGTGGACGAAGTGCTTGTCTTGTTATGTTTAACGTGCACACATTGGGACAGTAGGAAATTACCACCTTTACAGACACAGTGGCAAATATGTCTAAATATATATATTTTTTTTCCAATAGTAGAAATTAAGGGGCATATTCACAAAGAATTGGTGCAGTGCAGCGCTGTGCCAAAATTGGCAGCACCATGCTGCATCAGTTCTGAAGTGCAGGGATGCGCCATATTTAAAAAAATCCGGTGCATCACTGTGTTCCCCTTGCACTGGCACTAAATTAGCTGCCCAGCGCCAACACAACCACCATTGTGCCTTAGTGCAAGGATGGCTGCGTTGTGAGGGAGATTGTTTTTGTGCAGGGAGGGACACATTCCTGCACAAAAACAATCTTCAATGGTGATTTAATCTTTCTATGTGTGCCGCATAATGCAGCACTCATAGAAAAAGCATAAAACAAGGAGAATTGAAAGCATTTCTCCTCATTGCCCATGCTACCTGCCAACCCTGGGATGGCGTTTGATTTTGGCGCTGCCACAGATTTACGATTTCTTGTAAACCTGGAGCAGCATCAAAATGCAATGGGTATAGTTGTGAAACGCCCACAACAACATCCATTGCACGCCCCTTTCACACAAAGTGCTGCTTGTGAAGGGGCCGTATTTACAAGGTGGTGTTAAGCCACAAAAATTGGCTTAAAGCCACCTTGTAAATATGGTGCAGTGCACACCGCCACCAAAGTGTCACAAAAAATGACTCTCTGGTGGTGCTACGGTCTTGTAAATATGCCCTCAATTTCTGCAATTCAAACTCTACATTGTGGTTCTCCAGTCAAATGCAAATGTGTTTGCTTTGAAATTGAGACATGTCTTACACCGCACGAGGAGCAGACTGATTTCTTGTCTCTTAGGGCCAGATTTAAGAAAAGTGGCACTGCATTCAGTGTAGCGCCACTTTTCTTGCACCTCTAAGCACCTCCCTACTGACACCATGTGTGTGCCATATTTAAAATACGGCACACCATGGCGCAGGGTAGGGGGAAATAGTGTCCACATTTTTAACACTATTGATTTATTGTTCAGGGTTAGCACCAAAATTTTGGCGCTAACCCTGAACAGTACATAGGGGCCCATTGTAACCAACGGTGTGTCCCATTTTAATACCTGCTCTGAGCAGGTGTTAAACGTTGCCGTAAAAAATGATGCAGTGGAATCTCTGAGATTCCACTGTGCCATTTTTACGGTCCCCATAACGGGTAAACATCCCATTTGCCCGGGACATGCATAATATGGCACAAAGGGTTACAAAGTGAAACAATGCATGCATTGAGCGGCTTTGTAAATATTGCGTGGCAATGTTTGAAGCCTAACGCCACATTGACATAAAAAAATGATGCTAATGTCTTACTTGAACTTTTCTCAGGCATAACGACATAGCTCACATCCTTATCACATGGGATCAAGCTTTGATACATTTAGGGGACACAGGAACACAAAGGGATGACATCAGACATCGTCAATGATCAAAGTATTGTGTGCACTCCGCAATAATCAATAGTTTATCAGAAAGCAATAATGTGAAGCACATTTTCTACCAAATAAAAGTGGAGTATTCATGCGCACGTTTGACATTTCAGTGGAAATAGTATTCAACATTTTTTTGCATTTTTATGCAATTTCTGTATGTTTAATCAAGTTAATATTCTCAGGAAAATTCATGAACATATTGGTGGATTTTCTGCCCCAATATGGCATACCCTGGATATACCACTGCCTAAATGCCTGTATACCTGGCACTCTTAGGGCAGTATCATTTCTGATCACATTTACAACTCTCGATCAGCGGGGAAATATTCTGCTCATAGAGAAATATCTGTTTCCATCACGTTCCTGACCGACTTTTTATTACTACACTCCACTAAATGGTGCATTTATTCTACCATTATTATAGCTAGAAATGAGATTTAGTATGTGAGAACCTTGTTCCTTGGTCATAGGTCAGTCAGAGGCCACTGGATTCCAGATCTAACAATTTGAGTCATTTACACTGATGTTCCGAGTTAACAATACAGTATGATCCCAAATAGAATAACAAAGTATTCCTCTTTATCACTTGATTTTCAGTATTGTGAGGCAGATGTCCAAGTGTTCAGGAGGTGATGGTAGCATAGACACAGAGTGTCTGATTCAGAGAGGTAACTTACACATTTGAGTAATATACACTTTTTAGTAAGTGTATTACTTTATGGCTACTCTCAAAATCTCAAAACCCAAGTGTAACCTTATTCCAAAAGTGTAACTCGCATGTTTCCACCAAATTGCATAGCCTGGGGCTCTACACTTCTGAGTAATTTAAACTTTTGAGTTAGCTCATTTCTCTTTGATTGTTCACAAAATCTACGTCTAAATGTACCCCAAAAGTTCAGGTTTTATGAATAGTCGCATAGTAGTACATTTACTCAAATATGTAAATTACTCAAAAGTGTAAGGTGCCTTTGGAAATCAGGCCCACAAAATGGAGCATGACACCTTAATATGCCTTTAACAACTAATGCCAGCCAGTGCATTACTTAATTACAAAATGTGCACATAAGAAATATATACTAGACCTAAAACTATGGTCATCAAAGAATAGTCAAATTCTTTAGTTCCTTTGTAGCCACAGATATAGCTCTATGCTATTATATAATTGACATGTTAAGTTATCATTGATCTTTCTCCAAGGATTGCATAAACACAAAGTTACTCATCTTACAGTCTTGTAAAAGGTCTGCTTCAAAGCAACAAATTCACTTGTCACATTTTAAAGTGGTGCTAGAATGTTAATGATTTTTCGGTGCACCAGTCATAAAACTCCAAGGGAAATAAAGTGCCTCCCAAACTGTCACAAAAAGATGATCTCAATATGGGGTGAAGGAACAGCATCTGGAATTTGGTGCCTAGTGTTTAGGCACAATCAACTGGAGCCCAGCTAGCTACAGGCTAGTTAATTATGTGCAACAATTGATTCCGGAACAACTAGACCAGATTGCCAGGGATGCCGACAGGATTGTGGTACCATTGTTGACCACCTACAACAAGGACAAATCTGGCAATATGCACATCCTGGAAAAACCTTTTGAGATAGGAAGATGTGGTCTACAGTCCCAGACAAAAGCTGACCTATTCCAGGAAACTATCTGACCCCCAGCCACAGCCACAGTTAGGTAATCCTCAAGATGTCTGTAGGCAATTGGCAGGATTGCACAATCTTTGCTGTTCCTAGCTGACCTAATGAACACTGGGTGAGCTGACTTTGTGTTCCCTGGGGAGCATGGTTCGTCAACATGTACCAACTTGTTTTGAGGGTCTGCTTGACTTTGAACTTTGCTATGATGCAGGCTCTCCTCCTGTGAGACGTGATCCAGTATGTTCTTCCACAGGTATTGAGGATATTCACTTTGCAAGTCAGTCACCAGAGCACTCTAAACAGGATTAAATACCGGGTTTATTCCTGGCACATAAGGGGTGTAGCAGTTGGCAAGTGTTGGCCTCTGGAATTCAGTGCTTCCCTACTGAGCTAATGTTTAGCTCTGTTCTTGGATGATGTAAGATCATGGAACCAAGTACCGGGGAGAGATCCCAGGACTACGAGTCAGTAGAAACAAATGGTATTATCTGCAAATTTGAATCTGGGACACTCCTCCAATCCCAGAGTGGCATGATAGCTATGTGATTGAGGCATATGGGGATCATGTTCCACTAGTGCTTCTCCTGGGCTAGTTCAAAATTCTTCAGCTCTCACTGGAACAGGTGGACTAGGTGAACCAGTAAATGAAATAAAAATATAAGGACTCCAGTGTTAGCAGAGACTTTGGCCAGCTCCCATTTTAAATGTGACACACATATGGAATCCAATGATTACCACCATACTCCTGGTTAAGTTAAACATGCTTTGAAAACTCACACTTGTTCTCACACCTGATGCTTACAAGCATGTCCCATCAATGTACCAGGTACAATGGACATAAAGTCTCTGTCAAAGGGAGACTAAATTACCTTCCACACAGGGAATCCAATATGCATCTCTATTCTATTTGATTTTTCTACCCTCACTGCCAATCCCTTATAGTCCTACCAGAGGTTTGTTTGCCATTAGTGGACTTTGCCAGTTAAACAAAGCATCTTCAGTAGAACTGTGTGCTTGTCGAGCTTAATGATGGAAGACAACAGAGTAAACTGGAGGGCAACACTGCACTGCAGAGCATACATAGAAAACTTTCCATCCTTTCCATCCTAACTCCCTACTGTCCTTATCTTCTGTTAACTATGAACCAACAGCGGCCCATCCTAAGGGGCAGATGGGCCATGCCCCTTTAACTTTTGCCCCACAGGAAGAGTGTGTGTCAAGCTAAGCAAAGGCCAGCCTAGCAGACACTTTATATTTTCAGGTCAGACAGCCAAGAGTTAGACATGCGCTTCATGCATAGGCTTCTGGCTGCCTGAGTGAAACTTTGAAGGGCTGAAGATGTAACAGCTCAGGTGGGCATGACCTCTTTACACTGGCACCTCTGGGCCCTCCCTCTCACAACAAGGTGGAGTATGACTGATTGTCATGGAATTGGGCACTTTAGTTTTAAGCCCTGAAGAACCGAGAGCCAAGTATCACTGACTGACCCCATCTCACTCTGTCACAAAGTAGGGATCTAAGGTCAATCAATGAGAAAGGTGGCAGTTCCTACCCTCCTGAGACCTCTGGGTAGAGCTGTGCAGGTAAGTGTGATTTTGTTTTAAAGTGTGGTATGTGCCTGCATGGATGTATGAATATCGTGAGTGTTGTGAATGGATGTGTGTGTGTGAGATCGTGTGAATGCATGGGTATGTATAAGTGTGTCCAGCCACCACTGATTGTACACAGATAAAATCACGAATCAGATCAATAGTGAAATGGTTGGTGACATTGCATATGACCTCCCAATTCACATAATCAAGTATGTCACTGTAGTTGCAAGCACTTGCTCTTTTACAAATATGTTTGCTAAAAGTGCAAATACAGACTGGTTTAATATGTACTGTTAGACCTGGCATCCATAGGGTGGTCTTATCCCAGACTTTTTGCCTTTCTTCTCCTATTTTTCTGACCTTCTTTTTGTTGGCCTTAGGACTTAGCAAGTTACCACTGCTGATCAATGCTAAAATGTATGCGCTTCTCCCGTGAAACATGGTTACATTGGTGTAACCACAATTGGCATAATTAATTTACCTGTAAGTCCATATACTCAGGGCCTTCAAATTAAATGCAACTCGTGGGCCTGCAGCACTGATTGTGCCACCCATGTGAGTAGCTCTGTCAACATGGTTCAGGACTGCCACTGCAGAGTCTGTGTGCAGTCTCACCGCCACCCTGCATTGGCATTTAAAACCTCTTTTCAAGCCTTAAATTACCCTTTTCTGACATATAAGCCACCCATAAAGTAGGCCCTAGGGAGCACATGAGGCAGAGTGCCATGTAAGTTAAAGGCAGGACAGATACTTTTAAGTTTTCATGTCCTGGAAATGAAAAATTCCTAAAGCCGTTTTTCATTACTGTGCCGTCTGCCCCTCTCACAGGCAGCATTAAGAATTCCTCATAATACCTTTAAACTATAATTCTTGATCTGAGAGGAGTAGCTGCATCATGGACCATTAGTACCATTGGAATGACAATAATAAATCATCTTTGCTGGCACAGACAGACTTACTATTGCGATTTTAGAAATTCTCGTTTTAGAAAGAGGGCATTTGTTTGCACTCACTGACCTGTGTGCCTACAGCCTATCTTCGATACATGTCTGACTTGGGCTAGGTAACAGATACACTTGTACATTCCCTTCAGACATCCACATACTCTGCATACTGATAGGTCTTCCTGGGAAGGAGGTTGGGAAGTGCTCACACTAACACCTCAAAGGGTAGTGACCAGAGTGAACACAAAGGGGCTGATTACCTCACACTGATAGTCTGGAGCCAAAGCTGACCTAAAAGGGGGGCCTGCTCACATCACAAGAACCCTTTGTAGTCATCCCCCACAACAAGGGCACTTTCTAGTATAAATAAAGTGTCCATGACTCACTCAAAACAGTATACTTCTAGACTCAAGGAAACGCTGCTGGATTAAAGACTGTTGTGTGCCAGGATTGCCACTCTGCTAGGGCTGACCACTCCCAGGAACTGCTGCCCTGCTTCTCTGTGCTGCCCTTATGCCTGCTGATCTCTGACTGAAAGCCCAAGACACATTCACCAAACCTATTGTTTGTCCTAGTGGCTTTTGCTTTCCTTTGCCCCTTTCATCCATCTTCGATTGCCCGGAAGGACCCTGGTAAACCTTGCCGCTTACTGCTTCAATCACTCCAAGCAACTTTGCCAAACTTTGCTGCTTGCATCTTCAGTCACCTGGAACGCCCTGCTAAACTTTGCCACTCACTGCTTCATTCACCCGATCTGCTTTGCCAAACCTTGCCGCTTGCATTTTCAATTACCCAGAGAGGCCCTGGTAGCTTTAGCCACCCACTTTCTTCAAGCACCTGGACACAACCTAGCTAAATTGGCTGCCTCAGAGTTCCCCTTTGTCCCCACATGCTTCCCTGGTATTCGTGCCCAGAAATCACTCAACCGCTCCACGAGAGGAGCACAGTCTGGAAATTACCACAATCTGTGGAATCAACACACATTTGTGCAGAGGAGTCCCCGACACAACCTGTTCTATTTCATCATCTATTATCAACCTTGTTTTATTTGATCCCACAGAGCAAATATTTAACCATTTACGAACTGGATTTATATTGTTCTGATCTTGAATAAACCACATAAAAGAGCTTTATTTTTCTATACCTGTGTAGTCTTTTTGTGGTGTACCTGTTGTGATTATTGTATGTGTGTTGCACAAATACTTTGCACATTGCATACTGTTAGGTGTGCCTGCTCTGCACCAAGCTACCAGAGGGTGAGCAAAGGGCAATTGGTGAGGTGTAATTGACTTGCCCTGACTAGGACCTGTAGTCCCTGTTTGGACAGGGTGCATACCTCTGCCAACTAGAGGCCAGATTCCTAAGATATACCCATTACAATTGTGTGTTACTGCTGTTAAACATTTTATTGCTGCTTTCCAAACAAAATTTATGTATATAAGTTAATGTATTGGTACTGACTCTAACTTCAGCAGCATAATCACATGATGGGTACTCAGTGATGTTGTCCTATGAGGTCGAACATTGCTGTTGGGTTATGGTTGTGTTGTTTACTATAAACGGCATTTTCCAGTGTTTGAGGGACTAGAACACAACACCTTATGTTAACGAAAGCTGTTTTCTGAAATATAAATAGTATACTTTGACAGTTAAAGGAATTCTGTAATTATGGCTACGTTGGAGAGAGCGCAAGAAAAGCATTTTTAATCAGAATGACGTTCACAGTATTTGGCAAATCTGCGTGAACAAGTGCTCACATGCATTTAAGACTGTTGTTTTTTATTTATTTCTTTTCGTTTACGAGAGGAAAATAAATTGAGGGTAGCCTACAAAATCAAAATATGAAATTTATTTTAAACTTCCTTGTGGTTCTTGCTCTCCACTTATATTCATTCATCTAAGCTCATTTCACCAACTGACTTGCAAGGGTGAGCTATGTAAATGTTTAAGAGCCTACAGACTCCTTTCTGATAGTAAAGAGAAATAGGCACAGGTGTTATTTAGTCTTGACATTTCTAGTCTGTACATCAGTGATATGAAGCCATATGATATGAAGCTGAGGATTGTAGATCACATGGTGCTTTTACCTCCATGCGCATTGGGAATGGATGGCACTGCTGTGTTCTGCAGACGATGCAGCAAATAGGGCAAGGGCAGAATGTCACATATGCACATATGCAGCACATTTAATCATCTCTGGATTGATGCTGCTAAATTTAAAAACATGGTGGCTAGGAAGTGATGGCCATGCATATTTTAATATAATGAAGGCATTTACAGTAAAACATGTTAGAAATGGGGTCTATGGTTGGCAGTTAGGTTATCCCTTGTCCAAGCAAGGACCCTCACTCTAGTCAGGGTAAGTCCCACACAATCCAAATTATCCTGTGCCCACCCTCTGGTAGCTTTGCACTGAGCAGTCAGGCTTATCTTAGCAGGCAATGTGTAAAGTATGTGTGCAATAAATCATACAATAACACCATATAGCACCAAACAAATACACCACACAGTGTTTAGAAAAATATATAATATTTATCTAATAAGATGCAGGTCAAAACAATTAAAATGCAAAAAGAAGATGTTGAGATATCACTGTCAAAGTGATATAAATTATCTTACGTCTTTCAAGAACAATAAATGTCTTTTGCAAGCACAAAGTACCTGGTTTGCTTTCAAAATCTCCGCAGGGGACCGCAGAGGAGGCGATGCATGGAAAACGGGGAGGTGTGTGTCGGTTTCCCCCCTTCACACATCGACTTGTATCATTATTTTTCACGCAGGGGAAGGCTTTGTGTCGATTTCCGATGCGCGGACTTGGTTCCTCTTCGGGTTGTGGGGTTTTCTGGTGCCTCAGGGACCGTGCGTGGAATCCTGGGCTTGAGGAGCGAAGTCACAAGTGCTGCGTCGATCCAGTGGGCGTTGCATGAAAATTTCTCCCGCATGGCAGGCGCTGCATAGATTCCTCTGTGGAAGTCGGGCTGCGTTGTCCCGGGACGGCTGCTGCTCCAATCTGGTGGGCCGTGCGTCGAAGTTCTGGTCATTACGCAGGTGCCGTCGATTTTCTCCTTGCAAAATCGGGCTGCGTCATTCTGGTTCGGTGTGCAGTGAATATTTCACCGTGGGCAAGGCTGTGTGTTGTTTTTAGCAGGCTGTGCATCGAACTATTTAGCACACAAAGAGTCCAGTTGCAGGAGTGAAGTCTTTTTTGTCCTGAGGCTTCAGGGAACAGGAAGCAAGCTCTAGCCAAGCCCTTGGAGAGCATTTCTCAGCACAGCCAGAGAGCAGCAAGGCAGCAGGACAACAGCAAGGCAGCCGTCCTTCTCAGAAAAGCAGTCCCAGTGAGTCCTTTGTGCAGCCAGGCAGTTCCTCTTGGCAGGTCTGTTTCAGGGATTCTTCACCAGCAGGTTTCTTGTCCAGAAGTGTCTGTGGGGGTTTTACCCCAAGATGTGTCTGAAGTCTGTGGTTGTGGGTCCTCTTCTTATGGCCATTTTGGTCTTCGAAGTAGGCTTACTTCAAAGGAAAATCTCACTTGTTTATGAAATCCTGCCTTGCCCAGGCAAGGCCTCAGACACACAGCAGGGGGTTGGAGACTGCATTGTGTGAGGGCAGACATAGCCCTTTCAGGTGCGAGTGACCACTCCTCCCCTCCCTCCTAGCACAGATGGCTCATCAGAGTATGCAGGCTACACCCCAGCCTTCTTTGTGTCACTGTCTAGAGAGAGGTGTAAACAGCTCAACTGTCAAACTAACCCAGATAGGGACCCACAAACAGGCAGAGTCACAAAAACGGTTCAAGCAAGAAAATGCCCACTTTCTAAAAGTGGCATTTTCAAACACACAATCTTAAAATCAACTTTACTAAAAGATGTATTTCTAAATTGTGAGTTCAGATGTCCCAAACTCCACGTCTATCTGCTCCCAAAGGGAAGCTATGATTTAATCATGTTTAAAGGCAGCCCCCCAGGTTAACGAATAAGAGGGATAGGCCTTGCAACAGTGAAAAACTATTTTGGCAGTATTTCACTGTCAGGACATATAAAACACATTAGTATATGTCCTACCCTAACCATACACTGCACCCTGCCCAGGGGGCTACCTAGGGCCTTCATTTGGGGTGTCTTACATGTAGGAAAAGGGAAGGGCTAAACCTGGAAAGTGGGTACAATTGCCAAGTAGAATTTACAGTTTAATACTGCACACACAGACACTGCAGTGGCAGGTCTGAGACATGATTATACGGCTACTTATGTGGGTGGCACAACGAGTGCTGCAGGCCCACTAATAGCATTTGATTTACAGGCCCTGGGCACCTCTAGTGCACTTAACTAGGGACTTACTAGTAAATCAAATATGTCAATTATGGATAAACCAATTAACAGTACAATTTACACAGAGAGCATATTCACTTTAGTAGTGGTTAGCAGTGGTAAAATGCTAAGAGTTCAAAATCCAACAAAAACAGGTCAAGAAAAATAGGAGGAAAGAGGCAAAATATTTGGGATGACCCTGCAAAAAGGGCTAGGTCCAACACACCAAAACAATGTTATCACAAGAAAGAGCTTTTTGCAAACACGTTGTGCATCATTGGAAATGGATCATAGAAATGACTGTCAAGAAACAAGATCAAATCGTATTGTGGTGAATAAATCTGGACCATTATATAAGGACTCATGCAGGCATGGTTAAATATAGTTTAATTAAATCCTAACTTAATTTAACAAACGTACATACTTCCATAATGTTTGCCATAAAATTACTATCTAGTTTGAAAAAACGCATGGTAAAAAACAATTATTTTGGCAATGTGATGACATCTGATGTAAATTCGGCAACAGTGACAATTCTCCTGACCAAATTAACATAATGATTTCCAACAAGAAATTTATGTACAAAGAACAAGAATGTTTTTCAGCTCAAAGCTTATAATAAACCGTAAAAATCCAAAGAAAAACTATGAATTTTGTGTCCAAGTAATTATCCTTCAGACAATTTCCTCCAATCATAACTCAAGATATGCAGAAGTTGTTATTTTAGTGTTTTTCTGAATCCACAAATGACCCTTGTCCTCCACATATTTTAAAATTGGGTGTTGCTATAATTTTCCTCCCCTGTGTTCTCTACTGAACTCATCTATTAAATCTATTCGAATTCCAGCATCAAGGAAATTTGTGGAAGTAACCCCCATTCTAAAGAAACCTAACACAAACCCTTCAATTTAGGCAAATTATAGGCCTATTTCTTTACAACCTGTGCCAATTAAGAAGTTAGAATCTCATAGTATCTCCTCTCTTACTCAGTATCTTGACACCAATATGTTTTTAGATCCCACACGATGGGCCTCATTATGAGGTTGGCGGGTGGTGGAGTCCGCCCGCCAAATTCATAATATCAATAGACCGCCATTGTGGGCTAAACCCGCCATCCCTATTTTGAGTTTCCCACTGGGCCATAACATTACAGTCGGCTCGTAATCGTAACCGTAATTCGGGCAGTGGAATGCGCAATGGGGCTGTGCATGGGTGCCCATGCAGTGCCCATGCCATTTGCATGGGCACTGCAGGGGCCCCCAGGGGCCCCCAAAACCCCATTCAACCAGCCTTTCCACGGTGCCATGGAAAGGCTGGCAGTATGGGGACTCGTAATCCCCAGGGCAGTGCTGCTTGCAGCGCTGCCCTTGCGGATTACAACCGCCAAGACCGCCAGGCTGCAGGCAGACCACCTATTAAACCTGATATCCATAGGGTGGTCTTACCCCAGACATTTTGCCTTTCACCTCCTGTTTTTGCTGTATCTTTCTATTGGCTTTAGGACTCAGAGCATTTTAACACTGCTGACCAGTACTAGGGTGCATGTGTTTCTCCCCTAAACAAGGTAAAATTGGTGTTTCCGCAAGTGGCATATTTTATTTCCTCATAAGACCCCTGTAAAGTGGAGAACCATGTACCCAGGGCCTGTAAATTAAATGCTACTAGTGAGCTGGCAGAACTGATTGTGCCACCCACAAGCAGCACAGATAAGAGATGAAATTTTAAGTCTTAGAGAGCATCTTACATCTTTTACTCATATGATATATGAGAAGCTGGACGGCATATCTGCAGTAATTGGGGACATAAGGAAGATACCACAAAAATTAGACCTTAATTCCTTACCAAAGTCAGTTGAAATACCGGAAACACCCATCCCACAGAGGCGTAGGGGTCAAAGGGTCGAAATGGTAACACAGACTACTCAGGGGGGCAATAGCGCACCTCCTGCAGCGTGTGTTCGTAATAACTACAATCCACCCTTGGACACAGGGAATAATTGGAAGATGCACAGAGAAAGACACCTAGATAAAAGCTCCAAATGCCCCTTGGGAAATAACCTCCAAAGCCAGACTAGACATAACGTCTATGATATTTACATAACAAACTTCCCCAAGCTAAGTAAAGATCAATTTGAGCAAGGGGATTCCCTTAAAAATAAAGTTATACATTGGATAAGAAGGACAAAGAAGTGTAGATCCATTATAAGGGACGATATAGTCATTGCACAGAGACTTACAAAAATAGGTTCAACATCAGATCTCATAGGGATAAAATTGACCAGTCAGAATCTAGTTAAGGGCCTTTTGGCACTTGAGGAAAGAATGAGACCGGGCACCTCCTCCCAAATGACACTTGTTTACAAACTTCCTCAATCATTGACAAACCGGTCTCCACAAGAGATAAATAATACTATAATGGCCCAGTATTCTTGCCCGCAGAGAAGGGATCGAAAGCAAACCCATACTTCAGACATAGATTGACGCGAAGTCTCTGCCGTTGAAGTTCCTGCCGCTGAAGCTGGGAGCAATGGCATACCCAATCCCAACTCTTATACTACAAAAAATGACTTACCTAATATCCTGGGAGCAGAGCCTAAAACTTATTGTAGTGGCTCGCCAAAGGAGAAGTCCCAGCAAGAAATACTTTGTACATATGAGACTAGGGAAAATCTACCAGAAAATGGGCATGACCATGACCTACCGATTAAGATTCTATCCTGGAATGTGGCAGGCCTGACTCAGAAAATAGCTAATCCTGACTGGTGCAGACTTATAGATCAACACCACATCATTTTATTACAGGAGACATGGGCGCCATCTGTAGCAAATAGAGAAGGCTATTGGACCTTCCAGAAGGCTGCACTACCATCACCATCAGGTAGGGCTTCAGGCGGCCTGATAATTTGGTTAAAACACGACTTGTTCCCAAAAGTTAAAGAGATAGTATCCCCTTTGAGGGATTTATTAGCCGTTGCAGTTGAAATTAGTACTGTTAAAGGTCTTGTTAACATAATAATTGTAAATTTATATATTAGACCTGGCACCCAAAGGACCCAGACCATCCAGATGAGTTCAATAGTAGACTTTCTTAACTGCTTACCTAATGGGCGGGGCATAATGGTTGCGGGCGACTTCAATATGCAATTGAACCGCGGAGATGGCAATCAGCAAGAGGGATCCCAGTTCACAGACTCATGGGATAGATCAGGGCCGGTGCAAATTACATCTAAGAAAGAAGGAGGAGCCTCAGAACTACTGGAAGACCTAATAAAAATAAAGGGATTAAGAATAGTAAATGGGAATACCAGATCAGACAATCCGGCGTCACCTACATATAGGAGAGGTGTATATACTAGCCACCTGGACTATGTCTTAGTAAATGACGCCCTCTGGAAATCCCTAACTGACATGATAGTTCTCCCTCGCATTGACAGTGACTATCTAGCCTTAAGTACCTCCTTTTCCACTATCTTATTTAGTTCCAAGACACTATCAACGTGGACTTCAAATAGTGCCCTCTTTAGGACCAATGACCGTAAAAATGTGAAATGGGATCGGGTTGAAAGTGATGTCAATTTCCAGCTAGCGATCTATAGAACAGTTGCAACAACACTTTCCCCCCTGAAACATACAAATATCAAATTGGTTGATTTGGTCTATCTCCATAACATCTTGGCCATCCGACTAAAACCACACTTCCAGACGGTAAGGAGGCGGACAGAGACTGTGATTAAAACCTCTAGGTGGTTCTCCAACTCCTGCCGTCAAGCTAAGATACACTTACTGGGAGCACTTAAGGAAGGGAATTTAAGAGAGATAAGGAAGAGCAGGACTGTATACAAAGATGTACTTAAAAATGCAAAAAAAGAATGGGCGAATAGGAATTGGAACAAGATGGTTGTGGCGCTCCAGGAGAAGGATCTCAACCTATTCTGGAAACTAGTGTCAGATAAGAGTAGCCCTCAAGAAATGGAAAGTTACCCTGTCATCCAGCCAGAAACTTGGATGACGCACTTTTCAAATATATACAGAAAACCACATACCAATAGTACTATTACACCCCTACTAAAACCTAATGATCCTGTTGGCAATACCCTAACGTGGGGGAGTACAACACCACCCAAATTTGACCTGGACCTATTCTCCATAAAAGAAACAACAGAGGCTCTCCAATCCACACGCAAGGGAAAGGCCCCTGGTCTTGATGGTATCCCAGGAGATTTATATCTTTCTCGTCTGACAACGTGGTCATTGTATCTAAACGCACTTAGTAACGAGATACTGAGGGGGGGAGGACTCCCTACTACATGGCAAGGAGCAGTTATAGTCCCTATTTATAAGAAAGGGCCAAGGGAACAACCTAACAACTATAGGCCTATCAGTCTTATTGATGTTAGCCAAAAAATCTTCGCTAAGCAAGTGCTGAACAGATTACAGACATGGATAGATGATGCCCAAATTCTCTCCGAATCCCAGGGAGGATTCAGAAGAGGAGTGAGTACAATAGACCAGGCATTTAGGTTTAACCTCCTCTGCTGGAAATACCTGTCACTCAATAAAAGTCAATTGTATGTAGCTTTTATCGACTTAAAAGCTGCTTTTGACATGGTACCTCGGGATACATTATGGGAAGTTATGGAGAGTTATCAACCCAATAGCGAACTACTAAGACTGATTAGATATCTCCATGAAGGGACTTATGCTCATGTACGTTGGTCAGATAGTGGCGACCTAACGGAAGCCATACCCGTCAATAGAGGGGTTAGGCAGGGCTGCATCTTGGCACCAACACTATTTAATCTCTACATAAACGGTGCTGTGGACCAATTGCTACACTGTAATCATGATGCCCCTAGATTAGCTGGAACCCCGGTCCCTATTTTAATGTTCGCCGATGACACCTTACTAATTTCAAGAACACCTATGGGCTTGCAAAATGAATTGGACACTTTTTATAATTTTTGCTCCAACAGAGGACTTGAAATTAATCCAACAAAATCTAAGTTTATGGCCTTTAACCCACACAAACTATTTAGGGGAAAAATGATGATAGCAGGCCAACCAGTGGAGAGAGTCAGACAATTTGATTATTTGGGGATTAGGTTAAGTGACGACCAACGTTGGTCGGCACAGATTAAGAAGAGTCTGACAACACTTAGGCAAAGGTCTATAGTGATAGCTAAGAAAATAGCTAATACTTGTGAAGGGGAGATAACACCTGCCATCACCGTCTACAAAGCAGTGGCAGTAGCGGCCTCAATTTATGGTGCCGAGCTTTGGGGTCATACCAACTCTAGGTGTCTGACCACTGTAGAAAACCGGTTTATTCGAAATTTCCTAAAGTTGCCGATGAGCACCCCTCTCACTCCACTCAGATTTGACTTAGCCCTAAATGAAATACACAATGAAATTGCATTAAGACCCCTAATGTATTGGATTAATCTTTGGACCTCAGAGGACCGGTCCACTCTCCACAAAGCACTAGATGAATTTCTTGCAAATGACAGCGTACTAAAGATCCCTTGGTTCAGACACATCAGAGATACGTGTAAATTTCTCAAAATGGAGGAGGTGTGGAGTGCTCCCCACAATTTGGCAAAGGGAACAAAGGAACGTGTAAAAAGGTGCTACTGGGAGAGCATTCTGACCCAAATTTGGCTAAAAAATCATGGTAGTCTGACTTTGCAGTTCTTAGACCATAAATGTAGTCCCAAGTTCGAGGCCTATATGGATAATGTAAATCCTCCATATACCAAAACACTATTTATTAAATTTAGACTAGGGACTCTTCCGCTTAAGTCATTTACAGCGCAATGGAGACCGGAGGACTGCAATTCAATATACTGCCATCATTGTCAAAAGACAAAAGAGTCACTTGCGCACTTTATGTTTTTCTGCCCTAGATATTTGGTACCTAGGAAAAAGTGGATTGCTCCACTATGTAGGGCAATTGGGATAAGGGAATGGAATACGGCATTACGACTCCTAACAACTGATACAAATGATAAAATAGTTTTTTCTGTGGTGGGATATCTGCGAAGTGCATGGTTAATAAGAACAAAAGAACTATTATAAATGTGTAATTTTAATACATTGGTTTTAGACTATATTCACTTAATACATCAGTTCTTAACCGGATGAACCTAAAACCTAAACGGTCTGGATTTTTAGTTTAAAGAATAATGATGATTTGTATGTTTTATAAATATATGACCTCACTATTTATCTAGGGTTCTTAAAAAAGTAAATTATGCAATTTTCTCCTTTTATCTCGGATAACAGAGACAAATGATAAAATTGGTCACTCAGCGGCAAGGTTCTTGTAAAATACACAGGTGACACGAACTTGAATTCTGATAATCACGTGCTTCTAATAACTTGGTTTTAGATTATACTTAATTAGTTTGATAAAATTTTAATTAATTGAAGTTAAATTTTAACAACCTAATATTTTTATACGTTTTGAGATTTCGTAAAAACAAAAAATGTTTAAAAATAACGTTGTCTATACATTCTTAAAATTTTTAAAGTGCTATGTTTCTTAATCATGTTATGTCTTGTATTGTTTACTTTTATGGCTTATAGCCGAAATAAAGTTATATATGATGATTGTGCCACCCACTTAAGTATCCCTTTAAACATTTCTCAGGTCTGCCAATACAGGTCCTGTGTGTACTGTTTTGCTGTCACTTTGATCTTAAATCGAAAACATCTTGTTAAGCCTTAATCTCTCCTTTTATTACTTATAAGTCACCCCTAAGGTAGGCCCTAGGTAGCCCAAAGGGCAGAGTGCTATGTAAGTAACAGAAAGGACACATGCTTTTAAGTTTTACATGTCCAGTAGTGAAAAACTCCTGAGGTCATTTTTCAGTATTGTGAGGCCTACTCCTCCCATAGGACAACTTTGAGAATTCCTTAACATACTTTTACACTGTAATTCCTGATCAGAAAGGAGTAGTTACATCATGATTCATATAATTGGAATGGTAATGATAAAACCTTGTTTCTTGTAAAGTCGGCTTTACAATTAATAATTTAGAAATTATACTTTTAGAAAATGGTCATTTCTCTGCTCTTACTGCTCTGTGTGGCCTTGCAGCTTGTCTCCAAATACACATCTAGGGTAGTTGACAGCTGCCCTTTGTTCATTCGTTCTAGAGAGCCTCAAACACAGGAAGGGTGGGTGTGACAAAGGATTCATCTGCCTTCATCTGAATTCCTGGCAGGGAGTGGGGAAGGGAGCTGACAATTAATCTTCAATAGGGAAGTGCCTGTCCTAATACAAAGGGCTGCCTAACCCCTACTGATAGTCTGAGGCTAGGGCTGGGATGAAAGAGGGACTTGTACTCTTCAAGGATCTGCTTGGAGGTCACCAACACTTCAGAGACACATTTGGGTATAAGTACTGGGGCCCTGACTGTACCAAATCAGTACACTACTGGATCTGGGAAGAACTCTACTGGAGTACATACTGCTGTGCTGCAAGGATCCCAATTTTGCCTGGACTGATTGTAACAAGGAACTGCTTCTCTGCTTTGCTGAGTTGCCCTGCTGCTTGCTGATCTCTGCCCTGCTGGGGAAAAGGACTGGGCCCTTCACACTTGAACTCAGAGTGACTCCAAGGGCTCGTTGACTTGCTCCTTCTTCTTCTACAGTTTCAAGGAATCAACAACTGCCTGCAACTCTCCTGGTATTGCTGGACTGCCATTTGTGAGTCCTAGTTGCTTGGGGTGCCCCCTCCAGTCCTGCACCTCAGAAGTAGGTTTCTTCAGCTTTTCCTACCTCAGCGAGGACGCATGAGGGACTTTGCAGTGACCAGAGCATATACATCCCCCTCAAAACCGATGCCGAGGCTGCTCGAAGACATCACCATGAGGGACCGTATGGCTCGATGCCAATAGACAGTGCGGCTTGACATCGATGCAGCACCTACATCCTAAAAGGGTTCGACATCGAAGTTTTCATCAACTGCGCGGATCAGCACCAATGCTCCACCATCATCCACGGAAACTATGATGACGCAGCACTTCCTCGATTCCTCACATTGAGTCTTCAACATTGACACTTGCTTCATAGAAGGTGGTCTTCCAGCGGGGACTATCTGGGTCCAGTAGTGGGCCTACCCTTCATCGCTGTTTGACTAAACTTAGGATTTGCACCTGTCCCTCATGACCAAATGTAACCTTTTGACCGCTAGTGACTTATAAGCACTTTTTTTAGTTTATTTTTTTTAAACTAATATCTCAAAGTCTACTGATGGGATTTTTGTTGTTTTGGTCTGGTTTTACTCAGACCAAAATTCTCTATTTTTCTAAACCTGTGTGGATTCTTTTTGTGGTGTTCTCATTGTGTTACTCTGTGTGTGTTGCACAAATACTTCACATATTGACTCTGAAGTTAAGCCCATCTGCTCTGTGCCAAGCTACCAGATGGTGAGCACAGGTTAATTTAAAGTGTGGATCTAGCTTACCCTGACTAGGATTGTGGTTCCTAATAGGACAGGTTGCATACCTATGCTGACTAGAGACCCAATTTCTAACACAATCTCTACATCCAAAATGTCTAATGTCAGTAAGACATAGCTGCCCGTGAAATACCTCACTATATTTTTTACACACTGGGGCCTTTCACAAAGGCATTTTGGAGTAAGGAAAATAGTACTTCTTTGGGGGGCAGAGAGCAGGTGTGCAAGATGGCTGCACTGTTGCGAGGCTTCAAAGGTTGGAGGCTCAAATTTGACTTAATCTTTCGCCCCCGGCATGCAGAAGCGCAACCACTGCCATAGAACCTAAATGGCCACCTATCAGAGCCATGAAGTAAGTGGGACCTGTGCAGAACCATCCCCAGTGCCTGCGGTGGCCTGCCTCCCTGAGGTTAATAACCTTGCAACAATGGCGTCACATCATTCGGAGATAAACTGTGCTTTGCACTGGCCAC
The DNA here is from genome assembly GCF_031143425.1 of Pleurodeles waltl. Lineage (NCBI taxonomy): Eukaryota > Metazoa > Chordata > Amphibia > Caudata > Salamandridae > Pleurodeles > Pleurodeles waltl. The sequence goes on along the minus strand of NC_090447.1, from coordinate 387,155,883 downwards.
CAGTAGAAGACAAAGTGACTACTGCACCCTCTCAGCATCTGTGATGCTAGCACCATGCCCATGTGAGAGATGGTCCAGGACCAAGGTGGCCACCATTGCTGTGAGAGCTAGTACGTGTTTTGGTTAGCCTCTGTTGCTCGGCAGGACAAACCAGTTGGTGGCCTGGCCAACTTTTGGAGGGATTCTAAACTTGGGACCTGCTACCACAGGAGCCTTATAGCTATTCTTGTGTGTCCCAGTAGTCTGCTCATGCCTCCACTACCACCCTTGCTTTTGGACCTCATGGTAAGGGGCGAGGTAGGACTACACACAGCATGACAGATGCAGCAGTCAACCTAGAGATGTGTTATCAACCCAGTCCTGCAAATACACTGCTCAGAGGTGCCACAAACTTATACACCCACTGTGTGAGGGTTTAGCCAGTCCTGTACAGCCTACTCTGCGGATGCTGTGTGTTTTTCCACCTGGCATCGCTAGTGCTTTATGGCAATAGACATCAGGATCTTTTGAGAGGAGCCCAGTGACCAATTCACATACATGTGAAGATGGGAAAATCTGACACCAAACAAACCAAGCTCGAATTTGACTCTCACAAATGAACCCACACCATGGTATCTAAGCCCGCGTCTCAAAAGCGAGGTGTTCCACGAGCCGAAAGGAGGTAAACAACACTTTGTGCTATGCAGAGTACAGTTGAGTCAAAATAGTTCAAAATGTATAGGCTGGAGACTAGAATGGAGATGATTTAGCTCAAACTGAAAAAACATCAAAGCAGATGTACAGCAATGCACATCCAGTGCTGAAGACAAACTGGTGGCAAAGAGTAAATTGCTTCTAAGTAAGGAAAAGGTTCTAAAAGTAATAGCTGCCAAAAAATGAGGATTTGGAAGCCAAATCTCTCTGTAATAACATTAGAATATTAGGATTTTGGAGTACACCAATACTGACAGGTTAAAATACTATATTGAGAGATTACTTGTGTCACTATTCGGTATATATCTTCACTAAAATGCTGATAGTTGTAAGGGCAAAAAGATCACTGGAAAACAGACTTCCACCTGAAGTACCTGCACATCCCATTATTGCTGGCCTATGGAGCTATTGGGATTGTGATGCTCCTCTCAACTGGCTCAGAAGCAGAGTCCCCTGTCCTTTGAATGGAACTCTGCATCCCTATTCCCAGACTGGGCTGTTCTGGGAAGCAAGATGCAAATTCCTGCAGGTCTACTGAAAGATTCAATGTGCACACGGCATTGACAATGTTATAACCCATCAGACTGCCTTTCACTAGCTGTAGGTGACACCACATCTTTCAGACCCCACAGAAAGCCATTTAATTTTTACACTCCCTGTGATGTGTGCACATGGCTACAGACTGCTTATCACTTGGCACACACCTTCTTGGACCACTCATCAGTCCTTCTGTGAACCTGCATTACCCAAAGTAATCCAGGGGAAGTAGTTGTAGCACCTCTCCCCTGCTGTGTTCGCCGCAGAGTACTTTGACTGTAACATATGCACAGTGGGCATTATTAAGAAGGCATTGTGAGGCCTATAAGCCCAGTCTGGTGAGCAGCACCGTTACAACCACTACATGTCAATCTAACATAGCCCAGAATGCATAGAATTGCTTAGCGGGCCCACCGTTCCTTGTTGGGCCATAATGATACCCTTGGTGCTCTTGCTCTTCAATAAGGGGCACGGATGGGTCTTCTGAAAGAAAGTGGATTGAGTCTTCTTGAGACCTCCACATCTTGCAACAGCAGGTGGCCATCTTGGGTGTGGCTTCCATTTAAGCCATGACATAGTTCTAGATCTACTTGTCATTGAAGAACGCTAACCTGACAGGATCCTCTGCTCCTCATTGCTTGGGGGCTTCTAGCCGCAGTCATCCTGCAAAGAAAAGGAGATTACAGAAAATGGCCATCATTTTGGCCAAATCATCCAGTGCAGCACAGCAAGTCATCTTGCTGAATGCACTGCATGACAGGGAAAGGGCAGGTATGTGCTGTATTTATGGCAATAAGTTGTGTTCCTATCCTTTCTACTGCGTTGACGCACAATGGGCTGTCTTGTGCCATTGCAGTCACCCTTGCAACATGGTGCAAGGCTGCGTGCATTGCATACAGGATTTCTTTTGTGCAGGAAAGGGCAACTTTTTGGACAAAAACAATGATGAGAACATCCTGGAACATATCAGACAAAAGATCACAGAATATGACAAAGTGGCCTTATGGAAATATCAGTATAGATGCAAATTTGTGTTGGTGAACACAAATGGAGAGGGAGGTAGGCAAGGGAAATCATTATCTATCATGATTCAACTCCCTAAATCCACAAACAATATCTTTGAACTAGATAGGCCCTGGGGGAAGATAAGCTACAACCCTACACAGATACTCTTCATGTGAACTACATTCTTGTATACTACCATGAGTACTTGTTCCCTGAATGATGTTGAAGTCTACCTTGCAGATGTTGCCCTTGGATAGTTCAACAACAGTTAGAAGCTCTTCCTTGACCCTCCCTGCACCCTCCACAAAATCTTGCCTTTTATCAGCTTGATTCCCACATTTAAGGCACAGAGCAATGATGGCTTCCCAGCTGAATTCTATAAATGAAATGTATCATTATTGGTCCCTCTCCTACTAGCTGTTTAGGAGGAGGTGAGGCAGACTGACAATCTCCTTTACTCAATGAGGGAGGCAATCCTCATCATGCTCTTAAAGCACAATAAGGCCCCTCTTTTCTGCTATTGGTACTGCCCCTTATTATTGCTAACCTGCAATGCCAAGATACTGACTAAAATGATAGCAAATTGCTTAATGCTACCACTGCCTCATCTGATGAGGCCAGATCAATCAGGCCTCATTTTGGCCACTCCACCACATATAATCTGCTCACATTCTTTGTTCTCAATAAGGGCCTCTTATCCACCCTGCAGAGGATGGGCATTCCACCCGGATGTTTGAGTTGGATATAGTTGCTCTACACCCAAACCATGGCCAATATTTTGATTAATGGAATACTATCTCTGTCCTTCGAATTATTGATGGACACTATACAGTGCTGTCAACTTTCACCTTTCCTATTAGTATTGGCAATAGAACCTTTAGCAGTCAAACTTGAATAACATTACTCAGATTATGCCCTGCAAAACATAAATTGGCACATTTATATCTCACTATATGTCGATAATACCACCCTCTACCTGTATGAACAGAGAGTCAAAATGACATACTTTGTGAATTTATTTAATCTGGCACACTCTCAAGGATTTATATTGATTAGGGAAAATTTCAAATCTTCCCCATAACTGCCAATGCATGTGTACCGCTGAGATTAAATACATGGGCATATGGCTCTACCGGGACAGAAAAGTGATGATGTGGGTGAAATATGGCACACCTATCAACAATCTTACGGAGCAGATTACCAGATGGATTTCGCTCCCAACATCATTTGCACAATGTGTAGGCCTGATAAAAAATGGTGCTCCTGCCAAAACTGCTATACCTGCTCTCAAGTTTCAATTCCCACTCACCACAGCCATCTTTCTTCACCGTGCTTAAGTCGTAGCAGGTCAACCTGACTTGACCCAGAAAGTCCCCCAGGCTGAAATGGGAAACACTTACATTGCCATTCCATCACCAGGGGTTTGAAGCCCTTGATAGGGAACTTTATTACTTATGTGCTCAGGGCATTTCCCCCTCATCTGGTGGTAGAGATAGTCAGCTGGGCCCCAAGACCCTTTATTGGATCATCTAATGTTAGGTCCGCAGGAGGTCTGTCCACAATTGGCTGTGCAACTCTTTCATGGGAGGGACAGGTAAGAAAGGTGGGAACACACATGATATACTCCCCTGACCTCCCATTGAGATACAACTTCTGCTGCTTGTCACACGAGAAGGAGTAGTGATATCCCTGTTTCAATCAAAAAACCTAACCACCTGAGGCAGTCTATACCAGCAGGGCACCTTTCTAACACTGTTGGAATTCCTAGGAGCCTCTTCTAGCTCACCTTTATAAAATTCACATACCATGAGCTGTGAAGCAAGTGTAGGGTTGCTCATCCAGTATTGCTGAAGGAACCCTCAGCATTTACTGCACTAGACAGACTACTACCATCTCATTACTTCACTCTATCGGGCAGCTCAGGAGGAGACTACTGAAGTATCTTTTGGGGTCAAACTGGCTGGGAGACTGATCTGGGGTGTGAGAGCTCTAAGGAAATGTGGTGATTTTGCTGCTCTCATACTGGAAGAATCTCATCGTTCAATTGTCTTCATATTATAAATTACAGGTTCCTACATTGTCTTTACTAGACCCTGACATGTCTCTGAAACTTTGGCCTACGAGACGATGACCACCTCGCCAGATGTGGTGCACCCGGGCCAGGGTTAATCCGTCAGTCTCCTGGGCTACATCAGTGACATAGCAGCATGACATAGGGATTCACAGCCCTTGCCCTATTACCGGCAAATCAACTGGTGGGATGTAGGCAGGATAGAGGAAGAGACCCCAAATTTCAACACTGGCTTGTGGATCTAGTCTACTGTCAAGAGCAATCAGAACTATATGCTGGGCGGCTTTCCCCTGCATCTAGACCTAAAGATATTTGTCAGGCCCTGACTACATACCTGCTACTCCACATGGTAAGCACTTCCCCAGGCTGATAGGATGGGTAAGCTCTGGCCAAACTCTGGGGAAGGTGTATGGTCTGCTACAGGATATCAAGACTCACATGCCCTTACAAGTCAGTATTTCAAGGGTACTAAATGTTCCTGCAATGGAAATGTGTTCCATGTCTGCATTTGCTGCATGCTGACACAACTACCGCCCTACACACAGTTATAGTCATTATATAAGGACCTTACCATGCAATGCTATATTCTATGTAAAATCTGAAAACTGCAAAGATGAATTAAAAAAGTAAATCTTCAGTATTATTCTTTATGTACTTTTACATGTCTTTGTGAATTGGCGGAAAACAAATAGTGTATAAAATGGAAATATTTATATACAGATATCACAAGTGGAAAAGACTGTGTTCTCTTAGCATTTTTACTACTCGGAAGTTAAAAGTTAAGGGGCCGACTCACATAGCATGTAAGAGGATGTAAAAGAGCATTCCTGTAGCACTAATTCCCATACTCATAAATGCTTGTGTAAATGGCCCCAGTAATTTGTAAAGCAGTGATTAAACAAAACTGTAAAATTGTACATTATAATTGAAAATTAAAATGCAGTCAGGGTGACTTAAAAACATAATTTTCCTGCAAGATGGCTTTGCCCACTTCTTTTGAGCAGTTGAGTGTAGTTCTTTCAGTCTCTGTATCAGCTACTATGGCATTTCACATTTCTGAAGTATGAATGCAGCACACGTAGGAAGAGGAAAAATGCGTGGAGAAATAAAGATATTTCTCTTCATTAAGCCTCACCTGGGAGGCATAGTATTTTGATGTATTCCCAGGTCTACCAATAATGGTAAATCTAGGATTGCAGAAAAATTCATGGGTGGATGGGTGGGAACATCAATCTTCCACGCATGGACAGCCTCCCTGGGGCAAAGTATTTCAGGGCAGCAACTTGCACTGTCTTGAGTTACTCCAGATTTATCAAGCCATGCAGGGCCACACATGATGGCCTTGTGTGGTTTGATAAATCTGCCTTTCGTGTTGCGTCAACCTTGCACTCAATTACATTGCTTAATGATGACACAACACTGTGATAAATATGGCCCTGGTTTACAACAAGGAACATTTCTCCTACATATAAAGACATTTGAATACATCAGCATCAAATTAGGGACAGAAAATGCTCCACCAGGGACATAATCAAATCTATGTTCCCTTTTTCATAGAGATTTTATTGTCACATAATATCATGTTATGTTTACAATTCAAGTTTCAAATGTTACCATTTAAAGACTTTTCATTACCCACAGCACTGTGCACTAGTGCCACAGGTAAGGATATCTAGGGTATGACAGTCACTTATTTCACTGGGCTCCAACACCTCCATGCTTATGTCCTTCACCTTTTAAAGGATCCAAACACCAAAGAACCACTATTCATCACACAAATATTTGCAGCAAGCCCCTAGTTTCTTTAAGTATTTTGTTTATTTCATTTGCAGAGCATGTCACATAGCTGGAACTTTCACCAGAGCAACTTGGATGTACTGCCTGTGTTTACCGCAAGTGGTGGTCGCAGTTAGTGGTGGTGTTAGGGAAAAAGCAGGATGTGAATATTTAGAACATTATCCAATGTTCAACCATGGATGCAATGGAACAGCCATCAAAAGCACCAATAACATGCAGCACCGTAGTTATTTTAGATCTCTGACCAGATGAAGGTGTACATGGTAGCTTGGAAAAGTCATTATATTATTAAAGTGTCCCTAGAACACCCTTATAAGGGCAACTGGCATGCCTCTATAAATCTGGTTGTTTTTTTTTGTTTGATTGACTCATCCTCACTGTTAGTTATGGTAGAAGCCTGTGACACCTGGATTTATACATGCTATATGTACCCAAGATAACATTTAACTTACCTGAAGGTAGTTCTTGTGTTAATGAGAGATAACAAAATGACACGAGCAAAAACAAAAAAACAAAAAATCTCTCCATACTATTTCTTGATGCCGACTGGAGGTTTTTCAGAAAATGAATCCATAACCTTTTTGAAATTTGTGTCAGGAGCAATGTTTTATCTCACTTTCAGATAGGTGTCTGACTTGATTTGTAGTCTATAGAGCAGAATTTTACATTGTCTTGTCTCATTATAAATTCCAACATTCAGTGAAGGACTAGATAATTTTAGCTTCTTTCTTTTGCACGTAGCTTTTAATTCAGTAATAATTTGACCACAATTTTACAGTCTAGTTTCTCTTGGCCTTGACCAACCATAATCAAAGCTACTACACTTTTAAACTGTGGAAAAACAAACGCGATAAAAAGTTTAAAGACAGCTTAAAAGGAAGAATTCCAATTACTGAGGATATCTGAGTGGATTGAGAAGTAGCTTGAATGTTGTTAAATATTTGTATCCACTCAATAGATTCAACCCTGATTTTGGTCAAATCTGGCATTCCTATAGTTTATGATCTTCCTATAACTGTTCTTTTATACACATGACTCACTCAAAATATCACACAGAGACAGTGCTCTTAAAATATTTGAATTGTGTTACAGTTGTTTTGCTCTAAGTAAGAATGTATCTACATTGTTCAATAATGCAATGTTATGCGATTTGGTCTGAAAAAAAGTGATATTATCATATTACCTCAATGAAATTAAACTGAACAGTGTTAACATGTTTTCTTATCTTAGCATAACATTTTCTGAAAGGGGTGGATTGTATCTTCTAGTCCATAATAGTAGAATAAAACACTTTTGTGTCATGATCCAATGAAGTAGTGGTAGGGTGTGTTTTTCTGGTCACACTTGCAGCTAATGGCGATAAATCAGTTTCAGGTTCACTGTAAAGCACTGAAATTTGGGAACATTAAAGCTGTAGAATTCTTCTAATGCAAAATGTTTCGATATGTACTCTTCTGGGTCTTCCTAACCCTACCACAATGATTCCTATACCTGCCCCTATACTGCATCTCTCCCCACATCATTGTTTTGAGAGCAAGTATGGATTAATTCCAATCTGTCACCCTTACTGACCTATTCGCTCTCCCGACTTCCACGAAACTATTTAGATCATCTATAACAAGACACCTTTATATAATTTACACTACCTTTTTTTGAAAAAATAAACTCTTACTTTTACAATGGGACATATGGTTATAAAATGTTTATTATGTTGGTGTACAGCTAAAGTTAAGATGCTCATTAAAGCAAGCTCAAACAGTTTCTCTATTTATTTATTTTCCAGCCCTCTGTAGCATATTTAGACCTAAAGGCACTAGCGTCTTTTATATTTAAGATTACTCATACATGAGCAATTGAAAGATTGCTAAAAAGGAAAGGTTATTATAACAGATAACTCATTTAAACTAAAGGAAAGAAAAACACATGACAAGGAAGACAATTCAAGAATTAGTGAGGTGAAATCAAAGTATGTGGGTTGTCAACAGTTGCTTGAAAGGGGGAAATCAGTCTGCATCCTTATAAGGGGATGGCATGGAGCTCCAGTACTGATTTCAGCTTTCGTGAAGGACAATTTTAGTGAGAGTAATATTTTTAGCTTAAGGGTTTCCAGGTGACGATTTTCTATAGTCATGAATCTTCTACTCTAATTTTGAGAGATGCATAGCCTTATAGGTCTTGCAACATATTTGAAAGTGTAATCTGCTGTGAGTTTAAATCTTGTATATTGGTACTGGAGGGAATCAGTTGAAATAATTTTCTTAGAAATTAGATGAGAATAGGTACAAAACATGGACTCGAGAAATGTGAGCCTTGTCTGATGGACTGGGAAGGCATTGGTGGAGTCCAAGTGAGAAATAATCAGCAAATGGACTGATGTTTTCCACGTATAGGGTACCAGGAGATGCTTAATTATTTCAACCAGTGTGGAAAGAAATGTGAAGTTTGAGTAATCTTGTTAATATGTAGTGCTAGACATAGAGGGGGTCATTCCGACCCCGGCGGGCGGCGGGCGCTGCCCGCCGGGCGGAGACAGCCAAAAGACCGTACCGCGGTCAAATGACCGTGGCGGTCATTCAGACTTTCCCGCTGGGCGGGCGGGCGACTGCCAAAAGGCCGCCCGCCCGCCCAGCGTGAAAGCCCCAGCAACGATGAAGCCGGCTCTGAATGGAGCCGGCGGAGTTGCTGGTGTGCGGCGGGTGCAGTGGCACTCGTCGCGATTTTCAGTGTCTGCTTTGCAGACACTGAAAATCTTAATGGGGCCCTGTTAGGGGGCCCCTGCAGTGCCCATGCCAGGGGCCCCACGACACCCGTTCCCGCCAGCCTCTTCCTAGCGGTGTAAACCGCCAGGAACATGCTGGCGGGAAGGGGGTCGGAATCCCCATGGCGGCGCTGCTTGCAGCGCCGCCGTGGAGGATTCCCTGGGGCAGGGGAAAACCGGCGGGAAACCGCCGGTTTCCCTTTTCTGACCGCGGCTTTACCACCGCGGTCAGAATTGCCCCAGAAGCACTGCCAGCCTGTTGGCGGTGCTTCCTCCGTCCCCGGCCCTGGCGGTCCATGACCGCCAGGGTCGGAGTGAGGCCCAGAGTGTTATTGATTGTAAAGGCCAGGTTTTTAAGGATGAAGATAGCACTCTACTTTAAAAATTAAATACATTGTGAATTTTGTGTTTTTGCTTGGAGAGATTAGCTTAAATTCAGAGTTTTCTGAGGGTCATATGCATATTGTTCATCGTCATTTTCTTGAGACACAATGTAAGGGTTCTGATGTCAATAACACATGAAGACTTTAACAGCAGCTGATTGTTCTCAACATATTGAGAAACAGTGACAGTAGGTTCATTCAAAGTGTCACAAAGGAGTTCCAATACGACATTTATTAAAGTGGGTGCCAGTATAAAGTCTTGAGGGATGCCAGAATCCATAGGTACAGTTGTGGGGTGATTTTTAAAATTCTCATAATTAGTTATGAAGTGCAAGGAAGGAGAAGAAACCTCCTAAGACTTGGTGTAAAACCCTATTCCTTTATTCGAATGAGGTAAATAACCTAAGATGGTAGAAAGTGTCAAATGCTGCTGACAGGTCGAGTAATTCAGGAAGACAGGGATCCCCATCATCTAGTATGTGTTAGATGTCACTAAGTATGTTCAATGCGCAAATGTCAGGGCAGAATCTGAATTTGAAACCTTAATGCTAGTATGTCAGTGGAAAGTTACCTCCAATATATTTGATTAGTTGATTGGAATGCAGCATTCTGTTGTTTTGCATTGTTTCTAGCTTGCCAGGTTATTAGTGTAAATGTCAGGGTTTTGAATGTGGGAACGATCTGGCTCATATTTAATAAGGTATGGAATGTCCTCTCAGAGATGAATACACTGTTTATTTTGATCCCATGTTTGTTCAAAGTGAATAAACTTTGGATTGATGTGTTGTGCAAGTCTTAAATCTTGAAAATTCTGTGGTGTTGAGTTCTTTTCGAGGAGGTAGTAGTCCACTTCAAAAATAATTTTAAATGGCCTTTTTTATCCAAATGTAGGTTTTTCTTGCTTATATAGTATGAGTATCACCCTAGGCCATTAGAGCACTTTATGTGTGCACCTGGTTAAATTATACAAGGTCAGCTTTTTTTTAATGGGCACAGGAAGATTCAGGGCCTGATTTAGAGCTTGTTAGTGTTACTTTGTCACAAAATTGACAGATATGCCGTCCGCTGTATTACTATTCCTTTAGAATATAGTGGAATCATAATACAGTGGACAGGAGTAACCCCATCTGCCAAACTCTAAACCAGGCCCTAAGTTATTTGCCGAAGATCACAGGCTGTTGAACTGTCACTGAAAATCAAATGTTCTTCCCCAGTTCCAAAGTCGCCAGCTCTGGTCGTTATGCCACACCTTCTCCTTGTTAGATTCAAAGCATCTATGTAATATGCAGTATTTATTTTTTGCATGTCATATGATTTATTAAACTGCAAAGAAGATGTTTGTCAAATTTATACAAAAAGAAAATGCAGGTTTGGAGAGTTGTTTTCATAATTGGGAAATTTGGCTCTTTTATTCCCTATTTCATTGAAATTATATCATTCTTTCGAATTGGAAAACAACTCAGAGTTTACATCTTCTCCTATGGATCTTGCCAAACTGACTTTTCTTTAGATAATCTTTACTAAAAATGTTGAATATGAAAGTTTAGGACTGTTGCGGTCTGTAAATGAATGATTACTTAATGAAGACATATTGATTACGATTTCTTTTTTTTCTCCTTTCAACTTTCTAATTTTTTATACATACCTGTGAATATTTATTAATTAGAATGTGTTACTTATGTTATATGAATAACTGATATAGGTTTTTTTTTGCACATTTAATTAAAATGTTGAACAGCACCTCCATTAGCCATGTTCTTGCCATATTGTTGCATGAATCAATGTATAATTTAGAATTTATGATACAATTATTAATACGAATACAACTAAATTGTCCTTTCGTAATAATAAGTTTAATATGATGATTGTCAATCTTCTCCACAATGCATTTACTGATAATATTACAAGCCTCATCAGTTTGTCGATCTTACCTTGAAAGGTTACACAAAAACTCACACTCCTCCTCAAAAAAGACGTATACAGACACACTCTCCCGCCGCCTGTCAATTGTGTGGCAATCCCTTTGGAGTAGCAGAGCGAAGGCTATGCAGTTTTGGCATTATTTCCTGCATCCCAGGCTACAGGAAAATATGCACTGTGCAATTATAGATGTAGGTAATTGTTTTCATCTGTCCAACAGATCATGTGCCCGTTTCAACAAAGGCATTCATGGGAATGTTAAGTACTACTCTGATACAACTACTTCAGGTCCCCCTGAAATGCATTCACAACGGTATGGCATATAGGTAATATTTAACCTTCCATGCCACGAGTGCTTAGAACCCTGAAAACATAGGGACAACTTTATGAAAAGTGGCGCTGCACTTACTGCAGCGTCACTTTTCTTGCACCCCTTGGTGCCCTCCCTAACGCCACCATGCCTGAGCCATATTTAATACACGGCGCACCATGGCTGTAGTTAGAGAACTAGCATCAGAATTTTCAAAAATGTTGACACTAATTCTGCAAAGCACCCAGAGGCCCATTGAAAGCAATGGGAGCCTCCTCTTAACACCTGTACTTAGCAGGTGTTAAAAATCCCAGAAAAAATTATGCAAAGGAATCTGTTAGATTTCTTTGCACCATTTTATTGGCCCCCTAAAGAGGGAATGCCCCCTTTGCATACATTGTGCCTGGCGCAGGCATACTGTATCCCAAAGGGTTACAAAGTGGGGCAAAGCATGCATTGCACCACTTTGTAAATATGGTGTGATGATTTTGGCCTCATTGGGCCACATTAGTGTAAAAAAATTATGTTCATGTAGTGCAATGAGGTGCTAGGGTCTCTTAAATATGCCCCCCAGTTCAATGTTTTAGGTGTGAATGGAGTAGAGGCTTGAAAATGATGAATATCTACCACAATCTGGGATGAGTAAAGGGAAAATTAATGAGGGGCACAGCTAGGGACAGGGAATTTCACTCCTACAAAGGGATACTTTGTAATTCACTGAAGTTACACTGATATGTACCCCTATAGTTCTATAGCCCAAATAGACTCAAATCTACTTTAGCTCAACCTTGGAGTAAAACTACACATCAAAATGGTCACTCAAAAGTATTGCCAGAGAATCACATAGAAATCAATGGTGCCAAGGAATAACAGTACCAGCAGAAAGTAATTCACCAAAAATTAAATATAAAAAGGTATACACATTGTAGGCACCCATACAAAGCACATTAAATATTTATTTTCCAAAAATAATATGTTGAATATATTCACATATTCTAGACATCTATACATAAAAGACAGACAGACTATAAAAACACATTTCTAATTATTCATATGAAAACAAGTCACAGCTGACATGGCTCACACCTCTGAACAAAGAGAGCTAGGTCATGGCACATTACGTGCACAAAAACACACAAGCACACAATGACAGAGAACAAGTTCAAACACATTTAAATAATATAATAATTAAATCCAAAACCATATTGAAAACACAGTCTAGTCCATGATAATTACATTTCATACATTTTCCATATGAATTCACAACATAATTATCCATTAGTACTGGTTTTGGATTTACAGTCCACATGCATAAATATGTACCTTAATCCCTTAGAATTACACATCAAAACCACTCACAGGTTGGGCATGCCATATTCGTGATGTGTCACACCGATGTTGATAAGCTATTTGCCTTCTTCACCTTCCCAATTATTCCAAGTATTTACACTTATGTTACATATGTCCATGTACTGTAAGTGTAATCCTACGCCAACAGCGAAAAACAGGTAGTTGCAAAATTGAAGTACATAATCAACAATTTTTAAGGTATTCTTGAAGGAAAACAGATTCCTCCTTCATCCTGCTGCTAGACCTGGTTCCTCCAAAATTCCTGAGGATTGGGTGGAAAAGGGCCCAACTTCATCCCTGAAGATAGTGAGGTGATCAAGGAGGGGATCCTTCAGAAATATCCCCATCTTTATGGGGGCATGTGGAGCACTCAGCTGGTGAAGAATATACACCTTGCATAACTGGGAGGATATTGCTGGGTGTTCAGCTGCAGTGGGGGTATCCATCCGCAGTGGACAGTAGTTTTGCATGCACTTCGTAGATGTCTAGCCTTGGGCCTGGATTAAGATCCAGGACACACTTGGAAGTTCAATTAGGCCCACATCAGTTACTTTTGGATGAATTTGCTGCAGAGTGTGGTCCAATAGATCACATATTTGGATCACAGCTGAATGAACCCAACCATTAAAACAGATAATGTCAAGGCAACTATATACCAGCAGCACTTCAGTAAGAACTATGTACCTTTATTGAAACTCCATACCGATGGATTTTATGCTATGTCATCCTATGTGTTTTTCATTAAGGTTTGTCAAGCCCATATTGCTGTGATGCCAGATTATATTACATCCATTAACCAAATAACTAAATAAGTACTAAATTACATCTGATTCATACTTGAGTGTGTCCCTTTTGTATGTTGGATGCTTTTCTCTACATATTGGTACATAGGAGTTTGACTTTTGCAGGGTATGTCTGGACTGGAACAATGTTTCCTGGATGCATACACTAGAGTACTTATGACACTCCTTTGCTTTTAAGTTCTGCATTGATCATATAAGAAGATTGCCCAACATGCTTTCAGAAGTCAGGACAGATGCTGATCATACACTTTCCTTAGGGTGACAAACCAGGCATGTAGATAATGTTGACATAATGCGCAGGTTATGCACTCATCTCATAATAAACATGGGTTCTTCTAGTTATACACAGTTGTATATGAAGAAAACTGTTTGGGCTAGCACTCCTATCTGGTTTGTTACATGGACCAGTGGGAAAGACTTATGCTAACTGTTGGCCATCATGAGGGTATGGCAGTATGACATGGTTTAAGTAAGGGGACTATTGAAAATTCTGACATGTTTTAAATAGCTATGTAAAGGAGGAAAATGTGTGCTATACCTAATCCTTTTTTGATCAAAGTCGTCCACTAGACAATGAGGCCTTTGAGACATCCTCCGCTGCAGAGGACACATGAGTAAAGAAGGTACCAATGGGCCCTAAAGTGCAAATATTAGATAATGTTTGATTCACATGAAGCAGTGAGGCTTGCACTCTCTCCTTATTGCTCTGCAGTGAGGAGGACTAATACTGAAAGCAGAAGGACTCATAGTAGAAGAGAAGACGATCACAGCTACAAAGCACACATGGAGTACACCACCATGGAGGAGAATGAGAAGGACTCCAGTGACCATGTGAATGTGTTCACCCAGAGGCAAACACAGCCACAAATCAAGAGACTCTGGATGGGGATGGCTATCACCCTTGTGGGGAGTAAGTAAATTTGTATTTAATTTCCAATAATTCCTTTATAGAAATGATAAATACTTTTTATAAAATCACACATAAACAGACTCAAACTTCATAATAATCAACAGAAAATCCTACAAAGGTCTTAATAACTACTATCTAGAGACATTTACAAAAAATAAAATTAGCACTATGCTACAGTACTCAATTATCTTTTGCTGACTAATCCATAACCACATATAGAATCCAAACATATAAACTCCAATTTAAAACTGCAATAATTGACAAGAGAGAAAGATGCTACGGCCTAACCTCTAGGAAGGAATTTAGGAGTTAACACCAGGGATCAACAAAAACAAAAAAAATGATCCATAAGCTTCATCTTTATATATACAAGAGACAGAAATTCAAACTGGGAAAAATAAATACCACTGTATATCATTTTGCTTATAATATTAGGTTTTCTGGGTGGCATTAAAAAACTTTGAAAGTACAACAGTGAGATCTTCATCTTCATTTTCATTCTGAATAGACTCTGTACCTTTGAAAAATGGGGTGAAGAATCAATTTTCTAAATTTTTGAAATGTAAATAATCAAGAAATAAATGAGATGTACAATGCCTCACACGAACAGCATATGAACAAAGACCTTAGTTTTGGGGAATTCGAGTTCAATATAAAACAGTTCTCCACATCGGATCAACACCACTGTGACTAAGTAAAATTTTGTGTCTCATTCTCTTATTGGGAATTTTGGATAAATAGGATAAAATCCCTGGGTCTCTCAAGTTTTCAATAGAATGCAATACTGACCTTTTTGTAGGCAGATACTCCGTATCTGCTGAAAAACAGAGAGCTCTTGCAGTTTCAGTAATGATGGGTTTTACCTTTCCCATATTCATTGATTTATCACTATTAAACACATCAAATTTAATAAAAAGTTGTTAACAGATTTAACAATTTGTTGTGAAAGTAGGTCATGGTGAAGTTGAGAGTCTCTCACTATTTGTGCAGAAAAGTTGTGATTTACATCATTTTTGTGAAGAGAAAATAAAAATCTTCTAGCGAGGGATTCAGCTAGTACAAACTAGGGGATTGTAGCTAATTTAAACTGCAAGAGTGTATGATTGCATTTTAGGGACAAAGAATAACTTCTCCAACCACATTCTTTGCACACTATCCCAAATGACTTGCCTCTTAGAGAACCTGGGAGACAAGTTTACCTCACATTGCCTTTTTCAGTGGTTCGTCTGATAATCAACCATATCAAACATCCAACCTCTTTAAGGCATTTACAGTTGCTATTGAAGCTCCAATGTTTGTCCCCTCACAAAAATAAAGGTCCAAATACTTACATATTTTACCCTCCTCCATTGAGGCATTGTCAAGGAACCAAACAAACTTCTTAAGTCTTTTTGAAAAGGCAAAGGTTCTCATTTTATCTGTAGCCATTGTAAGCTTGTTCCATTCACAGTACATATAGAGAGTGCTAAGTTTATGTTGCAAGCCGCTTGGTGTATGGTCAATAAGAACAAGATCATCAACATCCATTAGTCATAGGGTTTGCTGGTGGAAAATAACTTATTGCTGCCAGTTTGCTTGGGAGGTCAGAAATAAAAAGACTAAAAAGAAAAGTGGCTAGAACACGACTTTCACACAGCCCATTTTTAAGAGACATTCCATCTGATAATGTACTGTTCACAGGGAAGGCTGAATGAACCCAATTTTGCAAATGAAACCTCTGAATTGATGATAAAACATGTGAGGGAATATTATTGTCTTTGAATTTCTGCCACAAGAATACATGGTTGATGAGGTCAAAACAGCTCTAAGGTCAACAAAACAACAACACAACTTGCTGACTGAAAGAACTGCCTTACCTGTTGCCACTCAAAGGGCCAAAGAGTGGTCCACAATGGAACAGTTTTCCCTAAAGCCTCCATGCTCTCTCAGAATGATACTTGCTTCAAACGCTTATCTTTCTAGATGAAGTAATAAGGTTTTGGCATAATTTTTTGAGGCAGTATTTAAAAGGGAAATAAGTCGATAGTTTGCGGAATCGGATCTTTTCCCTTTCTTATAGATTGGCTTGATAATAGCACTGCTCCAAAAATTCTGGATAAGGCCTGAATTTGAGACTCACAAAAAAAAAAGGACTAAGTAAATTTGCCCACATCAAGATATATATCTTAAAAATTATGTCTGAGAGCCTATCAGTTCCACAGGCACAAGAATTCTTTTTTTTCTGTATTTTGCTTACAACATCCTCTATTTCTTTGGTCACAATTAACAGTGATGAAGCTGTTGATTTGGCCCCTAGCGTGAGGTCGTCAGTCACTGGAGAACCTTTATATAATTCAGATATATAGCCCACCCATTGGAATTCACCAACATGAGCTTCTATAATAGAAGGGGAAACAGTGGCTCCTGAATTAAACAATCACCAGAAAGATTTGATGTTCCTTTCCAATATGATTACGTTCTTTTTCAATATGACTACATTCCTTAATAACTATTGATCGTCATAAAATAGGTTCTTCTTTTCCATAATTATGGTTTGCTACCTCTTGCTCATTTTTGCTACTTCATACTTTATATCATCAGATCCGTAAAAAAAAATATTACAGTGCAACCTGTTCAACTATTTCCCATGTCCCACCCACATTTACTAGTAAGTAAGAAAGCTTACATATGGGAGGATAGTCCCATAGGAAAGATAGGACTGGTGGAGGTGGAGATTTACACTTGTAAATGTGTGGATAGCATTCTGTAGCACTTTAGTAGTACTTTCACAGCACAATAGGGAATTATAGGGAGGAGAAACCAGGATTTAAGTGCACCCATGGGGGGTTTTAGGCAGAGACGTGTACTCCCTAACAAAAAAGTAGGTCCATTCCTTACCAAACTGCACTTTTAAATTTACTTCTATTAAAAAGGACCCATAACTGTAGCAAACACACTCCAGCCTAGAGATGGAGTAACCCAAGCACCACACACGGCCAACACAAGTACTGCAACACTCTCCTATAAATAATAATGGAGACAGGACTTAAAGTAAAATCTCCTAGCAAATAAAGTTAAATAAAATTACATTGTGTAAAATAGTTTAAAATATAAATGCATTTAGGTTGTGTTGAAAAATTATAGAAAAATAAAACATGTTTGCTTTATTGTAACTTATTTTAATAATAACTTGAATTTAAAAATTGATGTTGAATTCTTTATTAAATAATTTTATTAAATTACTTTTAATTATTTCTATACATCATGATCAATCATTTTAAATACATAAGAAAAATATATATTTTTAGTTTAGTTGGGAATGTGTTTGCATGTATACTTCAAAAAATATTTATTTGTATATTTCAATATATTCCATTTAAAAAAAAATATGTAATTATTAGGGTTGTAACATTTTTTTTATTTCTTTCTACATTCAAAATGAATTTATGAAATTAACTCAGATTTATATTTTCACTTCTGCATGACAAGTGTTGGAATAAACAAAGGCTGGTGGGGAAGAGATCCTTCTATGTGTCAAATGTTTCTTTCATTTTAAGGGATAAAGTAACCAAAGTAAATGTGCCTAAATTATCACATCCACAATGCCCAATCATTACTAGTGGTTAATCCCATACTGCAACACATTCATCCAACAGATGCAGGCTTATGCCATTCAATTTGAAGCATGCCAATCCAAGTAACATTTCCATTAGTTCACCCCAAATATGTGTCAATTGCAACATCTTGCATACTTATAAGCTCAATTCACAGATGAGCTACAAACAATTCCCAAATTAACCCTGTCTCTGGGGAAAACATCCTTCCTAATTAGGTATTCACCATGCAATGCCTTTTTTATACATTTATTACCATGCATTGGGAGGAGGTACAAGGAAACTGATGGGGGATCAGTGTCACCTGTCTTAGAAGTATACAGAACCATGGCTGTGACAGTAGCTTGTAAGGGGCAGAGATATGGGGTTACGCCAATGTAAAAGTGCCTTCACAGATGGACAATATGTTTTTTAGGGCTCTATTTTAATCTTTCCATGAGTGTACCCCTTCTAACACTGATGTACAATTTGTCTTTAAATAGTATTCATCATGTGAGCTCTTTGAAACCCCTTGTGCATTGGGTAAGGATATGGACATCCAGGGAACTTTTTCCCTGTAGGAAATCTTTAGCAGAACTGGTAGTTTTAGATCCACAAGCATGAACACCCTGACTAAAACATAAAAGACAGCTGCGCAACATGCTACATATGGGGGAACTATGGAGTGAACCTTGGGCAATGAAAAATATTTAATTCAGAAATTGAATGAGTATTGGGATCACGTTGCATTAAGAGCATGAATTGACCAGAAGGAAGGAAGTCTGCCAGTGCAGTGTTTGATGCACAAATGTATTCCTAAATGTTAATTAGATGTTGACAGAGTTTTTCCCTTCCAGACAAAACACTTTGGGGGTCATTACAACCCTGGCGGACGGTGTTAAAGGTGCGGTAATACCGCAAACAGGCCAGTGAAGAAAAAAAGGGAATCATGACCCTGGCGGAAACCAACAAAGACAGCCACTTTAACACACCGCCCGCCACGGCGGTACAGACAATCAGCGCGGCGGTCACCAGCAATAGACAGGCGGAAGACAATGTACCGCCCATAGTATCACAACCCGCCAATCCGCCACCTTTTCCGGGGCGGATTCACAGTGGATAAAAACATGGCAGAAACAGTTACTGCAATGGGAAAACGCTCACCTGAACACATCCCATGAGGAAGGAGGACTCCATGGAGCTGGAATTACAAATCCTACCGGCCCTTGTATTCCTACTCATCTATGAAGAGCAATGCCGGCGCCGGCGAAGACAACGATGAGTACTGCACCTATGACATAGGGGAGGGAGGAGGCAAAAGTAAGGGGGACACACACGAAACACCCACCCCCCCACCCCCACCCTCGCATATTACAACACACACACCAATGCATTCACAAAAATCACAGTAACAACCCACAACCCCCCCGGAAGAATGCAAAGACAAAACGAAATCAGTTCAAACATTGTATTGTATCAATATACATGTTCCAAAAATATACAGATATAATATAAAATCATTCAAGAGTAAATACATTACGAGAAGTAGTGCAGATATGCACATATCAATGTCCGTGCACCACTAGTCCAAAAATGCATGGGCGAGGCCCACAAAAGGTACCTGTCCACAAACGGAGAAAACACTGCTGGGGCATCAGATAGAAATACTACAGGCACCTCAGGGGGAAGGGAAGGGGGGGCACCTCAGCCGGATGAGTGCAAAGCCAGATCCACAATGGGGCTCCATGCCCATTGATGTATCCTGGGGAGAGCAAAGCCACAGTCTCTCAAGTCTCTACAGTGGGTGGTTTGCCCACTGTACCATCCTGGGGAATGCAAAGCCACAGTCTCTCAAGTCTCTACAGTGGGTGGGTTGCCCACTGTACCATCCTGGGGAGTGCAAAGCCACAGTCTCTCAAGTCTCTACAGTGGCTGGTTTGCCCACTGTACCATCCTGGGGAGTGCAAAGCCACAGTCTCTCAAGTCTCTACAGTGGGTGGTTTGCCCACTGTACCATCCTGGGGAGTGCAAAGCCACAGTCTCTCAAGTCTCTACAGTGGGTGGTTTGCCCACTGTACCATCCTGGAGAGTGCAAAGCCACAGTCTCTCAAGTCTCTACAGTGGGTGGGTTGCCCACTGGACCATCCTGGGGATTGCAAAGCCACAGTTTTGCAAGTAGATAACAGGCTCCACTGGTTCTGGAGGGGGACTGGTGC
The DNA here is from genome assembly GCF_031143425.1 of Pleurodeles waltl. Taxonomy (NCBI): domain Eukaryota; kingdom Metazoa; phylum Chordata; class Amphibia; order Caudata; family Salamandridae; genus Pleurodeles; species Pleurodeles waltl. The sequence continues at coordinate 387,135,558 of NC_090447.1, read as the reverse complement.
CCAGACTGGATTAGTCTCCCCGTGACAGTTCCTGTACCGTCACTGTCCCAGCTGCACATGGGATAACGATGCTTGATGTGGCGCCCTTTTCATTCTTCCCCGGTGCATGCCCTGTTCAGCGGTGCTTTGCCATGGCAGTCTCTGGACTGTTCAGCGGTGCTTTGCCATGGCAGTCTCTGGACTGTTCAGCGGTGCTTTGCCCTGGCGGTCTCTGGACTGTTCAGCGGTGCTTTGCCATGGCGGCTCTGGACTGTTCAGCGGTGCTTTGCCATGGCGGTCTCTGGACTGTTCAGCGGTGCTTTGCCATGGCGGTTCTGGACTGTTCAGCGGTGCTTTGCCATGGTGGTTCTGGACTGTTCAGCGGTGCTTTGCCATGGCGGTCTCTGGGCTGATCAGGGGTGCTTTGCCCTGGCGGTTCTGGATTGTTCAGCGGTGCTTTGCCATGGCGGTTCTGGACTTGGCATTGATGTGTGGCATGACGTTCTCTGGACTGGGCATTGGTGTGTGGCATGATGTTCCCTCATTGCCCAGCGGGGCTGTGGCAGCCGGGGCCCTCCTGGGCACTGACTCCGGCGATGGCGGTGGTTTCCTGACCAGTGACGATACTTGGGCCCTCCTGGGCTCTGACTCTGGCGGTGGTCTCCGGACCATTGACGATACTTGGGCCCTCCTGGGCACTGACTCTGGCGGTGGTCTCCTGACCAGTGATGATACTTGGGCCCTCCTGGGCACTGACTCTGGCGGTGGTCTCCGGACCAGTGACGATACTTGGGCCCTCCTGGGCACTGACTCTGGCGGTGGTCTCCAGACCAGTGACGATACTTGGGCCCTCCTGGGCAATGACTCTGGTGGTGGCGGTGGTCTCCGGACCAGTGACGATACTTGGGCCCTCCTGGGCAATGACTCTGGTGGTGGTCTCCAGACCAGTGACAATACTTGGGCTCTCCTGGGCAATGGCGGTGGCGGTGGTCTCCGGACCAGTGACGATACTTGGGCCCTCCTGGGCAATGACTCTGGCGGTGGTCTCCGGACCAGTGACGATACTTGGGCCCTCCTGGGCAATGACTCTGGCGGTGATCTGCGGACCAGTGATGACGGTGCTGGCGGTGGCGTCCCGACCGCCGGGAAGGATGACGCCCTTCTCCGCCGTGATGCTCACACGAGGCTGTGCAGACTTCCTCTGGCCCTTCACCACCTTTGGAGGAGTCACAGCTGACTCTGCAATCCCCCTGGGACCCCTGTGAGTTGTTTTGCCTCCAGGAGTCTTCACAGGGTCCCGTCGGCCACTTTCCAATTTCAGAGCCTTTACAGGGGGTGGGCTGCCAGTGCCTTGGCTCCGGGTCACACTGCCTGCCCTGGTGGCTGGTGCACTCCACACACCTTGAACACGCACCACTGGTACTGGAGGCTTTTTGGCTGAGGCACTACGACGTGACTGATGAATTGGAGGGGGGGGTGGGGGCAAAAAGGTCAACTTTGCAGAGGGACAGTTTCTGACGAACACTGGGATGGGTAGTTAGAGGGGGGCTGGGAGTGGAGGAAGAGGAGGTGGTTGTAAGAGGTGTCACTTTAGGTGTTTTGGGTGCAGGTGCAGGTACTGGAGGCGTTCGTGAGGTGGATGGATGTTGGGTGTGTGGGTGCCCGCCTTTGTGTACTTTGGGATGGGGCGTCACTGACACACTGGGAGAGGACACAGGGGACGTGTAAATTGGAGTGGAGGTGGTGAGTGCAGGTGAGCGGGGTGTGGTGCTGGGTGTTCTGGTGCAACTCCTGGTGCCTGTAAATGTAGTGCATGCAGGTGAGAGTGTAGGCAAGACTGGGAGGGAGGAGGGAGATGTCGAGGAGGGGGACACAGTGGAGGCAGTGGATGTTGCTGTGTCTGCATGTGGGTGATGCTTGTGTGTGTGCCTGTGGGTTGTGTGGTGCCTATGTTTGCCAGAGCTTTCCTTGTGTGTTGACGTGTGTGCATGCTGGTCTGTAGGTGTGCTTGGGATGGGCTGGGGTACAGGGGATTGGGTCTGGGTGGAGGAGGTTGGAGGGGGGAGGCTAGACACAGGGACAATGGCTGCCATCAGTGCTGAGGCCAGAGATTGCAGGGTTCGCTGAAGGACAGCCTGACCAGAATGAATGTCCTCCAGGAATGCATTACCGTGTTGCAACTCCCTTTCTACACCCTGGATGGCATTCACAATGGTAGACTGCCCAACAGTGAGTGACCTGAGGAGGTCAATGGCCTCCTCACTGAGGGCAGCAGGGGTGACAGGGGCAGGGCCTGAGGTGCCTGGGGCGAAGGTAATGCCCACCCTCCTGGGTGAGCGGGCACGGGCGAACGCTGAGGGGCTGCTGGGAGGGCGGTACTGGTAGTGGAGGTGGCGGCTGTACCTGTTGAAGTGGGGTGCACAGATGGTGCCGCCACCACAAGGGAGCTCCCATCGGCGGACGAGTCCGTGTCGCTGGTTGGTGATACGGTGGCCGACGTGAAGCTCCCCTCACCCTCCGTCCCACTGGTGCATTCTGAGTCCGTGGTGTGGCCCTCCATAGCCATGTGGGATGCAGTTCCCTCGTGCTCCGGTGCCTCTGTAGCTCCGCCTGATGATGCTGATGCACAAAAGAACAGGGAGAGCACAAAAAGGGGGGGGGAAGACAGAAGAAAGACAGGTTGAGTGCATGGCAAGACAGTAATACAGACACAGCAGCCCCCTGCACTACGCCGTGCTCCTGGCCTCTGCAGATGCAATTTCTGGGATCTGGCCTACATGGCTATGGTGGACATCTGCACACATGGATGCCACAGGGGCATCTATACCTGTACTTGGCACTCTACTGCGGTGGGGTAGAGTGCCACATGGCCTGCATTACGGAGGGGCCTAGTCTATGTATTTCTGCCTGGCCTAGGTACACCCACAGGCCTCCCCCCCTCCCAGACCCCTCCACTGCGCGCAAAGTCCACAGAATGAGAGAGTACTCACCCCCTTGTGTCTGCTGTGATGCCCTCAAGTGCCCATCCAACTCAGGGTAGGCCACCGCCAGGATCCTAAACACCAGGGGGGTCATGGGGCGATGGGCACCCCTCCCACATTGGGAGGCCATCCCCAGCTGAGCCTCCGCCGTCTTCTTGCTCCAGCGGCGAATGTCCTCCCATCTTTCCCAGCAGTGGGTGCCCCGTCTCTGGTGGACCCCTAGGGTCCGGACGTCCTTGGCGATGGCACGCCAAATGTCCTTCTTCTGGTGGGCACAGACCTACATGACATGCACAAGAGAAGAAGCAAAGTCATTACCAACTGCACCGTCGATGTGAGTGGCCCGCCTCCCTACCCTAGCCATGTGGCACATTCATTCACATGCATTCATGTTCCCTGAACTCTGCCCCCTTCCCTCTTACAACCAGCCCTCTCCACCCAGGCCTAGCCCATACAACGTGCTACCTGTGTACTAACCTGTTGGTCTGGAGGACCGTAGAGTAGCGTGTACCAGTTTCTCTAACTCCTGAGCAGTAAAGGCAGTGGCCCTTTCCCCAGACGCAGCAGCCATTGTCGCTTCCAGACCGAGGTCACAGCAGCACTTGCAGTGTAGGTCCTCTCCTGTCGAAGATCAGGTATCTAGTGATTGAACAGATAGAGAATGGCGGTGACGTCCGCAGGGGTGACGTCCATGCCGGTGCGTATCATCACGGCCGGCGCACTTATTCATTGGCTCCTGGGACCCATAGGGTCCAATGTTAACCAATGCAGCATTGCGCTGCGGTCTTTGACCGCCTACCGCGACGGTGTGCAATGGCAACGCAGTTACCCCACAATCCAATTGTCCCAGTTTAGAGGTCAGGCAGCCGCCATTTCAGGGGCCCACATGGCTTCATTTACTCCTGCGTCACACATATCTAGGCCTACACTCAACACACATACAGGAAGGGTTTTGTGTTTGGTGTCGTATTCTGTGTCATTCCTAGGCGCCGTCCGCTGGGACATTTGAGAAGATGGCGGAATCCTCTGGTGTACCGACCGCTGGTGGACCTGTTGACAATGGAGGAGCGACATTTAATCGTCCCCTACAGGTTTGACCGTGCCACAATCCAGGAACTATGTACCCAGTTGGAGCCAGACCTGATGTCACCAATCCGCCATCCCACTGGAATCCCCCCTGACGTGCAGGTACTGTCAGTGCTCCATTTCCTAGCAAGTGGGTCTTTTCAGACAACAGTGGCCATGGCATCAGGGATGTCCCAGCCTATATTTTCCAGCGTGCTGTCCAGAGTGTTGTCTGCCCTGCTGAAACACGTAAGGAGATACATAATTTCCCCCCCACAGGAGTGAACAGGTGTACAGGAACAGGAAGAGTTATCATTCGATGAATGTACAGATGGTATGTTTGGCAGACCAGTACATCTCCCAGGTAAATACTATGTTCCCTGGCTCAGTGTATGACGCCTACATCCTGTGGAATAGCAGCATCCCTGATATGATGGGTCAACTCCAGAGGCACCGGGTGTGGCTATTAGGAGACTCTGGTTACCCCAACCTGTCCTGGGTATTGACCCCAGTGAGGAATCCCAGGACCAGGGCAGAGGAACGCTACAATGAGGCCCATGGGCGGACTAGGAGGGTGATCGAACGCACCTTCGGCCTCCTTAAGGCCAGGTTCAGGTGCCTCCATATGACAGGTGGTTCCCTATTCTACTCACCGAAGAAGGTGTGCCAGATCATCATCGCCTGCTCGATGCTTCACAATCTTGCTTTGTGACGCCAGGTGCCTTTTCTGCAGGAGGATGGTCCAGGTGACGGTGTTGTGGCAGCTGTGGAGCCTGTGGAGCCTGTGGAGCCTGTGGACAGTGATGAGGATGAAGCTGAGGAAGAAGACAACGACAACAGGGAGTCAGTCATACAGCAATATTTCCAGTGACACACAGGTGAGAACATTTTCATTTTTACCATTACATTCACTGTCACACGTCTTCCTCTATCCTGTGTGTAATTTAATGGGATTATTTGGTAACTGAGTTGTTCCTTTCCATTACGGTTTCACAGGTGTGGTTACCAACGTGTGTCATCTGCATGCATCGTTGATGGACTTGTGATGTATGACATAGGTATGTTGCCTTTACAACTAGAAACGCACGTTGACACTGTCATTGACAATACATTTTACCAAATCATAGACTGACTCAACATTGTTTTGTGGTTCAAGGGTGTTTATTTAAGTGCTCAAAAATGGAGGGGGGTTGTAAAATGGTGAGGGGTGATGGTGGAGGAATGTCCATGGCAGAGTCCAGTCTATTAGTCTCACAGGTGCACTGCCCATATGGGCATAGGAAGTGGAGCTGGGGCAGTTTAAGTATGGACAGAGTAACAAAGTGGGACAGTGGGAGGACAATCAGGGTGGTCTCATTTCCTGGCGGGGGTCTTGCCATCTTGCTCTGTCCTGTTCCTGGATCTCAGGGACCGCTTGCGGGGTGGTTGTCCGTCTGCAGGGGGTGGAGTGCTGGTGTGGTGGTCCTGTGGCACGGCGTCCTGTCCTCTAGCGCCGGCTTAAGTGGTGGGAAGTTCATCGTCCATGCTAGTGTCAGGGGCCCCTTGGAGTGCCACGATGTCCCTCATGGTCTGCTGTATGTCCTTCAGCACACCTACGATGGTGCCCAAGGCGGAGCTGGTGGTCCTGAGCTCCTCCCTGAACCCCAAATACTATTCCTCCTGCAGGCGCTGGGTCTCCTGAAACTTGACCAGGGCAGTCGCCATTGTCTCCTGGGAGTGGTGGTATGCTCCCACGATGGAGGAGAGGGCCTCGTGGAGAGTGGGTTCCCTTGGCCTGTCTGCCTCCTGTCGCACAGCAGCCCTCCCAGTTCCCCTGTGTTCCTGTGCCTCCGTCCCCTGGACCGTGTGTCCACTGCCACTGCCCCCAGGACCCTGTTGTTGTTGGGGTGGTGGGTTATCCTGGGTTCCCTGTAGTGGTGGACACACAGCTGATTGACCTGTCCTGGGTATGGAGGTTTGGGCCCGCTGGGTGGGTCCTGTACTGGTGTTACCAGAGGGTGGAAGGTCAGTGTTGGGCTGTGCCTGTGCTAGGGGAACCGACTGTCCTGAGGCCCACGATGGTCCAGGCTGGTCATCAGGCTTCAGTAGGGCAGAGCTGCTATTGTCACTGTGAGCCTCTTCTGTGGGTGGAGTGGAGATGTCTGGACCCTCCGGTGTGGTGACGGTCCTTCGTGATCCTGCAGGGGCATAAGAGCATGATTAATGCATGTGTGTGTGTGATGGTGTGCAATGGGTGGGTGTGCGTGTGCCCCAGTGCAAGCATTCCTGTGTGGGGTCTTGTGTGATGATGGTTAGGGGGTTGTTATGGGTATATGAAGTGGGCATGCTTTCGTGATGGGTGTCCATGCATAGTTGTGTCATGCAGGGCTTGGTGTTGGGATGGGTGGTTTGTGTTATTAGTACATTAGTGAGGAGTTGTAGTGATAGGGGAGGGGGTAAGGGTGGGGGGTGTGATAGCATGCAGGTAGGGTGGGGGATCTCATAGTTAAGATTTGACTTACCAGTGTCCATTCCTCCACCGACTCCTCTGCGGCCCTCAGGATGCCTGATGGTCAAGACTTGCTCCTCCCATGTTGTTAGTTGTGGGGGAGGAGGTGGGGGTCTGCCGCCAGTCCGCTGCACCGCAATGTTGTGCCTGGAGACCTTTGAACGCACCTTCCCCCATAGGTTGTTCCACCTCTTCCTGATGTCCTCCCGATTTCTTGGGTGCTGTCCCACAGCGTTGACCCTGTCGACTATTCTGTGCCATAGCTCCATCTTCCTGCCTAAGGATGTATGCTGCACCTGTGAGCCAAATAGCTGTGGCTCTACCCGTAGGATTTCCTCCACCATGACCCTGAGCTCCTCCTCGGAAAAGCGGGGCTGTTTTTGGCGTGACATGGGGTGGTGTGTGTGATGTGTGGGGTGGTGTATGTGGTGAGGAGTGTGATGATGTGTAGTGGTGTGTGGTGTTTTGTGCGTGGGTGTTGTGTGGGTGATGGTGTTGTGTGCCTCTGTGTGGTGGGATTGTCTAATCTGTGCTGTCTTTCTGGCCTTCGTGACTAATTTTTGGTCGTAGAGGTTTGTGGGTGATGTGGGTGTGTGTTTTATATTGTGTTGGGTGTGTGGGAGTGTTGTTTGTATGTGTATCAGGTGTGTGTATTTGGAATTGTCCAATGTGGTGGTGTTTTGGAGATGTGTGTGTATTTTGAGCGCGGCGGTGGGTACCGCCAATGGAATACCGCGGTTGAAAGACTGCTGCGTGGATTCGTGGGTCGTAATAGCATGCGCGTGTTTCTGTTGCCGTGGAGGTGGAGGATTTGTTTTCGCCAGTTTAACACTGACCTTTGGTGTGGCGGAGTTGTGTGGGTGTCTGAATTTCGGCGGATTCCGAAATGTGTGTCATAATAGCTGTGGCGGAATTCTGCGGCTGCGGCGGTGTATTGGCGGTCTTCTGCACAGCGGTAAGAGGCTTTTACCGCCAATGTTGTAATGACTCCCTTTATGTCTTGTTCAAATGGGGGGTCCTTCCCTTAAGAACCTTTACTGCTGAGTGGAATAAAGCAGCTTGTGAACACATTCCCTGTCCACATTGCCCTTTACATAGTGAGACTGGGGTAGATTTTTTCTTTTTTTTCGTTCTCTATATGTCTAGGCTCAAACAAAGTGGAAAATACCACTATGTAAACTTATGGTTGTGAGACGTTACTAGGAAGTCTTAAGAATTCTAAAGAGTGAAACACATGACGTATTAGTGATTGCTGTCTCATGATACCTTAATTGAGCATGGATGTTTGCATTAAGAGCTGGCATTTTAAAGGGCCTGCAAAATGTCAGGGACTAAGCTGATTTGGTGTACTGTAAGCTTTTGGACTGGTATTTTATGAGGAGTGTAGAGTATACTTTGATGTTTTAGCGTAGATACTTGTTATTGCCAAGTGTAAGAATCTTAATGTGATTTTAAAATATGTATGTGATTTTATGCAGTTATAATTATTTTTATATGTACTTTTATGACTACAACATAAAGTATCTATACTACTCCTTCCATGCATTGCCTTTACCATGCATGCCTTTGCAACATATATATATATTCATATATAGATTCACTGAAATAACAAAAGGTTATAGGAATGTTATAGTTAGGATCTGAATTAAATAAAAACATGAAAATTCACTAAAAACAACAAAGGTTACATGCATAGCTGTGTGCAGGGAACAAAGATGAAAACCCTGCTTTCTAACAGCGGGACCTGTTTGACAGGTCCTGTGATCAGAAAGTGGAGAATTTGCTGTGACTTGACTGTCAAAGCTGCATCCAAGCCACAGCAAATAGCTATGGCCCAGGGGTGGGCACCCTGGGAAATAGCAGGTGCCTTCCCTGGGGGGGTGGGGGTGATCCCCAGGGCCAACAGTGGCTCCTCAAGGAGGGCTGTGCTACCCCCCTCCAACAACAAAAGCCCCAGACAGGTAGTTGTCCCAAGGGCTAAGGGTTTCCGTAATTGACCCCCTAGGATTCATTTTAATATATCCCTGGGGAGGTGGTGGACCCCAGGGCTGCGGGGGCGGGGGGCTGCGCAGCACTACTGCACACAATAATATGAATGTGCCAGGGTGTTGGTGGTGTCCAGGACAAGGGGGGGGGTTAAAAACAGACCCCCTTTCCATTTGTTACAATTTGCCCTGGGTTAGTGATGGCCGTTGGGTCTGCTGGGGGCATTGTGCCGCCCCACATTCAATTTAATAGTTTCTCGGGGAGGTGATGGTCTCCAGGGCTGTGGGGGAGGCCATCAGCCCTCCCCCACATGACAAAAGCATTTTGCCCCAGGGATGTGATGGTCTTAAGGGCGCAGGGAACCACATGGCTCCCGCACATAAGTTAATTTATCACACCGGGGGCATGAAGGTCCCCTGGTCTCTAGGGGAGGCCATCGGGCCTCCCTCACATAATAAAAGCATTTTGTCCCAGGCAGGTGGTGGTCCCCTGTGCTGTGCGTGGGACAGGAAGCCTGCATATTAAAAAACAATACCGGGTGTTATTAAAACATAATCGCGGGTTTGCTGGAGCATTTATTTTTTTATTTTTTTTAGCTTGGGGGAATCCTCTGAACCACAGCTAAGGAGTCAGGGTATCTATACCCTGGCTCCTTTTGTTTGTTTTTTTGCATTTTTACGATGGCTTCCAACACTTTCTGGTTTGAAGTGTTGGCAGCCAATCAAAGCTGTGCATTTCCCTATATGAGCTCATCATTTTTCGCGAAATCTTCATGATCACAGATATGCAAATTTGGATTTCCTTTAATTTCTCAAAAACTATAGGACAGATTTACACTAAATAAGCAAAAGCGTAATCTGCGTACCGAAAGCTAGCTTTCTGCCAAATTTGGTGTAATTCTGTCCTGTGGTTGGAGCTGTAGTCATGCCTGAAGGTCCTATGGGAAATGCAACTTTTTTGACCCCCCCCTTTTTCTCAGCCCCCACTTGAAGGATCACCCCGAATCTTTCCATGTGCAACAAAAATCACTGGGGGACTTTAAAAAAAAAAATGTCATGAAGAATCGACAAACGGTACCAAAGACATAGGTAAGTGAAAAGCGTTTTTTCAATGGAAACTAGGTCCTAACTATAACTAACTACTGACGAATGCCACTAGGTTGGTATACTTAGGAACTAGTTTCTATAGAAAAAGCTATTTTTTACTAGAACCCTTACCATGCACTGGTAATTACCAAACAAATTATGGCACCCGTGCCATATTTGATAAATCATTGATAATATCACTGTAATATTTGCAGTAAAATTTTTGGCGAAAAAATTGTGCATGGCAAGGGAGCAAGTTATAGTTATAGTTACATTGGGGCACGAGTATATTTATTTGAGATAACTCTAACTATAACTGGTGAATTGTATGGTTTTGTACGTTTTTTGTGTGTTAATATAATATATATATATTTATATATATATATATATATATATATATATATATATATATATAATATACATATATATATACATACATACATATATATATACACATATATATATATATATGTATATATATATATATATACATTTGTTGTAATGTCATCCAGTGCTGAAATTCTAGAGTATCTCAGTGAACGAATTGCAGAATTAGACGTTTTCATCAAGAAGTTGTAATTCAAATGCAAACAAATGACTTCTTTAAAAGTACTACAGTGTAATCGGCTGATGTCGGTGAATTAGAATAGAATGTTAGGTTATATATAAAGGTACAGAAAAGAAAACAGCTTCATCTTCTTAGAATTTGCAAATGGACACATTCTCTTAGCAGTAATTGTTTTAAAATTGATACCAAGGATTAACAAGGATTTTAAAGCTGCACACTGTTGAAGAACAGGCTGTGCATGGTGAACCTTTGACCTGACTAGAAATTGGGAACATGCTCTGATCTGGTAACCTTGTAAAATGGTGAATGTCAGAAGGGTGGTTTTACTAATAATTTAATGCAGACATTTTATGCTAACTTTAGCCAATGCTTTTGTTTGCCAGACATGTTTTGAACAAAAAGCTTTCCTATAATTAGATATCACAGCCTAAGCTGGGAGATTCCAGAAGGGTTTTAGGAGGTAGTATTTTCTATTATTAAAGACATAATTTCTTATAAGGGATAAAGAGATATATGCAGTTTAATCTCATAGGATTAACAACAAAATGTTCTTTAAAGTGTAAAACAATTTTTGGTCAAGAACTATGTTTGTTTTCTGCAAGTAATTAAAAAAAATGGTCTGTGCTACATGATCTTTGTTATATGATCTACTGTTGATTTGAATGAGTGACATGTTCCTGGGATAATAAATGTGTAAAAGAAAGAGAAAGTGAGTGCTGTATTTTCATAGTGAAACTGTAGAGCTGAGTATTGTTAAACTGTAGTAGTCAGAAAAACAGTAGCAGTTGCATTATCATTCAGGTTTATATTTTCAAAGAATATCAATAAATGCTTGGTACATGTAAGATTCAAGGGAACTCAAGGGCATAATGATATGTCACCCAAGGAGCTGTGTTACTAAACTGTTACTCAACTATACACTCAGGGGCACACTGAGGTCACATGAAGGACATACACCATCACTTATAGCCTCATTACGAGTGGGACGTCTGAGGACCATCATGTTGGTGATCCAACCGGCAACAGGCTGGCAGAGAAGACTACCAAATTATGGCATTGGCGGTGATGCATGCAGGATCTTGGTAAAGCACCACCGATGTGGTCAGGCTGCTGTGGTTAATTAGAGCCACCATCAGTCCGGGGGAGAGCATGTTTCCACTGGACTCATTATGAGGTTGCACACCACTAACACAACCGCCGCGGTCAGACCACCACGGAGCACCAGGCAGAAACAACCAGAATAAAAGGAGACCCTCACCTCCAGGAAGCCATACTCGTCTGGAGCCACCATGGAACCTCTATTAGACATGATCTTGCTGCTCCAGCTCGCGGAAAGACAATGGAATCATCACCGACAAGGAAGACAACAACCGTAAGTAAATACACTCACCTGTTACATTTGTAAAATGTATTAATTACAACTGTTACATAACATATCATAGGGAGGAGGATGTGAGGGCTATGCTCATACATAACTGTACAGTGACACACACACACAGCAACAAACAAATCCACACACAACATACACACTGTCAGCACACACACACACACCACATGTCAAGAACACACTTATGCATGGCAACACAGCAGAAGGACATCCCCACCAATTCACATACAACAAACAAACTTGTAACAACAGCACAAATAGGTATGCATGACAAACACTCACAACTGACACTGGCCAGGATCTCCACACACATACCACACAATATATACAACTATCTCTGATGAAACACTCAATTACACCATCATACAACGTACCAATTGATATACACATCACACACACAGTAAACCAAACCCATTAGGCCATGCACAATACATGCAGTCCCAAACAGGCCAGACACACATAGCCACACAGCACTACAACAAACACATATCAACACAAACACAACAAACCACCATGACAACAACAATTCAGCTACATCACACAAAACACACATAATCCCAGGGGGGTAAAAGCACTACATACAACCTCTCAGACTGCTCAGACTATACCGGAAACCTCAAGCAGCACACACTCACAAATACTTCCACACAACCAATGTCAGCCCTAAACAACTCAAACCTAGGAAAGGAGAGGCAGGACAGAGATGGAACATTAAAACCAACAACTGGTTGGTTAAACCTTTATGTGGAATAAATTAGTTAAAAACAATGTCCAGGTCATAGGCCAGTCTACTGCATTTCAAAAATAGCACCAAAGCAAATGCACTAAATGGTGCCCCCTTCTTGACTCCTGACTGCCATCTAACCTCCACAGGTAGAGGCATCAAGGGGGCAGACAGGTACCTCAAAGATCCTTACGGGTGGTGGGGGAGGGGGTGGTTTGGCCATAGGCCTGGGAGAGGGGGGTTTAGTCTTGGGCTTGAGAGTGGGGTTTAGGCTTGGGCTTGAGAGGTGTGGACTTCTTCTTGGTGGGGGAGGGGCAAGCGGGCTGGCATGGGGTAGGGGAGGCCTTGGAGGTGGAAGGGATGGACTTGGGGAGGGACACAGACCTTTTAGGGGTGTCACAGGGGGAGGGGGAGTAGAGAAAAGGTCAACCTTGGAAAGGAAAGCTTTCTTGGACACATGGGGACTGTCATTTGAAGAGGGGTTAGGTGTGGAGGAGGAGGGAGTGGTTGTATGATATCTCCGTGTGGATGTTTCAGTCCGTGTTTGAGGGAGGTATGCTCGTGTGTGGTGGGTGTCTGTTGGGTAGGTGAGAGTAGGTGTTTACTTCATTTCACATACTTATAACCATACACAATGGACAGATTTGAGATGCAAACCAGTAAGACCTAAAGTTGTCCTACATTGCAATCTAAGGTAAAGGAATAAGAAACACATGTCACAGACATACATGAACCAATAATGATGCATCAAGGATTGAGAAACAATGTGGACCAAGTTATCTAGGTCATTAGTCTTCAGACAACTAACATCATCTGTCAAGTAAGGGGCAATTTGGCTCTGACCTATGTCCCACACACAACCACAAGATCTGTATCAGAAATATGGACAACTAAACTGTGCTGCAAGATGACAGTCAGACCTACCTCATCATGCAATTAGTCTATCTTTGGCCCACTAACTGAGTGGGTGCATCACTACACACACATCAGACATGCCAAGCCTTACATCTATCTGTGAAGGATTCTATGGGCCAAAGCACCTGTGTTGCTAACATGCCAGGTACACCTACTAAGATGCAAGCCCAGATACACATACATCACTGTTCACATGGCATGTGAACTACCACACCAGCACCACATAGGTATCAATGCCAGCATTAGGCTCCCAATCAACCAGGACCTCTTTGCCACATCCTTCATAGCAAATGCAAGTATACATAACTATTTGGAAATTTCCCTGAACCTGTCAAATGATACATGATATTGATACATATCTGTCAAGTATGTACACGTGAATAGGCCACCACTGACAATGTGTAATGCCTACAACAATATGCCCAAGGACAATGCTGTGTGGCCACTTTCCACTCATAGAAAATTAGCAAGGTTGTAACATTCCTAGCTTCTGATATCAACGTATGTATGCCCATAGAAATGTTGGAACACATCAATGGTATCCAACATGCATTTCATCTACTCAGATGAAGCATCACAAATATCTGTATACATCCCTCACTTACCAAGGGGGAATACCTTGTAGCAAGTGTGAAGATGTTAACTATGTAGGTCAAGTGGCATGTCACATGGACATCACAGCCTCAAATGCTGCTGTCACTTGTCAGAAAGCATTAGAAAACTAGTGATTAATAGTACATGTCTGCCCTATGTTGCAAATAAAGAGTTATCTTGAGACATTGCAGAGGATAGAGTTCAAGGACCTACATACCTTGCCACCATTACATTGGGAGGAATTACCCGTTGGTGGGTATCAACAATCACCAAAGTAGAAAATGCAGTATAGTGGTACACATATGTCACAATCATGCGTGCACCATTATATTCCATTGTACTGAGGTAACAACATCGTTTAGTAACATACCTCTAAATACATTTGTATGTGCACACCTGTGTGCCAGAAATGGCTAGGGTACATCACTGTGTATAGAGGAAATCTGTAACACTTTGCACTTACCACATTGTCAGAGCCAACATCCAGTTCCCTCACTCAATCACCTGGTAAAGGAACTACCATGACTTAGGTTTGTAGTTACCCCCTTACGGCTGCTGTGCTGCCGTTAAACGCCCATCCAACTAAGGGTAGGACACCGCCAAAATGCAGGCCATTAGGGGGGGGTCATTGTCCGATGAGCACCCTGTCCTCATTAGGAGGATATCACCAGCTGGGCCTCTGTGGGCTTCTGGGCCCAGTGTCTCAGGTCCTCCCACCTCTACCGACAGTGGGGGCTCCGCAAGCTGTGGACACACAGGGTCCACACTTTCCTGGCGATGGCATGCCAAATTCCCTTTTTCTGATGGGCATTGACCTGAATGGATAACATAGATAAAAAAGTATGTGATGTCCACATGTATCATACTACAACAGTCAGGGTTATTACTAGTTGGTACAGAAATCCAATCACAGACTGGCATTAACATCCCCTCCACTGATAGATCAGCATATGCATTCAGGCCAGGTGTGACATCGAAACAGGCAGACAACATGCACCTCCAGCACTAGCTGTCATGTCATCACATATGACCAGACAGCACACACATTTGGAAATATTCAATTTCAGGAGGAGTATAGTATACCAAATCCACTAACCTTGTGCAACAATTACTCAGTGGGTCAGGGAACACACATCAAACACTCTCCACAATGTCTCAGTAATCACAATCTGTCACCAAATGTCAGTACATGACCAGGTACTCATCCCATTCTATCACAACTTTGGAGCCCTACACACATTAAGCACAGATTCAGAAATGTTGCCCATAAGCCTTAGCTTAGTTTCACAAAGTATACTAGGGCTAAGGAAATATTTTCCCACATGGTGCAGTTACCTGCTCCTCTGGTGGACCACAGAGCTGTTCATACAGGGGTAGGACCTCCTCCATCAGCTTCTCAAGCTCCTCAGGTGAGAAGGCAGGGGCCCTGTCACCTGCAAGATGTGGCATGATTGCTCCTAGGGGCAGTATGCAGTAGCTCAAGTCATGAAGGTCTTGCTGACAGCAGTGTCAGGACTCAAGTGAGAGATGAAGTATGAAATGACGGTCACTTCCATCACGTAAGACACTGTCACCACCGGAGGACATCTCCATTGGCCCACGACTCCAAAAGGCAGCAATGTGTTCCAATGGCAATATCCACTGCTGTATTATCCACCTAGTACCATGAACACTTCTGGTGGCAGACATAGGTCATTTCCTAATGTCCAGTATAGTAGGTCAGGCAGCTGCCATTTTAAGATTCTTATATTGTTGGAAAAATCCTAATAATGAGTTGGCACGTGGTCAGAAACATATCTACACCATAGTTTTCAGTGCTGGCTTTTAGCAACCATGTATTTGAAATCTGATTTAATATAAATGTTGTGAGATACATGATATGTGAGTGATGTATCATTAGTAGGATGCTGTGCACCCTCATGGCAATTGGATAGATGGTATTAGTGTCTATCATGTATGAAACATGATATGAATGTCATTATCACTGAGACTTTCAGACATGCATATTCATTTACTAGTTATGATCGAGGTAAGTGGATGACATTGAAGCAAAAGGCCTTCATGTACCTAGGTATGTCCCGTGTACCATGTTTAACTATGGCATGTCCATGCATCATGTGTGAGATATGTGCATTCACACTTACAATGGACGCAATGAATGAGCGACAAACCTTCTTGTATTCCTTCATCTAGTTACCCTGGAATGACAAGGGGCAGACAACCTCCTATGTACCTTCTACTAGCAGACCTGCAGACCATGGAGGATCAACCTGTCATCCAGATCTACCGCCTGGATAGGTAGACAATCATGGATCTGTATCATCAGTTGGAGTCAGATCTGATGCAAGCCATTTGCCATACAAATAGCATTCCACCCATTGTACAGGTCATGCCAGTACTGCTTTTCCTAGCCACAGGGTCCGTTAAGAATACCATTGCTCTAACTGCAGACATGTCCTCAGATTTCCACAGCGTACGAATTTCGCACATTAGAAGGCAGATTTGTATGCTTAGGCACACATCCCACATGTGGTGAGAGCCATTGATGGAATCCATGTAGCCTTGGTTCCCCCAAGTGGCAATGAATAGGTGTATTGGAACAGGAAGAACTTTCACGCCATAAATATCCAAGTAGTCTGTTTGACGGACCTCTAAATTTCCTAAGTATGTGCAAAGTATTTGGGTTCAATCCATGATGCCTTCATCATGCGGATTCGCAATATCCCACAGATAATGAAACAACAGTACACCGAGAGGGCCTGGCTGGTTGGAAAGTCATATAGGTGATAAGTGTCAGAATCTAATGTCTGCTGCCAAATGTAAGGATGTCCTATATTAATGTCTGCACACATGTTCCTTACAGAAGATTCTGGCTACCCAAACCACCCCTGGTTGTTGACACCAGTAAGGTACAAGCGAGGGGAAGTTCACTTCATTAGGGCCCACTGAAGGACAAGGTGTGTCGTGGAGCGGACTTTCGGGCTCCTAAAAGCCAGATTTTGTTGCATTGACATGTCAGGTGGAGCTCTCCTCTACTCACCCGTCAAAATCTGCCAAATCATTGTTACCTGCTACATGCTCCACAACCTCACCCTGAAATGTCAGATTCCATATATACCAGATGAGGAGGAGTCAGCAGTTCCAGCAGATGAGAATGCATAATTGCCAAGTGAGGATGACAGTAATGAGGATGAAGGTTGAGACAGCCGTGCAGATATCAGTACTTCAGCTGACTGTAGGTAGGTATTGTTCTGTATGTTACTGCACTCAGTGGGTGTTTGGGGGGGGCTTGGAGATGTTTCTGAAGGGTCTTAGTAGGACAATCAGACAGCTTATTAGTTGCTTAGCAGTACATAGCTCAGCTGTGCAGGCAAAATTGCACATGGAGTTCTGACCATCCTGATGCTCTCATTTGATAATGTTTGTTACACAGCACAGTCAGTGTGACAATTGTATTTAGAACATGTCTTTATGACTTTTCATTATCATTACCTGCCTATACCTTTTGTATTACAATTTTACCTTGCAGATTTCTTCACAAGGTAATCCTCATGTGGTAAATTCAGAATTGTGTCACAGGCTTGTGGGATTTGCAGGTCTGACATATGAAATGAACATGGATAGATCCAGGGACTGCATGGTGTCATATTAGTGGTGTCTGAGTTCCATGCCCAGACTGTCAGGACAGTGAGATGATAGTGTACAGTTCTACACAATAGTACTGTGTGCCATGTTGTCTGGGTCCAATGGTGTCATATGTGTGGCCTTGTGTCTCGACATATGTCATCCTGTGTACTCCATCACCTTAACCTTCTTATTGGTTTGATAATAATACTATTTAACTTGCATGTAGCTGTCACTGAGTTTCCTCATTGCAGGCCCCTGTGCATGTGTATGTCAAGACTGAAATAGATGAGTAGCATGCCTACAGATACCTGACCATGGTAAAAGTAAGGTTCCATGACTGGGGACAGTTGTACTGTCCTCTGTTAGTAATATGGGGTATGGTCATTTGGGTGGTATGGTATGAGAATGCTTTAGTTGATGAAACATTGAGCCAAACACTGACATGTCCCTAACTTCAGTAGTCTTGTCTGTGGGGATTGTGTTATTCACAGCTATGCAGAAGCATTACATTGTGTAGCTATACTGCCCTATGGGATATTTGGCATGTTGTCAACCTATGTGCTGGAAAGTGCACTAAATGGGAAAGTCCATTTGTACAATTTTACATGTATCGGACCCAGATTCACCATACATGTGAAATGGGACTTTAGACAATGGGAACATATGTGAATATCATGTGTATGCCACTTTTTCACAGTTTACTATTAAATAGAGCAACTAAATGACTCAACCAAGATATGTGATTTAGTTGTGTTTATTTGCAAGTGCACAGGTAGGTGAAAGGATTGGGGTAAAATCAGCTGGATGTATTCATCAGGGTAGCTGTTATAAAATTTGGAGTCTCAAGTCCAGTGTCCTTGTGCCTTTGGAAAATCAAGAGTGGTGATAAAACTGTCAACAGGGTGTATCTGTCACACACAAGTGAAACCATTTTGTAGAGGTTCACTTCCTAGCAGAGGTTGAGGTCTTGGCATCTGCTCCTCCTGGATGTTTAGATGGACATCCACTTTTGCCAGGAGTTCTTCAGCTACAGAGGCAGTGGAGTCTAAGGCATGTTCTTCCCTTTGTTGGGCCTCCATCCCACTGGCAGCCACAGCTGTAGAGAGGCCTGATGTTACATAGCCAATGGAAAGGGTCTGCTGTGGTGGACATAACCTACTCATGGTGGTATCAATGTTTCTATGCACCCCTGTTAGGGAGGCCATGTTGGCTTTGTGGGCCTCCCACTTTTGCATGACTTTCTGGAGGTTGTCCATATGCAGCTGCTTGATCTCCCCCATCATGGCAAGTACCTGGCTCATCATGCCTTGGGTCTGTTGGTAGCCTCCCAAGACTTTGGAAATAGTGTCCTGGCCAGTTGTGTCTCTTGCAGCCTCAATTGCTGGCCCACACCATCCATCCCACGCACCTTATCCTCATGTGCCTGTGCCCTTGGCACAGTTTGCCTACTCCCACTGGTGCCAGGTCCTGCATTGTCTGGGTACGTGTACTGGGGGCACATGATGGTATAAACTGTCCTTGGGTCACAGGTTTAGGGGTGAATGGTTGCCTGGGATGTTGAAGCAACAGGGATGGGAGGAGGAGTTCTGGGCAGGGTGAGGCTAACAGGTGTATACTGACCAGGCATCCCAGATGGACCACAGTCGTCCTCATTGTCCTCATATCCAGGGGTGCTGTCCTCACTGAGGGCTTCATCTAGGGGGGAAGTAGCTGTCTCAGATGTCCTCTCCATACTCACAATGGGTAGGTGACCTGTTGGAGAAGTGGAACAGACAGTTACAGGTTGGCATGCAACCAGTGGTATCAAACTTTGACATGTGGATATGCTTTGAACTATGTACAGGAAGGCTTTACTGGATCCACTGATATGACAGTGACACCTGCTTTCAAGTCAGGAATCCACCTATATGGGATACAAGTACTTCCAATGACATACACCTTGCTACAGGATATCAGATTAGCTTGGCAGTTGGAGGCCTGTTGATAGTCGCATGTCTTGGCAGCTGTGTAGCTTGATATTGTTCATGGAACCTGCCAGTTAGCAGTAGTTCAGTGTTGAGTCACCAGAAAGCGGCAGAATGTAAAGTGGACACTGACCTGTCCATCAGTTTATCTGGCCATATGTATCAGGTTACATCTGGAACAGCACACTGCAGATATGTGTGTTCCCCCCAGCTGAGTATCTATCAATGTGTGATGGGAGGTAAAAGGACCATTTGAGCCGAAGACACATCGGTAGCTATGTGTTGGTTGTATTGTACTGGCAGATGCCCACAGCAGTGCTGTCATTGCCCTAGACTGTAAAATTGTGGGTCATTCAGGTGGGTAGAGTCGATTGTGTAGTTCACGTGCAGGGCTATTTTCATAATGGTACAGTGTTCTGGTTTTCTTAATAGTAGAATAGTGCCTGCTGGGAGTTGTAGTGCTGTCAGTCCCTGTACTATTAATGCCATACAAAGATGCTGTGACCCCAGGTGAATTTAGACGACATGTGGTATGGCAGAGAGGGGTATTTGTACAGTTGGACACATGGGTAGTAATTGTGTTGGAAAGGTGATCAGTGAGCGTGCAAGACAGAACTTTAGGGTGCCATTCCCAGTATTGTGACCAGGGCAGGCTTTGGCATTGGTGGTGCTCTGTGCAGCAGTTTGTTTTGGCACCCACCGCCCCCCTGTCCTCCTCGGATTCACTCACTAACACCCAGCAAATGTGCCCCTCATCTTCCCATAGCCCCCCTTTCACATACATTCATTTGTTTCAAAGCCCTTGTAAAGGCCAGCTTTACTAATCCACTCATTCTGTTCTTTGCATCTAGCATATTAACCTTCTGTGCTACTTTATGGTGACTCAAAGCTGCCTCTAGACAAAACTCCCATTTCTCTACCTAGCAAGAACATTAATCACAAGAGGTATCTTGACATCCTGGAGGCTGGACGCACAAGGAACTTTTCAGTAGGTGTTTTAAATTGCAAGTTTTGTAAGTCATTGCTAAACCCAGCGCACCCCTGAGGTCAGCGCACTCTCAATCTAGGTCAGCACCCACTGCGGCTACAGCGCTCCCACCACTCTAAAGCCGGCCCTGGTTGTGACTTACTTGACTCCATTCCCTCAGGTGTTCTGTCAAGCCCTCAGGATGTAGGGTGTCCAAGACCTTCTCCTCCCATGATGTGAACGTAGGAGGAGGATGAGGGGACCCAACACCAGTCTTGCAGACCAGCAGCTGGTGCCTGGTGGCCATGGAACATACCTTCCCCCTGAGGTTGTTCCACCTCTTCCTGATGTCCTCCCTTGTGTGTGGATATCTGCCTATATCATTCATCCTGTCGACTACGTTTTGCCACATCTCCATTTTCCAGGTAATAGAGGTTGTTGGACTTGGGACCCAAAAGATGTGGCTCCACTCTGATGATTTCATCCACCATGCCCCTCACCTCATTGTCTGTTAAGCAGGGATGCTTGGATGTTTTTGTGGGGACATGGTAGTGGTGGATGACACGAAAAGGTAAAAAAGGTACGATGAATTGTGGGTGTTGTGTTGTGAGTGGGCGATGGGTGGTGTCTGATGTGTGGAGGAAATATTGTGTGATATGTATGGTGTGCTGGTATGGGATGAGTGGTATTTGGAGTGGAGAGGGGTGCTTTTCTATGAATCCTAACTTCGGTGTATGGCCCTTGTTCAGCTGTGTATGGCATTTTTGATGCAAAGGATTGTGGGGTGTGAAGGGGTGTGTTTGATACTGCAGTTTGTAGGTGTGTCAGGTGTGTGGATATGTGTCAGGTGTGTGGAATTCAAATTATCCAATGTGGTGTAGTATATTACTGTGTAGACCACCAACCGCCGTAGTTCACACTGCCATTATTTTTCTCCCATGAGAGAACTGCTATCTTGATTTGTGTATTGTAATTGGTTCGGAGGATTTTTGTGGGGCTGGTGGAGCTGGTGGTGGAACCGCCTCTTCCCGCCCTCCAGATTGATGGCAGTGTCGGCATTGTGGCAGGTTTTCACCAATCCTACCTGTGTAACTCGTAATGCGGCTGTGTGTATGACTTCCAACATGGCTGTCTTTTGGCAGCCGCCACTGCGGCAGTCTTATCGTCAGCCCGCCAAACTCATAATGAGGCCCTTACTGACAATTTAATGGATGTGCATTGTTGGGAATAGGGCCTCTAGTTGGGAGCAGTTTGCACCCTGTCCAAGTTGGGACCCTCACTCTGGTCACAGTAAGGGAGTCACACAGCTAAGGTAACTCTTGCTCACCCCTTGGTAACTTGGTACAAGCAGTGAGGCTTATCTCTGTGGAAATCTGTAAAGTATTTGTGCATGCAGAGTAACACAGTGAAAGCACCACAAAGGTACTCCACAGCAGTTTAGAAAAATAGCCAATATTTAAAATAAATCCAACATACAAAAGCAAAAACATGAATTTCTAAAAGTGGCATTTTCAAACTTAGAAGTTAAAAGAAAAACTACCCCTAAAAATGTATTTTTAAATTGTGAGTTCAGAGACCCCACACTCCAAATCTCCACCTGCTCCCAATGGGAAATTACACTTAACATATTTCTCAAGGTAATCCCCATGCTACCCTATGGGAGAGATATTCCTTCCAATAGTGAAAAACTAATTTAGCGATATTTCACTACCAGAACATGTAAAACACACCAGTACATGTCCTACTTTTAAAAACACTGCACCCTGCCCAGGGGGCTGCCGTGGGCCTACCTTAGGAGAGACTTACATGTAGTAAAAGGGAAAGGGTGACCCTGGCAAGTGGGTGCACCTGACAAGTCGAACTGGCAGTTCAAAAATGCACAGACAGACACTGCAGTTGCAGGTCTGAGACATGCTTGCAGGACTACTCATGTGGGAGGCACACTCAGAGCTGCAGGCCCACTAGAAGCATTTGATAAACAGGCCCTGGGTTCATCTGGTGCACTATACTAAGGGTTTACTGCTAAATCAAATAATGTCAATTATAGATAAACCAATCACCAGTACCATTTCTCCAGGGAGCACTGGTCAGCAGTGGCAAAGTATCTAGGGTCCTAAAGCCAGCAAAAGTGAAATTCAGCACAGGATCCAAAACAGGAGGTCAGAAGCAAAAAGACAGAAGAAACCACATCAAGAGCTGACAAGTCTAACATACACACCATGATGTGCTTAGAATTGTGCACAGTGAAATATAGTTATCACTCTGCCAGTGACGAAAGCAGTCAGAGGCACTATCACAGACAGGAAGAAACACATTGTGACTGACTCTATGATAGTCTACAAGTGGCAAATGCATTTGATGTACATATAATTAGTCTCAGAAACAGGTATCACTATACTAACACACAAATACTCAGGATTACACTCAAATACGTAAATCAGCACACCATCTGTGACAGTCATGGAGAGACAAATTCACTAGCATTTACTTAAGGCCACAGCCGGGGATATGTGTCATCACATTGCCATTCAACCAGACACACACAGGCACACTCAGCAGCATAAACAATCACAGATCACTAACTTACATAGCCAAATAAAGGCCAAGGCACTATGATGTGCTCGGAGTTACACTCAGGAATGTGTCACCACACTGCCACCTACCCAGATACAGAAGTGTCCAGAGACATGTCACCACACTACTACTTGCTCAGAAATTCAGAGGTAGAGATACATACCTAAACAACTGATTGACAGTCTGCTACAGGCAGACACTAAGCAGTACTGAGACTCACTCTCTAGGGCATGTTTCATTACACCGCCACTCATAAGACACTATGGAGTCTGTGGGAACATACCAGGTGGGAATTTATCATACCAGACATTATCTCCCCATGAGATATTGAGGATTACAAGTTGTTTACCCTTGAACGGGGGATAACAACTGGCATATCAGTACAATTTTTCATGAAATTGGAAGTGGCATACACAAAGATTCATACAGCACACCATTACTGTCAGTACTCCACACTCACTGTAAATGACTATGGGCGGTGCACAGTAGGGTTTGGGAGCCTGTGGTGAGAGGCATGCCGTTCTTGGTCAGAGACAAAACTCTGCACATCACTCTCACTGTGCATGGCTGAAAATTGTGTGCAGTAAAGTCGGGAACCTTCATACAATGAAGCCTCTGACCCTGTAACTCATATTAACTGTACAGGGCCGAAGGCAATGTGCGGTGAAGGTCAGAGGCCTACAGTGGGTGGAGTGCAGCCTTTGACTAGAGAAGAGACACTACAACCCATCCTCACAGCTCTTAGATGAATTCCATGTGCAATAATGGCTAGAAATTTGCAAGAGTGATGCAGAGAGGCTGCCAAGCCATCACCTCTATGCATGGTTATACCTTGTGCACTTCACAGATTGTCATCTGTGGTGCACTGCACGTGGAGATTAGATGCAACCTAGGCTCTATAGGCAACACCCACAGTAAAACTCTCTTGACTTACTTAGTTTCATGAAAACTCTGACTCACTCACTGATGCACGTATTCATCTTTCTTCTTGTATGTCACTTGTGCTGATCTGCAACACCAACACCATACATTGTAATCTACTTCAAAGGTAATTCTAAAAAGAACCACTTTCTTTTTTTGGTACTTCTAATGTTTTAGGGATTAAAACAATAACTGGAACTGGAACAGGCAAACATCAACTCAGATTATAAAAAAAGATATATGTATTTTTTGCACTTCTGCTGCAGATTTTTCCTAATCTGGGCACTTTGTTCTCCAACAGAGATGACCATGCCCAGACTAGGCAGTGCAACCCAATGGTGATCAAGCAGGTGTTATTATCATTTGTCTGCTGTTACAAGGAGTGACCTTAGGGCTGTTTTGCAAGCTAAGGGGCATATTTAAGAGTCCCTAGCGACATTTTGAAGCCACATTAGCATGATTTGTTTATGCTAATGTTGCGTTAGAAGGCCAAAAACGCTGCACCATATTTACAAAGTGCCACAATGCATGCATTTTGTAACCCTTTGCACTACATTATGCCTGCCCCAAGCATGATGTATGCAAAGGGGCGTTCCCCTGTTAGGGGGGCTGAAAAATGGTGCAAGGAAATCTAAGATAATTCCTTGCATCATTTTATTCAGCTCTTTTAACATATGTTCAGAGCAGGTGTTAAAAGGGGGCATGCCATTGATTACAATGGCCCCTATGTACTCTGCAGGAGTATCACCAGTATTTTGGCGCTACTCCTGCAGAGTGAGGTTAGTGTGTACTAACATTGTATTATGGCAGGAGCTTGTCAATTACTTTATTCAATAATGTATGTCCTATAAAACGTTGAAGATATGATAGTGATTGGGGTCAATGTAACTAGTCAGATTCCTCCCTTTTAATACTACTACCCCCCAAGAAGTCACCATGAGAACAACTGAGGAACTACTTCACATTTCTGAATGGGAACACCCCATGCCTAGATGGTTTGTCATAGATTGCATCACCATACTTCTTACCTATAACCTTTTCAAATAAGAAAACAACTATTTCCTTAAGCTATGCAGAACCCTTCTGGGATGTGGGTATGTACCACGATTTACAAGTTTTATGTATACCACTTTGAGGACACAGGTGTGTTAAGTCAGTCCAGTCACTACTTAATGCACATCAGACTATATAACAAAACATTGATGACAGACTCATCATTTGGTAAGGAGAAGAACAAAAAATGTGACTTTCTGGAGTGCATAAACAGAAAAGGTAAACATCTTTGATTTACTAAAACAGTGGACAAGCAAGCTATATAATTTCTGGATTTACAGATTACAACTCACTTATCGAAGCTTAGTACATCTGCTTAAAAAAAAAATGGATCTCAATTTGGTACTGAAGTTTGAAAGCCATAACCCCCAAACAATACATAAAAATGCAACACCTGCTGTTCAGCACAAGTACACAATGGGAGGAGGGAAACTTTATTAACTGCAATAGTGAGAATGTGGTATACCTTCTAGAAAGCCTTTGTGGCCTCCAAACGTGAGCATGTCCACCAGATAAATTAAACTCAGAAGTTCAGAACACAAAACCACATCAGAAAAGAACTCTTGAATAACAAACTGGTAACATACTTTCAAGAACAGTTGCATGAGAAAGTAAGAAACCACAGTAAAATAGACATGAAAAAGAATCTCTTATTTAAAGAATAAAGATTGGTCTACTGCTTGGTACTAACAAAACTGTCCTCAACATTGATAATGAATGGCACTCATTAGCATGTGGATAACCATATTCCTAATAGACCCCTTGAAAACAAGGGAAAACTAAATGACCATTTGGGTGCTGCTTCACATGCGTAACCCTCTTAAAAGATTGGACTATTTGTTGAAGGGGTGGAAGCCCCACTCAAATAGTAAACCCAATCTATGTCAAGGGAAACCAACAAATTAATTAAATTGACCTGTGCTTAACCCTCTGGTAGCTTTGCACAAATGCAGTCAGGCTGAACTTACAGGCAGTGTGTAAAGTATTTATGAGGCACACAAACAGTAATCAAGTGGAAACACCACATAAAAATAATCCCACACCAATTTAGAAAAATAGAGTACATTTTAATAAATAAAATTACATCAAAAAATTTAACCCAATCAGTGGAACTGGAGTTATTCATTTTAAATATTTTTAGTGAAAAAAGTGCCTAAATGAGCAAAGCCCAAGCCACAGTTATCTTGTTGCACAAGATCCGGCCAAGTTTAGAAGTTAAGACCAACCATGATGGAGCTTGAGTCGGAAACAAGATGAATTAGGCCAGGTCTCAGTTCACCTTCAGACTTAGAAAATTCTTGAGGAAAGTACTGGAGAATAAAGAGTTTCAGCGAGGCAAGGCAGCAGACTGTATCCAAGGATGCATTGTCAACAATGTAGAGCAGCTAGGCAAGATCTCGCTAAAGCCATCAACAAAGTTGGGAAAACAATACTAGTGGGAGAAGCTGGATTTCCAGGACAAAGTAGTAATTGTCATCAGTAGGATAGTAGTTGTTGTCAAGCCCAGCAAATATTTCCACCTTCAGAATTAGAAGTCTTTCTGGAGTTCTGATTCGCCTAACAGGATGAGGCTACAGGCAGTAGCCAAAGAGGGCTGCATGACTTTGGATACCACTGCCCAATGTCTGGCTTTGTAGGATTTGCTGATGCAGAGCAAAACACAGCAAGAGTTACTGCAAAGTCAAGCAGCCCGGTGATATACCTTTGATAGATCAGTTGTCAGTTAGGTCCTAATCTTCTGTATGTTGGTAAAGCAGTTTTGGATGGAAAATATTCTAAGAACCAGTATTTGGATTCTAGTAGGAAGAGTACCACCTGCACCATTTCTAAGGATCTAGGGCTGTCAGTACCTTGCAAACCCTTCACTGACTCATAACATGACTTTGTGACCCCACCAGTCACCCTCTGCCGGAAGTATGATAGTAACCGTATGTTAGGAGCAACTGAAGGACACACCAAGGTCCAAGTAGACACCATGCTCCAGCCTAGGGAATGTGTTGTACCCTTTTGTGCTTTGACTTGAGACACAGCAGTAAAGTAAGAGCAGGACTGGTCAAGCTCTGCCCTCGGTAAGGCCTAAGTGGTCATTTTGAGAGCTGATTCAGGTGGGTGTGGCCAGAGAGTTGAGTCAGATGGGTGAGGCTCAAGAGCAGAGTCAAATCGGTGTGGTCTGAGAGCTGAGTCAGGCAGGAGTGGCCTCAGACTACTTGAATAACCCACTCCCCCTATAACTGCATATTTTTGAACTTCCGGACCTGGCAGCAGCATCCGAATCTCTTGGAGTGCTTTGCCTGGATGTCTTTGGATTTAAAGGTCAAGGACATCCTATTAAAAAAAAAAATTCAGGTAAGCCTCATTGTGCATGGAGTTCAAGAGTGAGTTTGACAGACAAAAATGTACTTGGGGAAAAATCCCAAAATATTGTGAGACTGTTAATTTAATCTAAAGGGTGGACAAGACATGAGTGAAAGCGAGTTTACATTGGATTGTCTCAATATTTCAAAAGTTTATTATCTGATGTTGAAAAATTGATGCAGTGGAGGAAACTTAGAAATAAAACTACTGGATAATGTCTGATGAAAGAACAAAAAAAAACTTTTAAATAGACTTTGTAAGATAACAAATGTCCAAGTTTGCCACAGTCATCTGATGCAAGATTCAAAATGCTTACCTCCTGAGATTCCCAACCACTGGGATCTAAGGGAATAATGGATAAATCGGGATCAAATGCAGCTTGAAAGGTCAAGGTATAGCACTACTACAAGAAAGCCATAATGGGTGTTAGATTGTTGCGTAACCACCGCATGTTGTATGTACAGTAAAATTCTGGGTTTAACCAGTATTTGGTTCTTTTGCAAACTGATAGAGTTGCAGTCAACAAACTTCCTAAAACCCCTTAGGTGATTTCCCAAGAGTGAACTTAAAGTTAATTTGCCTCTGTTGATAATCTAGAGTCAGCAATTAAGGTCAGAAAATTGTGAGAGCCTTTTGTATCAAGCTAAAGACTAAGGGCCATATTTACAAGGCCCATGGCACAGAGCAGATCAGCAAGTGCATTTTTTTGTTGCCCTGCACCATCAGAAAAGGGCAGAAATTAACCATATCTACACGATATGGCATATTTCTGTCCTTTCCTCCTGCACTACTGCACAAATTGCCATCATGTGCCAATGCAGGCATCCTTGCAGAGTGGTGCAAGGGTGCCTATGTTGTGGTGGTGATTGTTTTTGTGCAGGAAGGGACACCTTCCTGTAGAAAAACAATCAACGAAGGCAATATCCTCCTTCTATGTGTGCTGCATAATGCAGCACACATGGAAATAGGAACAAATGGGGAGAAAAAAGTTTGTAAATCTGGGAATGCATCAAAATCCATGGATGTTGCATGGGAACACTTGCACACCACCCATGGAAATGCCTCTTTGATGCAAACTAAAGCAATGCAGTGACTTGCGCTACAGTGCCTTACCCCATATCTACAAGGCCATGTAAAGCCATGCAAAGTGGCTTTAGGTGGCTTTGTAGATATGGGTGTGCAGCCTGCACCACCAGTGCATCACAAAAAGTAATATACTGGTGGTGCAGGCCACTTATAAATATGAACCTAAAAGTGTGTGGTCCATTCAACAACAGAGGGACAATAAATAATCAAAAACACGCCTCTTGGCAGGATCTTCTCCCTGTTATCCCATTCTTAACCTGCTCCCCTCTTGATTTGAATCAGCTTGTTGTGTGTTTCACGTGCAACTGCTTCAGCAAGTTATGGGTTCTGTGCAGTTGCATTCTGCTCTTGCATATCTCTGGGACCTTGACATAATAATCAACCCCTGACGCTAGCAATTCCTGAGCAGAATCGAGGCACTTTTAGCCTCATTTTCCTCAATTGAAAAGATGTTAGAAAAGGAATACATTTAGACTACAGAATGTCTGAGTGCAAGGGTGAAAATCGACATGTAGATTTCGAGTTTCCTATTTCCAAACATGAACGTAAGGCTGATGAAGAGCCCATGCAAATAGGTAGCATCAAAGGACCCTTATCTAAATAAGAAAAAGAGTGTAAAAGAAAGGAAAATTCATGTTTATAATGTGGAAAGTAAGATCACTTTGTTAAAGAGTGTACCTTGAAGCCTAATATGCCCATGGGATGAAACTCCAACACCCAGCAGTAAAGGAAGGATTGGTGTGGGGGACTCTTCTAGTCCTCTTACTTGCACTTTAGCAAACACCCTTTAAACAGCCATTTCCCTTTTCAGCTGACCTTCAATTTGCTCTCCCAAAATTTGAATAAATGATTGACTCTGGGCTACTGGTAATTTTATTGATACCCACTTTGCCATTCGTTTTCAGTGCCCACTAATTAAGAAAGGTCCATCCTGAAAAGGTGCAGCCATTGATATCACAGAGTTACCCTCTGGCCCCCATCCATTTCTGTACCAAAGATCTAGTCTTGGTGAGCTCTGAGAATAATCCCTGAGAAACAATCTATTTTGATATGATTGATACCCCACAATTTAAAGTCCTTCTGGGGCTCCCTTGGCTGTCCCTAAACAGCTCTGTCATTTGATGGGATTCCTGATTCATCACTTTTGTTGTCCATCTAATATCTACAGCATTATAGGACCTGTGAAGAAGAAAGCCAAACTTTCAAGTCTCCATCTCTGGAACTAGCTTATAGCATACAACACATAATAGAAGTCTCTGATGAACCAAGTGGAGACCTCCCACACTGTTACACATCCTTTTGCGACGTGTTTGATTAAAAAAGAGCTGAGACACTGTCCCTCACTGACACGTCGGTTGATACATTGACCACATAGATGGAGCCCAAATCCCCAGTAGTTGGGTCTATGCAATAATGGCAGCAGAGAATGAACAACTCAAAAGGAATTTGAAAGAAAATGTGGCCAATCGTTTCACAAGAGCTGCTCTCCTACAACATCCCAACAGTCTTTTGTGTCAACCGCCAATGGTGAGCTCTGATCTTGCATAGATTATCGAGCCTTGAATAAGGTGGCTATCAAGAACTGATACTCCCTCCCCTACTCATTTCAATACTCCTTGATCAAGTAAAGTCTGTCACAACATACTCCAAAATAGACCTTCATGGAGCTTATCACTTGGTTAGAATCAGGGAAGGAGGTGAATGGAACACAGTGTTTAAGACACAGGTTGAGCTGTATGAATATTAAGTAAAACCTTTTCATTTATGTAACACTCCTGCACCATTCCACTTATTTGTGAAAGAAGTATTTCAACAATTTATTTTTAAGCCTTTATTTATACTTTTATTCAAACAAGTGAAGCAGTAGAATAAGATCATGCATTTGCAGACTCATACAATTCAGATGTCATATTGTGTCATTCTTAATGGGTATTTTCCACCTTCCAGAATCAATCAGTACAGAGTCCTTCAATCATATATATGTGTACTTGCTAGTCCCGACTTTTACATACAACAATGATCATGCTTTATATGTCAATCAGTTGTCTCGCCCTCTGGTTCACCCGTTTCTTTCCCTATAATGTATTGTTTGTATATCTCCCAGAATTTCGCTGGCTTATTTGCAGTGGGGAGTAGCTCACTGTAATTATCTGTTTGCGTGTTACAATACGCCATATCTCTATGCCATTCATCCACTTTAGGGATCGGTCCACGGTCCCACCGCTTGGCGACCCTACGCTTAGCAAGCAACAGACCCATAGCCACCAACTTGCGAACCGTTTTTAGTAAGTGGTCATCCCATCCCACGAGTGCTAAGAATGGTCCAGCATCTATTGGTTCCCCAATTATAGCCTCTAGTTCGTTAAATACTGCTCTCCAGAAGATTTGTGTTTTCTCTCAAGCCATATGCAGGGAATCAGCCCGTTCCGTTCCACATCTTGGGCAGTTTGAGTTCTCATGCAAACCATATCTGTGTAGTCGGAGTGGGGTGTAATATATTATACTAAGCAATTTGAAGTGGATGAGTCGATGTCTACCATTCAGAGAGACAGAGCGTGTTTTAGCACAGCAGTAACGCCATTGTACGTCTGTGATCTGTACGTCCAGATCTCTTTGCCACTCCACTCGGGCTTTTGAGAGCTCATGAGCCCTTGATTCCTGCATCAATGCGTATAGACGGGACACCAAGCGTTTCGAGCAACTCCCCTGCAGGATCAAAGAGAGTGATGTG
The DNA here is from genome assembly GCF_031143425.1 of Pleurodeles waltl. Taxonomy (NCBI): domain Eukaryota; kingdom Metazoa; phylum Chordata; class Amphibia; order Caudata; family Salamandridae; genus Pleurodeles; species Pleurodeles waltl. The sequence goes on along the minus strand of NC_090447.1, from coordinate 387,104,508 downwards.
ATCTCGGGGGGTTCCTTCATATCATCACCTAATAGTTGTGCTAGTGCATGTTGTGTCCTGTAATACTGAAACCGGTGCAGGGGAGTAGGCTCAACGGCTTCATTCCTCACACATCACATTCCCAGATTTCCATTATATTGTTTTCAAATAAGTCCCCCAACGTGTTAATAACTAGTTCGCTCAGGGTGCGTATCAGCTTACTGTCGCGCCAAAGTGGAAACCAAGTACAGCAATATAATGGCACATGTGGGGAGTATAGCAAAACTATTTTCTGTTTGTCCACAATCTCCTGCCATGCCTTCGCCACCGAGTCCAGAGAGGCCAACCTTTTATATTGCCTGCTCGGGGTGTGATATAGCCTTCCCTGCAACGGGGCCGGCGAGGCCAGCTCTATCCTAAGAAATGGGGTACCTTCTGGTCCGTGAAGCCAAGCCTGCACCACCGCAGCCCGAGCTGCCACACTATAGGCCACCAGATCCGGGGCTACCAGTCCGCCTAGTTCATACGGTAAGGTTAGTACACGCCACTGCACTCGGGGTTGTTTGCCTACCCAGGCTAGTTTTATCGGAGTGATCTTAATGTGGCGAAATATTTTCTGGGCAGTACCATCGGAATATTCTGAAATAGGAAGAGAAAGCGTGGTAATACCACCATTTTCATCAACGCTACCCGACCAAGCAAAGACAATGGGAGTCGAATCCATCTCTTAACATCTGTTGCCAACTTAGTCATCGCTGTGTCATAATTATCCATTACTATAATGTTGGGATTAGTATGTACCTTAATTCCCAGATATCTAACTGACCCAGTTTCCCATCTGAGTGGAAAACCCACCTCCGTCTGCTCCGTGGAGGGAGTAAGCGGAAACATCAATGATTTCCCCAATTAACTTTAAGGCCGGACAGTGCACCATATCGCATTATTTCTTGGAGCATAGGAGCAGCATTGCGTTTTGGATCTTTGATATACAGCAAAGTGACATCTGCATATGCCGAAACTACAACTGTGTAATGTGTAAAATTAAGGCCACGATGACCATGATATTCCCTCAAGGCACAAGCCAGAGGTTCTGCCACCAGTGCATATAGTAGGAGGGAAAGCGGGCATCCCTGTCTGGTGCCCCTGGTGATGTCCAATGTCTCTGTTACTGTGCCATTAACCTGAACCCTTATCCAGGGATCCCTGTACAATGTGGCTATCAGGTGCAAAAAAGTGTCCCCCGCTCCGAAACTGCCTCAGTGCTGCCCATAAGAAGTCCCACTCCACTGAGTCAAACGCCTTTTCTACGTCTAAAAAGACCACTACAGCTTGTATATCGGGGTTAATGTTTTGTATGGTGCCAAATAATGTGCGTAGGCTCATAGTTAGATTACGGCCGGGGACAAATCCTGCCTGTTCTGGTTTTATCAATAGGGGCAGCAGCTTGGCCAGTCGGTCCACTAAAAGTTTAGCATATATCTTGACATCTACATTCAACAACGATAGCGGCCTGTAGGAGGAGCATTGTTCAGGTGGTTTCCCTGGCTTAAGTAGTGTGATTATCATAGCTTCCCGCATCGATGGGGGCATGCAACCGTCCGCCATCATCTCCTCAAACACCTCTTTTAGATGTGGGAGTATCAATGTTTGGTATGCTTTGTAGAAATACACAGTCAAGCCATCAGGGCCTGGGGCTTTACCTTCAGCCATACCCCCCAAAGCCTTTGTTATTTCACCCAGCGTAAATAGTGCCCCCAGAGCATCTCTATCGCTATCCGACAGTTTCGGTAATACAATGTGAGTGAGATACTCTCTTATAGCATTAGGTTCAGGGCCGCCTCTTGTAGTGTATAGCGTTTGGTAATATTCACGAAATCTAGCAGCTACACTTTCAGGGTCACCGATTATGCTACCATCAGCAGCTGCAGCTTTGTTAATTAGATTGGTGCTTCAACTGGGGCGGATTAAATTCGCTAAGACTCTGTCAGGTCTGTCCCCCTCCCCATACGTTCGGGCCACAGCATACTTCCCCATATGTCGAACTTCCGAGAGGGCTGTCTCTTGAAATTCTTGTACCTTGGCTCGAATATGTCCTAATGTACGTATATCTGCAGTGTCTCGAAGTTCTTGTTCTAACTGGGATAGTTCCCATTCGAACAGTTGTAGTCGCCTTCGTATCGATCAGAGTACACCCGCATGTTTGGACATGGTGATCCCTCCTATATACACCTTAAATGTTTCCCAGACTGTGCTTACTCGGGCGACCAACCCTTTATTTAGTTGGAAAAATTCCTTGATTGCATTAGCTAGTTCCTCCCTGAACGCGGTGTCTGTCAGTGAGTATGGAGGGAACCTCCAAGAGAATAGTGGCTGTGGAATAGGACCTACTGTCAGCAATATTGGGACAGGTGAATGATCCAAATAAGTTCGAGGCCAAGGCGCCTCGGGAGTCACTCTATGTGATAAACTGTGGGAGACCAAGCATAAATCTATACGTGTGTACAAGTCATGCGCTGTTGAATAATCCCTTTTCTGGGTGCCTATCTCTCCAGACATCCACCAGTCCCAAGACGACCATTATGTTTAGTATTGCGCGTGCAGCAGCAGCCGGGCCTCTGGTTCTACCCCCAATCTATCTAATGCGGGAGACAGCGAGCCGTTAAAGTTTCCGCACCAAAGTTGTGGAAGGTCTCTCCATTTCATTGCCTGCACCGCTAGGTCTCTGTAGAACTGGGGGTCGTCGTAATTCGGTCCATATACTCCTATTAGTAAAAAGGTTAGAGCTCTTCCCTTACATTTTGCCGCCACATATCGCCCCCCAGGGTCTACCTCTGCACTCTCGAACTCAATGGCAGACGCACAGGAGGCCCATAATAGGACACCCCTAGAGTGAGTTGTGTAACCTGCAGCCAAGAACTGCCCCTTCATTCTGCGAGGAGTGAGCATAGGGCTACTAGGGGCCAAATGTGTCCCTTGCAAGACTGCAATATCAACCTTATGTCGAAGTAAGCATGCAACTACCTCACGAGTTTTATGTCCATCGTTAAGTCCCCTCACATTCCAGGTGACTAACCTAAACCTAAGCCTATGGCGACCTTTTTGTGAGGCAGTAGTTGTATGTTCTGGAGTCATCTAATTTTCTTCGTTGATTTTCTAAATCCGATTGTGCATAGTACTCGTCAGTGTTTTGTCTGCTTTGTTTTATACAACTTTCCAACCATGCTGTTGCAACAACTTCAACCCTCCCACCCACCCACCCCCCTCCCACAATAGGCCAAACCCCAACCTGCCCATCTACTTGTTACTTTCAGAATCCTTACGCTAATTACCCAATTTAATACAATCCCCAACATTACTATAAGTGGAACACACATGAAGGCGGATGTTGCTTCGCCTTAACAACAATTCTGTTATATCGGCTACTGATACATATTTCCAATGGACCATCCCCACGCCCCGGGGCATGTCGTATCTAATGCGCGAAACACATGTAGTTAACCTCCATCCCCAGATGACCTCAAGACTTGTTGTTATGGTTGATTACCACGTACCATTGATCTACGCCTATAATTAACAGATCTTTCGCAAAGTTAGTGTTCTGAGAAATTTTACAACCAAAACCTGCACATTGATTAATCGTCCGCCGGTTCGGCTGCCGGACCGCTCCTTTTATCTGCTAGCTTACGATTCACAAATTGTTCCAGTTTTTTATGATCAGTAAAAAATATTGTGCTTCCGTCCACATCTACTCTCAGTTTGGCTGGGTATAACATTCTGTAATCTTGTTGCAGTGCTCTTAGTTGTTTCTTCCCCGGCAGAAATTGCTTTCTCGCTTCCTGCACCTGCAATGTGAAGTCTGGGTACAATGAGAGGGTCATACCCTTGTATCGCAATGTTTTCAACTCTCGTGCCAGCCTCAGCGATGCATCCCGGTCTCTATAGTTCAACAGCCTCGCTGTCACCGGACGAGGTGGAGCCCCAGGCAGAGGCCGGGCCGACTGCGATCTATGTGCTCGTTCCACTACAAAGAACACCGAGAAGGTGTCTCGACCCAGCAGTTGTATCAGCAGGCTTTCGATGAAATTCTCCATGTTTGCGATCGAAGGAGACTCCGCTATTCCCACAATGCGAAGGTTGTTCCTTTGAGAGCGGGACTCCAAATCGTCCATCTTATGCCTAAGAGTACCCAGCTCTGTGTTAACTTTTAGTTGTCTGGTGTCCAGTGCAGTTTGTCCATCCTCCACTGCAGATACCCGCCTCTCTGCCTGGTCCAATCGCTCCGTCTGCTTATCTAGTCGCTCCGACATTCTGTCCACGCGATATGATAGAGAGTCGTTTTTACCGTCTATTTGGGTTAGACTTTGTTGCATAGCTGTTAGAATGTGTTGTAGGTCTTGATCTTCATGAGTAGGGACTACTGGGGTCTTCTCCGGTCCAGTCTCTGTGCCCTCCCCTGTCTGGCTCATTGTTGTCGCTCGAAATCTAGTTTAGGCTGAGCTTTGTCGTGTTTCCCCATGGTGACAAGAATAGTTTCCCCTCCGTGCGGCCAGCCCACAGTCTCCAGCGAATTTACTTGCTGAGTTATACGATATTATAGGCACAGTGACCTCGCCACTGCCGAGGTCCACTCCACAGGCTTAGTACCACCGATCAGAGGGCCAGGACTGGGTTTGTTCAATCGAGGCGCATATCGCCTCAACTGGTGTCTTCCTGCTGGTCCCCAAAGTCGCTGTGACCTTCCTGGGGTCCGGTAATAGTCAGTGAGCTGAAATCTGCATTCACAGGGGCCCTCCTACGTTAATTTTGAGTTCATGCTCTAAGATGCACTGGCCAGCTCAGCAGCGTCACCATTGGTCTCGGTTTATCCATGCCCAAGCCGTGCGGCCCAACCCGGCTCTGTTTACAGAGAGAGCAGTGGGTTTCCACGCTTCTATCTGCCTTGTTGCTGCGCCTCACCTCTGGGTCTTTTCACGGCTCCCCTCTCCCTCTGCACAGCTGATCTCGCCACGGAGCACTGATGTGCGCGTCCAGTACCACTCGGGGACCGTCGCCGCCCCGCCGTGTTGCCCAGGGATGCTCCCGGTGGCACCCCTACTCCGGTTTCGGGCGCAGCCGGGCTCACCCCAAGTCTCCGCGGGATCTCTCCTGCGGCGTGCCTGCAAGCGGGTGCCAGTCCCGTCACATTTTCACCAGGCCTTGGTCGTCCGGCTCTCGCCCCCAGTACTTCCGCTCGGCCTGGCGCCCACACCGGACCTCTCCGGATCCTCCCTACGGTTTCAATCTTCTCTCCCATTACATACGTCGTGGCTGCCACCTTAGGGAACCCGAGACATCGGGTGTGGCCCACAGGATTTTGTCAGGATCGTTGGGTAGTCGGCAGAGCTCCGCTACTCTGCGGCCATCTTGCGGCTCGGCAAGCTCCGCCCCCCAAGTATTTCAACAATTTCTAGATAGTTTTGTAGTCATCTGTATTGACAACATCCATTTTTTACTTGAATTCAGAGATTGAGAATGTGGAACATATCAAAAAGTGTTACAGAAATTACAGGAGAAGTGATTATATGCAAAACATAGCAAATTAAATTCCACACCACTTTCATAGATTTTTGGGATTTTGTTAACACCCATAAGGCATTCAAATGTACAGCAAAAAGATATGTGCACTAGTCCAATGATCATCTCCTCAGTCAAGGAAGGATGTTCAACCTGTCCTTAGTTTCTCAAAATTTTACATGAGATTTATCCATAATTTTGCTTATTTAGTTACGTCTATCACTAGTCTCTCATGTAAAAGGGTCACATTTACTTTGTCTTAAGAAGCAGAAAAATAATTTCAGACTTTGAAAATTTCCTTCACCTCTGCACCTTTCGTAAGGCAGCTGGGAATGGATCTGCCCTTCACAGTAGAGGTTGAAGCCTCCAATGTGGCAGTAGGAGCTATATTATCCCAGAACAACCCGTGCACTTCAGAAATGCACCCCATTGCCTTCCACTCTAGAAATGTAACCTTCTGTAAGAGGAATAACACTATTGCAGACAAAGAACTAATATCAATTAAAGAGGCATTTACTGAGTGGAGATGTTATTAGATCATTGAAATTTGCAATTCCTTAAATCTGCACGAACATTAATACCTCGCCAACTGTGTTGGTCCTTGTTTTTTTGCAAAATGTCCATTTACAATAGCCTAGCAATCAGGAACTTTAAATCGCAAAGTCATCTTTTATCTTGTATTGATGAAACTGAAGAACCTAAAGAGACCTCAGCCCCAATAATTGGCCTTGAGCAATTTCTGGATTCCATTGCCAAAGAATTCAGAATTCAAGAACTAGCTAAATTTGTTCCAAAATAGGATGTAGAAAAATGGAGAAATCAAAGGGAACCAGGCAATTACATCTGGGTATTCCCTTTGCCTGACAATTGATTTACTCCCCCAATAAAGATTTACAGAAACAAAATCTAACCTGGAGCCACAAAGGTTTATTAGCAGGACATCCAGAACCTGCTAAAGCCTTATATAGTATGCAGAGACAATTGTAGTGGTGTGGAATGCACCAAGAAGTGAAAACCTGGGTGGATCAATGCCTTACTTGTGTACAAAGTAAATCAGACCACAGAAAACATGAAGGACGTCTGAAGCATTTACATTTCCCTGAATGACTATGAGGAAATTTGTCAATTGATTTTGTAACAGGTCTCCCATCAGTATGTGGGTACAATTCCCTAGTAGAGGTTGTGGACTACTTAACTAAAATGGCCCACTTTATCCCTACTAAAGTAATTGCATCTGCCTTGGGATTGGGCACTCTTTTTCTAAATAATAATTTTCAACTTCATGGCCTCTGACAGCATTGTCATAGACTGCGGAACCCAATCAATCTCCAAGTTTTGGAGAGCCTTATGTGATCTTCTGGGAACAGAGGTAAAATATTCCACAAGTTGGCACTCGCAAACTGACGGGCAATCTGAAAGAACAAACCAGCCTATGGAACAGTTTTTACAAAGTCATTTATTACAACGTGGGGAATCTTGGCTAGATGGCATCACTGTAGCTGAGTTTTCTCATAAAAATGCCAAACATGCTTGTACGAGTATTCACCTTTTTATGCCCTTTATGTGTATCACCTCTAAAGTGTACCAAAAATAATACCAAATGACCCTTCTTGCCAAAAAGTGCATGCAAGATGGGGAATACTTCACCAGACACTTAAAAGTACCTAAGACAGCTTTAGAAGGCACAAGCTGCCCACAAGGCTCAAGCAGACAAACATTGGCTACCTCCTATCTCTCAGGGGACAGAGGCTGACTATCCACATGCCATTTATCCACAAAGGAGTCTCCTAAATGTAGACCTTTTTTATAGATCCTTTCCCTGTCCAAGCAATGGTGGGGACTTTCGCAGTCAAACACCTATTACCTAAAACAATGAGAATCCACCCAGTCTTCCATGTTTTTTGGTCAAGAAGGCTCCATCTGTTAAGGTAATAGTGCCAAGTTTACCAATTCTACCGAACAATGCAAAAAGACACAAAATAATAAGATTCTTGACTCTCGTTTGTGGAAAAATCAAGTATGAAATTTAATGGATTGGGTAAGCCTGTCTCCTGAAAAATGATCTTCAGATGTGGCTACCCACATTCATGTCCCTGAAAGCGAAAATATGTTTCATCGTCTTTACCCTCACAAGTCTTGAGGAGAAGAACAGTTAAAAGAAGGAAGAACTGTCAAGACCTTGCCAATCCTTGCCTATACTCATCACATGGCTTTGCAAACCCACTGGTCACACTATGCCAGACGTATGGCAGCAGCAACAGGTTATGAGCAACTGGTGGACACATCAAAGTCCAAGTACATATCAAGGCCCAGCAAGAAGATAACGTGTACCCATTTGCACTGTGGCTTGAGCCACAGTGGTGGAGTAAGAGTAGGAATGGTCAACCTCGGCCCCTCAGTAAGGCCTCAGTGGTCACTTTGAGAGCTGAGTCAAGTGGGTGTGGCCAGATAGTTGAATCAGATGGGTGAGGCCGAAGAGCTGAGTCAGACGAGTGTGGCCCAAGAGCTGAGCCAGACAGGTGCAGCCTGAGAGCTGAGTCAGGCAAACGTGGCCTCAGACTATTTAAATGAGCCCATGCCCCACCCGAACTGTCGATTATTGATCTTCTGGACCTGGAAGTGTTACACCTGAAAGCCTTAGAGTGGTCTTCCCACAACTTTTTTGCCTGCCTCCCCCAATTTTTTTGATCTCATTTTTGCTGGTTTTATGACTCTGTGCACTTTACCACTACTGACCAGTGCTAAAGTGCTTGCCCTCTCTCCCCTAAACATGGTAACATTTGCTCATACCCAATTGGCATATTCAATTGATCAATTTCAATTCAAAGGAACTTTATTGCGGCTACAGAAGCCATAAAAGCGCAAGCAGTAATAAATACAAATAAATCCACAAAATAATAATTATAACAATAAATATAATGATAAAAATGGAATAAAACAAAAATAAGATAGAATAAAATGCACTCGCACAGTACGATGGGACAGTCTTGTTAGAATCATTATACAGACAAGAATTTCCCTCTAACAAGCCAGCTAGCTCCGAGGAATTTGGCGACGGCGATCACTAGCGTTGGCCTAGTGTCTGATCTGAGGATTCGCAGGGCTAGTTCAGAGCTGCGGACTCCCAGTAGTCTGCATGCCGGGGCCAGCCATTTCCTGCGAGAGGCGGTGTACGCGGGGCAGGCAAAAAGGACGTGAGAGAGATTCTCGACGGGGGCTTTGCAGGCTAGGCAGGCGGTTGATTCGTTGTGTGACCAGCTGCTGGTGAAAAATCTTAATGGGAGTGTTCCAATACGGAGCTGAAAGTACAGTTTCCTTTCCCTTGGGACCGTGATTAAGTCCCAAAAAGCCTCAGACTTGCATGACTCTTTTAAGTTGGCAAAGTCACAAGATAATGTAGTGTGAAGTGCGGCCCTTGCAGCTTCGTGATTTGCCATTTGCCAATATAGTTTCTTTAGTTCGCTTTTCGAGGGGAAGACGGACGTAGTTGGTGAGTTCCAGAGATCACCGAGCCCGAGTGAGTACAGTGACCCCTTGATGTATCGTAGCCAGGGGATTCTGTGAAGATGCTCGGCTTTTAAAATGACCTGCAGAGCTTTAGTAAAGGTATCGAGCTCTGGAGTGGTCCAGAGACGCCGCCAGTACAGCAGAGGACGCAGGCGGGCTTTATGACCAATGCGTTTGATGCCTAGGTCCTTAAAAGGGGGAACAGTGGGGTGCTTGGTGGAAGGGACACAAGGTTTCTCAGGAAGTTGTTTTCAGCGATGGTCATGTCTTGGATTTTGGCGTAGCCCCATAGTTCAGCCCCGTAAAGCACTGAGGTCACGGCCTGGGCTTCGTATATCTGTATTGCTGGGCAAATTGGTTTTGTGTGTGAGAGGTGAAAGTTTTTTTAATAGTACCCCTGTTGTTTGTTTTAGTTTTAAGGCTTGCTTTCCTATTTGTGATTTCCAAGACATGTTGTCAGTAAATGTTATGCCCAGGTAGCTGAAAATGCCCACCTTCTCAAGTGTGGAGCCCTTCCAGTGTAAACTTCCCTCTGAAAGATCTATGGGGATTAAGGGTCATTAGTTTTATTTTAGAGGCATTGATTTCTGATTTCAAGTCCCTGCGTTGAGCAGAATTTCTCAAAACACGTGAGGAGTTTCCTTAGTCCGCTAGGGGTCTTGGATATCAGAAGAGTGTCATCAGCAAAGAGTAAGACTGGGATTTTTTGTGTGCCAAGTGAAGGTGCGTCAGGGAGGGGACGATTTCATTGATATACAGAGAAAAGAGGGTCGGGGCAAGGACGAACCCTTGCCACACACCCCTAGATACGTGGATTCTGTCAGTTAGTTGCCCCTTGTTGCCCCACCTGACTCGTGCGTAGTTGTCCTCGTGGAGTCGTATCAATATGGCTGGATATGCTCCGGGATTCCCATCCGAGAGAGAGTGTCCCATAGTTTGTTGCGAGGTACTGGGTCAAAAGCAGACTTCAGGTCCACAAAAGCTACATAAAGGCTGCCTTTACCAATGAGCACTGTTTTCCAGTATAAAAATAGGAACCTGAGGGCTTGATCAGTAGTGGATATTTTCTTCAGGAAACCGGCTTGTAGGGGACTAAGGATATTATGTTCAGTCATCCAGTCTTCGATCTTTCCTAGGAGACAGTGGCAGAAGACTTTTTGCACACAGTCAATTAAACTAATAGGTCTATAGTTGCAAGGGAGTGATCTGTCGCCCTTTTTAAAGATTGGAATAACAATAGCCGCTTTCCAGGACTCGGGGATTGGCACCCCAGATGCTATTGCGTTCGCTATGATGGTGAGGTATCTTGACCAGGATGCTAAGTCGGTTGAGAACAGGTCTGCTGGGACACAATCCGATCCAGGGGCCCTGCCGCGTTTTAAGGTGCTTAGGGAATAGGTTATGTCACTTTGGGAGAACAACTGGGGTACTGCGGTGGTGGGTGCTAATGAGGTGTTTAGGTGGGGGCCCATGCGAACAGGAGTGGGGCTATCATGGTCTTTTGGGGGCAATATTGGTTGTGATGTCCAAACCACTGGTATCTGGGCCTCGCGCTGCCAGGGACCAGAACAGACTATAGTTCCTCTCGCGCACAGCGTCACTAAGTGCTGTCCACCATTTATCATCTTGGTCACGCTTGGCTTTGCGTATGGCTGACATGTAGGACTTCCTAGCTACGCGGATGGCGGTGGCATCCTTGGATTTAATAGCTTGGATTAAGTGCTTGTTTAGGGACCAACACATCTTATTGAACCAGCGGTGCCTACCTATGGGTCGCTTGCCGTCATGGGCTGTGGGTACTGAGAAGTGGGCTGCGATATCCCTGAAACATGAGGTGTGGATTAAGCTTATATCCTTGTAGGGTATTGCGGGACCCGCCTCTAGGTTCATTAGTGTGGACTTTAGGGTGTTATTAGCTGCGTTGATGAGTGCAGGCCGAGCCGCAACCTTGTCCCACTTTAGGTGTCGTTTGTTGTTAACCAGGCTAATACCCTCTGGTGCTACTGCTGGGGAGTTAATCGTGGGCGGGAGATTACCTAAAGCTAATGTGTGAGCAGAGAGAGGGTTATGATCACTTTCAGTTCTTTCAACAATCGTCATATCGATGACTAGAGGCCATAATCTTATGTCGAATAGACAATAGTCAATTCTGCTGGTGTGATTGGTTTTGTTGAATGTGTGACGGCCTTTGGTGTCTGATTTGGTTCTGCCATTTAACGCCCTGAGCCCGAACTCCATGGTCAGTGACTTGACTTGGACAGAGATCTGCGTCCATCTCTTGATGAGTGGGATGGACAGGGCAGGGATAGACCATGCTCGATCCTCCTCGTTTGTGGACCTGAGATCATCCCAGTCAAGGGGTTCAAATGTGACATTGAAGTCCCCTGCCACAATGGTTTTATGATGGCGGGGATAGTTTTGCAAAAGGGCTGCCAGGGCTCAAAGGGTTTTGGAGACTTGACCCCCCCTGACCCCTCGGGTGTAGATATTAAAAATGTTCACCACAGTGTCAGGCCCAAATGATAAACGAAGGCCTAACAGGTTGGGAGAATCGGTGGGTAGCTGTGATATATGACAGCTAAGTGATGTTCTAGTCCAAATGGTCAGGCCCCCTGAAGGCCTGCCTCTCCTACTGGCCACAGTGGGGACGTGGAAGTTTGAATAGCCTGTTTGAAAAAGTGGGTTGATTGACCATGTCTCTTGGAAAATACATATGTCATGTTCATCAATAAAGGAGGAGAAGGATGGAAGAGGGAGAATAGATTTCAAACCTGCCACGTTCCATGAGACAAGTCGTACCCCAGTGAGTGGTTAAGCTATCCTGTCTAATTGCCTGGTGTTTGCATGGTTGGCTGCCAGAGGTTGATTTGGCGGGTGTGGTTGAGTGGGAAGAAGTGGGGCAATACCAATGTTTTCCAGGGAGACCTGAGGTGATTGGTGATGTTCCTCTATTGGAACTGACCTGGTCCTGGTGCGGGAGGTGCTTGCAGGCCTAGCCATCAGTTCTTGATTTGATGGACAATACTCCTGCAAGATGAAAGATGCATCATTGTCATGTTTGCACAGTAGACTGACAGTGGTCTTAGTGGGAGTGTCATGGATAGGGGAGAGAATACATGGACAGACAATGGCAGGGCTTAAGGCAGACCTGGGGGTGATAGGTGTTAGATGGTTGTGTGGTTTATCAGCATAGATTTGAGATGAAGCTGTAAGTCAATCATTTTCGCCAAGGATAGATACATTTTCTGCTGGGCGGTAGCTCGGGCAGTCCCCGTAGTACGTAGGTGGCCTAGGGTATTTAAACTGGATGTGTGAGTATGCTGGTGGGCTTGTTCTTGCATCTAGGGCCACCAGATTGTTCACCATGGCCCCGTCCTTGAGTGTCAGTTTTAAAATGTCAAAATGTGTTCCCGGGTCTGGCCATCGTACTACATTAATTATGTCCTCGCGTATTACGGAGAGACAGCCTCTTACATGGCGAATCCAATGTATTGCCTTGTTTTTAATAGAGTCTGTCGCTTCCTTATGTGTCGATGTGTTTAACTTGGGAACGTTAACCATTATTGGGACCAATCAGTGGCAGGCTGTGCGGAGTATTTTGAGGCAGTATTGCTCATGGGTTTGGAGATTTTGTGATGGACGTCTAGTGAATTTCCTACGCCTAAACTGTGGAGAAAGGGAGACTGGGATAAGTTCTTGGTCTTAACACCGACTGGGAGGAGGCCGTCACAATTGGGTGCTGAGAGAATGGGCAGATTTGTCGTGATGCCTGGTAGGGTTGGGTTTTGGGTAAGGTTCATAGTGGCCGTGTTATTTGCAAGAGTTAAATGTTTTACTATTGCAATTAAGGAGTTAACCATAAGCTTGAGTTCTATGACTTCCTTTTTTAGATCTTGTATGCATTGAATATGTTGTGGGTTTATGTGAGTTGAATCTGTGTTTGCGGCTACTGCCCATCCCGGGTGCCTGGGTCAATGTCATCGTGTGATTCTGGGGTGTTGATTAAAGGATTAAAGTGATTATTGCACTGGATGAAATCGTTAGAGCCCAGAGGTAGCTCTTCCACTAGAGATGGAGAGGTGTGGGTGATAACATTCCTGCTCTCTCCCTGCCCTGTAGTGGCTGTATCTTGTTGCCCACGTTTCACAAAAATCTCAGCGATTTTCTTAGGACCATCCCTCCTGTTGGTTGGTGAGAGCTCCCCCCCACCCCCGTATCAATAGAATTATTTCCCTGGGGGGTAGTTAAAATTCCATTACATTCACCCAGGAGAGAGTCGATTCTGTCCATAACGCAGTTGCCAGCTGCATGCTTGTGTCTTTTTCGCTTGGCTTTTAGCACAACCCCTGCCCCAGCCTCTATTGCTTTCCTTTTGCCCATCTGGGATGAATATTGGTGCAAAATTGATCTACAGAGTGTCAAATTTAATAATACAGCTTACGGGGGGCACAGTATTGGCAATAGGTCTAAGTCCAATGAGGCCTACTTGGATGGTAAATGTCAGGGGGGTGGCCCAGCCCAACCTCTGCCAGCCGCTGACAGGCGCAGGACGGGCCCGCACTTGGCCCGTGCTTTGCCCGGGCGTCACGCGCGCGCGTCCCGAGTGGCGCTGAATTTAAAGGGCTCCTGCCCTGTGTTGGTCCAATGAGAGAAGTCGGCAAGTCAAGTGCGTCCCGAGTGGCGGGAGCGCTATGCTGAATTTAAAGGGCTCCTGCCCTGTGTTGGCCCAATGAGAGAAGTAGGCAAAGTCAAGCACGTCCCGAGTGGCGGGAGCGCTACGCTGATTTAAAGGGCTCCTGCCCTGTGTTGGCCCAATGAGAGAAGTCGGCAAAGTCAAGCGCGTCCCAAGTCAAGCGCGTATTTAATTTATCTATAGGTCCCTAGTAAAGTGCACTAGATGTGCCCAGGGCCTGTAAATTAACAGATACTAGTGGGCCTGCAGCACTGATTGTGTCACCGACGTAAGTAGTACCTTAACCATGTCCCAGGTCTGCCATTGCCAGGCCTGTGTGTGCAGTTTCACTGTCACTTCGACTTGCCATTTAAAACTACTTACCAAGCCTTAAATGCCCCTTTTCTTACATATAAATCACCCCTAATGTAGGCCCTAGGTAACCCATAGGGCAGTGTGCTATGTAAGTAAAAGGCAGGACATGTATTCATAGCTTTTACATGTCCTGATAGTGAAAAAGCCACAGTCATTTTTCACTACTGTGAAGCTGCTCCTCTCATAGGCCAGCATTAGAAATTCCCTTATATGCTTTTAAGTGGTAATTTATGATCTGAGTGGAATAGACTTCTCATGTTTGGTATGTTTGAATGGTAGTGAAAAATTCTACTTACTGGTGAAGTTAGATTCTACATTATTATTTCAGAAATGCCATTTTAGGAAAGTAGGCCTTTCTCAGTACTTACTGCTCTCTGTGCCTCACAGCCTGTCTCAAATCCACGTCTGATCTGTGCTGGTTGGAAGCCCCCCTTGTGCATTCCACCCAGAGGACCACAAACACAGGACACGCAGCTGCATCTGAACGTGTCTGCATATCAATGGGTCTTCCTGGGCAGGAAGGGTAGAGGGGTTCTCACACTTCAAATGCCAGTGGCCTGACCTCACATGAAGGACTGATCACCTTCCGCAGGGCTCCTGGTAGGCAGGGCTGGGTTGAAAGGGGAACTTGTGCACTTCAAAACCCAATTTTCCTTTTGGGAATATATATATAAAGAGTCTGTGACTCTAACAAAACAGATACCTCTGGGCCTACAACTGGACTCTGTCAGAGGGACTGCCTGGCTAGTCAGAGGACTCATCCTGACCGCTTTGCTGGAGGGACTGCTGGCCTGCGTGTTGCCCTGCTGCCAGCTGGCCCCTGACTCAGCTAGAAGGGCTATGCCTTCCTCTACTAGTGCTCTCCAAGGCCTGGATTGAGCTTGCACCATGTTCTGAGGACTCAGGGCACCAAAAGACTTCACAAAAGTGAAGAACACATCGGAAAATTGATGCAATGCCTGCAAGATTCAACACAACGCCTATGGGATTGACACCATAGCTGTTGCCTCTTTACAACAAATTCTGGATTTTCCACACATTGTCCCTGGGCATCAAAATGTCCCTGCATCACACTGAGGAACCAAGGCTGGGGTCCTGGAAACTGAAGCATCACCTTGCAGAGTGGAAAAAATTACACATCACCTTTGCCACATCGGAAAAACCAATGCATCGCTTGACTTTTTGGTGCATCTCCTCCTCTGCAGCTTTCTGCATTGTTATTTTTGACGCATCCCAGGTACTGTGTGTTAAAAGGATACAACCATTGGTTCATAAGGATTGAGACTCATCTAAACCATCAAAAATTCATATATTGACTTGTGCATATTGAATCTTTGTCGTTTTGGACTTTTGTGGTGTTTTCACTGTGTTACTGTATGAGTGATTACAGAAATTCTTTACACATTGCCTTCTAAGTTAAGCCTGCCTGCCCTGTGCCAAGCTACTGGAGGGTTAGCACGGTATAATTTAGGTTGTATTGTGACTAACCCTGACTAGGATTCTGGTCCCTACTTGGACAGGGGAATACCTCTGCCAACTAGGGACCCACTTTCTAACACGCTTTGTCTGGATTTCCTTGGATTTAAAGATCAAATACTTCTCACTAAAAGGCTTTGAGGAAAGACTCATCATCATCATCATCATCAAACAGACTTTATTCGGCTTTCAACAGGCCATAAAAGTAACAAGTAGTAGTACATTAATAAATATGTATAAGAAAAATTATAAATAAATAGGGAAGATAATAAAACACATCATAATTCATTCAAGGACTGGTGTATAAAACTTGATAAATTTACATCAGTGCAAAATCGAGTTCGATTACAGTATTTTCTGGAGAGTGAGCAGTTTACCGGAAATTCCAAATTTTTCAAATAAAATTAGTTCAGTACGCCCATAGACTTCCTTACAGAGAGTACTGTACATAAAAAATTTGCTAAAATTCCACACATTTCAATAGCGGATAAAATCTGTAAACTAAAATACGCGTCGCGGCACTGACGCAAGTTAGTCGATCTTAAAAAAGGCAATAAAATACGTTTTCTTGGAATATCATAAAATTTACAAAAGAGGACCACATGCATTGTAGATTGGGGAGCTTTTGCATCACATGGACATACTCTTAAAACTGTACTCCAGTCGCACATAATCGGAAAGGTTACTAGCCGATGGAAGATATTTAAGCGGAATCTTGTAAGGACAAATCGATGTCTGGGATTTGCCACGCTTACTAAGTAGGGCTGGACTGCATCCGTCGACAGAATTAGTTGGTTAGACATTACTGTAGATTTTTTTGATTCCACTTCCCATCTCTGTTCATCCATGTGCTTCAAAGTCAGAGCCCTCAAATCTCTCCTGGTTATTTTTTCCAGTGATTGTGGGTTTTGGTAATATGCTTCACAGCCCATATTTTTAAAAAAGGTCATAATATATCTTAGCCAGGGAACTCTAAGCGAGTATGTTAGATTCATGCAGTCGGATAGTATTGCCTGGTTTAATCCGGTATGCTCAGAGGTCCACACTTTATGCCATAATAATAGAGGCTGTATCTTAATTAGGTCAGTTACAAAGTGGACCCCTAGTTCCGCATGGCTGATATATGATGACGTGCTATTTGGTGCCATTAGCAGGTGTCTCAGGAAGTCATTTTCCACCAACTGAATCGCATGGCAGTTCGTATACCCCCAGATACATGCTCCATAAGTAGCCGCCGGGATACATTTGGCCTTGTAGATTTTTACCATGTTTGACGGGGAGATCCCCCCTAGTTTTTTGGAAAAAATCTTCAAGGCCGCCGTTGTTTTGATAATCTGGTCTTTTTTTGTTTTCACGCAGTGTGCCCAGGTGGCCTGTTTATCGAACATTATGCCCAAATATGAGAAGGTGGGAGCTATCTTCACCTTGTCCTCGTGAATGGTGATTTTATAGGACTTGCTCAGTTTCCTGCCACAGTTCATTATGAACGTTTTCGAGCGGTTAACTGTGAGGCCCAGGGCTGTCATGTAATTTATACAAGTAGTTAGGAGTTTCTGGAGGGCTAGCGGTGTCCTGGCCATGAGTACTGCATCGTCTGCGTATAGGAGTGCAGGGACGGGGCGATTGCCTATTTGTGGGAGGTCTTTACAATTGCTTATCAATTCGCTTTCAAGATTGTTTATGTATAATGAAAATAGAAGAGGTGCGAGAACGCAGCCTTGACGCACCCCTCGGTATATGCCAAAAGACTTAGTGCATTCCCCTCTCATCCCGTACCTTACACTTGCTCTGCACCCAGTATACAGATCTCTTATGAAATGGACTATCGTTAGTTCGACCCCCATGCTTATTAGAATATCCCATAACTTTTCATGCAAAACACAGTCAAATGCTGA
This sequence comes from Pleurodeles waltl, assembly GCF_031143425.1. Taxonomy (NCBI): domain Eukaryota; kingdom Metazoa; phylum Chordata; class Amphibia; order Caudata; family Salamandridae; genus Pleurodeles; species Pleurodeles waltl. The sequence goes on along the minus strand of NC_090447.1, from coordinate 387,087,051 downwards.
GGACAAGTCTATAAAGGCCAGGTGCAAATTGCCCTCTCTGGTCTTCGTATACTTCCCCACTAGGATTGTTAAGTTCAGAGCCTGTTCCACTGAACCTAGTCCTGTGCGGAAGCCATACTGCACTGGTGATAGAATGTTATTTTCTTCCGACCATATTTGGAGTCTATTTAGGATTATTCTCCCCGCTAATTTGGCTGATGTATCGAGGAGAGAAATTGGCCTATAACAGGCTGGGTTAAGGCAATCCCCCTTTTTGTATATGGGTATGATGATAGAATGGCGCCATGTTGATGGTGGGCCTTGTGTGCAAGTGGCCCTCAGTACCTGCGTCAATAGAGGGCCCCATAAGTCGGTGTTGGTTTTGTATAGGTCAATTGGAACACCATCGGGCCCTGGTGCTTTTCCGGCTTTGCTTGTGTTTATAGCTTCTACTACCTCCTCTAAGGTAAACTGAGGTAATACTGCTAAGTGTCGATCTTCCTCAGGGTCTGGGGCTTTTAGAAGGTCCGGAGGGACTCTGTCGTTGTGTTGACAGTATATCTTGGAAAAGTATGTGATCCAGTCCTCTTCCGAGATGGCAATTTCCATTCTAGGGGTATTATTATCCCCTAGAACGGGAGTATTTATTATTTTCCAGAAGAGGGCATTGTCTTTCATCAGGCTGGCTCTGTGTAGATTGTCCCATAACTTCCCTCTCAAAGCGAGTTTCCTCTTTTTTGTAGCTGTCTTGTATGCCAATCTACAGGTACGTATTTCGGTCTGACATCTTATGGGGGCACTTAGGGCTTTTTTTAGTCTTGTGTGCGCTTTCGTACAATCGTGGTCAAACCAGCCGGTTTCCTTTTTCTTGCCCCCTGCCCCTCCTGTCCTAGACGTAAGGGCTTTTTTTACGGCGTGGGTTATCTGTTGGAAGGCACTTAGACATTGTCCTGGGGCCGTGTCATCACTAAGGCAATCAAGGAACACTTGGGTATGTTCACGTAATATATCTTTTAATAATGCCTGAGGGTCAGTCTGAGTCCATCTCAGTATATAACCATTACCCGGGGCTAGTACAATATCATTTACCATCGTTGCCTCTCTGGCTTTGGCCTGTGTGGCAGGGATTAATGAGAGTTCCAGGCTTTGAGGGAAATGATCGCTTATTGCGATGTCGTGGATTATGTAATTGGTAAAATAGTGAACAAAATGTGTTGACATTAAGATATAGTCAATAACTGTATTTGCGCCCCTTCCATTAAAAGTTGGTTTAAGCTGTAGTTCTTTGGGAAGTAATTCATTTACAAGAGACAAATTATGTTTTTGGGCCACTGAATTCATTGCCTCTCCTTGGATGGTATGTGAAAAGTGCGGTACTACGCCGATGTCTTCGGTATCCCAACCGCACACCTTTCCTGTGGGTTCCTTGCAAAGATGTACATTAAAGTCGCCCCCCCATATAATAAGAGTCTCACGTCTGTTACTCGTGCATATTTCCTCTAGGTCCTCACCCATCTCTGTTAAAATTTTGGGGACTTCTCTATGCGTTGCATTATTATAAAAGTTGATGAGTACTAGGTGCGTGTTCTGATCCAAATTGCATTCAATCATTTGATAATAGTTTTTTGTGATTTGCATTTTTGGGTTACGTAGCCATGCATTGTTTGAGATATATGTGCATAGGCCTCCCTTTGGCCTGCCGTGATTGGCCTGTACAGCTGGTGTATGGAATGTCTTGTACCCATTTATGTGGACTGGATTTAGTGTCCAAGTCTCCTGAAGACAGATGCAAGGAAAATCCCCAGTGAAATTCACCCAAAGATCGTTATTGATCTTGTTAGTTAGGCCTGCCACATTCCAGTAAAGTATAGTTGTTCCCATATGTTGATAGGGTTGGGGGTGCGCCTCCTCTATGGATTGTAAGGGTGGTACATCATCTTGGGTATAGATTATTGGGGGGAGTTGGTTTCCCTGATTCAAGCGGATGTCTATGATGTTCCTATCAAGTACCTTCTCGCGGAATACATCTCTCCTATTCTCGGTAGACCTTACTTTATTTGCATCCAGGGCAGGATCATATGGAAAATCTATCCTGTTCCTGTTTAGTCAATCCAAATCTTCTAGCGTTGTAAGAGGTTGAAATCTATTACTAAGAGGATTGTGGACCAGGGTATTTGGTACTTGTTCATTTACGGGTTGTGGATTCCTACCATTACGCCCCGGAGATCTTGGATAAAAGAATCCCAAGGGTAGCAGTGAAATTCCTTGGCAAGTGGCTTGTCTGGCACCTAATTTGTGGATGATACTATGCACCAAGTCTGGGGTCTTGAATGAAAGAACCACACAGTCTCCTTCCACTACTTTTTCCCTGTTTCCTATCCACTTGACTCTTCTTACCATTTTTATATCGTTAAATAGGACCCCCACCCCCCCAGGACCCAAACGTGTTCCTATCCAATTCAGGGCCTTATTCCTCAATGCCGGCCACGTTTCCCGGTGTTGGTCACCTATAGGGGGAACATTTGTCAGGACCACAACGTATGGAGTTGCCTCCGGAGGAAGATGTAAATGGTCACTAGGTATGTATGTAGGGTTCGAGGGTCTTGTTTCAATGAAATGAGACCTTCCTTTGTCTGTTTGGGGCATATTTGTCCTGGTTAGTGAGGGGGTATTGGTCAATGTGGGGACTTGTTTTAGATGAGTAGTTGGTACTGGTGGGAATGATTGTATGCTGGTTAGAGGCTTGTGAGTAGAGTGTGTATGGCTTGTACTTGCTGATATGAATGATACCTGTGGTTTAATCAAGAGCTTTGGGAATGAGTGTGGGTCATTAACCTTATCTAGGGGTATGGATTGAGAATTTCGCTCGAGGTTCGAATTTGGCAATATTAGGCTTGGGTTTTGTTTTGGGTCGTGTAAGGCCTCTGCGTGTAAGGACTTTACAAATCCCATGCCTGCCTCGACCCTACACTCCACTACTTTTAAGCGTTCCAGCAGGGAATCCAGTTTGGCCCCGAGTGATGATTTCATGCTATTTATTAGGTCACAGAGGTTGGCTAGGAGAGATCTAGTCGTATCAACTGGTTTAATTGGAAGTTTCTTCCGAGATGACTTCCTTAGGGGCTTTCTATCGAGTGTGGGTACCGAATCATTCTTAAGAGATTTTTTAGGGGTGTTGTCTGCCTTCTCTGGCGCTGGCTTCCTTTGGCGTTTAGCTTCAGGTGAGAGGTCATCTAATGAAAGAATTGAGTCTGAGATATTTTGAATGCATCCATTTTTATCTGTTGCATCTCTGTTCAGTGCTTCATTATTACACCTTGTAGAATCATCAGTTATCACCACGTGCGTTGGAGATTGGGTGTTATGTTCTTTGGATGTCAGAATTTTCCCCTCTACATTGGCAATTTGTTCATCAATCATACCCATGGCCCCTGAAATGTATTTTAAGATAGAGGTACTGTCTTTTAAGCTTGGGGGGTGGCTCAATTTTGAGTGCTTCCTTTTCCCCATATTTTATGTGATGTCACTCTGAATCCGATATGAGGAAAATGGGGTATTTATATATACGGTAAGTTGCACTTAATTAATTGTGTGAACCAAAGTAGCACCACCTCATCTAAGATAATTAAACGAATTGGCAGAAAGTAAATGTATAGAGAACACTTTGCCGACAGGTAGCAATCTGATTGAGTGTAAGTTAGAATTTAAAAAGGAAAAAAGTAAAAATAGGGAAAGATAAAAAATAAAAGGATAAATTGTCACTTGTTTGTCCCGCGTATGGTAGCTCCTGGGATGTTCCTACACTTGGTGTCCCACCGGGGCTGAAGGCGAATTCCAAGGTTTCCCAAGGAAGCCATTGGCTGGGTCAAGATGGACGATAGTTCCTTTGTCTTCTCAATTCCGGTTAGTTTTACTCTTTCCTTTATAAGCTAGGGCCCTCGGAAAGCAGCTGAAAGAGGGGGGGCCCAGCCCTGCCTCTTCCTGGCAATGACGGGCAAGGACGGGCCCGCCCTTGGCCCGGGCTTTGCCCGGGCCCCGCCCGCGCGCGTCCCACGCGGCGGGAGCGCGAAGAAAATTTAAAGGGCTCCTGCCCTCGTTAGAGTCCCCGGCTGCAAGCGCTTCCAGCGACGGCGGGAGCGCGAAGAAAATTTAAAGGGCTCCTGCCCTCGTTAGAGTCCCCGGCTGCAAGCGCTTCCATGGAGTCTAAGAGTGAGTTTGACATAGAAAAAGTTTCTTGGGGAAAAATCAGAAACATTATGAGATTGTTGATTTAATCTAAGAGGGCAGACAAGACTTGAGTGAAGGAGTGTTTACATTAAATTGTCCCAATATTTTAATAGTTTATCTGCTGTGGAAAAGTTGATACAGTGGAGGAAACTTTAAAATAAAACTGTTTGATAACTTCTGATCCAAGCACAAAATAATTACTAAAGAGACTTTGGGGCATATTTATACCCCATTTGCGCTGAATTTGTGTCATTTTTTTAATGCAAATTCGGCACAAAACTATCTCCATATTTATATTTTGACGTTAGACCAGTCTAACATCAAAATATTGGAGTTTGCACCATTTTTTAGATGCGTGAACCTACCTTGCGTCAATGAGATGCAAGGTAGGCATTCCCATCTAATAAATGGTGCTAACCCTATAGCCCCATATTTAGCCCACATGCTAAAATGACGCACAGGTGGGAAAAGGGGCTAAATAATGGTGCAAAGCTTGCTTTGCACCATTATTTAACGCCTGGGTCAGACCATGCGTTAAGGGCCCTGTGGACCCATTTCCATGGTTAAGCACCATGGAATGGGTCCACAGGTGCCCTCCTCAAGCCCCAGGAACACGCCCACCCACACCAGAGGGACACTGGAGGATGGGGGACCCCACCTCAGGTAAGTAAGGTAAGTATAGGTAAGTAATTTTTTTTTTAATTAAAGTGCCATCCGGGCCCAAATACAATTGTATTTTGTAAGTTTGCGCCGCTTTCGTGTCAAAAAATGATGCAAACGCAGCACTAAAAAAGTATAAATATGGGCCTGTGTGTGTTGATGGGGAGAAAAGATGTAAAGCCACCATGGCACCCACAAACCACTTCCTGTGGCATGGATAAGTCACCCCTTTAGCAGGCCTCACAGCCCTAAGGCAGGGTACACTATACCACAGGTGAGGGCATAGTTGCATGAGCAATATGCCCGCAGAGTGTCAAAGTCCATTCTTAGACATTGTAAGTGCAGTGCGGCCATATTAAGTACATAGTCTGGGAGTTTGCCATTACGAACTCCACAGCTCCATGATGGCTTTACTGAGGACTGGGAAGTTTGGTATCAAACTTCTTAGCACAATAAACCCACACTGATGCCACAGTTGGATTTATTGTAAAATGCACCCAGAGGGCATCTTAGAGATGCCCCCTGTATTTTACTCAACAGTTCAGTTTAAGGCTGACCAGTCTGTGCCAGCCTGCCTCTAACAGACAAGTTTCTAACCCCACAGGGTGATAGATTTTGTGCTCTCTGGGGCCAGGAACAAAGCCTGCTCTGGGTGGAGGTGTTTCACACATCCCCCTGCAGGAACTGCAATACTTGGCAGTGAGCCTCAAAGGCTCAGGCCTCCTGTTACAGTGTCCCAGGGCACTCCAGCTAGTGGAGAAGCTCACCTCCTGGGCCAAGCCCCACTTTTAGTGGCAGGTCTGGTGGGAAATTAGGAAAAACATGAAGGAGTAACCACTTCAGCTAGGAACAACTTTGAGGTGACAGGAACAGAAGTGCCCCACCTCCTTGCAGAATCCTCCATCCTGTTTTGGGTGAGAGGGACCAATAGGGATAGGAATGTACCCTCTTCCCAAAGAGAGTGGGCACAGGAAGGGTGTAGCCACCCTCAGGGACAGTAGCCATTGGCTACTGCCATCTGGCCCCTATAACACCCCTAAATCTAGTATTTAGGGGCACTCTTGACCCTTACTCACCAGATTCCTGGTGACATCACAAAAGAAGAAGTAGGAAGGACACTAAGGCAGACCCCAGCAGTGAAGGCTCCAGACAACAGCTGACCTGGCCCCAGCTCTACCGGCCTCTCTGCAGCTTTAACACTCCTGTTACAAAAAGGTGATGCATTCTGCAGGACCAGAGACCTCTGCCCAGCAGGACCAAGAACTACTGAGGACAGTGGCCCTGTCCAGAAGAAACCTCCAAAAAGGATTCCAGAACCATCCCAGATCTGCGAGCCCTGCCCACTGCACCCACTGTCTGATTCTAGGTGGCCACTGGTCCAGAGAAGGTCCCCAGGCAATTCTAACTTTGAGTTTACCCAGGGTTGACCCCTCCTGGCCAGCACAACAATGCCTGCAGCCTGAATCCATCGGATCCCCCTGACCGTGACCAGATCCAATGAAGATTTCCAACTCCCAAAGGTACCCCTGCACCCGCAGCCCCCTGGCCTTGGGGTATCTGACTGATGGGCCAGCAACATCCAGCAGGCAGCTCTCCTACTTGTCCAGCCTTTGGTTTTCTGCAACCGACCCCTGAACCCAGCCTGCAGCATCTTTTGTGAACCCCGGAGTCCCCCAATTGAAAAGCTTTGGGAGCTCAGCAATATGTTTTCACCCTGCACCCAGCTACCCCTGTGCCGCTGCGGCTGTGTGTATAGTGTTGACCTGTGCCCCCCGCTGCTGACCTAAACTCTCCACAGGCCTGTGTCCTGAAACCACAGGTATTTACCTGTAATCTGCTTTCTACTGTGCATCCCAAGTCCTCATAGCATTCTACTGAAAACCCAATGCCAACTTTGACCGCTGTATCCAGATGGACCTGGTTGCTGGTTGTGCACTTTTGGGGTCAACTTAAACTTTGACCTATGGACATTCTAACCCCCAAAGACTGGGATCGTAAGTCAAGTACTTACCTGTTAAATGTGTTAACACTTTTCCTCCCCTAGAGTTCTGTTGATTCCTACGAAAAATTGCACTGCCAACTTCTAAAATTGAAAAGTGTTACTTACTTCTAAACTGCGTTATCCGCAAAACCCACCCAAAGTACATTTGATACTTATGTCTGATACCTACTTACAACTGTACTTACCTGCAACAAAGCCCTTCTGTTTCTAGTAATAAAGTAGCAAAATATATTTTTTGCTATATAAACACATTGGCCTGGAGCTAGTCATTGAGTTTGTGCCTCATTTCTTGACTGTGTGTGTACAAAATATGCTTTGTACTACCCTCTGATAAGCCTAACTGCTCTACCACACTGCCACAAAAGAGAACACTAGTAATATCTACTTTAGCCTCTGTTAAGCCTCTGGGGAACCCCTGGACTCTGTGCATCATATACCTCATGTTTGTTTAGTATATACAAAGCCAGTTTCTACAGGTTGGACCACCTCACCTAACCACTCCTCTGGTTCTGGAAAGTTCTTCCCTTACCCTGTGAGGGCTCCAATCTGTCTGGGGTTAAAAAGGCTGTTGTTAAGTTTCTGTGTGTCTATTGGAGGCAAAGTATTTGAGGTTTAAGTGGGGCAGGGTACAGCTCCACCACCAGCCATCCTGGCAAAATGCCCATCCTGCCCACTCCAAATGCCCTTTATGTCACTGTCTAGAAAGAAAATACAAACCCCGACAGCAGAGCCACCCTTAATCATGTTACCAAGGATACTGGCAGAAGGCTCAAATGGTTTCTTTCAAACTTTCCTTAAAATGACATATTCAAAACTGTGGCTTAAAATCCGACTTTACAATTCAAGAGGGTTTTAGATTACAATTCAATTGTGTCTAAGCAGCATATCACTATCTGCTTCCAATCAAAAGGTAGCAGTTATTAAATATAATAAGGTACCCAGTGTTAGTCGATGGAAAAGACAGGCCTTACCACAGTGAAAAGAGAGTTAAGATGTTTTTCACTGCCAGGTCTTGTAAGACTTAAGTAGAAATATTCTATTTTTTAAATACCATGCATCCTGCCCTAGGAGCTGTAATATGTCAGAAGTAAAAAGGAGGAATGTTTAGCCGAGGCAAACTGTTTATATTACCAGGTCAAATGGCTGTTTAAAACGGCAATAGAGGCAGCAGTAACAGGCCTGAGACATGTTTTAAAGGGCTGCTAGAGTGGGTGGCACAATGCGTGCTTCAGGCCAAATAGTAGCATTTTATTTGCAGACCCTGGTTACATGTATTACCATACAGTAGGGACTTACAAATGACGTATATGTGCCACTTAGGTGTAGGTCAATTTCACCATGTTCTCCAGCACAAGCACTTTAGCACTGGTTGGCAGTCCTAAAACAATAACAAAATTAATTCAGCAAATAATAGGAGGGATTGCAATTCCCCTTTCATTTTTCCATTTTAATAATTTAAGACACAGCCACAGCCCAAATACCTCCAGAAATTCAACATTTGGCAGAAAGCTAAGCCTTCTTTCAGAAAGAGTGCTTTTTGTGATTTGTGGTTAGATCCTTTCAGTAGTTTATGATAGCTTGTAGTGCAACAGCAGATGTTGTTTCCATGGCTACTGTGTCTTGACTTATTCAATATATACTGTCTCTGACTCCAAGTATATAAATATTTAAAAATTGATTCCGTTCAGGGAGAATATTTCCCCTGATTTCCTCAGTTCAGGTTCTTGTCACATATTGTAAATGTGACAAACGCTGCTGACAATTTCTTCTCTCCAGTAAGTATAGAAAAAAATGCCTGGTGTCTTCACCCTAATCATCGCTCATGAAAAGCGTCTTGGTGTTGTTGTTCAACCTGTCCAGTAGCCATGATACAATTGGAGAATGTTATTAATTCCCACATAAAGGAAAATCAACCTAAAACTTGTCTGCTGCAAGTGTAATCCTCAGGGGCAAGGAGTGCATTGGTATGTGTTATAAGTACAGGATATAGTTCAATTTGGAATTGGATGGTCACAGAAGCCGATTAAATAATGTAATGGTTTTCATATGATTCACCAATTCTCCCTAGAGCCCTAGAAATGCCCAGGAAAATCTTCTACTAAAGTCTTACGTTTGAAGTTGTTCTTTCCAGGTTTCTGGGCTCAAACAGTAAAAACGAGTTTGATTTTCTATAAAACTCAACTTTATAAAAGTTACTAGATTCTTGAGTCCAAATTATGGAGTCGAGTACCCAAGAAAAGTAGTCTCCTTTTCATGCTCTCGTAAAACTACTGCAAAATGATAGTACTGTTTCTATGGGAGTTGCAAAATGTCTAGGGATCCTTAAGGGGTGAAAAAAAAGCCAATAAAAGAAGCCACCTCATTGGATATGCAATGCACACTGTTTAAAAACAAGTTTATACCCTCTAGAGATGAGGATCCCAACAATTTGCAATATACCATTTTACCGTTGTTATTTCAGTGAGGCAGACTGTTCCATCCATCACCATCAAAGTATCCAAACATAATGAACCAAGCCAGCAAGCAGTCAGTGCATCAGATGGACCGTCAGTTGCACCACCACAAGGTGATGATGAGATTTTGGTGCCTGATTCCACCTCTAGATCGCGTGCTGGAACAAATCCAGTGAAGGAGTCATTGGTGTGACAGTTATTCACACACCCTGCAGTGCAAAAAATTGAATGACTCCTGATGACTTGTACCTTGGGGAACTGACTATCACAGTGAGAGCATTCTGGCATGTACTCAGTTGAGACACGTTGCAACAAAAGTCGCTTTGACGTGCACACAAATGAGTAGTCAAGTGAGCAGTTGCTGAGGCAGCTTTAAGAAGGAGAATCTGTGCCCCCGGAAGAACAACAGGCACAGGAGGAAGAGGATCCCAAGTTGCAGTACTTCTCCACATACTGAATTGGGCGCATTAAAGTGATTTGTTCTGGGTAGAAGAATATATTGGTTACTTTACTGGCAATGGATGCCCATCTCAATAACAGCCACAACAATATCTACCAGTCATTCCCAAAAGTATACAGACCCCTGCAATCTATGAGTTTTAGGCTCTGTGTTCCACCCTCACTGCATACACTCACAATTCCATGCTCTGTGTGGTTTGATGTCTGCCAGATGTCAGGCCCTGCGCCCAACCTTGCACTGTGCACAGCCAAAATATTTCTGCTGATGTTGAATTTCAAAGCCTGGCCTGCAAAGCTCTGCCATCTACCACTGCAGTGCACCGGTAAAGGAAGTGTACAGTGAGCTTCGACCCTTGGTACAGGTTTGGAAACAGTTTGCATACCAAATCTTCGGTATATTTAGATTTCAGCGTTTTAAAATAAATCATGGTGTGCGTGCAGTCATGCTGCGCATGTCTAATAGCCAAGTGTTGTGAGATGTAAGCTGTCTTATTACAAGCATTGCACAGAGACTATTATTCCCTAACACTCATAGCTAATTTGTGTACATTATAAGGCTACTCATAAACTAAGGTTGAAACGCGAAAATGGCCTATGTTTAATATCATCACAAAGTCAGAAATTCACTGAAAACAATATAATTATAGTTAGGTTTTCTTAAAACAAAATAATGTACGTTTAACAATGCGCTGAACCTCACTGAAAAAAAAACACAGTTAAAGTGCAGGTATCGTTACTCCACTGACATTCTCCATTTATGGTTCAGTGAACTAACCCAATACCTAACCCTCAGTGAGTAGCCTTCCCACAATGCACTTACACTCTGAAGACCAGCATCAGCATGTAAATGTATGTTATTTGTTGCTCAAAATAGCATGCGTTATTTCACCTCTATTGCAAGCACTACTCTTCTACCAAAAATCCCACCATTCCGTTTAAAAGAATCCGAAAACATTTATCAAAAAAGTATTTTGAATTACAGCAGCTGAGACATATAATGTGGATTTGAAATTGTTAGTACTGTCGGAAATAAATTCAGCAAACTGTTCTTTCCCCAGTGACTGTCGCAAGGGTGACAGATGGCAAAGAGCTAATGGAACAGGAAGCTATCGAAGAACTGAGCAAAAAAAAATTACGAGAGCTTACACAAGGCTCCAAGGGATCTTTCTTGCTTCACCACGGGTCAATCAGCCCAAGCGTCCATAAAAGGGTCTCTACCTTCCAGCGTACAATCACATGGCAATAAAGTGCTGAGGCCGAAAGGGGCGCCTGATCCCCACAGTGCTAAAGGTTATTAAAAAGTGCTACAGAAGCACATCTTGAAATCTGCCAGTGAGGGAAACAGGAATGTCCACAGGGATGAATTAAGTCTGTTTTCGGCAGCACAATACAGGTCATAAAAGTCAGGCTCTCATTATGTACTGGAAAAGCAAGGGTATGTGTTAACCATTTGAATTCAGAGCAGGTGTAAGCAGTAGGTCACAGTTAGTTGATATTCAGAAATGTTATTTCAAACACAAAAAAAGAGTACGGGTGCTTATTAAGAAACACTCATTATTATTAAATTGTATTATCACATCTCAAAATAGGTTTTGAGGGTGGCTTATCCATTGTAGATAATTGTGGGTGCAAATGTTCTCTTTGAAGCAACTCAAAGTCTCCGGATCTTAGAGGATCATTGCCAAAAAAGAAAAAGAATAATAAAATCATCCCGTAATATCCCACAATAATGTGTCCTAAGAGACATATTTTAGTGCTCATCCGCACAATTTTAGGTTTACATCTTTTTTATTGAGATTAAACATTTTCAACACAGCAATTAGCAGTAGTTGGTTACTGATTAACTCAAAGCTTCCTGTCACCAAAATACTCTAGGAAAGCGTCACAGGCGTCAAATATCTCCCTCCACCTCAATCCCATCGAGTATGTTTGTGAGTCCCTGGACTCGTTATCACTCTTCCCCACTCGACTTTGGCTTCGCAGCTGTCGTTAATAAAGGGTTGTGTCTTTTCTGCTGGTTCTAATCTCAGGTCCCGCAGATATTTCGACACAATACTCTTTAATTTCTGAAGATACGTGCTGAAAAAATAGCAATGAATCCGATTCAAAGAAGACAATCTTCTCCTGCCGTGACTCCATAATGTTTTCCTTGCCAAGCAACTCCAATAGACTATGTTGCCATTCTGTTTCAATGACTACGTTCGCCTTAGCCCATAATGCTGGTATCATTTGATTGCTGTGCAAAATCCCATCAACAGCTGTTTACCCCTAAGTGGATGCCACGCCTGTTTGTTAGATGGTCCTAAAAGCATATAGATTGGAAATCAGGTGGTTCTTAGCATGAAATCAATAGAATCCACTACATTATTCCAAAAGGAATAAACCTTAGGGCTTCCCAGAGGATGTGTATCCTGCATCTCTATTTCCCCACACCTTGCTCAAGAGAAGTCCAGTTTTAGGTCATCCTACCTAGGAAATTGTGATGGGTTGTATCAATGAACTATCGTTTTAGCCATTATTTCCCTCCTTACAGTGCTCCTGGCAGTAGTAACATGCTGTTAGACAAACATATTGTTCCATTCCATTCTTTGCCCAAAAATGCTCAGCCAAGGTCTCCTTTCCAGCACCTCGGAATCACACAGGCTTTGGTGGGTTACTAATATTCTGTAAAGATCCGAAACATGCAGTCTATCACTATACTTCGAACAGAACTAATCTTGAGTTCAGTGAGCTGACGAGGAATCAAAGGCCCAATGGGGTGCTGCAACGTCCAGTGTCTAATTTGGTGGAACCAAAATCCTTTGATCTCATAACTCCCCTGCACAGATCTGAGGCAGATATGGGTCAAGCAGAGATGTCTTGCACGACAACAGCTGCTGTCACTCAAGAGTAATAGAGCCTGGGGTGGTGGAAGGGCCTTTTGTTACCAAAATGAGCTTGTAAATAAGACAATGCAGCATCAAGAAGGCCTGAAAGCAGAGGCTGACATGACGAATTCAGGGGTCTGAGGTGTCCAATATCGTGCATTACCCCTCGGTCCAACAACCGAAATGCTGGAAGGCCTGCTTCACATAGATAAGCAATACCTAGCTGAACATTGAAGAAAGCTTCGAGGTGGAGGACCTCCAAAAGGATTAGTGATGGTATGATGTGGAGGGGAAGAAGTGAGGCCTATCATGTGTCAAAAGCGATTCTTAAAAAAAAAGATTAACTTCAGGCTCAGAATGGAGGAGCTCAAGTAAGAGAACATTAATGACTGATGACATACTAGTTAGGAACTGGCACCTTTTGAATTTGTTTTTCAGAAAACTTTTAAAGACCCATAATTTGCTCAGTAGTTGCTCCCATACAGTTGCTGTTCTACTGCTCTTACATCTTGATGCTGTTAGTGCTGGGACACCTTTTCGGAGGTAGCCGCGTGTTTTAGAAATGCTTTTGTATTTGTATTTGAAATTTACAGGGGGAGCAACATCACCTCAGAGAAAGGTTATAAGTGACAAAACCTCTGAAGATGGATCTGCTAGATAGTCAATCCAAAGAGGATTGCTTGACTCAGGGAACCAACCTATTGCAGTTGCAAATACTGGACAGAACTGGTGCAAGCCAAGAAACTAGAAAGCTGACAACAAACTATGAAATATAAGGGTATAAGCCATTCATGACATGAATACTCTGGAGATGAGGACGTCTCATGGCTGTAAAGAAAGATACAGTGAATCCTGGATAACAGGTCATCTCTTGACACAAACACCCACTGTTTTTTTTAAAACGAGGCACCTATTGGGCATAGCATACTGACGTATTTGGGAACAGGGGACTATAACTACCAAAAACTAAAGCATGAAGATGACACAGGGGTGTTGAACCCACTTGTGGGGTGCTAGACAGAAGCTGATTGAGGTTGGAGTACGGTCAGAGGGTGCGTGATGTAACCCTTTAATCCAGAACCTACAGTAACTAAAACAATTGGTTCTGGGCTCTACTTTGAGGGCAGAGATGAAACACAGCTCGTATATATTGGCCTATTATTCTTCCACTAGAACCAAACAGAATGATGGGGCATTTTTTTCTGGAAGAGACCTCCCGTTCGTAGTCACAGACATAAAAACTAACAGGGTAGGCAGATAGTTGGTGTTGATTGGCTCTCTTTGGGGCAACCTATAACACTTGCTTTGGTTTACTTTCCAAATGTTGCTCAGATTCATGAGGAGGTACTTTGAGACTCATTGGAGGTCCGCAAAAGGAGAAATTATTTTCACCATGGATTTCAATCTTGCAAGTGACTCCCAGAGCGTAAGTTAACCCAGGGTGTATATGCAGGTGGGGACCTTTTGTGTATTTAATGACCTTTTAGAAATAACATAAACTGCAGATGTCTGTTATAGAACTCAGAGATGCAGGGAGGGAGCTACATACATAGATCATAAATACACATTTTACTCACACATACACCACACATGCTGATGGATAGATTTTATATTAATGAGCAAATTGCTACTTCTCAATGTCACTGGGTAGATCAATGTTCAATCACGGTGTCTTATCATGCTCCAGTCCCTATGATGCTGCAAATATGTTATGACCTTACGTGGTTGTGTAAAATATTGATTTAAACATATCAGGAGACAGAAATATCAGTAATTAACTATTGTGACACTCAAATACTGTGATGCACAATTATCACTGATAAGAATATCGTTTTTTGAGGTGTGTAATATCGTTGTAAATGATTTAATTTTTTAACATCATTTTCATCAATATAGTGGTCAAAAATATCAATATATTATTTTTATGTGCTACTGTTGTGTATATATAAATGCTAATAACTGCTTTTAAACTATTGTATATATAAATGTTATTAACTGGTTTTAAAATAAATCTTGTAATTTTAAGTGATTTTTAATTTGTTGTTAATATTTGATAGTAGTTTATAGTGTTGTGGTTTGTTGGGTTCGTAAGGGAATAGGGTGGGAAGTAAATTAGATAATAATTGATTAAGAATTATTTATTAAATTGTATTTATTTATGTGTTTGATATTTATTATATAATTATGTGATACCGATTTAAGTTTGTTTTATGTTTGTTATATACGTCTTAGTAGTGGTATGTGGAAGTTATTTAAGTAATAATGTATTAACAATTAATTACTAATTCCCAATTAATTCTTTATTTTATTGAATACTCATTTATTCTACTTATATTTTAGTTGCATAATGCTAGGTATAGTACACCAAGTAGTAATTAGTTAACTATTATTTATTATTTGGAAAATAATTATTTTATTTTATTCTTCTTCTTATTATTATTATTATTTATTATTATTATTATTAGTTGTTAATTATTTAATTTATTTTAAATATGTAAGTTCAGGAATAGTTATTTTTTGGTATTGATTTTTACTGTCTTTAGGCATAAATTATTACAGATCACAGTTACCACAAAGTGAACATCCAGAGCAAGTAACAAAGCAGAAAAGCCAAATAAGTATGTTAAGAAAAAACAATTAAATCCCCCCACTTTACTGCTCTACCGCAATCGATGCTGGAGAAGCATCTAATACAACATGATGGGTTTTAGACTCGGCATCCTTGGCGTGGTCTCTCCTAACTTTTTGCCTCTGTTTCCCAGTTTGTTGATGTGTGCTGGACACTGTTTTTGCAGTTGTTGATACGCTGGGAACCTTACCACTGCTATCCAGTGATGAAGTGCAAAAGTGTCTATGTAAAATGTATGTGTCATTGACTTTCCATGATTGACATATTTGATTTACCAGTAAGTCCCTAGTACAGTGCACTAGAGGTGCTCAGGGCCTGTAAATCAAATGCTGCTAGTGGGCCTGCAGCACTGGTTGTGCCATCCACATTAGTAGCCCTGTAAACAGGGCTCAGACCTGCCACTGCAGTATCTGTGTGTGCAGTTTTAAAACTGCCAATTCGTACCTATTTGCCAGGCCTAAAAAACTTCCCTTTTCATACATGTAAGGCACCCCTAAGATAGGCCCTAGATAGCCCCCTGGGCAAGGTACAGTGTATATTAAAGGTGAGACAGGTACCTATGTGTTTTACATCTCCTGACAGTGAAATACTGCAAATTCGGTTTTCACTGTTGCAAGACCTATCTCTCTCATAGGTTAGCATGGGGCTGCCTTTAAATGTTGTTAAAGTGTAGATTTCCTTTAGGAGCAGATAGAAATATGGACTTAGGGTCTCTGAGCTCACAATTTAAAAATACATCTTTTAGTAAAGTTTGCGTTTGAAAATGCCACTTTTAGAAATTAGCCTTTTTTTGCTTAAACCAATCTATGACTGCCTGTTTGTGAGTTCCCTGTGTGGGTCAGTTTGACAGTTAGGCTGTTTGCACTTCTTCTCTAGGTAGTGACACATAGGGAGCTGGGTGTAGCCTGCATATCCTGATGAGTCATCTGTGCTGGGAGGGAGGGAAGGAGTGGTCACTCACACCTGACAGGCCTGTGCCTGCCCTCACACAATGCAGTTTCAAACCCCTCTGTGTGTGTCTGGGGCCTGACCTGGGCAAGGCAGGATCTTACAAACAAGAGCGACTTTCCTTTGAAGTTTGGTACTTCAATGGCAGAAAGTGGTATAAGTAGTGACCCCAAGCCACTGAAAATCAGCTCACTTCTGGATTCAAGAGGAACCTCTGCCAAGGAGAAGAGCTGGAGAGCTGAGCAGAAGTACTCCCCTGCCTGTGACTGTGCTTTGTTGGGCTATCCTGCAGTTGCTGCTTCTGTCTGCGAAAGGGGACAAAGACTGGACTTTCTGGTATAATACTGCTTGAGAAGAATTTCCAAGGGCTTGGACTGAGGTTGCCCCCTGTTCTGAAGTCTCAGGGCCATCAAATACTTCTTCTGCCAGCACCTAGAATCTGATGAGACTCCTGCCCTGCCATGTGGTGCCTAATCCAGTCCCTGGGCACATGAAAGGAGAAGCTGGTGAAAATCCAAGAAAACCAACTTCGGACCCACGCCGTTGATGAATCCTGTGATGCCGCCTGCAACAGGAGCCATGGTCCTCGCTGTAGTGTGATGACCCTCGTAGGCCTGACACCGCTGCAGCCCCACCGAAGTCTGCAACTCTGTTGAAGTCACTGCACCACATCTTGACCACCGGATATCAACTCCACCCAAAGTGTGCGGATCTCACACTTCGCACCAATGTCGCCTCACCTCCACTGAACTGAAGCAAGGACCCGACACCTCATTGTGATGCATCTGCTCCTTTTCCCCGCAGCACTGGAACCGACATTGCCTCAGATCCAGCGACGCCACGATCCCTGACTCCGTGCATCGGCTTGTTTTCACATTTAACTAAGGTGTTGTACCTGGGGGTCTGCGTGACTCCGTAACCCACTCCATTGGCCTCAGATTGTTGGGAGCAATGTCGTGACAACGCCGTGTTATCACTTCATCAAAGCATTTGTGTTTCTAGGTGCTATTTTTGGGTTCAATCTTTAAAAATTAATAACTTGACTTGTGTATGTTGGATCTTTTTCATGTTGGTCTTGTTTTGTTCATATAAATATTGGCTATTTCCCTAACCTGATGTTGAGTTATTTATTAGTGTTCTTACTGTATTACTGTGTGTGTGGGTACAAATACTTTACACATTGTCTCTGAAGATAAGCCTACCTCCTCATGCCAAGCTACCAAGGGGGTGAGCGGGGGTTAAATGAGTGTGATTCTCCTTTACCCTGCCTAGAGTGAGGGTCCTTGCTTGGACAGGGGGGTAACCTGACTGCCAACCAAAGACCTCATTTATAACAATGGGCAACGACTGTGCTTACATGTCCAGTGTGATATCCTAACTCTAATTTCACTCTTGGGACTCTTCCATGGTGCCCCTTATCTCGAGGTATTGTAACCTTGTCCTTCTCCTTAAAGTTCTGCAGCCTTGGCTCATTCTCACCCCTCTTATGCCACATGCTAACCTAGGGTGGTCTGGCATCAGGCGGATCCAGTTGGTTCGCAAGGATTACCACCCATGCACAAAAATCATTCTCTAGTTTATAATCACTCCTACATTTTTGCATCCTGCTCTCTTTGACCACTGTCTACTCTGCCATATCTCTCAGCCATTCATGCGCCACTGGGAGGGTAGAGCACACCAGTGAACAGCCATACTTCGCTTAGCATGGATCAGTCCCAATAGCAGGAACCATCTACAATTTTTTTACGTAATGGTATCTGCCCCAGCAAGCATTATCTGGGATCCCTGGGGACCCCCCATTCTGTAGAAGTACTTAATCTGTCTTTTGCCAGGACATATCAAGCATGGGGCACCACCACAGCATGTGCACAAGTGCAGGATGTCTGCTCCGTTTGCCAAGCAGCAGGGGCAGTCAGATGCCCTTTCTGGGTAAGTCATATGCAGTGTCACTGGCATTAGGTATACCTGATGTATAGCATTATAGTGGATTCATCTGAATCTTGCATTAGACGGGATCATCTGCCCCAACACATGTATACTCTGTTCTGCACTGGCAGTGCGCCTAATGGAGTATCATCTCTGAGCACCCTGTAGATATGGGTTATCAGTTTCTGGGCCCAGCCATACTGCATAAGATCACCACTGTACGGAATTCCACAGGAGTTTTGGGAAATGTGGGCCATATACTCCGAGCTGTGGCTGCCATTTTCGTAAAATGAAAAAACTGCCCTCATTTGACCTTTGCACCACTGTGTAATTCATTTATGCATAGTTTGGTCCTTGCTAAAACTGAGTGGTACTATCTTATATGGTATTGACTCATGTTTATTTCTTTTAGATGCTTCCTACACATGCTGTTAGTCCTGATGATGGTCCGTTGGAAATGTATTTACTGTTGGGGTCGAAACATCAAGAAAGTTAACGTGGACTGTTTGCAAATTCTTAGTTGAGAATTTGTGGCACTCAAGATATGGGTGCCGTACAAGAAATCACAAATTAATTGACAGCCACATGTTGATGTATATATTTGTTAATAATACTGGTGCTCTTTAAGTTCACTTATTCACTCTCACTGTGCTGTCACCTGGTGGGAGCACCTGGTTTTTATTGACTTTTTATTGAAAATTATGTAAATAAAGTCAATCAACAAAGCCTCACCTTTTGGGAGGTGGTACTATTGCCATGGAAGTCGAGGCTTAAACTTCCCATGCATTGACCATTTGTTTTCTCATTTACGTACTTACCTGGGTCCATGGGTGACAAGGGCCGCCTCTTTTTTGTTAAACTACTATCCGTGTGAATGAGTGCAGGGACCACATAAGTGAACCGGGTGCATAGGGGTCTCAACTTATTTCCTGCCCCCTCCTAAAGCCCACACACGTGCCTCAGCAAATGGGAACTGAAGCAGGAACCCATGTCCCCATCACCAGTAGTTCAGGTGGAGTCATCGTGCCACAGGTGCCTCTTAGCAGTCTCTTCTCCCATTTTTTCCTCTTGTCCAGCCAGTGCACTGCATGCTGGAGCTGTGACGTGAGATAGTAAAGCTCTAAGCTGGGAAGCTCTAACCTCCAGCAGCTCCAGATTTGCTTCAAGGTGGCAAGGCTGACCCGCTTCCATCTGGATGCCCATAACAGTTCAACAATGAGCTTGTCAAGTTCTACAAATTATTTACTATGGACAGGAAAAAATGGTCCCTGGAAGATAGAGAGACAGCATGGGAGTACTACCATTTTGACAAGTGCCACCTTGCTCATTAATGACAAACCAAGGGTATTCCAAAATGGAATCAACGTTTGGAGGCCTTCTAGAACTCTGCCAATATTCAGGGCTTCCAATATCACTGCTTTCCTTGCTATTCGTATCCTGAGGTATCTGATACTAGTGGCCTGCCACGGAAGCCCAAGTGCCTGGAGATGTTGCAGTGGAGTCGCCTCCAAGGTACCCTAGGGGAACAGCCTGGACTTATGCCAATTAACCTGTATTCCTAGGACCTCTTTGAATTCTGCCAAAACCGTCAACTTAAAGGGGACTGAGTTCTCTGGTTGCCTTAGGTATACTAATGTGTCATCCATAAATAGGGAGACTATGTAGGTTGTCACCCTGACCTGTATTCCCCACCCGTGAAATACTGATCATAGTTTGCAGGCCAGTGACTCCATCGCCAGTTCAAATAGCAGGGGTGATAGTGGGCAACACTGCCTTGCCCTACTATGGAGGGAAAAATGACTCAATACTGTTCTGCCAACACAAACCCTCACCAGTGGGTTCTGGTATAGCAGCTGCAATGAATGCCTCCTCCACTCTCACCTTCATTAGTACCTGCCATAAAAAGTTCCATGACAGGGAATCAAATGCCTGCTCTATGTCGAGTGGCACCAGTGTATGTGGGTAATCCCCCAGCTCTGGTGCGTGCAAAATCCGGGACAGCCGCTGCAGGTTACAAGGAGCATTACTGCCAGGGATGCAGGCAAATAGCTCAGCAAGCAGTTTGCCAAGATTTTGTTGGGTATTTTTACATCTACATTCAGCAACAAGAGAGGGTGATAGGAGACCTGATTCACATCTTTGTAAGGTTTAGGTATCACCACTATGAGAGCTTCTTTCATAGAATCAAGCAGTGACCCACTCTAAAACACCTCCCAGTAAACCACCAGTAGGTCATCCACAAAGGAGTTTACCTACTTTTATACAGCTTGGCTGGTATGCCATCCCCTCCTGGAGCCTTCAATGTTTGCAATGTGCAGATAGCCACTATTATCTCTTGCTTGTTAAGGGGTGCATTCCATTGTTCTCTATCTTCCACAGACAAGCAGTAAATTTGAGTTCAAGCAAGTACTCTTCTCTGTCCCCCCAAGAGTCAGTATCTAGCATGGCAGAGACCCCCCGCAGGTGCTAACCAAAAATATATGTAATATTTTGTTGCAAGCGCACCTCCCTGCCCTGCCTAGCGCAGATCGCTACCACTGGCATCTTTTGGGTTTCATTACAGAGAAGCCCAGAAGCCTAGCCAGCATTCCACCCATCCTGTCTCCATCTGCGTAGAGGTGCTGGCAATAAGAGGTATTCACAAACTTATCCAGCCTGTCCTAACTCTCCAGTAATTCCCTCTTTAAGTCTTTCCATTCCTCTAACTTCTGTGGTTCAGTAGCCAAACCCCCTCCAGGGCTGCCAGTTGTTTCTCATGCCCATCAAACGTACGTCTCAGCTGCATCTTGACCCCGTATGTCATTTTCATACATCCCAACCATAGGACCACCTTCATGGCATCCCACTCTGTGGCCCTCAATGCAGTGCTCTTCTAGTTTTCCTCAAAGTAGTGATCCAGTACCTTGGATACAGTAGTTCTCTGCTCTCATCAGCCAAAGGGGTACTCTAGGAACCTTCCTGCTTGTTTGGTAAGAAAACAATGGAAGAAAGTAGTCAGAGACATAGCAGGCCAGATAGGAGATATGAGTAGTATCTCGAACAAGAATACTCAGCCATAATTAATGCGACTGTGTGTCATGGTTGCAGGAGAAAAATAGAAGTAGGTGTGGGTTGCGCTCTTGCCACACATCCCGCAATCCAGATCCATGTATCACCTCCTGCATCGTCTTTGCCATTGCAGGCTTCGTATCCACCCTGGGAGGCACCTTTCCATCCAACCATCAAGAACACATTTCAGGTCATCGGCAACTATTACCTCTACCCCTACACTCTTGGCACCCTTATTTAGCACTCCATCAAAATTTGAATTGTCTATGTTGGAGGCATAAATATTTATTAGGCAGACCTCTTTAGTGTCCAACATATCTGAGAAAATACCATATCTATGCCTTGCATCTATTACAACCCTTGTGGCCAAGAATGGGATCTGGGGTGCCACTCAAATCAATGGCTCCCATGCATAACTGCAGGTCGATTTTGCAAGTAACAGTCCTCTCCATCGCTTACACAGTTGGCCAATCCCCCAAGTATGCTTTCTTGAAGAGAGGCCACTGATATCCCAGATCTCCCTACACTCCTTGTTTTAACATGCTGTCAGAGTCCCCAAACTTTCTAAGTAAAGAATTTTCAGGTCTGACCTATCCCACACCAAGCACACCCTCACTCTCCTGCCACCCCCATATTCTCCCCATTCACTCCAGTCTTACTTCCAGCAGCTTCCTCCTGCATTTCGTAGTGCAACTGTAACAACCATACCACAAAAAAGAACACATATTTCAAAACCCACTTCTCTCCCAAAAGACAGTGTGTCCAAACAATCCAGGCTCACCGTTACAGAGCCAACAACCAGAATGCACAACCCCGTAACTCCCACCAAGGCCAAGGCCTCAACCTTCATGTGTGCATCTTGCTGCTAGCCCATCATCCCACCAGAGTAGTAAGGCCAGAGGCACTTAAACCGTCATGGTGGTTATGTAGCTCTCTGCTGCTTCCTGTCAGTTAATGGACCTGGGATACCCTCCACATCAGGTGAATAGCTCCCCATATCAGGCACCTTCCCTAGGCAACAGTAGGATAATAAGCAATAGAATTTCCCCACAGCTCAGCAGTGAGTCTCGCATCAGCAACCAGTTATATAAATTACAGTTCAGGAGATCAGGTGTCACCGGGCAGCCATTGAAGTCAGGAGTCCCCAGCCAGCCCAACTCGATAACCTGGATTTAAGGCACACACCTATAAGCAATTCCAAGACATTATTCACTTATGTTGTGGATATTCCATATATGAAGTAATGTTCATTCATCAGATGACACTTAAGCTCCAGATCCAAACTCCAATTGGCTCGATTCAATTCAGCCCATCACAAATTGAAACTCTAGTCCTTCAGTGCAGTTCAGTCAATTTTAATTGGTTTCAAATCAGCCTCAGATCAGCCAACAGGTGTTTTGTCCTGGGAAATATCCCATAGACTTCGTCAGGGCTGAAAATATCATTAAAACAATCTTCTCAGGAATATGATCACTCCATCACCAATTATTGTGAGTATGAAAACCAAACACAATTCAGTTCTGCAAATGTTCCATTATCTGGAACATATAAATGCATACACCAATTTTAATCTGAAATTAATTAACAAGAAAAGTAAAGTGAGGATGGTGACTGATTATACGGCGGCCTCTGCTGCTCTGAGAAGGGTGATGGGTAGCCTTGGAGAATTTTGTCTCAATAAGTAACCCTTAAAGGGTTCATTTCAAATAGACCAGAAATTACATATCAGAGGACTAGATCCCTAAGGAGCATCCTCAACCCCAGCTATCTGAACTATCAGTCACAGGATCATTGGTTGTCCGAACATAGGAGGGTTTGTTTTAAGTGTCGTCAATGCAGAGTCTGCAGGTGGGCATGCCCTGAAGGAGTTTGGGAATGCTGGTGTCCGTGTTTTCAAAATTGAATCTACCATTAACTGTAACACATCTTTTGTAGTTTATTCTTTACTATGCAAGTGTGACCGTATATATGTCAGGATCTATATTAGAATCAGGATTAGTGAATGTCTGAGGGCACTTAAACATGATGACGAATGGTACCCAATGGTACAACATATGAGAATATGTGAGGAATAAGGTAGGATTAAGATCTTTAGATTTCTCGGAATTGAGCATGTATCAATCTATCTAACACAAGCAGTATAGTGGATCAGGTATAATGAGGATAAGCTATGGGTGCACATGGATCACACGTTTGTGAGCAGGCCTCTATAGGACATGCTGTTGCTTGACAAAAACAAACATTGTAATTTTAACTGAGCATTCCTTAGAGTCCTGAAATATCTTCTGCACTGCATGAAATTCCCTTTTAGAAATGGCAGGGGAGTGACTGATTTCTGATATCTACCATAGATACCAAATCAAGTCATAATTATATTATATGACAGAATTCGATCTGGATGATCAGGAGAGACTGAGACTGAGATAAGCTCAGATTAGACATGTGTTGCCTGATACTAAACTCAAGCACATAACCACCAAGGAATTAACCCCATTTGAAACCTTCTTTCTCAAACTAATAGGTACTTGGGAAGTCATTTCAAAATTATATTCAGTCCTATTAGACACAGAAGCCTGACCCAGCTAGCATGAAAATAAAATGCTTTTAATAGTATACTGGGGTAACCCTTACCACTTCAATCCAAAATGATGGTACCCGTACTTAGGCCAGATGTTCTGAAAGCCTAACCAGGCAGGAGTGGTAGACGATGTTGCAATGTCTGGGGGGTGTAAAGACATCACTTGCTTTCAACCAGAAGAAAAGGGACAGACCTCTAATATCCCAATGGTATAATTGGTTGTGGGGTCTTGACAATGGCACAATTATCCAGCAATGCACTTATGTGAAATTCAAAGGGGTATGGAAACCATGGTTGGAGGTATTGAGACAGGGTTACTCGAATGTGCTTTGCCATCCTAGATGGAGAGCAATTGGCTTTTTTCAATAGATAAATGACCCTTGTGTGCCTCCCATAGCATCTTTTTAGCAGCTGCTGTATATACCACACCCAACCACACCCAACTCATCTAGTTGATTGTTTAATGCACCCTCAGTCACAGGGAACACAGGCAGGGGTTATTTTTTTAATGTATTTTCCTTGTTATTTTTTTTGCTGGTGTTACAGAAGCAACAGTGAGACGCAGTATAAACCTGTTTTTCACTTTGTTGACTCCAAAATTAATAAACAGTCATCTGACAATACTACTATCAAATAAGAAAACACAGTCTCGTCATGGTTTCAAGAAAAGTAGTATCAATTTCTATTTATGGATAGCCCCTGTATCCGACTATGCATTTTAACCTATCCAGATAGAAGACTTCAAAAATGCAATCTTGTATTTAACTTAAGTCAAACACAGATCAGTTGTGCACATGAATGAGTGTTGTCTCTTTTGAAGCCATTACACTTGTACTGGTTCCGCCTAATACATGGACACACCATGTCTCACCTGCTACTTCTGTCTTGAAAGAACTTGCAAGTGGTTGGTTGTGAGACCTTCTGCCCTTTCATAGGTTATCATCTATGCATATTGTCTTTGAATGTGTACGATGTTGGCCTGTTGAAATGCCCCAAAGTATGGATGACATGCTTGAGCTGACAATATCATCTAAAGGGAACATCAAATTGGTCAAATCATCTGTTACACACATTTTTCATTTGACAAGCTTACCATTCTTTAGGCATGATGAGGCCGGAAAAAATACACCAAATGGATTATCCATCCTTATCATGAATGTTTCATGGTGTCAGTCCCAATAAATAATTCCTCCTTATCATGAATGTCTCATTGTGTCTGTCCAGCTTGGCCCTGCTCCCATTCTGGTCCATAAGGGCGATCTGTGGGGTTAAGGGTTTGCTGGCACATATATCTCTCTACACAGCAACATAGTGAACCAAACTGTGCTTATTTTAATAATTTTCTTATCTTCCTTAATATTAGATCAACAATAGTTCAACTAGAATTCTCTAAAGTAGCCCAGGCTTTAGACCTAACACGAATTATGGTGCAACTCATTTGCATTCCCAAGACATTGCCACTTTTTAAAATCACACAACTTTTGGCAAGAGGCCAATCCCAGGGCTGAGAATATCCACGCTATTTGCCTCCTTCCTCTGATCACAGCTGTATCCGTAGCATGCTGCCAGAAGTAACCAGATTTTACCCAACCCAACTGTGCCATCGACAAGGAAACTGGTCCTATCGAACAACAGATTGGACCTCTATTCTTTATCTCTTGAGACGTATTCGATTATTTCAGATATTAGTGGGGATATTTGTATCAGTGACAAGTTTTAGTATCTACACAGCTCTGGGAAGAACATGCAAGGCAGTAAAGCGAAAATCTATTTCAGAACAAACATGAAAGCTATAACACCGATAAATAGCACCCCTTCTGAAGAACATCTGTCACAGCGAAGCATTCATGTTCCTGCCTTATTGTCCACATGACGTATTTTATTGACTGAAACAATAGGACGTAGTTATGGGTGCAATGAATGCGCGTTTTAACAAGACAGATGTGTTTGCAATGTCATTATTACATGATCGGTTTACAGACTCGATATCAATTTATTCCTTTGTGAGGAGAACACAGGCAGTCGCGCTGTAATGTGCCTCCTGGCTAAATGTCTTCCAATTAAGGAGACGCGTTTTTAAGTGTGTAATCTTCGACTACAATATGTGCATCTTATGTTACAATATGGGTTTACACAGCGTGCGCCCTTGTGGAATTACCTCATGCACTGAATTGCCCTGCAGTTAGCCTCGGGCAAACATATTCCATTACCGCATACTTTAGTAATCTGTTTGCTTTCAAAATAGACTATGTGGCTTTATATGATCCAATTCCAGACTTTTGCAGCAAGTCTTTTTGCTTTTTAAACATGTTTTCTGTGTTTCGAGAAACTGATGGGGCGTACCTTAACCCATTCGCTGCCACGCCTTTTCCCCATCAGATGCCAAGCCTTTTTTTGGCTATTTGGGGCAGTTCGCGCTTTTCCCTCATAACTTTTTGTCCACATGAGCTCCCCACACTAAATTTGCATCCTTTTTTCCCAACATCCTTGGGATTCTAGAGGTACCCAGAGTTTTTTGGCCCCCTTGAAGGAGACCACGAAATTAGCCAAAATACAATTTAGTTTTTTTTTTCTAAATAGGAAAAAGGCGCTGCAGAAGAAGGCTCGTGTTTTTTTCCATGAAAATGGCAACAACAAAGGGTTTACGGTGCTAAATCCACCATCTTCCCAGCTTTCAGGAACAGGCAGACTTGAATCAGAAAACCCAATTTTTCAACACAATTCTGGCATTTTACTAGGGCATGCCCCATTTTCAAGATTTTTTGTGCTTTCAGCCTCCTTCCACTTAGTGACAGAAATGGGTGTTAAACCAATGCTGGATCCCAGAAAGGTAAACATTTCTAAAAAGTAGATAAAATTCTGAATTCTGCAAGGGGTTCATTTATGTATATATCCTACAAAGGTTTCCTACAGAAAATAACAGCTGAAATAAAAAATATTGAAATTGAGGTAAAAAACCAACAATTTTTCTCAATGTTTTACTCTGTAACTTTTTCCTGCAATGTCACATTTTTTAAAACAATATACCATTATGTCTGCTGGACTCTTCTGGTTGTGGGGATATACAGGGTTTGTAGGTTCATCAAGAACACTAGGTACCAGAGCCAATAAATGAGCTGCACCTTGCAATGGGTTTTCATTCTATACAGAGTATACAGCAATTCATTTGCTGAAATATAAAGAGTGAAAATAGGTATCAAGAAAACCTTTGTATTTCCAAAACGTGAACACCATAAGGTGTTGAGAAGCAGTGGTTATTTGCACATCTCTGAATTCCAGGGTGCCCATACTAGCAAGTGAATTACAGGGAATTTCTCAATTACACGTCTTTTTTACACACTGTCTTATATTTTGAAGGCAAAAATGAAGAGAAAGACAAAGCGCAATAACACTTGTTTTGCTATTCTGTATTCCCCCAAGTCTCTTGATAAAAATGGTACCTCACTTGCATGGGTAGGCCTGATCCTCACGACAGGAAACGCAACATGGACACATCACATTTTTACATTGAAATCTGATGTGTTTTTGCAAAGTGCCTAGCTGTAGATTGTGGCCTCTAGCTCAGCCGGCACCTAGGGAAACCTACCAAACCTGTGCATTTTTTAAAACTAGACACCTAGGGGAATCCAAGATGGGGTGACTTGTGGGGCTTTCACCAGGTTTTGTTACCCAGAATCCTTTGCAAACCTCGAAATTTGGCTAAAAAACACTTTCTCCTCACATTTCGGTGACAGAAAGTTCTGGAATCTGAGAGGAGCCACAAATTCCCTTCCACCCAGGGTTCCCCCAAATCTCCCGATAAAAATGATACCTCGCTTGTGCGGGTAGACCTAGTTCTCGCGATAGGAAATGCCCCAAAACACCATCTGGACACATCAAAATTACTAAATACAAAACTACCTGTTTTTGGTGGGGCAACTTTGGTCCTAGGCTCAGCAGCCATCTAGGGAAACCTGCCAAACACAGACATTTCTGAAAACTAGATACCCGAGGGAGTCCAGGGAGGTGTCAATTGCGTGGATCCCCCAATGATTTCTTACCCAGAATCCTCAGCAAACCGCAAATGTAGCTAAAAAAAAAAAAAATTCCCCACATTTCTGTGTGGGATCACTGCATCACTGCACCGGGACAAATTTCCTACCACCCAACCTTCCCCTCAGTCTCCCAGTAAAAATGATACCTCACGTGTGTAGGTGGGCTACCTGCCTGTGACAGGGAAGAGCCAAAAACATGTTGAAATTGAGGGGGAACCAAAGCAGGTCCAAAAGGGCAGTTTGAAAAAAATAAATTTTAGGTTGACAAGTGTAGCAGAATCTTTTCTCGGTATAGATGGGACAATGTTGGGTGGCAGGAATTTTGTTGGTTTCTGCAGATTCACAAATGTGTGATTTTCAGTAAAGTAGGAGGTTTGCAGGGCATTGTGGGTAAGAAAATGGTGCGGGGTGCATGTGAAGTACACCACCCTGGAATCCACCAGATGTTAAGTTTTCAGATGTGTCTGGGTCTTGTGGATTTTTCTACATGGCAGCGTCCCAAAGTAAAAAAGTGCAGCCCTCTCCATTCCAAGTGGGACGATTTTGAGAGTTACCAAGCTCTCATGGCCCAAATGTAAAACTAAAACCCCAAATAATCAAATGTATTCTTGCTTGCCGTGGGATAAAATGTTTTAGTGTGCGGGGGGAGACCTGAAAGACTTTACCCCCTTCAGTTGGGGTGGCGGAATAACCAGGCCCATACTGGTTTGTAGCCACCACCCCACAATTTTTTGTTTTTTGTTTTAATTCCATGCCATCTAGTAGACTTTCTGCCTCCCGGGTTGTGGATTGGGGGTAATTGCCCCATCTGCCCACTGGTGGGCAGAACAACTTTGGCCCCATTTATTTGGGGGCTGGGGTATGGCCATACCCCTATCCTCCTATTTTGAAAAAAATCTTCCCTGGTCTCTGGTGGGCTTTCCGCCACCCTTGGGGGCAGATGGGCCTTCCAAAAGTAGGCCGATCTGCCCCCATGGGGAGCAACCTTTGCCCAAGGGGCAGACCTCCCAAACAAAACACACACACACACGCACCAATCCCTGGTGACAAGTGATTTCTGCACACCTTGGGGGCAGATTGGCCTAACAAAAATAGGCTGATCTACCCCCAAGGGGGGCAGAAACGGCCTAAATACAATTTGCCCCCCAGGGGAGCAACCCTTGCCAAGGGGTTCGCTCCCCATACATAAAACATAAAGTAAATAAAAATATATACATATCCCTGGTGTCTAGAGGTTTCTGCCGGCAGAAATGGCCTAAAAATTATTTGCCACTGGGAGAGCGTAGCTTATATTAATATGAAGAGCAATTCTGACCGCGGCGGTACAGCCGCGGTCAGATACGGGAAACCGGCGGTGTACCGGCGGTTTCCCGCTGCCCTGGGGAATCCTCCACGGCGGCGCAGCTTGCTGCGCCGCCATGGGGATTCCGACCCCCTTACCGCCATCCTGTTCCTGGCGGTTTTGGCCGCCAGAAACAGGATGGCGGTAAGGGGTGTCGTGGGGCCCCTGGTGGCCCCTGCAGTGCCCATGCCAATGGCATGGGCACTGCAGGGGCCCCCTAACAGGGCCCCACCAAGATTTTCAGTGTCTGCCACGCAGACACTGACAATCGCGATGGGTGCAACTGCACCCGTCGCACCCCTTCCACTCCGCCGGCTCCATTCGGAGCCGGCATCCTCATGGAAGAGTGTTTCCCGCTGGGCGGGCGGGCGGCCTTCTGGCAGTCGCCCGCCCGCCCAGCGGGAAACTCAGAATACCCACAGCGGTCTTTTGACCGCGCAGCGGTATTCTGGAGGTTCCAGCCAGGCCGGCGGCTTCCGCTGCCGGCCGGGGTCAGAATGACCCCCGAAATGTTTATGAACTAACGTGTAATAATGCTGCATAGAAAACGTATTAATGTATTTTGCGAAAACATGCGCTTGAAATGTGCCCACGGGGAGTGGCCGCTAACATATACATTGACTAATGAAACTGACTAATAATGTTGAAATGTCATATTAGGATATGATTTTGCACTAATAATAATAGGTTATATGTAAAGGTTCTGCTAATAAATGATTAGGCCTTAGTTAGCATGAGTTGAGGCCTAGCTGCCTGGCTTTCATATTAAATGTGTTTTTTCTAACGTGCAGTGTGCTGACTTGCTGAAGGACATGAACTCTTGTTTTTCTCCAAACTAGAAGATGAATGCAACTGTAGTAGATTCAGTCCCATGAATTTCGACTTTCTAAGTGAAACATTCTTGCTGAACGCAACAGTGTAAACTACTTGCAGTTACAAGGTTGCCTGTACCGGTACAGACAATGGAGCCACTGACTAAAAATGCAAAGAAGACCACAAGAGTATGAAATCATACCAGACATTCTACCCACTAAAGACGTCAATCACAAGGACCAATAAACTACGTGAGAATAGTTATGGGGGGACAAATTCAATGAAGTAATTGAATAACTATTGGATAGAGATAGTGGGGTACTGACCCCAGCCAATTAGCTTTCAGGGGATTGTACAACAGAAAGAGGGATAAAAACCCTTGACACAAGGAAGTAAATCAGAACAGGAGAGAATAGGAGAGAGAATTAGGGAGATGCTGATGCAATTTGCTATGACCTGGACACTTTGTCACTCTGCATTGAGACTTTGCTGTTTGGTTCTTAAAACCATCCTTGCCTTATATCGCCTGTTTACACTTCACCTCCTTATGAGGGAAGTGCCCCTTTTACCCGATTGCTGAATTCCTGATGGCGAGTCAACTGATGTCCTGAGGACGAAGACCGAACCTGAGTGCTGACCTAATACGGAGGGTAACTATGTGACAGTGAAATTGTAATTGTCTGTTTGCTTTTCCTTTCTAGGTACCAACTGCTTCTTTTGACAGAGACTCTAGTTAGATGTTTTCCAAATTGGTGTTACTAAATTGTTTTGCATGAAGCCCAAAATGCCAATGCTGATTTGAGGTTAGGTGAGGGGTTCACTAAACTGACGCAAATAGCCAAATGATTGAATCTATGCTTTGTTGAATAACGTAATGATGATACTCTGCTAAGGATAACCTATGGTGGCGCGGTGTTACATTCTAATGTTCGTGATTCTTGCTTTGATGAAATCTTATCAGAGTTGCCATATTGTGACTATACTAATGTGTTTCTTGGTTTTGAGACTAATAAAACTTGCTAGTAGAATTGTAATCAATAGGGAATAAAATTCATATAATTGTACTAAACTGGTGTGATTATTCATGACTGCAAGGTCATGGTGGTTTCTGAGTTTTTTTAATGTCTTTGACTAATTTGAATTGTCTTATTGTGGTAAATATTGATGATATTATTGACATATTGATTGACATGCTGATTAGTTGTCTCGTCCTAAGGTGTCTTCAATCAGGGACAAAAGATTCATTGGCCTAAAACGAGTCCCCAAGTGAGTAAATTAGTCATAAAGGGACGCGTTAACAGTTCTGGTAGCAGAGCAACGGTTTAGGCCCTTTGGGGCCCTAGGACAAGGGACCATTGTTTAAAAGCGTTTTTCGAGATAATGCAAATAGGAGGCATGATGCGTTTCTAAATTCCCCATGACTTTCCCGGAATCTCAGAGCTCGCCTAAGTGAGTTGGGTATGTTCTCGGGGTTTTAGCATGTATAGTGTAGAATTTGCGCTTGCTCAGCTTATGCATATTTCAGGTGTTTTGTGAAGTTTGTGTGAATCTAGGTCAGGTAATGTTGTTTTAGTAGGAGTGGGTGTACTCCGCAGTATGAGAGTAGGGATGTCGGCGAACTTCATGTGAGTGTGGCGCTTTTTACTAAAAATTTATCCACGTGGTTGTTGGTGATGTATGGACCCGTCGTGGGCCAAGACTCTGGAGTATATTGACAAGTGTAGAAGACACTTGGGTTTATGTTGTAATTTATGCGGTTTAATAGGTCAATCGGGTGTGGTTGACAAGTCGAGTTTGAGTCAAATTGTATGAGTGAAACCTTCGAGGGAGCTTTGGCAAGTTCTAAAGTGCACTATAATAAACCATTGATAAGTCGAGAGTAGGATTTGCGGGTCGAATGCTGCTTGCGAGTGCGGGAGCTGAGAAGGAGAGAGTAGCGGCCGTGGCTTCAAGTGAAATCTCTGTAAAGTTCTGAAGCAAATGTGTTACCCTTGCTGTAGTAAACCGGCAAATTTGGGTTTTTGTTGTTAAAGGTGCTTGCAAAATATTGCATTAGTTTTGAGTGAGGAGGACAAGCTGTAAGACTTTGTCAGCCGCAGTATGTGTGAGTGTGACGTCAGTGGTACCGCGCTGGGATAGGTCAGTTGCTGAGAGGGGTAGCACACGGATTAGCAGCCGTCCGTGAGAGGCAAGAGTTTGAGAAAGGTGGGTAAAGAGTGTTCTGGGAATTAAAGTCACTTCCTGATTATATTCTAAACAAAATAAAAGACGCAAAAATTTAGTTTTTCAAGGCTCTGAAGAGTGCTTTGAAGGGAGATGTATATATTATAGCAAGTGTGGGGGAGCCTACACCGCCTTAGGGTACTCCAGCTTATATTGTAATGGAAGAGAAGGGAGTCGCGCCATGACTTTGGATGAAGCAGTGGTGCAAACTGACAGAAAAGGAGGGATGTTTAGCGTTTCTGGAGTACGGAACGTTTAATAGCAGAATTTTGGAGAACTTGCGAATGATGTTAAGTGTGCAAAAACCGCCTCCGAGACCAGTTCATTTTGAGGCATTAGCAATCTGGGAATTGATGGCCATATGACAGAGACAGCAGAAATTTGAGAGGAGAATGAGGAAAGCAGAGAAGACTTTAGCCGAGGCTAGAAGTGATAATGAGAACAGGATGTGGAGAAGGGGAATAGTTGACAGACTTAAATTGTTTCCAACCATAACACAAGAAGACGAGACACAGGGAAAGAAAGCTACTTGTAAGACAGACAAGGGTTCTGATAAACCAAAGGAGACTCAGAGGTCTTGGGCAGATGCAGATGATTTAGACGATGAAGAGTTTCTTAATCAGTTGTTACATGATCGCCAGCCACCATATGCCATAAACGATAATGTACAGAGCACAAGTGGGGGTTCTGAAGACCCGGAACAAAATAAGGGCATCAAAAGTGCAGTGAAGACAAGTGATACAGTTTTGATACAGAATGGTGTCAGTGTACCCACTGTGCCAGAGACACAGATACAGTTGCAGCCACCACAGATTCAAAGGATTTATCCAGATGTCCCAGTATTGGAAACAAATATGAGTCTGATGGTTCCGCCTGACCCGATATATACGAGATCAAAGTTAATGCAGATTGAGCCAACTCCGCAATTGCAATCAACCGCAGGAACAGCTGGTTCCGAGTTACACTTCAGTTGCAGGACCGCAGTCAGTAGCTACAACACCTATGATGAATCAATCTATGGGAGTTAATGCTCCACAGGGTTTGGGACCAGGTCAGACACCAGCTGCTATCATTTCTAATTACTGTTGGTCCAACAGTACCGCTGTATGCGCAAGGTAAGCCTGTTGTGTGATCAGGGAGTAATGACCCAAGAGGTGATAAGAGGAGGGTTCACAGGAACTTACCAAGGAATGGGACAGGCAGCAGAAGGACCTAGATCCATGTTAGACTTTAGTCCAATTGGGGTTCCTTTGGAGACGATGAGGCAAACAGGGTTGGGAATGCTAACCCCACAGGTATTGAGTACAAATACGACACAGACACCAATGGTGCAGTCTGGAAATATCTTGTTGCAGGGCTTAACAGCGCAACAATTGAACGAGTGGTTGGACAAACTCAAAACTCCGCAGACTACTACAGTGACCGCAGAGAGGTCAGAAAGGGAAGAATACCCGAATTTTGTGAGACTGGGTGTAGAAGCCATGGAACTAGTGGAAGGAACAATGGGGTTAACAGACTAGAGTCATACACGGAGGCAGAATTGAGGTATCTGTGCCCCAAGATAAGTAGAGAAGTGAGTAAGGTGCATCAGAGGTTGGCAAACCTGGCAGATAAATACAACATAGACATTGAGAGTACTAAACATTTGAAAAGAAGCTACAGATTAGACTTCGAGCCAAAAGATTTCGAGCACATGAGGTCTACCGGAATGAAAACACAACTCAAAGAAATACTGCAGAATGCTCAAGAGAGAGAGTTGAAAGAGAAGGTGATGGTGATGCAGATTAAGGCAGCGCAAGCAGGGATGCAGGGAAATGGAGTACAGAAGGTGATACAGCAGCAACTGCAGGGGAATGGAGTGTTTCAGGCACAGCCAAGAGGTCGAGGACGAGGAGGTTTTGTGAACCGTGGTCCAGACTTGAATACGGTTGTGGTTCAAAATGATGTGCAGGGGATGAAAAAGGTGTCACCATGTCACGCGTGCAGGGGCATGGGGCATTGGAAGTGGGAATGCCCAATGGTGGTGCAGGATGGTGTTGTTCAACAAAGCAATGATGTTGGTACCTTTCAGAATGTGAGAGGTCCAAAAATGAGAGGGCAGAATCAGAACTTCCAGAATAACATGGTACAGATGCAGGGGTTACAGCCCATGCAGCCGATGCAAATGCAGCATGTCCAACAAGCACAGATGCAGAAGGCACAACAGCACATTTCCATGGTACCTCGACAGCAAATGCAGATACCATTAGCTCCAATGGGACAGCAACATGTGATGCTTCCTCAACAGGTCACAGGTCAAGCGATGAGTCAAAATAACACAGTACAGCAATTCCCATTACGTGGTGAGGATGGAATAAACGATGAATGGTCGGATGATTGTTCAGACAGTGAGGAATGCAGGCTTGCAGCATCCCTAGAAGTAGATCACAGGGGACCCTATGTAGGGGGGAAGGTGATGGGTCATAAGGTTTCATTCCTAGTTGATACAGGAGCTACACGCTCTACAGTTAGAAGTGCAGAGGTTCCGAAATTACCACTTTCGGGGCGTACCATAAGGGTGGTAGGAGTAGCAAATCAGTTCTTGGAAAATCCGATTACAGATCCGGCCCAAGTTGAGATTGGCAACTTCCAGGGATTACACAAATTTGTAGTTTGTGACTCGAGTCCCGTATCCCTACTGGGAAGAGGCTTACTGTGCAAAATGAGATGTTCAATTACCTGTTCCAATGAAGGGATTGAGGTGCAGATGAACAGTGATGATGAAGGGGATGATGGTCAGTTTCTAGAGTTAGAAGTGGAGACCGCAAATGAGGAATACCCTTTGATAACCCCATTCCCAATCCTTACAGTGAATTACTTACCAGCCGAGTTGCAGGGAACTGTGACAGAGAAAGTGTGGGATCTGACAGGAAAGGAAGTGGGACTAATAAAAAGGAGTGGAACCGGTTAAAGTAGAGGTAAAGCCGAATGCTGTGTTTCCCCAGGTACCGCAGTACCACATGGCGCAAGATGTCCTTATCCAAGTAGCGTAAATAATTGCAGACTTTGTGAAGCAAGGGGTTCTGAAAGAAGTGCTGAATAGCCCGTGTAATTCAAGACCTGAGGAAAATAAATGAGATTGTGGTAAAGTGTTGCCCCATAGTGCCAAATCCAGCTGTAATCATGTTTCACGTTCCGTGTGATGCAGAGTGGTTCACAGTTGTGGACTTGTCTAAAGCATTCTTTTCGGTGCCTCTTCATGAGGATAGCCAATTTCTCTTCAGTTTCAAATCCCTGGATAAGGTCTACAGTTGGTGCAGAATTCCTCAAGGGTTTTCTAAGTCACCTTCCATCTTCAATCAAATACTGAAGAAGGACTTGGAGTCATTGGAACTGCCTTTCAGTTCGACATTAGTGCAGTACATTGATGATTTGTTAATTGCGTCCAGGACAAAAGATGACTGCAGGTATGACACAATTGCCTTACTAAACCATTTGGGAAAGAACGGACATAAAGTGTCCCCAAAGAAGCTGCAATACTGTCAGAGGAGGTGAAGTAATTAGGTCACCTGACTGAGAAAGGGTCGAGAAAAATATCCAAAGAGAGAGTGACAGCCATACTGCAGATGAATCCCCAGACAACAAAAAGAGACGTTAGGATGTTTTTGGGAATGGTGGGCTACTGTCATCAGTGGATTCCCAATTTCTCGATCATCTCTAAGCCCTTGATAAGACTGACAGTGTAAGAAGTTCAGGATGGCCCAGGTGCCATAACCATGTCCAAGAAAGAGATGAAGGCATTCATGGAATTGAGGGAAAGTATGTGCAGGGCACCAGCTTTAGTTATGCCTGATTACATTAAGCCTTTTGTACTGTTTTGTCATGAACGTGATGCTTGTTCTTTGTCTCTCCTGACAGAGATCCATGGAGGTGCAAACCGCCCAGTAGCATATTTTTCAGCTACTTTGGACCCAGTCGCATCAGCCTTACTGGGTTGTTTGCGTGCAGTTGCAACAGTTGGTCAAAGCCTGACACAGTGTGAAGGAATAGTGATGGGACATCCTTTAACAGTAATGGTTCCCCATTCAGTTGAAATCTTGTTAACCCGAACCAAGACGCAGCACATGACAAATGCACGCCTTGCAAAATATGAGACCATTATACTGGGGTCTCTGAATGTGTCCCTTAAGAGATGTACTGTATTGAACACAGCAACTTTACTTCCTATTGATAATGCAGACATTGATGAAGCCGAGGAAGTAGAACATGATTGTCTTGAGGTAACAGATCTGTGCACCAAACCAAGGCCTGATATCAAAGATACCCAACTTGAAGAAAATGATTACATTATCTTTGTTGATGGTTCATGCTTGGGAGACTCAGTAGGAGTACTGAGAGCTGGATATGCCATGTGTACAATCTCTGGTATCCTAGACACTTCCTGGCTCGAAAGAGTGTACTCTGCTCAAGTGGCAGAATTAATTGCTCTTCTAGGGCATGTCACGCAGCTGAAAACCTGAAAGTCACTATCTATACTGACAGCAGATACGGATTTGGAATTGTACATGATTTTGGCCAACTATGGTCACAAAGGGGTTTCATGACCTCTTCTGGTTCTCCAGTGAAAAATGGCAAAAAGATTAAGGATTTGTTGCACGCGAATCAGTTACCTCTTGAAATTGCTGTGGCGAAATGCAATGCTCATGTTAAGTCACAAGACTTTGTGTCAATGGGAAACGGCTATGCAGATCAAGTCGCAAGGTTTTGTGCATTGAACTGTATATCGTTTCGAGATCAGTGGGAATTGTTACCTGAAACTGAAAATGAAACATGCTTAAACTTTGCATTAAGGGTGGTTGACACATTAGATGAGCTAAAATCACTGCAGGGACGTGCTAGCAAAGAGGAGAAACGTTCCTGACAGAGAATGCAATGTGTACAGAGGTCTGACGACTTATGGGTCTCAGAGGAGGGAAAAATGGCTTTGCCAAACAGACTTTTGTCACAATTTGTGAGGTTTTACCATTGTCAAGCCCATGTAGGGAGAGACGCAATGATCAGGTTGTTCAAAATCGATTGGTTCAATCCAAAATTCAGACAAGCTGCAGAGGGTATCTGTCACAGGTGCATCATCTGTCAGCAGATGAATACAGGGAAAGGGACTGTGGTGAATATGAGCCATGTTGGGAGAGCTGGAGGTCCGTTTAGCAGGATGCAGATGGACTTCATTGAAATGCTTGTGTGTGGAGGATTGAGGTACATGTTGGTGATTGTGTGCATTTTTAGCCACTGGATTGAAGCCTAACCTACACGTAGGAATGACAGTCTCACAGTAGCAAAGCTGCTGCTTAGGGAGTTAATACCACGTTTCGGATTCCTGATCTCTTTAGAATCAGATAGGGGCAGACACTTTGACAATGAGGTGATTAAGGTCTTGTGTGCCGCATTGAACATTGAGCAGAAGCTGCATTGTAGTTATCGCCCTAAAGCATCAGGACTAGTGGAGCAGATGAATGGTACCTTGAAGTCGAGAATGGCAAAAATGTGCGCAGCTACCAATCTGAAATGGCCAGATGCATTGCCCTTAGTACTGATTTCAATGAGAAATACACCTGACAAAAAAACAGGACTATCTCCCCACAAAATTCTACTGGGCCGAGCTATGCAATTGCCCGCAGTACCTGCGAATGCTCTTGTGAATATCACAGATGATATGGTGTTGGACTACTGCAAGGGTCTGGCTGACGTGGTCCGCTCTTTTTCTCACCAGGTGGAGGCTACCACATTGCCACCGATCAGTGATCCAGGTCACACCCTGAAAGCCAGTGACTGGGTGGTTGTCAAGAAACACGTGAGGAAATCGTGTCTGCAGCCACGTTGGAAGGGGCCATATCAAGTGATACTGATGACTACTACTGCTGTGAAATGTGCAGGTCTTCCGAATTGGATACATGCCAGTCACACAAAGAAGGTGACGTGTCCAACTGATGAGGAACTTGAAGTGTCCAAAACAACAGCTGCAGAGAAGGAAGTCTCAGGGCCGGAGAGTATTCGAAGGGGAACTGAGACTGAAAGAGAGCCTGCTGAGGACGGCTTAATCACTCAAAACAAGATCCAGAAGGGTGACGGTGAGTCTATCTCAGCTGATGCATCAGGGGAACCGACACAAAAGGAGGTTCTCCCAGAAGCAGATGGATACGGGTTTGAGGTTGAGCCCATAACAGACCATGAAGGTGAAGGGAGTGAGGCAGAAGGAAGTCGATGTGTTCTGACTCCTCCTGAGCCGCTTGCAGGTCCATCAAGAGAAAACACCATAGCACAAGAGGAGGGCAGACAGAAAGAAAACACTTTAAGGAGATAATTGGCCAGGGCCACAAGCTGCAGGGGAGAAAGTCATCCCTAATGAAACAATAGAGGAAGAAGTTGATACAACCAGAAAAGAAGATCTCAGTGAAGGAGAGTTGCAGGGTGAACGCAAACTGAAAAGAAAAAGAGTTGCAAACAGAAGGTACGCAGGTCTGGAATGGGCATATGCAACATCAGCTGAATGGCAACAAGAATTATTGGCGTTCTGTTTTGATCGAGAGGTACCAGGCCAATACTATGGCACCTGAATTAAACCTTAGAAAGAGACTGTGTTAAATTGAAATTGGAAGCTGAAAAGCTGAGAAAAAAGACCGATAAATTACCGGATGTGACACTGTTTACCTGAATTGACTCTGAAAAACCGATTATGACAAGATGCTAACCTGATTTGACAAAGGGGTCCTGGAGTGAGTGAAACACTGTAAATGCTCACAGAGAGAGAGAGACTTTGCACAAGAAAAAAAAAAAAAAGAGAGAGCTTTTATATCGTCCTCAAGTTGATTGCTTTGTATTCTGCTACCTGATTCTTTACAGATCATGAATTATAATAGAGATAATAGTAATAAGGGTAGAATGTGTGGTTGGTTGAGTGCTATTCTGGGTATTGTTTGCGCAATAATAATTATAGGTGTGATTGTGGGAATGCCATTGGTGGATAAGAAAGTGACTAACATTGCTTCAAATCCTGAAACTGCTACACTAACACCATGGGAGAAGTTTGAGCAGGACGCAAAATACTTGCATGAGGGAACTAATCCAAAAGGGGAACTATCTACTAATATTTTCTATCGCTTGCTGAATGAGTATGTTGACACAATGGATGCAAAAAATTGCTATGTGTGCACGAAGATTCCTTCATCAGTACAAG
Organism: Pleurodeles waltl; assembly: GCF_031143425.1. NCBI lineage: Eukaryota > Metazoa > Chordata > Amphibia > Caudata > Salamandridae > Pleurodeles > Pleurodeles waltl. The sequence continues at coordinate 387,047,650 of NC_090447.1, read as the reverse complement.
AAGGGATTACTCATCATAGTCAGCCATTAACCTACGGGATAAGCTGTAGTTTGCTGTTAACAAGGTTCTATGATCAAGAACATGTTCAATACTTCTATTCTAACTTAGATGTAGTGTTTTCCTTCGTGCCTGTGATCGAGTTTCTAAATAAACTAGCTAAAGAACACAGCATAAAATTAGTTAGGGGTTTCTTTGAACCGACACTGACATTTGGGACAGCTTATGCGCACCGCAATAATCTAACCTGCTTACTAACACCTGTAGAAAAGAGCTTCTTAGATCACACTGATGATAGACGGAAAGCATTAAAAGAAAGGCTAGAAAAGGGATTAGAAAAACGCACACTTGCAAATGATTATGCTTACACTGCTATAAAGCCACAGGGCAAGTTAGCTATAGATGCATTACACGTAGGAAGGCTTTGTATATATAGGCCAAAATCTGAACATGACACTTTATTTGTGGGAAAGAGTGAGTGCAGGCACTGGTTTTTGTTTCAGAGTAACTGGACATTCATGTTAAATGGACAGGATCCAGCGATCCCTGGGATCTATTATATATGTAGGCTAAATGCTTATTACCATCTTCCAAAGGGATGGTATGGGACATGTTATTTGGGAATAGTTTTCCCAAAGATCTACCAGATTGATGACTTAAAGCAAATTCCTAAAAACTCTGAATTACAACATACTAGACAAAAGCGAGAGACAGCGGCTGCTGTCGTTGGTGACATATCTGGAGCCATAATGCCTTCAGTAGGGGTTATCTTAAACGCCATAAAGATTCGAAAGTTGTCTACTATTGTGGATAACATGCTGACAAACTTCACAGGGGCTATACCCCTAATGGATACTGAACTTGCTGCGGAAAGATCTATGACTCTTCAAAAACGGCTTCTTCAGACATTCTTTTAGCGAAGAGTGGCGGAGTCTGTAAAATGCTTAATAAGCGCCATTGTTGTGCATTCATTCCAGATAACAGTAAAAAGATTAGAGGTATGCTTACTAACTTAACAAGAGATAGTGCAGATTTGAAAGAGTTGAAGGAACCTGGAGGTTGGGAAAAGGTTGGGAAAGGAATTACCAAAGTAGGGAACTGGTTTAGTAGTATTTGGAACGAGGTTCTTGCAAAAATATTACGGGGTCTATTGATTGTCCTGATTTGTCTATTGGGATTATGGTTGTCATGCAAAATTAATAAAATAATTAAAAGAGATTTGGCAAAATGTAATAAAAGAAAAGAAGAAAAAGAAAAAGAAGAAATGTTCAAAGAAATTGGGGAAAGGTCCCATAGAAAGGAAGAAATTGAGATGCGAAATTTAAAGAAAATGAGAGGTTGTGAAGGGAAAGGTTTTGTGTGATGACAAGTGTCATCAGAGGAGGGACTGGGAGAATGTACCTTATATTAATATGAAATGTTTATGAACTAACGTGTAATAATGCTGCATAGAAAACGTATTAATGCATTTTGCTAAAACATTTGCTTGAAATGTGCCCACGGGGAGTGGCCGCCAACATATACAGTGACTAATGAAACTGACTAATAATGTTGAAATGTTATATTAGGATATGATTTTGCACTAATAATAATAGTTATATGTAAAGGTTCTGCTAATAAATGATTAGGCATTAGTTAGCATGAGTCGAGGCCTAGCTGCCTGGCTTTCATATTAAATGTTTTTTTTCTAACATGCAGTGTGCTGACTTGCTGAAGGACATGAACTCTTGTTTTTCTCCAAACTAGAAGATGAATGCAACTGTAGTAGATCCGTCCCCATGAAATTCGACTTGCTTAGTGAAACATTCTTGCTGAACGCAACAGTGTAAACTACTTGCAGGTACAAGGTCGCCTGAACCGGTACAGACAATGGAGCCACTGACTAAAGATGCAAAGAAGACCACAAGAGTATGAAATCATACCAGACATTCTACCCACTGAAGACGTCAATCATAAGGACCAATAAACTACGTGAGAATAATTATGGGGTGACAAATTCAATAAAGTAATTGAATAACTATTGGATAGCGATAGTGGGGTACTGACCCCAGCCAATTAGCTTTTAGGGGATTGTACAACAGAAAAAGGGATAAAAACCCTTGACACAAGGAAGTAAATCAGAACAGGAGAGAACAGGAGAGAGAATTAGGGAGATGCTGATGCAATTTGCTATGACCTGGACACTTTGTCACTCTGCATTGAGACTTTGCTGTTTGGTTCTTAAAACCATCCTTGCCTTATATCGCCTGTTTACACTTCACCTCCTTATGAGAGAAGTACACCTTTTACCCGATTGCTGAATTCCTGTTGGCGAATCAACTGATGTCCTGAGGATGAAGACCGAACCTGAGTGCTGACCCAATACGGAGGGTAACTATATGACAATTAAATTGTAATTGTCTGTTTGCTTTTCCTTTCCAGGTACCAACTGCTTCTTTTGACAGAGACCCTATTTAGATGTTTTCCAAATTGGTGTTACTAAATTGTTTTGCATGAAGCCCAACATGCCATTGCTGATTTGAGGTTAGGTGAGGGGTTCACTAAACTGACGCAAATAGACAAATGACTGAATCCATGCTTTGTTGAATAACTTAATGATGGTACTCTGCGAATGATAACCTATGGTGACGCCGTGTTATATTCTAACGTTTGTGATTCTTGCTTTGATTAAATCTTAAAAGAGTTGCCATATTTTGACTTTGCTAATGTGTTTCTTGGTTTTGAGACTAATAAACTTGCTAGTAGAATTGTAATCAATAGGGAATAAAATTAATATATTAGTACTAAACTGGTGTGATTATTCATGACTGCAAGGTCATGGTGGTTTCTGAGTTTTATTAATGTCTTTGACTAATTTGAATTGTCTTATTGTGGTAAATATTGGTGACGCTATTGACATGCTGAATAGTTGTCTCGTCCTAAGGTGTCTTCAATCAGGGTCAAAGGATTCATTGGCCTAAAATGAGTCCCAAAGTGAGTAAATTAGTCATAAAGGGACGCGTTAACACCACCCTGAGGAGCGGCCCTTACCCAAGGGACCACTCCCCTTATACGTAAGTATAAGATATAATAAAAATCCCCAGTGAAGGGGTCGCTCCCTAAACATAAAAGAATTCAAAAAAATAAAATAAAAATCCCTGGTGTCTAGGGGTTTTCTGCCCCCAGGAGGGCATAAATGGCCTAAAAATTATTTGCACCCCTGGGGAGCGGCCCTTACCGAAGGTGCCGCTCCCCTTATACGTAAGTATATGATAAAAAAAAAATCCCATATGTCTAGTGGTTTCTGCCGCCTGATAACAGGGATTTTTTTTTCCTTTCATGTTTAGGGAGTGACCCCTTCTGCAAAGGTCACTCTCTCAGGGGCCAAATTGTTTCTAGGACATTTCTGCCCCCCTGGGGGCAGATCAGCCTAATTATATTAGGCCAATCTGCCTCCAGGGGGGACAGAAATGGCCTAAAAAGTATTTTCCCCCCTGGGGAGAGGCCCTTGCCCAAGGGGCCACTCCCCTTATGTTCATTTAAAAAGAAGAAAAAAAACCCTGGTGTCTAGTGGGCATTTGATGCGATCGGGCAGCAGAAATGCTTGCAGAGAGATGAAAGGAAAGGAAAGGCCTTTCCTTTCCTTTCATGTCTCTGCTGGCCCACTCCTCCCTAGCGGAAGAGAAATGCTGACCATGGGAGGTGACCTCTGATGAGGTCAGCACGCTTTAGCGATTACCCTTCCAGCCCTGACCTGGCGCTAGTGCTTCCCCCGAGGGCCGGTACACGGACATAATGGTTACGTCCGTGGCGTCTGAGAGGCGCAGCCACGGACATGTCCGTGGCAATTAAGGGGTTAATGTAAGTAAGGCTCACTGGCCTCATGTGACACACCAGTATTTGTAGACTTGTAAATGAACACAAGGTGCCTATTTAAGAGATCAGAGCAGGCATTAAAAGGGGGCATGCCATTGTTATCAATTGGCCCCTATGTACTGTTCAGGGTTAGCACTAAAATGTTGGCGCTAATCCTGAACAGTACATCAATAGTATCCGAAATTCTGACGTTATTGTCCCCTACCCTGCGCTACGGTGCGCTGTATTTTAAATATGGCGCACACAAGGTGGTGGTAGTGGGGCGCTAAGGGGTGCAAGGAAAGTAATGCTGCACTAGGTGCAGCACCACTTTTCTTAAATCTTCCCCAAAATGTTTAGAAGTGATGCATCTGTTCGTGCTGGCAGTTTTGGTCTTTACAAAATAAGGTGTTCCTTTAGACTTGCAGCCACAAGAACGGATAGGGACGCCAAACAGGTCCACGTGTCTTTACAAAACCTTTATTGTGGCAGGAAATAATTTACTTGGGTAAATACTCCTATGGGGTATGCGGGGTCAGAAGAGAGAGAGGAGGTTAATTTTGACACCCAGAGGTTATGCTATGGCTGAGAGTGGTGAAAAGAAAGCATTGGAATGACCCCTCAGGTTCCTTGTATACATAGCAAATTGTAAAAAAAAGTGAGGAATATCAACTTCAATTGGTGAGTTTAATTTAACGTGACATTGTAACAAACGTGTTCTAGCAACGTTACATGAGCAGTTAACGCTCAGCGGGATTAATTTACATGAAACTATTTTGGTATAATGTGTATGTAAAGTGAGATGAATTAACTTTTGTGAGGGTGCCTCTTTCACCTCCGTTCACTGCCCTCTTTTTGGGCAATATTTTGTCTCCAGTGCTTTTCATAAACCCTATTCATCCGCCACTATCTAAGAAGTATCTGTAAAAATGAGCCTGCATCTAGCTGCTTGGGTGACCATCATTCTAACACTTTACCCTTGAATGTTAACAGATTATAGCTGAGCAGCTAAGAAGCTGATCACACAAAACATTAGCCTTGAAAGGCACAGGAATCAAAACTGATTAGTTTGGCCAACTTTTCCAATGACTCCAAGCCACAATGTTTGATTGGATTAGTCTCATCTGTCCAACCCTTAATGTTTTAGTATCACTTTATTGTGAACATAAAAGGTAGTATCTAATAAATGTTGTCTGTTTTGCCTTCAACTGAAAGAAGAGATGCGCAAGAATGCATCAAAAAAGTAGATATTCATGTATATATATATATATATATATATTTATATAAGAAAACTGTACCCCTCAATCTTAGATACAGAAAGCTCACACTCCTCGATGAGTTTACAATAAGCAGTTTACTCAGCAACACGTTTTGACCTGGGGGTCTTCCTCATGGCCAATCACAAGTACACAGCACCACCTCGATGAGTTTACAATAAGCAGTTTACTCAGCAACACGTTTTGACCTGGGGGTCTTCCTCATGGCCAATCACAAGTACACAGCACCACCACCCTTAAAAACATATCCACAACCATAGACATAAAGAAAATACCACATGGTCCCTTCTCAGCATGCCTGTAAAAAATTAAGTTATCGTTACGAACAAAGGGCCAGATGTATCATCTGGTTTTGCACTCGCAAACAGCGAAATCGGCCGTTTGCGAGTGCAAAATCAGGGTCTGCAATGCATCAAATGCATTTGCAGACCAAAAACAGAAAATCACAAAAATTTCGATTTTCTGCATTGCGACCTGGATTTTGCGAATCGCAATTTTCGATTTTTCACAGAATGGTATTTTGCAAGTGCAAAATACCATGACCTGCAACCAAGTGGTAACCTGGTGCAAAATTTCCAAATGCAGTAAAACTGCATTTTTTAATTTGATATGTAAAGCACACATGCCCTTTTGGCATGTGTGTACTTTACATGTGGAAAAAAAAAAATGGGGTGCAGGAGAGGGGGCCTTAGGCCCCCAGCACCCTGGCCATTTGCTTTTCCCAAATTGCGATTTCTGTTTCAGAAATCGCAATTTGCGAAATGCAAAAAATTTGCAGCTATGGGCCAACAGTCCCATAGCTGTGAATGGGGCTAGTATTGCAATTTGCGATTCGGTAATTGCATTTGCGATTTTTAAGAAATCGCAATTACCGAATCGCAAATGTGATACATGGCCCTTTGCGAGTCGGTAATTGCGATTGCTTAAAAATCGCAATTACCGAATCACACTGGGCCAGATTCATACATCTGGCCCAAAAAGTGTAAATGAGCAAAAATATTCAATTAAGTTTCTGAAACTGAAAAAACTGAATATTACCATGAAAAAAGGGGGAAGCTCTCATTTCACATAATTATGACTCACTGAAAAAGATATTATTACAAAAACAAGAATCAAAACCCCTGAGCGTATACCCCTGGATATATATCACAATGCCTAGCGGCATGTTCATAAACCAAACAATTGTCAAGAGAATTAAAAAGTATTAGACAATTAAACAGTCACATGATCCCCATTCCTCCTGATAATTACAAACTATAATGAAGCCAAGTGCCCATTGAGATGAAAACAAAATGTAATAACGCACCCTGTGAAAAATTATAAATCAACAAAACACAGTTGGGAAAATATAACTCATCGTACATTTCTGTTTAACCATTCTAATTCAAAAGAAGGCAAGGAATTACAGAAACAAATCAGGATAAATCAAGTCCATGGCTCCAGAGTATAATTCTCTAGTGAAGGAAAGATAAATGGAGTCACCACAGAAATCATCAATAGGAGGATAAGTGCACACTCCAAAAGGAACATTGAGTTCCTCATCAAGATTGAGGCCAACAGAGAATTTTCTGTTGAGTAGAACACATATTTCGACATCATCCTCCTTAGTTTCATCACTCTGTCTCCACCTCCTGGACTGACGGCTATCCTGTCAATACCCAAAAAATTAAATCAAATCAGTCTCAACTCAGTGTGCCTGATGCCGATGGCGAGCCACACAGTAGTTATGATCACAGTTCTTTATCGCACCCTGATGTTCCAAAATCCTCTTCTTCACAGGGAATATCGTACTCCACACTTACTGCTGTCCACAGAGACAGGGCAAAACATAAACCACAAAATCACTATTGCAAGTAATGAACGTCTTAATCTTTGCCTCTCTCCCTGTGGGAAGAGTATAAATCATCCTGTTTACACTGGTTCTGCATGCCTTACATTTCCCATGCTTGAAGAACCCCTCTTGTTCCCTCTTGTTGAACCAGGAACCAGAAACCTTTATTACCTTGTTCCTTGCTTCATTATTCCGATATAGTTTGTAATCGTTACTTTTTTCAATGAGTTATAATTATGCGATGATCGTTGCAGTGTACAAAGCTCCATCCACATCAACCAAACGGGGCTGGTCCTGAGCACGGTTGCAGAAACCTCTGTAAATCAGAAGAACACTGTTCCAGTCAATCTTAGAAACAGAAAGCTGGCACATACCTATTTATATATATATATATATATACACAAGAGAGAGTTGTCCTGAACAAAAGCGCACTCGCAACTGGTCATTATGGAATGTAACAAAGTCAGCAACTTACAGAGAATTCTTTGGTATTTTCAATATTTCAGGCCTTGTATTTACAAACATCTCTGGACATGAGGTTTGGGGTTAATCCTTTCATCAGCAGGCCATTAAATGTATACAAGAGAGAGTTGTCCTGAACAAAAGCGCACTCGCAACTGGTCATTATGGAATGTGTATATATATATATATATATATATATATATATATATATATGTGTGTGTGTGTGTGTGTATATATATATATATATATATACCGGAACTAAGGGAAGACAGCATTTCGGTCGATCCATGATTATTGTTGCATGGTGTTCAATTTGAAAGATAACAAACTTTTTAACATTTCTTTTTTCTATGCACATGGAGGGAAATCCTCAGGGATGAAATCCCATGTTCTGTCTGAAAATAAATGTCTATGTGAAAGAGCTCCTCTAAAATGCATAAACGTTTCTATTTTTGAAAATTAACTCTCACTTGTACGTACACAATAAAGTGTTGGTCATAATATGTTTTTTCTTCCCCAGCAATATTATTAGCAAACCTATTTCCAATAAATTGAAGAAATATTGAGCATCTTGTCTTTGTGGTACATAGTATAACAGCACAAATTCACACTACAGCGATTTGGATTTCTGTATTGAAATCCCTCACAAAATACAGTTTTTATGTAGTTTCGCTGTCCACGTTTTTTCAGGATCCTTAAAAACGAGGATTTTCTAGTCATTATCGCACATTTGTAAATGTGTTTTAAAGAGGGTGTAATGGAATTAGGAGAGCATTGTAGCTATTGTCATAGATAGAATTTCTTATGAAAGGTTTGATTGTAGTAAAAAATATATCAGAAGTTAGGGCGCCCGTGTTGATCCATGTGGTTTCAGCTATTAGCTGTTACTGTAGGTAAACACAAGGCCTAACTGCAGGTCCCCTTTGGGAAAATCCATTGTGTCCCTAAAAGGTGACCCGGTGAAAGGGCAAGATTTAGGTGAAAAGTATTTAGGGCACAAGTGGATTGAAAAAGGCTGCACTATGTGGAGTTAAGACCTATATTGAAAATGTCACAATGTCAACAGCTGAAAGCATACATTGACTACAATCACACTGGATGATATAAAAACTTGTGACTTTTATAGAATTGTTGCACTGCATGGTGCGATAGGGAGAGAGTAGAAATGTGCCATTTTACTAAGAGATGCCACACTCCTCCTTTATCTTTGTGCTGGCACACTTGTGGCCAACACAAGCACCCTTTCACCATGACACTAGGGTGCCTGTGTTGTGGTTAGAATAGTTTTTGTGTAAGAAGGGATACCTTCCTGTACAAATACTATTCTTAGACTCTTTTTCTTTTGCATGTGTTAGTCCTGACATCCTTGGTGTGGTTTCCCCTGTCTTTTTGCCTCTGCTTCCTTATTTCTGACTGTGTGCTGCACTTTGTTTTTGCTGTTTTTTGGTACTCTAGGCACTTTACCACTGCTGACCAGTGCTAAAGTGCAAGTCCTACCTGTATAAATTGTGATTATGATTGGTTATCCCTGAATGACATATTTGACTTACTAATAAGTCCCTAGTAAAGTGCACTAGAGGTGTGCAGGCTTGCCTTATTATACTCAGGGTGCAGCAGGCCTGTCTCCTAGCTTCTTTGAAAATGTTACAAGAGGAACATTATCGATTTGCTTAGCATGGAGAATTTAGTGTGATACCCATTGTCTCCTGGCACCTTATTGAGCAGGTGAAGATTCTTAAGGTAAGGATATGTTATCATGTCTTGGTTCTACTGTTAGTCATTAATTGAATGCAGTTGTGAGATATGTGTTTTGAAAGGTGTAGGACATCTGAATAAGAGATGAGCGGGTCCCAGCACTACAAACGCTCAGCACTGTTATAGTGTGGAGTTGGCACACCCAAAATAAGACTCAGGCAAAAGTAAGACTTATGAGTGGGTTGAATGGGGGAATGCACGGCAAAGTGATTTTATGTGGAGAGTGGGATATCGCCTGAGTACAGAACACAGGCTTCACTCTAGTGGAGTACTGTTTAAGATCTTGATCAGAAAACCACAAAAAGCCCTCTGCTTTTAACTTTTTTTTAAATAAGTGAGCACTGCTCCCTTAACCCACGCTTCCCTGGCAACTAAAAGGCATTAAGGTTTAAAACATTGGTCCCTCATCCCTATTTCTGTTTCTAGTACATACAATATTGTCACCCACTACACAGGAACAAATAAAACCAAACTCTTAACACGAAAGTACTCAACACAATGTCTAGCTGCTACTAATGTCCCTCGCCATGAGGGAGGGTATGATAAGTATAGAGAATTTGGTGCAGATCTGGTTACTTTACATTTTCAATAATTGTATTGGGACAGATCTTACGCAACATCCCATGGTGAGTGTGGCCGCCTCCCCATCAATCAACCCCCATCTCCTTGAGTGGCTAGTCAAGTCGTCAAGGGGAAGCAGGATTTGTTCTGTCCTGGGTACTCGGTTTGAAGATTTCTCTTCTGTTCTTCTGTTCTTTCCTCACATTTGTTGGTTACAGTTTTGAGCTACTGTCATTCTGAGGCTCATTGTCAGTGAGCATATGGTCTAATAACCCTTGGTCTCCTCTATCAATCCAGGCATCCAGAGTCAAGGGTTGTACTTGTTCATAAAGTAATCATTTAGAATAGGTAAATCAACAGTGACATTGGATAACAACAGGGTTGCATATTTCACAATGAGGTTCAGACATCTGTACACCTACCTGTAATTGCTGCACTTGCTAAAACTTGCACATTTCTGTTTGGTCAGGCAAATGGCTAAAGTTATCAAATATCTCTTAGTTATTGTTTATTTGTTATTGTTTATTTATACCATTGGGTTATTTTTGAATCAATCTACAAAAAAGGGGTGACACTGAGCTTTAACAAATCTATAACACATGGAGTAAAAACAACATGCCTGGTGACTCCTCTTGAAAGGCTTCTGCCGCATGAGCCACCAGTATGACTCATCACGTCCTTCGCCCGTCAGCGCCCGGAAGAGGCTGGGCTGGGCCACCCCCCTGAGAACTCCCTTGGGATTTCAGGATCAGGCTCATTGGACTCCTAAGAGGTACTGCATTTTTCTCTCCTGTGATTGTTCTTCCATAACCCCCCTTATTTGGGTTTCACGGCTCAGGAGGTCCTAAGTAACTGGCATCTAAGTAAGATCCGCTAAGAGAGCAGTTCCACTTATCTATTTACTATTTTCACACTGACATTGCTTTCCTGTATTTTACTCATATCGGCTTAGATTGGCGTTTTGCCCCACTATTATTTGCAAGACGATGGGTAAAAGAAAGACCACCACAGCTGGGGCCGATGGAGCACACGCTATGCCCGTCCAATCATCAATAACTAGCTACTTATCTTCAGTTATCGGGGCCATTGAAACTTAAATTGTCCAAGTGGAAGAAAGAATTGGGGTGGCAAATAACTTGACTCAAAGAACCTCTTTAGAACCTACGACTTATATACAGTCTGCAGTCTCTTCAATTGCTCCCCGTGAGTTCAATTCGCCTCTGCCTGAAGATGACGTTAATGCTTCGCATTCTTTACAGCCCTTTAACACAGCTAACATCGAACATTTAGCTGACATTTAGCTGACACTCCCCCTCCCCCCAAAAAAAGGAAAGCTGGAGGACTCTGAAAGTGTAATAAGTTACTCAAATATCCAACGAAGGCTAAGGAATGTATTTCTACACCATTGGATACCCCGGCCGACCCTTTTCCAAAGGAAACTCCATTATTGGGCGAACTAGGCTCAGACTGCAGGATTCTAAGAGACAATCATTTGACCAACTTAGACTCGATCCTCAAACCTTTTTTTTCGGCTTTAGAGGAGAAGCTAACATTACTTATTGATTCCAAATCTGAGCAGTTACAAGAAACTATTTTTAAATATCTGCCTCAGCAGTCCACTCTAAAATCTAGTACAAATTCCCCTCCCTCTACTCCGAAATTGGTGTCTGATCCCAATGCCTCTCAGCAGGCTAACTGTTTAATGAATTGCAACCAACTCCCGTTCCATCGCATACCTACCCGCAATTCCCATGATGACTTATTAACTGATTCCCTGTCTACTCTGGCTGGTGGTGCGATTGCCTTACCGAGGCCTGAAACTGCTTCTAAACCTAGATCTTCCACTAGTACAAAGGAGGTTCTACAGCTTCCTCCGGATAGCTTGCCATATGTTTTAGTCTTAGCAAACGTTCCTCCTCTTGATTGCACTCAGAAGGAAGATACTCATGCGCTAATAAGGAAATGTGCACATTGGATGAGCCAAAAACTTAGACATCAAGATGATTTAAATAATAGAATAATTATGGTTAGAATGGTGAAGTGGTTAGGCTTGTCTAAAAAAGCATTTGAAGGCGATTGCATAGTGATTAATTTAGCAAATTCTCATTGTGTTAATCATTTGTTGGCGTCTCTACCATCGAGTCCAAAAGGGGAAGGTGGGATCAAAGTCTATCCATTAAGCTTTTTCTACAGGCCGCCCACTTTATCACTTCCTCCTACGAGGGCTTCCCATGGTAAACATATTCTAACAAAGGCACCTTTACAGAACCCCACCCTTGACTCTGGGGTTACCCAAAATCACTCTTCCCTTGACGCAATTGATTGACAATTGGAGGGCTTGGGGCTCCTAAAAGATTATTTACAGGAACCAGAGCTGATGGGAGTGCATACACTTTTGGAATCACCCATAGGGTCTGACGAGTTAGTTAGCTTTCCACATTTTACAACAGACACGGTCATAACTGAGGAGTCTGGGAAAATGCCCCAGCAAAGTAATGCATTGTTATCTTTAATTAGTTGGAATATTGCTGGGTTGCGTTCTAAAGTTGAAAATTTGGAATGGCTGGAATTTATATCCACATTTGATATCATTTGTTGTCAAGAAACTTGGCTTACGGCGCCCTTCCATTTAGACGGCTACTACTCTGTATCTCAGCCAGCTACTCCATCTAGAGCAGGCAGAGCAAGTGGCGGCCTTCTGGTACTTGTGTCATTATTACTCCCAAAAATTGAGGTTTCATTGATTTGGTCTTCTGCTTTTTTTTTGGTAGTTTTATTATCAATATCCGGACGGAAAGACATTTTACTCTTAAACTTTTACAATAACATTCCAAGTGTTGCTCTGCCAGGAAGTCTCGAAGAGCTTACAGACCAACTAGACTCAGCCGGGAAACTTCAGGACAGGGAATTTGATACGATCTGGGTTGGAGATTTTAATGCTCAGTTATACAAGTATGAATTACCTCACTTATGTGGTGCCGCTATAGAAGGCAGAGAGTCACTCACTCATTTTATTCACTCTAATTTAGGAAATGCCTTGAATACCCTTATTTATAAATTTGATCTTGCTTTTGCAAGGGATATGGCAAACAGTCAGATAAGAGAAACACCCACCTATACAGGAAGTACTAACGGCAGCATTATTGATTTTATTCTTATTAACTCCTCACTTTCACGTTCAATGGTGGATTTTAAAATTAAATCTCACTGTGCCAGTGACCATAACCCTTTGAGTATAAAATTATCCTTTAAAACTACCTAGGATTGCATATAAAGGGAAAGAGGTGTTTAAAAGAAATTATGGCCCTCGCATAAGGTGGGAGAGAGTAAACCCTAACACTTTCCATATGAACCTTATTACTCAAAATAAGGCTGACATCAACACTTGCTTGTCCCTGCAATCCACTCCCTTCCACCTTATAACTGCCTTTGAATCTTTAAGCTGTGCTATTTCTCAGGCACTGATGTGTGCCCAATATCCCAAAGGTGCAAAACCTCAACGGTGGTTCAATTCTGCCTGTACGGCTGCCCATAGAGATCTAAAGTCAGCGATCAAAATTATTCCATGTAATCTGGATTTAATTAAACAGGCCAGGGGCCGATATAAATCAGTCCTTGAAGAGAGAAAAAATGAAATACGCACTAGCGCTTGGGAAGACCTTATGGCAGCAACGGAACTACGGGATCCCTCTCAATTTTGGAAGGTGGTTAATCACCCATATATTTCAGGAAAGGAAAATAGGGATGACGACTGTTTGATACCAGGGGGGGTTTGGGTAGACCATTTTTCATCTGTATTTCAATCTGCAAATAATCCCAATGACAGAGGAGAGGTATGTGGCCTCCCACGCTCGGCTATTCCAATTCCAGTTAAGAGCGGCATTTTACTTGAGGCACATGAGACCAGTGCAGCAGTAACTAAAATGAAACTAAGGAAAGCTCCTGGCCCTGATGGGATACCGGTGGACCTATTTAAATCTCTACCTGATCTGTGGGTTCCATTAATCACAAATGTTCTGAACAGTGCTATTCAAAGTGCTATCCCCTCCTCATGGTTAATGGCAATAATCGTTCCGATCTTCAAAAAGGGTAACAGGCTTGACCCCTTCTGCTATAGACCCATCTCTTTAATAGACTCCACGGCAAAGATACTGGGGAGTGTCATTCTGACCAGGCTCGAGGATTGGGTTGTAAGGACAAACATTTTATCGCCAATTCAATATGGGTTTAGGCCTGGATTAGGCACAGTGGACCAGGCCCTAAATTTACATCTTATCCTCAGTAAATATGTTATTGCCAAAAGGGAACCTATCCACTTAGCATTTATAGATCTGTCTAGTGCATTTGATATGGTGAACAGAGCAAAACTGTGGGACATAATGGATACAATGGGGATTGAGCAAGATTTGTTAGTTTTGATCAAACGCTTATACTCTGACCTCTATATTTTAATTCAGTTTGGACAACACGGCGAAAGGTCCCATCCCCTTGTTTCCAATCGAGGTGTTAGACAGGGCTGCACACTGGCACCTTTCCTGTTTTTACTGTACTTAAACGGCTTGTATAATTGTTTGGTCCAAAATGGTAAGGATTTCCCAACGATGAGTTTTAGACAATTGCCAATTTTATTATATGCCGATGATGCTGTTTAATTGCCCGCACGGCCAATGGTCTACCGACTCTCCTGGATCTTTTTTTAACACACACACGAGAGCTTGATTTGAAAGTCAATTTTAAAAAATCACACGTTATGACCTGCGGTCCTAAAAACACTCGTACCAGATGTTTTAGAATGGGGGGGAATACTTTGACAAAGGTAAAAGACTTTTGCTATCTAGGTCTGTATCTAAGTTCCACTCTGTCTTGGAAATTCCATTTGAATTTTAAGTTTCAACAACTGGCAAGAAATGTTGAGGCAATCTTTCGCTTTGCCCGCAGATTAGGGCATAGACCGGTCCACCAGATCCTCACGCTCTACAACTCTAAATGTGTTTCGGCGGCGATTTATGGGGGTGGCCTTTGGGGATATACCAGTCCAAGCATTTTACAGCTTGCAGAGAATAAATTCCTTCATCAGTTACTTATGGTACCTAAGAACATAGCGAACATTTTATGCCATGAGGAACTGGGAATCCGCTACATTACAGATTTGATAGATATTGCCCCACTTTTGCTATGGATAAAAGTATGGTCAAATCCGGTGGCTACTTTAACACACGATTGTGTAAAAGATTGTATTTCACTAACAAACTGTAACAAAATTCCATGGCTAAATTTTGTTCACAATGGCTTCCGAAACTTGGATTTGGAGTATATGTATTTTAAACCAGAGCTCCTGCCAGCTAATGCGAAAGAAATTGTTAAACTTCGACATAAAGAGCATGTTATCAATCTTAGATACCAAGTGGCAGAGAAACTGAGCTCTTTTAATTCATACATACAAATTCTATCACCAGACTTGCTAGAACCTTATTTTGTTTGGTTCCCGACCCCTTCTTTATACTCTTTACTCGTACTTTTTAGATTTAATCTGATCCATTTTAGAGTGGTGTTCCCGATAAAATGTGTGTGGGAAAAAACACTACCGCCATGCCCTTGTGATAACTTTTCGAAACAAAGTACTTGCCACTTTATTTTATTCTGTAAACTTTACTCAGTTCCCAGGAAATCCTTTTTATTACCCATTTTGCGTAACTTGCACACTTCTTCCTACAAAGAAGGATTGACTGGCATCCAAAGCCTCTCATCCAAAAAATCTGCATTTCTATTCTTAGTTTTATTAAATCCGCTATCACCATTAGAAACCGATATGAACTGGTAATGTGACTATTTATTAAGAGAAATTAGGCATTGTCTTATTACTATATTGTCTTATCATTATATACGCTTTTATAAGTATTTATTATCTTATACTGTTTTAGTAAGCTTGGGCGGTAAGCTTAGACTTAATAGATTTGCTTTTTATGAATGCCATAAGTACTGTATTTTATGATGACTTTTATGTATGTATGTATACTTTTATGGCTAAACGCCGAATAAAGTTATTTTGACTGACTGACTGACTCATCACACTACGGCAAGAAGCAGACTATAAAAACCCAGCCCAAATCAACAAACCTCCTTTGTGTTCATGTCTTTGGTGTTCCGGCACCACTTCAAGGTATTTTCCAAACTCATATTTCACCTCACGAGTAGAAGTGATCCACTCTCCAGGACATCCAGTGGTCTTCGAACCAGAACATCAAACGGTACCCATAAAGACTAAAAGACAAGAATTAGAAGGTAATACAAGACAGCTGTTCTGCACAGACTAATTTTTACAAGGAAAGAGCAATTAGGCCCAGGTTTACGTTAAAGTGGTGCAGCGCGATGCTGTGCCAAAAATAGCAGCACTGCGCTGCACCACTTTAGAAATGCAGAGGTCGGCCATATTCGGAGGAATACGGCACACCCCTGCGTTTCCCCCAGCACTGGGGCTGAATCAAGCTGCCTCGCACCAACGCAGGCATCCTTGCACCATAGTGCAAGGGTGTCTGCGTTGAGGGGATAGGTTGTTTATGTGCAGGAAGGTGTCCGTTCCTGCACATAAACAATCTATAATGGTGATTTGGCACTTTTATGTGTGCGGCAAAATGCAGCACACATAGAAGTACCAAAGCGTCATTTTGAGTGATTGTTTATGTGCAGGAAGGGACTTCCTGCACGTAAACAATCGTTAATGGCATTTTGCTTCTTCTATGTGTGCTGCAGAATGCAGCACACATGGAAAAAGCAAAAAACAAGGAGGAATAAAATAATTCCTCCTTGTTTTGCCATACTAATGCAACCCCTGGGGTGGCGTTAGTTTTTGGTGCTGCTTCAGGTTTACGGCAACTCATAAATTTGAGGCAGTGTCAAAAGCAATGGGTGTTGTGGTGGAACGCCCACCCCAACACCCATTGCATGCCCCTCTGACATAGAAAAGTGCATTGGAAGGGTCCATATTTACAAGGAGGCGTAACGCTACAAAAAAGTGGCGTTACACCTCTTTGGAAAAATGGAGCAGTGCTTAGCATCACCAGAGCGTCACGAAAAGTAACGCTCCATTGGCACTTGGGGCTCTTAAATATCCCCCTTAGTCTCCTAGAATAGAAACTTGCATTGGAAAGAAAGTATGCAGAAGGAGGATTGTGAAAGGAAAGCCTATTTGAATAAGGTTCAGCCCTTACTAACAACTACGTACAAAACTATTAATCTCTTTGGGTGAACCAAAGATTATCAGAACTTTTGATTTGATGAACATTGGTCAGATTGCTTAAAAGCAAATGTATTATTACTATGAGTATAGTTAAAATTGTTTTGCAGAGATTGTGTTTAACTTATGAACCCTAATAAAAACTTTCAATGTGATTGCGTAAACTTTCCAAGTTTGGTTTTGGGGAATCGTAGAAAGTAAGGAACCAGCTAACAGAAGTGAGACTAACTTCTGTGTAGAAATACAAAGGCATCCAGGAAGCAGTATATGTACATAAAAGCAAATTCTATGTGTTCTAGTAATGACCTACATGATCACATGCACACACTGTAACTAGTTAACTGAAACGTTTGTTCGGTATTATGTTTAGACATCATTTAACATGTCAATTTCCAACACATCCCCGCTGAGTGAAGATTAACAGTGAATGCGCCCTTACAGAGGCATTTCAGTTACACACAGGTACATACACCCTCACTGAGTTTTTAGAGCAGCATTACTTTAAAGAATGTTGGGGAAGAAATGGGGGTATACAGGTCTTAACCAAGGATATTTTAACTAATTGCTTACTATCTTCCCTCGAAAGATTGTCAATTGGAATTATGCTAAAGATATCTTCCTGGAAGTCCCCCTCCCAAAATTCTACCTGACACAAGAGAGTCCTGGTAATCTTTTTGAGGTCTAGGTAGGCAATTAGGAGGTGGTTGACTATCGTCCCTGTAACGTCTTGTGCTTCTCTTCTTTCAGGTGAGAACGTGCCATAAACTCTGTCATCCAGGGCATTTATTAGGCATGACACTCATCTATCTTGGTGTCTAACAATGTTAGAATAAGCTCCAGTTCTTCCGGGTCCTCAAACACATGGTATATTCCATTTATCATGAGCAGCATTGTGGATGGCTTCAGCAAATCATAATAGGTGTTCAGCTTTCAGATTGTGGGTCGCAGTACCAGTAGTTTTTTAATCTGGATCATTATTTCCCAGAAAAAGCTTGGAGCTATGCATATTTTACTGTCTTTCTAAGCTAAAGGGCCATTATGATGCTTAGCTGCCACAATCAGTTATCTAGCCTGGTGATGTCATAAAAGACAGGTGATAATTGGCTGGGGTTGCAGTTGCCTTCTCCATGGGAGCTGATTGTATGGGCCCATTGGAGCTCCAACAATGGGGTGAACGCTAGGCTTGTGAGCTCTAGAAGAAAGGAAGCTAAGAATCCATTCATGTAATTCATCCCAGATCCTTCTGAAATTCCCCTGAATCAAACATTAATCCTCCTACTGCGATCCTCCACATCAACTAGCTTTTGTCACATCATCCATAGCTCCTGGACAGATCTGAAACTCTTTGAAGTGTGGCCATTTGGTTTGCAAGGACTGACACATTTTTTTGGTTGCGTCCAGGTGTGTGTAGAAAAATCTCAGGTCCTCCCATAATCATTTTATCTCACTAGTCATCATTTCTCCGTGGACAGACTAAATCAGCCATTTCAAACTTGTGCGGGTTCATCCTTCCAGCCACTACTGCCGTGAAAAGCAGATGGAATGTGGCCTTGCCTCTGGCATTCGTGGGGGTGAGGATGGAGGTTGAGGAAAAAAATTATACATATGATATCAGTTGGAATCTCTCTCAGAGATCACTCCTTTTGGAGCACTGGGGCAGGTAGTAGCGTTTAAAAGTCATTAATATCTGTGGTGTCTTACATGCCCACTAGTATGAGACAATTGTAGCATGCCTTAGGGAGTCAACGCAGATCTCCACTCTGTCTGTATTTGGTATGAGCCCAGTATGGGAGATGGCGAAGACCTCTATTGTGTTGTTAGGTAACCTATATTTTCGTTGATGCTCCCCAAAACATGGGGGTAGCACAAGAGTGGTATGTAGGGGTGGGTGGCCAGCTACTCACAAGGTCAGTCTGCAATAATGCGCTTATTATAGGGACGTCACCTGTCACATTGCAGTCACTACTCCTCTCTCCGCTCAAATCTTTCTCCTGGGTCACATTGAAAGGGGCACACTCTCTCAGAGGGACTACTTTGAATTCAATCTCATACCTGAGGAGTGCATTGTGAATGATTTTGCTGTATTCACCTGTGAGTACTCCTTATCTTAGTGGGGTCTGGATGAATTTTACCAGCCCATATCACGCCATCCTGCAGTATGTAGAATGCTGTCTATACTGCAATGATGGGACCTCTGCGTCTCACTCATTCATGGTCACCCTGCTATTGCCGTTTTCAAATTTTCAGCTGAGAGTTGACGGATAATCAGAAATCAACCATTGGCCATTTCATGTGTGGTGTGCTGGCCTATACTTCACCAGACCACAGGCACTCCGCATTTCCAATATCATAGTATGAGGAAAAGTTGTTTGTTGTTTTTAAATTTGATGTGAACCAATGTTTCGGGTTGTGACACAGCACAGGCCTGGGTTGTGCACTGCCCTGTGTATGTTTGGGGACATGTCCCGTCACTTGAGGCCCCTCTGCCGCATGCAGTCATCCACTGTGTCAGCCTGTGATACCCTAAGCCTGGCTCCTGCATTGATAGTTAATGTGTTGTGAACCATTTCAGGGCCTGCAACTTTTTGAGCCTCTGGAGGCTGATAGGCCCTCACTTTATCTATTCCTGGAGGGTATGTTGTTCTGTCTCTGCTATTTGGGGATGGGAATGCTAGTTTTTAAGGTTTGCTCAAGCTGAGAGTTTGGGTTCTGCGTCGGCACAGAGAAGGGCAGTGAGCTGTGGACTGTATTATCAAGGAAGGTTCCCATTGTCAGATGCACCTCTCATCTCTTCTTACCCACCCCAGTAGCAGCCTGTATCACCCTCACCAGCATCTTCATCAGCAGCCTCATGTCCTACTCTATTGAGAGTCATCCCTCTTTCTGCGGGGACTGTCTCACAAGTAGCGGCCAGGTGGGCTGATCTGTATGGAGTGCGGCTTGGGATCGGGGAAGCCAGGAGTCTTCCCACATGGCCAGTGCCACATTTCAAGGCCCTCACTATTCAAAATCAGTGTCAAATTTCTTCCTCAAGGCTCTCCTCACTCTCTGGAATGAATGCCACTTGTGTGGGCGACGTTATACATCCCAGGGTTGGAGTGTGCTGCAATTTGATGCTGGGTTTGGGAAATTCTTTTTCAGGAGCTAGCCATCTGTTTTGCTTTCCTTATCTTATGACCGAGCTGACAAAACTTCTCTGGAATGCACTTCTTAGTTTAAAGATTTAAAGAAGACATTTATTATTATTACTTCACCACAAGGTTCCTGAGAGACGAGATTAGTAGGTTGGAAGCACACGTTAAAAAGTAGTCACAGCAATGAAAGCAAAATATATCAAAGTGATTCTCAATTGCAATGTACACAGCAAATAAATGTGATTATATTATAGCATAACTTCAAAGCAAAGAATAAAAGTCAAAATTCATCACCGTAGGGCCTATCACTGCTCGTCATCTTTCTCATGCCTGCAAGTTGATGACTCATGTTCAACTGCGAGAAAGAGATTTTCCACCCAAATGGGAGGTCAGGCAGCTGACGTCCGCTCCTGACTGAAGTTCTGGAAAATTCCCCCTCGCTGCTGCCCAGGGACCCCTCTTAGTGGGAAAAGAACAAGAGTTGGAGAGTGGGCAAAGCTCACTCGTTCCCAGGGCTGAAAAGAGGGAAAAACACAAAATATACGCTCTCTTATCACGCTAGGGTTCGGTGTGAACACAATACGAAAAAACACAGCTAGGTCTACCATGTGGAAAAACACAGCTCATCTGCAATGTCTCAACTGCAATGTCTAACTCCACGATAAAGCCCATAGGCAGCTAAACTGAATACAAAATGTAATGTCTAATGTCACGTTGAAGCCAATAGGCAGCTAAACTGAATACAACATGTAATGTGCTACTGGTGAACATTGAACAACTAATAGGCGCAGTGGTGAAACACAAAGTCAGTGGTCAAACACAATTAATGGCATAACACCATCTTGAATGAAGCGAGGCACCACTCTTCAACAAGGTGATATTGTGTATTTTCCTCAATTTTACAGTAGCCTTCCTCAATCTGAAATAGTGAAATCATGCACCATATCAAGCAATACACTTTTTTTAAACTATGGAAGCGGTGTGCATTGTAAAACTGTCTGTCTGTTGTATTATGTCCTGCATGCCACAAAATAACTCTTGTTTACGTACAGCTGTTAAAATTAATTAACTGTTTCACACCCTGACGTAGGTATTGGTTAACATTCTTCTATGTATATATTTATTCGCTAGAACAAGATGTTACAGGTAATTAACATAATTTAGTGCAAGATGCAGGTGTTGAGTGAACAATATTTTTAAATGACAGCATGTGCCTCTCTATAGTAAATATTGAAACATTTTTCACTTTCGAAAACTGATTTTGTGAAGAAATAATTAAGAATGGTGTTTTCAAAACTTATTTCACAGTGTTTTTAATTCCCTATATCTTCTATGAATGTTGGTCTTGTAGTTTACAATTATCCCAGTTTCTTCGCAATTCAGTCTAGAAAACATCTGTTTTTCCCAGTAGGATGCCAGAGTGTGATTCACACTAAATGTATATTTTTAACAAAATCACAAAACCTGCTGTACCTTTTCGCCTACGTATGAAAATCGCTATTTTAAATTCAATTAAATGGATTGTTGTACAATGTTTTTAAAACCATTTTAGCATGTCAGTATAAGTATTTGATCAAGTACATTTATATGCCATTCACATCTGCTGAATTTTAACAAGGAATGTGCCTGGTTTTCTGTCTTCTTATTCCATGATGTGTCATCAAGTTGCTGCCAGTTTCTAGGCATGGTTTAAAGTATGTAATCACCAATACCTTCATTCTGAAATATATTCTTAGTGTGGCAGCTTTAGATATCTTCAGTAAAAGATAATACATTTTGGTTATCTGAAATATCGTGTATAAACGCATTATGAAAATAACATCATAATGCGTCATATATGTTTCCTATAGCAGAGCAGGGTATCCTATGGAATAGAACAAAGGGATCAACACTTTATTGTACAATTGAAAGCATGAACTGAATTTAACTTGTCTATTTCAAGTGCACCAACAGTACAAAAGTATTATATTAAGGATCACATTCAAAGGAAAATGACGAGGCGCGATGCTGTGCCAAAATTGGCAGCGCCGTGCTCCGTCATTTCCACAACGCAAGGATGCCCCGTATTTAATTGAATACGGCGTACCCCTGTGTTGTGTCCTGTGCTAGCATTACATTTAGCTGCTAGTGCCAACGAGGAATCCTTGAACCATCGTGCAAGGATGTCTGCGTTGAGGGGTGTGATTGTTTATGCGTGGTAAGGCGTCCCTTCCTGCACATCAACAATCATTTCAAAATGATGCTTTGGCACTTCTGTGTGTGCTGCATTTTGCACACAGAAGTGCCAAAGCATCTTTTTGAAATGATTGTTTATGTGCTGGCAGAGACACCTTCCCACACATAAACAATCATGTCTGGCATTTTGCTCTTTCCATGTGTGCTGCAGATTGCAGCACACATGGAAAAAGCAAAAAATGAGGAGGAATAAAAGTATTCCTCCTTGTTGCCCCTTGCTAATGCAACCCCTGGGTTGGCATTAGATTTTGGTGCTTCCTCAGGTTTGCGAAAACTCGTAAATCTGAGGCGGCGTCAAAATGCAATGGGTGTTGCTGTGGCACGCCCACAGCAACATCCAGTGCTTGCCCCTTCCACACAAAGGGCTGCGTGTGAAGGGGTTGTATTTACAAGTTGGCGTTAAGCCACAAAAAGTGGTTTAACACCACCTATTAAATATGGCGCAGGGCGTAGTGCCACCAGTGCATCACGAAAAGTGGAGCTCCGGTGCTGCTAGGGGCTCATCAATATGCGCCTCAATTTGAAAAGCTAACTCGGCAAAATTATACCTCTTTATACATTTTCTGTTTAGAAAATCTGCAGTAGGCTCTCAAACCTAAGCACTCATAATTACTGTGTGTCGATATAAACCAAGAAGCTATTCTCTTCATGGGGGGCTCTCAGATTAAACTATTGAGATCTCAAATATAGCATAACATCTCAGACTCTGTTTAAACAGTGTGTTTTTTTTCTTGGCTTAACAAACAATATTTGAAGAAGGTTCTGACTGCATGAAAACCAGAAACATGTTTAACATATATCATATATAGTGCACCCTACTTGTTTTTTGTGGCACCAGGATGAGACAGGATAAGACCATGATAAGACAACACAACTTGCTTTATCGATCTGGCAATTGAAAAGCAAGGCCCAATAAGACACTTGCAGTTGTGGCTTTTGGATAGTTGTGGTACAGAAATACTCTGTTATCATCTGATTTCCTCAATCCACAGGGAGAGATGAACCAAACATGGTAATGACACCTGTGGCCTCTTCCAGCATATGATCTGCATGTTTTTATAATTTGTTTGATGGACACATATTGAAAGAAGTCACTGTGCTAAATTATGTTGCCTTTGATTTTTAGAAAGTATTACGCCTTGTCCTATCCCACTTTAGAGTGTAGTGTGTTTTGATGATGCCTGCTCTAAAGAGAGGCTGGGTGTGTTTAGAAAGCAATTGAATGTAAGTGGAGGTCTTTAAACAGTTTTTATCATTCTTGTGCCTACAGTTCAGGTAATGATCTGGTTTAAGGTATTCATGACCTGATTGTAGATGGATTTTCCAAAGATTGGTAGCCTGTACCCTGGGAATTGTCCTCTGTACCTCAGCCAATTGAGGGGTTGATTGTCATTAAGGCCCATATTTATACTTTTTCAGCGCCGCATTTGCGTCATTTTTTTACGCAAAAGCGGTGCTAACTTACAAAATACAATTGTACTTTGTAAGTTTGCGCCAATTTTGCATCAGAAAGTGGCGCAAATGCGGAGCTAAAAAAGTATAAATGTTGGCCTAAGTGCTTTGTTGTAATGCAAAGGTTTCTGGCCGGAGCATCTGTATCCTGCTTCTTGCTCAATGATGCTGTATTTATGATGTAAAGAACTTTGGGCCTCATTTACAAGAAACTGACGCCTCGTCATCGATTCGTAAGATTTTTTTCACCTGTGGCCTATCCCTTCATGACTCCATGGTTGCCCTGTGTTTACAATATAGAGCACTATGGTACAATTTTCTCAGATGAGTTAGAAATTATAACACATCTGTTGGTGCTAAAGTGGTTCATTTCTGGAGTTGCATCATTTAACTGACTCAACTCCAGCAATGTGAGAAGAGTCCCACTGTAAAAAGCCCTGCCCAAGCGATAAACTTTTGACGCAGTGAAGTCGTACAGTGATGCAGTGAAAAGTTTTAAATTTCACAGCATCAGTTATACATGGCTTTTTTCATGGGCACGCCTACCCTGCATATATTATACCTTGAGAAGGTATATTGAGAAGCAGAGCTCTACATACTGATGCATTGGGCCCAATGTGTCAGTTTGCAAATATTGAGCAGTGTAGTGCACTGCTAGTACTGCTGCTGTGCAAAAGAAATGAAGCAGTGGCGGTGCAAGGGGTTTGTAAATGAGGCCTTTTACACTTGAGCCTTGCAGCCACCATGAACCAGTGTAGTCATTTTAGGGTTAGAATGATGTCGTCAAGAATTCATAGTGTAAGCATACACTAGCAGTCCGGCCTTGTAGTCCATGAGGTATTTTAGTGAGTTTATTTGATAACCCACTGTAAATGACATTGTGAAAGTCTAGACAGACCATCACTAGGACTCGCATCAGCTTTACCGATTGGGCAGTTTATAAGGCAAGGATGAATTTCCAGGGTATGCAGAACTGGGAGTCAATGCTTTGCACGCTGCATTGAGTTGAGCACTAAGGGCTAGATGTATCAAACTTTTTTGCATTCACAAACAGTGCGAATGGCCAATTGCAAATGCAAAAATGCCTTTTCTGATGTATGAAAGGCATTCGCAGTGGAAAATAAGGAATCGCAAAAATAGTGATTTTTTGCGAATGAGACATGAATTAGCGTGTTGCAAACAGCGTATCGTAAATAGCGATATGAATTACCGAATCGCAATTTGCGAAACGCAAATTGTGACACAGATTAGTGAATCGCAGATAGTGATCCGCTAAATTGTGACGCTATTTGTGATACGCATATTGCGACACGCAAAAACGGATTCGCAATGCGATGCATCTCAAAATCGCGATTTGCGATTTTCCGTAGAATGGCTGTTTGCACATGCAATTTACCACAAACTGAAACCAGGTGGTAAACAGGTGCAACCTATATAAAGATGCCCAGAATGCCTCAGCTCCTCTTCCACAATGGCTGCACTCTACGTCATGGCGAGGAGAATGAGGATCTGGGCAGGTTTGAGGAGAGAGAGGAGGAGACAGCAGAGCATATTTAGAATGCGCATCACCCTTTTTGACCAGACAGAGGAGGAAATTTATGAGAAGTACAGGTTAAGCTCAGCCATGATACTTGACCTGATAGCTGAGCTACAACCCATGCTGCAGCACACAACACCCGACCAACAGCATACCCACCCATGTCCCGGTATTATGCTCCCTGCACCTACTAGCCTCAGGGGGCTATCAAGGGGTCATAGCAGCAGCTGGAGGGGTATCACAGAGTGCCCTCTCTAGATTTTTAAATGCATTTCTCAATGCCATGCTGAGCAGAATACAAATGTACATAAGATTCCCCAACACCCCACAGGCATTAAAACAAACTAATATTAATTTCTACCAGATACCACAGTTCCCACATGTCCTAGGTGCCATCGATGGGACACATGTAGCAATACGTCCATGATCTGCCAGCGAGTATGTGTATTGCAACCTTAAAAACAATCATTCTAAGAACATACATCATTAAACATCATTACCGATGTCGTGGCCAGATTCCCAGGAAGCACACATGACTCCTACATCTTTCGCCACAGCCGGATACACACCAGACTGCTAGCTGGGGAGTTTGGTGAAGGATATCTACTAGGTAATTTGATAGTTTACAGTAATGCATTGATGTAAGCATGACGTCAGACAGCACAGGTACTCATTTTACTCTCTGTGCATTCAGGAGACAGTGCCTATGCTGTGTGCACCTATATGCTTATGCCCTACCTGAGCCCTGTAACTCCAGCAGGGAGGAAGTTCAATGCTGCCAATAGGGCAACCCGCAATGTGGTGGAGTGCACTTTTGGGCTGTTGAAGAGCCGCTTCAGGTGCATCCATAAGAGTGGAGGTGCACTACAGTACAGCCCAGAGACGACATGCAAAATTGTGGCCACATGTGCTATCTTGCACAACATAGCAACTAACAGGGGCATACCAGTGGAACTCATGGAGCCAGACTCAGATGAGAATGATGATTCACCCCTTCAACCAGCAGACAGGACCAGTGCAGCAGAGGGCAGGCAAAGATGTGCTGACATCACGCACAACCATTTTTGATGTAAGTAATGACAAATCCATTTAAATGAAATGTATTTCTGTAGTAAGCATCTTTATTACCTTGACTTCAAGGAACCAATGTGTCAAAGGACATAGCTATTCTCACTGGGCAGACATGAACAATTAACAACGTCACACTATTAGAATCATAGCATAACTGTATTGCTACATGTTTAGGTTGTCCCCTCTAGCCCTCAACCTCACCTTTTACATCCAAGCACTCCACTTAAGTGCTCAGTGCCCTCACTGTCACCTCTTGTCGCAGGTTCACATACAGTACTGTGTCTGGCACTGCGACGCCTCGGATCAATTACAGGGACTGTCAGACTGCTGAGGCTAGAGGTCTCCTCACTGTCCCTAACACCCAGTTCGCTGGTTGTGGCACTGTGTGCTGTTTGCATAGCATCCAGTACGTTGGTTATTTGCACCAATCCCTGCGCAATGTCCCAACTGCAGTGTGTCATCTCCACCTTTGTGGCAACGGTACGCCGTGATATCAGGGCTGTTGAACTTGCGAGCCGATTGACGGATCTACAGAAGCTATCAAACCTTCCCAAATATTGGTGATGGCGCCTGCGCTGGCTGACATGCTCTTGCAGTATCTCAGTGAAGAGTTCCCCAATGGCCTGTGTCAACTCCTTGGTGTTTTCAGCAGCTGTTTGCTGTCCCTTGTATAGTAACCACATATTGCTATTGTGAGACACAAACTGTCTGTGCAGTGACTTCAATTGTTTGCATTGCAGGTGCTGCACCTTCAGCATGGAAGCTTCAAAGCCTCCAAAGATTGATGGGCCCACTCCTTCATCTGTGCACTGTCTGACTGCATCGTGGCGCCTCCTGAGGGGAGTTGACTGGCGCTATTGCTGAAGCTGGGACTGCTGTCTTCTTGTGGGGGTGGTGGTGTGGGTTCATGTTCTGGCATCTCATCTGAGTCCAGGTTATACTCTGGCAGAGGTAACACCCTTGCCCTGCGTCTAGTCAGAACAATACTGTAGGACTCCCTGGTATTTGAGTCCGACTGTGGCTGTGTTTCTGCTTCCCCCACTTTTTCAGATCCTGCAGCAGCAGGGACCGGGTCATCTACAAGGTCAATGTGCAGCATGTCAGTTTAGCATTACGATTTAGAGGATCGCTATCGGCGATTCGCTAATCTGTGTGGCAATTTGTGTTTCGCAAATTGCGATTCGGTAATTCATATCGCTATTTGCGATACGCTGTTTGCGACACGCTAATTCATGTCTCATTCGCAAAAAAACGCTATTTTTGCAATTCCTTATTTTCGCATTGCGAATGCCTTTCATACATCGGAAAAGGCATTTTTGCATTCACAATCGGCCATTCGCACCGTCTGCGAATGCAAAAACGTTTGATACATCTGGCCCCAAGTCTCCATATTATTATTAAGATGGAAAGAATCTTTCCAAAGATTTGAGTCTCGTTTGAAAAGCATTCTCCTACCATGATCAGGTTGCATTTTCGTCAATCGAGGATAACTAAACTGATTTAATTGGAATAGAATTATGCTATCACTTAAAAAATATATAATATCCCATCATGTAGTTAGTTAAAGGAACTAAGCCAAACTAAATGTGTGGGAAATAAAATTATACTTTTGGATTCCTTTGCTATTATAATGTACTGCTTAATAAATCTACACGATCAAACAACAATAGTGCCTGGTCCACAGCTTTCTAAATAGTTGTTCTAAAAGAGTACTTCACAGACACCCACAGCAAAATCTTTGTGAATGAGGCAAAAAATGAACATTATGGAAAAAAAAAGTGTTCACCCAGCTTAGCATGCATATCAATCTCTTCGAAAAGCTTGACATAAAAAGATTTTAAAATGCTTTCGTTTTTAATTCTGTTCTGAGGAAAGACAAATAAACCCACGTTAATAATACCTTTAGATAGTTATTATAATGTGGGCAATTTTTGGTTATTTTCAAATGGAGGAAATGTTAACCAGACACTCTCTTAACATTAAGGAACACACAATACTCAAGTTCACACATACAATCCGTGCTCTTTGTTGTTTTTAAATCAGCATATTGAGGTAGAAGAAAAGTTACAAAGCAAGTAAGCAGTCACACAAGGGACTAGCCCATAGTTGATAGTAACACCGTCACTGCTGTGAGAGCCAGCATTCTAATGTTGTTTTATATGTTAAACAGGGAGGGTATCTTGTGATCCAGACTGGATTTTCCTCTTCTTCACCATGTCAAGATATATTTTTTACCGTGTCAAGATATATTTTTTAATCACACTTACACCTGATGTGCTAAAGCATTGGAAATGTGCTTCCTCCAATAAACTTGAAATCCGTCTCAACAAACTCTGATGTACATCTCACCAACTTTCACATATTCATAATTTAGATTCTCAGCTCCCTACAAAGCAATGCAAATTTAACGTTAATAGCCTGCTACAAAACAACGTTAGGCTAAAACTGGGAATGTTTTCACTTAAACAAACCAACTATCACAAGATGGCATTTGCCAGTTTCATAAAAGTGCCTGTCACATCAGATTTAAACAAGCAAAACTGCATGTAGATGTTGATATTTGAACTACACTGCAGATTCAAAAGACGGATGTTGTGCACTTTTTCGCTCATCTAATTATTATGATTGAAAGTTACTCTTTTGATTAACCTTGATAGAATGTATTTAATTTGATTTTCCTTATGGTTTGGGCAAACTAATATTGAAACAGAAAAAGATTGTGTGGTGGACAAAGCTTTGTACAGTACATCCTCCTCTGTTCGACACAGGTCTTGGCTGCTTAGATTCACCAATAGGGACTCTGCTCGTATTGTCCCGTCTTGAGGCTTGTTGATCGTGAATGGGATGTCTTACCATGATGGTGCTGGTTTTGATTTTGATTCACTGTGCCATGACTTCTAGTTCCTCTTCTGTCACCCTAAAAAAAAGATAGTCCCTCGTTTACTGTTTTCTCTAAAAATATTATTGTACTCTGTAGGCCAAGAAAATGGGGGCTGATTGACCTGTTAAGTCATCCTCAGAACGAGTGTGGCTGAGTTTTTACACATTTTGTGTGTACCTATCTCAGCACTGCCGGCGTTGCTTGCTCAGCTGTTTGGGAGGACGTTCTTTTTCATAGTAGGACATCAGTGACATATGAAATTGCCTATTCACGGCTAAGTTTGATTGGTGACCTAATTCATCAACTGGTTTCTATAGTTAGCTACTTCAGTTGTTAATACTTTAGAATTTTGTTTATATTTTTTAAGGGGGATTCTATCCTTAATTTCTTCTTACTTTTCCTCATCTAGTAATTTGGTTGCATTACTGAACAACATAATGTAGTCGCGTATTCATTTATTTGTTTTCAGTATGGCTTCAGTCTTTTCAAAGGAGTGTGTAAGCCAAAAGAATTGTGGGTTCCACAATGATTATGAGATTGGGGCTGCATTTCTTCTCATGTGTTCCTCTATGACTGTACATGTATATTTGTATAAGGTTGCTCCCTTTTATGCCATTCTAATGCCCGATCGGGTTATCACATACACTATTGGCTACTAGTAGTGAGGATTTTGCCAATTTCTGCACAGGCAGGCATCAGCGAATGCTAAGCAATCTTTATCCATGCTCTAGAGGAGTCATTGCCTAATAAAATGTAATCAACACCAATGTTTTTTTTATAAAATCCTTTCAACTGAACCCTTGCTCGCTTAAAGGTTAGGGGGCATATTTATACTCCGTTTGCGCCGGAATTGCGTCGTTTTTTTTGGCGCAATTTCGACGCAAAACTAACTCCATATTTATACTTTGGCGTTAGACGCGTCTAGCGCCAAAGTCCATGGAGTTAGCGTCATTTTTTAGCGTGGACACCTACTTTGCGTTAATGAGATGCAAGGTAGGCGTTCCCGTCTAAAAAATCGACTCCGAGGCATGTGCGTCGGATTTATACTCTCGGGCAAAAATCACGCCCGGGAGTGGGCGGGTCAAAAAAAATGACGTACGGCCGCTTTTGCGCCGTTTTTTAGCGCCTGCAAAAGGCAGGCGTTAAGGGACCTGTGGGCTCTGAAGGAGCCCAGAGGTGCCCTCCCATGCCCCCAGGGACCCCCCCTGTCACCCTTGCCCACCCCAGGAGGACACCCAAGGCTGAAGGGACCCATCCCAGGGACATTAAGGTAAGTTCAGGTAAGTATTTTTTTCATTTTTTTTTTGTGGCATAGGGGGGCCTGATTTGTGCCCCCCTACATGCCACTATGCCCAATGACCATGCCCAGGGGACAGAAGTCCCCTGGGCATGGCCATTGGGCAAGGGGGCATGACTCCTGTCTTTGCTAAGACAGGAGTCATTTCTATGGGGGTTGGGAGTGGAAAAAAAATGGCGCAAATCGGGTTGAGGCACAAAAATTGCCTCAACCTGACTTGCCCCATTTCTTAATGCCCAAGCTCCATTTTCCCCTACGCCGGCGCTGCCTGGTGTACGTCGTTTTTTTTAACGCACACCAGACGGCGCCGGCGGCTAACGCCGGCTAACGTCATTCAATAAATACGGCGCCCGCATGGCGCTTCAGAATGGCGTTAGCCGGCGCTAATTTTTTTGACGCAAAACTGCGTTAGCGCAGTTTTGCGTCAAAAAGTATAAATATGGGCCTAGATGTCCAACGGAAAATAGCAAAATGGGTCAC
The DNA here is from genome assembly GCF_031143425.1 of Pleurodeles waltl. Lineage (NCBI taxonomy): Eukaryota > Metazoa > Chordata > Amphibia > Caudata > Salamandridae > Pleurodeles > Pleurodeles waltl. The sequence continues at coordinate 387,016,612 of NC_090447.1, read as the reverse complement.
CCTCATAAAAAAATACCTTTTCAAAAGGACTATAGGCCAGCATTTGATCCTCTCTCAACCTGTGGGTATAGAAGGTCTGAATGATCTTGTTGACCACAACTCATCTTATCTGTTCCATTCTAGAACACTCTGCTTGCCTGTCAGATTTTCTCTGCTTCCAGTTCCTGGGTGTCACTTCTGTTTTTGATTGTGACTCAGTATAAAAGCCACATGCAGTCTGGACTGCTCTGCTTGGCTTTCAAGCATTTGAACAGGAGGTAGCAGCACTTTGTCAGGCTCCAGCTCTAGAAAATCAAGGCCAGCTGATCCCAGACCTTCACATGAGTTCTTCTAGTGCTTCATTATGCTCTCCACTGTTAAAGAGAGAGAACTAATCAGCTTTAGTGTTCTCGTACTGCTTCACATGTTTTTCTTCAGTGCATGGGAAAACATGGAGATTTAAGTAGGTTTAGTCATTTAAGTTCACATTTTTTCAATCATTTCCACAGTTTTGCACCTGAAGTCTGTGTTTGGATCCGGAAGTCTTTGTTTGGATCTAATGTGCCAATAGAAAGTGTAAAACATTGGGGTACTGGTTGAGGGGTGAAGCCTACTCAAGCAGCAACCACAATCGTTGCCAGGGTGAAGTCACAAGTAGATCCTAAATCAACCTGTACTCAATACCCTGGTATCTTGGCACAGAGCAGTCAGGATTAACTTAGAGGCGATGTGTAAAGTATTTTGTAGCAATTCACACAGCTATGAAGTCAAACATCACATTAGAAAAATCCTACACCAATTTAGAAAAATAGAGCAAGTGAGAAGGAATGTGAAAATGTCCAATCAGTATAACGGGAGATATGCAATTTTAAATATATAAGTCAAAATAGCACCAAAAACCACAAAGCGGCAACTGTGGTTATCTGGTCACAGCAGACCATGACAAAGTCACAAGTTCAGGCTGACCGCGATGGAGTGCAGGCTGTCTAGAGGGACCCGGTTAGACCCATTTACCAAGAGTACCTTAAATCCGGGTTGTGGAGCATCGCAGAGTCCAAAGATGAGGATGCGTCATGCAGCAGCGGTTCCTAGTAGCTGTGAGGTTGTGATACAAGGTCCTGTGTGAGTTTCGAGAAGGCTATCAACGAAGAGCTTGAGGGGAAAAGTCCTGGGTTGAAGATGCTTCACACAATAGCTGGTTCCGCTGAAGCTGCAGGACTTGAGATGTGGAGACCTGAATTGGCATCGAGGTGTGCCGTTGACAAGGAGATTGCGATGCAAAGGCCTGCGCTGAGGGTGCGTTGCACAGTGGCTGATTCCAAAGGAGTTGTGAGGCTTGTGATGAGGAGACCTGCATCAGCATCAAAGATGTCAATGACAAGGGTCTTGTGATGTAAGGACCTGTATAAAAAATGTCTTGTGCACCAGCTCCAATGCAGAGTTTTCAAGAGACGAGACATTGTGATGCTTTTGTTCAGCTGGGACCAAAGCTGAATTGGCAGAGCACCTTCAGGACAACATCTAAGGGTCCATGATCGAGGTGGTACCACTTGGGAGGGCTGGACACACAGATGGCAGAGTCTGGGTGTTGGGCTGAGAGTAATCAAGCCTGTTCTGGCCCTTAGGGTTCTGCTCAGGAGGCCACCCAACTAGCCCATGGAGTCACTCTGCTGTTCCTGGCTTCAAGATGCAGGGCCATTCTTTTTCCCTCGGGCAGGAAGGCATCAGGGCAACTGAGGAGCACAGCAGGGCAGCAACATGGTTGTCCTCCTTGCAGCAAAACAACACAGCAGTCCTTTTGAGTCTTCCACAGGCCCAGAAGTGTACTGAGGAGTTGAAGTCTGAGATCCAATACTTATACCTGGTGCCAACTTTGAAGTAGGAGAAGGTTCTAGGGGCCTCCACCCCTTCCACCATACCCTACCCACAGCTTGTCTGGGACACAAAAGACTAGTGACAAATCCTTTGTGAGAGCGCTGAGGCAGAGCCTTTATGATGTGCAAGTGTGTTAGGTAACAGCTCCTCCTCCTCCTAAATTCAGAGTGGCCTATCCTGCTAACTCCTATCCTCTCTTTGTTTCACCATCAGGAAGCAATAGATAAAGGTCAACTGCCAGCCTACTCTTATTCATGTGATGCAGGAACAGGCTGCAGCCACCAAATGCTTAGGATAAGGTGATGTAAACATTCTAGCAGTAGCATTTTCAAAATTGTGACTAAAAACCTGACTTCATCATTAAAGAGGACTTTCGATTCACACCAAACTTGACATTCCTACCTGTTTCCAATTGAAAGTTGTTAGACTTTTCATCCTTGGCATGGTCTCCCTTAACTTTTTGCCTCTGTTTCCTAGGTTGTTGATGTGTGCTGGACTCTGTTTTTGCTGTTTTTGTTACTCTGGGCATTTTACCATGGCTAACCAGTGCTAAAGTGCAAGTGCTCCTATACAAAATATGTATGTAATTGGTTTATCCGTGATTGGCATATTTGATTTACTAGTAAGTCCCTAGTAAAGTGCACAAGCGGTGCCCAGGGCCTGTAAATCAAATGCTACTGGTTGTGCCACCCACATAAGTAGCTCGGTAATCATGTCTCAGACCTGCCACTGCAGTGTCTGCGTGTGGAGTTTCTAACTGTAAATTTGACTTGGCAAGTGAACCCACTTGCCAGGCCTAAACCTTTCCTTTTCTTACATGCAAGTCACCTCTAAGGTGGGCCCTAGGCAGCCCAAGGGCAGGATGCAGTGTATGGTTAAAGTAGGACATATAATACTGATGTGTTTTATATGTCCTGACAGTGAAATACTGGTGAATTCATTTTTCACTGTTGCAAGGCCTGTCCCTCTCACAGGTTAACATGGGGGCTACCTTTAAATATGATTAAAGTGTTGATTCCCTTTGGGAGAGGATAGACATGTGGAGTTTGGGATCTCCGAGCTCACAATTTAAAAATACATCTTTTAGTAAAGTTAATTTTAAGATTGTGTGTTTGAAATGCCACTTTTAGAAAGTGAGCGTTTTTTGGCTTAAACAATTTCTGTGACTCTGCCTGTTTGTGAACTCCCTGTCTGGGTCAGTTTGACAGTTTGGCTGGTTGCAACTCTCACTAGACAGTGACACAAAGGGAGCTGGGGTGTAGTCGGCATTTCCTGATGAGCCATCTGTGCTAGGAGGGAGGGGAGAAGTGGTCACTCACACTTGAAAGGGCTGTGCCTGACCTCACCCAATGCAGAGTCCAACCCCCTGGTGGGTGTCTGGGGCCTGGCCTGGGCAAGGCAGGATTTCACAAACAAGGGAGACTTTGCTTTGAAGTAGGCCTACTTCAAAGGGCAAAATGGGTATAAGAAGGGCACCCAAAGACACAGACTTTAGAACACTTCTGGAAACCAAGAGGAACTTCTGCCTGGAGAAGAGTTGAAGAAGAAGAGCTGCCCTGCCTGTGACTGTGCTTTGTGGAGCTATCCTGCAGTTGCTGCTTCTGCCTGTGCTAGAGGACAAAGACTGGATTTTGTTTGCCTTCCTTCTTGTGAAGAACTCTCCAAGGGCTTGATTTAGAGCTTGCCTCCTGTTATTGAAATCTCAGGGACAGCAAAGACTTCCCTCTTCCAGCTGCTGAGACTCCTACTCTGCCAAGTGGTGCCCTTCCAGTTCCTGGGGCCCTGAATTGAGAATCTGGCAGGACAAGAGTGAGAAATCCACGCACAGACTGCTGTGTGGGAAAAAGATCGACGCAACACTGATCCGCGGCTAAAAAATCACCACGCCACTGGCTCCATAGCTGAAAATTGACGCTCATCTGCAGTGCAACTGGAAGATCGACGCACGCGGCTGGAGAAACGGCGTGCAGCTTACGAAGGCTGGTGTGATCGCAATCCGTGCTGCGTGGTTTTCGGATCATCGTGCAGCTGGATTTCTGATGCAAACACCGCTGGCCGTGTAGAAACGACACAGGGCCTGCCCGGATCTGACAGTGCTGACTGGATCAATGCATCTCCTGCGGAGAGAAGAAATGACGCACGTCGACCCGACTGAAGGAGAAACGACGATGCATCGCAAGCCCTTTTTGACGCACACTCACCCGTGCAGGTTTATTTTTGACACGCCCAAGATACATTTTCCCGCTAACAGCTTTAGCATTGTGTTTAAAATTACATGAAGACTCTTTTTGCATTTGTATTGATAACTTGACTAGTGTATTGTGGATTTTTGTCGTTTTGGTCTTGTTCTGTTTAGATAAATATTCTCTATTTTTCTAAACCTGTGTTGTGTCATTTCGTAGTGTTTTCATTAAGTTCCTCTGTGTGTTGGTACAAATACTTTACACCTACCACTCTGAAGCTAAGCCTACTGCTCGTGCCAAGCTACCAAGGGGATAAGCAGGGGTTAGCTGAGGGTGATTCTCTTTTACCCTGACTAGTGTGAGGGTCCTTGCTTGGACAGGGGGTAACCTGACTGCCAACCAAAGACCCCATTTTTAACAAAAGTTATCACTTATTACAGGTATTGAGTGAATCCAAGGTTATCCTATAGGATAAAAAAATATTTAGGAGTTGATCTCTACCAGGACATGTACAATTTAAAAAGGAAATCTCCAACACACTGCACCCTGCCCTCTGAACTGTTCAGGGCCTTCCCTGGAGTAACCTATATGTATTAAAAAGGAATGTTCGGACCTCGCAAAAGGTTTATTTTGCCAGGTCAAAATGACAGTTTAAATCTTCATACACAAGCTGCAATGGCAGGCTTCGGATTGTTTGGTGGGCTACTTTAGTGGGTTGCACAATCAGTGTTGCAGGCCCACCATTAGTATTTAATTTACAGGCTCTGGGCACATGTAGTACTTATTTACTAGGGACTTACATGTAAATTAATTGTGGCAATTTTGGGTGTAAGCCAATGTTGCCATGTTTAAAGGAGAGAGCACAAACACTTGAGCACTGGCTAGCAGTGGTACAGTGTGCAAAGTTCTAAAAGCCAAAAATAAAATAGGTTCAGAAAACAGAAGAGTGAAGCCAAATGTCCAACAGCAGGATTATATTTAGTGTTACAAGGCTATGAATTTGGCCTTATGGTGCAGCTTTCAAGAATCACCTGGTCCTTTGCAGGCTGTCACCTGTCTAGGCTTACCAACACTTCCTTTTAATCTTAGTACTTTTAGAGCTCCAGAACTCATTGGGCCCAATTCACAAAGGTAAACTTAGACAAAAAGACTCAGATTACGACTTCTGGTATTCACAAAGGTAAGTTACGAGTAGTATTTTTATGTCCACATGTGGGGTGGAGTCCACACTCAGGGCAGATCTCCACCTTGAGAGAAGAGATTCTGTCCTGAGAGTGGAAACTTAGGCCCTAATGTGGACATAAGGATACTACTCGTAACTTACCTTTGTGAATACCCAAAGCCGTAAACCTAAAGTTTTGGTCTAAGTTTACCTTTATTAATCGGGCCCATGATGTTTGTCTAAATGCTTATGGTAATACATAAAGAAAAAGGTAATTCTGAAACCTTCCACCATGAGTGTATATTAGCATAAGTAAATCTTTATGTATAATGTTTTCTTAATATTATCACTTAAGTAGCTTTAACAGATAGGCATTAAACTTTCTTGAATTGCTATCTCAGCATGATTGAATATAAATAGACAAGAGTACTGCATACCATGATTTACAGAGGGGGCAGGGCACACCACTTTAGAGTATATGTAACCAGATAGAACATTTCAAAGCTGATCATGAAAATGTAGATGGATTCATAGTAAAGTAATAAGTGTCATATAACCACTTTATATTTCCATCAGAGCAATCTCATGCTCATCAATACAAATCATGCACACAGATGGCTACCGCACGATTAGTGTGGACCAAGCAGTACAAGAGGCATGTTATCCCTCTTTCATTCTCATTCCCATTTCCTAAGCTCACATGTGTTCTTCACTCCTTAAACTGCTGTTTTGTTAAGTGTGTGAGGGTGTTGTGGATCCATATAGGTCCAGCAGGATCAATGACAACACTATACAGGTTAATTATTGCATGGTAACCCATGACAGAATGCCTTCTCAAGAGAAAAACATTGGAAAAAAGGGTACAATTAAGCATGAATTTGACTATATGAATAAAAATAGATTCAATTATAAATTCTGCGTAATTTGTCTAGAAAACCCCCTATATTTTTGTAAAGACAACCGTATCTAGCTTTTGATTTATGATAGCTCCTGGAAGGGTTTTTTTCTGGTACAGAATTTTGCAACAAGCTTGTAGCTTCTTTTTGGCCTTGCTTATCTTCTATAATAGTACATATGCGGTTTGGAGTTGTAGAATTCCAACATGGGCCACAGTGCAGTGCAGACATACAAATCAAAATGATCTAGTAATCGATTTGTACATTTGGATGACTGTACATCATAATGGCACCCCAGAGAGTGTTCATGTTTATAAGTACTTCTCTAGAGAGGTTTGCGATGCCCACGCATGTAGTAAAGTGAGAGAAGACTTTTAGGATCAGACAATTGCATTTAGTTGATAGAAGGCACTGGAATAGGAGGTTAATATCTGCAGGAGACCTAGTAACTTTCCCAGATAGTATGTTAGTAAGATAATGTTGCATGTTTCCTTTGATCCTATACAATTAACTCGACTGTCTGAATCAATCAACCATCCCCATATATATTCTTTTGAATGAAAGCAATTATGAGACCAGCAAAGATGAACCAAGAGACACTATGAACCTCTGATGCATCAGATATCTTGCGCTGCCCTGTGGTAGCCATGTAATTATGATACAGCTCTCCATAGCGCATGTTTCCACAGATGCATCAGAAATTCTGATGCATCTGTGGCGCTAAAGACATGCATTACTGGACTAACAAAAAAAGTGAAGCAACTCCAGGAATGCAAGGAAGCCCCCATAAAAAAATCCCTGCATCAGATGAATGCCTGCTCTGAGTAGGCGTTACATTTTTGACATAGTGAAGGCGCAGAGCGACACAGTAAAATCTTGTAGATTTCAATGCACCAGTTCTACATGCCTTTTAATGGGACAGCGCTTACCTTACATACTTTATACCAGGGGGAGATATAATGTAGCACAAGGCTTTACAAACTGCTGCAATGCTCCCATTGCCCCAGTTTTTAAATGTGCCGCACTGTTGGGGACTGCTAAGCGCCACCGCTGCATCAGAAAGAATGATGCAACAGTGGAGCAGTGGCACTAGGGGCCTGTAAATAAGCTCCTATGTATCTTTGCTTTCTCTACAGCGTAAGGCTGTCATGTGCATGTTTAAAATGAACCATTGACATGTTTGCCTCGATTGAATTGGAAACACAGAACCCTGAGGACTAGTAACAAACCAAAATAAAATATATTGTGGTTGTGACATAATAGAGATAAAGTACACTACATAGATCTCACATCTTCTCAGTTAGGCCAATTCTTTTCTATGGGGTCGTAGAGACACTAACCAATTGTAAAATAAATAAAAAAATGCTACATGTGTTTTCTTCTGTTCTCTCTATATTTATTAGGGTTATGGAGAACACAGAGCAAGCTCTATTTTGAGACAATTAGGAACATGTGTAGGTTCATTAAGTAGCTGAGACTCTAGCCAATCAACATTTAGTTCTGCTGAAACTGTAGAGTCAACAGGAGCAGTGTTGACATTCGATGATAAGGTGTAAAACAATGTGATTGCAATGAACCTTGTGCATGAACACACACACTAAAGATGGGGATGAGATTCAATTCACTTATAGATAAAGATGTTAAGATATATGAATATAATCAGCATAAATGGCACAGACTACAAGATGACTTATGTCAGCAAAGGACAGCATAGTCAGCCATGATAATTTTAGAAGTCACGTTACGTGGCGATGTTTGAACCTTCATGTACAATGTTCAGCTTAAAAGTGGCCCAGACTGCAGTTTGAAAGTTACTGTTTTGTTTTAGCTTTAAGAGGTTACTAGTGAAAACAATGGGCAAAGATGAAGCTCTACAGAGGTTGTCACTTTGATGTAATTACACCGTAAATATGGAAAATATGTATTAGATCCCAGTGATACATTTTTAGCACTACATTTTCTACAATCAAAGCTCAAAAAATGTATTACATAGTATACATACAGTATATACATACAAATATGCAGAAGGCTACTTGCATAGTAGCAGGATACCTGTCCGTTGGTGTTGGGCATGGCAGATGCCCACAGAGCTTTGGGTGCAGGGCCTAGGCTGTGGCCAGGCCCTGCATCCAGCCCTCTACTGCACATGGTCAAATAGTATGCTTTATGACCATATCTGACTATGATCACAAAAACATAAACATTCCCTGAAAAAAGCAAAGGGGGATCTTCATGAGCCCCTTGCGCCCCTGTTGTATCACGTTTTTTGATGCAACAGTGGAGCAAGCTTTGAACTCATATCTATGAGGTCACACAAAGACACTTTGAGTGGCTTTGAATGGCTTCACAGGTATAGTTTAAGGGAAGGCAGCACAAATCAGTTTGTGCAGAACACATAGAAAGATGAAAAAGCCTTCCAAGATTGTTTTTGTGCTGGAAGGTGCTCCATCCTTTATGCAACACAGACACCTTTGCACCTTGGTGCAATGGTGCCTGTGATTTGGTCACTAGGCAGCCCATTGTGCACCAGCGCAGGGGAAAAGGACAGGAATGGGCCTTATTCTATAGCTCATTCACGTTGACATAGGGCAGCACAGCAAGGTGACGTGCTGCACTACCCTGTGCCAAATCCCCATAAATATTCCTAAAAGTTTAAAGTGACATTCTAGTTGTGTATGGTAATAAGATCTTACTTTATTTCTTTAAAAAACTTAAAAATTCACAGAAACAACAAAGGTTAAATTGACATTATAGTTAAGTATGGTAATATTATCTAACTTTATGTTAAAATAATAAGAATTTGTGCCAGCACCATGCACTGCTGACGTCACCATATTACATCATATTACATGTTAAACTGTATCTTTATTATTATTTAGAGCAATCATATTAATAATTCACTCATTTATTACTGCAATGCAAAGGCCATATTTAGGTTCATTAACACAGTACAGAGAAACACACTTTTTACTGTCTCACAGACTACACACAACAGTTACACTACAAAAAGACACATTCGAAATGCAGCATATGTAGAATGCAAAAAAAAACAAGGAGAAATAAAGATATTTCTCCTTATTACATATCTCCTGGGAAGGTGAAGCATTTTGATGCTTTCCATGATCTTCCACTTATGGTAAATCTGGATCTAGGAATGTGCCAAAATCCATGTATGTGCCTGGGGCAGGGTAATGTATGGCAGTTATTTGCACTGCCTTGCATAATTCCAAACTTATCAAGCAGCAAGGTGAACTTGCGTGGATTGGCAAATCTCATCCAGGTTTTGTTTCGTCCTTGCATTGTCTTGCGTGGTGCAAGGGTGGTGCAAAGCCTTCATAACTATGGCCCTATTTTTTCAGTGTGTGTGGGCATGCATGTGTGTGTGTACAAGTGTATGTCTGTGTATGAAAATGTATAACCCTTGATGTTGTGGCTATTCAGATGTATTTGTACTCCCAATGTAGTAACATCCTATATGGTACCTCTGAGATAGCCACCAGGGTGAGCTTCTCATTAATAATGGAGAAGCATCACACACTGCTCAGTCAGGCAGTAACAAATAATCATTTGGCACTGTCTAAGCCATGTAAGTAGCTATGGGAGTCTATGGAGGGGCTATGGCAGGGAGGAGGAGTGGTGGGCACTTGTAGATGTGCATATTAGTTTGTCTGGCCGTCTTAGGCCAGCCAATCTGGCATGCGCACTTGCATTTCTCCGACCAAGCTGTGTTACACAGCCAGGTTGGAGAAATGGCACAGACTTCTTGTGCCTTAGCAAGAGTCAAACCTGCCCACTCAGGCCAATACTGCCACTCCTCTCATGCTTGGTACAGCATGAGAACAGCATCTGTATTGGGAGCCTGTGCTTTGTGCCTTGGGATGAGAGGACTGGCACTTAGGTTGCCAGCAGTGGGAGCGTCAGGCTGCCGCAGGTTAGTTTTTTAAAAATTATTTTAAATCCCTTGCCCTGCCACCCTTGATTGACAGCAGCTGCCACTGATAGCCACTACCAATGTAGTGAAATTCATTTTTTCTAGCCATGCTTGTTTCATTTTCAAAGTAATTCCTCTTTACTGGTAGAAAGACACACGAATAAAGTCCCAGTTTTTTCAAAAGAAAGTTCACTAAGATTTTGCTGTTTCAAAAGAAACACAGACGGGTATCCTTACCAGTTCCAATTGCCACTAAATGAGTCTAATAATGGCTGTATCCCTGGTGTACATGATTCACTGCAGATTGAGCCTGTATGGTAGTTACTATTCCTGGGAGCCCTCGATTCCTAGTCAGCATCCCCTTGTTGTCAGGAAAAAAGACACAGCAAGTTGACATAAAAAAATAACACTGCAGAGATGAGGTCACATTCTTAACTGGAAAAAATATCTAAATTTTTCATCATTGTACAGGAGCAAGGCAAATTAAGATCAGACACAAAATCATGAGAAACGTTATCTAAAAAAGATTTAAGTGTAGAAACTTACTTCTACGTCACCTGCATATGGTTATAAGTCAACATCCACGTAAAGACCATACAGTGTACCACCACCACCGACAACATCACCTGCTCCCTGGATAATTTCAACTTCAAGCTCCACATGGACAACAAAATAATTATCAAAGGCACCCTTGCATACCGACCCCAGGCCTGTGCTCCAGCTTCTGCAACACCATCACAGACTTCATTGCGCCCCTGGCCTTAGACTCCAAGGACTACATCTTCTTTGATAACCTCAATTTCCACATTGACGACATCACTGAACTCCTCCTCAAGAGCATGTGCAGCCTTGGATTGACCCAGATCATCCACGACCCTACACACACTGCAGGACACATGCTGGACCCCATTTAAATAGCCATATTACAGAACTCTCTTGGACCAATTACTTCATCATCCACTTCAGCATCTCCAGCCCCAACACCTCCACCCCTAAGATGACCAGTGCCCCCACCAGAGGTGGAACAAAATCTCAGAGAACAGCTGAGTGGATGCCCTCAACACCTCCAACCCTGCTACCTCCACCAACCTTGAACAGGGAGTGAAAAACTTCAAAGCCTGGCTCCCCAATTGTGCAAGCAGCATCGTCCCCATCAAGATCAACATCCAGAGAAAATCCTCCAAAAAGGCCAGCTTGTACACTCAAGAACTCAGCAAAATGAGACAGCAAACAGCTGGAAAGGAGAAGGCGCACAAGCAAGGACACCTCCAACAGAGCAGCCTTCAAGACCTTCCTCAACCTGTACCACCACCTGCTGAGGGAAACAAAGGATACAGCCCTTGCCACACACATTGAAAACAGAGCCAACACCACCAAGGAACTTTTCAACATTGTTAAGTAATTCTCCAACCCCCCGCCAGCGAAAACAACATCACACCTTCACAGGAGCTGTGTGACCACCTTGCTCACTTCTTCCACAACAAGATCACAACCATATACAGAAACTTCGAATCCCAATTCACACCTACAGACTTCCTTGACAGATATGCCACCACCATAATCAACATGAACCACATACTGACCCCCTGGATCATCCTGTCCACCCAGGACATAACCTCCACCATGAAATCCATCCACTCAGGAGCTCCCAAAGACCAATGCCTGCACTACATTTTCAACCTTGGAACCAAAGGATCAGCAAGGAACTCACCATCTTGTTCAACACCTGTATCAACACTGCAACATTTCCCAATGCCAATGACACAGGCCGAAGTCAGATCGCTACTTAAAACACCCTCTGACAACCCAGCGAATTTAAAAACTACCGGCCATTCTCCCTACTCTCATTCCCAGTGAAGGTACTGAAAAAGATCAACAGCAAGCAAATGATGACATATCTGGAGCAGAAAAAACCACTCAATGTCTCCCAATCCAGCTTCAGAAGCAATCACAGCACCGACACTGCCCTGATTGCATCCACTGATGACATGCAAACATCCTCGACCAAGGACAAACAGCAACTTTGATCCTCCTCGACCTCTCAGCAGCTTTCCACGTCATATACCACCACATGTTGATTGAAAGACTCCACCACATCGTCATCCAAGGGGACGTGTTCAGATGGATCACTTCTTTCCTCACCAGAAGATCTACCTCTCACCTTTCATCTCTGAACCCAATTAGATCACCTGTGATGTTCCCCAGGGCTCACCCCTCTGCCCCACGGCCTTCAACACAGAAGAACCCGCTGGCCAACATTGTCAGATCCCAGAGTCTCATCAGAATTTTCTACACAGAAGTCACTTAACGCATCCCCTCAATCACCGACAACGCCTCCACCACCAGAACTAGCTTCCACAGATGCATGACAAGCATCACTAATTGGATAAAGAACAACTGCCTGCAGCTGAACACAGACAAGATGGAAGTACTGATCTTTGGCAACAGCAGCAACACATGGAATGACTCCTGGTGGACATCAGACCTAGGATCCACACCCATTCCCAACATCCACGCCAGAAACCTCAGAATCATCATTGACAACAAGATCACTATGAAATCACAGATCAATGCCGCCTCTCCCGCCTGCTTCCTCACTTTGTGCATGCTACGTAAGATCTTCAAGTGGCTACCTCTACACATGGGATGCTGACTGGACTATGGCAATGCCTTTTATGGTGGAATCACCACGCACCTCCTACAGAGACTTCAGGCCATACTGAACACCACAGCCGGACACATCCTCTGCCTTCCCCGACAAACCCTCATCACACCCCACCTCAGGCAACTCCATTGGCTCCCTGTACAGAAGAGATGCCAATGCAAGCTGCTGACCCATGCACACCAGGCTCTACACAACCAAGGACATAGGTACATTAACCACCACCTGAACTTCCACCAGCCATCAAGAAGACTATGCTCTACCTCCCTTTCACTTGCCCATACTCCTCACATATACCAAAGCAGATGTGGAGGATGCAGCTTCTCTCATGTTGCTGCAAAAACCTGGAACAGCCTCCCTACGCACATCCAGACCTTCACCTCACTTCCGGAATTCTGAATAGCCCTTAAGATCTGGCTGTTCGAACAAGTCTACAGGCCATGCAAGTGCCTGGTTATCCTATCGAGTGATTAGCCATGGTTTATAAATCCTGATTGAAGTCGTATAGCGACCTAAATGTACTGGAGAGCACAATACTCTGGTGGAGTGACAATGGAAATACAAACATGTCAAAGACAGCCAATTGTACTTTTTGTTCCAAAAGTATTTTTTCAGATTTTAGCTTATTTTAACAGGATTTGCACCACCAAATAGCAAAAATTGTGGAATTGAATTGTGCAAACCTTAGAATGAACACTGAACTTCACCCAGGATAGATCCTTGTTGTGGTTTAGTGTAGATCTCTTCAGTAGTTTGGAACAATAGGTGACCATTCCATAGCCCATATTTTTCATGAACCAATATGGAACCAACATCTGTCAAATTGGCTGAGACTGCAGTTGTTCATTCACGGGTATTACCGAATTATTGGATGTTATTGATGAAAAATGTGGCTCCAGGACATTGTTCAGTGCAAATAATTCACTGTACCGGCCACAAACCTGTGTCACAAAAGAGAAACATCTAATTTAGATATGTTGTTGCTAATTAATCTCACCATATTAAAGTGGAGTGGTGGAATCAGGAAACAATAAAGTGGTAAGGGAAATTTCCTTCAAAATAAGAAAACAAGGAATAGCAGCAAAATTAATTCATGAACAGAGGATGACCAGGTAGCTAGAAATGTATATAACTGCTTATGATTCGTAAACTGTTTCCAAACCGCTTCCTTAACTTTTCATGAAATGCCTGAAAATTTGTGTCCAAGTCTATGCAAATGTAATTTTTGATAATCACACAGTCTGTTGTCAACGTCTGTACACAGTGGTATATCTGTAGCTCAAAACTGATTGATAGTGTGGGTGAAGAACCCACTCTGTGCCTAGAACCAATTCTGCCTAGCCAAAGGCCATGCTCAGATGGCTCTGTTTGTCATGTGTAATGGGGCAATCCATGCAGGCAATAGAGACTGTGAGCAAGGTGTGGTCAGACCAGGCCCAGTCGTTGGAGTTCTCAAAACAGGGATCAACACTACACACAGCACTTTTACAAGCCCCTTGTGCCACCATAGCATAATAGTCCCCGATACAGCACCACATTTACAAACTGGTGCAGTGGTACCATTGTACCAGTCTGTTAAGTCTTGTAGCACATTATACCTGTGCCAGGTATAATGTATGCAAGGTAGGTGTTCCCCCCACTAAAAGGGCTGCAGAAATGGTGCAGTGAAATCTACAAGATTTCACTGTGCCATTCTGCGTTATCACAGCATAATTTTTTTGTATTCCTGCTCAGGGAAGGTTTTAAAGTGATACTAAGTTGTTTTCAATGAGGCACCCCCTAGCATTGCTGAACTAGCATCAAACTTTTGACCCTAGTCCAGTGATGCTATGGTTTAGTGCCATAACTGCATCAGAATTTCAGATGCGGCTGTGGACACTGTGCACCATGGAACACTGTTCTATAAATTGACCGCTTCCATGGTGTCCTTTCAGGTATACAGGGTGGCACAAGAAAACTGGCACATCAATCACAATGCCCTAGTTTCTACTAAATGAGGCCTAAGTATCTGCTCAGTCCAGATAAAGGTATGCACAGTGGTCTCTGGTTCTCACACTTTACTGGCCACACCAGCACCTAATGTCCACTAACATTTAAGTCTGTGTAAAGTGGGCTACGAGGCACTCATAACCACTGCAGAGAGTCTGCCATACACAGCGTTGGCATGTGCATTTGAGCTTAACATATAGTATGTTTTTGACCACTCCCTCCACTAATGGCTTGTGCATGGGAAATGATTGTGGGCCACATGCTGCATAGTGATTGATGAAAGGTCATGGCCAACAGGTTGTGGCAACCATACAGCCTAGAACAAGGTCATGGATATTGATCCTGCCATTGACATCAATTATCCTGAGCCTGCTGCACATTGCAAGCGCTGTTGGGCAAGATTTGCTAATGTTTCACATAATAGAGAGCACCAAGCAAAGTTGTTGTGTTGAGTTGTATGACATGGAGAGAGAAGAGATGTGCCATATCAACTAAGATACGATACATTTCTGAACCTCCTAGTGTTGGCGCACTGTGTGCTGGCTAGTGCCAATGCAGGCACCCTTGTGTCATGCTATAAGGGTATCCGAGTTATGGGCAGGATAGTTTTTGTGCAGGAAGTAATACCTTCCTGATCAAAAAACTATCCTTAGAGGATTAAAGACATTTCTCCTTTTTACGCCTTTCCGTGGTAGGCACAGGATTTGGTGCAATCCCAGGTCAGCAAAATACCCATACTGTATTTACATACGATATTTGTTTAAGCTCAGCATCATCAAATCTAGATAGCATATAGACAGAGGGCCATGATAGTTGCTAAAATAATTACATAATTTGGGAGAACATGTTAAAAGATAATCATGTGTGATTACCAAATAGCGAATTTGTGTGATTTGGTTTTTGATAATCATAAACACCAATGTACAAATGTGTCTTTGACAACATTTTATGGTTCCCAGTGGGTCATAAATAGACATTCCTCATGAATATTAATAGGGTGGGTCTCGGTTTGCAACCAATTGGGAATTGCTAAAATCACAGGGATAGTGGCCTGCTGGGGTCAGCAGACCCGCATGTTTGTGATGCCTTTTAAAGAAAGCAACCATTTTTTGAAATGCAGCCCATTTTTATTAAAGAAAATGTGATGCCTTAAAAAAAAAATAAAGATTTATTTCCATTTTTTAAGAGTAGGCACTGGCCCATGGGACCACTGTCTGCTCCTAAAAAATGTTTATAGAAACATTCACAAAGGGGATTTGCAAATGGGTTACCACCTACTTGAAGTAGGAGGTGAAATGAGAGTATTTTGCAGCCGCATTTCGGTTGCAAAACATTCAAATATACCAATGCGATTCAGTAGAAGGAGTGACGCCCTAAACATGCCCACTCCTAATACCGAATCACAAACCCAATTTACCATTCACTAATATGTTACCAAAACACAAATAGGAAGTTGTACATCTAAAAATGCCTTTTTGCATTCAAAAATGGGCGATTCTATGAATCTGCTTGTTTGCGACCAAAAAAAGCCTTTGTACATGTGTCCCATAGCCCTTGCCTTCACTGTTGTATGCTTCCTCATCTGCTTGTATTCCTGGTAGCAATCCTTATTCAGATCTACAGTATCTTGCCTTACTCTACTCAGGTCACACCTTGGGAAGCCCATCTGCAGCAACTCAAAAGATTATTTACATGGAATGACCAAGTATTCCTTCCACAGCAGTCATCAGAGCCTGCATTTTCCAGAGATTGCTAGATATATTGCTGCCTTTGGGTTTTTCACCAGCCTGACACAATATAGCACTGGCCTGGGAGCTGATGCCTCTGCTTTTTGGGTGAAACAGAGCTCTACTTAAAGATCCACTAGACAGGTGTCCAGCCCCAGCCTCCAAAGAGTTGTTAGGAAGTTGTTCTAAGCCACTTGCAATGGGTGTACGTTTGCATACCTCCAAATCTCAGCCCTGTAGAGTGCTGCTGCCTTTTCTTTGTATATTTGCAAAGTAATACTAATACTTCTGGCACCTGCCTTATTTCTAAACTTCAGGACTGCCCCCAACATTTGTCTCAAGGCTGTGGTTGCCTTCTGGATATGGCTTCCCCATTGCAATTTCTCAGCAAACTGGATCCCTAGTTAACGGTCTTGATGGGCACACTGCCTATCAGAAGCTTCTTTCTAAAATTAGGGGAAGGTTTCAGTAGCATGGTGAGTTGTGTTTTCTGTTCAGGCCATCAGCACTTCATTGTTGGGAAATAATAATATTGGACCACTTCTTCTGGCTATGATAGGGATTTCTAGGGGTTCTGCTAATGTATGCTCCATTGCATTATTCATAGAAGGCTGAAGAGTAGAGACTCAGCACACAACCTTGCTGCACACCATTTTCTACTTGGTAGGTTACAGTGCAATCACCTCCCAGCCCATACCTAACTCTAGTGGTACTGTCAGAGTGAAGAGCCATCATTGCCCATACCGATGTGATATCAGCCCCCTGTTTAACCAATGATATCCACAGCTTCTCCCAGTCTACCAGGTGAAAAGCTGCTTTCAGGTCCACAAATATTAGATATAGTAAAGATTTCCTTATGACTGTAAACTTATGCTAGAGCATATATAATCAAACTGCTTGGTCAATAGTATCTACCCATCACTTGAAGCTAGCTTGTGCCTCTGTCATACTATTATGACTATCTACACAGCCTTGTAGCTGATTAAGAAGGACTTTTTCTAAGGACATTCTCTGACGCATCGAGGAGGGAGATTGGGTGATAGTTAGAGGGACTGCCACAATTCTCTTTTTTCAATATAGGTACAACAATGTTCGAACACCCACCCAAACCCCAGGACCCTCTGTTGTATATACTGGTGGAGATGTTTCTAGAAGTGGATGTTTCTGCTGTTTCTCTGTGTTCCTCGGCCTGTCGGACCTCTGGCGATTAAAACATCTCAATAACAGAAAATACTTTTGGGGGTCATTCCAACCCTGGCGGTCGGTGTTAAAGCGGCGGCCAACCCGCCAACAGGCCGGCGGTCAAAAAAATGGAATTCTGACCCTGGCGGGAACCGCCAACACAGCCCGCCAACTTAACACACCGACCGCCACGGCGGGACAGACAAACAGCGCGGCGGTCACCGCGAACAGGCAGGCAGCAGACAATGTACCACCCACCCTATCACAACTCACCAATCCGCCACCTTTTCCCGGGCGGGAGCCCCGCCGATAAAAATACGGCGGAAACAGACTACGAACGGGAAAACGCTCACCTCTTTGCACTCCACGAGGACAGAGAACAGCATGGAACCCGAATTAAACATCCTACCAGCTATTGTCTACTTGCTCATCTACCACGAGTACGAACTCCGGCGCAGAAGACAACGGTGAGTACTGCACCTACGCCACAGGGGAGGGGGGAGGACGAAAGGTCACGGGCACACACATATGCGACCCCCCCCCCCCAAGTATCTACACACCAATGCAGAGCACCAAGTCACAGTGACACCACCCAAACCCCCCGGAATAATGCAAAGACATAATTAAAGTGAGAAACAAAATTTATCTATAAAATAGGTTCTTTGAAGTCAGGGTAAAATAGCAAAAAGAAATGTTAAAAAATCAAGTTAGAACATTGCGAAACCGATAAATATAGGCAATAAGTCCTGCACAGTCACGTAAATTTCCACTGTCCGTGGGCCAAAGTGTATCAACACACGGGCAAAGCCCACACAGGAGACCTGAGTCCGTTGGAGAGAACACTGCTGGGGCATCAGATGACAAAATGACAGGCACCTCAGGGGGAAGGGAAAGGGGGTCACCTCAGCCACATGAGTCCACGATGCCAGATCCATGAAGGGTCCACCATGCCCACTGTTCCATCCTGGGGAGTGCAAAGCCACAGTCTCACAAGTCTCTACAGTGGGTGGGCTGCCCACTGTGCCATCCTGGGGAGTGCAAAGCCACAGTCTCACAAGTCTCTACAGTGGGTGGGCTGCCCAGTGTGCCATCCTGGGGAGTACAAAGCCACAGTCTCTCAAGTCTCTACAGTGGGTGGGCTGCCCACTGTGCCATCTTGGGGAGTGCAAAGCCACAGTCTCTCAAGTCTCTACAGTGGGTGGGCTGCCCACTGTGCCATCCTGGGGAGTACAAAGCCACAGTCTCTCAAGTCTCTACAGTGGGTGGGCTGCCCACTGTGCCATCTTGGGGAGTGCAGACACAGAGGCCATCAGGTGGCTTACAGACTCCACAGGTATTGGAGGAGGCATCGTGCCCAGAGTGCAGCGTGAACACTAGCTCGACAGCGAACCGGCACTGTCAATGGGCCAGCGGTGCTTGAGACGGCAGGGCCCAGCGGAGCGGTGCTTGACAGAAAGGGCCCAGCGGAGCGGTGCTTGAGACGGCGGGGCCCAGCGGAACGGTGCTTGAGACGGCGGGGCCCTGTTCAGCGGTGCCTATCTTCACGGCGGGGCCCTCTTCAGCGGTGCCCTTCTGCACGGCGGGGCCCTGTTCAGCGGTGCCTATCTTCACGGCGGGGCCCTCTTCAGCGGTGCCCTTCTGCACGGCGGGGCCCTGTTCAGCGGTGCCTATCTTCACGGCGGGGCCCTCTTCATCGGTGCCCTTCTGCACGGCGGGGCCCTGTTCAGCGGTGCCTATCTTCACGGCGGGGCCCTCTTCAGCGGTGCCCTTCCGCACGGCGGGCCCTGTTCAGCGGTGCCTATCTTCACGGCGGGGCCCTCTTCAGCGGTGCCCTTCTGCACGGCCGGGCCCTCTTCAGCGGTGCTTGTCGTGTCTTTCAAGGGAGCCAGACCTGGCCAGGACTCCATGCTTAGTCGCCCTCCGACCGTGCAGTTGCTGGACCCTTCTGTGACGGAGTCCTGGGCCCGTGGGTGTCCTCCGTCACAACCGGGATTGGGCTTGTGGGGCCCTCCTGGTCCACGCCCCTGCTGGCTGACTTCTCCGCCTTGCTGCCCTTGCCCTCCTTAGATGAGGCTCTCTGGCCCTTGCCTCCCCTGGATGTTGTGGCAGGTGACGGGCCAGGACTTTGCTCCTTAGGGGCAGCCGTGTCAGCCTTCTCGCGGCGGCCCTTGACTTTACGGGTCCTCTTACCAGGGGGGGGGGCTGGCTGTCCCCTTGCTGCTGGCCGATGTGTCAGTGCTGGGAAAGGGTGGACTCCAAAACCCATGCACAATGTTGAGACTTGAAGCAGGGCTGGTGGTGGCTGAGGTGCTCTTGGGACTCTTCCCAGATGGAGGGGGTGGGTCAGGTGGGGCAAAGAGGTTAACTGTGGAGAGGTAAAGTTTTTTAGGACCAAGGTAAAGGGTAGGTTTAGTGGTTATGGGAGTGGAGGAAGAGGATGTGGTTGTAGGAGAGTCAGGTGTGCTGTCTGTGGGTGCAGGTGCTTGTGACGTAGGCTGTGGTGAGGTGGTGGCTGTTGGGTGGGTGGCTGCCTGCGTTTGTGTGGTTTGGAAGAGGGGGTGACAGACACACTGGGAGAGGACACAGGGAACGTGTAAATGGCAGTGGGGGTGGTGACTGCACGTGTGCGGACTGCACTGGAGGGTGTGGTGGTGATGGAAGTACTGGCTGATGGTGGTGTGCATGCAGGTGTGAGTGGAGACGTCACAGGGAGGGAGGAGGGAAACGAGGAGGAGGGGGACACAGAGGTGGTAGTGACTGTTAGCATGTCTGCATCTGGGTGTTGCTTGGGTGAATGCTTGTGTGATCTGTGGTGCTTATGTCTGGATGAGCTGCCCTTGGGTGTTGAGGTGTGTGCAGGCTGGTCTGATGGTGTGGATGGGATAGGCTGAGGAACAGGAGACAGAGACAGGGTGGAGGCAGTTAGAAGAGGGAGGCTGGAAACAGGGACAATGGCTGCCGTCAGTGCTGAGGCCAGAGCATTGAACGATCGTTGATGGGCAGCCTGACCCGAATGAATGCCCTCCAGGTATGCATTGCTCCGATGCACCTCCCTCTCTACCCCCTGGATGGCATTCAAAAGGGTAGACTGCCCAACAATGATGGTCTGTAGGAGGTCAATGACCTCCTCACTGAGGGCAGCAGGGGTAACTGGGGCAGGGCCTGAGGTGCCTGGGGCGAAGGAGATGCCCGCCTTCTTGGGCGAGGGGGCACGGAGCGAAGGATGAGGGGCTGCTGGGAGGGCGGAGCTGGTACGCTGGGTGGCGGCTGTACCTGTTGAGGCGGGGGGCACGGATGTTGCCGCCACCGCTAGGGAGCTCCCTTCCGAGGACGTGTCAGTGTCACTGGTGTCACCACGGGTCCCCGTTGTGGAGCTCCCCTCGCCCTCCGTATCAATGGTGACCTCGGTGTCTGTAGCATGGCCCACCGGGGCCTTGTGAGTTGCAGCTCCCTCGTGCTCCGATGCCAATTCTCCTCCGCCTGATGATGCTAATGCACACATGCACAAGAAGATAAAGAAAAAGGGTGGGGGGAGACATAAAGACAGGTTGAGTGCATGCATAGTCAACACCGTTGACGGAAAGGACAGACACAGGAGCCTCATGCACTACGCCGCGCAATCGGGGTACACTGCTCAGTACTTGTGACTAGGCCAACAGGTCAATGGACAACAAATGCGCACATGGGTAATGCTGGACCTTCGATTGCTGTACTTGGCACCCTACAGAGGTTGGGGGCGGGGGCACAGGGCCATGCCTAAAGGTGGTGACTACACTACAGAAAGCGCCCTGGCCTAATGTCACCCACAGCCCTCCTCCCCCACCCAGACGCCTCCACTGCGTGAAAAGATAGCTGAATGTACTGGTACTCACCCCCTTGTGTCTGCTGTGATGTCCTCACGCGCCCATCCAAATCGGGGTAGGCCACCACCAGGATCCGGGACATCAAGGGGGTCAATTGTCTGCTGGCACCCCTCCTACGTTGGGAGGCCATCCCCAGCAGAGACTCGGTGGTCTTCCTGGTCCCGCGGCGGATGTCCTCCCACCTCTTTCGGCAGTGGGTGCCCCGTCTGTCGTGGACCCCCTGGGCCCGGACGTCCTTGGCGATGGCACGCCAAATGCCGACTTTCTGATGGGCGCTGACCTATTTGACATGTACAGGGTGGAAAAGTAAATATCATGAATTATCTGCATGTTAGATGTGATTGCCCCCCCCCAACCTTGCCATGTGGCACATGCTCTCATCTGTCGTGCCTTGCACTCCTCATTCTCTCCCCACCCCACCATCTTACATCCACCATACAAAACCCAGGCATAACCCATTCAACGTGCACACAGTGGCCCGTATTTATACTTTTTGACGCTAAACTGCGCTAACGCAGTTTAGCGT
This sequence comes from Pleurodeles waltl, assembly GCF_031143425.1. Lineage (NCBI taxonomy): Eukaryota > Metazoa > Chordata > Amphibia > Caudata > Salamandridae > Pleurodeles > Pleurodeles waltl. The sequence continues at coordinate 386,994,637 of NC_090447.1, read as the reverse complement.
CAAAAAGTTTTGCGCCGGCTAACGCCATTCTGAAGCACCATGCGGGCGTCGTATTTATTGAATGGCGTTAGCCGGCGCTAGCAGACCGGCGCTGCCTGGTGTGCGTGGAAAAAAACCACGTACACCAGGCAGCGCCGGCGTTGGGGAAAATGGCGTTAGGGCGTCTTAAAATGGTGCAAGTCAGGTTGACGCCAAAAAATAACCTCCACCCGATTTGCGCCATTTTTAACGACGCCCAGACACCATTTACATGACTCCTGTCTTAGTAAAGACAGGAGTCATGCCCCCTTGCCCAATAGCCATGCCCAGGGGACTTATGTCCCCTGGGCATGGTCATTGGGCATTGAGGCATGTAGGGGGGCACAAATCAGGCCCCCCTATGCCAAAAAAATATATTAAAAAAATAAAAAATTATACTTACATGAACTTACCTGAATGTCCCTGGGATGGGTCCCTCCATCCTTGGGTGTCCTCCTGGGGTGGGCAAGGGTGGCAGGGGGGGTCCCTGGGGGCATGGGAGGGCAGCTGTGGGCTCATTTTGAGCCCACAGGTCCCTTAACGCCTGCCCTGACCCAGGCGCTAAAATCCGGCGCAAATGCGGGGTTTTTTGCCCCGCCCACTCCCGGGCGTGATTTTTGCCCGGGAGTACAAATACGACGCATTTGCGTCGCAGTCATTTTTTTAGACGGGAACGCCTACCTTGCATCTCATTAACGCAAGGAAGGCGTTCACGCAAAAAAATGACGCTCTTTCCTCATACTTTGGCGCTAGACGCGTCTAACGCCAAAGTATAAATATGGCGTTAGTTTTGCGCCGAATTTGCGTCGAAAAAAACGACGCAAATTCGGCGCAAACGGAGTATAAATATGCCCCTGTGTACTTACCTGTTGGTCTGGAGGACCGTAGAGTAGCGCATACTGGGGCAGGACCCCATCCACATGTTTCTCCAACTCTTCTGAAGTGAAGGCAGGGGCCCTTTCCCCAGTCGCAGCAGCCATTGTCTCTTCCAGACCGAGTTCACAGCAGCACTTGCAGTATAGGTCCTCTCCTGTGGATGATCAGGTCTCGAGTGATTAATCAGATAGAAAATGGCGGTCACGCCCGCGGCGGTGCGTACCATAGGGTTCAATGTTAACCAATGCGGCTTTGCGCTGTGGTCTTCGACCGCCTACCGCCACGGTGTGCCACGCCAGCACATTGACCTCACATCCCACTGTCACACTTCTCAGGTCAGGCAGCCGCCATTTCAAAGGCCCACATGGCTTAATTTCTACTGCGTCACACAGGCCTAGGCCTTGCATTGCCACTCATACAAGCCATTCAATGCATAGCGATTCGTGTACTGTGCAAGCTGTGGTTACGTACCTGTGGGTTGCTTGACTCTGTATTCCATGTTGTCCTTCCTAGGCACTGTCCGCTGGGCCATGCGAGGAGAAGGAGGAATCCTCCCGTGTACCGACCGCTGGTGGACCTGCCGACGATGGAGGAACGTCATATAATACTGCGATACCGACTTGACAGAGCCACTATACATGAACTGTGTGCCCAGCTGGAGCCAGCCCTGATGTCCCCCATCCGCCAACCCACAGGGATTCCCCCTCTGGTGCAGGTTCTGTCAGTACTCCATTTTTTGGCAAGTGGGTCTTTTCAGACAACAGTGGCCATGTCATCAGGGATGTCTCAGCCTATGTTTTCTAAGGTTTTGTCCAGAGTGTTGTCTGCCCTGATGAAATACATGCGGAGATACATTGTTTTTCCTGAGGAGGGTGATTTGGCCACTGTGAAGGGTGATTTCTATGCCCTTGGACATATCCCCAACATCATTGGTGCCATTGATGGGACCCATGTGGCTTTAGTACCCCCAAAAGACGATGAGCAGGTGTACAGAAATAGAAAAAGTTACCATTCGATGAATGTCCAGGTGGTCTGTTTGGCTGACCAGTACATCTCCCATCTAAATGCAAAGTTCCCGGGGTCAGTGCATGACGCGTATGTCATGCGAAATAGCAGCATCCCTTATGTGATGGAACAGCTACAGAGACACCGTGTGTGGCTAATAGGTGACTCTGGTTACCCCCTGGTTAGGAGGATTATAGAACGGACCTTCGGGGTCCTGAAGGCCAGGTTTAGGTGCCTCCATATGACTGGTGGATTCCTAATGTACTCACCAAAGAAGGTGTGCCAGATCATCGTGGCCTGCTGTATGCTTCACAACCTGGCTTTGCGACGCCAGGTGCCTTTCCTGCAGGAGGATGGTCCAGATGGTGGTGTTGGAGCAGCTGTGGAGCCTGTGGAGAGTGAAGAGGAGGAAGACGACGGGGACGACACGGACAACAGGGACACAGTTATACAACATTATTTTCAGTAGCACACAGGTAAGAATCACCCATGCCATTTTACATTTACTTCTAGCCTCCTGCATCTCTACTTTCTGTGTTTCCCCCCAGTTCCTTTTCACTGATTTTTGACTTTCCTTTCCCTTTTCAGAGCTGTATGACCCACAGCGTGACCTCTGCTTTGTTTGCCCATGGACTAATGCTTATTGACACTGGTATGTTGTCATCACAATGTAAATGAACATTATTGCACCGTTATGTGTAATACATTTGTAAAGAATACAAGCAGACTCCTGACATTTGAAGTGCAATTGGTGATTTATTTAAAGTGCTGCGTACAGGTCCATGATAGTAAAACGGTGATGGGTGGGGGTGGAGTAATGTCCATGGCAGAGTCCAGTTCTCAGTCGCACAGGTGCATTGTCCATATGCCTGTGGAAGGATGGAGCAGGGGCAGTTCAAGGTTGGACATTGTGACAACGTGGGACAGTGGGATGACATCAGGGGGTATCTTATGCTGGCGGGGGTCTTGGCATCCTACTCTGTCTTCTTGTGTGATCTCAGGTTCCGCTTGCGGGGTGGTTGATCTTCAGCAGGAGGTGGGGTTCTGGTGGCCTGTCGTGGTGTGGGGGCCTCCTGTCCACTAGCGCCGGCGGAGGTGGTAGGCTGTTCGTCGTCCGGGCTGGTGACAGGGGCCCTTTGGGGTGCCACATGGTCCCGCAAAGTGGTGACTATCTGGTTGAGGGCCAGGACGATGGTCCCCATTGCGGTACCGATGGTCCTGAGTTCGTCTCTGAACCCCATGTACCGTTCCTCCTGCTGTGCCTGGATCTCCTGGAACCTGGCCAGTACCGTCGCCATCGTCTCCTGGGAGTGGTGATATGCTCCCATGATGGTGGTGACGGCCTCTTGGAGAGTGGGTTCCCTGGGCCTGTCCTCCCCCCCCTGTCGCACTGCAGCCCTCCCAGTTGCCCTGTTTCCCCGGGCCTCTGTCTCCTGGACGGTGTGCCCACTACCACTGCCCCCAGGTCCCTGTTGTTGTTGGGTCGTTGGGTCAGCCTGGGTGCCCTGTAGTGGCGGACACACCGCTGATTGATGCGTCCTGGAGACAGAGGCATGGGCCCGCTGGGTGGGAGCTGTGCTGGTATTCCCAGAGGGGGTTGGGTCTGCTGTGGCCTGTGTCTGTGTGTGGGGAACCGACTGTCCAGAGGTCCCCGATGGTCCGGGCTGGTCATCAGGTTCCAGGTCGACAGAGCTGCTGTCATCACTGGGGGCCTGTTCTGGGGGTGGGATGGACAAATCTGGACCCTCCTGGCTGGTGTGTTGGCGTTCGGGCCCTGCAGGGGTAAAAGAGTATGGTTATTGCTTCTGTGTGTTCCATGGCGTGCGATTTGTGGGTGCCCTTGTCCCCCAGTGCTGGCATTCCCTTGTGGGAGGAGTTGTGAGGGTGGTTTGTGAGGGGGGATGGGTATGTGCAGTGGTCATGCATAGGTGATGGGTGTCCATGGTTTGTGTTGGCATTCAGGGTTTGGTTTTGGGTTGGGTGGGTTGTGCTGGTGAGACATTGGCAAGGAGGTTGTGTGCTGGGGGGTTGGGGGTGAGGGTGGGGGTGTGGGTTGGCATGCTGGTGGTAGGGGGGGGAAGTAGTTGAGATTAGACTTACCAGAGTCCATTCCTCCGCCTACTCTAGCGAGGCCCGCAGGATGCAGGATGTTCAAGACCTCTTGCTCCCATGCTGTGAATTCGGGTGGAGTGGGTGGGGGTCCGCCGCCAGTCTTCTGCACAGCGATGTTGTGTCTTGAGACCATCGACGGTACCTTCCCCCGTAGGTCGTTCCAGCGCTTTCGGATGTCTTCCCGGTTTCTGGGATGCTGTCCCACAGCGTTGACCCTGTCGACGATCCTTTGCCATAGCTCCGCCTTCCTGGCTATTGTGGTGTGCTGCACCTGTGTGCCGAATAGCTGGGGCTCTACCCTTATTATTTCCTCCACCATGACCCTGAGTTCTTGGTCCGAAAACCTGGGGTGTCTTTGGGGTGCCATGGGGTGGTGTGGATGAGGTGTGGGGTGGTGTTTGTGGTGATGTGTGCGTAGATGTGGTGTGGGTGATGATGTTGTGTTCCTGTGTGTGTTGGGGTTTTCGTTAGCTGTGCTCTCGCTCTCTCTCTCTCGCCTTCTCTCTGAATTTCTAGTAGTGGGGGTTTGTGGGTGATGTGGGTGTGTGTTTTATAGTTGATTGGATGTGTGGGAGTGGAGTTTGTATGTGTATCAGGTGTGTGTATTTCAAATTGTCCAATGTGGCTGTGTTTTGGAGCTGGGTGTGTATTTTGAGCGCGGCGGTGTGTACCGCCAATGGAATACCGCGGTTGAATGACCGCCGCGTGGATTCGTTGGTCGTAATGGCATGGGCGTGTTTGTGTTGGCGTGGCGGTGGAGGTTTGGTCATCCCCAGTTTATCGCTGCCCGCTGATGAGGCGGCCTTCCGTGGATGTCGGGTTTTTGGCGGTTTGGCAGTTGGAGGTCAGAATGACTGTGGCAGTTTACCGCGGCCGCGGCGGTATGATGGCGGTCTTCTGACCGGCGGTAAGGGCCTTTTACCGCTGTGGTCAGAATGACCCCCTTTGATTTTTCCAGGGCTCATAAGGTATTTTCTAGGCTGGAATATTTTTTTTTCCCCGACAAGAGGTAGGGACTGTGTGTCAGGCTGATTATTTGTGCGGTAGTTGTCTGACCACTCTGTCCGGATAGTGCAACTGGGGGGTCAGGTGGTGGAGTTGGGAGTGGAAGTTAAATGCCTGGGACTTGCAGGACCGCTAAGTGGTCCTCACGATAGGGGTCAACGCTGAACATTAGTTCAAAGAAAATTTAGTCTACGTCACATCTAAAGTGATGCTCTGTGAGGCGTATAAACAGTACTTAGGGACAATGCTCAGAACCTGATTTCCCAGAAAAGGAAAAAGGTGACGGAAGCCCTGAAAGGGCTGGAAAACTGCCTCCTGGCTCGCGGTGATGCCTTGGTTCAGGAGCCTGAGCCCTTTCCCTTTGAAACTTGGAACTAGTGCAAGCTAAATATTGGGAACTAGCATAGGCAGTAAAGAATCAGCTATGTGCCACCCAACACAAACTGTTTGAAATGGAAGACAAGGCAGGGAAGCTTCTGGCACAGCTGGAAAGGAGACAGGGGAAGGCTATGTGGGTGCCTGAAATAGTAAGCCGTGGGGGAGGTCGATTGGATTTGGACAGGGAAATTGCAGAGGCCTTTGCCCGATACTAGATACAGTGTCAGACCGCTGAAGGACGCCTCCGTGATTTAGGGGTATCTGCTGGAAGTGCCTGTCCCTTTCTTAGATGTGGAGGCCAGTGAGGACTTGGAAAGTGGAATCATCCTAGAAGAGATTCAGGCTGTTCAAGCGAAGCTGAACTCTGGTGAAGTACTGGGCCCAAAGGTGTTCCTTGCAGAGTTATTTAAGTGTTATAGCGGGCTGCTGGCCTCCCACTTCCTGAATATATTCTTGAAGACAAGACAGCAGGGGACCCTCTTCTCTGATCTGAGAAGACCCATCATAGTTGTTATCCACAAGGAAGGTAGACCTAAAGAGCTGTGTGCCTCCTATAAACCGATTTCACTCTTGAATGTTGAAGTGAAAGTCTTAGCCACAGTGTTAGCCACGTGTCTCCAGTGAGTCATTACACCCCCTGGTAGACAGGGACCAGACTGGCTTTATGCCAGAGTGCTCAACGAGATATAATTAGAGGCATATGCACAATTAGTTGAGTGAAAAACTGAATCGCCCAGATCCCCACGTATTCCTGGCACTTGATGCTAAGAAGGTATTCATTGCAGTGGTCTGCCCCTTTTTGAATGTGCAGATTTGGGCTTGGCCCTTGATATAGGGAAGTGGTCTCCAAACATTTTATGCAGCCCTTCCCCCCAGTTGAAAAATAAAAATCATTGGGACCCCTCAGAATGTTTCACAAATATTTTATAAAGATGGCAATGTTTAAATATGACTAGACGTATTTAAACATTACAGTTAGTACTGCTCTTTTTAAAAATGCAATAGCATGTTTCAGATTAAAACAAAACACTGTTATCTGTGTAATGCTTCTTTTGGCCATCGCATGGTGCCCCCCCTGGTATAACTTGAGGCCCCCCTAGGGGGGACCACCCCCCAGTTTGAAGACCCCTGATATAGGGACTGGGACCCAGAGCAGCAGTTTGTGTCCATAGGGCCCTCTCCCCTGTGTTCACCTTTGAGAGGGGCAGTAGACAGGGCTGTCCCCTTTTCTTTTTGGACTCACTTTAGAGTCTCTGGCATGCGTGGTCGTACACACCCTGAATTACGTGGCTTCAGGATGAGGGGACGTGATGGAGGAGTGGATCTCCTTGTATACAAGCAATATATTTGTGTACTTAACTGCACCCCTAGCATCCCTTCAGTGAGTCTTCCACTTATTTGAGGACTATGGGAGCTATTCTAGTTACTAGATTAACTGGAATAAATTCATCCTTTAAATTTCACAGAGGGTGATGGCGATGCACTCCATACCCAGATGTCTTCAATGCATGTACAATAGTTTTAAATACCTTGGTCTATATATGACACACAAGGCAGACTTTTGTCATGCCCAGAACTTGGGGAGAGTGATGAGGTCATGCCGGGCAGAAACCGAAAGATGGAGGGGCCATCCCCTTACACTGAGGGGGTGCAGAGCCATGTTTAAAATTATCTCCCTCCTGAAGATTCTGTATTTCCTACAAAATATTAATTACCAAATTCTCCTGGAGATCTTTGCCACTATAGCAAGGGACATACGTCCCTTCCACAGAAAGACTCTAGAATTGCCCTCATCACACTACTGTGTAACCAATATTACAGGGTATTGTCCCTTCCAGATCTGGAAGCTTCTTGTTGGGCAGCCGATCTTATCAATGCCAATGAATGCTTGTTTTCTGCGCTAGATCATGTCATGTTTCGACTGGAGAGGTTGCAGTGGGAGGGGAAATCTTGCTCTAATTTTGTTTATGGAGAGTGAAGATAGCACCTTTAACCGGCCACTCAGGTGTCCCTGATTGCTTGGACTAAGTTTACAACTCTCCTGGAATGGTACCACTGCCCCATGAGAGAAACTCCCCTGTCGGATGGCCATTGATTGCTGGAGCTCCAAAAATTGATGGATTTTAAGACCTTTGAACACATTTGGATTTCTAATGTTGGGACTTCATGGAGGGTGGAGATACCATGCATTTTGCATCTCTTCAAAAAGAGTTTGCACTAAGTAATATGCAGTTCCAGCAATACGTCATGCGTTAAGGTCTGAGGGGATCCCTGATTACGTCCTGATAAAGGGCAGACTATTAATGAAGGAAATAGGAAGAGGAGCATTGTAAATAACATATAAGGCTATCAACAACAAGATGCCTGACACTGGGGGAACTGGAGGATGTTGATAGGGAGGCAGCACTGATGTTCCCGTGAGAAGTGGTAATTAGGTTGTGACTCCGATTGATACAGTATAAGATCCTCCAGACTATGTATTATGATAGCCAAAAATTACACACTCTGGGGAAGGCCTAACATGCCAATTGTCTGAGATTGTCAGTAAGAAAATGCAAAACTTTCTAAAAGTGATTTTTTCAGAATTACAATTTGCAGTGCTAAAGTGCCCAGAGTCCTAAAGCCAGAAACAGCAAGGTCAGAAGAACCAGAGGTCAGAAGCCAAAGAGTTAGGGGAAACCATGGGTAGGGGTGCCATGACTAACAGGCATGCTTATGTGTAACCTCTCCACCATGCTGCTGACCATCATCCTTAGGACAAAAGAACCAGAAACCTGTAGATTTCTTAGAGAGCCTTGATGCAGTGGAGACAGGCGGATTCAACTCAGTTGTAAAATGTTTTGCACAGGTTTTACTCCATTCTGGTTTCTATATTATTGTTTGAATGAATGACATGAATGAATGACATGCACATGCTCTTTTTAGTATTGCCAATGAATCACTCCATTCCATACCATTTCTGATAGGGACTCTTAGGTTCACTTTTCCACCCTTTTTTTAGCCATGTATTGTGCATAGATTCTGGGCCTTACCCTTTGGTTTTCTCATTTTCTTTCCTGGATTTTTTTCACCCTGCCATACAATACTGTGCTAGTTGATTCTGCAATACTCCCCAGGTTATAGGGAAGTAAGACCTTATCATTCAATCTCAAACAATAGATCTTTTGGTGTTTTCGCTTAATGTGGATGGGATCACACACTTTATTAATAGTAAAAGGGTTCTTTTATATATGGCATGGAAATATCCTAATTTTATCCTTCTCAATGACAGTTTGAAAAGTGGAGAAGGGATTGGGTTAGGAAGGCAGGATACACTTGTAACACAACAAGTATACCTCCCTCCAGTTTAGAGACAGCATCTTATAGGGAAGGTTGAGTTGCTATCCTGCTTCCATGAGCTTATTTGCCTTTTGACTAGTCAGAACATAAAAAGATCACAGTCAACATTAAGGCCTGAATCACATGTTCAGTAGTAAACACCACCAAACCATTGGTTAAATACTGATTCAGTATGGTTTCGGTAAACAATATGTGTTACATATAATTGATTATCAACTTTTACCATATACTGCAGAATGGGTATGTAGTACATGTACTAAATACTAAGGGCCACATGTACAAAGATCTGGTTTTGCTTCTAGCAAACTACGAGTCTTAGGGACTCAAAATATGCAAGTCACAAAACGGTATATACAACAGTGTACTTTACACTGTTTACGATTCCCAATGGGGTCGCAAATGACCTAACTCATGAATATTCTTGAGGTAGGTCGCAATTTGCGACCCCATTGGGAATGGCCACCCTCATAGGGATGGTGGCCTGCTGGAGACAGCAGACCACCATGTCTTTGCCTGCTTTTAAATAAAGCAGTTTTTTTTATTTTATTTTTTAAATGCAGCCTGTTTTCCTTAAAGGAAAACAAGATGCATTTCAGAAACAAAAGTGAAAAGCTTTCTTTTCAATTTTTCAGAGCAGGCAGTAGTCTGTGGGACCACTGCCTGTTCTGAAAAAAATATTTTTGCTGCCATTCACAAAGGGAAAGGGGTCCCATGGGGACCCCTTCCCGTTTGCAAGTGGGTTAGCACCAGTTTGAAACTGGTGCTAACTGCGACTGTTTGATGACTGAATTCACGGTCACAAAACAATGCTACATGGCGCTGCGACTCGCAATTAGGAAGGGAACACCCCATCCTAATTACGACTCACAAACTTAATTTGCGATTCGGTAAATAGATTACCGAATCAAAAAATAGGTTCTGTACATACCAAAATGTTTTTTCCCCGTCGCAAACGGTCCTATTCTGCAAATCGGGCCGGGTACGACAGGAAAAATGAAACGTACATGTGCCCCAAAACGTGTGCTATATACCACATGTGATAAATACTGCAACCAATAAATATCACACAAATTCAGGCATTGTACATTCGTAGAGTGAAAAAATGAATCCATAGAGAGCAGAATTAGCCCCAGCAATGTAGAGAAGGGCCTCAGGACAACCTCAAGGTGCGGCAGCAACTATTTTGTGTGTAGGAAAGTATAGGCATTCATTTTTGTTTAGACACAGAACCTTGAATCAAGACAAACAGAATCCATTGCCATACTCTGGTATAGCTCAGTCATCACAAGCAGAAACCAGCCAAACTCTTCCATCATGGACCCTGGTGGGTGAGGAGGTACAAGTTTGTGGATCAAAAGCTGGAATTTCTGGCCAAGGAGGTGTTAATACATATCATGACTGCCTAATGTGCCATCTCATGCTGAAGATGTCACCATAAAACAAACAAGTACATTCCTGTAGAAGAAGATAAAGGACAAAAAATCAATACTGAATCAACATATCCACTGATGTTGACAACATTAACAAGCACTGGCAAAACCAATAGGTCTTGACTATGCAAGAGCTATTGGCTTTGTCAATGTGTTTCAGCCATGTTGTTTACCAGCGTGGCTAGAGTTCAGCATTTTTAAAAGTTATTTGCTAAGAGGAAATTGGCATGGAGAATCGTAGAGCGGAATAACAAAGAGTGGAGTAGAGTGTTGTAGAGTGCCACGGCAGAGAGTATGGTGTATTAGAGTAGGATGGTATGGAGTTGTGTAGAGTGATATACCCTGGAGTGGCATAGAGTAAAGTGAACTGGTGTAGAGTGCATTGGTATAGAGTGATGCAGTATAATACAGCTCAATGTGCAGAGTGGAGTGGTAGAGTGGTGCATTGTGAAGTGCTGCAGAATTAGAGTGGTGCAGAGTGGAGAGGTGCAGAGTAGAGTGGCACAAAGTAGAGTGGCACAGAGTATAGTGGCACAGAGTACAGTAGAGCGGAGTGGAATGCAGTGGCATAGAGTACAGTGGTGCGGAGTGGCATAAAGTTAAGTGATGCAGAGGACATTGGTGCAGAGCAGAGTTGAGTGAAATAGACTGCAGAGGTGTTGAGTGCAGAGTAGAGTTGAGTGCCATAAATTCCATTGGCAAAGAGGGCAGTGGCATAGAGTAAAGTAGTGCAGAGTAGAGTGGTGGAGAGTTCAGTGGTGGAGAGTGCAGTGTTGCACAGTAGAGGGTCAAAATGCAGTGGTGCAGATTGGAGTAGAGTGGCATAGAGAGCAATGGCGTATAGTACAGTAATACACAGTAGAGTGCAGTGGGATTGAGGGCAGTGACATAGAGTGCAGTTGCGTAGAGTGCATAGGCATACATTGCAGTGCTTCAGAATAGAGTGGGGTAGAGTGCAGTGGAATAGAGGAGGTTGTTTCAGAGTAAAGTGAAGTGGCGTAGAGACGAGCGCTGTGGGATAGTGTGCAGTTGCATACAGTGGTATAGGGTGTAATGGCATAAAGTGGTGTAGACTGCAGTGGTTCAGAGTGTAGTGGTGTAGAGCAGATTAGAGTGGCGTACACTTGAATGGCATAGAGTGCAGGGGCATACAGTTGAGTGCTACAGAGTAAAGTGCATTGGCGTAGAATGTATTGGCATTGAGTGCAGTGACATAAAGTGCAGTGTTGCAAAGTGGCATGGAGTAATTTAGCATAGAGTAAATATTATGTAGAGTAGAATGGTGGGGCCTAGAATGTAGAGGTGTAGACTGCAGTGGCAAAGAGTTCAGCAGTGTAGAGTAGAGTGGCGATGAGTGCATTGGCATAGTAGAGTGGTACAGCTTAGAGCAGAGAAGCGTAGCTTGAAGAGGCGTAGAGTGCAATGGTGTAGAGTACAGTAGTGCAAAATGCAGTGACATTCAGTGGTGTAAAGTGGAGTGGTGCAGAATAGAATGGAGTGGCATAAAGTGGAGTATTCATGGTGGGGTAGCACACTGCCACTACAGAGAACACATTTTTTATTGAAATGGCCATGCACATGCATACAACTTTGTTTAAAAAAAAAACGATATAGTGCACAGACAAACATGTGTGGACATTGCATCACCTAGTTTAATGATTTGTCTTGATCATATTAAGTATTTGTTTCCAACACACTTCAGAAATAACAACTAATGTGCTTAATTTGTGCATTCACAATTCTTATGTAGGCTAACATAATTACACAGTTCATTTAAATGTTGTTGTGTACTAGAAAAAAAACTATTTTCTATTCCCCAGTATCCAGCAAGATTGCCACATACATCCTCTCACTTGGAAGTCAGAGAAAGAAAACTAAACAAGCACCCTTTGTAGACAGTGCCTGATATTTGACCTCAGTCTTTGAATGCACAGCAAATGTGGTGAGATAAGAATGAGATTTAAAGACCTGTTAACAGAAATCGAGGTAATGGAAGAATACAGAAAACATGGCTTAGATAACAGGAGGGATGGACTGAACCTGGGGAGCCTAAAACAAATAAACCAGCAAAGGGAAAGCCAGAAAGTGTGAGTAACAAACCACAAAGCCAATGGTAATCAACAAGCAGAAGGCATTCCCAGATAAACATTCTGAAAGTCCCCAAAATGCCTCTATAGCATGGCAACCGTTTGTAGTTACCCAACTCAGCTCCATCTCAACTCTGGAAATAAATAAATATGATGATCCTGTCTGAAGTGAAAGATGTGAAAGAAGGTCTTAAGGTCGGGGGATCCAAGGTAAGAGAAGGAATATCTGTGATGGAAGCACCACTTGTTAAAAAGTTTACTTGGCTGAGAACCATCATCATTGTGAAGAGTGACTTATCTAATTTGTTAAACACATTCACACTGATATATGTAAGCTCTCCTATAGGGGCTGACAAATACTACTGTTAACATGTACTGAAGTTGAAATCCAACATTCATAAGGCATTGTAACCTTGATGATGAAGGGTTGGTTTGTCTGCCTAGTATGTTGAGGTTGATGTTTAACCGTAGAATAACTAATGTTGCTTCTCTGCAGGATCATGGCATTGTGTTTTGATCCAGATCACTTAACATAGCAGTTCAGTATAAACAGCTCCTCATAACACAGCATTTACACATTACTAGTGTGCTCCCTTTTAAAGTTGTACCACACGTGTTCCTGTCTATATGAGACCACAATCTGTACATGAGTGCAATCAATTGACCCTTAGTTGTCAGAATGCCTTGCTGTAGCATAGATGTTTGCTGGCATTGGCTGCTTAACCTTCAAGGGGACTGCATATGCTGTCCACTCACTCTCTTCAAAACATTGATCACTTATCAAAGTAGATTGCAGAAGGTTAACTTGAAACATGCCTTGCACCAATCTTAATGCTTGTTGTGTGGTGCCTGTTGCAAAGAATTCTAGCACTGTCAAAATTTTCTAGAAGGGGTATGGCTGTGGAAACCTACTTTGCGTTCTAGGGTATCCGTCATGATGAAAATATATTTTGTGTGGTGCTGATATTGAGCCTGTATGCCCTCTGCATCTCAACATGACCCAAGTTTACGGGATCCAGCCTTACTGTGTCACCCAAGGCTCTCCTGAGTTTCTGCACCATTTGAGAAGCATAGTAGATAGAATGAAATTAGATACATCTTATATTCAGGCGCTCCACTGGAAATTGTTGGTTTCCTTTGAAGTGATATATTTTTGATTTCAACTTACCTCTCATGGAACTAATGAGTTCTTAAATTAACTGTGCATTTGCAGAATATTTGACGATGATCGACTGAGAGTGAGAAATATCATATCACATCTAAAATCTTGGAGGAGGAATTAGAGATATTGTTCTTTATCTTTCTTTCTTCCCTAAAGAAGCGTGAGTGCCCACAAAGCACATGTTTGCTGGCTGCAAACATAAACTTTAAAAGCTGTTCCTTAGGATTTTCAACTCATGAAATTTAGATGGTATTGTCGTCCCCAAAACAACTGTAACGTCTTAAGAAATATAATAGCTTTACAAATAATTCTTGGTGTTAGTTCAAGTTTCTTCTTTTACTAGTGCAATTTTGAAGGACATAATTGCTTTTGTTAAATTTGAGCTATTTTAGTCTTTTCGAGAAGAGTTGGAATTGTTTTCATCTGTGCTCATTTCTGCCTCCATCTAGTATAGCCAGGTGAAATGTCATAGCCAAGCAATCTTTTCTGTGGCTGAAGGAGAGTGAACATGCATTTCCTCAATTTTTCAAAATTTGATGCTTTACACCAGTGGTTCCCAACCTGTGGTCCAGGGACCCCTGAGGGTCCACAGATCCTTCGCAGGGGGTCCTGGAGAGCCTAGAAATTTAAAAATATTAACAAATATTGACAAATTGGGTCTCCAGCTCCCAGTAATGACTCAAGTTGGGGTCCCCGGATTCCTCTGATGATTCAGTGGGGGTCCCTGGGTTCCATTAATGTTAAAGTGGGGGTCCACAGAAATCAAAAGGTTGGGAACCACTGCTTTACACCATTCATTTTGGGTAAATTTTGTCCACTTCTAATTTTTTTATTTGTGAGTCCTCAAGCACAATACTGATCTTAAGATGGCTGCCATTATTGTGCGAGAGACCCACAAGGGCTGTTCATCCTCAAGACTTTCAAGTGTTTTTTTTGTGATCAGGTTGTATGAAACAGATGAGTGTGGAGACCTTTTTTTTTTAATTTGTATCTTTTATAAAAACAATTGTTATATTCTGTTTCATCAAACACACCCACTCATTAAACACTCTTCATCAAAAAGTAGTCAGTTGGTGCAAATGATGTATTCATGTTAATTACTTGCTACAACAGTGTTCTGTTCTCAAGGGAAATACCCCAGAGACACTGACAGACATCTCTCTTTGTAATCATAAGACAGGTGGACAGGAGCAGGAGCCGAATCACTTCTGACATCTCCCTTGCATATCCAACATCTCAGTACAAGTTGATGGCAAATCTGCAGCCACAAAGGACATGTAATAATGAATGCCCAATGCCTGGTCAGAAACACAGTGCTTATCATTAATTTTGACATTTAACTTCCCCATACATGACATTCTAGGAAATACATGTTGTTTTTCCTATGTTGTAAAGAATACATCTACATGAACAAGTAAACTCCTGTTGAACTGTGATTAGTGCACTACTGTTGGTTTGCCTCCTCATTGCTGTTTGCCCAAAGAAGTTTGTAAAATGCTATGCTTCAGCTAGTCCTAGTTAGGGCAGACTAGATCATTTAAAACCCTTATACCAATTACAAAGGAAGGAGTATATGTCTACATTGTATAGATACATCTACATTTTAATAGCTTCAGTTGATGATTTACCACTGAATGTGCACTTCTAACAAACCCAGCTTTCTTAAAGCATACTTTTTTATTCTGGTAAGGCAGACTTAGCTTTTCATCGTTCTGAAGTAAGTAAATGAAGTAGTAACAATTTGGCAACAGTATCCACATTTTTGCAAGCACTCAGAAATGGCAGAAGTGGACTATCTAGTGCCAAATAAAAACAAGTTACTATTGTTTGTATTGCCAAATAGGAACATTTTATGTGTCATATTTTTCCTATTTTTTAACTTGCTCAAATGCTTTGATTGAAATCATCTATGTTGGAATATCCAAGTTCACTGAATCATCCACAAACAAGCCCTTCCTGAATAATGTGTACTTTATTGGCATTGCTATGAAAGTTTTACCCTGTACCTAAATTAGATTTTTAAACATTATGAACATGAACATGAACATCTAGTACAACTCAATGTGAAGTACAATCCAGAACAATCAGCTCTGTAATGTAAGGCATTGTTTAAATTTTGGCAGATGTGGTTCCTCCTTTGGTTTATAGGGGGTTGATTGCAGGGCCCTGTGGCCATCCCCCACCATGCACAGCCGTGCATGGTGTGGGGTTGGGTAGTCATGGGGGTTGGCAACAGGGCCTGACTGCAGGCAAGGCCTGACCTCAGACTCCCCATTCCGGAAATAAATACAAAAATTTGGCCAAGCCCTGGGGAATGGGGTCCCTGTGGCCAAAGTCAGGCTAGGGAGGGAGGCCGCACTCCCCCTCCCCAAAATAAAATTAAAATGTTTAGGCCAGGCCCTGGGGGGGTGAGATTCCCAGGACCAAGATCTACCTGGGGGAGCCATGTAGCCCCCCTCCCCTCCAATAAATTAAATATTTATGCTGGGGCGTGGGGGATGGGGTTCCTGGGGCCGATATCGGGCTGAGGAAGGGGGCTGAGGAAGTGGGGTTGGGTTGTTATAGGGGTTGGCCCAGATTCTAACTACAGGCCAGGCCCTGCGACCAAACCGCTCTGTGCACAGCCAAAGGCCATGTGCAGTGCAGAGTTGGGTGGTTATAGGGGTTGGCTGTAGGCCAGGCCCTGCGGACAACTCCCGCTGTGCATGGTGAAAGGCCATGTGCAGCATGGGGTTGGTTTGTTATAGGAGTTAACTGCAGGTGTTAGCCACATTGTGCAGTGGTAGTTGCATTAACATATGGTAATGAAAATTACTATATATAAAAAAAATAGAAATTCACTGAAAATACAAAGATTGCAGAGATGTTATAGTTTTAAACAGAATTAAAAAAACTATAACTCACGCCCTCGCCATGGACTACTAATTACCCTACAAATTACAGTACTCATGACATCTTTGATAACATCATTGATAATATCACAAATATTTTCAGTAAAATTGTTTATGAAAAAACTATGCATTGCAGGGGCGTCATAAATAGTTACCTTAGGGCACAAGTTATGGTCACTTTAGATAACTCTAACTATAAAAGGTAAATTTCTATGGTTTTGTACGTTTAAAATGAGAGCCTAACTATATTGTTCCTGTAACCTTTGTGTTTTTAAGTGAGTTTCTATGGTCTTTTTTAATACTATTTCCTAACTATAATTTCCCTGTATCTTTGTTTTTTCCAATGGAAATATATATATAGAGAACGGTGCAACTCAGTAAAGCACCCAAAGGGCTGCACAATATCCAAGAGCTCGTGGAAAAATAGAGAATGAACACATTTCAAAAAGGCATTCATGTGAGAAAGTCGACAGCTCCATTTATTAGATACATTTGTAAAGGCAAACAAAAAATTGAAAAAAATTGAAAAAAGCAGAAAGACAGGCACTTCAAAAAATGTATATACTGATAATCAGTTATGTGCCCAAGCCAAATGGTACACACACGCTGTCCCGGCCAAATGTCACACGCTGTCCCGGCCAAATGTCCATATATATATATATATATGATTCAGTTACACAACATAAATACGGAGTGATGCAGACATAGGGCAATGTTAGTCAAATTCTGTGACAAATATATATTACGGAGTGATGCAGACATAGGGCAATGTTATATATATATATATATATATATATATATATATATATATATATATATATATATATTTATATTTGTCACAGAATATATATGTGTCACAGAATTTGACTAACATTGCCCTATGTATGCATCACTCCATACTTATGTTGTCTAACTGAGTATATGTCTATATGTGTCTTATCTATGTCTCGATGTGTGTGTATATGTTCGAATGGGTACTCTCTGTGTGCATATACATGTGCTTTTTTGTTCATCCAAACAAGTCATACAACACATAATCATTTCAACAAAGAACACATACACCTAAAACAGGCTAGACCAATAAGCTTTGCAGAGGTTTGTTTCTTCACCTAATGTCATCTCTCATGACAAAAAAGGCACTTGCTTCCCATTTCTACATAACATTTTTAGTATCAATTCTATTAAGTCTCAGAAAATGTTAAGAAAATACATATAGTATATTTCATGAATCTCTTCTACAGATCTCTATTACTTTTGTTTAGTTTAATCATTTTTATCAAGTAGAGAGAAGAGTATGCAAGAATTCTAACAAACCTATCCAGCAGTAAAATGTTATTACACAAAAAGGCAAGCATGCACGTGCTTTGACCACTAGTGAACAAAAAGATTACAATGCTTCTCTCAATCCAGGTCTCAACAGAAAGTAAACACAATAAGCAATATCAAGAACAGTAGAAAAGAGAGGGAAGAGAGGAGAACAAATAGAAAAAGAACGGAAGAAGAGAGATTAGAGAGAAAAACAGCATGATATTTGTGCAGAGTAACAATATAATAACAATATATCATAACTTTGTAATAACTCATGCTGTATTGCTTGCACATGAAGACAAATACCTGAAAAGCACAGTATTTAACATTTGGCATATAAAGAGGTAGAATTTAGATTGTATCTATCTAGCCTATGGTTATGACAAATCAACCTCCACCACTGTTGGATAGTGATATTTTCTGTAGTTTTCCAATTGGAGGTTACCACCTGTAAACCAGTCATGATTAAAAGGTCTACCAGCTTGCTGTACATTATATCATGGGACCTGAGATTACCCAAACCACCCAGAAACAGAGGAACTATAGAGAAAAGAGTGCAAATGCCAATGATATTCCCTATTCTTGTCTATAACGACACCCACAATTGAGGTAACTTGGAACACAGAAAAAACATATGCATGTAGGTTCTACAATTAGCATAAAATTGCCAACAGGTATCTTGACTGAGCAATTGTAGTTTAAAGAGGTATGTTGGAGTATAAAAAGTCTGTTATAAAAATCTAAGGGCCATATTTATACTTTTTGACGCACAACTGCGCCGACGCAGTTGTGCGTCAAACATTTTACCGCCGGCTAACGCCATTCCTACGTGCCATGTGGGCGCCTTATTTAAGGAATGACGTTAGCCGGTGCTGCGGACTGGTCTGAGTCAAAAAACTACGCACAGCAGGCAGTGCCGGCGTAATGGAAAATGGTGGTTTTGCGTAAAAAAATGGTGCAAGTCAGGTCTGAGGCAAAAATCAGGCCTCAAACCAGACTTGCGCCATTTTATGATGCACAAACCCCATTGAAATGACTCCTGTCTTGGCATAGACAGGAGTCATGCCCTCTTCCCCAATCGCCATGCTCAGGGGATTTCTGTCCCCTGGGAATGGTCATTGGGCACAGTGGCATGTAGGGGGGCCCAAATTAGGCCCCCCCTTCCACTTAAAAATAAAATAAAAAATACTTACCTCAACTTACCTGTAGTTACCTGGGATGGGTACCCCCCTCCATGGGTGTCCTCCAGGGGTGGGCGAGGGTGGCAGGGGGTGTTCCTGGGGGCAGGGAAGGGCACCTCTGGACTCCTTCTGAGCCCACAGGTCCCTTAACACCTGCCCTGACCCATGCGTTAAAAAAAGTCTCACATCAGGCTGTGCGCCGTTTTTTAAGGCCCACCCCCTCCTGTGCGTCAAAATGACGCTGGGGTATAAATAAGGCACACAGGCCTTAAAGTCATTTTTTGGACGGGAACGCCTACCTTGCATATCATTAACACAAGGCAGTTTCCCACCTCCCAAAAATTACGCACACAGTGGAATTTCAACATCCGCGGGTTCGGGCGTCAGAGTTTAAATATGGGGCAAGGTTTGCGCCGAATGTGCGTAAAAATTTTTTATGCACATTCGGCGCAAACAGAGTATAAATATGCCCCTTAAAGCGTTTGAGTAAGCTTGACTGGATGTGCACTAGTGTGTATCTTCTCCCATATTTTTTCCCAAAAGGGTATAGGCAAACTAATTTGTAAATCAAGTTCCCACGTAAGTTCAATTTTGGATTTGTGTATATTTGTTGAAGGTGTTCTCAATACTTTATATCTTATTGCAGAGTTGGATGACTTATCAATGGAGGGGTGTGTGAACCCTGGGGAGAGGAAGGGAAGGAACCTAGGGCCTCATTACAAGGCTGCCGGTCTTAGGGCCACCTGCCTTGCGATTGCGGTTGGACTGCCACAGACAGGGTGGTCCGACTGCACTATTTTGACTGTGGTGGAGCCGCCACGGTTTGACCGTTGACACCACCAGGCTGCAGCCAGGCTGCAGCCTGGTGGTCCCGGCAGTTGTAATCCACCAGGGCAGCACTACAAGCAGCGCTGCACTGGGGATTATGAGTCCCCATCTGCCATGGAAAGGCTGGCAGAATGGGGGTGTCGGGGCCCCCAAGGACAGCCCCATTGCGCATTTGACTGCCTGCATTACGGGCAGTGAAATGCGCGACGGATGCTGTCACACCTGACACACCACAACATTGCCACTGGCTCAATTATGAACCAGCGTCAATGTTGTTGTAAGTTTTCCGCTGGCCCAGTGGGTGAAAACATTGTTTTTGCCCACTCGAAAAGCAGAAAACTCCTAATATGGCGGCAAAAGACCTCCAGTACTGGCGGTCTTTAGCCTTTAGTGGCTTCGGCGGTTCTGTAAAAGGGCGCTAAATTCATAATAAGGCCCCAAGTGTGGTAATAAGCAATGGTACCAAAAGCTGATGTTGTTTCAGACATTTAGGTGGAAGTTTAAATGTTGAGAGACGTGTTCAAAGAAATTACTTTGTTATTCTATTGTAATAATTGAGAGGTTTGATTTAACCTTGTTTAAACCAATCACAACAAAATTGTGTCTTTCCATTGTTCAAGATCAGTTTGTTATACCAGATGGGGCTTTGAAAAAATTGCTGATAAGTGGATAGGTGGTTTACAAAATGTGGCTTGAAAATAGAACATGAGTGGGAAATACAAGAGGTGTTCCAATATTTGGGTGGGGAGAAATGAAATGGAGCTCCAATAGAAACCACAATTTGCTTTGAGAATCAGGGGGGTCAGAGAAACAACCTCGACTTTACTTGATACAAAAAGCATTATGATATAAGGAAAAATCAGGGAAAATTACTCCACCTGAAGACTTGGGTAATTTCAAGTGTTGTAATTATAAGTGAGAGGGTTTTCCATTCCAGAGAAATCTAGAGCAAAGCTTATCAGTGGCTCCGAATTATTTCCCAGTGATTTTAATAGATAGCATCATAAGATACAAGTGAATAATAGGGAGAATTATCATTTCGATTATACCAAGTTATCCCCATAAGAATAATGGTGACCAACCCAATGTTGGTTTAGCATTTTTAGAGATAGCATCCATGTTAGACTGTAAAGTGTATCTAATAATATTTTGATACAGATGCCCAGACATTTAGGGTCTTATTACGACCTTGATGGAGGGGTTCCCTCCATCACAAATGTGGTGGACATTCCATCTGCTGTACTATAATCCCATTATATTGAATGAAGATCATAATACGGCGGATGGGATATCCATCACATTTGTGACCGAAGAATCTTCTCTGTCAAGGTTGTAATGAGGCCCTTAATTTTATCAGTTTTCCACTAGAGGCCCTTTCCAGTAAATGAGTTTTTTAAACAATACTTATTTGAAGGCATTACGTCAGACTTTTCTTTATTGAGTTTATACCCAGACACCTCCAATTAAGCTCTTAACTCTTCAAAGAAATATGAAAGGGAGGATTCTGGGTTGAAAATGTTAGGAAGAATGCTATCCACATGTTAAGTGAATTTAATGTGTGGGTTGTTTAGTTGATATCTGGTAAAGTCATCAGAATGTTTTAGTGCATAAAGAAAATGTTCAAGAGCTAGAATGAATAACGGGTGATAAGGGATATCCTTGCGTCCTGCCTCTATTAAGAGGGAAGTATGGGGATTGTTCTCCGTTAGTCATTGCAGATGAATGGGAGATGAATAAAGTGAAGAGATTAATTGTATGTATTCTGGGCCAAGCCCATGCCAACAAAGGGCCTGCATTAGGAATTGCTGGTTGACTCTATTGAAGGTCTATTCCATATCTAAAGCTATTGTTATGAGGGAATGTTTAGGTTTTGGGGATTTGCTTAGAATGTTCAGAACAACACACAAATTATCAGTTAATAATATCAGTTAATAGATAATTATCATTATCCATAAGTTTGGGCATGAGATTGTTGAGTCTGAGGGCTTTAGTAAAAATCTGAGTCTATGTTTATCGTGATATGGGGCTGTACTTTTATCACTAGACAGGTCCTGGTCTTTTTCTGAAATTAGACAAACCATACCTTCTCTAAAGGAACCAGAGAAATAATTCAGTGAGAGAAAGTGATTAATTTAATCATTTAGGGAGAATTAATTTTGAAAAGTGGCAATATAATTTAACAATGAACCTGTCCGGCCGGCAGTCTTACCTGTTGGGAGGCTTTTTAACTGCAGAAAACAATTCCTCCACTTGTAAAGGTAGTTCAAGGGGAGCCAAATCAATATACACAAACCTGTACATTATAGAGTGTAAGAAGTATGACTTAAGAGACTCCTCTGAAAACATAGATTCTGGGGTATACAGATCTTGATAATAGTCAGTGAAGCACCTAGCATTGTCCGAGTCACGGAGCAAACTAGTACCAGATTGATTGGTAAATAATTTGATGGAATATTGATCCTTAATACATTTCAAGTAAGAAGCTAATAAAGTTTTATTTTTACCCCATAATATCTAGCATGAACATTAAGAAACATACTACATGCTTTCTATGTGGTTGATTTGTTAAATTGAAGCTTAGCTACTACCACAGAATCCAAATCAGATTTGCTATTTTTGGATATAAAATATTTCTGTTCTAATGTGAGAATGGGAGCAGATTCTTTCTTCACCACCTTCTGTTTATTAGAGACACAGGGGGTCTTTATGACTTTGGCAGATGGAAAAGTCCATCCGCCGAAGTCCCGACAGGTAGGTTGCCGCTAGTGCGGCTGCCTCCCCGCCGGCCCAATTACGAGATTTCTGCTGGGACAGTGAGTGTGAACAGAGGTTTTGCCAGCTGGTCCAGAGGGAACTGACCTACAGCATTGTCTCCGGCTCATAATAGAATTGGCGGCAATGCTGTAGTGAGCAGGGTGCAGCAGCACCTACTGCCAAGTTCACTGTCTGCAGTGCAGATAGTGAACTTTGCAATGGGGCTGGCCAGGGGGGCCCCTGCACTGCCCATGCCCAGTGGCATGGGCAGTGCAGGGGCCCCCCTGGGACACCCTGCACCCAGTCTCCACCAGCCGTTTTATGGCAGTGCTAGGGGAGTCGTAATCCACAAAGCAGTACTGCCATGGGGGATTTAGACCGCCAGCACCGCCATACCAACCTTATGTCATAATCTGGTGGTGCTGGTGGATGGACAGAAGCGCTACCGCCATAGTCACAATGTGGCGGTCAGACCGCTGCAGTGGTAGCAGTCCGACCACTCCCGTGACCCTGGCAGTCATTGGACCTCAAGTGTCGTAATGAGGGCCATAGTTCATAATGAATCCACAAGAGACAGGTCTCTCCTATATCATTAATATCAAAGTAATCATGAACAAAAGCTTCAAGGGAATTCAGAAATGTCTTATCCGATATTAAGGCAATATTGAACTTCCAACAAGATTTGGATGTCGTATCTCGAAAGATATCCATATCTGTACATATGGGGGCATGATTCAAGATCAAAATTGACCCAATCTCCAAATGAACTAGATGTTAGGTCAAATTTTTATTAAGAATCTCATAGTTGGTTATGGTTTGGGAACTATGGGGAGCTGAGTAAATGGAGAATTCTTGAAGACAGGGATGGACTAGTCTCCAGCAGGCTGGTAGTGTTGTGTAAGATAGTATTTTGAATGCTTTTTGGGCCTTATGGGGAAGGAACCTCGTGGATGAGAGCCAGTCAAGAAAAGGATCGATGATTTGGTTGCAGTCAACACCTAGAATGATGTGGTCTGTAGAGTGTTGAGCATTCTTTTGAAGGATATTACTCTAGTATATTGGGTTGGAGTGTGTGGGACCGTATACATTAATAATTGTAAAAGTGATATTGTCAATTTTTTAGTTAACTAATACTTATCTACCCTCCTCATTATTTTCCTGAGTAACAAGTGATGTATTTAAATATCTATGACATAGTATTGCAACACCAATTTTTATAGCAAATAGGAGAAGAAGTAAAGTTTACCAACCCATCCTAGTTTTAAACAAAGGAAGTATCCATTTGGAAGTCAAAGTACTAAAAGGTAGATGGAAAGAAGAGAAACTGAGGATGAAAAAGAGAAGGTGAGAATAAGCTCCATAAAAGTAAACAAATCATGATGGTGACATAGGAAAAAGGATTGTTAGTTGCAGTAGCATTGTTACTGACAAAAGAGTACATCCTGAAGGATGTAGAGAGCGTGGACCACCTAAAGAAGTTGGAACTGGTCTCAGCTCAGAGGATGGAGACACAGGAAATATTGATATAAAGGCAAGAAGTATAGATTACTGTGAGATGGGGTAAGAGGGTAAAACAAGAACTGGAGAGTACATTGCAATCTACAAGTGGTAGGAAGGTTAAAATGGTAGGATGAGTAGCATAATAAAAACTTATCATATAACACAAGAGTTAAAAGTCGGTAGGACCAGTACATCACAACATTAGGGCAAGAACGACTAGGACAGATGAAATACTCCATATAACAGTCTCATGCTGAAATACAAAGGGAGAGAAATATAGATGTTAAATTGGGAATAATCCAGAGGTAGGATAATTCCTAAATAACAAAACGCATTAGGTCAATCATAACAATGGGCTAACTAAGCAGGAAAAATAGCCATGTTTTATAGCAGCAAAGACAATCTCCAAATCAATGTTGTTGAATAACACCTACAGAAAGGCTTGATCTTCAAAAGTGTAAGTGATTCAAGGAAGTTATTCCTCCAGGCAGCTGTTGCATTGGAGATGTTGTGCAAGAAATAAACTTTGTGTCCAAGCCATTCAAGTGACCCCACTTGTTTGGCAATGGAAAGAATCTGTATTAGGTCATTGTACTGCAAAAAAATGATAATTATGCCTCATAGTCTCTTGTGAGGATCTGAATTAGATTGTTTAGAGCTGAAACGATGGGCTCTTTGGATGTTAAGCAGGCTGTGCTCTTTGAGGTGGGGATAGCCCTTTGCAGAAAGGAAATCATGCCCTCTGAATTCTCTGGAATACCATAAAGTTGCAGGTTATTTCTCCAATTCCTGTTTTCCAGGTCCTTAGTAGTCCTTTTCAGTAATTTGATTTTCTTTATCAAATGAGTTACATTTGGGATAGAGTCTCCCACATTACTAACCTGTTGCTCCATAGCTGTAATACATTGATTGTGAGTGGACCATTTCTCCTTGATGAGTAGGGAGGACACAATTGTTTCTATGGCAAAAGGTTTTATGGCTGTTATTTCATCCTTGATGTCCACTAAGGTGAGAGGGGATGACAATTTAGTTGGAAAGTTCCTTGTTACGACTTTGGTGGTCGAAATGAGTCGACCGCCAAAGCCGTGGGGAGGAGGCTGCCGTCATACTGGCAGCCTCTCCACAGCTGAATTACGATGTTTCTGCTGGGCTCACTATTGGAAACATTTTATTATGACATTTCCGTCTGTCAGACCGGCGTAAACAGTGCCACAGCATTGGTCTCGTCTCCTTTAAGGGAGCCGAAGCAAATGCCACAGCACAACAGCATCCTCAGAATGCACACTGTCTGCAGTGCAGACTGTGTGCATTCTCGTGTGGTGGCAGGGGGCCCTTAGGATTGGTTTTCCACCAGCTTTTTCATGGCAGGGAAACCCCCCATGAAAGGTTGGGGGAAGGAGGACTTGTGATCAGTACGGTGGTGCTGAAAGCAGTGCCATCGTGGCTGACCACGACTTCGACCACCGCCACCCCATTGCGATCTATGATCTTTGAGGTGGCGGCATTCTCCTGGTGGTCTGACCACCAGGGTTGTAATCTGGCATGTCAGACTTGCAGGAGTGCGGGGGTCTGACTGCCACTGCTAGTTTGGCGAGCCTCAATCTGCCAAATCCATAATGGAGCCTTAAGCCTTTTTTTGGTATTTTAACTGAAGCTGAGGGCTGTTTTGACAAAGATCCAGAAGCTGGTGAAGAACCTCCCACTCTGAAATCACTGGTGTTCTCCGTACACATGGAGGAGTTTCAGAGACGAGGTTTCGCTGGCAAGTTTTATGATGCAATGTAATTGCAATGTTTGTCCGAAAACCAAGGGAATATATGAAAATTGACAAAAGGTCATCTTAATTTTAATTCTTGAATTACCTCCTTGAGAAAAGTGGTGTATGACTAGAATCAAATGTACAGCGTAACCAGATGGATTGAAAGACGGAGATATGGTCTGCCAGAGGAGTTAGAGGTCAAGAGGGTGGAAGCTCAATGAGAAACACTCGGCATGTCTATTCATATTTAGATAAAAGAGTAAAAAGCCACTGCTGTGAGGAAAGCAGCAGTAGCAGGAGAAATCTAATATGAGTGGAGTATCCCATAGAAAATATCATATATGCCCTTACTCTGACAAATTCACTGCTGCAGGAATGTCCAAAGAAGAAAATAGATGCCTACAGCCTCCATGTCTTGACCATAAATTTTCCTCAGGACATGCCTGGATATCCAATATGGTGCCTCTTTCTGATGCTCGCAGCATGGCAGGAAAATAAAGTGCTCGCACTACGAGCTAAGAGCACAAAGTACAAGTAAAAAGTTAGTGCCCACATTCTGACTGTGGAATCCATATTCAAATAAAGAATATACCAGGTATTGAGGCTGTGCCCCCCCAAGGTTGTTGGATCTGCTCAGAAGAATTTAAATGTGCAGCCGTTTTTTGCTGCACACAGATCATTATTACTATTGCAGGCCACTCACCTGAATACCCAGGTAGTTCCAATTGGGCAATGTCAGTGCCCAACTCCCTCTAAGGTTGCACATGGGTAGCAGTGATTGTGAAACTTCCTCCACGGGAACCCCAAGGGGAATTTGGGTTGGGAGCAAGAGAGAAACAGAAGATACCAAAGATATATTGATACTGTCTGAGTTACTGGATACTAGGCAGTGGAATGTGCCTGGAGAAACGCCAAAGACTGGTTCTGGAATTGTTCAACTCCCATCACTCTATGGTAGTTGCAATGGTTATTTGATAACAAAAAGGCGCGTTAAGATAGATAGATAAATATATGTCACCAGTTGTATTTATAAGTACACTTGTTCAGCAGTTTATCTATATGTTTGCCCCCTGAGGTATGCAAAATTCTTAAAGCATGAAGGCTTTTACCATACGAAATGAAAGGCAGGCAGAAAGGCAAGTTGTAATCAGCATGGTGGTGCCCACATTGACAACACACTTTCAGCATCACTGAGGGATCTCTGATCCTGGAGCTTGCTGCCGTTTGTGGTGGTCCAACTGCCAGCATCCAAATGTAGCAGTCGGAACAACCAAGAATGCAGCAGCCAGGGCTACAGAGATCCTACGACCGCTGTACTTGTAGTCTGGCCCTAAGTCATTTAAAAGTACACAATAGCACTGTTCAAGATCACTCTATTGATAATCATATGTTATCATAAGCTTCGGGCAAGGCCCAAAGTTCGTCCTGCAATAAGTGATGCCAATTATCTCTTTGGCAACAAGACTTGTTTTTTGCTAAAGTAATAATCACGGTTTCTAGCACTCTGTTTAGTTTTTCTAACGCATAGAATGGGAGGTTCCAACTGAAATACACAAACACACTTTTAGAGTTCAAAATTTGTAACCTTTGCCTTTTAATTTCAAATGTTGTCTTTAAATGCAAAATCAGTTCCATACCTTTTGAATGCCGAATGTGAGAATAGACTCTTCAAGAGTCGATAACTGACTGAAGTAATTTCTCTCTCTTGTCTTTTCTTTTCAGGAAGTGTCAGAATCCTGGATGTCCGGGGACGAGTTTGGGAGGCGTAACCAAGGGGACTGTAGATGGAGGTTGGTACTGAGATCCAGGGAGGCTGAACACTGGAGTGCCGGAGTGGGAGGGCTTTTATACAGTTTTGAGAAGCACAAGTTTGAAAAAAAAACATTTTTAGGCTGACAAGTGCAGCATTTTTATCAGTATAGATGAGACAATGCTGGGTGGTAGGAATTTTGTGGATTCCTGCAGAGTCCGGAAGGTTCCATCACAAAAATGTGGGAAAAATGGGTGATTTCAAGCAAAGTTGGAGGTTTGCAGGGCATTGTGGGTAAGAAAATGGTGCGGGTGCCTGTGAAGCACACAACCCTGGAATCACCCAGATGTTTAGTTTTCAGATGTGTCTAGGTCTCGTGGATTTTTCTACATGGCAGAGTCCCAAAGTCCATAAAGTGCAGCCCTCACCATCCCAAGTGGGCCGATTTTATTTGCACATGTCGATAGGTGGTGGTTAAGACGTTGTTGAGACACATGGAGTTGCGGCACACATGGATTTGAAACAGTAGTTTGCAGGTGCCACCATCTAAATGCACCCAGTGCCGGCAATACCACGTGTATGCTAAATAGTTATACCACCAGTATGCAAATGTACATTTCTTGTTACTCGTGCTGCTAAAGTTCTCATGTCAGCGACCAGTACAAGGTGAGCAATTATCGGAGCAACAGGTGGCATTACAAAATAAGCATTGGTACATGCTCATTGAACAGGAAACCCTTTTATAATGCTATGAGGATACATGTGGGTACTTTAGGGATAAAAAGTGCAATAATCAACTGTATTGTGTGTCAGTGAGAAGGGGGTAGAAATAAAATGACCATAGAAGTATGGAGTAATCATGGGATGCTCGGCGTGGTAATGCGGGCCGTGGTGCTCCTAACAATTACTGACTAATTAATAGTTCAGGCTACCTATTGGTTTAGGAGTCCTGAGGACCCCACACCATAAATTCTACAAATGAGTAGAGAGAGGGTATGCTTTGGACCAGTATCCTTCAGCCACAGAGTTTAACCGCTTCTGTGCCGCAGATGTAACGGTTACGTCCTGCGGCACAGTGCTCGTGTGCCCAGGACGTAAACATTACGTCCTGGGCACAGAGCTCAGACAGAGCGCTAGCGCTCATTCTGTGGTCTTCCCTCCCACCCCCAAAAGGCAGGGATGGAAGGGCTCAGCTTCCAGCGTGATCGGAAGCTAAATACTTTTGCATTTCTCTTCCGATCATGTGATGGGAGAAATGAATTTCCTTCCCTTTGAAGTCTCTCAGAGCATTTTAGCAGCAGGATCGTGAAGCGATCTGGCTGCTAAAGTGTCCACTAGACACCAGGAATTATTTTCATTTAGGAAATTAACATAAGGGGAACGACCCCTTGGGCAAGGGTCGCTCATCGGGGGGCATTTTTTTTCAAGTCCTTTTCTAAATTATATTTAGGCCATTTCTGCCCCCCTTAGGACAGATTGGCCTATTTTTATGAGGCCAATCTTCCCCCAAGGGGTGCAGAAACCACTAGACACCAGGGAGTTTTTTTTTTTTATGCGAATTTCACGCAAGGGGAGCGACCCCTTAGGCAAGGGTCGCTCCCCTGGGGGGCAAATTATATTTAAGGCCTCTTGGGGGCAGATTGGCCCATTTTTATGAGGCACCAGGGATTTTTTGTTTTTTGTTTTACAGATAGGGAGTCAAGGGTCGCTCCCCAGGGGAGAGGGGGAGTTGAAATTGTATTTAGGGCATTTCTGCCCCCTTTGGGGGCAGATCGGCTGATTTTTGCTACGCCAATCTGCCCCCAAGGGGCACCAGGGATCTTTTTTTTTGTGTCAATTTCACGCAAGGGGAGCGACCCCTTAGGCAAGGGTTGTTCCCCTGGGGGGGGCAAATATATTCAAGCCATTTCTGCCCCCCTTGGGGGTAGATCAGCCTATTTTTATTAGGTGATCTGCCCCCAAGGGGGGCAGAAACCACTAGGCACCTGAGATTTTTTTTTTTTACACCAATTTCACGCAAGGGGAGCGACATCTTAGGCAAGGGTCGCTCCCCTGGGGGGGTGGAGGGGGTGTATTTTAGGCCATTTCTACTCCCCTTGGGGGCAGATCGGCCTATTTCTATTAGGCAGAACTGCCCCCAGGGGGGCAGAAACCACTTAAGCACCAGGGATTGGTATGTGTGTGTTTTGTTTGGGGGGCAGCCCCTTGGGCAAGGGTCGCTTCCCATGGGGGCACATTACTGTTGGCCATATCTGCCCCCTTGGGGGCAGATTGGCTTATTTCTGGAAGGCCCATCTGCCCCCAAAGGGGGCAGAAAGCTCACCTGAGACCAGGTAAGATTTGTTTTTCAAAATGAAAGGGTGGGGGTTTGGCCATACCCCCACCCCAAATAAATGTGGACAAAGTTGTTCTGCCCACCAGTGGGCAGATGGGGCAATTACCCCGATCCACACCCTGGGGGGCAGAAAGTCTACTAGATGCCGGGAATAAAAATAAATAAATAGTGGGGTGAAGGTCACCAACCAGTATGGGCCTGGTTATGCCTCCACCCCAACTGAAGGGGGTAACAGTCTTTCAGCTCTCCTCCGCACAATAAAATATCTTATCCCACAGCAAGCAAGAGGACATTTGATTATTTTGGGTTTTTGTTTAGCATTAGAGCCATGAGAGCTTGGCTAACTCTCAAAATCGTCCCACTTGGAATGCTGAGGGCTGCACTTTATGGACTTTGGGACTCTGCCATGTAGAAAAATCCACGAGACCTAGACACATCTGAAAGCTAAACATCTGGGTGATTCCAGGGTTGTGTGCTTCAGAGGCACTCCTCACCATTTTGCTTACCCACAATGCCCTGCAAACATCCAACTTTGCTGGAAATCACACATTTTTCCCACATTTTTGTGATGGAACCTTCTGCAGGAATCCACAAAATTCCTACCACCCAGCATTGTCTCATCTATACTGATAAAAATTCTGCTGCACTTGTCAGCCTAAAAATGTTTTTTATTCAAACTGCCCTTTTGAATCCGCTTTGGTTCCCCCTCAATTCCAACATATTTTTGGCTCTTCCCTGTCACAAGCACTTGGCCCACATACACAAGTGAGGTACCATTTTTATCGGGAGACTTAGGGGAACACTGGGAGGAGGGAACTTTGTCGCTCCTCTCCGATTCCAGAACTTTCTGTCACCGAAATGTGAGGAAAAAGTGTTTTTTTGGCCTAATTTTGAGGTTTGAAAAGGATTCTGGGTAACAGAACCTGGGGAGAGCCCCACAATCCCATCTTGGATTCCCCTAGATGTCTAGTTTTCAAAAATACACAGGTTTGGTAGGTTTTCCTAGATGCCGGATGAGATAGAGGCCAAAATCCACAGCTAGGCACTTTTCAAAAAACAGGTCTGTTTTCTTTGGGAAAATGTGATGTGTCCACGTTGTGTTTTGGGGCATATCCTGTCACGGGCGCTAGGCCTACCCACACAAGTGAGGTATCATTTTTATCGGGAGACTTGGGGGACGCTGGGTAGAAGGGAATTTGTGGCTCCTTTCAGATTCCAGAACTTTCTGTCACCGAAATGTGAGGAAAAAAGTGTTTTTTTTGGCCAAATTTGGAGGTTTGCAAACGATTCTGGGTAACAGAACCTGGTGAGAGCCCCACAAGTCACCCCATCTTGGATTCCCCTAGGTGTCTAGTTTTCAAAAATGTGCAGGTTTGGTAGTTTCCTTGTGTGCCGGCTGAGATAGAAGCCAAAATCAAGAGCTAGGCACTTTGCAAGAATCACATCAGATTTCAGTGTAAAAATGTGATGTGTCCATGTTGCGTTTCCTGTCACGAGCATTAGGCCTACCCACGCAAGTGAGGTACCATTTTTATAAGGAGACTTGGTGAAACACAGAATAGCAAAACAAGTGTTATTGCCCCTAGTCTTTCTCTACATTTTTTCCTTCCAAATGTAAGACAGTGTGTAAAAAAGACATCTATTTTAGAAATGTCCTGTAATTCACATGCTAGTATGGGCACCCCAGAATTCAGAGATGTGCAAATAACCACTGCTTTTCAACACCTTATCTTGTGCCCATTTTGGAAATACAAAGGTTTTCTTGATACCTATTTCTCACTTTTTATATTTCACCAAATGAATTGCTGTGTGCTCAGTATATCCGTTGCAAGGTGCAACTCTTTTATTGGCTCTGGGTACCTAGAGTTCTTGATGAACCTACAAGCCCTATATATCCCTGCAACCAGAAGAGTCCATCAGACGTAACGGTATATTGCTTTTGAAAATCTGACATTGCAGGAAAAGGTTACAGAGTAAAAGGTGGAGAAAAATGGCTGTTTTTTTCACCTCAATTTCAATATTTTTTTTTTGCAGCTGTTCTTTTCCGTAGGAAACACTTGTAGGATCTACACAAATTGCTGAATTCAGAATTTTGTCTCCGTTTCAGAAATGTTTAGGTTTCTGGAATCCAGCACTGGTTTCACACCCATTTCTGTCACTAACTGGAAGGAGGCTGAAAGCACAAAAAATAGTAAAAATGGGGTATGTCCCAGTAAAATACCAAAAAAGAAATTGTGTTGAAAAATGGGGTTTTGTGATTCAAGTCTGCCTGTTCCTGAAAGCTGGGAAGATGATGATTTTAGCACTGCAAACTCTTTGTTGATGCCATTTTCAGGGGGAAATACCACAAGCCTTCTTCTGCAGCCCTATTTTCCCATTTCTTTTTTAAAAAAACAAAATTTTTGCTGTATTTTGGCTAATTTCTTGGTCTCCTTCAGGGGGACCCACAAAGTCTGGGTACTTCTAGAATCCCTAGGATGTTGGAAAAAAGGATGCAAATTTGGCATGGGTAGCTTATGTGGAGAAAAAGTTATGAGGGCCTAAGCACAAACTGCCCCAAATAGCCAAAAAAGGCTCGGCACAGGCGGGGAAAAGGCCTGGCAGCGAAGGGGTTAATATGGTTTTCCTAGCTTGTCATTGCATGAATAGGCTAATCTTCAAATCCAAAACCTTTTGTGGATAGTTATTCCTTTCCATATGTTTTCCTATTAGTCCCTTGTAGAATGGGGATCAAGTAGTACTTCTATTCGACAGCAGATGAGTTCCTCATAATTGAGTCAGTTTGGGTTCCTCTGAATATACATTGCTGACATACTGAATGGTGATTTACGGCTTTGTGTTTATGTAGTGCTTATTGTTTGGATGTCTAAATCTGCTATCAAGGCAGAGTGCTATTCATTATTTGTCCTCACAACTAAATGTCTTTTACTTTGCTGTTCTGATATCCTTGGATTGTTTTTCTTCACAAAGGAAAGATGCATACACATATGAGCTTTTTTTAAAGATGCATACATACATATAACATTAATACTGGCCCTTGGTTAAAAGTATTTACAAATCATTGTTTTGTATTCGTTTAGTTCCACCACTTGTAATGTACACATCATCATATGACTAGTTTCGTAATATTCTTCTTTGACAATGCCACCTACTTTTCTAATGCATTGAGTGCAGCATCCGAGTCATTAGCCAAGCTTCCATATTGTTGTTGCCCAAAATTTCCAAATGGATACAACACACACGAAATTGCCCGGCTGTTATTATATATTTTCCCCTAAAAAGCAAACCTATTGGCTCTGCAAATGCTGTTTTTTAACTTTATTTTCCACATCTTGCATTTTGCACTTTTTTCGATATAAGAACCAATAACATTTCAGAAGTTATGCAGAAAGGAGTTCAGACTATTACAAAGAGGTATGTCAACCTTCAACCTGAGAGTCTGAAAGCACTACCAGGATTTAGAGTGTCGTGTGAATTACAGCTTTCATACAGTTCTCGTTAGAGCAAGCTTGATTAATTGGCTGGTTAATTTAGATACTTTGAACTAGGTTACAAATTTATGTGGAGATTTTTGATTCTGTGAAGGATGATTTGGGTTTTCTGACCAGAAATTCAATTTTATCGTACCTAGGTGATGATTAAGTATGCAAAGTTCTGTTTATCGTGCCCTATGTGTGTTACACATGTACTCTTTTTGTTGGAATTGGTGCCAATTTAAGCTCAATGTTATTCAAGTTATAAATAGTCCATATATGAAAAGTGAATGTTCATAACCTTTCATCAGAACATAATCTTGAAATCTCTCTTACCAACCAGTTCCATTAATAAATATTTCAATAAAATAGATGTTTTCATTTGATGGTCACTTTTTCAATGCGAGTTGTAAAGCTACATCAAATAGAAAATTTCTGAATATTATCTTAATTTAAAGTGTAGATGTATTTACGTAGCTGCCTCCATACAAGCACTGGCAGACATCTGTCTCAATAGCAGACATGAATTAATTCACATTTAAAAACAAATGAAACAAAACCTGGTTCGCATCAAAACACTTTAAAATCTGTAATAGCCTGTTCAATTAATATTGTTCCAAAAGTTAGGAAACCGTGCCTTAGGCCGCATACTAGAGCCAAGAAACACATGAAGTTACTTGATTATATTACTACCATGCAAAAACTTTGACCCACTAGTAGAGCACAGACATTTGTCCAGCTGGCTAACAGATGAACATATGTATTAACCTCAAAACCTGCACTCTCATCTACTCACCATATGGCATTCCATCAATAAAGGCATCAGAGGCCCGCAAAAGTCCTTCTTTGTCTTTCTGCTGTTAAAAGGGTCCAGCATTACAGTCACCAATAGACTTGGGCAGGGAACAATTCCCTCACCATCCAAATGCTACTAATTCATAAAATATCAATAAGACATCATTTATTTACCATTTACGTTGGGATATAATGAATACTGCTGTCTCATCAGACACACAGAGAGGAGATTGCACAAGAACTAGGCAAAGCATAATAACAGAATAAAGGAAATATTAACAAGAAACCGACACCGGATCTCAAAACGTTTCCCATCGTTGCTATTTCAAGTTCTTGTTGGTAAGTTAAGGCAGTGCTGATGCAAACACCTTTCACCACCCTATTATGAAACCATGGAGGTTGTAAAGTGTGACCAGAATGTTTGCATTGTGTGGTATTTCGGGCAATGATAATGTCTTCTGCTGTTATTTGTACTTCTGTCTTTTCATTCTGTGCTATTGCATTGTGATTTGTGTTATTCTGAGTGTTGTTGTGTTGGGTTGTGGTTCAACTGTTTTGTGATGTGTTGTTTGTTTATGTTATTGTGTTTTTAGGGTTGAGCATTCTGTCCCTGGTGCAGTCTCTCTGTAGGCTTTTAACCACGCCCATGTCACGCCCATTAGTTTGGTTGGTTTTTGGGCTTGACCTTTAAAATGTGCTTGATTTAATTAGTGAAAGACATGCATTCGTCATGCCTTTTCCGTTGTTTAGCGTTCCTCAAGTGAAACGGCCAACTAATGAAAACATACTAGGTTCCATGTTTTCTGTATGGTTTCTGGACTACTTTTTCTCTTTATTTCCTATGCAGCGCAATCTCGCTGGGCAGTAGTTGAGCGCTTTGCATGACATCGACCCTGTTACATGGATAATTGCACTTTTGCCAGTTACATGGATAATTGCACTTTTGCCGTTACATTGGATAACTGCACTTTTGCTGATATATTTCACTGCGAGTGAACTTCTGTTTCCTTTTGTGTGTCTGTTTTGCACTCATGGTGGCCGTCGGCTCACTTATGTGAAACTGTTTTCGAGGGGACTCGCTGTCCCAGGAGACCTTGGAAGAAGGGGGCGATGACAGGAACTTGCTCCACCTGTATTAACAATGCATAAAATCGCTTCTGCCTTCCCGCAGCATAGGACGCTTTTGAGGGGACCCGCTGTCCCAGGAGATCTTGGGAGAAGCGGCGGTGACAGGAACCTGCTCTACCTGTACCAGCGATGCACAAAAGCGCTTCTGCCTTCCTGCAGCATGGGATGCGTGCAGGCCGCGCCCGGGCAAAGCTCAGGCCAAGGGCAGGCTCATCCATGCCTGTCAGGGACCGTTCGAGTCCGGGCTGGGCCAGCCCTCTTGGATTTAAGGTAGGGATCGGATACTGGTTATTTCAAACACTATCACTATTTCCAATATAAGCTGTAGTGTGGGGAAGCACAAGGCAAAAAGGAGTCCTGCAGCGGGTGCAGCTTCATCCAAAATCCCTAAACTCCATAACATTTCTAAAAATCTCTCTAATTGTGACAATAATGACATTGACTCACTAATTGAAGAAGTAGAGTCCATATTGAGGGGGAAAGAGAAGCAAACCTCTAAGGGGTTTAAAAGTGGCTCACTCTTGCCCTTTTTAAATCTAGACTGTCAAATAAGGGAGATATTGACTGCAAGAAAAATGCCCTGACAGGTTTGTCGCTATCAGGGGAACCTGGTCAACTTAACACAGAGGTTAGTAAAAATAGTTCCCCTCATAATAATGTTGAGGGCGTCCCAACATGTAGTGCAATTGTTCACAAAGTTCCTTGCACAAATCGCTTTTTGCCCCTGGAGGCTCTTGACCAATCAATAGGATCCAGTAAACCTGATTCAAATGTGGAAACATCCAGCCACCAGCCTATTGGAGTGCTCTCCCAGGAGGAAGTGATTAATGTTATTAATGGCCTAAAAAAAGAGGTAACAGAGCTTAAGCAAATAATGATGAAGGTACTCAATCTCCTTTGACCCATTGCAATGAAGAGGGAAATTGAAAGTACTCAAAGAGACGGCCCAAACCTAACTCTACATACCATTGTAAAGCAGAGAAATGCGATGAACGAGGGCTCTTCTAGGCCAGTTGCTAGGGCAAGAGTACCCTCAGCAAGTTTCAAAAGCCATCTTAGGGCTAATATGGTCAAAATAGCCCCTTGACATTGACTTGTCCTCGCTTCACTATGGTATGGGACTCGAGCACTGTGCAGCCTTCTGTTAAAAACGTTAATAGAGCTTACCCTATTTATACGTGTGGAATACCCCCATTACCTCCTAATACACAGGAAGACAGTTTGTGGCTAAAGAATAAAGTCATGCACAGGATAAGACACATTAGGCAATGTGGTTCTATTATATATTCAGATATAATTTCTACTAAGCGCTATACAGAGAAACCAGGTACATTTTTGAACTAATGCTTGTCAGACCCAAGTTGGTAAAAGGTCTGAAATCCTTGGAGATGCATCATCTACTAAGAAATGGCTCAAATATTGTTTTAAAAAGATCTTGGTCTAACCGAGGCACTTGGGGAAATGGGGCCCCCACTGCCCTGAGTACGGAGTCTCCCCATAATGGAACTGTGGACCAAGTTCCATCTGTGGGGGAGCATTCTATGGCTCCTATGAGGGAGCGCACAAATTCGACTGGGAAACAGAGTTTATTGAGAACCATGCAAGTGGATAATCTCTCAGATATTGACTGACTGTGTTAACCATCTTCCCCTGTGAATAACAATTTACACCTTGATGGAGGTAATCTACGAACAGAAACTAAGGTGCACCTGGAATCGATTACTGCCAGGAGATCTGATCAAGCTGAAAAATTGAATATGGCAGAAACTAATAGGAGAATAAATAGAATCCCTAGCCTTGAGTTCCCAAAGAATGATCAAGTGGGACATGGGTCTACCAACACTGCATTCATTTCATGGAATATAGCTGGTCTACGAAATAAGACTGATGATGCAGAGTGGGGGCAGTTTATTGATAGTTTTAACATCTGCATATTTCAGGAAACGTGGGGCACTTTAAATGTTTATGGGGAGGGGTTTACCTCATTTTGCAAGAAGGATAGCCTGTCTGGAGTTGGGAGAGCAGGTGGGGGCCTTATCACATGGGTAAAAATCTCCCAGGTGGGTGAAATGAAAGAAATCCATGTAGATTCAGCTGATATATTGTCAGTTTCAATCAAGCTAAATCAGGGACCCCTGGTCCTGTGTGTTAATACATATAATAGACCAGGTTCTCCGAGCCTAACTACTAATACTATTACTATGCTGAGTGCTCTTGTGTCGAAATTCCTTTCCTCACATTTTGTTATTGAGGCTGGAGATTTTAACGTGTCCCTAGAGGCTAACTCCCTCTTTTCTGAGCTGACGCAGGTAGAGGACTCTATATGGGGAATCCCAGCCTTTTCAATGTCAAAAAGCAGTCACAATCTAGTATTAGGCCCCTGCAGGTCATTGAATTTATAATAACACATGGACTTAAGCCAGGAAATGGGTGCTTTCCTTCAGACACTCTGTCGAATCCAACATTTTTTAGAGGGTCTTCTAGCAGTCACATTGATTTTGTGCTCATTGACGTAAGGATCTGGCACAAAATCAAAGACCTTAGGGTGGAAGAGCAACATTGTAGTGACCATTCTCCTATTTTGGTAGTATGTGACAGGTGGTTTTCTGCTAAAGGAGATAACCAGCTGCAGTATGAGGGCATGCTGCCCTTAGTTGTAACAAATAACAAGCATGCCATAAAATAGGAGACTTTTATAAATTCAAGTGAAGTAGTTGGCTAAAATGCATGATCTAGTCTCCACTCATTATTAAGCTGCGGCATTTAGCACACACACACCAGATCAAATTATGGCCACTGATGCAGAACTCTTTCTTCCTTGAAAGAGCTATTTTTTAAAGTCAGCAAGGGAAATAAACAGCTGAAAGAGGTAATTGCAAAAGATAGTTAATAAAGTATGTAAAAAGGCCAAGTGCAGACTCTTGGAAGCAATATAACAAAAATATGAATTAATGATTATTTTGGCGAGGCGTGAGTATGCCACTGCAATTAGGACTAGCAAGACTAAATGGGTGGATGCAACTTACCAGGAATTGCTATTAGCAGCTAAAGAAAGCAATCCAAAGCAATTTTGATCCTTGTGGCCCAAAATGCGAGAAAAGAGAATCCCAGACCTGATTGTCATATACCTGCTGATAATTAGATGAGTTAATTTGTTGAACTCTATAGGC
This sequence comes from Pleurodeles waltl, assembly GCF_031143425.1. Taxonomy (NCBI): domain Eukaryota; kingdom Metazoa; phylum Chordata; class Amphibia; order Caudata; family Salamandridae; genus Pleurodeles; species Pleurodeles waltl. The sequence goes on along the minus strand of NC_090447.1, from coordinate 386,956,353 downwards.
AGGTGTTTGTGCCTTTATCCTTCTTAGAGAGAGTAAGAGTGATTGATAACATTCTGCAGGTGGGCTCACACTGTTTACCCTAAGAGAAACCGAGATAGCCATTAATGCCCAAAAATTGAGAAAGGCGTCTGGCTCAGATGGAATTCCATCTGATTTGTTTAAATCCGATCTTACATTTTGGGGCCCTTATATAAATAGTGTGCCAAATGATGTCTTGGCAGGTAGCAACCCTCCCCCTCCCCCTTGAAATGTGCAATAATTGTTCCAATTTACAAAAAAGGCGATAAGTCAGTTCTGGGCAATTATAGACCAATATGTCTGCATGACAATTTTCTGAAAAATCTTTCTTACCAGGTTTTGGGTAGGATTAAGGATTGGATAGAGGAAAATTATGTCATAAATCAATTACAGGCGGTGAAAGATAAGCACAGTTGGCCATGTCTTCCGCTTTCTCACAATTAAATGGAAAATGGTAGACCTGGACCCTGGGGGACTTTTTGTTGCCTTTGAGGACCTTAAAACTGACTTTGAACTGGTTCCCAGACACAAATTATGGGAGATTTTGGGCAGGGCTGGTGTCACAGGTCCTTTGTTAATATTGATCCAGGAATTATATTCTGAGAGTTACGCCAGAGTAAGGTGGGGATCAAATGAGGAACTTATGGGAGAGTTCCTACTACAGAAAGGGGTGAGACAGGGGTGTGTGTTTGCTACCACACTCTTTCTACTCTTTATAAATACTTGTATACCCTACTTATATGAGTGTGATAATGATGCGCAAAGCTGGGCGGGGTAAAACCCTGTGCCTATTATTTGCAGGTGACACCTTACTACTATCACAGACTGCCTCTGGACTAGTTAAGCTCCTCGAGAAATTTTCAGGTTCTGTAGGGAGAATGGCCTACAAATGAATGCCACCAGGACCATATATATGGTTTTTGGGGATACAAAATATAGAGTGAAGAAAATTATACCCCATGATGGTAACATCCTAGAAAGAGTCTCTAATTTTAATTATTTGGGAGTTCATCATCATCATTTACTTTATTTTGGTAAGAAAAACATACCATAAAAGTGCAATACATAACAATATAAAAAAGAGGTTATAAGAAGAAATGCACAGTAAAATGAATAAGAGACTTAAAAAAAAGAAGTTAAAACCATGGAAGAATAGACATAAGAAAATTACTTTCTCCAATGATATAAGAAACAACACCTCTGAACCCAGAAAATGTGAGCTAATATCATATGCCAAGGTTCAATAAATATGGGAGTTAGGATGGAGGATTCTCATAAATGGTCAGCCTACCAGTTAAATTGTACCATGTCCTTGAAACAAAAGGCATGGGTTATTTTGAGATTCGCTGGCAGATCCCCCAATTTTTCTATTACACCAGCAATGGAAATATATAAAAGTCAAGCTAGAGGGGGAACCCTGCATGGTGCAGAGTTATGGGTGTCATGGCAAACTGCAAGACCTAGAGAGATCAGAAAATGTTTTCTTGAAGGCCTTGCTAAATATCCCCTTGAGTTCCCCCACATTGCAGATATAGCTGCTATGAGGCCTTTGCAGCATTGGATTAGACTATGGTCCATAGACATTTTAGACCCGTATAGAGCATGGCTTAGGGTGGTGTTAGCTGCTCCAAAAGTTGAAAGAATTTCATGTTGTAAATACGTGAAAAATAATCCTTTTAAACTTGGGCTGGGTTTGTACTGGTCAGACCCTTTTCACCTCCCAAAGAATGCTATACATACTTTGAAGGATTCTTACTGGACCAGTTTGCAAGCAGCAGAGCCAGCATTGGTTCCGACTGCCAGTATGACAGATAGTTTTCATGCCAGCTAAGTGCCACCATGAATTTGAGCACTATTTGGACATGATTACATCACTCTTGTCATGAGCACTTTATATTAGATTCAGAATTGGATCTTTACCGTTACGTGCTCTTACTTCTAGATGGAAGAAAACCGAAAGTCAACTAGATTCCTGCCCGACGGGTTGTAAGACGAAAGAGAATATTGCCCATGTTCTATTTTACTGTCAAGCGTATAACATCCAGAGGGCACGATGAAGACCACTCTGCAAAATCCTGTGATTAGGGATCGACATTCGACCCCTAGGATTTGCAGATCAAGTCCACATGGGACTGTGGCCTGTGCACTGGCAAAGGTCTTAGAGGCAATTTGGTACATTAGAGCTAAATCTTTGAGTATTAATGTATAACTTTTTTATAAGCTTGAAACTGTGCTCTGCCCACCAGTTTTTTAGTGTGTGTCTAAAATTGAGCCATTGTGTTTTGTATTTATTATAACTCTTGCTATGTTTATATTTTAGATTTTCTGTATGTCGTATAATACTAATGTGGATGAGTTCCATTTAACTATCATTGAGGATTTATTATTGTGTATAATGCGTTTTTATAGTGTTTTGACTTTTATGGTTTTAACAATTTTAAACTGAACATAGTATATGATGATGATGACTTAGGGGGTCATTACGACCCCGGCTGTCGGCATTAATATGGCGGTAAGTACCGCCAACAGGCAGGCGGTACTTACCGCCATATTATGACATTGGCGAGTTGGCCTAAGCCAACCCTCCAATGTACCACTCTGACCGCCATGGCAGTAACAGCCGCCGGGCTGGATATATCCATCTCCAGCCTGGTGGCCGTCATTGTTCCACCTGCTGGATTATGACCCCGCCTGCTACCATGGTGTCCGTGACATTCGGAGCACCACGAAAACCATGGCGGTAGGCCATATCAGTGACAGGGAATTCCTTCCCTGTCACTGATAGGGGTCTCCCCCACACTCTCTTCCTCTCCAGGTGTCCCTCCAACCCCCTACCTCTCCAAACCCCCCTCACCCCCCTACATTCACACTCCCCTTCACACACACACATCCACAGACACTTTCAAACATAGACACGCAGTCAGGCATTCACATAACAGAACATACATGTACTCACACCTCCATACATGCACACACACATTCAACATGCAACACCCCCCGCATCCACGCACACACAAACATTCACACACACCCCCACACACACAACACCTCCCCACCCCCTCTCCTGTCGGAGACCCGACTTACCTGGATCCAGGTGGTCCTCCGGCAGGAGACGGGACAGGGCGCTGCTACTGCCAGCAGCGCCTGCCAGCAGAACACAGGCAGGCTGTATTATTTCTCATAATGCGGTTAGCAGCGGTCTACTGGCATGGCGCCGCTGGTGGCAGCAGCGACACCTTACCGTCATCCGCTGGCAGGGCCACAGAAGGATTTCCGCCCTTCTTGTGGTGGAAATCCGGTTGTGGTCATAATACGGCAGACGGCTGGTAGCTGGTGCGATGATCTTTTGTCAGCCTTCACCACGGCGGCAGGCAGTTTTTACCGCTGATGTCCAAATGAGGGCCTTAGTCTTGGTTTAGATTCCGTGGTCTTTTTAACTATCTTTGAGTATTTATTATTGTGTGTGATGAGCTTTTTTGGTATTTTGCCAATATAAAGCTTAAAAAAGGGGAAAAAAACTGTTTTACTTTGCATTTTCACTTCATGTGGCAAGAATAGTCCGGTTAGTTATGTGAAACTGTTTCACTTTTCATTTTCAGTTTTTTTAATGTGGCAAGAAAAGTCCAGTTAGGAGTTTACAGTGCTAATAGCTTTAACTCGAGCAAACGTGAGACCTGTTGCATTGCAAATGCTTTTTTTACTATGTGAGTTTTTATGGGTTATGTTTTGTTATTCACTTTAGATATGTCTAAAAATACTGCTACATTTCAAGAAAAATACAGCACATAGCTTGAAAGTTCCTGTGACAAGCAATAATTTACTACTGCCTAAAGTTGCAATTTAGTGCAACCATAGCTCTTCAAATATTTGAAACCAGTCAGCTCAAAGTTTGGGAAAAGACCTCCTCATCTTAGTGCACCCACAGCTCACTTTTTCTGATATGCAGCAGAAGTATTAAAATGGGTATAGGATACTCGAGCCCCCACCAGGCAGAGTTTTCTCATCAATAATTTTACTACAAATGCTGCAATGATATTATAAATGATGTTACAGAAGATATTATTACTCACGTAATATATCGGATAAGTAGCAGTGCATGCAAGGGCACAATTTATGATTACCTCAGTGCATGAGTTATAGTTTCTTGAGATATGATAAATATAGCTGTTGAATTTCTATGGTTTTGAGCATGTCAATTTCCCTCTAACCTTTGTTTTTTAGTGAATTTCTAAGGTTTGTTTAATTCTATTTCCTAACTATAAAGTCCCTGTAACCTCTGCTTTCTTCAGTGAATTTCTATGGTATTTTAATGATACAATGGCTTTGCCGCAGGGCCTGGCCTTTGGCCGTGCCTAGTGGGGGTTGGTCACAGGGCTTGCGGCCATGCCGCCACATGCTGCCACACCCATGCATCCAGCCCCACACCTGCAGCTAACTACTCGTAGTCATCTAACCCTGTTCCACACATGGCCTTTGGCTGTGTGTGGCATGGATTGCCCACAGGGCCTTGTCTGTGGCCAGGCCCCTGTGGCCAGACCCCCATGGGCATCCAACACTGTGACACACATGGCCTTTGGTGTGTGGGAGGCAGGGATTTACTGCAGAGACTGACCTGTGGCCTAGCCCTGCAGCAAGGCCCGGCAGCCAACCCCTCATGGGCATCAAACAACAAGGTCAAAGATTTGCATAAAATGTCCACCCAACTGGAGTACTTTTTCTGCTAGCTAATTAGCAAGTGCTTCACGGTGGGTAAATTAGGCCTCGAAAAATCTACTTGACATCTCACTATGATGAGTGAGATTTTATCAGGTCGAGTTATTTATTTTTACTGGTCCTTTTTGGTGAGTGAACTTGAGCTGGAAAGGAACAGGTGTTCTTTTCACTCAGAAATGAAAGAGGATAAAGATGCCTTTAAATCTTGTTTTATCTTGACACATTTCTTGATTGTTCAAGGACAGAGGTCAAATTTTAGTTTGTCTTTTTACTAAGTGCTGCTTGTCTAATCTTGAAAAGAAGTGTTTGCTTTTTTCTTACTACATTTCAATGTAAAATATTCAGATTGGAAATGACAGTGCGCTACCACTTCGTGCTTGAGGTACACCTTCATTAAAAGTGATAATTTTTAACCATGATTAGAGAAACAGTCTTGCTCTCCCCTGATGACAATGCTGTTAATGAACTAAGAGCAGAGCCACTGAAATTATGCAGCAGTAGAGGTCCAAATGATGTGGCAGGGTTGAGTAAACTATGTGGCAAGGAAAGGCAAAATATGCAGCATAACGTGGCACATTTTGCAATAATATTACTTCATTATTTTGTCATTTTCAAACTTTGTAACACAACTGGGCATTTCATGCACCTCATTAGTACCAATTTAAAACCAAACATAGCAAAAAGCGACAGAAAGGTGACCCGTCCAGCTTTGCAAAGGGCCTTTCACTGCTCTGCAAGTCATGTTGTCGCATATTTAGTAACTTTGTAACCGTTTGAACTAAAAACATTTTTTTTGTTCAAATCTGTAGATTATGCGGCAGATAATGGAATATGTGGCAAATGTAGCAAATCTACAATTATGCAAAAATCCCCACGGCCACATAGTTGCATAATTCCAGTGAACCTGATTGTTAGTTTCCCTATGCTGTGCATGCTTTAGTGATGTGTGTCCATGCAGGGCTGGGAGGCTGTCCATGCATTGGTATAGGTGCCACAAGGGGGCCAGTAAAGTGGGTTTCATTACAATGTCTGGCAGGTGGGGTGGGATCCGTGGATCCGTGTGGTGGATGTGAGTTGGTGGGTGCCCCTAATGCCAGGCTAGACTTAGCAGTGTTGGTCATCTCCAGGGTAATGGGTGTATATCAAAGACAGGTAACCTAGCTTGTTAGCAGTCCATTTCAGGCAGGGCATTGTGAGTCCCAGGAGGGGTGCAGTTGGCGGTGTGTGTCACTCATCTTGCCTTAGCATCCAGACATATCACTGGCAGTGAAATGCATAGTGCTTAAGCCTGTTCCCTGTGTGTGAAGGGGCAGTGTATGCCAACTGTGGTGTTGGTACAGTCATTGACCCAGTTTTTCCTTTGTCTCGCTCCCCCCTTTTTTGTTCTGCCATCCTGTCCTTGTGTGCATTAGCGTCATCTGACAGAGGAGCAGGGGCACCAGCGACAGAAGGAGCTGCATCCTACAGGACCCAGGAGGCAGAGTCCACCGATGCCGAGGGAACCAGTGGGGCGGAGGGCGAGGGGAGCACCACGACAGAGACAGGAGGTGACAACACAGACTCTGATATCTCCTCCAATGGAAGCTCCCTGTTGGTGGTAGACACCTCTGTGTCCACCCCAGCTGCAGGTACAGCTGCCACCCCCTGTACCGGCACCACCTTCCCAGTAGCCCATCAGCGAGTCACTATGCCCGCTCACCCAGGAGGGTGGGCATCTCCTTCGCCCCAGGCACCTCAGGCCCTGCCCTAGTGAGCCCTGCCGCCCCGAGTGAGGAGGCTACTGACCTCCTGAGATCCATCTCCGTAGGGCAATCAACCATTGTGAATGCCAGCCATGGGCTTGCGCCCCCAGATGCAGCAATGCAAAGCATTCCTGGAGGGCATTCACAGTGGATTGGTGGCCCAAGAGAGATCAATTCAGGCTCTGCCTCCTCTCTGATGGCAGCCATTGTCCCTGTTTCTACCATCCCCCCTCCAACTACCACTTCCCAGTCCCATTCTCCTCAACCCCAACCCATCCCATTCACACAAGGCAACACCCAAGAGTGGCATAGGCAAACATAAGCACCACACTTCATCCCACAAGCACTCACGCAAACACCAGACAGTTGCAGACACAACAACATCCACTGCCTCCACTGTCTCTCCATCGTCCTCCTCCTCCACCTCCCTCCCAGTCAAATCCACACTCACACATGCAGGCACTACATCAACATCCATTACAAGCATCACCACACCAAGCAGCACACACACCTCATTAGCAGACACCTCCACAACATCCATGCACGCGTTCCCTGTGTCCTCTCCCACCCTGTCTGTCCCCCCTCCTAAAGGACACAAACACAAGCACTCACACACCCAACAGCCATCAATCTCACATCAGCATACAGCCCATGCACCTGCACCCAAATCCAGCAGACATACACCTCCTACAACCACTCCCTCAACCTCCACTCCCATCCCTCCTCCCTCCTTCCGCCCCACTGTCCCTAAGAAGATTTTTCTTGCCCAACTTGACCTCTTCCCTCCCCCCCATACTGCCCGTAAGAGCAGGGTCCCAACGACCCAGCCAAGCACCTCAGCCAAACAGTCCACAGGGACAGTGGTGGCACCACCTAGTCGTGGTGGGAAGGATACCACACCTCCAGGCAAGAAGGGGAAGGAGCCTGCACATCCAGGCAAGAAGGGAAAGGAGCCTGCACCTCCAGGCAAGGAGGGGAAGAAGCCCTCGACTCCTGCCCGAAAGGCTATAGACCACGTACAACCTGCTATGAAGGGGAAGAAGGCATTATCAACCCCTGCCAGGAAGGTTAAGGAATCTACGCACCATGTAATGGAGAGAACGAAGCCCTCTACTCCAGTGGAGGCTGTCAGGGTGACACCTCCACCACCACCAGCGGTCACTGGGCCCCCACTGCCAGCTGAGGAAGTGCAGCCATTGCCACCTACAGAGGCTGCCAAGGAGGCACCTCTATCTGCCACCACACTGCAGCCATCACCACATGCAGAGGCTGCCCAGGAGGCACCTCCATCTGCCACCACACTGCAGCCATCATCACATGCAGAGGCGGCCCAGGAGGCACCTCCATCTGCCACAACACTGCAAACATCACCACCTGCAGAGGGTGCCCAGGAGGCACCTCCATCTGCCACAACACTGCAAACATCACCACTAGCAGAAGCCATGTAGACAAGCCACCAGGGGCTGCTGTACAAGGGCCCCCTCCAGAATCAGTAGGACAGTCACCCACCTGAGAGACTGTGGCCTTGCACTCCCAAGGGCAGAGTAATTGGCATGGAGCCCCCTCCAGAACCAGTGGGAAACTCACCCACTCCAGAGACTGTGGCCTTGCACTCCCCAGGAAAGGGAAATGGGCATGGAGCCCGCACCAGAACCAGTGGGAAAGTCACCCACCTAAGAGACTGTGGCCTTGCACTCCCCAGGACAGAGTAATGGGCATGGAGCCCCCACTAGAACCAGTGGGAAAGTCACCCACCTAAGAGACTGTGGCCTTGCACCCCCTCCATAACCGTGGGCTTGTTTCCGACTCCGGCTGAGGTGCCCTCATACCCCTGGGGTGCCTTCCCACTTGAAAACTGATGCCCCTGCAGAGTTCGATCCGGATGAAGTCAGGATTCGAGTTGGGCCTTGGGTTCTGCCCTGTGGCCCATGTGGGCCCTTTGAACATTGGACTGGGCAGTGTCCCTTTGTGTACATATCTGTTTCCCGGACAATTTGATAATTTATTAACTGTTGATATTAACCCCTTTGCTGCCAGGCCTGTTCCCCCTCCTGTACCAGCCCTTTTTTTGCCTATTTGGAATAGTTCTCGCTCAGGCCCTCATAACTTTATGTCCACATAAGCTACCCATGCCAAATATGCGTCCTTTTTTTTCCAACATCCTAGGGATTCTAGAGGTACCCAGACTTTGTGGGGTCCCCTGAAGGAGGCCAAGAAATTAGCCAAAATACAGTGAAAATTTTGTTTTTAAAAAAAAAAGGGGGGAAAAGGGCTGCAGAAGAAGGCTTGTGTTTTTTCCCCCGAAGATGGCATCAACAAAGGGTTTGCAGTGCTAAAATCACCAGCTTCCCAGCTTTCAGGAACAGGCAGAATTGAATCAGAAAACCTAATTTTTCAACACAATTTTAGCATTTTACTGGGATATACCCCATTTTTACGATCTTTTGTGCCAGCAGCCTCCTTCCAGTCAGTGACTGAAATGGGTGTGAAACCAATGCTGGATCTCAGAAACCTAACCATTTCTGAAAAGTAGACAAAATGCTGAATTCAGCAATGGGTAATTTGTGTAGATAATGCAAGGGTTTCCTGCAGAAAATAACAACTGAAATAAAAAATATTGAAATTGAGGTAAAAAAAACAGCCATTTTTCTCTACGTTTTACTCCTGCAATGTCAGATTTTTGAAAGCAATATACTGTTACGTCCGCTGGACTCTTCTGGTTGGGGGGGTATATAGGGCTTGTAGGTTCATCAAGAACCCTAGGCACCCTGAGCCAATAAATGAGCTGCACCCTGCAGTGGGTTTTCATTGTATACCGGGTATACAGCAAATCATTTGCTGAAATATAAAGCGTCAAAAATAGGTATCAAGAAAACTTTTGTATTTCCAAAATGGGCACAAGATAAGGTGTTGAGGAGCAGTGGTTATTTGCACATATCTGAATTCTGGGATGCCCATACTAGCATGTGAATTAAAGGGCATTTCTCAAATAGATGTATTTTATACACGCTGTTTTATATTTGGAAGGAAAAAAAGTAGGGAAAGACAAGGGGCAATAACACTTGTTTTGCTATTCTATGTTCCCCCAAGTCTCCCGATAAAAGTGGTACCTCACTTGTGTGGGTAGGCCTAGTGCCCGTGACAGGAAATGCCCCAAACCACATCACATTTTTCCACAGAAAACAGAGGTGTTTTTTGCAAAGTGTCTATCTGTGGATTTTGGCCTCTAGCTCAGCCGCCACCTAGGGAAACCTACCAAACCTGTGCATTTCTGCAAAACTAGAGACCTAGGGGAATCCAGGACGGGGTGACTTGTGGGGCTCTCACAAGGTTCTGTTACCCAGAATCCTTTGCAAATCTCAAAATTTGGCTCAAAAAACACTTTTTCCTCACATTTCGGTGACAGAGATTTCTGGAATCTGAGAGGACCCACACATTTCCTTCCACCCAGCATTCCCACAAGTCTCCCAATAAAAATGGTACCTCACTTCTGTGGGTAGGCATAGTGCCCACAACAGGAAATGCTCCAAAACACAACGTGGACACATCACATTTTTCTGCATAAAACAGAGGTGTTTTTTGCAAAGTGCCTACCTGTGGATTTTGGCCTCTAGCTCAGCTGGCACCTAGGGAAACGTACCAAACCTGTGCATTTTTGAAAACTAGACACCTAGGGGAATCCAAGATGGGGTGACTTGTGGGGCTCTCACCAAGTTCTGTTACCCAGAATCCTTTGCAAACCTCAAAATGTGGCTAAAAAACTACCTTTTCCTCAGATTTCGGTGACAGAAAGTTCTGGAATCTGAGAGGAGCCACAAATTTCCTGCCACCCAGCATTACCCCAAGTTTCCCGAAAAAAATAGTACCTCACTTCTGTGGGTACGCCTAGTGCCCGCGACAGGAAATGCCCCAAAACACAACGTGGGTACATCAAAATTATCAAATAGAAAACTACCTATTTTTGCAGGGGGGCACCTGCGTTTTTGGTCCTGGGCTCAGCAGCCATCTAAGGAAACCTACCAAACCCAGACATTTCTGAAAACTAGACACCCGAGGGAGTCAAGGGAGGTGTGACTTGCGTGGATCCCCCAATATTTTCTTATCCAGAATCCTCAGCAAAGTGCAAATTTAGCTAAAAAATCAAATTTTTCCCACATTTCTGTGTGGGATCACTGCACCGGAAAAGTTTCCTACCACCCAACGTTCCCCTCAGTCTCCCGGTAAAAATGATACCTCACTTGTGTAGGTGGGCCAAATGTTTGTGACAGGGAAGAGCCAAAAACACGTCAAAATTGAGGGGGAACCAAAGTGGGTCCAAAAGGGCAGCTTGAAGAAAAACATTTTTAGGCTCACAAGTGCAGCAGAAATGTTATCGGTATAGACGAGACAATGCTGGGTGGTAGGAATTTTGTGGATTACTGCAGATTCCAGAAGGTTCCATCACAAAAATGTGGGAAAAATGTGTGCTTTCCAGCAAAGTTGCAGGATTGCAGAGCATAGTGGGTTAGGAAATGATGCGGGGTGCATGTGAAGCACACCACCCTGGAATCAACTAGAAGTTTAGTTTTCAGATGTGTCTAGGTCTTGTGGATTTTTCTACATGGCATTGTCCCAAAGTAGAAAAAAGTGCAGCCCTCATCATTCCAAGTGGGACGATTTTGAGAGTTACCAAGCTCTCATGGCCCAAATGTAAAACAAAAAACAAAAATAATCATATGTCCTCTTGCTTGCCATGGGATAAGATTTTTTAGTGTGCGTTGGAGAGCTGAAACACTGTTAGCCCCTTCAGTTCGGGTGGGAGCATAACCAGGACCATACTGGTTGGTAGTCACCACCCGACTATTTACTTTTATTTTTTTTATTCCCTGGCATGTAGTGGACTTTCTGTCCCCCCGGGGTGTGGCTGGGGGGTAATTGCCCAATCTGCCCACTGGTGGGCAGAACAACTTTGGCCCCATTTATTTGGGGTGGGGGTTTGGGCATACCCCCAACCTCTTATTTTGAAAAAAAAACTTCCCTGGTCTCTGGTGGGCTTTCTGCCCCCCTTGGGGGCAGACAGGGCTTCCAAAATAGGCCAATCTGCCCCCAAGGAGGGAAGTTATGACCAACAGTAATATGCCCCCATGGGGAGAGACCCTTGCCCAAGGGGCTGCCCCTCCAAACAAAACACACACATACACACACACCAATCCATGGTGTCTAGAGGTTTCTGCCCCGTTTGGGGGCAGATTGGCCTAACAAAAATAGGCTGATCTTCCCCCAAGGGGGGCAGAAATGGCCTAAATACAATTTGCCCCCCAGGGGAGTGACCCTTGTCTAAGGGGTCGCTCCCCATACATAAAAACATAGAGTAAATAAAAATATATATTTTTCCCTGGTGTCTAGAGGTTTCTGCCCCCCCGGGGGCAGATCTGCCTAATTATATTAGGCCGATCTGCCTTCGGGGGGGCAGAAAAGGCCCAAAAATATTTTGCCCCCCCCCCCCGGGGAGTGGCCCTGGCCAAAGGGGCTGCTCCCCTTATGCGTTAGTATAAAAAAAAAATATTCCCTGGTGTCTAGAGATTTCTGCCCCCGGGGGCAGATCTGCCTAATATTTTGCCCCCCTGGGGAGTGGCCCTGGCCAAAGGGGCTGCTCCCCTTATGCGTTAGTATATAAAAAAAAATATTCCCTGGTGTCTTGTGGTTTCTGCCCCCCCGGGGGCAGATCCCAAGGCCGATCTGCCCCCAGGGGGTGTAGAAATGGCCTAATAATGATTTGCCCCCGCCCCCGGAGCGACCCTTGCCCAAGGGGTCGCTCCCCAAAACATGAAAAAATTAAAAAAACACCCGCTGGGGGCAGATCGCCCTTCGGCAAGGGTTGCTCCGGGCGGGGGGGGGAAATCATTATTAGGCCATTTCTGCACCCCCTGGGGGCAGATCGGCCATGGGATCTGCCCCCAGGGGTGGGGCATAAGCCACTAGACACGAGGGAATATTTTTTTTGTGTGCTATAAGGGTACTTCCTCTTAATTATATTTAGTAAGTGCTTCTTTATTTGATGAAGACATGCTCATTTTCCTGTGCATCAAGAACACATCTTCAAAATCGGTGGGAAACATGCCGATGGGGATTTTGGTAAGCTGTCTATCATCCTGGAAAAAGGCAGAAGGTGTTGCATACCACTAACATATATGTGGTGGAGCCAAACGAGTGGGGCTTCTAGGTAATTTTGCATACTCGTTGTGGTTAAAATGGACAACCATGAGCTCTGTTCTCAACAGGAGATGACAAGAAGGATCCCACTCATCAAGTCACTACATAACATACTGTTCTTGAAACAGCAAGGATGCAAACAGACCCTTGAAGGATTTTAGATAACTTTTCAAGGTGGCAATGCAGAGAAAACACACCAGATTTGCATTTGCAAAGCTCCAGCAGTTTCTGGGGCCCATGGGTGGGAGCATTAATTGCCCTCCAGTCCCTGCTGGCTACCCCAGCACAGCTACCCACTTCCAGCGGGAGGGAGCATTACTCACACTGCTCCCTGATTGCAGGAGCAATCCTTCCTTCTGGTTTCCTGCCCACTTGACACATATATATATGTTCTCCACACTACTATTCTGCTCCACATAGACGGATCGAACATCCAGGGGGGGGGGGGTGGAGCACATGGCAGGGAAGCACACCAGCAGAGAAAACCAATCACAAACTATTGAAGTATCGACACTCACTCAGAGTGCAGTGAAGAGTGAATTTTGCTCCATGCAAAGACGCGTTTCGGCCGTCACATGGTTTGATCACTCATTAGATGTAATTGTGCACACAATATAGATAGTGGGGTAACACAATAAAAGAAAGAGAGATACAAACGAACAGGCCCATGTCAAGTGAGGGCGTATCTTAGAATGGTCCACCAAATTTGGCCGGGTATTTTATGTTACCATGTTATGAGTGATGTTATATTTGAGGTCATAAGTAGTGCATGATGGAGGCGCAAGTTATAGTTAGCTGAGGCGAGTTAAATGTGAGCCTAGTTCTAATGTCCCTGTAACCCTTTTTTCCTTGTGGAGAGAGAGAGAGAGAGAGAGAGAAAGGTAGATAAATACTATCAGCATGTGTGACAATGGTGATTTCACTCATACAGAGACAGTGATGACTGTCCCTTTCCAGTCACTCCTGTAAGTTATTTTCTTCAGGTTAGGCTGAGATAAGAACTTACCTAAAACAAAGCTGCTGGCACACTGGAATTGTCAGTGGCTCGGCAGAACAACGACTCCGTCTGACAGCGATGCAGCTATGGAGAGTAATAATGGAGGTTTTCTGGGACAGAAGGTTGAACAGAAAACACATGGCAGCCAAAGTAGCACCACTGTAACAAAACAAAAAAAAGCACGAAGAATATTTAGATTATTTCTTCTCATCAGAAAGTCAAAATTCCGTCCCTTCTTGAAATAAAAAGCTCTTGGTGCCCTAATCCTATTTTTCTTCATTTGCAAGAAATGATACTTAACGTTCATAATGCTACCATTGAGGTGCGGACAGGAAGTTGATTTAACTGGCACATTTGTGGCCTAGTGGAATTACATAGTCAAGCGATGAAAATCTAATGTCATGTAAATGGTAATTTTTAAATGGGCTTAGGATGGTGAATGTGGATAAAAATGCTGACAGGATGCTAACAAGAGAAATCGGTTAACTGAGGTAAACCATTTCTCAGAGTGTGGACGCTGATATTATTATTAAGAGATGACGTCGCATTTTTTGATATCTCTTAAGGGGCGAGTTAATGTGCTGGCTTGTGTATTCAGAGATGTGCATTTGGAACACTGCAACACAGTCTGAGTCCGAGGACTGACGACTTCTTGCTAACTCGGTACTGACTCTTCCGGAGATATAATGCTGTCCGAGGACTGCTGTGCTTGGATTTGTTACATGACTGGGTTTATTTTACAGTTTGGAGGCGCCTCCATCTGAGCTGTGTCTGCCAGTTGCACGATAAGTAACAGCATAATTTAACAGAGCCACAATATTCATAATTATGTAAAGAATAAAACATAGAATTAAAACGTCACTATTTGAGATCTATCCAAGGCTGCACACTTTATGTAAAATGAAGAAGTCCCCCAATAATTATATGACTACCTCGTCCTATATGGTCTAGTGGCACATTGCTGAATACAATAAGCATACATTCATGCATTTATGTAGGTATAGGTATTTGAAGAACACGGATCTCATCAGATAGCCACATATTTCTTCATGTCATTCAAAAAACATGGAAGAATGCACCATACGTACAATGAATTGGGCGCCTCTTTCATGGCACTACCCCCCAACGCAACTTGTACCAGTTAAAAAGCCCTGGACTAGACTTCCACCCAAGGGCAACACTTGTGTTTTCTCCATCACCAAAGAGAAAAGGATCTGTAGGTGGGCAATGCTTCCCTCCTGTATAACAATCATCATGTTACCCCCTCAAAGTTTAGCCCTAAAGTCCAATCCAAAAAGAGGGGCAGGTTGGGTGACCACAAGGGCTTTCAGTGTTTGTTGTGCAAAGTCTACTCGCTTGGAGGAGGTCTTATTCGGTCAGCAAAATACGAAATTAAGAACATGGAGTCTACCCTAAAAAACACCTGCAGGACTAGGTACTTGTAATGGAGATGTTCAAAAAGGCTCCTTGGGCCTTAATTGGCTCCTCAAGAACAAATTTTAGACAAGCTAGGAATCTGCCTAAAGGACAAGGGGAATAATATCACGTAGTCTGATGATGTCCCTGCAACTAATTTGTAAAAGGCTGATAGTAGCACAGTCCATTACATAGGACCAAAGGCAAGGCCCCAAACGACCCCCATCTCCCGTCTGTTAGAACCTTATCCAAACCCCATTATAGGCCTTATTCCTCATTAGGTGGGGCTATTGATGACCTGTTGGATATTTAAGCCATTCCACCACATTAAAGATGTGACACACCGCTCACTATCTGCTCTCAGATGCAACCTCCTTATGTACGTGCACCTATGGCAAACATGTAAATATTTAACTTACTGACATGCAGTCCTTGTCATGATACATTTGACTGTCTAACCTATACACTTGCCATCATCTCTGAGCATATATATTTTGAATTATGTGTACTGTGAGTTGGAATACTTTGAAAAGTATGGGAATATGCAAATTACAATGACAATTACAACACCTTCACGGGCATTTACATGCTGCGTGTAAACAATGATGATAATTGTAGACTGCAAATCACTAAAAAGAATTGTATTTAGAAAATGAAGAAAAGTTGGGAGGTCAAGATAGGATGGAATTTAGGATTTTCCAGGATGATGAATCGAGATAGGTAAAAAATATAAGCATTTGTAAATATAACCAACAAACAGTATATTTTAAGAGTAGGGTTAACAATTTGGAGGGGTTTGGGTATTCAATCTAAAATGTTCAATGCTGAAAACAGTCCACAAAGTAAGATTTCAAATTGTATTTAAAACACTGTCCATGGATCAAACACCTCTTCTCCATCATGACATGCCTCTACTTCAGGTCCTGCATGATCACATTCTGCCTAATCACTGCTTCTGTCAAGAGCAACTGGATTGGGGTTGGGCACACAAGGAGTTTGAAGGAGAAAGATTGAAAAACTGAAGTCTCAGGGTTGTGTGAGGCAAAATGCACTTTAGGTGCTGATGAACCATACATTGGGGGAGGTCAATGGAGGAGGAGGGACACGAAAGTTGGATTCAGTAGTGATGTTGGTTGAACCTGGTCTCTGAACCCCACAGGTTGTTCCTGGCTTGGAATGCCACTTCATAGCAGATCTTATGTCAGACCTGCCCTTCCCTACTGTATGCCTAGCGATATTTGAAGATAACCTGAAGAGCATTCTGATAGGTATAGACTTCTCTGAAGAGGAAGATGAATCAGTTGATAATAATGATTGCTGTACATAAGACCACAGAGGTCAGGTGCCTGTGAGACTGGCAGCTTCTTACTGCAATTTCTTTTAGCAAAATAACTCATTGAAATATTATTGTTATTCTTTCTATACAGATAGTTTGATTTTATATGATAGTTTATGTTACTCAAGCTTTGTCACATGGAGTTATTATGAAGATTATATCTAACTGGGGAGATCCTAGCTTTGCAACTCACCAAAGGAAGCACACCAAACTTACAATAGGTTTATATTATGCTCTACTGTATATTAGAAGATTGGAATGTTTAGAGCTCCACTGAAGACAGCTCTGGACTTATAATGGCTGTTAATAGCCTGAAGCTCCAACACTCCAATATTTGTCCTAATGTGTCCCCGGTATTAATTTAGAACATTCTACCCTTAGTGGGTGAAATGTTCAAATAGTTAATAGTAACATAAACATATAAAATATTGAATAAATATATAAAAAAGAAAAATAGAGCTGTATGTAAACACCCTGTGCAGCGCTCCTTTCCTTGCACCCCCTATGCCCCCCCACCTCCACCATGTGTGTGCCGTATTTAAGATACCGTGCACGATGGCGCAGGGTAGGGGGCAATAACGTCAGAAAGTTTGACACTATTGATATACTGTTCAGGGTTAGCGGCACAATATTGGCGCTAAACCTGAACAGTACATAGGTTCCTATTGTAACCAATGGTGTGCCCCCTTTTAACACCTGCTCTGACCAGGTGTTAAAAATGCCGAAAGAATGGTGCAAAGAAATCTTTTAGATTTCTGTGCACCATTTGTTCAGCCCCCCTAAAGAGGAAAATGCCTCAATTTGCATACATTTTGCCTGGCACAGGCATAATGTAGTGCAAGGGGTTAGCAAGTGGCGCAATGGATGCATTGTGCCACTTTGTAAATCTGGTGCAGCAATTTTGGCCTTGTTGGACCACATAAGTGTAAAAAAAATGATTGTACTGTGGCACAAAGAGGCAATAGGCCTTCTTAAATCTGGGCCTATTAATATTAACCCCTTTAGCTGCTGGGCCTTCCCCTCCAATGCTGAGACTTTTTTGGCTATTTGGTGTAGTTCATGCTTAGAACTCCATTACTGTATTTCCACATAAGGTATCCATGCCAAATGTGCGTCCATTTTCCCAACATCCTGGGGTTTCTAAAAGTGCCCAGGGTTTTAGGAATCCCCTGCAAGGGAAGGAAAAAATAGGCAAAATATAGGTAAATTTTTATTTTTGAGGGGGGGAATAGGGAAAGATGCTCTGTGTAAAAGTACATTTTTTTAACAACGGGCATCAACAAACAGTTTGCTGTGCTAAAGTCAAAATCTCCTCAGATTTCAGGAACATGTAGAGCTGAATTTAAAAAACTATATATTTTTACCATGGTTTTGGCATTTTTCAAAGAGGTAGCTCATTTTTGCTATTTGTGGCCTCTCAGCCTACTTCCAATTTGTGGTGGAAACCAGTGTGAAGCCCATGAGTGATGTATGAAAGCTATAGATTTTTGAAAAGTAGACAACATTCCACATTCATTAAGGGATCATATTAATAAATTTCCCACAGTTTCCCCAAATAAATTACCTGTTGTATCAACAAAATAACGAACATAAGTAGGAAGAAACAGCCATTTGTAACAACATTGTAACCTGTAAGTTTTGTAACAATGTCCAATTTACAATAGTAATATAAAATTATGTCCTCTAGGCCCTTCTTGTTAGGTGATATATAGGGTTTTTAGGTTGTCTAAGACCCCAACATACTCAGGGCCAACACCTAAGCTGCATCGCACAACTTTTTTTCATTGTGTACCGATTATAGACAAATTCATATGGTTGCAAGGAAACCTACGTATTTCAGAAATAGGCACAAGCTATCAAGTTTCGGATCATTGGATATTTGTTCATCTCTAAATCTGTAGGTAACCATACTAGCATATGATTTATAGAGTATTTTTCAAAATGCCTTCTTTCTTTCAAACTGGCTCACATTTGGAAAGCACAAATGCAGCAAACTCCAATTAATAATAAAAAATGTCTTACCAATCTATGCTTCCACTTGTCTTCTGATGAAAATCATACCTCACTTGTGTGTGTAGGCGTAGTGCCTGCCGCTGGAAACAGCCAAAATGCAACATGGATACACCAAATTTTTCTACTCAAAACTGACCAGATTTTTTGGAAAGTGTGTAGCTGTGTATTTTGGGGCCCTAGTTCAGCCAGCACAATGGAAACCAAGAAAACAGCGAAAAAAATTAAAACTAGACACCTAGCAGAATCCAGGATAGAGTGACTTTTGTGGCATTCACCAAGTTGTTTTACCTGGAATCCTTTGTAAACCTCAAACTTTGCATTAAAAAAACAAATTATCTTCAAATTTCTGTGTTGGAAAGTTCTGGAATCTGTGGGGAGCCACAAACGTCTTTACGCCCAGCATTCCTCTAAGCCTTCTGATGAAAATGTTATCTCACTTTTGTGGCTAGATCTAGTATTTGTGACAGGAAACGGACCATTTAAATTTGCGGGCGCTAGGCCTACCTACACAGGTGAGGTACCATATTTATTAGAAGACTTAGGGAATGCTCGATGGAAGGAATTTTGTGGCTCTCTGCAGATTCTGGAACATTCCAACACAGAAATATGAGAAAATGTGTTTTTTGGTCAATGTTTGAGGTTTGCAAGATTCTAAGTTAAACAATCTGGAGAGAAGTTTATTCAATCCACAGAAATAGGACAGCTAAAGATATAGACTACCACAGAAGCCTACTCAACCGTTTCTCTCCCCCGTTCTCTTATGTCGAGTCTTGTGCAGGAATTCCAGAATGCACAAGACTCGAGATAAGAACCCTCAACATTAGAACCCAACATATCCTTCCCCTTAACGCATAAAAATTTTACTGAACTTTTACCACACTTAGAATATGGAAATAAAAGATGCTTATACAAAAAGTACAAAATCACGATATTTGCTGGAAGCATTCTGCTTCTAGATGAGGTTTTCCTCTTCATGTCCCTTGTCACATACTCCTCTGTGGCTGGTCTCTTCAACTCCTTGTCCAACACCTTCATCTCACAAGGAGAATTCCTTCGCAAAAAGTCTCTTGGCTCCTGTTCCTCCCTGGTGGACTCGTCCAATGTGTTGTTCAACAGTTCCACATCACGAGCCAAGGGCAACCACTCCTTGTTCCACCAATTGTCATCTTCCAATTTAACAGCACTTCTACACATTTTGATGACTTTCTTTGGACATGAACATTTTGATTCACCTTTCTGAACAATGCGGGCAATCTTAATTTTGACATAATCCCCCACTTTAACACACACTGTCCTTCTTGGACCACCAATATATTTATTCTGAGCCAATACTCTCTTCTCACTCACTTTCTCAATCAATCCTTCATCAACTCCAACTTCACCCATCCATTTCTTTGTCAACTTGGTTGTAGGCACTCTTCCTCTCAGTAAAACAAAAGGTTTTTTACCGCACCGCCCACAACAACTTCCTCAATTCTTCCTTGCAATTCAAACCTCCAGCCTTAGCCAGTTGTAAATTCTCCTTGATCACCCTGTTTAAACGTAAAACCAGACCATTACTCCTGGGATGATACATCGATGTTTTGACATGCCTAATACCCATGTAAACTAGGAAATCAGAAAACTGAGTAGATGTTAATTGACTCCCATTATATGTAAGTATTTCATTGGGAATACCTTCCTTGTCAAAAACAGATTCTCAGAATTCGATTACCGTATGAGAATTATGGGCCTTCACTAACTTGAACTATGGCCAACGACTATAAAAATCAATTAGCACAATACCATACTCCACCTGCCTGTTCCGCAAGTTCATTGGTCCGATTAGGTCCACAGCAATCTTACTACAAGCTTTCTTGGGCACTTCAAATGCCTCAACAGGAGAAGGAAGAGTAACTTGAGATTTGTCACTAATAGTACACGCTAAACAATCTCTCACAAAGTGCTCCACATCTCTATCTAACCCTGGGCACCAAAATGTTCCCTAATTCTCCTTTTCATGGCCCACATTCCAATATGTCCTTCATGACCCAAGGTCAATATTTTGTACATCAAACCCTCCGGCACAACCAATACACCAGCACGCATCAACATATTGTTCACAAAAGATAGCTCTTCAAAAACTTGTTTGTACGCTTCACATTGTACAGATTTGCAAACAGACCATCCTTGTGTTATACCCTTCATGACTTCTCTCACCTGTTCATCCCTTCCACACGCATCCCTCCATTCACCTTCCGTCACCACACCATCCAATTGACACTCTAATGAGCACACCAAGACATCATCCTCATCTGCCTCCTCCTCACACAACCCATCTCTGTGAGGAAGTCGGGAGAGGCAATCAGCAAGTAAATTCCTTGCTCCTGGTACATACTCCACATGAAAGTTGTACGTCTGTAATCTATACTGCCATTTGGCGATTCTTGGAGTAGCACGTTGCGCACCTGAGGTGGAAAATAACTGCACCAAGGGTTTATGATCCATCCTGATCGTAAAATGTACTCCCCACGGATAAGGTTTGAAATGTACAATTCCCCACCAATATGTAAGAGCTTCTCTTTCTATGGTTGAATATGTTGCTTCAGCACCTCTCAGACTTCATGAGGCAAAAGCTATAGCTTCATCCTGGCCATTTCTCCGCTGCAACAATACAGCCCGCAAACCAAGTTGACTAGCATCTGTCATAATTACAATTTCATCCTTAATGTTGAATGCCTTCAATGGAATGGCCAATGCAACTTCTTTTTTTTATAGCTGCAAACTCCTGCTCACATTCATGGTACCAATCAAATTTAACATTTTCTTTTTAAAAGAGATTTGATATTATGTGTTTTACTGGCACAATTGGGAATAAATCTAGCATAAAACTCAATCAGACCCATGAAAGATCTAACTTGATCCTTGTTACACAGTGACTGAAAATCTTCAAAAGCCTTAACCAAACTTTCCTTCGGTTCCACACCTCATTCTGATATTTTGTAACCGAGGTAGTCAATACATGATGTACTGAACTTGCACTTGTCTGCACTAAGAACAATTCCTTTCTCATTCAACACAGACAATACTTGTTTCATCCTCTCATCATGCTGTTACTGATCTTTGCCAAAGACTAGAATATCATCTTGGAAGGCAATAACAACATCCATGTTTCCAAATAAACTGTCAACCACCCTTTGAAACACAGCTTAAGCCAACGCCAACCCAAATGGCATGCGTTTAAATTGGAACAACCCTTCAGGTATAATGAAAGCTGTCAAATGTCTGGAATCAGGATGCAAATTAATTTGATGATAAGCTGATGTCATGTCCAACAAACTGAACTCACTTGCATTGCCTAAAGTGGATAACATTTCAACAATGTTTGGCAAGGGATGGCAATTGACCCAGATTTGTAAATTGAGATCACGCAAATCAACACACATGTGAATCGAACCATTGGCCTTACGGGCAATCACAATGGGAGCCACCCAATCAGATGCATCCACCTTCTCTATTATGTGTTGTTCACACAATCTGTTCAATTCTTTTTTGAATTCCTCTCTCAGCGCTAAAGGTACCCTATGAACCTTAGGAACGGCATTATCCATAAATGTAATCTTGTGTGCAAAAACCTTGAACGTACCAATTCCATTCTTGAAGACACCTGGAAAAACATCAATCCACATAGATCCTACAGACAACACATGGTCAGAAATTGAAATGTTTTCTAATATGGCAAATTTAATCTACATAGAAAAGAGTTTTCAAATATCTAAAAACTAGATCTTTTTCCCTTGAGCAAACAACTCTAACTAATCTATTTTGTCAACATAGATCCCTAAATTTAAGCTCTCATTTACAGGGATATGGCATAGGGCAGTGCAGCAAGTCACCTTGATGCGTTACCTTATGCCAAAGTGGAAGGCAGGAATGCACTGTATTTATGCAATATGGTGCATTCTGATCCTTTCTCCCTGACCTGGTGTTGTTTCAGCAGCCTAGCACCAATGCATGCATCTTTCACCATTGTATAAGGGTACCTGTGCTGTCAGTAGGATTGTTTTGTGCAGGAAGGAGGTACCTTGATGCACAAAAACGATCCTAAGAGGCAATTTCCTCTTTTTATGTGTATTGCAGAATGCAGCACACAAGGAGAAGTAAAATATTTCTCCATGTTAAGCCTCACCTCAGGAGGCATAAGGTTTTGGCACATCCCAAGGTTTAAATGGTTTTGTAAATCTGAGGAAGCGTCAAAATGAATGGGTGTTGCATGGAAACACCCATTACAATGCCCATGATACCCCTCCCGGGTGTAGAGTAAGGCAGCTCAGAGATTTGTTACTCTATTTCTGTGACACCTTTCAAAGCCACGCAAAGTGATTTTACGTGGCCTCATAAATATGACTTTGCAGTATGCTGCACCAAAGTGTCACAAAACAGGCTGCATACCGGGCTCATAAATATGCCCCTTAGTTTTTAGTGAAAGATCCCAGCTATCTCTGACATATTATTGGTTAATCTGGGCAAATGCATGGTTATCCAAAATCTATCGCCCAAGACCATTTTATTTTAAATTCCTATAAGAATCTTCAGAGATATCACACCTGTCAGGCTAAGTAATCACTTTTTAAAGTTTTAAATGCCTCTTTTTGCATGTTCATCCCCCATTTTTTGGACTTATATTGCTGTTTTTTTTACTCTCAGAGTGCACTGAGGCCTGCTAACCAGAGCGGTCCAAGGAGAGGACGGCATAGGCGCACGGCGAGCGCCCCCTTTGATGCATGTTTGACTATAATGGGACATTCCCCCTCCTGGAAACCAGAGGCCATTAGCCTCTAGGGATAGGGCCGCCTCAAGGTATTCCCTTGGGTAAGGTAGGCGTTTACTTTACACCTCACAAATCTTAAATAATTAAGAAGAGTTTCTTCTTTAACTCTTAATGTGAGTTTTAGGGATCCTAGGCCCTGATGAATGCCCCGAGACCTTCCCTGGCTCACTCCTGAGGGCAGAAACATGTTGGCTATTGTTTGTTAGATAGGTGACCCTGTGAGTCCTCGTTCTCATGGAGGTGTCCCAACCCTTGTCTTCATACAGGTGTCTGTTTATGTGTTTTTATTTTGACTAGATTAGCTGGATCCTGACTTTTCCAGACCAAGAGTTTATTTACGCACTCCATCTTGTTCTTTTAACAGCGAGGTTGAGTCCGCCCAGGTGGCACTGTCCTTCCTGGGTGGGGTTAGGTGGTCAAATGATGAAGCATGACACTATATAGTGTGTGAGACCACCTAGTCCGTAAAGGAAATTCCCCCACTTCCCCTCTACACTTCACAGCAACTCACTGACCTCTCACTGACCTCTCCTATCCAAATAGGAACACGAATAACCAAGGGCACAAATCGCACCCTTAAAGTCTTCCATTAGAGAACCCCGTACTTCTTTGTGTTTTTTAACCAGACCTCAGTGCCAGTGTTTTAGCCCCATACAAAGTACATGTCAAACTGGATACATCCAATTGGCAAGGTCTGACTTACTTATAAGTCACTAGTGTATGGTACCCAGGGCATGTAAGACAGATGTCCACTTAGAGATACAGCAATGTTTTTGCCACCATTCATGTGGCCACGTACACAATGGCTCCCAGCCAGCCAATACAGATTGTAAGGACAGTGTTTTCACTGCCAGTACTACTTTGCTATTCAAACCAATGGCAAAGTCACCTTATCCCCTAACATCATATATACATCTCCCCTAAGGAAGACCTATTGAGTCCTGTGGCAGACAGCTGTACTTTGTTAAGTAAGATATATGTTTTCCGATATGTATTAACATCAATCTTAACACCAATCTTCAAATGAATCCCAACCAAATCCAAAAGAACAGCCACCCAGGCCTTCGTCAGCAGCCGCCTGGACTACAGCAACGCACTCTATGCCGGAACCACCACCAAGGTACAAAAAAGACTGCAACGCATCCTTTGCCTGTCTCATCATGAACACTCCCGAACACAGCCACACCTCCGCTCTACTGAGAGAACTGCACTGGCTCCCAATAGACAAGAGAATCACATTCAATCTTCTCACGCATGCCTACAAAGCCCTCCACAACACTGGACCAGAATACTCCACTTCTACACGCCCACCAGACAGCTCCGCTCCACCGATCTTGCACACGTCGCCATCCTACACGTCCGGAAGGCCACAGCAGGAGGAAGATCCTTCTCCCATCACACCACCAAGACCTGGAACTCCTTTCCATTCCACCTCAGAAGATCTCCCACTCTATTGCAATTCAGAAAGGACCTCAAAACTTGGCTCTTCATCTGATCCCCTACATTCATCGACGACCTCCCACTTACTGACCCCCCAGTGCATTGAGACCCTAGTGGGTGACTAGTCACGCTTTACAAGTATTACGATTGATTGAACACTTCCAAATTGTTGTTTTGCTGTGTGTAAAGTTGGTAGCCCATTGGATGGCACAGGGTTTCCGGGTGGCATCCCAACCCAACTATTGATTAGGACTACCAAACTAGGGGCCTGATTTAGAGTTTGATGGATGTGTTACTGCATCACAAGTTTGAAGGATATTCTGTCTGCTGTTTTACAAGTTCCATAGGCTAGCATGGAATTGTAATACGGTAGACGGAATATCCATCACGTTTGTGATGGAGTGACCCCCATCTGCCAAACTCTAAAGCAGGCCCTAAGTCATGTAAGTTATCAAATGAATCATGGCATTAAATGTGACCTGATGGCCAGGATGAAATTAATGTCACTACTATAGATGGGCAACTTTTAGAAAGTTGCCACTCTGTGCTCTGCTTGACCAGTAGCCTCACAAAGACACACACACAGACAGCTTTCTGACTGCCTGGGAGATGCGTGAATGGCTCCCAGGCTCAGGAACGAAGGTAGTGTTGCAGCCAAGAGGTGTCATATCCTCTGCCAGGATGGCCATTTGGGCGGTTAGCCCAGAGGTGAACTTCAATGGGGAGGCTGCCTTTGATGGGACTGGATTTGTCATACCCAAGGGACAATAGCCCCCAAAGTTTTTGCTCCGTACATGGTAAAGAGTAAACAGTAGTCCAGCCTAGGCTGTTTGGCTACTGTAACATAGAGGACTTCGAGGGACCCTAACCTCTGTGGTCAAGTTCACCCCACTTCACCCGTGGACCGAGGAATACCAACAAGGGCACCCCGGTCATCCGCACCAAAACCGGAGCATGATTTGAGCATCTTTTTGCCTACATCCCGCAGCAGCACTCCATTAATGTCTTTGGTGGTCGTTCTGTAAAGTTTGGATCTTGCCTTAAAAATGCTCTGGTAGGCAGGTAATTTTCCAGAGTATCCTTCTAGAACTCTGTTGTGCCAGACTTGGTCACCCAACTTGGGCAGGAGTTGTTGAACTAACTTTTACAAACTTTTAGAAAGTTTCCCAATTTTTAGTTATTACTTGAAAAGTCTGTATTTCTGGAAAACTATGGTGTATTTTTGATGCATAAGTTCTCAAAAACTCCATAAAGAACTACTCTATTATAATAGATGTGTGTCTTGTTTCCTTCATGTTGTAAGACTTTCTTATTCTGTTGTTTGGTGCTGTTAAATGCTTTACACATTGCTCCTTTGCTAAGCCTTACTGCTTGCAGCCACAGATAATCATAGTTGAGCTTAAGGGTAAGTAAACCTGACGAGTCCCAAGATGGGATTTGCGAGTGTACTGCATGATAGGGCCTTCCAGCCATATCATATAGTGCACCCAAATCCTCACAATCTAACTCAGCCAGATTAACAAAATTAGCAAAATGCTACAGCCAAAATAAACTGAACTTAATTCTGGCTTCTTTGCTTGTGTACTCAAACGGATTTCATGCATATGTTCACCAGCTGTCCTAGCTTAAAAGAGTTTTGTATTAGTGTGTTCCATAATCTAAATGAGATATTACTGATACAAGACAATCTGGACACAAGTATTTATTTACTAAGTTTTGATTCAGAGGATTTTGATTTTTTCTGCAGTGACGATTATTCGATTGCTTATGGCCATGAAATCGAACAATTGCACAGTCATACCTTTAAATAAATTATGACAGAACCTCAAATAGGCATCTGAGAAGGGACATCAAATAGCTAGCTACCTGAAGAGGTACTTTAGGTCAAAGTAACCTTTGAACAACCTCATTACGTATGTGGAAGCTTCAGTTTTTTATTTCCTTGCCCACTCTCTGGCTGAGAGTAGCAGGAAATATGAGCTTTAGCTTTATTATTGTTAGCTGGCCTAACTACGCATATATTTGTGTAATTTTGCTGAAATTGCACAAAAGCACAATATGCAAGTTTCACATACCCCTAATACTGTTTCTAATTTTAACTGAAATGAATAAATACATAATTTAGAGTTATAGTTTAACTTGAAAGTGTATGCCGTGGGAATGTGGTATACTGAAAGAAAAATTATGTTTACAGTGATTGATTCCTTTCAAACGTTTGACTAAATTCCAATTTGACTGGGCAGTTGGATATGGAAAAAGTATCCTTTGACTATTAAAAAGCTGCTTCCTAAATCATATCATGGGACAAGTTTGCTTAGAAGTCACACTAAACAGGACAGCAAACAAAACTGCTGCACTCCATTGTGTGAAAGCGAGAAAGAACAACATCATAGCTTCTATGTTACTCTCTTCACAGAGCTGACACATTTTAAGTGGACTTTTCACATACACACACACTCTAATGTAAGGGTGTGTGTGATTTTTAGCGTAGTTTTTTACTGGAAATGTACCCTTCCAATACAAATAATATATGCTTAAACATCGCTTAAACTGCTCCACTTTTATGTGTATGCTGTACAGTACAGCATACATGCAAAGTTTGAAACGTTTGGAGGGGGAAAAAGTTTTCCCCAACCTTGTGCCTGCCTCAAAAAGGCACAATTTTTTGTTGCAAACTGTCTACAAATGTTGTTAGATAGGGTTCTGCTTCAAAATCTACGGTCGGATGCATTGCAGTGCCTATGTAAAACCAATGGATGCCCCTTTGACACAACTTGCTGCAAAAAAATACCATTTTATCATGTTTGTGTCAATTTTGGTGACTGCCCTGGATCAAACTGTTGATAAATCTGACTACTGTTTAATTTTTTATTCAAGGATCTCACTTCACCTTTTCCACATCAGCAGTATGAGCAGTGAAAAAGATTCTACTCTGTTGGACAACCACATGCTCACCAAGGTTTATGTGTGCCCCCCCACACGTCTGCTGCCCCAAGACATGACATTGTTGCCAACCAGAATCAGTCAGGCTGTATGATCCCCCCTATCTTTAATGAGGACAACTGAAATAAGCACTTAACTATACTGACATAAAACTCTTAAATAGACCCTTTTATATGGGCATAGAGTGGAATTGGCCATGCTAATGCAGTGATGAATGCATGTAAATAAGAAACACAAAGAAGTGCAGAATAGCAAAGAAACCACTTGCAGAATAATTATCAAAACCATAAAGACCTACAAAAGATACTGAGACTATTCGGTTAATCATAAAGGTCATAACGTTTGTAAAAAGTAATTGTGAAAAATAATGACACTGAACGTACGTGATATTTATTGTGAGCCACAAATGTGATCTGTGAACTAGACAGTCTACTGCACACCATCCTCCAAGAAACTTTTCTCCCTCCTGAAAATCAAAGCCTTATAAGAAGATGCATATACTTAAGTGGACTTGCCATAGTACCCTCTTCCCATGTTTCTAAGGACAGGGTTATTATTATTATTATTATTATTAGTATTATTAGCATTTGTAGTGTACAAGTATTACTCAAAAGGTGTCTGGCGAATGACCATCTGTTGCCTGATTGAAAATGACAAAAACACTCACAAGTGAAAAAAAGAGTGAGGAGTCAGGTTTTTGTCAGCTTACCGAGGGATAATAGATTATTTGAGGAGTGGAACATAGGAGGGAGGGAGTTGCATAACTGAACAGCCTGTACTGAAAAAGCACAACCACCAATTCTGTCTTTACTGAATTTGGGAGCAATAAGCAGATTGGCACAGGCCAATCAGAGCATATGGGACAATTAATTCGGATTGTGGGTACCTGGGCCCTACAAAATGGATTGATTTATGCATTATGTATAGGGATTTGAAATGGATCCTTCAAGGCACTGGTAACTAGTGTGATGTATCAGGGGAGCTGATGAATAATGAGAGTGAGACAGTGCTAACTTTGCCGTAGCCTACTGGCTGCAACTTGGAGTTGACAAGTTTCATATATTCCTCTGTGTTGAGTACATCCAAAGTTGTGATAGTTGAAGGGATAATCCCAGTAACCAGAGTCTGTGTAATGTTGGGAGAAGCTAAGCAAGGTGATAAGGTCATATTCAGGAGCAGGCACAGAAAAATTAGTAAAACTTGAAGAATGATGCTGACTTTCTCCTAAAAGTAAAGGGAAAGGGCATCACATAGCTGGTGGTGCATGCATTATGGCCTGAGAAGAGCAGCGAGGATTTGCAAGTGACTGAACCACCCCAAAAGTTGTTTAGTAGTGTTTGAGGCAGTGACAATAAATTTAGCATAATATTCTGCCTTAGCACTTGCGGATGTTGTTTATAGATTTTGGTACTGCTTTTAACTCATTCTGAGTTTAGGAAAGTAGTCCGCTTGCCACTGTTTCCCAACTTTCTTACACTCTGATTTATCTAGCCTTAAGCTACCAATATTCCATTGTGTGAAAGCTGCATACGAGGACTGATCTTCTTATACTGAAGCATAATATTTAAAGCCTGGATAATCGGTCCTGAGAGGAGGCAGATGCATCCTCAACTATCCAGTGAATTGGGCGATTGACTATTCACCATTGTGTCCGTCATTGACACTTCAGAGATAAAAGAGAGAACATCTGATAGAGCTTTATAAGTTAATTTCATCCAAGGCCAAGGCGTATTGTTGGGCGGATAGCAAAGTCGTTATGAAGCCATCTGCTGAATGAGAGAATGATCAGTCCACAATGGAGGAAGAATCTGATCAAGGATCATCGAGCCTTACTGAGGAAAAAATAGATCAATAGTATGGTCATCCTTGTGAGTGTGCTCTTAGACCAGAAGAGAGGCCTACTTCTTCTTTAGAGTGCACCAAGCCCGTAGTGGATTGATCGTGTGAATTATGAGCCCAAATATTAAAATCGCCTAAACTGAAGAATTGATAATGAGATATATTTAGAGGAGAAAAAAATCCAATAAGGAATTAACAAAATCTGCTGATGAGCCAGGACGGCAATAGCAAATCACCCCAACTATAGACAACAATGGAAATAGGTGTAGGATAAAACCAAAAACAATGCGTCCAGGCAAAAGGGCTTTACATTCCACTTCTCCATTTTGATTAACGTAATGGAGGACTCATGGAGATGCATAATTTTGAAACATATAGGAGATGCACAACCCAGACAAAATGTAGTCAGAAGTAGCCCAGGTTTCAATAATAAAAAAAGATTTCATATTCCTACCCTTTATGACATTGTGTATTTCTAATATGTGTTTAACTAAAGATCGTGCATTGCTCTTAATCAAACTAAAGGAGGCACATTTATTTATTTCACACGGGCTGCTTAGCGGCACAAGTCAAAGAGGCTCAGGAGAATTGCCCTGACAATTGCAGAGAAAGGTGTTCCATATTTTGATTACTGTCTCAGAGCAGAGATTTTTTCCTAAAAAAGTGGCTAAATCTGCTACTGATTGCCCAAGTGAAGGAAATAAGTGCTAGAAAATAAACCGATGCCGGTTTATGCTGGTGGAATATTGAACAAGCTTTACCACACAAAGTTTATCCCAAAAGTGACGGTCTTTTCAATGCCCACATGGGTAAGCTTTGTTACAAGTTGTGAATGTTCACCACTACATAGGAGGTAAAATAATCACCCTTAACCTGATAGGTGCGGGCGTCGGCCACTGGCCGACGCCCACACACCCTCCCTGGTGCGGGTCACGACCAGTGGCCGACACCAGGAAGGGTATCAATAAATCCTCGGGTGCGTCGCACCCGAGGATTTATTATTTTTTTTAAACCCCCCCCCGGAGACACGGAAGCTTCCGTGTCTCCCCCCGCCCCCCCTCCCGCCCCTTTGTGACGTCAGCGCGCCTCGCGGCGCGCTGACGTGGCAAAGGTGTTTTCCCCATCAAAGCAGGAAGCAGCCTTGCGGCCGCTTCCTGCTTTGATGGGGAAAACGGCCTTTCTCACGTTCGGGAAGGCCTCGTAAGAAAGGGGAGTGTCTCCCCTTTCTTACGAGGCCTTCCTGAAAGTGTTTCCTGGCCCCCGATCGCAGCACAGCTGCGATCGGGGGCCAGGAAACACTTTCAGGAAGGCCTCGTAAGAAAGGGGAGACACTCCCCTTTCTTACGAGGCCTTCCTGAAAGTGTTTCCTGGCCCCCCGGTCGTAGCTGTGCTGCGATCGGGGGCCAGGAAACACTTTCAGGTTTCCTGGCCCTCCGATCGCAGCACAGCTGCGATCGAGGGGCCAGGAAACACTTTGAAAAGGCCTCGTAAGAAAGGGGAGACTCTCCCCTTTCTTACGAGGCCTTCTCAAACTGTTTCTGGCCCCCGATCGCAGCACAGCTGCGATCGGGGGCCAGAAACAGTTTGAGAAGGCCTCGTAAGAAAGGGGGAGAGTCTCCCCTTTCTTACGAGGCCTTCTCAAAGTGTTTCCTGGCCCCCGATCGCAGCACAGCTGCGATCGGGGGCCAGGAAACACCACTAGACGCCAGGGATTTCACTTTGGGGGGGCAGCCCCCTCGGAAAACGGGCCGCCCCCCCCCCGGGGGCATAATTAATAAAAATAAAAAAAGGTAGGTGCCCCCTGGGGGGGGGGGGGGGGGGGCGCGATCGCGCCCCCCCCCCCCAGGGGATTGTTTTTTTTTTTTTTTAAATAATGAAAAAAAAAAAAAAATGACAGGGGGTCGCCCGTCGGCAGGGTGACCCCCTGTGGGGGCAATTTTTTTTTTAGATGTTGTCGGGTTTCCCTGGGGGCCATTTTGGCCCCCAAGGAAACTATACAACAACTAAAAAAAATAGATCTATATATAGATCTATATTTATATATCTATGTAGATAGATATATCTATGTACATGGATATATCTATAGATATATCTATGTACATAGATATATATATATATATAGAGGTAGATCTATATATACCAAAGAGATTTATAAAGTGTGCTACTCACCTGTGAGGGTCTCAAGGCGCTTGGGGGGGGCGGGGGGAGGGAAAGGGGCTGGGAGGTTCACTGTTCGAAAAGCCAGGTTTTGAGGCCCTTCCTGAAAAGAAGTAGGTTTTGGGTCTTGCGAAGGTGGGTTGTGAGGGCGTTCCAGGTTTTGGGTGCAAGGTAGGAGAAGGATCTGCCCCCGGTGGTGGTGTGTTTGATGCGGGGGACAGAGGCGAGAGAGAGGTCAGCTGAGCGGACGTTTCGTGTGGGGGTGTGGAAGGTGACTCTCGTTGAGGTAGGCAGGGCCTGTGTTGTGGAGTGATTTGTGTGCGAGGATGAGGATCTTGAAGGTGATCCTTTTGTCAATGGGGAGCCAGTGGAGGGATTTGAGGTGTGGAGAGATGTGTTCGTGTCGGCGGAGGTCGAGGATGAGTCGTGCTGCTGAGTTCTAGATGCTTGTAGTTTGCGCTTGAGTTTTAGAGTGGTGCCGGCGTAGAGGGCGTTTCCGTAATCAAGCCTGCTGCTGATGTGTGCGTGAGTGACAGTTTTTCTGGTCTCTGTGGGGATCCATTTGAATGTTTTTCAGTATACGGAGTGTGTTGAAGCATGAGGAGGTGAGAGCGTTGATTTGTTGGGTCATCGAGAGGGAGGAGTCTAGGATGATGCTGAGGTTGCGTGCGTGGTTGGCGGGGGTGGGTGCAGGGCCTAGCGTGGTGGGCCACCATGAGGGGTCCCAGGTGTTTTTGTGTGGGCCAAAGAGGATTATTTCGGTTTTGCTTGAGTTGAGTTTCAGGTGATTGGCTGTCATATATATATCACTTTTGTCAATATGTGTGTGGTTTCCCTGGGGGGAAAAGGGTCCGACTTGTCTAGTGGCAGTTTTAGTGCCATAAAGAAGCGCAGAAGGTTTATATGCCTACTGCAAAGAGCAAATCTGTATTTTATGTAAATAGCTGAGTACATTAGCAAAGTCTATGGAGAGATGAAGGGCACTTTTGCTGGGTGGTAATGAGGGAATCCGAGGAGGAGGGAGTGGGAGCACCAATAATGATTGTTGGACTGGGCGCAGGAGGTGCTAAAGACTGTGACGAATGGTATGTGACAAGGTGTTTTTTGAGTGTCTTGAAAGTACGTGCTGATTGAGGGAAGAAGCGCAGGTAAGGTGGCCTCTACTGTTGCACGTATCTCACACACCATCGATTTTGTGACTGTCTACGTAGGCTAGTGTTTTAGAGCAACAGTTTAGCCAATAGCAGAGATGGCATCTTGATGGATGACTGCTGCCTACACTCGGGTTATAGAGGACCGCTCTGACATAGGATCAGAGACTGAGACATCAGATACTGAGACAGCATCTGAGGGATAGGACAATGGCGCAGACTCTGGGAGTGATTTTTCAGTCAGAGGAGTCCCATTCGATAACTCCTCTTCCAGTACATTATGAGGGAGGTGATGAGGACAGTCCTGCTGTCCCTTCGCAAGCTGTTTGTGCAACTGGGTAATAGTGGGTTAGGTCAACCCAGAGAGCAGGTGAATGTGGCGGCAAGCAGAGAGAGAGTGCTCTCTTGGGAGCTCCCCAATTTAGTTCAGCCCCAAATTCCACCACCCAAATCATATTGTGGAGACATCAAAATTATCCATGGCAAAACAAACTGGTTTTGTAAGGCAGGCACCTGTGTTTTTGGTCCTGGATTCGGCGGCCATATAGAGAAACACACTAAACCCAAACATTTCTGGAAACTAGACATTCGGGGGAGTCCACAGAGGTGTGACTTGTGTGGCTTCCCCAAAGTTTTCTTACCCAGAATACCCTGCAAAGCTGAAATGTTGAAAAAAAACTAAATGTTTCTCGCATTTCTGTCACACAAACTACAGGAATATGCTGGGATCCACAATATTCCTACCACCCAGTGACTCCTCACCTGTCCTGATAAAAACACTACCCCACTTGAGTGCCTACACCTAGTGTCTGTGTCAGGAATGGATCACCCCAGGGTCAACAGCTGCCTCACGTAAGAACCAACATTGACCGTTGTGTGATCTATTCCTGTCGCAGGCACCAGGCCTAACCACACAAGTGAGGTATCATTTTTATCGGGAGGCTTGGGGGAACGCTGGGTGGAAGGAAATTTGTGCCTCCTCTCAGATTCCAGAACTTTCTGTCACCGAAATGTGAGGAAAACTTGTTTTTTTAGCCACTTTTTGAAGTTTGCAAAGGATTCTGGGTAACAGAACCTGGTCCGAGCCCCGCAAGTCACCCCTCCTTGGATTCCCCTAGGTCTCTAGTTTTCAGAAATGCACAGGTTTGGTAGGTTTCCCTAGGTGCCGGCTGAGCTAGAGGCCAAAATCTACAGGTAGGCACTTTGCAAAAAACAGCTCTGTTTTCTGTGATGTGTCCACGTTGTGTTTTGGGGCATTTCCTGTCGCGGGCGCTAGGCCTACCCACACAAGTGAGGTATCATTTTTATCGGGAGACTTGGGGGGACGCTGGGTGGAAGGAAATTTGAGGCTCCTCTCCGATTCCAGAACTTTCTGTCACCGAAATGTGAGGAAAACTTGTTTTTTTAGCCACTTTTTGAGGTTTGCAAAGGATTCTGGGTAACAGAACCTGGTCCGAGCCCCGCGAGTCACCCCATCTTGGATTCCCCTAGGTCTCTAGTTTTCAGAAATGTACAGGTTTGGTAGGTTTCCCTAGGTGCCGGCTGAGCTAGAGGCCAAAATCTACAGGTAGGCACTTTGCAAAAAACAGCTCTGTTTTCTGTGATGTGTCCACGTTGTGTTTTGGGGCATTTCCTGTCGCGTGCGCTAGGCCTACCCACACAAGTGAGGTATCATTTTTATCGGGAGACTTGGGGGAACGCTGCGTGGAAGGAAATTTGAGGCTCCTCTCCGATTCCAGAACTTTCTGTCACCGAAATGTGAGGAAAACTTGTTTTTTTAGCCACTTTTTGAGGTTTGCAAAGGATTCTGGGTAACAGAACCTGGTCAGAGCCCCGCGAGTCACCCATCTTGGATTCCCCTAGGTCTCTAGTTTTCAAAAATGTACAGGTTTGGTAGGTTTCCCTAGGTGCCGGCTGAGCTAGAGGCCAAAATCTACAGGTAGGCACTTTGCAAAAAACAGCTCTGTTTTCTGTGATGTGTCCACGTTGTGTTTTGGGGCATTTCCTGTCGCGGGCGCTAGGCCTACCCACACAAGTGAGGTATCATTTTTATCGGGAGACTTGGGGGGACGCTGGGTGGAAGGAAATTTGAGGCTCCTCTCCGATTCCAGAACTTTCTGTCACCGAAATGTGAGGAAAACTTGTTTTTTTAGCCACTTTTTGAGGTTTGCAAAGGATTCTGGGTAACAGAACCTGGTCAGAGCCCCGCGAGTCACCCCATCTTGGATTCCCCTAGGTCTCTAGTTTTCAAAAATGTACAGGTTTGGTAGGTTTCCCTAGGTGCCGGCTGAGCTAGAGGCCAAAATCTACAGGTAGGCATTTTGCAAAAAACAGCTCTGTTTTCTGTGATGTGTCCACGTTGTGTTTTGGGGCATTTCCTGTCGCGGGCGCTAGGCCTACCCACACAAGTGAGGTATCATTTTTATCGGGAGACTTGGGGGGACGCTGGGTGGAAGGAAATTTGAGGCTCCTCTCAGATTCCAGAACTTTCTGTCACCGAAATGTGAGGAAAACTTGTTTTTTTAGCCACTTTTTGAGGTTTGCAAAGGATTCTGGGTAACAGAACCTGGTCAGAGCCCCGCGAGTCACCCCATCTTGGATTCCCCCAGGTCTCTAGTTTTAAAAAATGTACAGGTTTGGTAGGTTTCCCTAGGTGCCGGCTGAGCTAGAGGCCAAAATCTACAGGTAGGCACTTTGCAAAAAACAGCTCTGTTTTCTGTGATGTGTCCACGTTGTGTTTTGGGGCATTTCCTGTCACGGGCGCTAGGCCTACCCACACAAGTGAGGTATCATTTTTATCGGGAGACTTGGGGGGACGCTGGGTGGAAGGAAATTTGAGGCTCCTCTCAGATTCCAGAACTTTCTGTCACCGAAATGTGAGGAAAACTTGTTTTTTTAGCCACTTTTTGAGGTTTGCAAAGGATTCTGGGTAACAGAACCTGGTCAGAGCCCCGCGAGTCACCCCATCTTGGATTCCCCTAGGTCTCTAGTTTTCAAAAATGTACAGGTTTGGTAGGTTTCCCTATGTGCCGGCTGAGCTAGAGGCCATAATCCACAGGTAGGCACTTTGCAAAAAAACAGCTCTGTATTTTGTGAAAAAATGGGATGTGTCCACGTTGTGTTTTGGGGCATTTCCTGTCGCGGGCGCTAGGCCTACCCACACAAGTGAGGTATCATTTTTTTCGGGAGACTTGGGGGAACATAGAATAGCAAAACAAGTGTTATTGCCCCTTATCTTTCTCTACATTTTTTCCTTCCAAATATAAGAGAGTGTGTAAAAAAGACGTCTATTTGAGAAATGCCCTGCAATTCACATGCTAGTATGGGCACCTCGGAATTCAAAGATGTGCAAATAACCACTGCTCCTCAAAACCTTATCTTGATCCCATTTTGGAAATGCAAAGGTTTTCTTGATACCTCTTTTTCACTCCTCATATTTCAGCAAATGAATTGCTGTATACCCAGTATAGAATGAAAACCAACTGCAGGGTGCACCTCATTTATTGGCTCTGGGTACCTAGGGTTCTTGATGAACCTATAAGCCCTTTATATCCCCGCAACCAGAAGAGTCCAGCAGACAAAACGGTATATTGCTTTCAGAAATCTGACATCGCAGGAAAAAGTTACAGAGTAAAACATAAAGAAAAATGGCTGTTGTTTTCAGCTCAATTTCAATATTTTTTTATTTCAGCTGTTATTTTCTGTAGGAAAACCTTGTAGGATCTACACAAATGACCCCTTGCTGAATTCAGAATTTTGTCTAGTTTTCAGAAATGTTTAGCTTTCCGGGATCCAGCATTGGTTTCACACCCATTCCTGTCACTAACTGGAAGGAGGTTGAAAGCACCAAAAATAGTAAAAATGGGGTATGTCCCAGTAAAATGCCAAATTTGTGTTGGAAAATGTGGTTTTCTGATTCAAGTCTGCCCGTTCCTGAAAGGTGGGGAGATAGTGATTTCAGCACCAGAAACCCTTTGTTGATGGCATTTTCAGGGAAAAAACCACAAGCCTTCTTCGGCGGCCCTTTTTTCCCATTTTTTTGGAAAAAACTAAATTTTCACTGTATTTTGGCTATTTTCTTGGTCTCCTCCAGGGTAAACCACAAACTCTGGGTACCATTAGAATCCCTAGGATGTTGGAAAAAAAGGACGCAAATTTGGCGTGGTTAGCTTATGTGGACAAAAAGTTATGAAGCCCTAAGCGCGAACTACCCCAAATAGCCAAAAAAGGGCTCAGCACTGGGGGGGAAAGGCCCAGCAGCTAAGCGGTTGAGAGAGTGTCTGCTTTTGTTTCAAGAGCAGTCTTTCACAGCAGGAAATCAGCCAGACATAGGGGGTCATTACAACATTGGCGGCAAAAGCCGCTTACCGCCGTGCAGAAGACCGCCAATACACCGCAGCGGCCGCGGAATTCCACCACATCTATTATGACACACATCTCGGAATCCGCCGAAATTCGGACACCCACAGAAGTCCGCCACACCAAAGGTCAGTGTTAAACTGCCGAAAACAAAACCTCCACCTCCATGCCAACAGAAACACGCCCATGCTATTACGACCCACGAATCCATGCAGCTGTCTTTCAACTGCGGTATTCCATTGGCGGTACACACTGCTGCGCTCAAAATACACACACATCTCCAAAACACCGCCACATTGGACAATTCCAAATACACACACCTGATACACATACAAACACCACTCCCACGCACCCAATTCAATATAAAACACACACCCACATCACCCACAAACCCCTACGACCACAATTCACGGATGAAAGCCAGAGAGACAGAGAGCACAGCAACTGAGAACCCCACCACACAGAGGCACACAACACTATCACCCATACAACATTACACGCACAATACACCACACACCACTACACATCACCACACACATCAACACTTACACCACCCCACACATCACCCGCACCACCCCATGTCACGCCAAAGACACCCCCAGTTTTCTGAGGAGGAGCTCCGGGTCATGGTGGAGGAAATCCTACGGGTAGAGCCACAGCTATCTGGCTCACAGGTGCAGCACACATCCATAGCCAGGAAGATGGAGCTATGGCGCAGAATAGTGGACAGGGTCAACGCTGTGGGACAGCATCCAAGAAATCGGGAGGACATCAGGAAGAGGTGGAACGACCTACGGGGGAAGGTGCGTTCAGCGGTCTCCAGGCACAACATTGTGGTTCAGCGGACTGGCTGCAGACCCCCACCTCCTCCCCCACAACTAACAACATGGGAGGAGCAAGTCTTGATCATCATGCATCCAGAGGGCCTCGGAGGAGTCGGTGGAGAAATGGACACTGGTAAGTCAAATCTTAACTATCATATCCCCCACCCTACCTGCATGCTATCACACACCCCCACCCTCGCCCCCTCCCCTATCACTCAAACTCCTCACTAATGTACTAATAACACCAACCACCCATCACAACACCAAGCCCTGCATGACACAACTAAGCATGGTCACCCCTCACTTAAGCATGCTCACTGCACATACCCATAACAACCCCCTAACCCACACATAGGAATGCTTGCACTGGGGTACACGCACACCCACCCATTGCACACCATGACACACACACATGCAATAACCATGCTCTTATGCCCCTGCAGGATCACGAAGGACCGTCACCACACCGGAGGGTCCAGACAACTCCACTCCACCCACAGAAGAGGCCCACAGTGACAATAGCAGCTCTGCCTTACTGGATCCTGATGACCAGTACGGACCATCATGGGCCTCGGGACAGTGGGTTCCCCTTGCACAGGCAAAGCCCAACACTGACCTTCCACCCTCTGGTAACACCAGCACAGCACCCACCCAGCGGGACCATACCTCCGTACCCAGGACACGTCAATCAGCGGTGTGTCCACCACTACAGGGAACCCAGGATAACCCACCACCCCAACAACAACAGGGACCTGGGGGCAGTGGTAGTGGGCACACGGTCCAGGGGACGGAGGCACAGGAACACAGGGGAACTGGGAGGGCTGCTGTTCGACAGGGGGCGGACAGGCCAAGGGAACCCACTCTCCACGAGGCCCTCTCCTCCATCATGGGAGACTACCACCACTCCCAGGAGACGATGGCAATGGTCCTGGACAAGTTTCAGGAGACCCAGCGCCTGCAGGAGGAGCAGTATTTGGGGTTCAGAGAGGAGCTCAGGACCATCAGCTCCGCCCTGGGCACCATCGTAGGGGTGCTGAAGGACATACAGCACACCATCAGGGACACCGTGGCACACCAAGGTGCCCCTGACACTAGCCTGGACGATGAACTGCCCACCACCTCCGCCGGCGCTAGTGGACAGGACGCCCCACCACAGGACCTCCACACCAGCACCCCACCCCCTGCAGACGGACAACCACCACGCAAGTGGTTCCTGAGATCCAGGAACAGGACAGAGCAAGATGGCAAGACCCCCACCAGGAAATGAGACCACCCTGATTGTCCTCCCACTGTCCCACTTTGTTACCCTGTCCATACTTTAACTGCCCCAGCTCCACTTCCTATGCCCATATGGGCAGTGCACCTGTGTGACCAATGGACTGGACTCTGCCATGGACATTCCTCCACCGTCCCCCATCACCAAATTACAACCCCCCTCCATTTTTGAGCACTTCAATAAACACCCTTGAATCACAAAACAATCTGGAGTCAGTCTGTGATTTAGTAAAGATGTATTATCAATGACAGTGTCATAATGTGTTTCCTTTTGTAAAGACAACATACCTATGTCACACATCACAAGTCCTTGAAGGATGCAAGCAGATGACACACGTTGGTAACCACACCTGTGAAACCTTAATGGAAAGGTACAACTCAGTGAACAAATACTGCTATGAAATGACAGACAGGATAGAGGTAGACGTGTGAAAGTTAATGTAATGGTAAAAATGCCAATGTTCTCACCTGTGTGTCACTGGAAATATTGCTGTATGACTGACTCCCTGTTGTCGATGTCTTTTTCCTCAGCTTCCTCCTCATCACTGTCCACAGGCTCCACAGGCTCCACAGCTGCCACAACACCGTCATCTGGACCATCCTCCTGCAGAAAAGGCACCTGGCGTCGCAAAGCAAGACTGTAAAGCATCGAGCAGGCGATGATGATCTGGCACACCTTCTTCAGTGAGTAGAATAGGGAACCACCTGTCATATGGAGGCACCTGAACCTGGCCTTCAGAAGCCCGAAGGTGCGTTCTTTCACCCTCCTTGTCCGCCCATGGGCCTTATTGTAGCGTTCCTCTGCCCTGGTCCTGGGATTCCTGACTGGGGTCAATAGCCAGGACAGGTTGGGGTAACCAGAGTCCGCTAATAGCCACACACGGTGCCTCAGGAGTTGACTCATCATATAAGGGATGCTGCTATTCCGCAGGATATAGGCGTCATGCACTGAGCCAGGGAACATAGCATTTACCTGGGAGATGTACTGGTCTGCCAAACATACCATCTGTACATTCATCGAATGATAACTCTTCCGGTTCCTGTACACCTGTTCACTCCTGTGGGGGGGACCAGAGCTACATGGGTCCCATCAATAGCACCTATGATGTTGGGGATATGTCCAAGGGCATAGAAGTCACCTTTCACTGTAGCCAAATCCTCCACCTCAGGGAAAACAATGTATCTCCTCACGTGTTTCAGCAGGGCAGCCAACACTCTGGACAACACGTTGGAAAACATAGGCTGGGACATCCCTGATGCCATGGCCACTGTTGTCTGAAAAGACCCCCTAGCAAGGAAATGGAACACTGACAGCACCTGAACGTCAGGGGGGATTCCAGTGGGATGGCGGATTGGTGACATCAGGTCTGGCTCCAACTGGGTACATAGTTCCTGGATAGTGGCACAGTCATACCTGTTGGTGACGAGTAAATGTCGCTCCTCCATTGTCAACAGGTCCACCAGCGGTCGGTACACCGGAGGATTCCGCCATCTTCTCAAATGTCCCAGCTGACGATGCCTAGAAAGGACAACAGCGACCACAGAGTCAACAAATTCCCAGGTATGTACCCACAGAAACACAGAACGCGACACCAAACACAAAACCCTTCCTGTATGTGTTTTGAGTGTAGGCCTAGCTATGTGTGACGCAGTAGTAAATTAATCCATGTGGGCCCCTGAAATGGCGGCTGCCTGACCTCTAAACTGGGACAATGGGAATGTGAGGTCACTGCGCTGGCGTTGCACCCCGTCGCGGTAGGCGGTCATAAACCGCGGCGCAATGCTGCATTTGTTAACATTGGACCCTATGGGTCCCAGGAGCCAATAACGAAGTGCGCCGGTGGTGATGATACGCACCGCCGCGGACGTCACCGCCGCGGACGTCACCGCCATTTTCTATCTGTTCAATCACTCGATACCTGATCTTCGACAGGAGAGGACCTACACTGCAAGTGCTGCTGTGACCTCGGTCTGGAAGAGACAATAGCTGCTGCGTCTGGGGAAAGGGCCCCTGCCTTCACTGCTCATGAGTTGGAGAAGCTAGTAGACGGGGTCCTCCCCAGTACACGCTACTCTACGGTCCTCCAGACCAACAGGTAAGTACACAGGGAGCACGTTGTATGGGCTAGGCCTGGGTGGAGAGGGCTGGTTGTAAGAGGGAAGGGGGCAGAGTTCAGGGAACATGAATGCATGTGAATGCATGTGCCACATGGCAAGGGTAGGGATGGGGGCCACTCACATCGACGGTGCAGTTGGTAATGACTTCTCTTCTTCTCTTGTGCATGTCATGTAGGTCAGCGCCCACCAGAAGAAGGACATTTGGCGTGCCATCGCCAAGGAAGTCCGGACCCTGGGGGTCCACCAGAGACGGGGCACCCACTGCCGTAAGAGATGGGAGGACATTCACCGCTGGAGCAAGAAGACGGCGGAGGCTCAGCTGGGGATGGCCTCCCAACGTGGGAGTGGTGCCCGTCGCACCATGACCCCCCTGATGTTCAGGATCCTGGCGGTGGCCTACCCGGAGTTGGATGGGCGCTCGAGAGCATCACAGCAGACACAAGGGGGTGAGTACAACCTCATTCTGGGGACTTTGCGCGCAGTTGATTGATCTGGGTGGGGGAGGAGGGCTGTGGGTGTACCTAGGCCAGGCAGAAATACGTAGGCTAGGCCCCTCCGTAATGCAGGGCATGTGGCACTCCACCACACCTCAGTAGCGGGCCAAGTACAGGTATAGATGCCCCTGTGGCGTCCATGTGTGCAGATGTCCACCATAGCCATGTAGGCCAGATCCCAGGAATTGCACCTGTAGAGGCCAAGAGCACGGCATATTGCAGGGGGCTGCTGTGTCTGTATTGTCCGCCAACAGTAGCGGTAAGCCATGCACTCAACCTGTCTTTCTTCTGTTGTCCTC
This sequence comes from Pleurodeles waltl, assembly GCF_031143425.1. NCBI lineage: Eukaryota > Metazoa > Chordata > Amphibia > Caudata > Salamandridae > Pleurodeles > Pleurodeles waltl. Next base: position 386,914,217 of record NC_090447.1, on the reverse strand, counting down.
TCCCCCTTTTTCTGCTCTCCCTGTTCTTTTGTGCATCAGCATCATCAGGCGGAGGTACAGTGGCACCGGGGCACGAGGGAGCTGCATCCCACATGGCCATGGAGGGCCACACCACGGACTCAGAATGCACCAGTGGGACGGAGGACGAGGGGAGCTACACGTCAGTCACCGGATCACCAACCAGCGTCACGGACTCGTCCGCCGATGGGAGCTCCCTTGTGGTGGCGGCACCATCTGTACCCCCCACTTCTACAGGTACAGCCGCCACCTCCCCTACCAGCACCGCCCTCCCAGCAGCCCCTCAGCGTTCGCCCCGTGCCCGCTCACCCGGGAGGGTGTGCATCACCTTCGCCCCAGGCACCTCAGGCCCTGCCCCACTCACCCCTGCTGCCCTCAGTGAGGAGGCCATTGACCTCCTCAGGTCACTCAGCGTTGGGCAGTCTACCATTGTGAATGCCATCCAGGGTGTAGAAAGGGAGTTGCAACAGATTAATGCATTCCTGGAGGGCATTCATTCTGTTCAGGCTGCCCATCATCGAACCTTGCAATCTCTGGCCTCAGCACTGATGGCAGCCATTGTCCCTGTCTCTAGCCTCCCCTTCCAACTTCCTCCACCCAGACCCAATCCCCTGTACCCCAGCCTGTCCCAAGCACGCCATCAGACAAGCATGCATACACCTCAACACCCAAAAGTAGCTCAGGCAAACATAGGCACCACACAACCCACAGGCACTCACAGAAGCATCCCCCTCATGCAAACATAGCAACATCCACTGCCTCCACTGTGTCCCCCTCCTTGTCGTCTCCCTCCTCCCTCCCAGTATTGTCTACACTCTCACCTGCATGCACTACATCTACTGGCACTAGGACTCGCACCAGAACACCCAGCACCACACCCCGCTCACCTGCACTCACCACCCCCACTCCCATTTACACGTCCCCTGTGTCCTCTCCCAGTGTGTCTGTGACGCCCCCTCCCAAAGTACACAAACGCGGGCACCCACACACCCAACATCCATCCACCTCACGACAGCCTCCAGTACCTGCACCTGCACCCAAAACACCTAAAGTGACACCTCCTACAACCACCTCCTCTTCCTCCACTCCCAGACCCCCTCCAGCTACCCATCCCAGTGTTCGTCAGAAACTGTCCCTCTGCAACGTTGACCAAAACTACTCACAAGGGTCCCAGGGGGATTGCAGAGTCAGGTGACTCCTCCAAAGGTGGGGAAGGGCCAGAAGAAGTCTGCACAGCCTGGTGTGAGCAGCACAGCAGAGAAGGGCAGCATCCTTCCCGGGGGCCGGGACGCTACTGCCAACACCGTCGTCACTGGTCAGTAGACCACCGGCCCCGCCGGAGTCATTGCCCAGGAGGGCACAAGTATCATCACTGGTCAGGAGACCACCGCCAGAGTCATTGCCCAGGAGGGCACGAGTATCGTCACTGGTCAGGAGACCACCGCCAGAGTCAGTGCCCAGGAGGGCCCCGGCAGCCACAGCCCCGCTGGGCAATGAGGGACCATCATGCCACACACCAAGCACAGGTCAGAGACCGCCATGGCAAAGCATCGCTGAACAGGGCAAGCACCGCTGAACTGGTCAGAGACCACCATGGCAAAGCACCGCTGAACAGGGCAAGCACCGCTGAACAGGTCAGAGACCACCATGGCAAAGCACCGCTGAAGAGGGCAAGCACCGCTGAACAGGCCAGAGACCGCCATAACAAAGCACCGCTGAACAGGCCAGAGACCGCCATGGCAAAACACCGCTGAACAGGGCAGAGACCGCCATGGCAAAGCACCGCTGAACAGGGCAAGCACTGCTGAACAGGCCAGAGACTGCCATGGCAAAGCACCGCTGAACAGGGCAAAGACCGCCATGGCAAAGCACCGCTGAACAGGGCAGAGCACCGCTGTAGAAGGAAAAGACCGCCACATCAAGCATCGTTATCCCATGTGCAGCTGGGACAGTGATAGGAGAGGAACTGTCACAGGGAGCCTAATCCAGTCTAGGCACCATTCCCCCTCCAGAACCAGTGGAGAGATCCATCCACTACCTCTATCCTTCAAAGGATGAAGCACTCTGGGCACCAGTCCCCCTCCAGAACCAGTGGAGGCTGTTATCCACTTGAGAGACTCTGGCTTTGCACTCCTCAGGAGATGGCAGTGGGCAACCCACCCACTGTAGAGACTTGTGAGACTGTGGCTTTGCACTCCCAAGCAGATGGCAGTGGGCAACCCACCCACTGTAGAGACTTGTGAGACTGTGGCTTTGCACTCCCCAGGAGATGGCAGTGGGCAACCCACCCACTGTAGAGACTTGTGAGACTGTGGCTTTGCACTCCCCAGCAGATGGCAGTGGGCAACCCACCCACTGTAGAGACTTGTGAGACTGTGGCTTTGCACTCCCCAGGAGATGGCTTTGGGCAACCCACCCACTGTAGAGACTTGTGAGACTATGGCTTTGCACTCCCCAGCAGATGGCAGTGGACAACCCACCCACTGTAGAGACTTGTGAGACTGTGGCTTTGCACTCCCCAGGAGATGGCAGTGGGCAACCCACCCACTGTAGAGACTTGTGAGACTGTGGCTTTGCACTCCCCAGCAGATGGCAGTGGGCAACCCAACCACTGTAGAGATTTGTGAGACTGTGGCTTTGCACTCCTCAGGATACATCAATGGGCATGGAGCCCCGTCGTGGATGTGGCATGGTGCTGTAATCCGACTGAGGTGCCCCCCCCTACCCTTCCCCCTGAGGTGCCTGTTGTATTGCTCTCTGATGCCCCGGCAGTGTTCTCTACGTTTCTGGACAGGTATCTTGTGTGGGCCTCGCTCATGCATTTTTGGCCCAGTGTTGCACCGACATTGAGATGTGCATATCTGCACTACTTCTCGTAATGTATATACTTTTGAATGAGTTTATTTATATCTGTATATATTTGACACATGTATTTTGATACATTACAATGTTTGAACTGATTTTGTTTTGTCTTTGCATTCTTCCGGGGGGGTTGTGGGTTGTTACAGTGATGTTTGGAAATGCATTGATGTGTGTGTTGTAATGTGGGAGGGTGGGGGCGGGGTTGGGGGTGTTGCGTGTTTGTCCCCCTGACTTTTGCCTCCCCCACTCCCCTATGTCGTAGGTGCAGTACTCACGTTGTCTTCTCCGCCGCCGGCGCTGGTCTTCGTAGATGAGTAGGAAGACAAGGGCAGGTAGGATTTGTAATTCCGGCTCCATGGTGTCCTCCTTCCTCGTGGGATGTGTGGAGGTGAGCGTTTTCCCATAGCAAAAGCTGTTTCCGCCATGTTTTTATCCACGGTGAATCTGCCCCAGAAAAGGTGGCGGATTGGCGGGTTGTGATACTGTGGGCGGTACATTGTCTTCCGCCTGTCTGTTGGCAGTGACCGCCGCGCTGCTTGTCTGTACTGCTGTGGCGGGCGGAGTGTTAAAGTGGCTGTCTATGTTGGCGGTTTCCGCCACGGTCATAATTCCCTTTATTTGTCCGCCGGCTTGTTTGCGGTATTACCGCAGCTTTAACACCGTCCGCCAGGGTTGTAATGACCACCATAGTGTTATTTTACCACTTGAAAGGTTAAATTGCCATCCCTTTGGTGCAGTTAGGTATGCAATATAGAAGGCTAAGGGCATATTTATAATTTTTTCATGAAATGCAATAAAACAACTAGACGAACTGTGCTGAATGATAGGAATAGGACAGAAATGTGCCATACTTACCAAGATATGGAGCACCCTTGTCCTCTGCCTATGCTGCTGTGCAGTATGCAGCCTGGCACCAATGCAGGCACCCTTGCACCATGCCGCAAAGCTGTCTGCATTGCAGGCAGGATTGTTGTGTGCATAAAAGGACACCTTCCTGCACAAAAACAATACTTTGAGGCATTTTTCTCTTTCTAAGTTTCTGCAGAATGCAGGACACTTAGAAAGAGAAAACAACTAGGAGAAATAAAGATATTTCTCCTTGTTGTGGATCTGGTGGAAAAGCATACAATTCTCACCCATTCCCAGGTCTACCCGACTTGGTAAATCTAGAAATGCTTCTCAATACATGGGTGGATGCATGGGAATACCCACGTTCCACCCATGTAACACCCACACCAAGAAAGGTAATGCAAGGAAGCAACTTGCACTACCTTGAATTATGCCAGATTTACCAAACTACACAGGGCCACCTAAGGTGGCCTTTCATGGTTTGGTAAATCTCATTCTAGGTTTGTCATAGGCCTGCATCCCCTTGCATGGCACAAGAACGATGCAAAACTTTAAAATATCTGGGCCTGAGTGGCGAAGCCACAAGGGTTACCAGAGTGGTATTTCTGCTGAATTGTCCCAACTTAGATAAGGCAGATATGCTGCAGTTTTTCCCTGGTAAACAGTCAGTTTTAGAGTAGGTTACCTGTTGCCTCCTATTTCTAAATGAGGCCATTCGTTTGAGATATTGTAGAATGAAATTAATAGTGTAGTCCTATTTACAAAATAACACAATTTAGAAACCCAGCAAAGAGTAGCTGAATTGTGGGATTTATTCAAAGCATTTTCAGGGCCTATGGCAGCTTCCAGTTCAGCTTTGAAGACAGGCATTTATAGGCATTGCTTTACGAAGGGTCAAGTATGTTTATTTCCCCTCCAGAGACTGTCAACTCACCACAGAGAGCACTAAGGCCCATATTTATACTTTTTTAGCGCCGCATTTGTGTCAATATACAATGCAAAGCAGTGAAATTTCCAAAATACAATTGTGTTTTGTATGTTTGCACTGATTTTGCAGAAAAAAACGACTCAAATGAGGCTCTAAGTATACAGCACACTGAAGGTCAAAGCAACTAACACTTTCATGCTGCACTTTCATCTCCCTGTTTGTAGAATATTTTTGTATGTCACTTATTGTAATATGCAGATTTCAACTTGCTAGAAGCTTTGTTCATAAGAAACAGGTCGGAATAGAAGTACTTTTGTGGCCACAAACCAATTGATTTTGAGAGATGATACCTTTAGTGCTAAAACTGGCTTAAATGCAAGCACTAACATATAGGGCTAAAGGTTCCAAAAGTTTGAATGTTTCTGAGTCATTTTGACAGACATGGCACATAATGCCACTCCATTACACCATGGACCAAAAAATAGTGACTTAGGTGGCCCTTTATGGAGCTGTCTTGAGCTCCATAAATGCTCCTACTCATTTAAATATACCTGTATATGTGACCAGCAATAAAGATGATTAGAACCTTTGCAAGACCAGTTAAAGCTGTTCACTTTTTTAAAGCTATAGACCCACTCTTATTCAGAAAGCCAGGGGAATGTACAGGGGCCAGATATGAGATTACCAAAATGCTACATGTTATAACAAAACCTCGTTTTTGCAGCAAATCAGTGCATTCTGCAATTATTAAATCTAGTTCAGTTCAATTAAACAAATCAGATTAAAATACTTGAAAACAATGAATTGTAAAAGGAAAAAACAGAAATGGAAATGTTGTATTCGAGTAACATAGAGCCATCTAATATGGTGATTTTATCAAAATAGAAACTATTGCATAGCTCCCCTTATGAAGTGACCACACAGTATAATTGAGAGGCTTCATTGTAATCTCATGGAAGAAGTAAGTAAATACTAATTTAGAGTTTCAAGTACAGAGTTACCTCAGCCAGGATGACAAAGGACAATGCCTCTAATGTCCTGAGGGACCTCCAACCGCCAAGTTTATAGTTGTCCGCTAGCCCTTTGAACAGCTCTTCACATTGACAGGAAGTGCTGTCCTGATTTGAAGGACAGTACAATCAGACATGATGGCTGGCTAACAAACTTTTTAAATACATTTTTGTTTTTTAAAAATAACTTCCAAAACAGGTGCTTGTTTTTGGAAAACAAAGAAAAAATGATCCCTCATGCTGGGAGCTTTCTCCCATGGTGACAGTGTCATTATTTTCTTTCCTGTCCCTTACAGCCAGGTTTTAATCTAAATAGGATAGATGGTATACATTCCTTCCTTCTATGGCCCATGCTTTGTCAGGCCAACAGAAGAAGTATTGTTTTGAGAAGCCACAACCAAACAGATGGGACTATAATAAATTGAACAGAATGTCATTGGAATATGAATGAATTTTCCCATTAAATCAGAGAAAGACATATAGGCATCAAAGACACAGAAGAAAAGAAACACATATATTTGTGTTCCTTTATTACAAATATTGTAAAATAAGACACTGAATAAACGGAGACATTCTGTTACCTCAATTATTATGACCTACTGATCGATCATTTCAGTTCCACTTTAATGTTCATTTTCCAGACAGGGACGTGGGTCCACTATTGAGGTTTCAAAACTGATATGAGGAGTTGCTCTTTCAAATATAACTTTCTGGCTTTCGCTCAGACACAACTTTGTGCTTGAAGATGGTTCTCACAGCCACAGCAATAGTGCTGGCTCCAAGCATAAGTATCCAAAACAACAATACAATAAAGCATGAGAAATCAATACCTGGCTGTCATCACCCATTCTGAGTAGTCATTAGGTACAGACAAAAGGGAAGCCTTGCTTGGAAACTTTCACACCTTTAATAAGAGAAACCCATGGCCTACCCCCTACTTCTCCCATCTACTCTATGTCATCATTCAGGAACTCTAATAAGCAGCCATTTGCTAAAAAGGACCTCACAGAATTTTTTGGAGAAGCCTTTTCTCCATTCTCCCTCAGTTCAGTTATGGGTTTCCACCCTCAATTCACAAGGATGCAGTGAATACACTCTCACTGTGTAGGGAAGCTGTATCTACTCTCCATCATGTCATGCAAAATGCTTCCCACTGGTCCATACACTAAGACTTTCATCAATCAATCAATCAATTAATATTTGTTAAGCACAGCTACTCACCCATGAGGGTCTCAAGGCGCTGGTGGGGGAGGAGAAGGACCTCATCGGAAGAGCCACGTTTTGAGGTTCTTCCTGAAGATAGTGAAAGATGTGTTTTGTCTGAGGTGCAGGGGGAAGTTGTTCCAGCTCTTTGCTTCAGTGTAGGTGAAAGATCGTCCTTCATCAGTATGTTTTGCAGATGCAAGGGAAGGTGGCCAAGGACATGTGGGCAGAGCGGAGGGATCTGTTGGGGGTGTGGAAGGAGGAGCAGTGGTTCAGGAAGGCTGGTCCTGTATTGTGTATGGCCTTGCACGTGTGGGTGACAAGTTTGAAGGTGATTAGTTTCTCGACTGGTAGTCAGTGAGGGGTCTTCAGGTGTTGGCAGATGTGTTCTCAGTGAGGGAGGTCCAGAATGAGTCTGACAGTGGCGTTCTGGATGAGTTGAAGTTTTTTGATATTCCGAGGTGCCAGCGTAGAGGGTGCTGGCGTAGTCGAGCTTGCTAGTGAGTAAGGCGTGGGGGACTAACCTGCGACAGTCTGCTGGGATCCATCCGAAGATCTTCCAAAGTTTGCAGAGTGTGTGCCAGCAGGAGAAGGCAACAGAGTTTACATGGCAGGTCATGGATAGGGAGGAGTTGAGGATGATTCCTAAGTTGTGGGCGTGCTCGGTCAGTGCATGGGGACTACTGAGGGATGTGGGCCACCAGGAGTCATCTGATGCTGAGGTGGCGTTTCTGAAGATGATGAACTCCGTCTTGTCGGAAAGGCAGCTTTCTCTCATCCAGGTGGCAACGGCTTCTATTCCTGAGTGAAAGTTACTTTTGGCCGTGTCTGTGTCTTCGGTGAGGGAAATGATGAGTTGTGTGTCATCAGCATATGACACGATGTTCATATACGTTGAGCAATGTGGGACTCAGTGAGGATCCTTGGGGGACTCCTCAGTTGACTCCTGTGGGTCTGGAAGTGTAGGGCAGGAGTCTGACCCTCTGCGTCCTCCCGGAGAGGAAGGAGTAGATCCATTCTAGGGCTCTTCTGCTGATTCCTATGTTGTGGACTCTGGTGCACAGAGTGCTGTGGGAAACCATGTTGAAAGCTGCTGAGAGGTCAAGGAGTATAAGTGCTGTGGTCTGGCCATACTATAGGAGTAATTGGAAGTCATCGGTGGCTGCCAGGAGTGCTGTATCCGTGCTGTGATTGCTACAGAAGCTAGACTGCGAGCTGTCCAGGGGGTTGATGGTCTCAATTAAATTCCATAGGTATGCGTTGATTGCTTTTCCTAGTACTTTGGTGGGGTAGGGTAGCAGTGAGATGAGCCGGAAATTCTTTAGTTCTGATGGGCTGGCCAAAGGTTTTTTCAGGAGAGGGCGTATTTTGGTGTGTTTCCAGTCCTCAGGGAAGGTGCTTGTGCTGATGGAGCAGTTGATTGTGTTACGAAGCTCGGGCGATGGATGTGCTGGCTCTGATGTATATGTGGTGCTGGCAGGGGTGCGAGGAGCTCCGGAGTGGGTGTTGTTCATCATGTTGACTGTTTCCTCTGTGGTGAGCGTGGACCAGCCGTTGATGGTCTTGGTAGGTTATGGTGGGGTGGTTCCGTCGCAGGTACCGGTGCCAGGATTTTCCAGGAGGAAGCTATTGTAGATGTCCTGGATCTTGCGGTACAAAAAGGAGGCGAGTTTGTCTCAGAGGTCCTGTGATGGGGAGATGCTGGTGGTTTCGGAGGGGGGATCTGTGAACTCGTTGATGACTGAGAAGTCAATTTGTGTGCGGAGGAGTGGATGCGCTCCTGGATTGCGCCCTTCCTTGCGTTTTTGATTATTCAACAGCGTGCAGCAGATGCAGCTCTGAATGAGGATGGATCGGCTGTTCCTCCATTTTTTTCTTTAACTTCTGTGTGTACGCTTCAATTCTTGGAGTTTGGTTGGTGAACCAGCTGGCTTTCTTACGTACATGTTTGGATGTGCGCCAGAGAAGGGCTAGAGAGTCAGGGCATTCGGATATCCATGCATTGAAATTGCACACTGCTGTGTTGGCGTCGTTGGGGGAGGAAGGATTTGGCAAGCAATGAGGTGAGTTGCTCATTGGTGATTTTGTTCCATTTCCTGTGGGAGGTCCTGGAGGTGCAGGTATGGTTGCTAGGTGCGGTGATTGTGAAGTGTATGCAGCGGTGGTAAAGTCCAGTCTGGGGTGGAAATGGTCTTGATGGTGATCCGGTTGCTTGAGGTGAAGATGGGGTTCAGTGTGTGTCCAGCAATGTGTGTGGGTGTGGAGACCAGCTGTCTGAGGCCGATGGTGGTGAGGTTGTCAATTATAGCGGTGGTGTTTGGGTCAGTTCGGTCCTTGAGGTGGAAGTTCAGGTTGCCGAGGAGGAGGTAGTCGCCTGACACCAGGGGCAGGCGGGTAGCGATGTCTACGACATCTATGAAAACTGGGTGGGGGCCGGGGGCCTATATACCAGGGTGCCACGGATGGAGGAGCTGTGTTTAGAGTGGACCAGGAAGTGAAGGTGTTAAATGGTGGTGCAGTCTTCTTCTTGGATGGCCTTGACGCGTAGTGTGGACTTGTGTACGATGGCGAGTCCTCTGCCCGGGCAGGAGGGCCGGTCTCTCCTTGGGATGCTGTAACCATCAGGAATGGTGATAGCGATGTCCGGACCGAAGGTGGGGTTGGTACAGGTCTCAGTGAGGAAGGGGATGTCCGGTCAGGAGATGTCGATCAGGTCCCAGAGTTCGGTGGCATGTTTGTGGAGGTAGTGGATGTTCAGGAGAAGGCAGTTGTTGGGATTGTGGAGGTTGTTGGTATCTTTGTGTGGGGTTTGTTGAAGCTGGCGCTGAAGTTGCAGCTCCTGCAGGTGAAAGCTCTGTGGGTTTCCTTGGGAGACATGGTGCAGCAGTTGTTGAGACATCTGGTGTTGAGGCGGAGGAGGGTCTTGGAGTCATAACGGAGGCAGTCCAGGGGGTGTTTTGACGGAGATCCGGGGTTCCTGGCGTGGTCGAGGCGCAGACAGGCTTGCCATGGGCGTGCCAGCAACACGGGCGCTGCGGCTGCCATTAAGAAGGGGATGGCGGCAGGGGGAACAGTGAGCTGGGAAGCAGGAGAGTGGGAAAGGTACTTTGCGTGAGGGGACAGAGGAAAGAGGGGAGAAAGGAAAAAGAAATAGAGAAAAACAAGGAATGATAGAAGAAAAAGGAAGAAAACACAAGAGTGAAAGAGTGACAGAGAGAAATAAAAGAAAAGGAAATACTTATTTGTGATGGCCACTAGACCACCAGGGATGAGGCACAGGGATGAGCTTGTGGGTGGAGGAGAGCCTCAAACTGAGAGTCAGGAGACTCTCAGTTCATCCGAGCAAAGGCAGAGGCAGCAGCAGCCAGAGGAGCTGGGGAGGGCAGCAGACACTGATCAGGAGGTCCATGCAGTTGCCCTCTCACAGCACTGCGACCGTCATTTAGAAGGGGAGGGGACAGGAGGAGCAGTGAGCTGGGAGGCGGGATGGCAGGAAAGGTGTTTCACGGGCAGGCAAAGGAGAGAGGGGCAAAATGAGAAAAAATAGAGAAAAACAAGGGATGACAGAAGAAAAAGCATAGAAAATGCAAGATTGAAAGAGCAACAGAGAGAAATAACAGAAAAGGAACTTCTTACTTGTAATGGCCACCAGACCACCAGAGATAAGGTGCAGGGAGGAGCCTATGGGTGGAGGAGGGCCTTGAACTGAGAGTCAGGAGCAAAGGCAGAGGCAGCACCAGCCAGAGGAGCTGGAGAGGGCAGCAGATCCTTCACACATTAAGTCTTACGACTACGCACTTAGGGGCAGATTCACTAAGACCTTCCATTACCCCTGAGTCAAGCAAGGCGATGCAAGGCAACACAAGCCCTTAAATGTGATTTACTAGGCCATGCAAATTCACCTTGCACAGCTTTGCATGGCTCAGTAAATGTAGATTAATGCAAGTAAGCTCAAATTACTACCTGACATTACCCTGTGTTGTGATGGCGTTCCATAGGAAGATAATGGGCATTCTCATGCATCTTTCCATGGACCTTGATCCAATCCCAGGGTTAATAAGGTGAATAAAACTGGAATTGCATCAAAATGGTTTGCCTACCCAAGTGAGGTGTAATGAGAAGATGTATCAGTATTGTTCCTCATTACTTCTTCTTTCTATTTATACTGCATTCTGAAAGAGGAAAATAGCTTAAAGGGTTGGATTTGTGCAGGAAGAGGCCCAATCGTGCACTAAACAATCCTACTCCTGATACAGGCCGCCTTGCACCATGGCGCAAGGGTTCCAGTGTCATTGCAGGGAGATGGCAGAAATGTCAGATCTTAGTAGATATGGCACATTTCAGCTCTCTCCCTATCACACAACCCAGCTCAGGAAGTTGTGCTGCTGCTTTGCATTGCATAACATTGTATCTGCCCCATGGTTCATACCTTCCTCACATACACACACATGGAATGTCAGCAGAATGATCTGTCTGCTACACATATTTCCTCTTTGAGCTATCTGAGATGATCAATTTGGAGCCTCCATCACCCCTCTCCTACTCATCAGAGCCCTAATGATCTTGAGATTCCCTTTGCTGATTGCCATGTCCCTTTGACCCCTGCATTTTTTTCCTGACTTCAGCCATCTGAGTTTCTTAATTCTTAAACTCTTTGAACCATCCTTCACGGACCACACTTATTTTTACTCATCTACTGTTAAACATATCTGTCAAGTTTCAGTCTAATACCCTCAGTTCCACCCTCAGACTACTGTGCCAGCATTAGAACACATCTTCTACACTCAGAGGTCAGTATGTAACATTACTGGTTTATTAATCACTTTGAATGGTTTGATTTGTCAGCAAATACTTACAAGTTTTATACATGGGGTGAAGCGGTGGGGGTTTCTAAGTAATAGCAATATAAGACTCATGAATAAAATCAATTTACAAAAGGGATAGCCTAATATATGTGGCCTAGACTCACATAGGTGTCCTCTGGCTCCTGGTCTTCTTCCTTCATTTCCAGGTCATTCGGTGCCTTTAGGTGTTGTTCCTTCTACTAGTCCTGTTCCAACTCCTTCTTGCCTGGGTAGTGTTATTCCCCTTATCCTTATGTTGGCCCTGGTCTAACTAGTTCTTATCACCCTGGTACAGATTTCCTGTCTTTGGGGATCCTGGTTGTAGTCCTTCTGGACCTTGGCAATCCTAGCCCTGGTCCTGGCGCTCCCTTGTGTTAGCCGTTCCTGGGCCTCCTGATAATGGCACTACTGAGACTCCTCTTGATCAAGTTAGTCTGCTTGGTCCTCACCCACCTAGTCCTCTTGTCCTCATTCTCCTAGGAGTGGAACTCCTAGTCTTCCAGGTTTAGGTCATCTTGATTCTGCTTGCTCTGGCCCTTGTCCTTGGACTCTACCTGGTACTGCCTCTTTTGGTCTTAGTTTTCCTTATTACGTCCTGGTAGTCTGGGTAGGGTCATTTTGGTCCTGATCTGCTCCCATTGGTTCTCATAGCTCTGGTTGTCTTGGTTTCCCTGATCCTTACCAGTCTAGTCCTAATAGCCCAGTTCCTAGTCCCCCTGATCCACTTGTCATTTTAGGTCTCGCTCCCTGGGTCCGGACAACCTGGTCCTTCCTGCTTATTCAGATCATTCTAGTCTACCTATTCCTCTCTTAATTGGTCCTTGATCTTAATGGTCCTTGTTGATATGACTAGTTCTCTGGGTCCTCCCCCAACATGCCATGATACTCTTGACCCTGGTCCTTCTGCTGGCTCTCACCTTGAACTAACGAGTCTTCTTTATCCTGATCCTCCCTGTTCAGGTCCTCCTTTTCTTATCTGTTTTTAGCCTTTTAGCATTGTGGTAATCCTGGCTCCTGTCATCCTGCCCTTCCTTGTCCTCCTTTTCCTTGGCCTCCTGGTCCTCTTTGTTTTGGTATGCAAGACACTGATACTCTGGTCCTCTGTGAATTGAACTTCCTTTTCTCTTTGGTTGTGGTGCCACTGGTCCTCATTGTTCTCGTCTTCTTAGCTGTTGTCCTGTTGGCTTTGGTTGCCTGCCCATCTCCTCTTTATTCTTCAGGTATTATTCTCCTAGTCTTCCTCACTCTCAGTTTGGTTTGCCTAGCAGTGTTCTTGCTATTCCTGGTTCTCATAGTCTGTGTTTTCTTCATAGTTTTGTGTCCATTAGACTTGATCTTTTTTTTCTAGTCTTCTGTGTTTGGGTCTTTGTATGCCTAATCTGCTTGATGGTCCTTCTGGCAGTCCTGGTCTGTTCTTGGTTTTATTAGTGCTGATCCTTCTAATCCTTCTTGCTCTGATCCTTGTCCTTGTGGCTCTGGTCCTCCTGGCATTCTTGATGCTGACCCCCTCATCATCCCTGCTTACTTTGGCCCTGTAGGAAAGTACCATCTTGCCTGGCATGTTACCCCCATTTTCACTGTATGTATGTTTGTTTTTGCCCTTGTGTCACTGGGATCCTGCTAGGGAGGACCCCAGTGCTCATAGTGTATGCCCTGTATGTGTTCCCTGTGTGGTGCCTAACTGTATCACTGAGGCTCTGCTAACCAGAACCTCAGTGTTTCTGCTCTCTCTGCTTTCTAAAATTGTCACTGCAGGATAGTGACTAATTTTACCAGTTCTCATTGGCACACTGGTACACCCATATAATTCCCTTGTATATGGTACTTAGGTACCCCGGGTATTGGGGTTCCAGGCGATCCCTATGGGCTGCAACATTTCTTTGCCACCCATAGGGAGCTCAGACAATTCTTACACAGGGCTGCCACTGCAGCCTTAGTGAAATAACATCCATGTTATTTCACAACCATTTTTCACTGCACATAAGTAACTTATAAGTCACCTATATGTCTAACGCTCACTTGGGGAAGGCTAGCTGCCAAGTTACTTAGTGTCTGGGCACCCTGGCTCTAGCCAAGGTGCCCCCACATCGTTCAGGGCAAATTCCCCAAACTTTGTGAGTGCGGGGACACCATTACACGCGTGCACTGCACATAGGTCACCACCTATGTGTAGCGTCACAATGGTAACTACGAACATGGCCATGTAACATGTCTAAGATCATGGAATTGTCACCCCAATACCATCCTCCTTTTCTGGCTATTTAGGGTCTCTCGTCTGGGCTGTTCCTCAGTTAACGAATGCAAGAGCTCACCAGAGTTCCTCTGCACTTCCCTCTTTGACTTCTGCCAATGATCGACCGCTGACTGCTCCAGGATGCCTGCAAAACCGCAACAAAGTAGCAAGACGACTACCAGCAACATTGTAGCGCCTCATCCTGCCGGCTTTCTCAACTGTTTCCTGGTGGTGCATGCTCTGAGGGCTGTCTGCCTCCACCCTGCACTGAAGCCAAGAAGAAATCTCCCGTTTGTCGACTGAATCTTCCCCCTGCTAACGCAGGCACCAAAAGACTGCATCACCAGTCCTTTGGGTCCCCTCTCATCCTGACGAGAGTGGTCCCTGGAACACAGGAGCTGGGTCCAAGTGTCTCCCACAGTCCAGTGGCCCTTCTGTCCAAATTTGGTGGAGGTAAGTCCTTGCCTCCCCACACCTGAGAGCAAACCTGTGTACTGCGTGATTTGCAGCTGCTCCGGCTTCTGTGCACTTCTCCAAGGATTCCTTTGTGCACAGCCTAGCCTGAGTCGCCAGCACTCTGTCCTGCAGTGCTCAACCCGCTGAGTTGGACTCCGACGTTGTGGGACCATTCTTTTGTGACTCTGAGTTCATAGAACTACCAAGTGCCTGCTCCGGTACTTCTGCAGATGCTGCCTGCTTCTGCGGGGCTCTCTGAGTTGCTGAGCACCCCCTCTGTCTCTTCCTCCAAGGGGCAACATCCTGGTCCTTCCTGGTCCCCAGCAGCACCCAAAAACCTCTACCACGACCCTTGCAGCTAGCAAGGCTTGTTTGTGGTATTTCTGCATGGAAACACTTCTGCAACATCCCGCAGGCCGTGGGACATCTTCCATCCAAAGGAGAAGTTCCTAGCCCTTTTCGTTGTTGCAGAATCTTTGGCTTCTTCCACCTGGAGGCAGCCCTTTTGCACCTTAATCCGGGGCTTCCTGGGCTTCTCCCCCCCCCCCGGACACTATTGCGACTCCTGGAATTGGTCTCCTTCTTTTTCAGGTCCTCAGGTCCAGGAATCCGTCTTCAGTGTTTTGCTGGTGCTTGTGGTTCTTGCAGAATCCCCCTATCACGACTATTGTGTATTGTATTGTATTGTAATCGTATTTATATAGCGCTTACTACCCCTGACGAGGCGTCGAAGCGCTTTTCGATGAGTAGCACGCTACTCCGGAACCCAACAAGAATTAGTGATGGATTAGTATCATTTAATAATGAGTACAGTTTTAGTATTATTATGAGTTCATTTGAGCCGCGGATATGAGAGTTTGTTAGTTAGATTGACGGGAGTAATGGAGGGGTGGAGGAGGAAAGAAATCCAGAAGTGTTAATTGGGAGTATATCCTTCATTTACTCAATCCAAAGGCTTGGGATGAATAAAGGGGGGCGGAGGGGGGAAGAGTATGTGGAAGGGTTAGGGAGAGCATAGTAGCAGGGTGAGATGAATGCAGGAGAATTTAGTAGGGTTGTGTGGGAGGTCACAGAGGTAGAGTGAGGTTTGGTGAGTTAGATGTGGAGGTGGAGGGGAGAGCTTAGGCAGAGATATTTAGGAGATGAAAGTGGTTGAAGGGATTTGGGATGAGTCAGAGTGAGAATGGAGGATAGTTTGATAGAGACATGACATAAGAGTGATGAAAAATGAGAGCAGAAATTCATTGATATCTAGTATAACAACCCAAAAACCAGGAGCCATGCAATGATCCACAAACATGCCAAGCACAGAAACAACATATACACATACATACACATATATATATATATATATATATATATATATATATATATATATATATATATATATATATATATTTATACACACACACATGAATACACACACATATGCACATACAATACATAATTAGAATCATGGGTAAAAAATACTTAGTCAGACAGGTTTAAAAGAGTGTGTGTGTATTTTATTGTTATGACAGTAGCAATACATATTTTCCAAAGAAACTATAAATAAATAGAAATATACATATAATCAGAAAAAAATATTTATCCACATAGGCATATGCAGTTCATAGTTGTTTGAAAAAGGTGGTTACGAAGGAAAGAGCCAACTCTTGAGTAGTTTTATGAAAACAAGAAAGTTATCTGTGGCTCTTATAGTTGGGGGTAATGAATTCCATAGTTTGGTTGCTTGGACGGAGAAGGATGTACCACCTATAGTCTTTTTCTTGTATGGTGGTGTTCTAAGGCGGGGTGCCAGTCTTGAGCGGAGGGTTCTTTGTTGGATGTATTTGGTAATTTTCTTTATGATAAAAAGTGGTCCTGTTCCATGTATAGCTTTGTGGGTGATACAAAGCAGTTTGAAAGTGCATCTTCTGGCAACGGGTAACCAGTGTAGTGCTCTCAAGGCAGGGGAGATGTGGGCTTGCGGCTTTATATGTAGTAGTAGCCTGGCTGCGGAATTCTGGATACGTTGTAGTTTTTTCATATCAGATAGAGATGATCCATGGTAGAGGCTATTGGCATAATCCAGTTTGGATAATACAAGTGAGATATTTTGAGTTTCTTTCTGTGGTAGTAGGTTAATTTTACTCCTACTTTCTAGGGTCTTGGGGTGGGGTATTTTGGACACCCTTACTGTTTTCTCACAGTCCCAGCGGCCCTCTACAATCTCCCATAGGTCTGGGGTCCATTTGTGATTCGCATTCCACTTTTGGAGTATATGGCTTGTGTTGCCCCTGGACCTATGTTTACCCATTGCATCCTAATGTGATTCTACATTGTTTGCACTACTTTTCTTACTGTTACTTACCTGTTTTCGGTTTGTGTACATATAATTTGTGTATATTACTTACCTCCTAAGTGAGGGTATCCACTATAAGCCAGGCCAGCATCCTACATTGGCAGTGCAGCGGTGGGATAAGTACTTGCAACTGCTTTACCACTTTGTCATTTGGTGCTTTTTATAAGAAAATCTTATACCAAATAGCTAAGGATATGTACACTTAAGCAAAACAGTTTACTTTTCTTCTCTAAAACGTTTCAAAATGTTTCTGAAAAGTTTTGAAAACTTCTAAAAGTTTTCCCAAAGTTTGAAAAAGGTTTTTCTCTGTGCTTTCTAAAGTTCTAAAACTTTTTCTCTCACTGTCCTTAAACCTTTTTCTATCATGTCTACAGTAGAGGCTACTTCCAAGGTTGTTCAGGCAACTTATGAAAGTTTAAACTACAAGAGTTCGAGGGGTCTCTGTCTGGATAGAAGTTTGAGTATAGGCAAGATTCCCACAAAAGAGTTTCTCTTTAATCTGCTCTTACAGGATGACCAGAACCAGTTTAGCCCATCTCAGGAGAGGGTAGAAACAGGGGAGGCTTCCCAGTCAGACTCAAAGGAGTTCCCTGAAGATGCTGGGGAGGGTTCTTACAAAGTCCTGCCCCCTAGCAGGCCACCTAGCGACACTGGTAGTGTTAGAGGGTCACACATTATTAGGACATCTTTCACTCCTAGAGGCCAGGTTACTAGGGTCCAGCCAGTTAGGGACAAGTCTCTCTCGGGAAATTCCCACATTTCCTGTGTGTCCAAACATTCCCAACCCTCCCATCCTGGGGATAATTTAATGGAAAGGGAAAGCTGAGGGTAGAAGAGACCAGACTGAAGATTAAACAGCAGCAGCTGGTCTTAGACAGGGAATTCCTAGACATAGAGAGGGAAAGAAAGAGATTGGGGATAGTTCCCCATGGTGGCAGTAGCAGTATTTCTGATAGCAATCCTGTTAGAGAGCAAGATTCCAGGAATCTGCATAAGATAGTCCCCCATTACAAGGAGGGTGGTGACATTAACAAGTGGTTTGCTGCACTTGAGAGGGCCTGTTTTTTCTGTTACTTGTATTTCATTGGCTGCTGTTTAAGTCAGTAAAGAAAGAGAAAGCATAATCCTCGCCTCCGTGTCCTTAATAGAATTGAAAATTCTTGACGCGATAGCTAGAATTTTTTTTATTCTATGTCAGGACCGGAGGCTCCGATTATGCTCGTTTAAAGCTGTTCCATCACCACACTGGCTACATCCAATACAGGTTTATGATAAAATTTGCAAAAAATATTTTCAGAAGACCAATCTGCAGCTTTCATTATATCTTCTAACCTAGAACCTAAGGCAAATGATTTTGAAGCCATAGCCCCTCTAGCAGAATGGGCCCCAAATACAGAGGTATCAATACCTGCTTCATTCATCAACCATCTCATCCATCTAGCTAAGGTAGCTGATGATACTGGTTTAAAAGGTTTTTGCAAGGCAATTAACAATTGACCCTTAGAATTCTGTTGAATTTCTTCTGTGACAATTTCATAATCCTTCAAACATTGAACCACACATAATTTTGAATTTTCCTTATAAACCGGATAAGATACTGACCTGCAATTCGTTTTGGTTCTTCTTGTCACTGAAAAGGAGACTCCTTCTGGTGAAAAGGTTCTACCTGCTAAATCTAAAGCCCTGACGTCCGATACTCTTTTACAAGAGACAAGGCATAAAAGCATAGTGAGCTTAGCTGAAAGCTGTTTGCGAAACAAATATCTGTTGGCAGGCCATGAATCAAGGAATTTTAATATAATATTAACATCCCATAAAACAGTATATTTTGCCTGAGGTGGTTTAGAAAGACGTTTACCCCTCAAAAACTTGCAAATTAATGGATGTTCTCCAATGGGTTTGCCTTCAACCTGCGAATGTCCTGCTGAAATGGCAGATCTAAAATTATTGACCGTCCGATAAGCCAAACCTGAGCTGGCTAGTTCTGCTAGAAAATTAACAATCATACCAATATGTGCTTCCACTGGATTGGCACCCCTTCCATCACACCAACTAGACCATCTGCGCCAGGCTGAATCATATCTCTTATGGGTACTACTGGCCCAGGCCTGATTAATGAATTCCGCAGCTTGTTGCGAAACATCTGGGGTATTCCATCTCGACCTGAAATTAACCAGACTAGAAGTGTTAACTTCCCGGACAAGATCAGAGGATATTGAAGGCCATCTGGACTCAAGAGAAGATTCGGACGAGGCGGAATCAGAAGAGGAGATGCACAAGCTAAATGTAGAGCACTGGGGAACCAAGGTTGTGCTCTCCAGAACGGAGTCACCAGAACAATCTATGTTTTCTGTCTCCGCACTTGAGCCAGAACTCTGGCAATCATCAGAAAAGGAGGAAGTGCATAGCCCCGAAACTGGGACATGTCCTGAGGAAAAGCATCCGTCTTTAGAGCATAAGGGTCTGGACGCCAACTGTAAAAAAAAAAAAATCTGGCAATTGAGACGAGAGGCAAAAATTCCACTTCCCAATTGCCCCATTCCTGTACTATCTGGGCAAAAATCAGAGGATCCAACTTCCAATCGCTGGAGTCTGATAGGTATCTGGAGTTCCAGTCTGCTATGACATTCTGGTCTCCAGGCAGATATTCCGCTATGACCACTAAACGCTGCCTTAGACAAAAATGACAGAAATCCTTGGCAATCTCCACCAGAATCCTGGACTTCGTGCCCCCTAACTTGTTGACATACCTTACTGCTGATATATTGTCCATCCGTAATAGTATGCAACAATCTGTTTTCTTCGGGGAGAGGATCTTTACAGCAAATGAGCCCGCTAGAAGCTCCAAACAATTGATGTGAAGGGATTTTTCCCATTCTGACCATCTGCCCCCCCCGTCACTAGGGAGTTGCAGCGAGCTCCCCAACCCCATCTGCTGGCATCGGATTCTATCACTACTTCCGGGCGAGAGCCAAATATCGCTCTGCCGTTCCATGCCTCCATGTGATGAAGCCACCATTGAATTTCCGATCTTACTTCGGGAGTCAGTGGTATTAGTTCTGAGTAACTCAGACCCTGTTGTAAGTGTCTGATCTTGAGCCTTTGAAGTGCTCGGTAATGTAGGGGTGCAGGAAAAATCGCCTGAATAGATGAAGCTAATAAGCCCACTATCCTGGCTATGGTCCTCAGGGATACGGTCTGGTATGTCAGTACTGACCTCAATTCCCTCTTGATGTTGCGTATCTTCTGAGAGGGAAGAAGAAGTTGGCATAAAGTGGAATTTATCTGGAAACCCAGAAACTTTACTATCTGAGAAGGATTCAACAATGACTTCTGTACATTGATCAGGAAACCTAAATCTTGTAGGAGACTGATGGTCCAATCCAAGTGCGAGATTAGGACTTGAGGAGACTGAGCCATCAGTAGAATATCGTCTAGATATATAATCAATCTGACCCCTTTGGTTCTGAGATATTCCATCACTGGTCTCAGTAACTTCGTGAAGCACCAAGGGGCTGAAGATAGGCCGAATGGGAGAGCTAGGAATTCTAGGCATTGATCCTTCCATAGAAATTGTAGAAACCTCCGGTGTGGAGGAAATATTGGAATTGATAGGTAGGCATTTTTTAGATCCAGACGCACCATCCAATCCCCTTCTAACAGGATGTCTCTTAACATGTAAATACCCTCCATCTTGAAATGCCTGTACAGGATCCACTGATTGAAATCCTTTAGGTTCAAGACTAGACGGTGACCTCCTCCCTTTTTGTCTACCACAAAAATAGGGCTGAGGAAGCCGAAAGGATGAGGGGAAGCAAATTGTACGGCTCCTTTGTCTAAGAGAGCCTGTACTTCTTTGTCTATAAAATCTTGATTTGTTTGGGAAAAACACATTTGTAAGGGGGGAGAGAGTTGTTTGGGGGTGCTGACAAACTCTAGACAAAATCCTTCTACTGTTTGAAGAATCCACGGATCTCTGGATATCCGTTTCCAATTTATTAAACAAGATGCAATTCTGCCCCCAAGTTTGACCTGAGAAAAATGAATAATGCTCACCTGAGAAACTTGAGTCTTGGATGGCTCCTTGTTGTCCCCAGCGGTGACCTCTGCGGAAGTGGGGATGACCCCCTCTGTGTCTTGTGGGGTAGAAGGTGGAGTCCTGATCTCCGTACCAACCACCTCTGCCTCTAGGATAGTAGTTTTGGGGACTGCTAAAGGAACTACGGCTGGACATACGTCCTCCGAAACGACCGGCCCTGCCAAAAAGGCCTCGTTTGAAAACCTTCTTGAGTGGCATTTGCGCTTTGTCAAGGGAAGAGAAGGTGGAGCAGAACTTAGCTAAGTCCTTGATAAATGAGTAGCCAAATAGTAGACCTTTGGCCGAAGGTCCCGCCTCTGAGGACGCAAGGTCCGATAACTTGGGATCAATGCGCATAAGCACTGATTTCCTTTGTTCTGCTGAAATGGCACAGTTAGAATTTCCTAATAGACACACAGCCCTTTGTGCCCACCCGATAAGAACATCAGTGTCTACCGGTGTACCAGATTCCTTGGCTACATATGCCAGTTCGAGGATCTTGGTTAAGGGACCGGAAAGGTCTAGTAGCTTGTCCTGGCAGCTACGCCATGAACGGTCTAAACCTTTTTTAGGATCTTTGGCGAACTTCTTCATAAAAGTGACCATGGTGGGGTCTATCTCTGGGGTCTCAGAAACTTTACCCTCCAGATCAGGTCTGGGGCATTCCGCTTTCAGACGTGATCTAACCTCTTTATCAAAACTCTTACGCAAGTTGGTTTGAACATACTGTGCTACTTCAGGAGGAGGGAGCCAATTAGAAGATCAGGGGTGAATAATTTCTCTAGGGTCAAAATCTAGGACTTGGGACGGAGGGGGCATTTTCTTACTTCTCTTACTCGGAACCAGAACATCAGAGTCATCTGAGTCGTCAGAGGAAGAGGTTTTATCAGAGGAGGAAGTAGAAATGGGAGTCCCTTTTTTCGAACTATAATTATGTTTACCACTGCGTTTTTTCCGCAGTCTCTCAAAAGCATCCGCGTGGATAGCGCTGACCTCTGCACCGGGTTCCAGATTTTTTGCTTTGTCTTTTACCTTTTTTGGCTCCTGCTGTCCCTGAGGCCAGACTTGTGATCGAGCGATATCAAATATCTGCCCAGAGAATGGGCCTAGAGCTCTCACTAGAGCATCATTGACTGATTGTTGGACCCTGGTATCAAGGGCTTCCACCAGATCAACTTCAAGTTGATTGCCCAGATCCTCTGGGGAGTATTCAGTTTCTTGTTCTTCCCATTGGGACATGATGCAAAATTGCAGTAATATCTTATGTTTAAATGAAGCTACCAAGTGGGGGAGTGCAAAAACCCCAGGTTCAGGTCAGGAAACAATTCAAAGAGCCCTTGAATTAAAGTGTGGAGGGAGCAACCTGAAGGGCCCTCTAGGCAATAACCTGTTTTAAATTTTACAACCCAGTCAGTTTTCCGTCTGCTGGGCGTCAGGGAGCCACTTATCATGCAAATAGGGAGGCTCAGACGAGCACACAACACACTCGAGCCGATCGATTTCGAAAAACGAAAGGAAATAGGCTTGAATGCGTGCGCGTGCGCGCGTTTGCGCGCTAAAAATAGAAGAAAGACCGCCCGAGGGCAGCCAGCTCCCGCTCCACAATAAAAACGGGTCACTACATTTTTTACAAAACGGCAATAATTCGAAGCGCGAAAGCGCTAAAATTAATGACAATAAAAGCGCGCTGAATCGCAACGCTTGAATAACAGCAATACACATAAAATAGCATTCAAATCACATCGATATGTCAGAGAGGAAAATAAACATGTACTTATCTGCTGCGAAGCAGCAAAGAAAGAGGTAGTGACTTTATAGGTCAAAGGACTTATAGCTAAGGACCTGGATGCTGATTGGACCATGTGACAGGATATTGGGTGTCCTGGTTATTGTAGTTTTTTCTGTTACTTGTATTTCATTGGCTGCTGTTTAAGTCAGTAAAGAAAGAGAAAGCATAATCGGAGCCTCCGGTCCTGACATAGAATTGGTCCCTCAAAGGCAGTGGGCTGCTATCTTGTGGCTATCTTTCACTGGAAAGGTTAGGGATAGACTCCTTACTGTCAGAGAAAGTGATGCCAATAATTACAAAGTTTTGAAAGATGCACTCTTGGATGGATTTGGCTTAACCACTGAACAATACAGGATTAAGGGCCAGATGTAGCAAGGGTTTTGCGAGTCGCAAACGGCAAAAATCACCGTTTGCGAGTCGCAAAAGCCTCCTTGCAATGTAGAAATGCATTTTGCGAGTCGGATCAGACTCGCAAAATGCAGTTCCGACTCGCAAATAGGAAGGGGTGTTCCCTTCCTATTTGCGACTCGCAATGCTATTCATTTTCATTTGCGTCCGCGATTGCGGTCGCACAAGAAAGCACAGTTACCATCCACTTGAAGTGGATGGTAACCCAGGCGCAAACAGGAAGGGGTCCACATGGGACCCCTTCCCCTTTGTGTCTGGCATAAAAAATGATTTTTCAGACCAGGCAGTGGTCCAATGGACCACTACCTGCCCTGAAAAATACAGAAACTAAAGGTTTCGTTTTTTTTTTTCAAAGTGCAGCTCGTTTTCCTTGAAGGAAAACGGGCTACACTTTGAAAAAAAAAGACTGCTTTATTTAAAAGCAGTCACGGACATGCTGGTCTGCTGTCTCCAGCAGGCCACCATCCCCGTGAGTGCCCTGACTCGCTATGGGGTCGCAAATTGCGACCCACCTCATTAATATTATTGAGGTGGGTCTTTGCGACCCCATAGCGACTCGCAGAAGGTGTCTGAGACACCTTTCTGCATTCCAAATTGCGAGTTGCAATTTGCGAGTCGCTGGGACTCGCAATTTGGAATCTTCCTACAAGTTCAGAGACACCAGAAAAGAGTCCTCTCAAGACTGGACAGATTTTGTTGACGGTTCAGTGAAGGCCTTGGAGGGTTGGTTACATGGCAGTAAAGTTTCTGACTATGAAAGCCTGTATAATCTGATCCTGAGTGAGCATATTCTTAACAATTTTGTGTCTGATTTGTTACACCAGTATCTGGTAGACTCTGATCTGACCTCTCGCCAAGAATTGGGAAAGAAGGCAGACAAATGGGTCAGATCAAGAGTGAACAGAAAAGTTCATATGGGAGGTGACAAGGATGGCAAGAAGAAGGATGGTAAATCTTCTGAGAAGGGTGGGGACAAAAGTAAGCATTCTGAGTCTTCATCAGGCCCACAAAAATCCTCGGGGGTGGTGGGTCCAAATCTTCTTCAAACAATCAGAAAAAGCCTTGGTGTTATTTGTGTAAAGTCAAAGGCCATTAGGCAAGTGATTCCACTTGTCCAAAGAAAAACACCAAACCACCCACCACCACAACCCCAACTGCAACATCTGGTGCCCCTAGTAATAGCAGTGGTGGTGGGAAGTCTACTACTAATAGCCAATCCAAGGGTGTAGCTGGGCTCACTATTGGCAATGTAGTTGGGGTTGGTCTTGTTAGGGAGACCACCAAGGCTGTTTTAGTCTCTGATGGTGGCATTGACTTTGACACCTTGGTTGCTTGTCCCCTTAATATGGGTAAGCACAAGCAACTACCCCTAATCAATGGTGTTGAGGTTGAGGCCTACAGGGACACAGGAGCCAGTGTAACTATGGTGATAGAAAAACTGGTCCACCCTGATCAACACCTACTTGGTCAGCAGTACCAAGTGATTGATGCTCATAACAACACTCTTAGCCACCCCTTGGCTGTTGTGAATCTCAACTGGGGGGGGGGGGTTACTGGTCCAAAGAAAGTTGTGGTAGCCACTGAATTACCTGTAGATTGCATACTAGTGAACGATTTGGAAACATCAGCTTAGGCAGAAGTGGAGTTGGAGGCTCATGCAGCACTGCTGGGCGTTCCTGAGCATATCTTTGCTCTGACAAGTGCTCAGGCCAAGAAGCAAAGAGGGCAGGGAAACTTGGATCCTGGAACAATGGACCAAGTGCTCCCAAAAATTAGGGGTAGAAAGGGTTTTATCCCTGCCCACTATCCCTCCGTCTACAGATGATTCCCCTTTTGAGAAAGAGGAATCCTCTCCCTGTGCGGAACCTACACCAGAGGAGCTGGCAACAGACACTGCTGAGTTTTTGGTTACGGGGGGGCTGTCAGGGAAGAGCTGAGTGTGGCACAGCAAACCTGTCCCACATTAGAGGGTTTGAGACAGCAAGCTGTCAAACAGCAAAATGGGGATGTCAGTGATAGCCATAGGGTTTACTGGGAAGACAACCGCTTGTACACAGAGTCAAGGGACCCTTAACCTGGAGCTGATAGGAGATTGTTCATTCCCTTGCAGTACAGAGAGTTTCTGCTTACCCTGGCTCATGCCATTCCTTTGGCTGGGCATTTGGGCCAGATGAAAACTTGGGAAAGACTTGTCCTCTTGTTTTACTGGCCTCATATGTCAGAGGACACAAAAGATTTATGTAAATCATGTGTGACCTGCCAAGCCAGTGGCAAGACTGGTGGCACTCCAAAGGCCCCTCTAATTCCACTCCCAGTGGTTGGGGTGCCCTTTGAAAGGGTAGGGGTTGACATAGTTGGCCCCCTTGACCCTCCAACAGCTTCAGGCAATAGATTTATCTTGGTGTTAGTGGACCATGCCACAAGATATCCTAAAGCCATCCCCTTAAGGACCACTACAGCTCCTGCAGTGGCAAAGGCCCTCCTGGGAATCTTTTCCAGGGTGTGTTTTCCTAAGGAAGTGGTCTCAGACAGAGGTAGCAACTTCATGTCTGCATACCTAAAAGCAATGTGGAAGGAGTGTGGTGTTACCTACAAGTTCACCACCCCTTACCATCCACAAACAAATGGTCTGGTTGAGAGGTTTAATAAAACTCTCAAAGGTATGATAATGGGACTCCCTGAAAAACTCAGAAGGAGATGGGATGTCCTGTTACCTTGCCTCCTTTTTGCTTACAGGGAGGTACCCCAGAAAGGAGTGGGCTTCAGCCCCTTTAAACTCCTCTTTGGGCACCCTGCAAGAGGTCCACTTGCTCTTGTGAAGGAGGGTTGGGAACAACCTTTAAAAGCTCCTAAATAGGACATAGTAGACTATGTACTTGGCCTAAGATCCAGAATGGCTGAGTATATGAAAAAGGCCAGTAAAAACCTTCAGGCCAGGCAGGAACTGCAAAAGCAATGGCATCACCAGAAGGCTGTCCTGACTCAGTACCACCCAGGACAGAAGGTGTGGGTATTGAAGCCTGTGGCCCCAAGAGCACTCCAGGACAAATGGAGTGGACCCCCATCTAATTGTTGAAAAGAAGGGTGAGGTTACCTATTTGGCAGATGTAGGCACTGCCAGGAGTCCCCTTAAGGTGATTCATGTCAACCGCCTGAAACCCTTCTATGACAGGGCTGATCTCACCCTGCTCATGGCAACAGATGAGGGACAGATAGAATAGAGTGACCCTCTCCCTCATCTCTTTTCCACCACTGAAGCTGATGCCTTAGTAGAGGGAGCAGGCTTAGCAGATTGTCTGACAGCAGAACAGAAAGACAACTGCATCAATCTCTTAAGTCAGTTTTCAGACCTCTTTTCACTTATACCAGGTACAACATCCTGGTGTGAACATACAATTGACACTGGAGACAGCCTGCCTGTCAAAAGTAAAATTTATATGAAGCCTGACCACGTCAGAGACCCCATTAAACAAGAGGTGCAGAAACTGTTGGACTTAGGGGTGATTGAACCTTCTGAAAGCCCCTGGGCTAGCCCAGTTGTGCTTGTACCAAAACCTCACACCAAATATGGAAAGAGGGAAATTATTTTTTTTGTAGATTACAGAGGGCTCAATCAGGTAACCAAAACTGATGCTCACCCTATACTGGTTGGTGAACACAGTCCTGCAAGGGTTAGAAGCTTTCAGTGTAGCATATCTAGATGATATTGCTGTCTTTAGCTCAACCTGGGATGATCACCTGGTCCACCTATGAAAAGTTTTGGAGGCCCTGCAAAAGGCAGGCCTCACTATCAAGGCCTCAAAGTGCCAGATAGGGCAGGGGACAGTAGTTTATCTGGGCCACCTGTTGGTGGAGAACAGATTGCACCACTACAGGGGAAAATCCAAACTATCATAGATTGGGTCCCCCCTACAACTCAGACCCAGATGAGAGCCTTTTATAGGCCTCACAGGGCACTATAGGAGATTCATAAAGAATTATGGCTCCATAGCAGCCCCTCTTAATGATCTCACTAGCAAGAAAATGCCTAAGAAGGTATTGTGGACAGCCAGCTGTCAGAAAGCTTTTGAGGAGCTCAAACAGGCCATGTGCTCTGCACCTGTCCCTAAAAAGCCCTTGTTTCTCCAAGAAATTAATTGTTCAAACTGATGCATCTGAATTAGGGGTAGGGGCAGTAATATCACAACTGAATTCTGAGGGCCAGGATCAACTAGTTTCTTTTATCAGCAGAAGGTTGACCCCTGGAGAAAAGCGTTGGTCTGCCATAGAGAAGGAGGCCGTTGCTGTGGTCTGGGCACTGAAGAAGTTGAGACCATACCTGTTTGGTACTCACTTTATTGTTCAAACAGACCACAAACCTCTACTTTGGCTAAAATAAATGACAGGTGAAAACCCTAAATTGTTGAGGTGGTCCATACCCCTACAGGGAATGGACTATACAGTGGAACATAGACCTGAGAGCACCCACTCCAATGCAGATGGACTCTCCAGATATTTCCACTTAGACAATGTTCCAGGAGGTCCCTATGGGCTGCAGCATTTCTTTTGCCACCCATAGGGAGCTCAGACAATTCTTACACAGAACTGCCACTGCAGCCTGAGTGAAATAACGTCCACGTTATTTCACAGCCATTTTTCACTGCACATAAATAACTTATAAGTCACCTATAAGTCTAACCCTCACTTGGTGAAGGTTAGGTGCCAAGTTACTTAGTGTGTGGGCACCCTGGCACTAGACAAGGTGCCCCCACATCGTTCAGGGCAAATTCCCCGAACGTTGTTAGTGCGGGGACACCATTACACGCGTATACTGCACATAGGTCACTACCTATGTGTAGCCTCACAATGGTAACTCCGAACATAAGTATGTAACATGTCTAAGATCATGGAATTGTCACAGCAATACCATTCTGGTATTGGGAGGACAATTCCATGATCCCCCGGGTCGATAGCACTGAACCCGGATACTGCCAAACTGCCTTTCTGGGGTTTCCACTGCAGCTGCTGCTGCTGCCATCCCCTCAGACAGGATTCTGCGCTCCTGGGGTCTGGGCAGCCCAGTCCCAGGAAGGCAGAAGAAAGGATTTCCTCTGAGAGAGGGTGTTACACCCTCTCCCTTTTGAAATAGGTGTGAAGGTCTGGGGAGGTGTAGCCTCCCCCAGCCTCTGGAAATGCTTTGATGGGCACAGATGGTGCACATCTCTGCATAAACCAGTCTACACTGGTTCAGGGACCCCCAGCCCTGCTCTGGTGCGAAACTGGGCAAAGGAAAAGGGAGTGACCACTCCCCTGACCAGTACCTCCCAGGGGAGGTGCCCAGAGCTCCTCCAGTGTGTCCCAGGTCTCAGCCATCTTGGATTCAGAGGTGTTGGGGGCACACTGGACGGCTCTGAGTGGCCAGTGCCAGCAGGTGACATCAGAGACCCCTCCTGATAGGTTCTTACCTCTCTTGGTAGCCAAACCTCCTTTCTTGGTAGCCAAACCTCCTTTTCTGGCTATTTAGGGTCTCTCCTCTGGGCTGTTCCTCAGATAACGAATGCAAGAGCTCACCTGATTTCCCTCTTTGACTTCTGCCAAGGATCGACCGCTGACTGCTCCAGGACGCCTGCAAAACCACAACAAAGTAGCAAGACGACTACCAGCAACATTGTAGCACCTCATCCTGCCGGCTTTCTCAATAGTTTCCTGGTGGTCCATGTTCTGAGGGCCGTCTGCTTTCACCCTGCACTTGAGGCCAAGTTGAGATCTCCAGTGGGTCGACGGAATCTTCCCCCTGCTAACGCAGGCACCAAAAGACTGCATCGCCGGTCCTCTGGGTCCCCTCTCATCCTGACGAGCGTGGTCCCTGGAACACAGGAGCTGGGTCCAAGTGTCTCCCATAGTCCCGTGGCCCTTCTGTCCAAATTTGGTGGAGGTAAGTCCTTGACTCCCCACGCCAGACAGCAAACCTGTGTACTGCGTGATTTGCAGCTGCTCCAGCTTCTGTGCACTTCTCCAAGGATTCCTTTGTGCACAGCCTAGCCTGGGTCCCCAGCACTCCGTCCTGCAGTGCTCAACCTGCTGAGTTGGACTCCGACATCGTGGGACCCTCCTTTTGTGACTCTGAGTTCACAGAACTACCAAGTGCCTGCTCCGGTACTTCTGCGGGTGCTGCCTGCTTCTACGGGGGCTCTCTGAGTTGCTGAGCACCCCCTCTGTCTCCTCCTCCAAGGGGCGACATCCTGGTCCTTCCTGGTCCCCAGCAGCACCCAAAAACCTCTACCGAGACCCTTGCAGCTAGTAAGGCTTGTTTGTGGTATTTCTGCGTGGAAACACTTCTGCAACATCCAGCACGCCGTGGGACATCTTCCATCCAAAGGAGAAGTTCCTAGCCCTTTTCGTTGTTGCAGAATCTCTGGCTTCTTCCACCCTGAGGCAGCCCTCTTTCACCTTCATCCGGGGTTTCCTGGGCTCCGGCCCCCCCTGGACACTATCGCAACTCTTGGACTTGGTCTCCTTCCTTTTCAGGTCCTCAGGTCTAGGAATCCATCTTCAGTGTTTTGCTGGTGCTTGTGGTTCTTGCAGAATCCCCCTATCATGACAATTGTGTCTTTCTGGGGTAGTAGGGTAACTTTACTCCTTCTTTTTAGGGTCTTGGGGGTAGGGTATTTTGGACACCCTTACTGTTTTCTCACAGTCCCAGTGACCCTCTACAATCTCCCATAGGTCTGGGGTACATTCGTGATTCGCATTCCACTTTTGGACTATGTGGTTTGTGTTGTCCCTGCACCTATGTTCACCTATAGCATCCTATTGTGATTCTACATTGTTTGCACTACTTTTCTTACAGTTACTTACCTGTTTTGGGTTTGTGTACATATAATTTGTGTATATTACTTACCTCCTAAGTGAGGGTATCCTCTGAGATACTTTTGGCATATTGTCACTAAAATAAAGTACCTTTATTTTAGTAACTCTGAGTATTGTGTTTTCTCATGATATTGTGCTTTATGATATAAGTGGTATAGTAGGAGCTTTGCATGTCTCCTAGTTCAGCCTAAGCTGCTTTGCCATAGCTACCTTCTATCAGCCTAACCTGCTAGAAACTCCTTTATTCTACTAATAAGGGTTAACTGGACCTGGCACAGGGTATAAGTACCACAAGGTACCCACTATAAGCCAGGCCAGCCTCCTACAGGCCCCCAGTCTCATTGTCCTTGATCTTGTCTTCCTGGATCTGGCCTTGATCCTCTTGGCCCTGGACTTCCTGCTGCTTGTCTTTCAGCTCCTAGACAAACTCAAAATTGTTTTCCTTTGTTCGGTCATTCTGGGTCATCTAAGATCTGGCTATCCTGTTTCTTATCTTCCCGGCCATCATGTTCCTACGTCTGTGGCCTGGACCTTCAGCTTGTGATAATTCTGTTTATGATGTCCATGGTCCTGATCTTCCTTTTCCTCCTCACCCTGGGCCTGGTATCCAGGGTCCCAATCCTCTTTGCCCTGATCTTCCAGGTCCCTTTAGTCCTTTGATTCCTAGCACTCACAGGAACGTTTCTTTTTACTGTGGCTCCTTGTGTTCTTGGTCTCAGCTACCTGCCACTCCTGGACAAGGTCATGCGTTTCTCCTTTTTCATACTCCTTGTTCTTTTGAAGATTCTGTGCCCATTGTCCCTGATCCTCTTGGTACTGTTCATTATAGTTTGGGTTCTCATGAATCTAGTTCTCCTGGACCTGATTAACTATATTAGGGCCTGATTTAGATCTCATCGGAGGGGTTACCCCACTGCAATGGTGATGAGCATCCCATCCGCAAAAATCTAAATACCATGGTATTTAGATTTCAGTGGATGGGATAAACGTTCTTGTTGCAATTGAGTAACCCCTGCACCAAGATCGAAATCAGGCCCCTAGTCTCTGTCTCCCTGGTCCTAGATGTCCTGGTCCTTTGTGTCCTATTGTTCATGTTATCATAAAGTTTGCCTTTTGGCTAATATAGCCATTCCTGGCCCACCTGGCCCTATTCCTCTGTGGTCGTCTTGGCCCCAGTCACCTTGTCCTATCCTCACCATCAGCCTCCTAGCCCACGTAACTGAAGTCCTTGTCCATCTTGCTTCTCGTGTTTTGTCATTCATTTTCCCTTGCTATGGGTTGTTCTTGTACTCCTGTTTTTTTTCCTTGTCCAATTAGCCCTACTGGTACTACAGTCAGTGCCCCATGTCCTATTGATTAATGTTCTCCTTGTCCAAGTCTTCTTGAGCCTGGTCATTTTGGTCCAGGTCCTCCTGCCAACCACTGTCTGTTTGGTCTTCCAGAAGCTGGTTGGCTTTGTTACCTCATATCCTCCTCACCCTGGTCCTGCTACTTGTAATTATTGCTCTGCCCCCCTTGACAATCAGAGCCCTGGTCCCTAGGCATGACCTTCATGACTCTCTTTGCCCTGCGTACGGCCCCAATATCAAGATTCTTTTAGTTTACCTAGTTGTCTTGTTCTAGTCTTTTGGGTGCCATTGTTGAAGTCTTCCTCGATCTTCCTAATCCCTTTTCTGCTTATCCTAGTACCCTATACGTATTGGCTAATGCATTTCAGGTCCTGATCTTTTTAGTCCTCTTCAAGCTCATTCTGTTCCTCCTAGCCCTTATCTTCCTGCTCCTTGCCCATATGGCTCTGCAATATCTTGTCCTACCTAGTCCTGATGTTCTTTGACTGCTGGTTCATGCACATCTAAGAATGTCCTGGCCCTATAGTTCCTGGTCATGGTGTAACTAGTCAACATTCTTAAGTACTCCTGCCCCTAGTCATTTTAAATGCATGTTCTCCTGTTTCACAGGTTCCCCGGTCTTGGATCTTTCAGCCCTTTATACCCTAATTCTTAGTTTATCTAGCCCCCTAGGTTGTTTGTTGCTACTCTTAATGATCCTGGTCTTTTTGGTCCATGTAGTCCTGATTTTATTTCTAATACTGCTTTGCCTAGCCCTCACGTATTGGATCTTCTGATACCAGTTCCACTGGCCATGATTTTCCTAGCCCTTCTAGTCCACAGCCTTCCTGATCCATCGGTTACTACTAGTTCTCCTGATGTCCTAGTTTTCCTACTTTTCTTGTTTTTATCCATGTGAAAATGGGTCCCTCTATCAAGGTCATCCTAGTAATTGTCCTATTAGGTTTAGTCTTCCTCAACCCCCTGGCACTTATTCTCTTAGCAGCTAGTTCATGTATTTCTTGTCACCCTGGCTTAGGATCCTGGCCCTCATGGCTCTGGTCATTCTGGCCCTCCTAGAGGTCCATCTCTTCATCCCTATTCTCCTCCACTGTATGAATATCCTCCTGCACTTTAGACTTATTCTCCTACTTTTCACCCTCCTCCTCCTAATGTTTCATTCACCAGCACCTCGTCTACAGTGACATTAGTCAGGTACAGCCATTATGACTGTCACACAGATTTGTCCTCATTTTTTTGTTTTGAGCTTCCAGATTTCTTTTGCTGAGACAGCACTGTTAAGTATAGAAATGAGGGTCGGGTAGAGACAGGACCTTTCCCACTTAAAACACTGCATATTAAAAATCAAAACTACCATTCCCAAGATTCATTGCACATGCAAATAAAGTATTAGTGCAACTGAATGTGAACTCTTCCTTGGAATTACCATATGTATTATTTACCTGTCTCCTACTTCTCCATTCCACAGAATCCCT
Organism: Pleurodeles waltl; assembly: GCF_031143425.1. Taxonomy (NCBI): domain Eukaryota; kingdom Metazoa; phylum Chordata; class Amphibia; order Caudata; family Salamandridae; genus Pleurodeles; species Pleurodeles waltl. The sequence continues at coordinate 386,881,522 of NC_090447.1, read as the reverse complement.
ATAACCGTGTCTTACTCAATTTACCTCTTGAATGTGCCCCAAACACCAGTTACATACTATGCGTGTCTCTGCCTTGTTTGCTGCTGGTTGTTTACTACTCCGGTGTTGCCAGATTTGAAATACTGAGCAAGCACAACACCCCCCTTAATCAGAAGCCAAAAAAGGCCAGCCCAAAAAAACTACTAAAAGGAGCATCATGAACATTAAAAAGCAATGTATTCCCATGAGTGAATAAAGAATTTATGAAACATGCTTTAAAACCATACTCTGTATTCTTTGCTGACAGGCTAAATACTCCCTGACTGGAGTACAAAATATCTGTGTGCTGTACGCTGAACCTTCCATTTGATTTCTACATGTCTTATTTGAATATTAAAATAACATCAATATGTTTATTCAAAATTGATTTTTTGTTTTTTAAAATCTGTAAACAGCATAGCTTAATTCATGCACTTGCCCTTTTACAAACTATTGTACATTAGAAAAATGTATTTTCAAATGCTTCACACATGTTACATCCCCATTAGAAAATGTCCCCTTTTTTCTTTATGGGCTCCTAAATAAAGACCTCCTTCATACTATGTATCCAGCTGTGAGTCAAATTGTACATTATCTGGCCGCTGAGTAAATAGCAGAGATGTTGTACTATTTTGCCGGTGACCAGGTAATTAGACAGTTCCTTGTCCCTGACATACGATCGAATGCTGTGTACAGAAGACGTTAAGACAAAGATCGTCATAAATTTCCTAAAATACAGTTTTATGAAGAAGGGTTCAGTAAAAATGGGAACTGGAGTAAAAACTAGCAAGTGAATTAGGTTACAGAAATCTGTTTTCTGTGTCTCATGAAACAAATACAGAAACACCCATCCAAGTTGGAAGGGTATGATACACAACAAAGAAAAAGAAAGCAAATAATAAAGAACCGGGAGGAGAGAAAGGAATGGTCAGGGAACATAAGCAAATGGTTATGGGGAGGTAAAAAAAATTACAGTTTGAAAAACAAGGGAAAAAATCACAGCATCAAAAAGCAGGAGGCAGGTTTGAGGTTTAAATGAAGACGGGGTCTGCATGTGTGGGTGTGTGTGTGTGTGCTCATATATATATATATATATATATATATATATACAGTATATATATATATATATATATATATATATATGATATAGATGGCCAGTCGAAGGCTCAGGCCGAAACGCGTTGCCCTATTTGTCTGGATACCACTTTGCACTTTGTACTTCACATGAAATAAGAAATAAAATAATAAAATTACCTTTCGGGATGATGGATGGTGCAGGCGTCATTCGTGCCACGAGAAGCTGGTAAATATTGCCTCTCGAATGCTGTGTAATGATTTATGTCTGAATGTATATATAAATATATATATACCTATATATCTCTCTCTATATATATACATATATATATATATGTATGTATATATACATATATATATATATATATATATATATATATATATATATATATATATAAAACAAAATGTGAAAAATCTGAGAGGGTGAGAAGATATTAGCTATGAAAACAATAAAAACACAGTAAGACGGAAAGAAATCTGTTAAAAACAAGCTCAGTGATTGTGAGAAAATCATAATTTTGGCCCTGATAACCTGCTTTTTTTCACGGATACTGTGGGTACTGACTCTGCTAACCAGGCCCAAGACCAGTGCTCTGTTTAAAAGGTATATGCTAATTAGGTGTAAATATAATTGGCTATTACAATCTACCTGTAAGTCCCTAGTATATGGTTGTGTAGGTTTATGGACCCCAGCGGCGTTAGCTGACCCATGGATGCACTGCTGTGGTGTCTGGTGTCACTTTAAAATGAATCGTGCCTTGCTGGGCTGAGAGAAAGAAAACATCTAACGGGAGGAGATCTGCAACCGCAGATGGCAGAGCAGGAAGGCAGCTGGGCTCAGTAGGAGGTTTCGGTCAACTCCTGGAAGTCTTGTGGAAGGATTAAAACTCAGGAGCTTCAGCAGAATGAACCAGAAATTCAGGCCGGATTGCTGTTAGGCAGTAGAAAGAAAGGTTTGACATGTGATCTTTAGGAATTCACATCTCTGGTTCCCTACATTGGATTTTTCTTGTTTTAGTATCATTTGAAAGATAAAGATATTTCCTATGTTCATAAATTGGTGTTGGATTTTTTTGTGTGTTTTATCTATTTACTTTTTTGTTGATATTAAATTACATACCTGTCTCGTAAGTTATGTCCAACTGATCATGGGAGAATCTACCAAGGGGTGACCAAGGATTAATTTATTGAGACCTTGACTGTACCTTTTTTGAGGCCATACACACGGTGACTGTCAGTCTGCCACAGCCTTGGTGGTCCGACCAAAACATTGTGATGGGTTAGATGGCGGTGCAAGTTGTGGTCAACTATGGTGGTGCCGCGTTCGGCACTACTGTGCTGATTTTGCCTTTCTGCCGGCTTTTCCATGGTGGGGACCCTGCCAAGGAAATGCCTGTGGAATGGCAGGGATGAGGCCAGGGGGTCCCTGCACTGCCCGTGCTGTTGTTGGAGAATTTATCTTCACAGACACCAGCATAATACCATGCCAACCACACCAACTCCATATGCATAACTGTCTGAGTTGGCCAGCTGGTTCTCCATTATAGGGAGGGGTGACATCTGGGCTATTGTGAAAGGGCAAATGATCAATAGAGGGTCTGTTTCTCACCAGGGCTGTTTTCTTTCTCCGATGAATGAGAGATGACTAGAGATGCACCTTACTGGGAGGAGTGTGTAGGAGATTGTATGGAATTACCTGTTAGTTAAGGGCTGTGTAGAGGTGATTCTTGTGAGGGCAGCAGTAGAATCTGTGGCTGCTTATCAAATGGTTAGGGACTGAAAAGCTCAAAACTGAATTTGGAGGAAGACAGCTGCCTGGCTCTGAATTTGTCTTCTTGGAGATATTCTGTGTGGGGCAACAATAGTCTACTCCTCGTCCAAGTCTTTCTCCTTTGTGACCAACTTCTGTTCCTCTTCTTTTTGAGCAGTGTTTGCTGCTGAGATAGTTGACAGGAGAAAGTGTGGATAGATCATGTATAGCCCACCATCCTCTACTTGTGGATAGTTCCACATCATTGTCTGATGCAATGTCCTCAGAAGAAGTTGCACACAGTTAAAGTACATCAAATACATTTTTGTGTGTAAGGTTATACACACTTCTTTAATTGACATTGTTTTAAAAAATAATAATAATAAATGTGGTACCATGTGAACATAAAGAATCATAAAAATGTAAGGGCTAATATATACATGTAATTATGTATCTCAACAATGAACAACTCATCTGCTAAAGCAACAGATATTTTATTTCTGTTAGAAATCTGTGATGCCAACTGCTGAACCAGTGTCCTTATAGTTCATGTTGGAAAGGTATCTACGGATCCAATAGCTACAGAGAGAAGATTTCTGTTAACTGAATTTTGAAAACTGCAAACATTATCTTGACCACAAATGCTGTCACATTGGAGATGAAGGCAAGAAAAGAAACAAATATTTATCAGTAAAAAGTTTCACTTTTTTATAAAAATATGACAAATAGGAAAGTGAAATCATTAAGATAAGATATTTCCAGACTTACCTGACTGCTGGATGGTACAGGGCCCAATTGATTCTATCAGGATGTTCTCTGATGTCCTTCATATTCATGCTAGGAAGGTGGACACCAGATGCTGTTGAATGACAGAGGTTGATGGGAAACGAGAGACTTACGTAGGGGAGTAAACCATTCTATGTCAAACATGATGCTGATATTTCTGTGGTTTCTATTCGAAGTTTTGGGTTCACAAAAAGTTGTCTCTGACAAGTTAAGAGAAGGCATAGCAGATATTGTAGTGCTTCCTATACAATACCAATGGCCTCATTACAAGTTTCTAACAGGGAGGCCGCCACCACCATGGCGGTGGCATCCCTCCAACCTTATAACAATTTTTCCACCAGTCTGACCGGACTCACCGGTGGGAACATTGTAATAGAGTGTTTCCATTGGTCAGACCGGTGGGAACAGTGCTAAAAGATAGCACTTAGCTCCCTTAAAGGAGCTGATTGCTACTTCATAGCACGGGGGGCAACCAGCACTCTGGGAATGCACACTGTCTGCAAAGCTGACAGTGTGCATTCCGATGGTGCTAGGTAGGGGTGCCCCTGCACTGCCCATATCAAGGGCATGGGCAGTGCAGGGGGCTCACTGCACTTGCTCTCTGCCACCCTTTTCATGGTGGGGAAACCACCATGAAAAAGCTGGTGGAAACCAATATTCTAATCAGCCAGGAGGGGCTGAGTTCAGCACTGCCATGGGTGACTGAAACAAAGACCACCTTCACCATGTTAGGATCTTTGAACCTGGCTGGGACTCCGGTCTTTAGGCAGGTCCGCCCTCCAAACTTGTAATGTGGTGGTCCGACCATCACGGTGAGGTTAGCGGTCCTAGAACTGCCACACTTGAATGAGACCCCACGTTTAAGGGCAGTTTTATCAGACAAAATATAATTTATTACAAAATTGCATTATCTATTGACCTGTGTGCAAATGGCGATATGTAACAATGGACATACAGCTACTGTATCAGTAACAGATAAAAAAGTTAGACACAAATTTGGTGTTTGGACAAAATATTGAATAAGAAATATAGGCGGTCATTACAACATTGGAGGTAAAAGCCGCTTACTGCCGTGCAGAAGACCGCCAACAAACCGCTGCAGCAGCGGAATTCCGCCACAGCTATTATGACCCACATTTCGGAACCCGCCAAAATTCAGACTCCCACACAAGTCCGCCACACAGAAGGTCAGTGATAAACTGGCGATAACAAAACCTCCACCGCCACGCCAACAGAAATACGCCCACACTATCACGACACACGAATCCACGCAGCGGTCTTTCAACCGCGGTATTCCATTGGCGGTACATACCGCTGCGCTCAAAATACACACTCTTCTACAAAACATCCCCACATTGGACGATTCAAAATACACACACCTGAGACACATACACACAACACTCCCACACACCCATTACAATATAAAACACACACCCACATCACCCACAAACCCCCACGACAACAAATTCAGAAAGAAGGCCAGAGAGAGACACCACCAGCAAGTACAACAGCATCTGCAGGCACATAACACCATCACCCACACAACTTCCACGCACCTCACACAACACACCACTACATATCACTACACTTATCACCACACACTCCACCCCACACATCACCTACACAACCCCATGGCACGTCAAAGACACCCCAGGTTCTCGGAGGAGGAGCTCAGGGTCATGATGGAGGAAATCGTACGGGCACCACCAGCACAAGCACCGCTGGGCCATGAAGGACTGCCAGCACAAGCACCGCTGAACAGGGCACCGCCAGCACAAGCACCGCTGGGCCATGAAGGACCGCCAGCACAAGCACCGCTGGGCCATGAAGGACCGCCAACTCAAGCACCGCTGAACACGGCACCGCCAGCACAAGCACCGCTGGGCTATGAAGGACCGCCAGCCCAAGCCCTGCTGGGCCATGAAGGACCACCAACTCAAGCACCGCTAGGCCATGAGCGGCAACTGGGTCAGTCACGGGGTGAGTGATGCACTCTCGGCACCAGTCCCCTTCCAGAACCAGTGGAGAGATCTATCCACTACCTCTGTCCTTCACAGGATGAAGCACTCTGGGCACCAGTCCCCCTCCAGAACCAGTGGAGAGATCCATCCACTACCTCTGTCCTTCACAGGATGAAGCACTCTGGGCACCAGTCCCCCTCCAGAACCAGTGGAGAGATCCATCCACTACCTCTGTCCTTCACAGGATGAAACACTCTGGGCACCAGTCCCCCTCCAGAACCAGTCGAGACTGTTATCCACTTGAGAGACTGTGGCTTTGCACTCCCCAGGATATGGCAGTGGGCAACCCACCCACTGTAGAGACTTGAGAGACTGTGGCTTTGCACTCCCTAGGATTGAACAGTGGGCAACCCACCCACTGTAGAGACTTGAGAGACTGTGGCTTTGCACTCCCCAGGATTGAACAGTGGGCAACCCACCCACTGTAGAGACTTGAGAGACTGTGGCTTTGCACTCCTAAGGATTGAATAGTGGGCAAACCACCCACTGTAGAGACTTGAGAGACTGTGGCTTTGCACTCCCCAGGACTGAACAGTGGGCAACCCACCCACTGTAGAGACTTGAGAGACTGTGGCTTTGCACTCCCCAGGATTGAATAGTGGGCAAACCACCCACTGTAGAGACTTGAGAGACTGTGGCTTTGCACTCCCCAGGATTGAACAGTGGGCATTGAGCCCCCTCGTGGATCTGGCGTCGAACACTCATCCGGCTGAGGTGCCCTCCCTTCCCTTCCCCCTGAGGTGCCTGTTGTATTTCTATCTGATGCCCCTGCAGTGTTCTCTCTGTTTTGAGCGGGTATCGAGTGTGGGCCACGCCCATGCATTTTGGACCCAGTAGTCCACGGACTATAAATGGTGCAATACCTGGACTTGTATTATTGGTGTATATATTTGTTTATGGAGTATATATATTTGGAGTCCTGGATTTTAATAGATTACAATTGTTACAATCATTTCCTTTTGTCATTGCATTCTTCCAGGGGGCTTGCAGTGTGTAACTGTAATGTATCAACATGTATTAGTGTGTGTGTTGTAGTGGGTGGGGGTGGGGGTGTTTTGTGTGTGTGTGTGTCCCTGTTTTTTGCCTCCCCTACCCTGTGTCGTAAGTGCAGTACTCACCATGGTCTTCGCCGCCGGCGTTCGTGCTCCTGGTAGAGGAGCAGGAAGACTATCGCAGGTAGAATTTGGAGTTCCGGTTCCATGGTGTCCTCTTTCCTCGTGGGGTATGTAGAGGTGAGCGTTTTTCCTTCGGGATTTCTGTTTCCGCCGTGTTTTTATCTGCGGTGAATCCGCCACGGAAAAGGTGGCGGAATGACCTGTCATAATAGTGTGGGCGGTACATTGTCTTCCACCTGTCTGTTGGCGGTGACCGCCGCGCTGTTTGTTTGTACTGCTGTGGCGGTCGGAGTGTTAAAGTGGCTGTCTTTGTTGGCGGTTTACGCCACGGTCGTAATTGCAATTGTTTTACCGCCGGCCTCTTGGCAGTCTTACTGCTGCATTAACACCGTCCGCCAGGGTTGTAATGACCACCATAGTGTCAAGAACATTGGGTGTTAAAAGTATCGTGCACAATAATATTGAACGTAACCATGTATATTTTATTGTAGTTCATTTGAGTTTATGTGTCTATTGATTTTTTAATTTATGTATTTAGTAAGATAATTTGTTCGGACATTTTTGAAAGTTTTATTTTTAGCTGTATTGATGTGCAAAAATAATGTTGTATAATTTGTTTTTAGTAGTGGGATTTTGCATTTTTATGGGATAAGGATGGGGAGATATTTATTTAAAAAGTTAATATTTTAGTTTATATCTAATGTTAATTTGTGTATTGATGTGCACTTTAATAATCAAATAATAAGAAAAGTATTTTATTAAATTCATAGTTTTTATAAATACTAATTCTATTTATTTTAATTTATTGATAAATTATATTTAAAAAATGTATTTAATAGTAAATATAAAATAGTTTCTTTAACTATAGACATTTTAGAAAAAAATAACATTTATTACAAGTAAATCTACTACTTTAAGCATTTTGTATATGCAGTTGTATTGCATATTTTAAATGCAATAATGTGTTTAAGAATGCATTTCTATTGGCAATGTTATAAATTTTTTAATTTGTCGAAAATTATAATATCATTTTTAATACGTTTTTGGAATTTGTTAATATTTAAATCTATTAAAATATACTCAGAATTACATATAATTAGTTTGTGAAAACATAATAAATATAGTATTTATGAAATACTAATTGAGAATTATTTGTATAGTTATTTCTAGGTTTATTTTTTGCATGTTAATAATGAAACTTATGTTATTTATATTGTTGGAGTAAGTCCTGTTGTTGGAAATATATATTCTAAAATATGTGAATTTGAATGTAATATAACTTATATATATAAGCTAGAAACTAAGGGCCAGATGTAGCAAAGGTTTTTACCCATTCTGTGTCTATGGGAAAAAGTGTTCGTACATATGGCCCTAAGTGCCTCATTACGAGTTTGGCAGTCCTACTTGTGGGACTTCCAATCTCACGGGGAGGACGTCACAACCATGGCAGTGGCACCCCCACCCCACTGAGTGGGCATTGCATTAGTGATGGGCAGGGGGACCCCTGCACTGCCCTTGGCGTACGATGGGCAGTGCATGGGCTGCGATGTGGCTCCCGACACTGGCTTTCCACCAGCCTTTTCATGGCGGGGTCCCCACCATGAAAAGGCTGGCTTTTCAAGAGGGGTTGTAATCAGCCAGGCAGTGCTTGGTTAACTGCCGCCCTGGCTCAGTACAACCCCAAACACCGCCACCAAATTGAGAACTATGTTATTGGCAGGGACAGCGGTCCTTAGGGGAGCCCTCCTGCCAAAGGTGTAATTCGGTGGTCAGACCACCTGGAGTGCGGCGGTCCAACCGCTACCACAGGGCTGGCGGTCCTAGGACCACCAGCCTAGTAATGAGGCCATTCATTTTTTATGTTTTTTTATATATTCAGTGATTTTCAAACTTGCATTATAAATTTATTTGCATTGTTATGTTTCAAAATTTAGGAACTTAAGAAATAATAAAAAATATACTATTTTTAAATAGTGATTAACATTATTTTATATGTTAATGTTTAATTTTAAATAAAAAAAAGGTTTTTAGTTTGACTTAATGTGTCTTCTAAGTACTTTTTATTTTATTTCACTCATAAAAAATTATGTGTGATTATGGAGTATTGATTGTGTATATTTAACATTTTAGGAGCTTATTACTAGTTTGGCAGTTGGACGAGCCGACCTCCAAACTCACGGGGATGAGACGCCCATTAACGCAGCTGCCTCACTCCCCACCGTATTACGATGACGGTATTATGATGCTCCTCCCTGTCAGCCCGGTGGGAACAGTGGTACGGCATTGGTCTCGGGTCACTTAAGGGTCCTGAGAAAGGGGGCCCCTGCACCGCCTTTGCCATGTGCATGGGCAGTGCTGGAGCCCACCTGTGGCTCTATGCAGAGCCTTTCTGACAGTCTTTCCATGGCGGTTGAACCTCCCTGGAAAGGCTGATGGAAAGGGAACTCCTGGTCAGCACGGCAGTGCTGAACTCAGCATGAATCCAACCGCCGTCAGTCCGTCGGGAACCATGTTCTTGGTGGGGACGGTGGTCCACCCCATAGGATCAGAATGTGGGGGTTGGACCTCCTGGAGTGCAGTGGGCTGACCACCACAGTGAGTCTGGTGGTCCTTGGGGCTAGATTTAAGAAAAGTGGCTCTACAGTACATGTATCATCACTTTTCTTGCGGTCCCCTGCTTCCTCCTACCGCCACCATGTGTGCGCCACATTTAATTTAAAATGCAGTGCACCATGGCGCAGAGCAGGGGGCAATAACATCATAATTTCTGATGCTATTGATGTACTGTATATTTTGGTGCTAACCCTGAACAGTACATAGGGGCCCACTTTTAACGCTTACTCTGAGCACTTTAGTATTCAACACTTTCTCCACAATGGGTTACATTTGAGTGATGAGTAAATGTCACCCCCTTTAGTGTCTAATTGGTTTAATTTGGAGTTGCAATAGTTAATATTGCCTCTTTAGTGTACAACACCTTACCTAAATGGTTTAGATTGGAGTGGGTATTTTAGCTGTTGTTGTTTTAGTGTCCAAAACCTTCCCCAAAACGGTTTAGATTGGAGTTGGAATAATACATTTCACCCCTTTAGAGTCCAATACCTTCCCCAAAATGGTTTCAATTAGAGTGCGAATAGTAAATGTTGCTTCTTTAGTGTCCAACACTTTTCTCAAAATGGTTAATTTGAAGTTGAAATAGTATATGTTATATCTTTCGTGCCCAAATCCCCCCTCAAATTGGTTTGGATTGGAATGGGTATAGTAAATATGACCTCTATAGTATCCATCATCTTCTCCAGATTGGCTTATATTGGAGAGCGAATAGTAAATGTAACCTCTTTAGAGTCCAACCTTCCCCAAAATGGTTTAGAATTGGAGAGGAAATAGTAAATGCCACTAAAAGCATTTTTAAACAATATTAAAATATTTTCCCACTCAGTTCACTGGGGAGACAGCTTTTTATTTAATTGCAACGAGCAGCCATTTTTTTACTGTTGTCTCCTATTTTTTAGTCTGTCATTTTTCGTCCATTTCCTGGGATCAAGGTCACAGGAAAGTGCTTCTGTTCTGTTAAACAGGTATGCCCTCTTTAAGGGTTTTTTAGTGTTTTGATGATAGAAAGGATGCAGTGGAAAATTCCAGAGGTTAGTAAATGTCTTGTTTGAAGGTTTATAGTACATTTAGTTGTAGTAATTGTAGTATTTTTCACTAGTGTTTGGTTTATCTGTTCATACAGTGTTTAAATAATGTATCAATATTCTTTGTTATATTCCGTTACCTGCTTTTTTATATTTAAGTGTAATGTGTATGTATCTTTTGATTGTACTGTTTTTTTGCGGGTGGGTTTTCTTTGCAGGTTCTTATTTACAAACCTTTACTATTTAAATTCAGAATTTTTAAAGGAAATTTGTGTTGGTTTCTAATAAACCACTATATTTTGCTTTGATTTTCAGTTTTGCAGGAGCGTTTATTTTTTTAAACACTTTTTCAGGTTCTTTATGGGCCCTAGATACTTTGAATTGCTTAAATTGGTTTCTACTGGATTGGTTTTATTTTTGCATTTTTAGGGTTTTCTGGAAAGTAGCTTTTCAGGTTTGATAGATAATACTTTTTGACTACGTGAAAACAGAGGATGATCTGCAGCTACAGAACAGTAAGTCATTTTTAGGTTATATGTTTTGGGTGGAAATGCTATATTCTACAATGTATTGTGTGATTGTTACTTGGCATTGTATATTTTATGTGTTGTAATTATTTTGCACATCGAATTGAGGAGCAAATGTATTAAGGGCTTGTGTCAGTCTTGCATCACGAAATGTGACACAAAAGCAGCGCAAGCAGTAATTGAAATGTATCAAGCAATGCAAGAGCCCAAATGTGGTATTGTCAGGCAATTGCATGGGGCAACTGCTGCCCTGAATCTGGCTGCATGAAGCAAGAATAGATTTAAGCAATCTCTGTAAATTTCAACGCATTCATAAAACAGTGCTATTTATTCATCATATTATTGTGTCACGTATTGTGACAAAGGGTAATACAATGATAGAAATGTGCAGAAAATAATGCAGTGGCTGTAATTAAAAAATCTCACCATCATAGTACACTTTGGCAAGCTCAACTATACTCTGAAGGTTGTCATATCGCAATTACAAGTATATATGTGACAATCATGGAAGCAGCAAAAGAGTAAAGGAATATGTTTTCCGTCAGAGCATATTCTTCATTGACCTTACAGAGGAGGATGTCATCCACTTATACAGACTGAAGAGGTAGTCCATCATGGAATCGTTGGAGAAGATAGCATCAAGCATCCAGCCAGCAACTTCAAGGCCAATGCACCTCCCCACACATGAAATTGACGTCTGTGCAACACATGTTGGCCTCAAGATCTTTTCAAATTACATCCGCAAGATTGCCTTGGATTTCTCATGGAGCATTTTCAGCCTTTCTCCCATCAATGTTGGATGCCATCATAAAGCTTAGACCCCAGTCTCTTCTCTTCCCAAAAACTACGCAACTACACATACATACCAAGGAAGGATTCTTCACAATAGCTGAATTCCCTCACATGCTTGGTGCAATTACTTGCACATGTGTACACTGTGCCACCTACTGCCACTTCAGACCTTTGCAGAAACCGCAAACACAATTAATCAGTGTCTAGGCAATAATGGATCATAATGATCTGTTCATTAATCTCCTTCCAAGTATCCTGGAAGTGCCCATGATGAATACATACTTTGCAACAGTGACATCAATGAGCAGATTGAGAATGGCAAATATGGAAATGACCTACTCATTGGTAAGGAACGCAGATTATTCAATATACCAACTAAATTGTAAAGTATGACATAATAGCCATCTCTATGGTTGTCTTTGGACTGTGTGTCATGTGCACATAGTGGCACTATTTCGCTCAATAGCCAATGATGTACCATTGTGGGTTTCCCTGACTAATTACACATTGAAAGTTAGAAAATGCCACCTGTGAGAAGCATTGTGTCATATAACACTGTGTGAGTAGACAGAACCACAATATCTGCAATGTCATAAACACCAACTGACACATAATATGGTCAATGATTTATCATAACTTAAAGACAAAGAATAAATCATATAAATGTGGGAAACGTGTGTATGTGCAATTTTCTTGCAAGTCAGTAATAGTAAAAAAAAGCAAAAAAACAATGTGGCTGGATAAATCTAATTCTGCCAAGCATGTGTGTTATGTAGTCTGATCAAAGTATTATGAGCACAAATGAAAAATGCACATCAAATATCAATGTCTGCCCTGGACTGAAAGTGTAGTAGCAAATTAAATTAATCTGTAGTGTAGGTACATGTGTGATACCAAATGAGCAAAGGGTATAACATACCCATGTATTGTAAGATCTAAAGTCAAACTATACACATAGATAATAGGCTGCATTGACATAGTGGGTCATTCTGACCCTGGCGGTCATGGACCGCCAGGGCCAACGACCGCGGAAGCACCGCCAACAGGCTGGCGGTGCTTCCTGGCCGTTAAAGCCGCGGTCAGAAAAGGGAAACCGGCGGTTTTCCCGCCGGTTTTCCCCTGGCCATAGGAATCCTCCATGGCGGCGCTGCAAGCAGCGCCGCCATGGGGATTCCGACCCCCTTCCCGCCATCCTGTTCCTGCCGGTTCTTACCGCCAGGAACAGGATGGCGGGAACGGGTGTCGTGGGGCCCCCTAACAGGGTCCCATAATGATTTTCAGTGTCTGCTTAGCAGACACTGAAAATCGCGACGGGTGCCACTGCACCCATCGCACCCCAGCAACTCCGCCGGCTCCATTCGGAGCCGGCTTCATCGTTGCTGGGTCTTTCCCGCTGGGCGGGCGGGTGGCCTTTTGGCGGTCGCCCGCCCACCCAGCGGGAAAGTCAGAATGACCGCCGCGGTCATTTGACCGCGGTGCGGTCTTCTGGCGGGGGAACTTTGGCAGGCGGCCTCCGCCACCTGCCGAAGTTGGAATGACACCCATAGTTCCTTAATGGAATGGATAACAATTTCTTTGCCTCAAGTTGCCTGCATTTGCTGCTTCTCACTTTAGCAAAGCAATAGTGACATAATGAATGTATAGGCTTACAAAGATGTGATACACTAGGAAATAACCTAGGTACAAATTTAACCAAGGAAAAAAGTCATAGCATATTTATACTACAAATAAGAAGCTTCTCATGCTAAAGAAATAGTATAAGAATTAAGACATATGAATACATTTACACAAACAAGGAAATATAACATAAATATATGTATATACAGAAAGTGTTGTGGATAGGTCTATAGAACAATGTTACTTATTTCAACATCATTTGACCCCATATGAAAAGGGCCTCATTGTAATACCTACACATCATTCTAAGTTTATCAAGAAATCTTACAGTTAAAAAAGCATTAAATGATGTATGTAAAATCCCAATTAAAATTTCCATTTAACATGTTGAATAAAGGCTGCATTTACTAAGCATCTATCCATGGAAACGTATCCACGGTCAACGATCAACTAATCGAAGGCTGTACAACACTTATGTAAACAAGCAAGGACATCACAACTGAAATTAGAACTACGTTATATGTGAGCCTTAAAGTGCAACCACTGCCCATTCCTATATAGTTGATAACATGTGCAAGATAACATGATCCAAATTTGGAAACATTGCACACATATTCAGTGCAGTTCTCATATAGCTGACACAACTATTCTAATTTAGAATACTAATCTGCTACATAAACATCAACATTAATATGTTGATGTGTTGTATGTCTTACACTCTGTACAATATGTGCAATGAACCATATTTGTTGAACAATCATATATAAAGCAATGCACAACAATATGTAAGACTTTTCAGCTTAATATTAAAAGAAATGTGTAGGAGTTTGACAACATACATATCTGACACAGCTACTTATGTAGAAGTAACCACAAATCAATTAATAGATTTGTTTTTCTCATTTCAGGTGACTAAGGATATGGTTTGCAGCCATGGATCGTTACCCCATAACAAAATATCCAGACAGATGGACAGAAAAAGTATAATTCTGCTTTGAGATAATTTAGAAATGTACTGGTGCTCATGTTTTGGTTCCTAAAGTCTCATTTTAGATGCCTTGATCAATCAGTTAGTAGACTACTGTGCTCACCACCAATGGGTTGTAAGATGATATTAGTCTGTGCAATATTATGAAACATACGTCTGAAGGCATATGCCCCATGGGGATTGACTGTGCAATTCCACCTGAACATGACGAGGATGACAAATTTGAAGTAGATATTGAGCACACAATGTCAGGTCATGTTAGAGGTGACCAAATATTCACCAATTCTTTTTAAGGTAATATCAGTAAAACCATTTGCCACTCTTGAGATGTAGCATTAAACAATTTCCACATATCAAGATATCTTCACATATGATTTTTTTCAAATATATTATGAATAATGAGGACCTGATTACTGTGACAGTCATCAAAAATATGTGAAGACGTATCACATAGAAATGCTACTTATCAAGTTAATTTGGTCTGATAAAAGTTTGAACTGCAGAATTAGGTATGCATCTACTGTCAGCAAATACTGATTGAAATGGCATATTTATGAGCCCACATAAGTACATGACCCAAATGTTTTGACGCTAATCCTGCAGAGCTCAAACTAGCGTCCAAACTTTTGACTCTAGTTCCCTTAACTACTGCCATGGTGCGCCACAAATTATAAATGGCGCACACATGGTAGTGTTAGGGTGGTGCTAAGGGGCACAAGAAAAGTGGCACTGCACTGGGTGCGGCTTCACTTTTCTTAAATCAGGCCATGGGTGTCTCAACCTAGCATACGTGCAGCAGCCACAAGGGACTTATTACCAGTGGAGCATTTTGTTCCACAGGCTGGGGCTTCTAGAGGCTGTATCTCTGCTCTTTATGCCCTATTACAGCCAGTAGATGGTCCCCCACTCACCCTCCACATCACATTTTGTGACCAAGGTCTGACAATATTATGAGTAAAAAGCTTTGGACTAAGCTATACAGAAACATCCCTAAGTTTAATGGATCCATGGGGCTCCGGGAGGCACATTTTAAACTTTTCTGTGACTGCTACCTGCACCCTGAGAAAGTCAAAAACACCTACCCTGGCACGCACAAAACCTGTTGGAGGGGTTGAGGGATGCTGGGAGTTTTCCGCCACATATGGTGGGATTGCCTGTCAATTCACCCTTACTGGAACAAAATACTGGCACAAATTGAAGAAATTCTAGGCTATCCCATCCCTAATATGCTGGAAAGTGTATTATTAGGTCTCTGCAGCCCCACAGACAATAGAGGATCGCTCAATCATGTGGCTCTGTTTGGGGGTGGCTAAAATGGCACTTGCAGCAGCGTGGAAGAAGCCCAAGGCCCTGTCTCTGTCACAATGGCATGGCAGGCTCGGAAAGCACTCTCTATGGAGTGTTTGGATGATGTGTTGACAGACAACAGGGCAAGTTCTCAGGACATTTGGGGACCCCTGGTGCATTTCCTCTCCAGGGGCTCCCACTCTTCTCATGCCATCACTGCACAAGGGCTCTTCGTTTATTCCAGATTTAAGACTTCCCCCTGCATTCCCCCCACTTAAGGTATGCAACCCCCTGATGTTGAAATCCCCCTCGACAACATAACCCCATGGATGGGAGTTCTTTTCTCACTCTGACCTCTCCATGCCGATTGGTTTTGTGTTTTGCTGTTTTCAATGTTAACCCCTTCCCCGCCAGGGACGTAATGGTTACGTCCATGGCAGCGCCTGTGTGGCGCCATGGACGTAACCATTACGTCCTGGGACTGGCAGTCGGGGGAAGCGCTAGCGCTTCCCCCGAGGGCCGCCCCCCAACACCCCCAGGCCAGGGCTGAAAGGGGAATCCCTTCCCCTTTCACGCCCACCCCCCCGCCCCCCCCCATGACGTCAGCGCACGATCGCGCGCTGATTTCATGGAAAGGGGGAAAGACGCGCTGGAAGCCATTTGCTTCCAGCGCGTCAAGGGAGAAGGTGAGTATTTCACCTTCGTGCGGGGTGGGGGTGCTCTGAGAGAGGCATCGAGGGAAAGGAAAGGGTTTTCCTTTCCCTTGATGTCTCTTTGAGCATTCCTGCTGCCCGATCGCGATGCGATCGGGCAGCAGGAATGCCCACTAGACACCAGGGATTTCTCTGTTGAGTGCTTATTAGTGTAGGGGAGCGACCCCTTGGGCAAGGGTCGCTCCCGTTTGGGGGCAAATGTATTTTACGTCGTTTCTGCCCCCCCTGGGGGCAGATTGGCCCTATTTTTAGGCCGATCTGCCCCCAAGGGGGGCAGAAAGCCACTAGACACCAGGGATTTTATTGTTGATTTTTATTTTTTGTGTTGGGGGGCGGCCCCTTGGGCAAGGGTCGCCCCCAGGGGCCCTCATGTATTTTTGGGCAGTTCTGCCCCCCTTGGGGGCAGAGAGGCCTATTTTTTTTAGGCCTTTCTGCCCCCAAGGGGGGCAGAATCCCAATAGCGCCAGAAATAGTATGTATGTATGTGTGCTTTGTGTTGGGGGGTGGCCCCTTGGGCAAGGGTCGCTCCCCCCGGAGGCGCAATGTATTTATTGTCGTTTCAGCCCCCCTTGGGGGCAGATTGGCCCTATTTTTAGGCCGATCTGCCCCCAAGGGGGGCAGAAAGCCACTAGACACCAGGGATTTTATTGTTGATTTTTATTTTTTGTGTTGGGGGGCGGCCCCTTGGGCAAGGGTCGCCCCCAGGGGCCCTCATGTATTTTTGGGCAGTTCTGCCCCCCTTGGGGGCAGAGAGGCCTATTTTTTTTAGGCCTTTCTGCCCCCAAGGGGGGCAAAATCCCAATAGCGCCAGAAATAGTATGTATGTATGTGTGCTTTGTGTTGGGGGGTGGCCCCTTGGGCAAGGGTCGCTCCCCCCAGGGGCGCAATGTATTTATTGTCGTTTCTGGCCCCCTTGGGGGCAGATTGGCCCTATTTTTAGGCCGATCTGCCCCCAAGGGGGGCAGAAAGCCACTAGACACCAGGGATTTTATTGTTGGTTTTTATTTTTTGTGTTGGGGGGCGGCCCCTTGGGCAAGGGTCACCCCCAGGGGCCCACATGTATTTTTGGGCAGTTCTGCCCCCCTTGGGGGCAGAGAGGCCTATTTTTTTTAGGCCTTTCTGCCCCCAAGGGGGGCAGAATCCCAATAGCACCAGAAAGATATGTTTGTATGTGTGCTTTGTGTTGGGGGGTGGCCCCTTGGGCAAGGGTCGCTCCCTCCGGGGGCGCAATGTATTTATCATCGTTTCTGCCCCCCTTGGGGGCAGATTGGCCCTATTTTTACACCGATCTGCCCCCAAGGGGGGCAGAAAGCCACTAGACACCAGGGATTTTATTGTTGGTTTTAATTTTTTGTGTTGGGGGGCGGCCCCTTGGGCAAGGGTCGCCCCCAGGGGCCCACATGTATTTTTGGGCAGTTCTGCCCCCCTTGGGGGCAGATATGCCTATTTTTTAGGCCTTTCTGTCCCCAAGGAGGGCAGAATCCCCATAGCGCCAGGGATACTATGGTGGTCATTCTGACCTCGGCGGTAAAAGGCGCCTACCGCCGGTCAGAAATCCTCCATAATTCCGCCGCGGTCGCGGTAACCCGCCACGGTCATTCTGACCCGCAGCAGCCAAACCTCCGAAAATCCGACAGCCACAACAGACCGCCAGACCAGCGGTCGGCGGAAAAGTGGAGGTGACAAAACCTCCACCGTCACGCCAACAGAAATACGCCCATGCCATTACGACCCACGAATCCACGCGGCGGTCTTTCAAACGCGGTTTTCCATTGGCGGTACACACTGCCGCGGTCAGAATACACATAAACGAACAAAACTCAGCCACATTGGACGATTTGAATTCCACACACCTGATACACATACACACACCACTCCCACACACACAATACAACATAAAACACACACCCACATCACCCACAAACCCCTTCGACCAAAATCCAAAAAGAAGCACTGAGAGACACAGCAGCGATCACAGAACACCATCACACAGAGGCACACTACACCATCACCCACACAATATCCACACACAAAACAACACACACCACCACACTCAACACACTTAACTACACATACTCCACCCCACACATCATACACACCACTCCATGGCACCCCAAAGACACCCCCGCTTCTCAGACGAAGAACTCAGGGTCATGGTGGAGGAAATCGTTCGGGTAGAGCCCCAGCTCTTCGGCACACAGATCCAATACACCAGCATTGCCCGGAGGACGGAGCTATGGCAGAGGATTGTCGACAGGGTCAACGCTGTGGGACAGCACCCCAGAAATCGGGAAGACATCAGGAAGCGATGGAACGACCTACGGGGGAAGGTGCGTTCCATGGTATCCAGGCACAACATCGCCGTGCAGAAGACTGGCGGAGGACCCCCACCTCAACCCCCACAATTTACAACATGGGAGAAGGAAGTCATGAACATCCTGCATCCTGACGGCCTCGCAGGAGTCGGCGGAGGAATGGATTCTGGTAAGTTGAAGCTTCAATACTGCTTCCCCCCCACCTGCATGCCAAATCATACCCCAACCCTCACCCCCATCCTCGAACCCCACCCTCACCCCCACCCCCATCCTCACCCCCACCCTCACCCCACCACCATCCTCACCCCCACCACCATCCTCACCCCCACCCCCACCCCCAGCACACCTATTCCCTGCCAATGTCTCACCATCACAACCCACACATCCCAAAACCTAGGCCTGCATGCGTCCACTAAGCATGGACACCCATCACCAAAGCATGCCTAATGCATATACACATCCCCCCCACAAGCCACCCTCACCAAAGCCCCCACACATGAATGCCAGCACTTGGGGACACGGGAACCCACAGATACACCCATATGGCACACATTGAAACTATAACCATACCTCTATACCCCTGCAGGACCCGACCGCCAACACACCGCCACGGAGGGCCCAGAATTCTCCACACCCCCCACCCAAGAGGCCGTCAGCGATGACAGCAGCTCTGTCGACCTGGACACAGATGACCAGCCCGGACCATCGGGGACCTCTGGACAGTCGGTTCCCCTCACACAGGCACAGGCCACTACAGACCCAAACCCCTCTGGGAACACCAGCACAGCTCCCACCCAGCGGGCCCATGCCTCTGTCTCCAGGGCGTGTCAATCTGCGGTGTGTCTACCACTACAGGGCACCCAGGATAACCCACCACCCCAACAACAACAGGGACCTGGGGGCTGTGGTAGTGGGCACACCGGCCAGGGGGCAGAGGCCCAGGGAAACAGGGCAACTCGGAGGGCAGCTGTGCGACAGGGGGGGGGACGGGCCCAGGGAACCCACTATCCACGAGGCCCTCACCACCATCATGGGAGCATACAACCGCTCCCAGGAGACGATGGCGACGGTACTGGCCCGTTTCCAGGAGATCCAGGTACTGCAGGAGGAACACTATCGGGGGTACAGGGAGGACATCAGAGCCCTCACCTCCACCCTGGTTACCATGGTAGGGCTGCTGCAGGAACTCATCAACACCAGGACGGACACTCAACAACAACAAAGGGCCCCTGCCACTAGCCTGGACCAAGAACAGCCAACCACCTCCGCCGGCGCTAGTGGACAGGAGGCCCCCGCACAACAGCAGCCCACCAGACCCCCACCTCCTGCAGGAGAAGAACCACCCCGCAAGAGGGCCCTGAGATCTCGCAAGAAGACAGAGTAGGATGTCAAGACCCCCGCCAGCAAAGGATACCATCTGATGTCATCCCACTGTCCCACATTGTCACCCTGTCCATCCTTGAACTGCCCATGCTCCATCTCTCCACAGGCCTATGGACAATGCACCTGTGTGACTGTTACTCTGGACTCTGCCATGGACATTCCTTCACCATAGCCCCCACCCACTTGAAACCACCCATCCCATTTTGAGCACTGAAATAAACACCTATTTTGCACAAAACTATCTGGAGTCTGGCTGTGAATTCAAAATATTGTAATTGACATGACAGTGCAAATATGTCCTTGTACATAATGAAGTCAACAAACAGCTGCCACAAAGCTGTAGTCCATGGGGAAACGAAGCACAGGACTCGTAGTGGGGACCCCATATCTGAAATAGGGAGGGAAAAGCCACAACTCAGTCATCATACACTGGGGCAAATAGACAGGCAGCAGAGATGCAGGAGAGTAGTTTACATTAACAAAATTATGTTTGAATTGTTACCTGTGTCCTATTGGAAGTACTGTGCAATGATTCTGTCCCTGTTGTCTGTTTCATCCCCGTCGTCTTCCTCCTCTTCACTCTCCACAGGTTCCACAGCTGCCACAACACCATCATCTGGACCATCCTCCTGCAGGAAAGGCACCTGGCGGCGCAAAGCCAGGTTGTGAAGCATGCAGCAGGCCACGATGATGTGACACACCTTCTTAGGTGAGTACATTAGGGATCCACCTGTCATATGCAGGCACCGAAACCTGGCCTTTAGGAGGCCGAAGGTGCGTTCGATCACCCTCCTAGTACGCCCATGGGCCTCATTGTACCGTTCCTCTGCCCTGGTCCGGGGATTCCTTACTGGGGTCAGTAGCCACGACAGGTTGGGGTACCCAGAGTCCCCCAATAGCCATACACGGTGTCTCTCTAGCTGTTCCATCACGTAAGGGATGCTGCTATTCCTTAGGATGTAGGCGTCATGCACTGACCCAGGGAATTTGGCATGTACTGGTCAGCCAAACACACCACCTGGATGTTCATGGAATGGTAACTTTTTCTGTTCCTGTACACCTGCTCCCTGTCTCTTGGGGGAACCAAAGCCACATGGGTCCCATCAATGGCACCAATGACGTTGGGAATATGTCCAAGGGCATAGAAATCACCCTTAACTGCAGCCAATTCGCCCACCTCAGGGAAAAGGATGTAGCTCCTCATGTATTTCATCGGGGCCGACAACACTCTGGATAACACCTTCAAAAACATGGGCTGAGACATCCCAGAAGCAATTCCCACTGTTGTCTGAAATGACCCACTTGCCAAGAAGTGGAGTACTGACAGGACCTGCACCAGAGGGGGAATCCCTGTGGGTTGGCGGATGGGGGACATCAGGTCGGGCTCCAGCTGGCCACACAGTTCATGTATAGTGGCACGGTCAAGCCGGTAGGTCAGGATAATGTGGCGTGCTTCCATTGTCGACAGGTCCACCAGCGGCCTGTACACGGGAGGATTCATCCGTCTCCTCGCCAAACCCAGCGGACGGTGCCTAGGAAGGACAACATGGAGCACACATCAAGCAACCCACAAGTACGTACTCACAGCTTGCACAGTAAACGATTCTCTATGCAGTGAATGGCGTGTCTGAGTGGCTATGCAAGGCCTAGGCCTGTGTGACGCAGTTGAAATTGAGCCATGTGGACCCTCGAAATGGCGGCTGCCTGACCTGTGAAGTGTGACAATGGGATGTAAGGTCAATGCGCTGGCGTGGCACACCGCGGCGGTAGGCGGTCGAAGACCGCGGCGCAAAGCCGCATTGGTTAACATTGAAGCCTATGGGTTTCAGGAGCCAATGGCGAAGGGCGCCGGCGGGTGGCGGTACGCACCGCCGCGGTACGCACCGCCGCGGAGTAACCGCCATTTTCTATCTACTTATTCACTTGCGACTTGAACTTTCACAGGAGAGGACCTATACTAAAAGTGTTGCTGTGACCTCGGTCTGGAAGGGACAATGGCTGCTGCGCCTGGGGAAAGGGCCCCTGCCTTCACTGGAGAAGAGTTGGAGAAACTTGTGGATGGGGTCTTCCCCCAGTATGCGCTACTCTACGGTCCTCCAGACCAACAAGTGAGTTTAATTCAATATGGATTTGGGGCCGCTGGCTGGCTTGGGGGCCTGGCGGGGATGGGGGGCATGTTGGGCCTGGCGGGGGGCATGGCGGGGGGCCTGGCGGGGATGGGGGGCATGTTGGGCCTGGCGGGGGGCCTGGCGGGGGGCCTAGCAGGGATGGGGGGCATGTTGGGCCTGGTGGGGGGCCTGGCGGGGGGCCTGGCGGGGGGCCTGGCGGGGATGGGGGGCATGTTGGGCCTGGCGGGGGCCTGGCGGGGGGGCCTGGCGGGGATGGGGGGCATGTTGGGCCTGGCGGGGGTCATGGCGGGGGGCCTGGCAGGGATGGGGGGCATGTTGGGCCTGGCGGGGATGGGGGGCATGTTGGGCCTGGCGGGGGGCATGGCGGGGGGCCTGGCGGGGATGGGGGGCATGTTGGGCCTGGCGGGGGCATGGCGGGGGGCCTGGCGGGGATGGGGGGCATGTTGGGCCTGGCGGGGGGGCATGGCGGGGGGGCCTGGCGGGGATGGGGGGCGTGTTGGGCCTGGCGGGGGGCCTGGCGGGGGGCCTGGCGGGGATGAGGGGCATGTTGGGCCTGGCGGGGGGCCTGGCGGGGATGGGGGGCGTTGGGCCACTGGCAACGATAATGCAGACAAACTTGAACGTGGTATTTCTCCCTCCCTGTACGTGTCACATAGGTCCGCGCCCGTGAGAAGATCGGGATTTGGCGTGCCATCGCCAAGGAAGTCCGGACCCTGGGGGTCCACCATCGACGGGGCACCCACTGCCGCAAGAGGTGGGAGGACATCCGCCGCGGGACCAAGAAGACCGCTGAGTCTCTGCTGGGGATGGCCTCCCAACGTAGGCGGGGTGCCTGCCGTCAACTGACCCCCCTGATGTTCCGGATCCTGGCGGTGGCCTACCCTGATTTGGATGGGCGCGTGAGGGCAGCACAGCAGACACAAGGGGGTGAGTACAAGCATAATCTACTCTGTTGTCGCGCAGTGGAGGTGTCTGGGTGGGGGAGGAGGGCTGTGGGTCCCCCTAGGCCAGGGCGATATCTGTAGGCTGGGCACCCCCGTAAGCCCCTGTGTCCCCAGCCACCACCCTCAGTAGTGTGCCAGTACAGCCATCCCTGGGCCGTGTCATCCATGGGTGCAGTTGTCAACTCTAGGCATCTAGGGCATGTTCCACGGAATGCGTAGGGGACCCCAAGTGCGCAACTTAGTGCAGGGGGCATCTGTGTCTGTCATGTCCGCTAACTGTACCGGTGATCCATGTACTCAAAATCTCTTTATTTCTCTCTCCCCCCCCCTTTTTGTTTGTCTTTCTGTGCTTGTGTGCATCAGCATCATCAGGCGGAGGAGAAGTGGCATCGGGGCAGGAGGGAGCTGCATCTCACATGGCCCAGGAGGGCCATGCCACAGAGTCTGACTGGACCACTGAGACGGAGGGCGAGGGGAGCTCCACAACGGGGACGACTGGACCCTGCAGCGACACGGACACGTCCTCGGAAGGGAGCTCCCTTGCGGGGGTGGCACCATCCGTTCCCCCCGCCATTACAGGTACAGCCGCCACCCAGCGCACCATCTCCGCCCTCCCAGCAGCCCCTCAGCGTTCGCCCCGTGCCCGCTCTGCCAGGAAGCCGGGCATCTCCTTCGCCCCAGGCACCTCAGGCCCTGCCCCTGTTACCCCCGCTGCCCTCAGTGAGGAGGTCATTGACCTCCTCCGAACGCTCATTGTTGGGCAGACTACCCTTTTGAATGCCATCCAGGGGGTGGAGAGGGAGGTTCATCGCAGCAATGCGTACCTGGAGGGCATTCATTCGGGTCAGGCTGCCCATCAGCGATCGTTCCAGGCTCTGGCCTCAGCACTGACGGCAGCCATTGTCCCTGTCTCCTGCCTCCCTCTACTAACTCCCTCCTCCCAGTCTCCTGTTCCTCTGCCTGTCCCACCCACACCATCAGACCAGCCTGCACACACCTCAACACCCAAGAGCAGCTCATCCAAACATAAGCACCACAGATCACGCAGACATTCACACAAGCAACATTCCGATGCAGACATGCCAACAGTCACTACCACCTCTGTGACCCCCACCTCCTCGTCTCCCTCCTCCCTCCCTGTGACGTCTACACTCACACCTTCATTCACCTCACCATCAGCCAGTGTTACCATCACCAGCACACCCTCCAGTCCAGTCCGCACACGTGCAGTCACCACCCCCACTGCCATTTACACGTCCCCTGTGTCCTCTCCCACTGTGTCTGTCACCCCCTCTTCCACACCACACAAACGCAGCCACCCACCCACCCAACAGCCATCCACCTCACGACAGCCTCCCGCTCCTGCACCTGCACCCAAAGACAGCAAACTTGTCTCGCCTACAACCACATCCTCTCCCTCCACTCCCATACCCACTGTACCTACCACTATCCATTGTCCCAGGAAAATCTATCTCTCTACTGCTACCTTCTTTCCTGACCCTGAGCCCCCCCCTCCTTCTCGTCGGGGTAAGAAGAGCACCTCAGCCACCACCAGCCCTGCAGCCCCCTTGACAAGGTTGCAGGGGTATTGGAGCCCACCAGCCCGCAGGTCTGGATCTTCGCCCAGCAGCAAGGGGACAGCCAGCCCACCCCCTGGGAAGAGGAGCAGAAGGCGGAAGGGGCGCCGCAGGAGCCCGGGTTCTATATCCCCCCAGGACACTAGCCAGCCACCGTCAACAGCCACAGCTCCAAAGGGAGGAAAGGGCCACAGACTCCCGACTAAGGAGGGCAAGGGCAGCAAGGTGGAGAAGTCAGGCAGCAGGCCTGCTGCCCATGGAGGACCCGTCACAGCTGCCCAGGAGGAGCCCGCAACCCCCATAGCCGCTGCCCAGGGAGGAACCTGCACAGCTGTCCCGGGAGAGCCCACCACCCCCATAGCCGCTGCCCAGGGAGGACCCAGCCCAGCTGGCCAGGAGGGCCCCACCACCCACAGCCCAGGTGGGCATTGAAGGAGCACCATCCCCGCTGCCCAGGACGGCACCACCAGGCAATGAGCAGTTGGCCATAGAATGGCCGCCGTCTCCAGCACCGCTCCGCTGGGGACCCCCGTCTCAAGAACCGCTGAACTGGGCCCGCCGTCTCCAGCACCGCTCCGCTGGGGACCGCCGTCTCAAGAACCGCTGAACTGGGCCCTTCAAGGCAAGAACCGCTGAACTGGGCCCTTCAAGGCAGGAACCGCTGAACTGGGCCCTTCCAGGCAAGAACCGCTGAACTGGGCCCCGCCGTCTCCAGCACCGCTCCGCTGGGGACCGCCGTCTCAAGAACCGCTGAACTGGGCCCTTCAAGGCAAGAACCGCTGAACTGGGCCCCGCCGTCTCCAGCACCGCTCCGCTGGGGACCGCCGTCTCAGGAACCGCTGAACTGGGCCCCGCCGTCTCCAGCACCGCTCCGCTGGGGACCGCCGTCTCAGGAACCGCTGAACTGGGCCCTTCAAGGCAAGAACCGCTGAACTGGGCCCTTCAAGGCAAGAACCGCTGAACTGGGCCCCGCCGTCTCCAGCACCGCTCCGCTGGGGACCGCCGTCTCAGGAACCGCTGAACTGGGCCCCGCCGTCTCCAGCACCGCTCCGCTGGGGACCGCCGTCTCAGGAACCGCTGAACTGGGCCCTTCAAGGCAAGAACCGCTGAACTGGGCCCTTCAAGGCAAGAACCGCTGAACTGGGCCCCGCCGTCTCCAGCTCCGCTCCGCTGGGGACCGCCGTCTCAGGAACCGCTGAACTGGGCCCCGCCGTCTCCAGCACCGCTCCGCTGGGGACCGCCGTCTCAGGAACCGCTGAACTGGGCCCTTCAAGGCAAGAACCGCTGAACTGGGCCCTTCAAGGAGGGAACCGCTGAACTGGGCCCTTCCAGGCAAGAACCGCTGAACTGGGCCCCGCCGTCTCCAGCACCGCTCCGCTGGGGACCGCCGTCTCAAGAACCGCTGAACTGGGCCCTTCCAGGCAAGAACCGATGGCCCTTTGGCAGACGTGGCAGGGCAGGATCTGTCTCGGGCAGGGCTGCAGGATGTCCTGTGGCCAACATGCCTCCTCCAGTGGCAGTGGAGTCTGTTATGGACTGTTTGGACTGTGGCTTTGCACTCCCCAGGATGGCCCAGTGTGCAGGCCACCCACTGTATGGACTACATGGACTGTGGCTTTGCTCTCCCCAGGATGGCCCAGTGGGCAGGCCACCCACTGTATGGACTGTATGGACTGTGGCTTTGCTCTCCCCAGGATGGCCCAGTGGGCAGGCCACCCACTGTATGGACTGTGGCTTTGCTCTCCCCAGGATGGCCCAGTGGGCAGGCCACCCACTGTATGGACTGTATGGACTGTGGCTTTGCTCTCCCCAGGATGGCCCAGTGGGCAGGCCACCCACTGTATGGACTGTATGGACTGTGGCTTTGCTCTCCCCAGGATGGGCCAGTGGTCATGGAGTCCCCTCGTGGATCTGGCGTCGTGTACTCAAGTGGCTGAGGTGCCCCCCCTTCCCTTCCCCCTGAGGTGCCTGTCCTTTTTTCTTTCTGATGCCCCTGCAGTGTTCTCTCCGTGGAGTTCTTGTCATGGGACTGGGCCTTGCCCCTTTGCTCAGGACCCCTGTGGCCCACGGACAGTGGTTGGACTACATATAGTAGATGTATATATTTTGTACATAGTTTATTTATTTATTTGGATTACTGTTGTCCATTTTTCAATATATCTGCCCGTTTAAGATCTCTTCTTTTGGTCTTTGCATTATTTCGGAGGGGGGGGTTTGTGGGTTGTGACAGTGATCTGTGGGAATGCATTGATGTGTGTGTTGTAGTGGGTGTGGGTGGGTGGGTGTGTGCCGGTAATCTTTTCCCTCCCCTGTGTCGTAGGTGCAGTACTCACCGATGTCTTCCGCGCCGCCGGGCGTGCTCCTGGTACAGGAGCAGGTATAGGAGTGCGGGGATGACCTGTAACTCGGGTTCCATACTGCCGGAATCTCGCGTGGAGTATGTGGAGGTGAGCGTTTTCCCGTTCGTAGTCTGTTTCCGCAGTGTTTTTATCGGCGGTGCTCCCGCCCCGGAAAAGGTGGCGGATTGGTGGGTCGTGATAGGGTGGGCGGTACATTGTCTGCCGCCTGGCTGTTGGCGGGGTCCGCCGCGCTGTTTGTTTGTTCCGCCGTGGCGGGCGGAGTGTTAATGCTGTGTTGGCGGTTCCCGCCAGGGTCAGAATTGCATATTTTGGACCGCCGGCCTGTTGGCGGGTTGGCCGCCGCTTTATCACCGACCGCCAGGGTCAGAATGAGGGCCTATATGTGTGTGTGTGCTTTGTGTGGGGGTGTGGCCCCTTGGGCAAGGGTCGCCCCCCCCAAAGGGTGCAATGTAATCTGGGCGATTTCTGCCCCCTCCCCTTGGGGGTAGATTGGCCTATTTTTTTTTAGGCCCATCTTCCCCCAAGCAGAGAAGACTAGACACAAGGGAAAATGAAAAAATGGTTAGTGGCGGAGTGTTTGTCAACTGGCGAAGTATTTGCTTTTATGATAATAACAGTTTTTCTCCTTTTTGTTCTAGTTCAAAGCTTTTGCTGACTTTGCTGTGGCTTGTTGCAGTTTTGGCAGTAGTTGTCCTGCGGTTTGCGTAGTTGCATGTTTTAGGTAAGTAAATAAATTTACTCCAAGTGAGTATTGTTGCAATGCATGAATGACATGTTTGTAGGTGGTGTACTGAATGCAGGATTGTGTGTGAAATTGTCCTTAGAGTTATGCACAATAATTATTGTGTTGTCTTATGTCTAATTTGCTTTTTTTTTTCTCTTTTTAGTGGGATATCGTTGGTGATTGCTGTGGCTGTGCAGAGTAGTTGCTGGTGAGTCAAGCTTTTTCAGGCAAGTGAGCAGTATAGTTTTTGAGTTTATAATTCTTAGTGATAAACCTATACTTTGTTACTTATCTTACACAGTGCTGGTTGTTGGTGGTGTATTTGTCCAGTTAATTTTTGTAGGAAGGATCATGGCCAGCCGTAGGATGACCGCTCAGCAGGTTGTTAGTGTGCTTTTTGAGTCATCTTCTGACCATGAATATGAGACTGACTCTGCATCTGAGGCAGAGGAGGAAGTGCAGGATTCTGGAAGTGAATTTTCTGTAATAGATGAATCATCTGATGATGAAGCCACTCTCAGTGCTGATGAAGGGCCTGTTTTAGAGGAGGACAGTGATGTGCCAATGGTGCAGGAGCCAGCGGCTGAAAGGCTTCCCATTGGAAGACCTGACGCATGGGTTGCACCAAACATGGAGCAGCCACAGTTGCCTGCGTTTACTGGTTTTCCAGGGTGTCGAGTTAATACGGAAAACTTTTTGCCCGTCAACTTTTTTGAGTTGTTTATGGACGATATATTTTTGGAAGAGATTGTTGAGCAGACTAAGGGCCTCATTACGACCCTGGCGGGCGGCGGAGGCCGCCCGCCAGGATGCCGCCCTCCATAATACCTCTCCGCGGTCAGAAGTTCGCGGAGGGTATTATGAGTTTTTCCCTGGGCTGGCGGGCGGTCTCCAAAAGACCGCCCGCCAGCCCAGGGAAAAACTCCCTTCCCACGAGGATGCCGGCTCGTAATCGAGCCGGCGGAGTGGGAAGGTGCGACGGGTGCTACTGCACCCGTCGCGTATTTCACTGTCTGCTATGCAGACAGTGAAATACTAGCGGGGCCCTCTTACGGGGGCCCCTGCAGTGCCCATGCCATTGGCATGGGCACTGCAGGGGCCCCCAGGGGCCCCACGACAATCCTTACCGCCATCCTGTTCCTGGCGGGCGAGCCGCCAGGAACAGGATGGCGGTAAGGATTGTCAGAATCCCCTCGGCGGCGCAGCGAGCTGCGCCGCCTTGGAGGATTCTTAGGGGCAGTGGAAAACCGGCGGGAGACTGCTGGTTTTCCCTTTCTGACCACGGCCAAAGCGCCGCGGTCAGAATGCCCAAGGGAGCACCGCCGGCCTGTTGGCGGTGCTCCCGCCCCCGTTGGCCCTGGCGGTTCTCTACCGCCAGGGTCAGAATGAGGGCCTAATTTGTATGCAGAGCAGTTTTTGAGGGACAACGCTGCCAGACTTAGGCCACACTCTAGAGCTAGCCGGTGGATTCCCACAAATCTGGAAGAGTTGAAAAAGTTCTTGGGTTTAACTTTTTTGATGGGGCTGATAAGGAAGCCGTCGCTGTCTTCATATTGGTCTACTAGTCCCTTGATGGCAACTGCTATATTTCCTGCCATCATGAGTCGTAATCGGTATGAGCTTCTTCTTCGGATGTTGCATTTTGTAGATAATGCTTTAGCCTTGCCACAAGATCATCCTGATTCTGACCGTCTTTTTAAGATTAGACCTGTCCTTGATCATTTGGTAGATCGGTTTTCAGAGATCTATGTTCCAGGGAAAGAAATATCTGTAGATGAGTCTTTGGTCCTGTTCAAGGGTCGTTTGGTTTTTAGGCAGTACATTCCTAGCAAGAGGGCACGGTATGGAATTAAATTGTATATGCTGTCAGAAAGTAGTACAGGATACGTTGATAATTTCCGGGTCTACACTGGTAGGGATTCCAATATTGACCCCCCTGGTTGTCCTCCCACTTTTGGAGTTAGTGAGAAAATTGTGTGGGAACTTGGTAGACGACTGTTTAACAAAGGTCACCATTTATATGTAGATAACTTCTACACTGGAGTTCGGTTGTTCAAGGAGTTGTTCAGAGTGGACACTGTTGCTTGTGGCACAATCCGCTCTAATCGGAAAGGCTATCCAAAAGAGCTTGTCGGTAAAAAACTTGAGAAGGGACAGTGCAGTGCCTTGCAGAATGATGAGCTGCTAGCTCTGAAATTTGTAGACAAGAGGGATGTATACATGCTAAG
Organism: Pleurodeles waltl; assembly: GCF_031143425.1. Lineage (NCBI taxonomy): Eukaryota > Metazoa > Chordata > Amphibia > Caudata > Salamandridae > Pleurodeles > Pleurodeles waltl. The sequence continues at coordinate 386,851,536 of NC_090447.1, read as the reverse complement.
CACCATCCATGATGAGAGTACTTCACCTGTGGCTGTTTGGGGTCAGGTTGCCGAAGTGCGCAAACCTGTGTGCATCTTAGACTATAATAAGCACATGGGTGGTGTTGATAGAGTAGATCAGAGGTTAGAACCTTACACTGCTGCTCGTAAGTCTTATGTGTGGTATAAGAAATTAGCGCTTCACTTGTTCCACTTGGCAACTTTTAATGCTTTTGTTGTGTTTAAGGATAGTTCTCCAGAGTCAAGGATGACATTTGTGAAATTTCAGGAGTCTATCATAGCTAGCCTTGTTGTGCTGGAACAGGCAAGAGTTCCTAGAGAAGCAGTGGTGGAGGATGTGGCTAGATTGAAAGATTGTCACTTTGCTGAGCACATTCCTCCCACGGCCAAAAAAAACTTTCCTGCTAAGAGATGTAGAGTCTGTGCTCGAAGAGGTATCAGGAAGGAGACTAGGATGTACTGCCCTGATTGTCCTTCAAAGCCTGGGCTGTGTGTGGGTGGCTGTTTCAGGAGCTACCACACACAGAAGAATTATTGGGAAATTCCGTGAGCGTAAACTGGTGTTTTATATTTTTATATGTTCGGTTTCACGGTTGGCATTAGTCATGTATTCAGTTAGAGCTTTTTTGTTTGTAGTTTTGTACTAATTTATGATTAGTGGTTTCTTTGTTGTTTAAAAACAAAAAAAAGGGGATGGCATGTGTAGAGTGGCGCTTGGCTGGCGGTGTGTGTGGGGTGGCGCTTGGCTGGCGGTGTGTGTGGGGTGGCGCTTGGCTGGCGGTGTGTGTGGGGTGGCGCTGGGCTGGCGGTGTGTGTGGGGTGGCGCTTGGCTGGTGGTGTGGGTGGGGTGGCGCTTGGCTGGCAGTGCCGGCCAAACGCCAGTCCACACACTCATCAGCTGGTGTGATTGCTGTATCAGGCATGTGGGCGTATGAAAGTGATGGGCCCTTGACTGGCGCTGTCTGTGGATGCGAGTCTTGTAATGTGCTGGGCCCGTGGCTGGCGGCGTGAATGGTCTAGTGCATGTCATGTATGAAAGGTGTGTGAATGGACTGTAAAGCGGTTGGTGCCTTGTCGTGGCTTTACAGCTCACGAGCTGTGAGTCATTGGTTCAGTTTTTTGGCCTTTCAGTTATTACCAGTGCATTTCACTTTTGTGAAATCTCTTGTTAATAAAATTTGATCTACTGAACCATCACTCACCCTCGTGCCAAATCCAACCAGTATGTGTGGTACAAATGACAAAACCTGCTCCGCTGTAATCAGGCGTCGCAGCACACTTGAGACACGCTAGGTGCCTCGGTGGGACCCCGATGATGAAGCATGCCACCAACTTGGTTGGTGGGTGAGGGGTCTTCTTCACATAACCTAAGTGTGTTTCTTTTCACAATTTTAGTGTTTGGCACATCACGGACGTATGTGCACACATCAAAGTGATATATTCCAAAAATACCTGTGTTTAGGGGGGAGGGCCCACCTATGTTTTTGGTCCTGGGTGTGGCCGTCATGTAGGGAAACCTACAAAACCCAGAAACTTTTTAAAACTAGGCACCCCAAGGAGTCTAGGGAGGTGTGGCTTGTGTGGCTCCCCCAACATTTTCTTACCCAGACTCCTCTGTAAACCTCAAAATTTGCATAAAAAAGCATATTTTCCTGATTTTTCTTAGTAGGATCACCGCTCCAGCACAAAATTCCTACTCCCCAGTTTTCCCCTCAGTCTCCCAAGTAAAACGACACCTCACTTATGTGGGTCCCCAAAGCAGAGTCCGTCTAAAGATGTATAAAAGAATATGCCCTTATAAACTTGCTGTGCTATCCCTGCTATCCCTTCAGGTTTTGGGCATTATTCTGTTGCAGGCACCTGGCCCACCCACACAAGTGAGGTATAATTTTTATCGGGAGACTTGGGGGAACGCTGGGTGGAAGGAAATTTGTGGCTCCTATCAGATTCCAGAACTTTCTGCCACAGAAATGTGAGGAACATGTGTTTTTTTAGCCAAATTTTGAGGTTTGCAAAGGATTCTGGGTAACAGAACCTGGTCCGAGCCCCGCAAGTCACCCCTCCTTGGATTCCCCTAGGTCTCTAGTTTTCAGAAATGCACAGGTTTGGTAGGTTTCCCTAGGTGCCGTCTGAGCTACAGGCCAAAATCCACAGGTAGGCACTGTTTTCTTTCAAAAAATGGGATGTGTCCACGTTGCGCTTTGGGGTGTTTCCTGTTGCGGGCGGCAGACCTACCCACGCAAGTGAGGTATCATTTTTATCGGGAGACTTGGGGGAACGCTGGGTGGAAGGAAATTTGTGGCTCCTCTCAGATTCCAGAACTTTCTGCCACAGAAATATGAGGAACATGTGTTTTTTTAGCCAAATCTTTGAGGTTTGCAAAGGATTCTGGGTAACAGAACCTGGTCCGAGCCCCGCAAGTCACCCCTCCTTGGATTCCCCTAGGTCTCTAGTTTTCAGAAAAGCACAGGTTTGGTAGGTTTCCCTAGGTGCCGGCTGAGCTACAGGCCAAAATCTACAGGTAGGCACTTCGCAAAAAACACCTCTGTTTTTTTCAAAAATTTAGGATGTGTCCACGTTGCGCTTTGGGGTGTTTCCTGTCGCCGGCGCTAGGCCTACCCACGCAAGTGAGGTATCATTTTTATCGGGAGACTTGGGGGAACGCTGGGTGGAAGGAAATTTGTAGCTCCTCTCAGATTCCCGAACTTTCTGCCACAGAAATGTGAGGGACATGTGTTTTTTTAGCCAAATTTTGAGGTTTGCAAAGGATTCTGGGTAACAGAACCTGGTCCGAGCCCCGCAAGTCACCCCTCCTTGGATTCCCCTAGGTCTCTAGTTTTCAGAAATGCACAGGTTTGGTAGGTTACCCTAGGTGCCAGCTGAGCTAAAGGCCAAAATCTACAAGTAGGCACTTCGCAAAAAACACCTCCGTTTTTTTCCAAAATTTAGGATGTGTCCACGTTGCGCTTTGGGGTGTTTCCTGTCACCGGCGCTAGGCCTACCCACGCAAGTGAGGTATAATTTTTATCGGGAGACTTGGGGGAACGCTGGGTGGAAGGAAATTTGTAGCTCCTCTCAGATTCCAGAACTTTCTGCCACAGAAATGTCAGGGACATGTGTTTTTTTAGCCAAATTTTAAGGTTTGCAAAGGATTCTGGGTAACAGAACCTGGTCCGAGCCCCGCAAGTCACCCCTCCTTGGATTCCCCTACGTCTCTAGTTTTCAGAAATGCACAGGTTTGGTAGGTTACCCTAGGTGCCAGCTGAGCTAGAGGCCAAAATCTACAGGTAGGCACTTCGCAAAAAACACCTCCGTTTTTTTCCAAAATTTAGGATGTGTCCACGTTGCGCTTTGGGGTGTTTCCTGTCGCCGGCGCTAGGCCTACCCACGCAAGTGAGGTATCATTTTTATCGGGAGACTTGGGGGAACGCTGGGTTGAAGGAGATTTGTAGCTCCTCTCAGATTCCAGAACTTTCTGCCACAGAAATGTGAGGAACATGTGTTTTTTTAGCCAAATTGTGAGGTTTGCAAAGGATTCTGGGTAACAGAACCTGGTCCGAGCCCCGCACGTCACCCCTCCTTGGATTCCCCTAGGTCTCTAGTTTTCAGAAATGCACAGGTTTGGTAGGTTTCCGTAGGTGCCGGCTGAGCTACAGGCCAAATTCTACAGGTAGGCACTTCGCAAAAAACACCTCAGTTTTTTTCCAAAATTTAGGATGTGTCCACGTTGCGCTTTGGGGTATTTCCTGTCACCGGCGCTAGGCCTACCCACGCAAGTGAGGTATCATTTTTATCGGGAGACTTGGGGGAACGCTGGGTGGAAGGAAATTTGTAGCTCCTCTCAGATTCCAGAACTTTCTGCCACAGAAATGTGAGGGACATGTGTTTTTTTAGCCAAATTTTAAGGTTTGCAAAGGATTCTGGGTAACAGAACCTGGTCCGAGCCCCGCAAGTCACCCCTCCTTGGATTCCCCTAGGTCTCTAGTTTTCAGAAATGCACAGGTTTGGTAGGTTACCCTAGGTGCCAGCTGAGCTAGAGGCCAAAATCTACAGGTAGGCACTTCGCAAAAAACACCTCCGTTTTTTTCCAAAATTTAGGATGTGTCCACGTTGCGCTTTGGGGTGTTTCCTGTCGCCGGCGCTAGGCCTACCCACGCAAGTGAGGTATAATTTTTATCGGGAGACTTGGGGGAACGCTGGGTGGAAGGAGATTTGTAGCTCCTCTCAGATTCCAGAACTTTCTGCCACAGAAATGTGAGGAACATGTGTTTTTTTAGCCAAATTGTGAGGTTTGCAAAGGATTCTGGGTAACAGAACCTGGTCCGAGCCCCGCACGTCACCCCTCCTTGGATTCCCCAATGTCTCTAGTTTTCAGAAATGCACAGGTTTGGTAGGTTTCCGTAGGTGCCGGCTGAGCTACAGGCCAAAATCTACAGGTAGGCACTTCGCAAAAAACACCTCTGTTTTTTTCCAAAAATTAGGATGTGTCCACGTTGCGCTTTGGGGTGTTTCTTGTCGCCGGCGCTAGGCCTACCCACGCAAGTGAGGTATCATTTTTATCGGGAGACTTGGGGGAACGCTGGGTGGAAGGAGATTTGTAGCTTCTCTCAGATTCCAGAACTTTCTGCCACAGAAATGTGAGGAACATGTGTTTTTTTAGCCAAATTTTGAGGTTTGCAAAGGATTCTGGGTAACAGAACCTGGTCCGAGCCCCGCAAGTCACCCCTCCTTGGATTCCCCTAGGTCTCTAGTTTTCAGAAATGCACAGGTTTGGTAGGTTACCCTAGGTGCCAGCTGAGCTAGAGGCCAAAATCTACAGGTAGGCACTTCGCAAAAAACACCTCCGTTTTTTTCCAAAATTTAGGATGTGTCCACGTTGCGCTTTGGGGTATTTCCTGTCACCGGCGCTAGGCCTACCCACGCAAGTGAGGTATCATTTTTATCGGGAGACTTGGGGGAACGCTGGGTGGAAGGAAATTTGTAGCTCCTCTCAGATTCCAGAACTTTCTGCCACAGAAATGTGAGGGACATGTGTTTTTTTAGCCAAATTTTAAGGTTTGCAAAGGATTCTGGGTAACAGAACCTGGTCCGAGCCCCGCAAGTCACCCCTCCTTGGATTCCCCTAGGTCTCTAGTTTTCAGAAATGCACAGGTTTGGTAGGTTACCCTAGGTGCCAGCTGAGCTAGAGGCCAAAATCTACAGGTAGGCACTTCGCAAAAAACACCTCCGTTTTTTTCCAAAATTTAGGATGTGTCCACGTTGCGCTTTGGGGTGTTTCCTGTCGCCGGCGCTAGGCCTACCCACGCAAGTGAGGTATAATTTTTATCGGGAGACTTGGGGGAACGCTGGGTGGAAGGAGATTTGTAGCTCCTCTCAGATTCCAGAACTTTCTGCCACAGAAATGTGAGGAACATGTGTTTTTTTAGCCAAATTGTGAGGTTTGCAAAGGATTCTGGGTAACAGAACCTGGTCCGAGCCCCGCACGTCACCCCTCCTTGGATTCCCCAATGTCTCTAGTTTTCAGAAATGCACAGGTTTGGTAGGTTTCCGTAGGTGCCGGCTGAGCTACAGGCCAAAATCTACAGGTAGGCACTTCGCAAAAAACACCTCTGTTTTTTTCCAAAAATTAGGATGTGTCCACGTTGCGCTTTGGGGTGTTTCTTGTCGCCGGCGCTAGGCCTACCCACGCAAGTGAGGTATCATTTTTATCGGGAGACTTGGGGGAACGCTGGGTGGAAGGAGATTTGTAGCTTCTCTCAGATTCCAGAACTTTCTGCCACAGAAATGTGAGGAACATGTGTTTTTTTAGCCAAATTTTGAGGTTTGCAAAGGATTCTGGGTAACAGAACCTGGTCCGAGCCCCGCAAGTCACCCCTCCTTGGATTCCCCTAGGTCTCTAGTTTTCAGAAATGCACAGGTTTGGTAGGTTACCCTAGGTGCCAGCTGAGCTAGAGGCCAAAATCTACAGGTAGGCACTTCGCAAAAAACACCTCCGTTTTTTTCCAAAATTTAGGATGTGTCCACGTTGCGCTTTGGGGTGTTTCCTGTCGCCGGCGCTAGGCCTACCCACGCAAGTGAGGTATAATTTTTATCGGGAGACTTGGGGGAACGCTGGGTGGAAGGAGATTTGTAGCTCCTCTCAGATTCCAGAACTTTCTGCCACAGAAATGTGAGGAACATGTGTTTTTTTAGCCAAATTGTGAGGTTTGCAAAGGATTCTGGGTAACAGAACCTGGTCCGAGCCCCGCACGTCACCCCTCCTTGGATTCCCCAAGGTCTCTAGTTTTCAGAAATGCACAGGTTTGGTAGGTTTCCGTAGGTGCCGGCTGAGCTACAGGCCAAAATCTACAGGTAGGCACTTCGCAAAAAACACCTCTGTTTTTTTCAAAAATTTAGGATGTGTCCACGTTGCGCTTTGGGGTGTTTCTTGTCGCCGGCGCTAGGCCTACCCACGCAAGTGAGGTATCATTTTTATCGGGAGACTTGGGGGAACGCTGGGTGGAAGGAGATTTGTAGCTTCTCTCAGATTCCAGAACTTTCTGCCACAGAAATGTGAGGAACATGTTTTTTTAGCCAAATTTTGAGGTTTGCAAAGGATTCTGGGTAACAGAACCTGGTCCGAGCCCCGCAAGTCACCCCTCCTTGGATTCCCCTAGGTCTCTAGTTTTCAGAAATGCACAGGTTTGGTAGGTTTCCCTAGGTGCCGGCTGAGCTACAGGCCAATATCTACAGGTAGGCACTTTGCAAAAAACACCTCTGTTTTTTTCCAAAATTTAGGATGTGTCCACGTTGCGCTTTGGGGTGTTTCCTGTCGCCGGCTCTAGGCCTACCCACGCAAGAGAGGTATCATTTTTATCGGGAGACTTGGGGGAACGCTGGGTGGAAGGAAATTTGTAGCTCCTCTCAGATTCCAGAACTTTCTGCCACAGAAATGTGAGGGACATGTGTTTTTTTAGCCAAATTTTGAGGTTTGCAAAGGATTCTGGGTAACAGAACCTTGTCTGAGCCCCGCAAGTCACCCCTCCTTGGATTCCCCTTGGTCTCTAGTTTTCAGAAATGCACAGGTTTGGTAGGTTTCCCTAGCTGCCGGTTGAGCTAGAAGCCAAAATCTACAGGTAGGCACTTTGCAAAAAACACCTCCGTTTTTTTCCAAAATTTAGGATGTGTCCACGTTGCGCTTTGGGGTGTTTCCTGTCGCAGGCGCTAGGCCTACCCACGCAAGTGAGGTATCATTTTTATCGGGAGACTTGGGGGAACGCTGGGTGGAAGGAGATTTGTAGCTCCTCTCAGATTCCAGAACTTTCTGCCACAGAAATGTGAGGAACATGTGTTTTTTTAGCCAAATTTTGAGGTTTGCAAAGGATTCTGGGTAACAGAACCTGGTCCGAGCCCCGCAAGTCACCCCTCCTTGGATTCCCCTAGGTCTCTAGTTTTCAGAAATGCACAGGTTTGGTAGGTTTCCCTAGGTGCCGGCTGAGCTACAGGCCAAAATCTACAGGTAGGCACTTCGCAAAAAACACCTCTATTTTAAAAAAAATTTAGGATGTGTCCACGTTGCGCTTTGGGGTGTTTCCTGTCGCCGGCGCTAGGCCTACCCACGCAAGTGAGGTATCATTTTTATCGGGATACTTGGGGGAACGCTGGGTGGAAGGAAATTTGTAGCTCCTCTCAGATTCCAGAACTTTCTGCCACAGAAATATGAGGAACATGTGTTTTTTTAGCCAAATCTTTGAGGTTTGCAAAGGATTCTGGGTAACAGAACCTGGTCCGAGCCCCGCAAGTCACCCCTCCTTGGATTCCCCTAGGTCTCTAGTTTTCAGAAAAGCACAGGTTTGGTAGGTTTCCCTAGGTGCCGGGTGAGCTACAGGCCAAAATCCACAGTTAGACACTGTTTTCTCCCAAAATTTTGGATGTGTCCACGTTGCGCTTTGGGGTGTTTCCTGTCGCAGGCGCTAGGCCTACCCACGCAAGTGAGGTATCATTTTTATCGGGAGACGTGGGGGAACGCTGGGTGGAAGGAGATTTGTAGCTCCTCTCAGATTCCAGAACTTTCTGCCACAGAAATGTGAGGAACATGTGTTTTTTTAGCCAAATTTTGAGGTTTGCAAAGGATTCTGGGTAACAGAACCTGGTCCGAGCCACGCAAGTCACCCCTCCTTGGATTCCCCTAGGTCTCTAGTTTTCAGAAATGCACAGGTTTGGTAGGTTTCCCTAGGTGCCGGCAGAGCTACAGGTCAAAATCTACAGGTAGGCACTTCGCAAAAAACACCTCTGTTTTTTTCAAAAATTTAGGATGTGTCCACGTTGCGCTTTGGGGTGTTTCCTGTCGCCGGCGCTAGGCCTACCCACGCAAGTGAGGTATCATTTTTATCGGAAGACTTGGGGGAACGCTGGGTGGAAGGAAATTTGTAGCTCCTCTCAGATTCCCGAACTTTCTGCCACAGAAATGTGAGGGACATGTGTTTTTTTAGCCAAATTTTGAGGTTTGCAAAGGATTCTGGGTAACAGAACCTGGTCCGAGCCCCGCAAGTCACCCCTCCTTGGATTCCCCTAGGTCTCTAGTTTTCAGAAATGCACAGGTTTGGTAGGTTACCCTAGGTGCCAGCTGAGCTAAAGGCCAAAATCTACAAGTAGGCACTTCGCAAAAAACACCTCCGTTTTTTTCCAAAATTTAGGATGTGTCCACATTGCGCTTTGGGGTGTTTCCTGTCACCGGCGCTAGGCCTACCCACGCAAGTGAGGTATAATTTTTATCGGGAGACTTGGGGGAACGCTGGGTGGAAGGAAATTTGTAGCTCCTCTCAGATTCCAGAACTTTCTGCCACAGAAATGTCAGGGACATGTGTTTTTTTAGCCAAATTTTAAGGTTTGCAAAGGATTCTGGGTAACAGAACCTGGTCCGAGCCCCGCAAGTCACCCCTCCTTGGATTCCCCTACGTCTCTAGTTTTCAGAAATGCACAGGTTTGGTAGGTTACCCTAGGTGCCAGCTGAGCTAGAGGCCAAAATCTACAGGTAGGCACTTCGCAAAAAACACCTCCGTTTTTTTCCAAAATTTAGGATGTGTCCACGTTGCGCTTTGGGGTGTTTCCTGTCGCCGGCGCTAGGCCTACCCACGCAAGTGAGGTATCATTTTTATCGGGAGACTTAGGGGAGCGCTGGGTTGAAGGAGATTTGTAGCTCCTCTCAGATTACAGAACTTTCTGCCACAGAAATGTGAGGAACATGTGTTTTTTTAGCCAAATTGTGAGGTTTGCAAAGGATTCTGGGTAACAGAACCTGGTCCGAGCCCCGCAAGTCACCCCTCCTTGGATTCCCCTAGGTCTCTAGTTTTCAGAAATGCACAGGTTTGGTAGGTTACCCTAGGTGCCAGCTGAGCTAAAGGCCAAAATCTACAAGTAGGCACTTCGCAAAAAACACCTCCGTTTTTTTCCAAAATTTAGGATGTGTCCACGTTGCGCTTTGGGGTGTTTCCTGTCGCCGGCGCTAGGCCTACCCACGCAAGTGAGGTATAATTTTTATCGGGAGACTTGGGGGAACGCTGGGTGGAAGGAGATTTGTAGCTCCTCTCAGATTCCAGAACTTTCTGCCACAGAAATGTGAGGAACATGTGTTTTTTTAGCCAAATTGTGAGGTTTGCAAAGGATTCTGGGTAACAGAACCTGGTCCGAGCCCCGCACGTCACCCCTCCTTGGATTCCCCAAGGTCTCTAGTTTTCAGAAATGCACAGGTTTGGTAGGTTTCCGTAGGTGCCGGCTGAGCTACAGGCCAAAATCTACAGGTAGGCACTTCGCAAAAAACACCTCTGTTTTTTTCCAAAAATTAGGATGTGTCCACGTTGCGCTTTGGGGTGTTTCTTGTCGCCGGCGCTAGGCCTACCCACGCAAGTGAGGTATCATTTTTATCGGGAGACTTGGGGGAACGCTGGGTGGAAGGAGATTTGTAGCTTCTCTCAGATTCCAGAACTTTCTGCCACAGAAATGTGAGGAACATGTGTTTTTTTAGCCAAATTTTGAGGTGTGCAAAGGATTCTGGGTAACAGAACCTGGTCCGAGCCCCGCAAGTCACCCCTCCTTGGATTCCCCTAGGTCTCTAGTTTTCAGAAATGCACAGGTTTGGTAGGTTTCCGTAGGTGCCGGCTGAGCTACAGGCCAAATTCTACAGGTAGGCACTTCGCAAAAAACACCTCCGTTTTTTTCCAAAATTTAGGATGTGTCCACGTTGCGCTTTGGGATGTTTCCTGTCACCGGCGCTAGGCCTACCCACGCAAGTGAGGTATCATTTTTATCGGGAGACTTGGGGGAACGCTGGGTGGAAGGAAATTTGTAGCTCCTCTCAGATTCCAGAACTTTCTGCCACAGAAATGTGAGGGACATGTGTTTTTTTAGCCAAATTTTAAGGTTTGCAAAGGATTCTGGGTAACAGAACCTGGTCCGAGCCCCGCAAGTCACCTCTCCTTGGATTCCCCTAGGTCTCTAGTTTTCAGAAATGCACAGGTTTGGTAGGTTACCCTAGGTGCCAGCTGAGCTAGAGGCCAAAATCTACAGGTAGGCACTTCGCAAAAAACACCTCCGTTTTTTTCCAAAATTTAGGATGTGTCCACGTTGCGCTTTGGGGTGTTTCCTGTCGCCGGCGCTAGGCCTACCCACGCAAGTGAGGTATAATTTTTATCGGGAGACTTGGGGGAACGCTGGGTGGAAGGAGATTTGTAGCTCCTCTCAGATTCCAGAACTTTCTGCCACAGAAATGTGAGGAACATGTGTTTTTTTAGCCAAATTGTGAGGTTTGCAAAGGATTCTGGGTAACAGAACCTGGTCCGAGCCCCGCACGTCACCCCTCCTTGGATTCCCCAAGGTCTCTAGTTTTCAGAAATGCACAGGTTTGGTAGGTTTCCGTAGGTGCCGGCTGAGCTACAGGCCAAAATCTACAGGTAGGCACTTCGCAAAAAACACCTCTGTTTTTTTCAAAAATTTAGGATGTGTCCACGTTGCGCTTTGGGGTGTTTCTTGTCGCCGGCGCTAGGCCTACCCACGCAAGTGAGGTATCATTTTTATCGGGAGACTTGGGGGAACGCTGGGTGGAAGGAGATTTGTAGCTTCTCTCAGATTCCAGAACTTTCTGCCACAGAAATGTGAGGAACATGTTTTTTTAGCCAAATTTTGAGGTTTGCAAAGGATTCTGGGTAACAGAACCTGGTCCGAGCCCCGCAAGTCACCCCTCCTTGGATTCCCCTAGGTCTCTAGTTTTCAGAAATGCACAGGTTTGGTAGGTTTCCCTAGGTGCCGGCTGAGCTACAGGCCAATATCTACAGGTAGGCACTTTGCAAAAAACACCTCTGTTTTTTTCCAAAATTTAGGATGTGTCCACGTTGCGCTTTGGGGTGTTTCCTGTCACCGGCGCTAGGCCTACCCACGCAAGTGAGGTATAATTTTTATCGGGAGACTTGGGGGAACGCTGGGTGGAAGGAAATTTGTAGCTCCTCTCAGATTCCAGAACTTTCTGCCACAGAAATGTCAGGGACATGTGTTTTTTTAGCCAAATTTTAAGGTTTGCAAAGGATTCTGGGTAACAGAACCTGGTCCGAGCCCCGCAAGTCACCCCTCCTTGGATTCCCCTACGTCTCTAGTTTTCAGAAATGCACAGGTTTGGTAGGTTACCCTAGGTGCCAGCTGAGCTAGAGGCCAAAATCTACAGGTAGGCACTTCGCAAAAAACACCTCCGTTTTTTTCCAAAATTTAGGATGTGTCCACGTTGCGCTTTGGGGTGTTTCCTGTCGCCGGCGCTAGGCCTACCCACGCAAGTGAGGTATCATTTTTATCGGGAGACTTGGGGGAGCGCTGGGTTGAAGGAGATTTGTAGCTCCTCTCAGATTACAGAACTTTCTGCCACAGAAATGTGAGGAACATGTGTTTTTTTAGCCAAATTGTGAGGTTTGCAAAGGATTCTGGGTAACAGAACCTGGTCCGAGCCCCGCAAGTCACCCCTCCTTGGATTCCCCTAGGTCTCTAGTTTTCAGAAATGCACAGGTTTGGTAGGTTACCCTAGGTGCCAGCTGAGCTAAAGGCCAAAATCTACAAGTAGGCACTTCGCAAAAAACACCTCCGTTTTTTTCCAAAATTTAGGATGTGTCCACGTTGCGCTTTGGGGTGTTTCCTGTCGCCGGCGCTAGGCCTACCCACGCAAGTGAGGTATAATTTTTATCGGGAGACTTGGGGGAACGCTGGGTGGAAGGAGATTTGTAGCTCCTCTCAGATTCCAGAACTTTCTGCCACAGAAATGTGAGGAACATGTGTTTTTTTAGCCAAATTGTGAGGTTTGCAAAGGATTCTGGGTAACAGAACCTGGTCCGAGCCCCGCACGTCACCCCTCCTTGGATTCCCCAAGGTCTCTAGTTTTCAGAAATGCACAGGTTTGGTAGGTTTCCGTAGGTGCCGGCTGAGCTACAGGCCAAAATCTACAGGTAGGCACTTCGCAAAAAACACCTCTGTTTTTTTCCAAAAATTAGGATGTGTCCACGTTGCGCTTTGGGGTGTTTCTTGTCGCCGGCGCTAGGCCTACCCACGCAAGTGAGGTATCATTTTTATCGGGAGACTTGGGGGAACGCTGGGTGGAAGGAGATTTGTAGCTTCTCTCAGATTCCAGAACTTTCTGCCACAGAAATGTGAGGAACATGTGTTTTTTTAGCCAAATTTTGAGGTTTGCAAAGGATTCTGGGTAACAGAACCTGGTCCGAGCCCCGCAAGTCACCCCTCCTTGGATTCCCCTAGGTCTCTAGTTTTCAGAAATGCACAGGTTTGGTAGGTTTCCGTAGGTGCCGGCTGAGCTACAGGCCAAATTCTACAGGTAGGCACTTCGCAAAAAACACCTCCGTTTTTTTCCAAAATTTAGGATGTGTCCACGTTGCGCTTTGGGATGTTTCCTGTCACCGGCGCTAGGCCTACCCACGCAAGTGAGGTATCATTTTTATCGGGAGACTTGGGGGAACGCTGGGTGGAAGGAAATTTGTAGCTCCTCTCAGATTCCAGAACTTTCTGCCACAGAAATGTGAGGGACATGTGTTTTTTTAGCCAAATTTTAAGGTTTGCAAAGGATTCTGGGTAACAGAACCTGGTCCGAGCCCCGCAAGTCACCTCTCCTTGGATTCCCCTAGGTCTCTAGTTTTCAGAAATGCACAGGTTTGGTAGGTTACCCTAGGTGCCAGCTGAGCTAGAGGCCAAAATCTACAGGTAGGCACTTCGCAAAAAACACCTCCGTTTTTTTCCAAAATTTAGGATGTGTCCACGTTGCGCTTTGGGGTGTTTCCTGTCGCCGGCGCTAGGCCTACCCACGCAAGTGAGGTATAATTTTTATCGGGAGACTTGGGGGAACGCTGGGTGGAAGGAGATTTGTAGCTCCTCTCAGATTCCAGAACTTTCTGCCACAGAAATGTGAGGAACATGTGTTTTTTTAGCCAAATTGTGAGGTTTGCAAAGGATTCTGGGTAACAGAACCTGGTCCGAGCCCCGCACGTCACCCCTCCTTGGATTCCCCAAGGTCTCTAGTTTTCAGAAATGCACAGGTTTGGTAGGTTACCCTAGGTGCCAGCTGAGCTAGAGGCCAAAATCTACAGGTAGGCACTTCGCAAAAAACACCTCCGTTTTTTTCCAAAATTTAGGATGTGTCCACGTTGCGCTTTGGGGTGTTTCCTGTCGCCGGCGCTAGGCCTACCCACGCAAGTGAGGTATAATTTTTATCGGGAGACTTGGGGGAACGCTGGGTGGAAGGAGATTTGTAGCTCCTCTCAGATTCCAGAACTTTCTGCCACAGAAATGTGAGGAACATGTGTTTTTTTAGCCAAATTGTGAGGTTTGCAAAGGATTCTGGGTAACAGAACCTGGTCCGAGCCCCGCACGTCACCCCTCCTTGGATTCCCCAAGGTCTCTAGTTTTCAGAAATGCACAGGTTTGGTAGGTTTCCGTAGGTGCCGGCTGAGCTACAGGCCAAAATCTACAGGTAGGCACTTCGCAAAAAACACCTCTGTTTTTTTCAAAAATTTAGGATGTGTCCACGTTGCGCTTTGGGGTGTTTCTTGTCGCCGGCGCTAGGCCTACCCACGCAAGTGAGGTATCATTTTTATCGGGAGACTTGGGGGAACGCTGGGTGGAAGGAGATTTGTAGCTTCTCTCAGATTCCAGAACTTTCTGCCACAGAAATGTGAGGAACATGTTTTTTTAGCCAAATTTTGAGGTTTGCAAAGGATTCTGGGTAACAGAACCTGGTCCGAGCCCCGCAAGTCACCCCTCCTTGGATTCCCCTAGGTCTCTAGTTTTCAGAAATGCACAGGTTTGGTAGGTTTCCCTAGGTGCCGGCTGAGCTACAGGCCAATATCTACAGGTAGGCACTTTGCAAAAAACACCTCTGTTTTTTTCCAAAATTTAGGATGTGTCCACGTTGCGCTTTGGGGTGTTTCCTGTCGCCGGCTCTAGGCCTACCCACGCAAGAGAGGTATCATTTTTATCGGGAGACTTGGGGGAACGCTGGGTGGAAGGAAATTTGTAGCTCCTCTCAGATTCCAGAACTTTCTGCCACAGAAATGTGAGGGACATGTGTTTTTTTAGCCAAATTTTGAGGTTTGCAAAGGATTCTGGGTAACAGAACCTTGTCTGAGCCCCGCAAGTCACCCCTCCTTGGATTCCCCTTGGTCTCTAGTTTTCAGAAATGCACAGGTTTGGTAGGTTTCCCTAGCTGCCGGTTGAGCTAGAAGCCAAAATCTACAGGTAGGCACTTTGCAAAAAACACCTCCGTTTTTTTCCAAAATTTAGGATGTGTCCACGTTGCGCTTTGGGGTGTTTCCTGTCGCAGGCGCTAGGCCTACCCACGCAAGTGAGGTATCATTTTTATCGGGAGACTTGGGGGAACGCTGGGTGGAAGGAGATTTGTAGCTCCTCTCAGATTCCAGAACTTTCTGCCACAGAAATGTGAGGAACATGTGTTTTTTTAGCCAAATTTTGAGGTTTGCAAAGGATTCTGGGTAACAGAACCTGGTCCGAGCCCCGCAAGTCACCCCTCCTTGGATTCCCCTAGGTCTCTAGTTTTCAGAAATGCACAGGTTTGGTAGGTTTCCCTAGGTGCCGGCTGAGCTACAGGCCAAAATCTACAGGTAGGCACTTCGCAAAAAACACCTCTATTTTAAAAAAAATTTAGGATGTGTCCACGTTGCGCTTTGGGGTGTTTCCTGTCGCCGGCGCTAGGCCTACCCACGCAAGTGAGGTATCATTTTTATCGGGATACTTGGGGGAACGCTGGGTGGAAGGAAATTTGTAGCTCCTCTCAGATTCCAGAACTTTCTGCCACAGAAATGTGAGGGATATGTGTTTTTTTAGCCAAATTTTGAGGTTTGCAAAGGATTCTGGGTAACAGAACCTGGTCCGAGCCCCGCAAGTCACCCCTCCTTGGATTCCCCTAGGTCTCTAGTTTTCAGAAATGCACAGGTTTGGTAGGTTTCCCTAGGTGCCGGCTGAGCTAGAGGCCAAAATCTACAGGTAGGCACTTCGCAAAAAACACCTTTGTTTTTTTCAAAAATTTAGGATGTGTCCACGTTGCGCTTTGGGGTGTTTCCTGTCGCCGGCGCTAGGCCTACCCACGCAAGTGAGGTATCATTTTTATCGGGAGACTTGGGGGAACGCTGGGTGGAAGGAAATTTGTAGCTCCTCTCAGATTCCAGAACTTTCTGCCACAGAAATGTGAGGAACATGTGTTTTTTTAGCCAAATTTTGAGGTTTGCAAAGGATTCTGGGTAACAGAACCTAGTCCGAGCCCCGCAAGTCACCCCTCCTTGGATTCCCCTAGGTCTCTAGTTTTCAGAAATGCACAGGTTTGGTAGGTTTCCCTATGTGCCGGCTGAGCTACAGGCCAAAATCTACAGGTAGGCACTTCGCAAAAAACACCTCCGTTTTTTTCCAAAATTTAGGATGTGTCCACGTTGCGCTTTGGGGTGTTTCCTGTCGCCGGCGCTAGGCCTACCCACGCAAGTGAGGTATAATTTTTATCGGGAGACTTGGGGGAACGCTGGGTGGAAGGAGATTTGTAGCTCCTCTCAGATTCCAGAACTTTCTGCCACAGAAATGTGAGGAACATGTGTTTTTTTAGCCAAATTGTGAGGTTTGCAAAGGATTCTGGGTAACAGAACCTGGTCCGAGCCCCGCACGTCACCCCTCCTTGGATTCCCCAAGGTCTCTAGTTTTCAGAAATGCACAGGTTTGGTAGGTTTCCGTAGGTGCCGGCTGAGCTACAGGCCAAAATCTACAGGTAGGCACTTCGCAAAAAACACCTCTGTTTTTTTCCAAAAATTAGGATGTGTCCACGTTGCGCTTTGGGGTGTTTCTTGTCGCCGGCGCTAGGCCTACCCACGCAAGTGAGGTATCATTTTTATCGGGAGACTTGGGGGAACGCTGGGTGGAAGGAGATTTGTAGCTTCTCTCAGATTCCAGAACTTTCTGCCACAGAAATGTGAGGAACATGTGTTTTTTTAGCCAAATTTTGAGGTTTGCAAAGGATTCTGGGTAACAGAACCTGGTCCGAGCCCCGCAAGTCACCCCTCCTTGGATTCCCCTAGGTCTCTAGTTTTCAGAAATGCACAGGTTTGGTAGGTTACCCTAGGTGCCAGCTGAGCTAAAGGCCAAAATCTACAGGTAGGCACTTCGCAAAAAACACCTCCGTTTTTTTCCAAAATTTAGGATGTGTCCACGTTGCGCTTTGGGGTGTTTCCTGTCGCCGGCGCTAGGCCTACCCACGCAAGTGAGGTATCATTTTTATCGGGAGACTTGGGGGAACGCTGGGTTGAAGGAGATTTGTAGCTCCTCTCAGATTCCAGAACTTTCTGCCACAGAAATGTGAGGAACATGTGTTTTTTTAGCCAAATTGTGAGGTTTGCAAAGGATTCTGGGTAACAGAACCTGGTCCGAGCCCCGCACGTCACCCCTCCTTGGATTCCCCTAGGTCTCTAGTTTTCAGAAATGCACAGGTTTGGTAGGTTTCCGTAGGTGCCGGCTGAGCTACAGGCCAAATTCTACAGGTAGGCACTTCGCAAAAAACACCTCCGTTTTTTTCCAAAATTTAGGATGTGTCCACGTTGCGCTTTGGGGTGTTTCCTGTCACCGGCGCTAGGCCTACCCACGCAAGTGAGGTATCATTTTTATCGGGAGACTTGGGGGAACGCTGGGTGGAAGGAAATTTGTAGCTCCTCTCAGATTCCAGAACTTTCTGCCACAGAAATGTGAGGGACATGTGTTTTTTTAGCCAAATTTTAAGGTTTGCAAAGGATTCTGGGTAACAGAACCTGGTCCGAGCCCCGCAAGTCACCCCTCCTTGGATTCCCCTAGGTCTCTAGTTTTCAGAAATGCACAGGTTT
Organism: Pleurodeles waltl; assembly: GCF_031143425.1. NCBI lineage: Eukaryota > Metazoa > Chordata > Amphibia > Caudata > Salamandridae > Pleurodeles > Pleurodeles waltl. The sequence continues at coordinate 386,834,149 of NC_090447.1, read as the reverse complement.
GGTAGGTTACCCTAGGTGCCAGCTGAGCTAGAGGCCAAAATCTACAGGTAGGCACTTCGCAAAAAACACCTCCGTTTTTTTCCAAAATTTAGGATGTGTCCACGTTGCGCTTTGGGGTGTTTCCTGTCGCCGGCGCTAGGCCTACCCACGCAAGTGAGGTATAATTTTTATCGGGAGACTTGGGGGAACGCTGGGTGGAAGGAGATTTGTAGCTCCTCTCAGATTCCAGAACTTTCTGCCACAGAAATGTGAGGAACATGTGTTTTTTTAGCCAAATTGTGAGGTTTGCAAAGGATTCTGGGTAACAGAACCTGGTCCGAGCCCCGCACGTCACCCCTCCTTGGATTCCCCAAGGTCTCTAGTTTTCAGAAATGCACAGGTTTGGTAGGTTTCCGTAGGTGTCGGCTGAGCTACAGGCCAAAATCTACAGGTAGGCACTTCGCAAAAAACACCTCTGTTTTTTTCCAAAAATTAGGATGTGTCCACGTTGCGCTTTGGGGTGTTTCTTGTCGCCGGCGCTAGGCCTACCCACGCAAGTGAGGTATCATTTTTATCGGGAGACTTGGGGGAACGCTGGGTGGAAGGAGATTTGTAGCTTCTCTCAGATTCCAGAACTTTCTGCCACAGAAATGTGAGGAACATGTGTTTTTTTAGCCAAATTTTGAGGTTTGCAAAGGATTCTGGGTAACAGAACCTGGTCCGAGCCCCGCAAGTCACCCCTCCTTGGATTCCCCTAGGTCTCTAGTTTTCAGAAATGCACAGGTTTGGTAGGTTTCCGTAGGTGCCGGCTGAGCTACAGGCCAAATTCTACAGGTAGGCACTTCGCAAAAAACACCTCCGTTTTTTTCCAAAATTTAGGATGTGTCCACGTTGCGCTTTGGGATGTTTCCTGTCACCGGCGCTAGGCCTACCCACGCAAGTGAGGTATCATTTTTATCGGGAGACTTGGGGGAACGCTGGGTGGAAGGAAATTTGTAGCTCCTCTCAGATTCCAGAACTTTCTGCCACAGAAATGTGAGGGACATGTGTTTTTTTAGCCAAATTTTAAGGTTTGCAAAGGATTCTGGGTAACAGAACCTGGTCCGAGCCCCGCAAGTCACCCCTCCTTGGATTCCCCTAGGTCTCTAGTTTTCAGAAATGCACAGGTTTGGTAGGTTACCCTAGGTGCCAGCTGAGCTAGAGGCCAAAATCTACAGGTAGGCACTTCGCAAAAAACACCTCCGTTTTTTTCCAAAATTTAGGATGTGTCCACGTTGCGCTTTGGGGTGTTTCCTGTCGCCGGCGCTAGGCCTACCCACGCAAGTGAGGTATCATTTTTATCGGGAGACTTGGGGGAACGCTGGGTGGAAGGAGATTTGTAGCTCCTCTCAGATTCCAGAACTTTCTGCCACAGAAATGTGAGGAACATGTGTTTTTTTAGCCAAATTGTGAGGTTTGCAAAGGATTCTGGGTAACAGAACCTGGTCCGAGCCCCGCACGTCACCCCTCCTTGGATTCCCCAAGGTCTCTAGTTTTCAGAAATGCACAGGTTTGGTAGGTTTCCGTAGGTGCCGGCTGAGCTACAGGCCAAAATCTACAGGTAGGCACTTCGCAAAAAACACCTCTGTTTTTTTCAAAAATTTAGGATGTGTCCACGTTGCGCTTTGGGGTGTTTCTTGTCGCCGGCGCTAGGCCTACCCACGCAAGTGAGGTATCATTTTTATCGGGAGACTTGGGGGAACGCTGGGTGGAAGGAGATTTGTAGCTTCTCTCAGATTCCAGAACTTTCTGCCACAGAAATGTGAGGAACATGTTTTTTTAGCCAAATTTTGAGGTTTGCAAAGGATTCTGGGTAACAGAACCTGGTCCGAGCCCCGCAAGTCACCCCTCCTTGGATTCCCCTAGGTCTCTAGTTTTCAGAAATGCACAGGTTTGGTAGGTTTCCCTAGGTGCCGGCTGAGCTACAGGCCAATATCTACAGGTAGGCACTTTGCAAAAAACACCTCTGTTTTTTTCCAAAATTTAGGATGTGTCCACGTTGCGCTTTGGGGTGTTTCCTGTCGCCGGCTCTAGGCCTACCCACGCAAGAGAGGTATCATTTTTATCGGGAGACTTGGGGGAACGCTGGGTGGAAGGAAATTTGTAGCTCCTCTCAGATTCCAGAACTTTCTGCCACAGAAATGTGAGGGACATGTGTTTTTTTAGCCAAATTTTGAGGTTTGCAAAGGATTCTGGGTAACAGAACCTTGTCTGAGCCCCGCAAGTCACCCCTCCTTGGATTCCCCTTGGTCTCTAGTTTTCAGAAATGCACAGGTTTGGTAGGTTTCCCTAGCTGCCGGTTGAGCTAGAAGCCAAAATCTACAGGTAGGCACTTTGCAAAAAACACCTCCGTTTTTTTCCAAAATTTAGGATGTGTCCACGTTGCGCTTTGGGGTGTTTCCTGTCGCAGGCGCTAGGCCTACCCACGCAAGTGAGGTATCATTTTTATCGGGAGACTTGGGGGAACGCTGGGTGGCAGGAGATTTGTAGCTCCTCTCAGATTCCAGAACTTTCTGCCACAGAAATGTGAGGAACATGTGTTTTTTTAGCCAAATTTTGAGGTTTGCAAAGGATTCTGGGTAACAGAACCTGGTCCGAGCCCCGCAAGTCACCCCTCCTTGGATTCCCCTAGGTCTCTAGTTTTCAGAAATGCACAGGTTTGGTAGGTTTCCCTAGGTGCCGGCTGAGCTACAGGCCAAAATCTACAGGTAGGCACTTCGCAAAAAACACCTCTATTTTAAAAAAAATTTAGGATGTGTCCACGTTGCGCTTTGGGGTGTTTCCTGTCGCCGGCGCTAGGCCTACCCACGCAAGTGAGGTATCATTTTTATCGGGATACTTGGGGGAACGCTGGGTGGAAGGAAATTTGTAGCTCCTCTCAGATTCCAGAACTTTCTGCCACAGAAATGTGAGGGATATGTGTTTTTTTAGCCAAATTTTGAGGTTTGCAAAGGATTCTGGGTAACAGAACCTGGTCCGAGCCCCGCAAGTCACCCCTCCTTGGATTCCCCTAGGTCTCTAGTTTTCAGAAATGCACAGGTTTGGTAGGTTTCCCTAGGTGCCGGCTGAGCTAGAGGCCAAAATCTACAGGTAGGCACTTCGCAAAAAACACCTCTGTTTTTTTCAAAAATTTAGGATGTGTCCACGTTGCGCTTTGGGGTGTTTCCTGTCGCCGGCGCTAGGCCTACCCACGCAAGTGAGGTATCATTTTTATCGGGAGACTTGGGGGAACGCTGGGTGGAAGGAAATTTGTAGCTCCTCTCAGATTCCAGAACTTTCTGCCACAAAAATGTGAGGAACATGTGTTTTTTTAGCCAAATTTTGAGGTTTGCAAAGGATTCTGGGTAACAGAACCTGGTCCGAGCCCCGCAAGTCACCCCTCCTTGGATTCCCCTAGGTCTCTAGTTTTCAGGAATGCACAGGTTTGGTAGGTTTCCCTAGGTGCCGCCTGAGCTAGAGGCCAAAATCTACAGGTAGGCACTTCGCAAAAAACACCTCTGTTTTTTTCCAAAATTTAGGATGTGTCCACATTGCGCTTTGGGGTGTTTCCTGTCGCCGGCGCTAGGCCTACCCACGCAAGTGAGGTATCATTTTTATCGGGAGACTTCGGGGAACGCTGGGTGGAATGAAATTTGTAGCTGCTCTCAGATTCCAGAACTTTCTGCCACAGAAATGTGAGGAACATGTGTTTTTTTAGACAAATTTTGAGGTTTGCAAAGGATTCTGGGTAACAGAACCTGGTCCGAGCCCCGCAAGTCACCCCTCCTTGGATTCCCCTAGGTCTCTAGTTTTCAGAAATGCACAGGTTTGGTAGGTTTCCCTAGGTGCCGGCTGAGCTACAGGCCAAAATCTACAGGTAGTCACTTCGCAAAAAACACCTCTGTTTTTTTCCAAAATTTAGGATGTGTCCACGTTGCGCTTTGGGGTGTTTCCTGTCGCCAGCGCTAGGCCTACCCACGCAAGTGAGGTATCATTTTTATCGGGAGACTTGGGGGAACGCTGGGTGGAAGGAAATTTGTAGCTCCTCTCAGATTCCAGAACTTTCTGCCACAGAAATGTGAGGAACATGTGTTTTTTTAGCCAAATTTTGAGGTTTCCAAAGGATTCTGGGTAACAGAACCTGGTCCGAGCCCCGCAAGTCACCCCTCCTTGGATTCCCCTAGGTCTCTAGTTTTCAGAAATGCACAGGGTTGGTAGGTTTCCCTAGGTGCCGGCTGAGCTACAGGCCAAATTCTACAGGTAGGCACTTCGCAAAAAACACCTCCGTTTTTTTCCAAAATTTAGGATGTGTCCACGTTGCGCTTTGGGGTGTTTCCCTGTCGCCGGCGCTAGGCCTACCCACGCAAGTGAGGTATCATTTTTATCGGGAGACTTGGGGGAACGCTGGGTGGGAGGAAATTTGTAGCTCCTCTCAGATTCCAGAACTTTCTGCCACAAAAATGTGAGGGACATGTGTTTTTTTAGCCAAATTTTGAGGTTTGCAAAGGATTCTGGGTAACAGAACCTGGTCCGAGCCCCGCAAGTCACCCCTCCTTGGATACCCCTAGGTCTCTAGTTTTCAGAAATGCACAGGTTTGGTAGGTTTCCCTAGGTGCCGGCTGAGCTAGAGGCCAAAATCTACAGGTAGGCACTTCGCAAAAAACACCTCCGTTTTTTTCCAAAATTTAGGATGTGTCCACGTTGCGCTTTGGGGTGTTTCCTGTCGCCGGCGCTAGGCCTACCCACGCAAGTGAGGTATCATTTTTATCGGGAGACTTGGGGGAACGCTGGGTGGAATGAAATTTGTAGCTGCTCTCAGATTCCAGAACTTTCTGCCACAGAAATGTGAGGAACATGTGTTTTTTTAGCCAAATTTTGAGGTTTGCAAAGGATTCTGGGTAACAGAACCTGGTCTGAGCCCCGCAAGTCACCCCTCCATGGATTTCCCTAGGTCTCTAGTTTTCAGAAATGCACAGGTTTGGTAGGTTTCCCTAGGTGCCGGCTGAGCTAGAGGCCAAAATCTACAGGTAGGCACTTCGCAAAAAACACCTCTGTTTTTTTCCAAAATTTAGGATGTGTCCACGTTGCGCTTTGGGGTGTTTCCTGTCGCCGGCGCTAGGCCTACCCACGCAAGTGAGGTATCATTTTTATCGGGAGACTTGGGGGAACGCTGGGTGGGAGGAAATTTGTAGCTCCTCTCAGATTCCAGAACTTTCTGCCACAAAAATGTGAGGGACATGTGTTTTTTTAGCCAAATTTTGAGGTTTGCAAAGGATTCTGGGTAACAGAACCTGGTCCGAGCCCCGCAAGTCACCCCTCCTTGGATTCCCCTTGGTCTCTAGTTTTCAGAAATGCACAGGTTTGGTAGGTTTCCGTAGGTGCCGGCTGAGCTACAGGCCAAAATCTACAGGTAGGCACTTTGCAAAAAACACCTCCGTTTTTTTCCAAAATTTAGGATGTGTCCACGTTGCGCTTTGGGGTGTTTCCTGTCGCAGGCGCTAGGCCTACCCACGCAAGTGAGGTATCATTTTTATCGGGAGACTTGGGGGAACGCTGGGTGGAAGGAGATTTGTAGCTCCTCTCAGATTCCAGAACTTTCTGCCACAGAAATGTGAGGAACATGTGTTTTTTTAGCCAAATTTTGAGGTTTGCAAAGGATTCTGGGTAACAGAACCTGGTCCGAGCCCCGCAAGTCACCCCTCCTTGGATTCCCCTAGGTCTCTAGTTTTCAGAAATGCACAGGTTTGGTAGGTTTCCCTAGGTGCCGGCTGAGCTACAGGCCAAAATCTACAGGTAGGCACTTCGCAAAAAACACCTCTATTTTAAAAAAAATTTAGGATGTGTCCACGTTGCGCTTTGGGGTGTTTCCTGTCGCCGGCGCTAGGCCTACCCACGCAAGTGAGGTATCATTTTTATCGGGATACTTGGGGGAACGCTGGGTGGAAGGAAATTTGTAGCTCCTCTCAGATTCCAGAACTTTCTGCCACAGAAATGTGAGGGATATGTGTTTTTTTAGCCAAATTTTGAGGTTTGCAAAGGATTCTGGGTAACAGAACCTGGTCCGAGCCCCGCAAGTCACCCCTCCTTGGATTCCCCTAGGTCTCTAGTTTTCAGAAATGCAAAGGTTTGGTAGGTTTCCCTAGGTGCCGGCTGAGCTAGAGGCCAAAATATACAGGTAGGCACTTCGCAAAAAACACCTCTGTTTTTTTCAAAAATTTAGGATGTGTCCACGTTGCGCTTTGGGGTGTTTCCTGTCGCCGGCGCTAGGCCTACCCACGCAAGTGAGGTATCATTTTTATCGGGAGACTTGGGGGAACGCTGGGTGGAAGGAAATTTGTAGCTCCTCTCAGATTCCAGAACTTTCTGCCACAAAAATGTGAGGAACATGTGTTTTTTTAGCCAAATTTTGAGGTTTGCAAAGGATTCTGGGTAACAGAACCTGGTCCGAGCCCCGCAAGTCACCCCTCCTTGGATTCCCCTAGGTCTCTAGTTTTCAGGAATGCACAGGTTTGGTAGGTTTCCCTAGGTGCCGCCTGAGCTAGAGGCCAAAATCTACAGGTAGGCACTTCGCAAAAAACACCTCTGTTTTTTTCCAAAATTTAGGATGTGTCCACATTGCGCTTTGGGGTGTTTCCTGTCGCCGGCGCTAGGCCTACCCACGCAAGTGAGGTATCATTTTTATCGGGAGACTTCGGGGAACGCTGGGTGGAATGAAATTTGTAGCTGCTCTCAGATTCCAGAACTTTCTGCCACAGAAATGTGAGGAACATGTGTTTTTTTAGCCAAATTTTGAGGTTTGCAAAGGATTCTGGGTAACAGAACCTGGTCCGAGCCCCGCAAGTCACCCCTCCTTGGATTCCCCTAGGTCTCTAGTTTTCAGAAATGCACAGGTTTGGTAGGTTTCCCTAGGTGCCGGATGAGCTACAGGCCAAAATCTACAGGTAGTCACTTCGCAAAAAACACCTCTGTTTTTTTCCAAAATTTAGGATGTGTCCACGTTGCGCTTTGGGGTGTTTCCTGTCGCCAGCGCTAGGCCTACCCACGCAAGTGAGGTATCATTTTTATCGGGAGACTTGGGGGAACGCTGGGTGGAAGGAAATTTGTAGCTCCTCTCAGATTCCAGAACTTTCTGCCACAGAAATGTGAGGAACATGTGTTTTTTTAGCCAAATTTTGAGGTTTCCAAAGGATTCTGGGTAACAGAACCTGGTCCGAGCCCCGCAAGTCACCCCTCCTTGGATTCCCCTAGGTCTCTAGTTTTCAGAAATGCACAGGGTTGGTAGGTTTCCCTAGGTGCCGGCTGAGCTACAGGCCAAATTCTACAGGTAGGCACTTCGCAAAAAACCCCTCCGTTTTTTTCCAAAATTTAGGATGTGTCCACGTTGCGCTTTGGGGTGTTTCCCTGTCGCCGGCGCTAGGCCTACCCACGCAAGTGAGGTATCATTTTTATCGGGAGACTTGGGGGAACGCTGGGTGGGAGGAAATTTGTAGCTCCTCTCAGATTCCAGAACTTTCTGCCACAAAAATGTGAGGGACATGTGTTTTTTTAGCCAAATTTTGAGGTTTGCAAAGGATTCTGGGTAACAGAACCTGGTCCGAGCCCCGCAAGTCACCCCTCCTTGGATACCCCTAGGTCTCTAGTTTTCAGAAATGCACAGGTTTGGTAGGTTTCCCTAGGTGCCGGCTGAGCTAGAGGCCAAAATCTACAGGTAGGCACTTCGCAAAAAACACCTCCGTTTTTTTCCAAAATTTAGGATGTGTCCACGTTGCGCTTTGGGGTGTTTCCTGTCGCCGGCGCTAGGCCTACCCACGCAAGTGAGGTATCATTTTTATCGGGAGACTTGGGGGAACGCTGGGTGGAAGGAAATTTGTAGCTGCTCTCAGATTCCAGAACTTTCTGCCACAGAAATGTGAGGAACATGTGTTTTTTTAGCCAAATTTTGAGGTTTGCAAACGATTCTGGGTAACAGAACCTGGTCTGAGCCCCGCAAGTCACCCCTCCATGGATTTCCCTAGGTCTCTAGTTTTCAGAAATGCACAGGTTTGGTAGGTTTCCCTAGGTGCCGGCTGAGCTAGAGGCCAAAATCTACAGGTAGGCACTTCGCAAAAAACACCTCTGTTTTTTTCCAAAATTTAGGATGTGTCCACGTTGCGCTTTGGGGTGTTTCCTGTCGCCGGCGCTAGGCCTACCCACGCAAGTGAGGTATCATTTTTATCGGGAGACTTGGGGGAACGCTGGGTGGGAGGAAATTTGTAGCTCCTCTCAGATTCCAGAACTTTCTGCCACAAAAATGTGAGGGACATGTGTTTTTTTAGCCAAATTTTGAGGTTTGCAAAGGATTCTGGGTAACAGAACCTGGTCCGAGCCCCGCAAGTCACCCCTCCTTGGATTCCCCTTGGTCTCTAGTTTTCAGAAATGCACAGGTTTGGTAGGTTTCCCTAGGTGCCGGCTGAGCTAGAGGCCAAAATCTACAGGTAGGCACTTCGCAAAAAACACCTCCGTTTTTTTCCAAAATTTAGGATGTGTCCACGTTACGCTTTGGTGTGTTTCTTGTCGCCGGCGCTAGGCCTACCCACGCAAGTGAGGTATCATTTTTATCGGGAGACTTGGGGGAACGCTGGGTGGAAGGAAATTTGTAGCTGCTCTCAGATTCCAGAACTTTCTGCCACAGAAATGTGAGGAACATGTGTTTTTTTAGCCAAATTTTGAGGTTTGCAAAGGATTCTGGGTAACAGAACCTAGTCCGAGCCCCGCAAGTCACCCCTCCTTGGATTCCCCTAGGTCTCTAGTTTTCAGAAATGCACAGGTTTGGTAGGTTTCCCTAGGTGCCGGCTGAGCTACAGGCCAAAATCTACAGGTAGGCACTTCGCAAAAAACACCTCCGTTTTTTTCCAAAATTTAGGATGTGTCCACGTTGCGCTTTGGGGTGTTTCCTGTCGCCGGCGCTAGGCCTACCCACGCAAGTGAGGTATAATTTTTATCGGGAGACTTGGGGGAACGCTGGGTGGAAGGAGATTTGTAGCTCCTCTCAGATTCCAGAACTTTCTGCCACAGAAATGTGAGGAACATGTGTTTTTTTAGCCAAATTGTGAGGTTTGCAAAGGATTCTGGGTAACAGAACCTGGTCCGAGCCCCGCACGTCACCCCTCCTTGGATTCCCCAAGGTCTCTAGTTTTCAGAAATGCACAGGTTTGGTAGGTTTCCGTAGGTGCCGGCTGAGCTACAGGCCAAAATCTACAGGTAGGCACTTCGCAAAAAACACCTCTGTTTTTTTCCAAAAATTAGGATGTGTCCACGTTGCGCTTTGGGGTGTTTCTTGTCGCCGGCGCTAGGCCTACCCACGCAAGTGAGGTATCATTTTTATCGGGAGACTTGGGGGAACGCTGGGTGGAAGGAGATTTGTAGCTTCTCTCAGATTCCAGAACTTTCTGCCACAGAAATGTGAGGAACATGTGTTTTTTTAGCCAAATTTTGAGGTTTGCAAAGGATTCTGGGTAACAGAACCTGGTCCGAGCCCCGCAAGTCACCCCTCCTTGGATTCCCCTAGGTCTCTAGTTTTCAGAAATGCACAGGTTTGGTAGGTTACCCTAGGTGCCAGCTGAGCTAAAGGCCAAAATCTACAAGTAGGCACTTCGCAAAAAACACCTCCGTTTTTTTCCAAAATTTAGGATGTGTCCACGTTGCGCTTTGGGGTGTTTCCTGTCACCGGCGCTAGGCCTACCCACGCAAGTGAGGTATAATTTTTATCGGGAGACTTGGGGGAACGCTGGGTGGAAGGAAATTTGTAGCTCCTCTCAGATTCCAGAACTTTCTGCCACAGAAATGTCAGGGACATGTGTTTTTTTAGCCAAATGTTAAGGTTTGCAAAGGATTCTGGGTAACAGAACCTGGTCCGAGCCCCGCAAGTCACCCCTCCTTGGATTCCCCTACGTCTCTAGTTTTCAGAAATGCACAGGTTTGGTAGGTTACCCTAGGTGCCAGCTGAGCTAGAGGCCAAAATCTACAGGTAGGCACTTCGCAAAAAACACCTCCGTTTTTTTCCAAAATTTAGGATGTGTCCACGTTGCGCTTTGGGGTGTTTCCTGTCGCCGGCGCTAGGCCTACCCACGCAAGTGAGGTATCATTTTTATCGGGAGACTTGGGGGAACGCTGGGTTGAAGGAGATTTGTAGCTCCTCTCAGATTCCAGAACTTTCTGCCACAGAAATGTGAGGAACATGTGTTTTTTTAGCCAAATTGTGAGGTTTGCAAAGGATTCTGGGTAACAGAACCTGGTCCGAGCCCCGCACGTCACCCCTCCTTGGATTCCCCTAGGTCTCTAGTTTTCAGAAATGCACAGGTTTGGTAGGTTTCCGTAGGTGCCGGCTGAGCTACAGGCCAAATTCTACAGGTAGGCACTTCGCAAAAAACACCTCCGTTTTTTTCCAAAATTTAGGATGTGTCCACGTTGCGCTTTGGGGTGTTTCCTGTCACCGGCGCTAGGCCTACCCACGCAAGTGAGGTATCATTTTTATCGGGAGACTTGGGGGAACGCTGGGTGGAAGGAAATTTGTAGCTCCTCTCAGATTCCAGAACTTTCTGCCACAGAAATGTGAGGGACATGTGTTTTTTTAGCCAAATTTTAAGGTTTGCAAAGGATTCTGGGTAACAGAACCTGGTCCGAGCCCCGCAAGTCACCCCTCCTTGGATTCCCCTAGGTCTCTAGTTTTCAGAAATGCACAGGTTTGGTAGGTTACCCTAGGTGCCAGCTGAGCTAGAGGCCAAAATCTACAGGTAGGCACTTCGCAAAAAACACCTCCGTTTTTTTCCAAAATTTAGGATGTGTCCACGTTGCGCTTTGGGGTGTTTCCTGTCGCCGGCGCTAGGCCTACCCACGCAAGTGAGGTATAATTTTTATCGGGAGACTTGGGGGAACGCTGGGTGGAAGGATATTTGTAGCTCCTCTCAGATTCCAGAACTTTCTGCCACAGAAATGTGAGGAACATGTGTTTTTTTAGCCAAATTGTGAGGTTTGCAAAGGATTCTGGGTAACAGAACCTGGTCCGAGCCCCGCACGTCACCCCTCCTTGGATTCCCCAAGGTCTCTAGTTTTCAGAAATGCACAGGTTTGGTAGGTTTCCGTAGGTGCCGGCTGAGCTACAGGCCAAAATCTACAGGTAGGCACTTCGCAAAAAACACCTCTGTTTTTTTCCAAAAATTAGGATGTGTCCACGTTGCGCTTTGGGGTGTTTCTTGTCGCCGGCGCTAGGCCTACCCACGCAAGTGAGGTATCATTTTTATCGGGAGACTTGGGGGAACGCTGGGTGGAAGGAGATTTGTAGCTTCTCTCAGATTCCAGAACTTTCTGCCACAGAAATGTGAGGAACATGTGTTTTTTTAGCCAAATTTTGAGGTTTGCAAAGGATTCTGGGTAACAGAACCTTGTCTGAGCCCCGCAAGTCACCCCTCCTTGGATTCCCCTTGGTCTCTAGTTTTCAGAAATGCACAGGTTTCGTAGGTTTCCCTAGCTGCCGGTTGAGCTAGAAGCCAAAATCTACAGGTAGGCACTTTGCAAAAAACACCTCCGTTTTTTTCCAAAATTTAGGATGTGTCCACGTTGCGCTTTCGGGTGTTTCCTGTCGCAGGCGCTAGGCCTACCCACGCAAGTGAGGTATCATTTTTATCGGGAGACTTGGGGGAACGCTGGGTGGAAGGAGATTTGTAGCTCCTCTCAGATTCCAGAACTTTCTGCCACAGAAATGTGAGGAACATGTGTTTTTTTAGCCAAATTTTGAGGTTTGCAAAGGATTCTGGGTAACAGAACCTGGTCCGAGCCCCGCAAGTCACCCCTCCTTGGATTCCCCTAGGTCTCTAGTTTTCAGAAATGCACAGGTTTGGTAGGTTTCCCTAGGTGCCGGCTGAGCTACAGGCCAAAATCTACAGGTAGGCACTTCGCAAAAAACACCTCTATTTTAAAAAAAATTTAGGATGTGTCCACGTTGCGCTTTGGGGTGTTTCCTGTCGCCGGCGCTAGGCCTACCCACGCAAGTGAGGTATCATTTTTATCGGGATACTTGGGGGAACGCTGGGTGGAAGGAAATTTGTAGCTCCTCTCAGATTCCAGAACTTTCTGCCACAGAAATGTGAGGGATATGTGTTTTTTAGCCAAATTTTGAGGTTTGCAAAGGATTCTGGGTAACAGAACCTGGTCCGAGCCCCGCAAGTCACCCCTCCTTGGATTCCCCTAGGTCTCTAGTTTTCAGAAATGCACAGGTTTGGTAGGTTTCCCTAGGTGCCGGCTGAGCTAGAGGCCAAAATCTACAGGTAGGCACTTCGCAAAAAACACCTCTGTTTTTTTCAAAAATTTAGGATGTGTCCACGTTGCGCTTTGGGGTGTTTCCTGTCGCCGGCGCTAGGCCTACCCACGCAAGTGAGGTATCATTTTTATCGGGAGACTTGGGGGAACGCTGGGTGGAAGGAAATTTGTAGCTCCTCTCAGATTCCAGAACTTTCTGCCACAAAAATGTGAGGAACATGTGTTTTTTTAGCCAAATTTTGAGGTTTGCAAAGGATTCTGGGTAACAGAACCTGGTCCGAGCCCCGCAAGTCACCCCTCCTTGGATTCCCCTAGGTCTCTAGTTTTCAGGAATGCACAGGTTTGGTAGGTTTCCCTAGGTGCCGCCTGAGCTAGAGGCCAAAATCTACAGGTAGGCACTTCGCAAAAAACACCTCTGTTTTTTTCCAAAATTTAGGATGTGTCCACATTGCGCTTTGGGGTGTTTCCTGTCGCCGGCGCTAGGCCTACCCACGCAAGTGAGGTATCATTTTTATCGGGAGACTTGGGGAACGCTGGGTGGAATGAAATTTGTAGCTGCTCTCAGATTCCAGAACTTTCTGCCACAGAAATGTGAGGAACATGTGTTTTTTTAGCCAAATTTTGAGGTTTGCAAAGGATTCTGGGTAACAGAACCTGGTCCGAGCCCCGCAAGTCACCCCTCCTTGGATTCCCCTAGGTCTCTAGTTTTCAGAAATGCACAGGTTTGGTAGGTTTCCCTAGGTGCGGCTGAGCTACAGGCCAAAATCTACAGGTAGTCACTTCGCAAAAAACACCTCTGTTTTTTTCCAAAATTTAGGATGTGTCCACGTTGCGCTTTGGGGTGTTTCCTGTCGCCAGCGCTAGGCCTACCCACGCAAGTGAGGTATCATTTGTATCGGGAGACTTGGGGGAACGCTGGGTGGAAGGAAATTTGTAGCTCCTCTCAGATTCCAGAACTTTCTGCCACAGAAATGTGAGGAACATGTGTTTTTTTAGCCAAATTTTGAGGTTTCCAAAGGATTCTGGGTAACAGAACCTGGTCCGAGCCCCGCAAGTCACCCCTCCTTGGATTCCCCTAGGTCTCTAGTTTTCAGAAATGCACAGGGTTGGTAGGTTTCCCTAGGTGCCGGCTGAGCTACAGGCCAAATTCTACAGGTAGGCACTTCGCAAAAAACACCTCCGTTTTTTTCCAAAATTTAGGATGTGTCCACGTTGCGCTTTGGGGTGTTTCCCTGTCGCCGGCGCTAGGCCTACCCACGCAAGTGAGGTATCATTTTTATCGGGAGACTTGGGGGAACGCTGGGTGGGAGGAAATTTGTAGCTCCTCTCAGATTCCAGAACTTTCTGCCACAAAAATGTGAGGGACATGTGTTTTTTTAGCCAAATTTTGAGGTTTGCAAAGGATTCTGGGTAACAGAACCTGGTCCGAGCCCCGCAAGTCACCCCTCCTTGGATACCCCTAGGTCTCTAGTTTTCAGAAATGCACAGGTTTGGTAGGTTTCCCTAGGTGCCGGCTGAGCTAGAGGCCAAAATCTACAGGTAGGCACTTCGCAAAAAACACCTCCGTTTTTTTCCAAAATTTAGGATGTGTCCACGTTGCGCTTTGGGGTGTTTCCTGTCGCCGGCGCTAGGCCTACCCACGCAAGTGAGGTATCATTTTTATCGGGAGACTTGGGGGAACGCTGGGTGGAAGGAAATTTGTAGCTGCTCTCAGATTCCAGAACTTTCTGCCACAGAAATGTGAGGAACATGTGTTTTTTTAGCCAAATTTTGAGGTTTGCAAAGGATTCTGGGTAACAGAACCTGGTCTGAGCCCCGCAAGTCACCCCTCCATGGATTTCCCTAGGTCTCTAGTTTTCAGAAATGCACAGGTTTGGTAGGTTTCCCTAGGTGCCGGCTGAGCTAGAGGCCAAAATCTACAGGTAGGCACTTCGCAAAAAACACCTCTGTTTTTTTCAAAATTTAGGATGTGTCCACGTTGCGCTTTGGGGTGTTTCCTGTCGCCGGCGCTAGGCCTACCCACGCAAGTGAGGTATCATTTTATCGGGAGACTTGGGGGAACGCTGGGTGGAGGAAATTTGTAGCTCCTCTCAGATTCCAGAACTTTCTGCCACAAAAATGTGAGGGACATGTGTTTTTTTAGCCAAATTTTGAGGTTTGCAAAGGATTCTGGGTAACAGAACCTGGTCCGAGCCCCGCAAGTCACCCCTCCTTGGATTCCCCTTGGTCTCTAGTTTTCAGAAATGCACAGGTTTGGTAGGTTTCCCTAGGTGCCGGCTGAGCTAGAGGCCAAAATCTACAGGTAGGCACTTCGCAAAAAACACCTCCGTTTTTTTCCAAAATTTAGGATGTGTCCACGTTACGCTTTGGGGTGTTTCTTGTCGCCGGCGCTAGGCCTACCCACGCAAGTGAGGTATCATTTTTATCGGGAGACTTGGGGGAACGCTGGGTGGAAGGAAATTTGTAGCTGCTCTCAGATTCCAGAACTTTCTGCCACAGAAATGTGAGGAACATGTGTTTTTTTAGCCAAATTTTGAGGTTTGCAAAGGATTCTGGGTAACAGAACCTAGTCCGAGCCCCGCAAGTCACCCCTCCTTGGATTCCCCTAGGTCTCTAGTTTTCAGAAATGCACAGGTTTGGTAGGTTTCCCTAGGTGCCGGCTGAGCTACAGGCCAAAATCTACAGGTAGGCACTTCGCAAAAAACACCTCCGTTTTTTTCCAAAATTTAGGATGTGTCCACGTTGCGCTTTGGGGTGTTTCCTGTCGCCGGCGCTAGGCCTACCCACGCAAGTGAGGTATAATTTTTATCGGGAGACTTGGGGGAACGCTGGGTGGAAGGAGATTTGTAGCTCCTCTCAGATTCCAGAACTTTCTGCCACAGAAATGTGAGGAACATGTGTTTTTTTAGCCAAATTGTGAGGTTTGCAAAGGATTCTGGGTAACAGAACCTGGTCCGAGCCCCGCACGTCACCCCTCCTTGGATTCCCCAAGGTCTCTAGTTTTCAGAAATGCACAGGTTTGGTAGGTTTCCGTAGGTGCCGGCTGAGCTACAGGCCAAAATCTACAGGTAGGCACTTCGCAAAAAACACCTCTGTTTTTTTTCCAAAAATTAGGATGTGTCCACGTTGCGCTTTGGGGTGTTTCTTGTCGCCGGCGCTAGGCCTACCCACGCAAGTGAGGTATCATTTTTATCGGGAGACTTGGGGGAACGCTGGGTGGAAGGAGATTTGTAGCTTCTCTCAGATTCCAGAACTTTCTGCCACAGAAATGTGAGGAACATGTGTTTTTTTAGCCAAATTTTGAGGTTTGCAAAGGATTCTGGGTAACAGAACCTGGTCCGAGCCCCGCAAGTCACCCCTCCTTGGATTCCCCTAGGTCTCTAGTTTTCAGAAATGCACAGGTTTGGTAGGTTACCCTAGGTGCCAGCTGAGCTAAAGGCCAAAATCCACAAGTAGGCACTTCGCAAAAAACACCTCCGTTTTTTTCCAAAATTTAGGATGTGTCCACGTTGCGCTTTGGGGTGTTTCCTGTCACCGGCGCTAGGCCTACCCACGCAAGTGAGGTATAATTTTTATCGGGAGACTTGGGGAACGCTGGGTGGAAGGAAATTTGTAGCTCCTCTCAGATTCCAGAACTTTCTGCCACAGAAATGTCAGGGACATGTGTTTTTTTAGCCAAATTTTAAGGTTTGCAAAGGATTCTGGGTAACAGAACCTGGTCCGAGCCCCGCAAGTCACCCCTCCTTGGATTCCCCTATGTCTCTAGTTTTCAGAAATGCACAGGTTTGGTAGGTTACCCTAGGTGCCAGCTGAGCTAGAGGCCAAAATCTACAGGTAGGCACTTCGCAAAAAACACCTCCGTTTTTTTCCAAATTTAGGATGTGTCCACGTTGCGCTTTGGGGTGTTTCCTGTCGCCGGCGCTAGGCCTACCCACGCAAGTGAGGTATCATTTTTATCGGGAGACTTGGGGGAACGCTGGGTTGAAGGAGATTTGTAGCTCCTCTCAGATTCCAGAACTTTCTGCCACAGAAATGTGAGGAACATGTGTTTTTTTAGCCAAATTGTGAGGTTTGCAAAGGATTCTGGGTAACAGAACCTGGTCCGAGCCCCGCACGTCACCCCTCCTTGGATTCCCCTAGGTCTCTAGTTTTCAGAAATGCACAGGTTTGGTAGGTTTCCGTAGGTGCCGGCTGAGCTACAGGCCAAATTCTACAGGTAGGCACTTCGCAAAAAACACCTCCGTTTTTTTCCAAAATTTAGGATGTGTCCACGTTGCGCTTTGGGGTGTTTCCTGTCACCGGCGCTAGGCCTACCCACGCAAGTGAGGTATCATTTTTATCGGGAGACTTGGGGGAACGCTGGGTGGAAGGAAATTTGTAGCTCCTCTCAGATTCCAGAACTTTCTGCCACAGAAATGTGAGGGACATGTGTTTTTTTAGCCAAATTTTAAGGTTTGCAAAGGATTCTGGGTAACAGAACCTGGTCCGAGCCCCGCAAGTCACCCCTCCTTGGATTCCCCTAGGTCTCTAGTTTTCAGAAATGCACAGGTTTGGTAGGTTACCCTAGGTGCCAGCTGAGCTAGAGGCCAAAATCTACAGGTAAGCACTTCGCAAAAAACACCTCCGTTTTTTTCCAAAATTTAGGATGTGTCCACGTTGCGCTTTGGGGTGTTTCCTGTCGCCGGCGCTAGGCCTACCCACGCAAGTGAGGTATAATTTTTATCGGGAGCCTTGGGGGAACGCTGGGTGGAAGGAGATTTGTAGCTCCTCTCAGATTCCAGAACTTTCTGCCACAGAAATGTGAGGAACATGTGTTTTTTTAGCCAAATTGTGAGGTTTGCAAAGGATTCTGGGTAACAGAACCTGGTCCGAGCCCCGCACGTCACCCCTCCTTGGATTCCCCAAGGTCTCTAGTTTTCAGAAATGCACAGGTTTGGTAGGTTTCCGTAGGTGCCGGCTGAGCTACAGGCCAAAATCTACAGGTAGGCACTTCGCAAAAAACACCTCTGTTTTTTTCCAAAAATTAGGATGTGTCCACGTTGCGCTTTGGGGTGTTTCTTGTCGCCGGCGCTAGGCCTACCCACGCAAGTGAGGTATCATTTTTATCGGGAGACTTGGGGGAACGCTGGGTGGAAGGAGATTTGTAGCTTCTCTCAGATTCCAGAACTTTCTGCCACAGAAATGTGAGGAACATGTGTTTTTTTAGCCAAATTTTGAGGTTTGCAAAGGATTCTGGGTAACAGAACCTGGTCCGAGCCCCGCAAGTCACCCCTCCTTGGATTCCCCTAGGTCTCTAGTTTTCAGAAATGCACAGGTTTGGTAGGTTTCCGTAGGTGCCGGCTGAGCTACAGGCCAAATTCTACAGGTAGGCACTTCGCAAAAAACACCTCCGTTTTTTTCCAAAATTTAGGATGTGTCCACGTTGCGCTTTGGGGTGTTTCCTGTCACCGGCGCTAGGCCTACCCACGCAAGTGAGGTATCATTTTTATCGGGAGACTTGGGGGGAACGCTGGGTGGAAGGAAATTTGTAGCTCCTCTCAGATTCCAGAACTTTCTGCCACAGAAATGTGAGGAACATGTGTTTTTTTAGCCAAATTTTAAGGTTTGCAAAGGATTCTGGGTAACAGAACCTGGTCCGAACCCCGCAAGTCACCCCTCCTTGGATTCCCCTAGGTCTCTAGTTTTCAGAAATGCACAGGTTTGGTAGGTTACCCTAGGTGCCAGCTGAGCTAGAGGCCAAAATCTACAGGTAGGCACTTCGCAAAAAACACCTCCGTTTTTTTCCAAAATTTAGGATGTGTCCACGTTGCGCTTTGGGGTGTTTCCTGTCGCCGGCGCTAGGCCTACCCACGCAAGTGAGGTATAATTTTTATCGGGAGACTTGGGGGAACGCTGGGTGGAAGGAGATTTGTAGCTCCTCTCAGATTCCAGAACTTTCTGCCACAGAAATGTGAGGAACATGTGTTTTTTTAGCCAAATTGTGAGGTTTGCAAAGGATTCTGGGTAACAGAACCTGGTCCGAGCCCCGCACGTCACCCCTCCTTGGATTCCCCAAGGTCTCTAGTTTTCAGAAATGCACAGGTTTGGTAGGTTTCCCTAGGTGCCGGCTGAGCTACAGGCCAAAATCTACAGGTAGGCACTTCGCAAAAAACACCTCTGTTTTTTTCAAAAATTTAGGATGTGTCCACGTTGCGCTTTGGGGTGTTTCTTGTCGCCGGCGCTAGGCCTACCCACGCAAGTGAGGTATCATTTTTATCGGGAGACTTGGGGGAACGCTGGGTGGAAGGAGATTTGTAGCTTCTCTCAGATTCCAGAACTTTCTGCCACAGAAATGTGAGGAACATGTTTTTTTAGCCAAATTTGAGGTTTGCAAAGGATTCTGGGTAACAGAACCTGGTCCGAGCCCCGCAAGTCACCCCTCCTTGGATTCCCCTAGGTCTCTAGTTTTCAGAAATGCACAGGTTTGGTAGGTTTCCCTAGGTGCCGGCTGAGCTACAGGCCAATATCTACAGGTAGGCACTTTGCAAAAAACACCTGTTTTTTTCCAAAATTTAGGATGTGTCCACGTTGCGCTTTGGGGTGTTTCCTGTCGCCGGCTCTAGGCCTACCCACGCAAGAGAGGTATCATTTTTATCGGGAGACTTGGGGGAACGCTGGGTGGAAGGAAATTTGTAGCTCCTCTCAGATTCCAGAACTTTCTGCCACAGAAATGTGAGGGACATGTGTTTTTTTAGCCAAATTTTGAGGTTTGCAAAGGATTCTGGGTAACAGAACCTTGTCTGAGCCCCGCAAGTCACCCCTCCTTGGATTCCCCTTGGTCTCTAGTTTTCAGAAATGCACAGGTTTGGTAGGTTTCCCTAGCTGCCGGTTGAGCTAGAAGCCAAAATCTACAGGTAGGCACTTTGCAAAAAACACCTCCGTTTTTTTTCCAAAATTTAGGATGTGTCCACGTTGCGCTTTGGGGTGTTTCCTGTCGCAGGCGCTAGGCCTACCCATGCAAGTGAGGTATCATTTTTATCGGGAGACTTGGGGGAACGCTGGGTGGAAGGAGATTTGTAGCTCCTCTCAGATTCCAGAACTTTCTGCCACAGAAATGTGAGGAACATGTGTTTTTTAGCCAAATTTTGAGGTTTGCAAAGGATTCTGGGTAACAGAACCTGGTCCGAGCCCCGCAAGTCACCCCTCCTTGGATTCCCCTAGGTCTCTAGTTTTCAGAAATGCACAGGTTTGGTAGGTTTCCCTAGGTGCCGGCTGAGCTACAGGCCAAAATCTACAGGTAGGCACTTCGCAAAAAACACCTCTATTTTAAAAAAAATTTAGGATGTGTCCACGTTGCGCTTTGGGGTGTTTCCTGTCGCCGGCGCTAGGCCTACCCACGCAAGTGAGGTATCATTTTTATCGGGATACTTGGGGGAACGCTGGGTGGAAGGAAATTTGTAGCTCCTCTCAGATTCCAGAACTTTCTGCCACAGAAATGTGAGGGATATGTGTTTTTTTAGCCAAATTTTGAGGTTTGCAAAGGATTCTGGGTAACAGAACCTGGTCCGAGCCCCGCAAGTCACCCCTCCTTGGATTCCCCTAGGTCTCTAGTTTTCAGAAATGCACAGGTTTGGTAGGTTTCCCTAGGTGCCGGCTGAGCTAGAGGCCAAAATCTACAGGTAGGCACTTCGCAAAAAACACCTCTGTTTTTTTCCAAAATTTAGGATGTGTCCACGTTGCGCTTTGGGGTGTTTCCTGTCGCCGGCGCTAGGCCTACCCACGCAAGTGAGGTATCATTTTTATCGGGAGACTTGGGGGAACGCTGGGTGGGAGGAAATTTGTAGCTCCTCTCAGATTCCAGAACTTTCTGCCACAAAAATGTGAGGGACATGTGTTTTTTTAGCCAAATTTTGAGGTTTGCAAAGGATTCTGGGTAACAGAACCTGGTCCGAGCCCCGCAAGTCACCCCTCCTTGGATTCCCCTTGGTCTCTAGTTTTCAGAAATGCACAGGTTTGGTAGGTTTCCCTAGGTGCCGGCTGAGCTAGAGGCCAAAATCTACAGGTAGGCACTTCGCAAAAAACACCTCCGTTTTTTTCCAAAATTTAGGATGTGTCCACGTTACGCTTTGGGGTGTTTCTTGTCGCCGGCGCTAGGCCTACCCACGCAAGTGAGGTATCATTTTTATCGGGAGACTTGGGGGAACGCTGGGTGGAAGGAAATTTGTAGCTGCTCTCAGATTCCAGAACTTTCTGCCACAGAAATGTGAGGAACATGTGTTTTTTTAGCCAAATTTTGAGGTTTGCAAAGGATTCTGGGTAACAGAACCTAGTCCGAGCCCCGCAAGTCACCCCTCCTTGGATTCCCCTAGGTCTCTAGTTTTCAGAAATGCACAGGTTTGGTAGGTTTCCCTAGGTGCCGGCTGAGCTACAGGCCAAAATCTACAGGTAGGCACTTCGCAAAAAACACCTCCGTTTTTTTCCAAAATTTAGGATGTGTCCACGTTGCGCTTTGGGGTGTTTCCTGTCGCCGGCGCTAGGCCTACCCACGCAAGTGAGGTATAATTTTTATCGGGAGACTTGGGGGAACGCTGGGTGGAAGGAGATTTGTAGCTCCTCTCAGATTCCAGAACTTTCTGCCACAGAAATGTGAGGAACATGTGTTTTTTTAGCCAAATTGTGAGGTTTGCAAAGGATTCTGGGTAACAGAACCTGGTCCGAGCCCCGCACGTCACCCCTCCTTGGATTCCCCAAGGTCTCTAGTTTTCAGAAATGCACAGGTTTGGTAGGTTTCCGTAGGTGCCGGCTGAGCTACAGGCCAAAATCTACAGGTAGGCACTTCGCAAAAAACACCTCTGTTTTTTTCCAAAAATTAGGATGTGTCCACGTTGCGCTTTGGGGTGTTTCTTGTCGCCGGCGCTAGGCCTACCCACGCAAGTGAGGTATCATTTTTATCGGGAGACTTGGGGGAACGCTGGGTGGAAGGAGATTTGTAGCTTCTCTCAGATTCCAGAACTTTCTGCCACAGAAATGTGAGGAACATGTGTTTTTTTAGCCAAATTTTGAGGTTTGCAAAGGATTCTGGGTAACAGAACCTGGTCCGAGCCCCGCAAGTCACCCCTCCTTGGATTCCCCTAGGTCTCTAGTTTTCAGAAATGCACAGGTTTGGTAGGTTTCCGTAGGTGCCGGCTGAGCTACAGGCCAAATTCTACAGGTAGGCACTTCGCAAAAAACACCTCCGTTTTTTTCCAAAATTTAGGATGTGTCCACGTTGCGCTTTGGGGTGTTTCCTGTCACCGGCGCTAGGCCTACCCACGCAAGTGAGGTATCATTTTTATCGGGAGACTTGGGGGAACTCTGGGTGGAAGGAAATTTGTAGCTCCTCTCAGATTCCAGAACTTTCTGCCACAGAAATGTGAGGGACATGTGTTTTTTTAGCCAAATTTTAAGGTTTGCAAAGGATTCTGGGTAACAGAACCTGGTCCGAGCCTCGCAAGTCACCCCTCCTTGGATTCCCCTAGGTCTCTAGTTTTCAGAAATGCACAGGTTTGGTAGGTTACCCTAGGTGCCAGCTGAGCTAGAGGCCAAAATCTACAGGTAGGCACTTCGCAAAAAACACCTCCGTTTTTTTCCAAAATTTAGGATGTGTCCACGTTGCGCTTTGGGGTGTTTCCTGTCGCCGGCGCTAGGCCTACCCACGCAAGTGAGGTATAATTTTTATCGGGAGACTTGGGGGAACGCTGGGTGGAAGGAGATTTGTAGCTCCTCTCAGATTCCAGAACTTTCTGCCACAGAAATGTGAGGAACATGTGTTTTTTTAGCCAAATTGTGAGGTTTGCAAAGGATTCTGGGTAACAGAACCTGGTCCGAGCCCCGCACGTCACCCCTCCTTGGATTCCCCAAGGTCTCTAGTTTTCAGAAATGCACAGGTTTGGTAGGTTTCCGTAGGTGCCGGCTGAGCTACAGGCCAAAATCTACAGGTAGGCACTTCGCAAAAAACACCTCTGTTTTTTTCAAAAATTTAGGATGTGTCCACGTTGCGCTTTGGGGTGTTTCTTGTCGCCGGCGCTAGGCCTACCCACGCAAGTGAGGTATCATTTTTATCGGGAGACTTGGGGGAACGCTGGGTGGAAGGAAATTTGTAGCTGCTCTCAGATTCCAGAACTTTCTGCCACAGAAATGTGAGGAACATGTGTTTTTTTAGCCAAATTTTGAGGTTTGCAAAGGATTCTGGGTAACAGAACCTAGTCCGAGCCCCGCAAGTCACCCCTCCTTGGATTCCCCTAGGTCTCTAGTTTTCAGAAATGCACAGGTTTGGTAGGTTTCCCTAGGTGCCGGCTGAGCTACAGGCCAAAATCTACAGGTAGGCACTTCGCAAAAAACACCTCCGTTTTTTTCCAAAATTTAGGATGTGTCCACGTTGCGCTTTGGGGTGTTTCCTGTCGCCGGCGCTAGGCCTACCCACGCAAGTGAGGTATAATTTTTATCGGGAGACTTGGGGGAACGCTGGGTGGAAGGAGATTTGTAGCTCCTCTCAGATTCCAGAACTTTCTGCCACAGAAATGTGAGGAACATGTGTTTTTTTAGCCAAATTGTGAGGTTTGCAAAGGATTCTGGGTAACAGAACCTGGTCCGAGCCCCGCACGTCACCCCTCCTTGGATTCCCCAAGGTCTCTAGTTTTCAGAAATGCACAGGTTTGGTAGGTTTCCGTAGGTGCCGGCTGAGCTACAGGCCAAAATCTACAGGTAGGCACTTCGCAAAAAACACCTCTGTTTTTTTCCAAAAATTAGGATGTGTCCACGTTGCGCTTTGGGGTGTTTCTTGTCGCCGGCGCTAGGCCTACCCACGCAAGTGAGGTATCATTTTTATCGGGAGACTTGGGGGAACGCTGGGTGGAAGGAGATTTGTAGCTTCTCTCAGATTCCAGAACTTTCTGCCACAGAAATGTGAGGAACATGTGTTTTTTTAGCCAAATTTTGAGGTTTGCAAAGGATTCTGGGTAACAGAACCTGGTCCGAGCCCCGCAAGTCACCCCTCCTTGGATTCCCCTAGGTCTCTAGTTTTCAGAAATGCACAGGTTTGGTAGGTTTCCGTAGGTGCCGGCTGAGCTACAGGCCAAATTCTACAGGTAGGCACTTCGCAAAAAACACCTCCGTTTTTTTCCAAAATTTAGGATGTGTCCACGTTGCGCTTTGGGGTGTTTCCTGTCACCGGCGCTAGGCCTACCCACGCAAGTGAGGTATCATTTTTATCGGGAGACTTGGGGGAACGCTGGGTGGAAGGAAATTTGTAGCTCCTCTCAGATTCCAGAACTTTCTGCCACAGAAATGTGAGGGATATGTGTTTTTTTAGCCAAATTTTGAGGTTTGCAAAGGATTCTGGGTAACAGAACCTGGTCCGAGCCCCGCAAGTCACCCCTCCTTGGATTCCCCTAGGTCTCTAGTTTTCAGAAATGCACAGGTTTGGTAGGTTTCCCTAGGTGCCGGCTGAGCTAGAGGCCAAAATCTACAGGTAGGCACTTCGCAAAAAACACCTCTGTTTTTTTCCAAAATTTAGGATGTGTCCACGTTGCGCTTTGGGGTGTTTCCTGTCGCCGGCGCTAGGCCTACCCACGCAAGTGAGGTATCATTTTTATCGGGAGACTTGGGGGAACGCTGGGTGGAAGGAAATTTGTAGCTGCTCTCAGATTCCAGAACTTTCTGCCACAGAAATGTGAGGAACATGTGTTTTTTTAGCCAAATTTTGAGGTTTGCAAAGGATTCTGGGTTACAGAACCTGGTCCGAGCCCCGCAAGTCACCCCTCCTTGGATTCCCCTAGGTCTCTAGTTTTCAGAAATGCACAGGTTTGGTAGGTTTCCCTAGGTGCCGGCTGAGCTACAGGCCAAAATCTACAGGTAGTCACTTAGCAAAAAACACCTCTGTTTTTTTCCAAAATTTAGGATGTGTCACGTTTCGCTTTGGGGTGTTTCCTGTCGCCGGCGCTAGGCCTACACACGCAAGTGAGGTATCATTTTTATCGGAAGACTTGGGGGAACGCTGGGTGGAAGGAGATTTGTAGCTCCTCTCAGATTCCAGAACTTTCTGCCACAGAAATGTGAGGAACATGTGTTTTTTTAGCCAGATTTTGAGGTTTGCAAAGGATTCTGGGTAACAGAACCTGGTCCGAGCCCCGCAAGTCACCCCTCCATGGATTCCCCTAGGTCTCTAGTTTTCAGAAATGCACAGGTTTGGTAGGTTTCCCTAGGTGCCGGCTGAGCTACAGGCCAAAACCTACAGGTAGGCACTTCGCAAAAAACACCTCTGTTTTTTTCCAAAATTTAGGATGTGTCCACGTTGTGCTTTGGGGTGTTTCCTGTCGCCGGCGCTAGGCCTACCCACGCAAGTGAGGTATCATTTTTATCGGGAGACTTGGGGGAACGCTGGGTGGAAGGAAATTTGTAGCTCCTCTCAGATTCCAGAACTTTCTGCCACAGAAATGTGAGGAACATGTGTTTTTTTAGCCAAATTTTGAGGTTTGCAAAGGATTCTGGGTAACAGAACCTGGTCCGAGCCCCGCAAGTCACCCCTCCGTGGATTCCCCTAGGTCTCTAGTTTTCAGAAATGCACAGGTTTGGTAGGTTTCCCTAGGTGCCGGCTGAGCTAGAGGCCAAAATCTACAGGTATGCACTTCGCAAAAAACACCTCTGTTTTTTTCCAAAATTTAGGATGTGTCCACGTTGCGCTTTGGGGTGTTTCCTGTCGCCGGCGCTAGGCCTACCCACGCAAGTGAGGTATCATTTTTATCGGGAGACTTGGAGGAACGCTGGGTGGGAGGAAATTTGTAGCTCCTCTCAGATTCCAGAACTTTCTGCCACAAAAATGTGAGGGACATGTGTTTTTTTAGCCAAATTTTGAGGTTTGCAAAGGATTCTGGGTAACAGAACCTGGTCCGAGCCCCGCAAGTCACCCCTCCTTGGATTCCCCTAGGTCTCTAGTTTTCAGAAATGCACAGGTTTGGTAGGTTTCCCTAGGGGCCGGCTGAGCTAGAGGCCAAAATCTACAGGTAGGCACTTCGCAAAAAACACCTCCGTTTTTTTCCAAAATTTAGGATGTGTCCACGTTGCGCTTTGGGGTGTTTCCTGTCGCCGGCGCTAGGCCTACCCACGCAAGTGAGGTATCATTTTTATCGGGAGACTTGGGGGAACGCTGGGTGGAAGGAAATTTGTAGCTGCTCTCAGATTCCAGAACTTTCTGCCACAGAAATGTGAGGAACATGTGTTTTTTTAGCCAAATTTTGAGGTTTGCAAAGGATTCTGGGTAACAGAACCTAGTCCGAGCCCCGCAAGTCACCCCTCCTTGGATTCCCCTAGGTCTCTAGCTTTCAGAAATGCACAGGTTTGGTAGGTTTCCCTAGGTGCCGGCTGAGCTACAGGCCAAAATCTACAGGTAGTCACTTCGCAAAAAACACCTCTGTTTTTTTCAAAAATTTAGGATGTGTCCACGTTGCGCTTTGGGGTGTTTCCTGTCGCCAGCGCTAGGCCTACCCACGCAAGTGAGGTATCATTTTTATCGGGAGACTTGGGGGAACGCTGGGTGGAAGGAAATTTGTAGCTCCTCTCAGATTCCAGAACTTTCTGCCACAGAAATGTGAGGAACATGTGTTTTTTTAGCCAAATTTTGAGGTTTCCAAAGGATTCTGGGTAACAGAACCTGGTCCGAGCCCAGCAAGTCACCCCTCCTTGGATTCCCCTAGGTCTCTAGTTTTCAGAAATGCACAGGGTTGGTAGGTTTCCCTAGGTGCCGGCTGAGCTACAGGCCAAATTCTACAGGTAGGCACTTCGCAAAAAACACCTCCGTTTTTTTCCAAAATTTAGGATGTGTCCACGTTGCGCTTTGGGGTGTTTCCCTGTCGCCGGCGCTAGGCCTACCCACGCAAGTGAGGTATCATTTTTATCGGGAGACTTGGGGGAACGCTGGGTGGGAGGAAATTTGTAGCTCCTCTCAGATTCCAGAACTTTCTGCCACAAAAATGTGAGGGACATGTGTTTTTTTAGCCAAATTTTGAGGTTTGCAAAGGATTCTGGGTAACAGAACCTGGTCCGAGCCCCGCAAGTCACCCCTCCTTGGATACCCCTAGGTCTCTAGTTTTCAGAAATGCACAGGTTTGGTAGGTTTCCCTAGGTGCCGGCTGAGCTAGAGGCCAAAATCTACAGGTAGGCACTTCGCAAAAAACACCTCCGTTTTTTTCCAAAATTTAGGATGTGTCCACGTTGCGCTTTGGGGTGTTTCCTGTCGCCGGCGCTAGGCCTACCCACGCAAGTGAGGTATCATTTTTATCGGGAGACTTGGGGGAACGCTGGGTGGAAGGAAATTTGTAGCTGCTCTCAGATTCCAGAACTTTCTGCCACAGAAATGTGAGGAACATGTGTTTTTTTAGCCAAATTTTGAGGTTTGCAAAGGATTCTGGGTAACAGAACCTGGTCTGAGCCCCGCAAGTCACCCCTCCATGGATTTCCCTAGGTCTCTAGTTTTCAGAAATGCACAGGTTTGGTAGGTTTCCCTAGGTGCCGGCTGAGCTAGAGGCCAAAATCTACAGGTAGGCACTTCGCAAAAAACACCTCTGTTTTTTTCCAAAATTTAGGATGTGTCCACGTTGCGCTTTGGGGTGTTTCCTGTCGCCGGCGCTAGGTCTACCCACGCAAGTGAGGTATCATTTTTATCGGGAGACTTGGGGGAACGCTGGGTGGGAGGAAATTTGTAGCTCCTCTCAGATTCCAGAACTTTCTGCCACAAAAATGTGAGGGACATGTGTTTTTTTAGCCAAATTTTGAGGTTTGCAAAGGATTCTGGGTAACAGAACCTGGTCCGAGCCCCGCAAGTCACCCCTCCTTGGATTCCCCTAGGTCTCTAGTTTTCAGAAATGCACAGGGTTGGTAGGTTTCCCTAGGTGCCGGCTGAGCTACAGGCCAAATTCTACAGGTAGGCACTTCGCAAAAAACACCTCCGTTTTTTTCCAAAATTTAGGATGTGTCCACGTTGCGCTTTGGGGTGTTTCCCTGTCGCCGGCGCTAGGCCTACCCACGCAAGTGAGGTATCATTTTTATCGGGAGACTTGGGGGAACGCTGGGTGGGAGGAAATTTGTAGCTCCTCTCAGATTCCAGAACTTTCTGCCACAAAAATGTGAGGGACATGTGTTTTTTTAGCCAAATTTTGAGGTTTGCAAAGGATTCTGGGTAACAGAACCTGGTCCGAGCCCCGCAAGTCACCCCTCCTTGGATACCCCTAGGTCTCTAGTTTTCAGAAATGCACAGGTTTGGTAGGTTTCCCTAGGTGCCGGCTGAGCTAGAGGCCAAAATCTACAGGTAGGCACTTCGCAAAAAACACCTCCGTTTTTTTCCAAAATTTAGGATGTGTCCACGTTGCGCTTTGGGGTGTTTCCTGTCGCCGGCGCTAGGCCTACCCACGCAAGTGAGGTATCATTTTTATCGGGAGACTTGGGGGAACGCTGGGTGGAAGGAAATTTGTAGCTGCTCTCAGATTCCAGAACTTTCTGCCACAGAAATGTGAGGAACATGTGTTTTTTTAGCCAAATTTTGAGGTTTGCAAAGGATTCTGGGTAACAGAACCTGGTCTGAGCCCCGCAAGTCACCCCTCCATGGATTTCCCTAGGTCTCTAGTTTTCAGAAATGCACAGGTTTGGTAGGTTTCCCTAGGTGCCGGCTGAGCTAGAGGCCAAAATCTACAGGTAGGCACTTCGCAAAAAACACCTCCGTTTTTTCTCAAAATTTAGGATGTGTCCACGTTGCGCTTTGGGGTGTTTCTTGTCGCCGGCGCTAGGCCTACCCACGCAAGTGAGGTATCATTTTTATCGGGAGACTTGGGGGAACGCTGGGTGGAAGGAAATTTGTAGCTGCTCTCAGATTCCAGAACTTTCTGCCACAGAAATGTGAGGAACATGTGTTTTTTTAGCCAAATTTTGAGGTTTGCAAAGGATTCTGGGTAACAGAACCTAGTCCGAGCCCCGCAAGTCACCCCTCCTTGGATTCCCCTAGGTCTCTAGTTTTCAGAAATGCACAGGTTTGGTAGGTTTCCCTAGGTGCCGGCTGAGCTACAGGCCAAAATCTACAGGTAGTCACTTCGCAAAAAACACCTCTGTTTTTTTCCAAAATTTAGGATGTGTCCACGTTGCGCTTTGGGGTGTTTCCTGTCGCCGGCGCTAGGCCTACCCACGCAAGTGAGGTATCATTTTTATCGGGAGACTTGGGGGAACGCTGGGTGGAAGGAAATTTGTAGCTCCTCTCGGATTCCAGAACTTTCTGCCACAGAAATGTGAGGAACATTTGTTTTTTTAGCCAAATTTTGAGGTTTGCAAAGGATTCTGGGTAACAGAACCTGGTCCGAGCCCCGCAAGTCACCCCTCCTTGGATTCCCCTAGGTCTCTAGTTTTCAGAAATGCACAGGGTTGGTAGGTTTCCCTAGGTGCCGGCTGAGCTACAGGCCAAATTCTACAGGTAGGCACTTCGCAAAAAACACCTCTGTTTTTTTCCAAAATTTAGGATGTGTCCACGTTGCGCTTTGGGGTGTTTCCTGTCGCCGGCGCTAGGCCTACCCACGCAAGTGAGGTATCATTTTTATCGGGATACTTGGGGGAACGCTGGGTGGAAGGAAATTTGTAGCTCCTCTCAGATTCCAGAACTTTCTGCCACAGAAATGTGAGGGATATGTGTTTTTTTAGCCAAATTTTGAGGTTTGCAAAGGATTCTGGGTAACAGAACCTGGTCCGAGCCCCGCAAGTCACCCCTCCTTGGATTCCCCTAGGTCTCTAGTTTTCAGAAATGCACAGGTTTGGTAGGTTTCCCTAGGTGCCGGCTGAGCTAGAGGCCAAAATCTACAGGTAGGCACTTCGCAAAAAACACCTCTGTTTTTTTCCAAAATTTAGGATGTGTCCACGTTGCGCTTTGGGGTGTTTCCTGTCGCCGGCGCTAGGCCTACCCACGCAAGTGAGGTATCATTTTTATCGGGAGACTTGGGGGAACGCTGGGTGGAAGGAAATTTGTAGCTCCTCTCAGATTCCAGAACTTTCTGCCACAAAAATGTGAGGAACATGTGTTTTTTTAGCCAAATTTTGAGGTTTGCAAAAGATTCTGGGTAACAGAACCTGGTCCGAGCCCCGCAAGTCACCCCTCCTTGGATTCCCCTAGGTCTCTAGTTTTCAGGAATGCACAGGTTTGGTAGGTTTCCCTAGGTGCCGCCTGAGCTAGAGGCCAAAATCTACAGGTAGGCACTTCGCAAAAAACACCTCTGTTTTTTTCCAAAATTTAGGATGTGTCCACATTGCGCTTTGGCGTGTTTCCTGTCGGCGGCGCTAGGCCTACCCACGCAAGTGAGGTATCATTTTTATCGGGAGACTTCGGGGAACGCTGGGTGGAATGAAATTTGTAGCTGCTCTCAGATTCCAGAACTTTCTGCCACAGAAATGTGAGGAACATGTGTTTTTTTAGCCAAATTTTGAGGTTTGCAAAGGATTCTGGGTAACAGAACCTGGTCCGAGCCCCGCAAGTCACCCCTCCTTGGATTCCCCTAGGTCTCTAGTTTTCAGAAATGCACAGGTTTGGTAGGTTTCCCTAGGTGCCGGCTGAGCTACAGGCCAAAATCTACAGGTAGTCACTTAGCAAAAAACACCTCTGTTTTTTTCCAAAATTTAGGATGTGTCACGTTTCGCTTTGGGGTGTTTCCTGTCGCCGGCGCTAGGCCTACCCACGCAAGTGAGGTATCATTTTTATCGGAAGACTTGGGGGAACGCTGGGTGGAAGGAGATTTGTAGCTCCTCTCAGATTCCAGAACTTTCTGCCACAGAAATGTGAGGAACATGTGTTTTTTTAGCCAGATTTTGAGGTTTGCAAAGGATTCTGGGTAACAGAACCTGGTCCGAGCCCCGCAAGTCACCCCTCCATGGATTCCCCTAGGTCTCTAGTTTTCAGAAATGCACAGGTTTGGTAGGTTTCCCTAGGTGCCGGCTGAGCTACAGGCCAAAACCTACAGGTAGGCACTTCTCAAAAAACACCTCTGTTTTTTTCCAAAATTTAGGATGTGTCCACGTTGTGCTTTGGGGTGTTTCCTGTCGCCGGCGCTAGGCCTACCCACGCAAGTGAGGTATCATTTTTATCGGGAGACTTGGGGGAACGCTGGGTGGAAGGAAATTTGTAGCTCCTCTCAGATTCCAGAACTTTCTGCCACAGAAATGTGAGGAACATGTGTTTTTTTAGCCAAATTTTGAGGTTTGCAAAGGATTCTGGGTAACAGAACCTGGTCCGAGCCCCGCAAGTCACCCCTCCGTGGATTCCCCTAGGTCTCTAGTTTTCAGAAATGCACAGGTTTGGTAGGTTTCCCTAGGTGCCGGCTGAGCTAGAGGCCAAAATCTACAGGTAGGCACTTCGCAAAAAACACCTCTGTTTTTTTCCAAAATTTAGGATGTGTCCACGTTGCGCTTTGGGGTGTTTCCTGTCGCCGGCGCTAGGCCTACCCACGCAAGTGAGGTATCATTTTTATCGGGAGACTTGGAGGAACGCTGGGTGGGAGGAAATTTGTAGCTCCTCTCAGATTCCAGAACTTTCTGCCACAAAAATGTGAGGGACATGTGTTTTTTTAGCCAAATTTTGAGGTTTGCAAAGGATTCTGGGTAACAGAACCTGGTCCGAGCCCCGCAAGTCACCCCTCCTTGGATACCCCTAGGTCTCTAGTTTTCAGAAATGCACAGGTTTGGTAGGTTTCCCTAGGTGCCGGCTGAGCTAGAGGCCAAAATCTACAGGTAGGCACTTCGCAAAAAACACCTCCGTTTTTTTCCAAAATTTAGGATGTGTCCACGTTGCGCTTTGGGGTGTTTCCTGTCGCCGGCGCTAGGCCTACCCACGCAAGTGAGGTATCATTTTTATCGGGAGACTTGGGGGAACGCTGGGTGGAAGGAAATTTGTAGCTGCTCTCAGATTCCAGAACTTTCTGCCACAGAAATGTGAGGAACATGTGTTTTTTTAGCCAAATTTTGAGGTTTCTAAAGGATTCTGGGTAACAGAACCTGGTCTGAGCCCCGCAAGTCACCCCTCCATGGATTTCCCTAGGTCTCTAGTTTTCAGAAATGCACAGGTTTGGTAGGTTTCCCTAGGTGCCGGCTGAGCTAGAGGCCAAAATCTACAGGTAGGCACTTCGCAAAAAACACCTCTGTTTTTTTCCAAAATTTAGGATGTGTCCACGTTGCGCTTTGGGGTGTTTCCTGTCGCCGGCGCTAGGCCTACCCACGCAAGTGAGGTATCATTTTTATCGGGAGACTTGGGGGAACGCTGGGTGGGAGGAAATTTGTAGCTCCTCTCAGATTCCAGAACTTTCTGCCACAAAAATGTGAGGGACATGTGTTTTTTTAGCCAAATTTTGAGGTTTGCAAAGGATTCTGGGTAACAGAACCTGGTCCGAGCCCCGCAAGTCACCCCTCCTTGGATTCCCCTTGGTCTCTAGTTTTCAGAAATGCACAGGTTTGGTAGGTTTCCCTAGGTGCCGGCTGAGCTAGAGGCCAAAATCTACAGGTAGGCACTTCGCAAAAAACACCTCCGTTTTTTCCCAAAATTTAGGATGTGTCCACGTTGCGCTTTGGGGTGTTTCTTGTCGCCGGCGCTAGGCCTACCCACGCAAGTGAGGTATCATTTTTATCGGGAGACTTGGGGGAACGCTGGGTGGAAGGAAATTTGTAGCTGCTCTCAGATTCCAGAACTTTCTGCCACAGAAATGTGAGGAACATGTGTTTTTTTAGCCAAATTTTGAGGTTTGCAAAGGATTCTGGGTAACAGAACCTAGTCCGAGCCCCGCAAGTCACCCCTCCTTGGATTCCCCTAGGTCTCTAGTTTTCAGAAATGCACAGGTTTGGTAGGTTTCCCTAGGTGCCGGCTGAGCTACAGGCCAAAATCTACAGGTAGTCACTTCGCAAAAAACACCTCTGTTTTTTTCCAAAATTTAGGATGTGTCCACGTTGCGCTTTGGGGTGTTTCCTGTCGCCGGCGCTAGGCCTACCCACGCAAGTGAGGTATCATTTTTATCGGGAGACTTGGGGGAACGCTGGGTGGAAGGAAATTTGTAGCTCCTCTCAGATTCCAGAACTTTCTGCCACAGAAATGTGAGGAACATGTGTTTTTTTAACCAAATTTTGAGGTTTGCAAAGGATTCTGGGTAACAGAACCTGGTCCGAGCCCCGCAAGTCACCCCTCCTTGGATTCCCCTAGGTCTCTAGTTTTCAGAAATGCACAGGGTTGGTAGGTTTCCCTAGGTGCCGGCTGAGCTACAGGCCAAATTCTACAGGTAGGCACTTCGCAAAAAACACCTCTGTTTTTTTCCAAAATTTAGGATGTGTCCACGTTGCGCTTTGGGGTGTTTCCTGTCGCCGGCGCTAGGCCTACCCACGCAAGTGAGGTATCATTTTTATCGGGATACTTGGGGGAACGCTGGGTGGAAGGAAATTTGTAGCTCCTCTCAGATTCCAGAACTTTCTGCCACAGAAATGTGAGGGATATGTGTTTTTTTAGCCAAATTTTGAGGTTTGCAAAGGATTCTGGGTAACAGAACCTGGTCCGAGCCCCGCAAGTCACCCCTCCTTGGATTCCCCTAGGTCTCTAGTTTTCAGAAATGCACAGGTTTGTTAGGTTTCCCTAGGGGCCGGCTGAGCTAGAGGCCAAAATCTACAGGTAGGCACTTCGCAAAAAACACCTCCGTTTTTTTCCAAAATTTAGGATGTGTCCACGTTGCGCTTTGGGGTGTTTCCTGTCGCCGGCGCTAGGCCTACCCACGCAAGTGAGGTATCATTTTTATCGGGAGACTTGGGGGAACGCTGGGTGGAAGGAAATTTGTAGCTGCTCTCAGATTCCAGAACTTTCTGCCACAGAAATGTGAGGAACATGTGTTTTTTTAGCCAAATTTTGAGGTTTGCAAAGGATTCTGGGTAACAGAACCTAGTCCGAGCCCCGCAAGTCACCCCTCCTTGGATTCCCCTAGGTCTCTAGCTTTCAGAAATGCACAGGTTTGGTAGGTTTCCCTAGGTGCCGGCTGAGCTACAGGCCAAAATCTACAGGTAGTCACTTCGCAAAAAACACCTCTGTTTTTTTCAAAAATTTAGGATGTGTCCACGTTGCGCTTTGGGGTGTTTCCTGTCGCCAGCGCTAGGCCTACCCACGCAAGTGAGGTATCATTTTTATCGGGAGACTTGGGGGAACGCTGGGTGGAAGGAAATTTGTAGCTCCTCTCAGATTCCAGAACTTTCTGCCACAGAAATGTGAGGAACATGTGTTTTTTTAGCCAAATTTTGAGGTTTCCAAAGGATTCTGGGTAACAGAACCTGGTCCGAGCCCCGCAAGTCACCCCTCCTTGGATTCCCCTAGGTCTCTAGTTTTCAGAAATGCACAGGGTTGGTAGGTTTCCCTAGGTGCCGGCTGAGCTACAGGCCAAATTCTACAGGTAGGCACTTCGCAAAAAACACCTCCGTTTTTTTCCAAAATTTAGGATGTGTCCACGTTGCGCTTTGGGGTGTTTCCCTGTCGCCGGCGCTAGGCCTACCCACGCAAGTGAGGTATCATTTTTATCGGGAGACTTGGGGGAACGCTGGGTGGGAGGAAATTTGTAGCTCCTCTAAGATTCCAGAACTTTCTGCCACAAAAATGTGAGGGACATGTGTTTTTTTAGCCAAATTTTGAGGTTTGCAAAGGATTCTGGGTAACAGAACCTGGTCCGAGCCCCGCAAGTCACCCCTCCTTGGATACCCCTAGGTCTCTAGTTTTCAGAAATGCACAGGTTTGGTAGGTTTCCCTAGGTGCCGGCTGAGCTAGAGGCCAAAATCTACAGGTAGGCACTTCGCAAAAAACACCTCCGTTTTTTTCCAAAATTTAGGATGTGTCCACGTTGCGCTTTGGGGTGTTTCCTGTCGCCGGCGCTAGGCCTACCCACGCAAGTGAGGTATCATTTTTATCGGGAGACTTGGGGGAACGCTGGGTGGAAGGAAATTTGTAGCTGCTCTCAGATTCCAGAACTTTCTGCCACAGAAATGTGAGGAACATGTGTTTTTTTAGCCAAATTTTGAGGTTTGCAAAGGATTCTGGGTAACAGAACCTGGTCTGAGCCCCGCAAGTCACCCCTCCATGGATTTCCCTAGGTCTCTAGTTTTCAGAAATGCACAGGTTTGGTAGGTTTCCCTAGGTGCCGGCTGAGCTAGAGGCCAAAATCTACAGGTAGGCACTTCGCAAAAAACACCTCTGTTTTTTTCCAAAATTTAGGATGTGTCCACGTTGCGCTTTGGGGTGTTTCCTGTCGCCGGCGCTAGGTCTACCCACGCAAGTGAGGTATCATTTTTATCGGGAGACTTGGGGGAACGCTGGGTGGGAGGAAATTTGTAGCTCCTCTCAGATTCCAGAACTTTCTGCCACAAAAATGTGAGGGACATGTGTTTTTTTAGCCAAATTTTGAGGTTTGCAAAGGATTCTGGGTAACAGAACCTGGTCCGAGCCCCGCAAGTCACCCCTCCTTGGATTCCCCTAGGTCTCTAGTTTTCAGAAATGCACAGGGTTGGTAGGTTTCCCTAGGTGCCGGCTGAGCTACAGGCCAAATTCTACAGGTAGGCACTTCGCAAAAAACACCTCCGTTTTTTTCCAAAATTTAGGATGTGTCCACGTTGCGCTTTGGGGTGTTTCCCTGTCGCCGGCGCTAGGCCTACCCACGCAAGTGAGGTATCATTTTTATCGGGAGACTTGGGGGAACGCTGGGTGGGAGGAAATTTGTAGCTCCTCTCAGATTCCAGAACTTTCTGCCACAAAAATGTGAGGGACATGTGTTTTTTTAGCCAAATTTTGAGGTTTGCAAAGGATTCTGGGTAACAGAACCTGGTCCGAGCCCCGCAAGTCACCCCTCCTTGGATACCCCTAGGTCTCTAGTTTTCAAAAATGCACAGGTTTGGTAGGTTTCCCTAGGTGCCGGCTGAGCTAGAGGCCAAAATCTACAGGTAGGCACTTCGCAAAAAACACCTCCGTTTTTTTCCAAAATTTAGGATGTGTCCACGTTGCGCTTTGGGGTGTTTCCTGTCGCCGGCGCTAGGCCTACCCACGCAAGTGAGGTATCATTTTTATCGGGAGACTTGGGGGAACGCTGGGTGGAAGGAAATTTGTAGCTGCTCTCAGATTCCAGAACTTTCTGCCACAGAAATGTGAGGAACATGTGTTTTTTTAGCCAAATTTTGAGGTTTGCAAAGGATTCTGGGTAACAGAACCTGGTCTGAGCCCCGCAAGTCACCCCTCCATGGATTTCCCTAGGTCTCTAGTTTTCAGAAATGCACAGGTTTGGTAGGTTTCCCTAGGTGCCGGCTGAGCTAGAGGCCAAAATCTACAGGTAGGCACTTCACAAAAAACACCTCTGTTTTTTTCCAAAATTTAGGATGTGTCCACGTTGCGCTTTGGGGTGTTTCCTGTCGCCGGCGCTAGGCCTACCCACGCAAGTGAGGTATCATTTTTATCGGGAGACTTGGGGGAACGCTGGGTGGGAGGAAATTTGTAGCTCCTCTCAGATTCCAGAACTTTCTGCCACAAAAATGTGAGGGACATGTGTTTTTTTAGCCAAATTTTGAAGTTTGCAATGGATTCTGGGTAACAGAACCTGGTCCGAGCCCCGCAAGTCACCCCTCCTTGGATTCCCCTTGGTCTCTAGTTTTCAGAAATGCACAGGTTTGGTAGGTTTCCCTAGGTGCCGGCTGAGCTAGAGGCCAAAATCTACAGGTAGGCACTTCGCAAAAAACACCTCCGTTTTTTCTCAAAATTTAGGATGTGTCCACGTTGCGCTTTGGGGTGTTTCTTGTCGCCGGCGCTAGGCCTACCCACGCAAGTGAGGTATCATTTTTATCGGGAGACTTGGGGGAACGCTGGGTGGAAGGAAATTTGTAGCTGCTCTCAGATTCCAGAACTTTCTGCCACAGAAATGTGAGGAACATGTGTTTTTTTAGCCAAATTTTGAGGTTTGCAAAGGATTCTGGGTAACAGAACCTAGTCCGAGCCCCGCAAGTCACCCCTCCTTGGATTCCCCTAGGTCTCTAGTTTTCAGAAATGCACAGGTTTGGTAGGTTTCCCTAGGTGCCGGCTGAGCTACAGGCCAAAATCTACAGGTAGTCACTTCGCAAAAAACACCTCTGTTTTTTTCCAAAATTTAGGATGTGTCCACGTTGCGCTTTGGGGTGTTTCCTGTCGCCGGCGCTAGGCCTACCCACGCAAGTGAGGTATCATTTTTATCGGGAGACTTGGGGGAACGCTGGGTGGAAGGAAATTTGTAGCTCCTCTCGGATTCCAGAACTTTCTGCCACAGAAATGTGAGGAACATTTGTTTTTTTAGCCAAATTTTGAGGTTTGCAAAGGATTCTGGGTAACAGAACCTGGTCCGAGCCCCGCAAGTCACCCCTCCTTGGATTCCCCTAGGTCTCTAGTTTTCAGAAATGCACAGGGTTGGTAGGTTTCCCTAGGTGCCGGCTGAGCTACAGGCCAAATTCTACAGGTAGGCACTTCGCAAAAAACACCTCTGTTTTTTTCCAAAATTTAGGATGTGTCCACGTTGCGCTTTGGGGGGTTTCCTGTCGCCGGCGCTAGGCCTACCCACGCAAGTGAGGTATCATTTTTATCGGGATACTTGGGGGAACGCTGGGTGGAAGGAAATTTGTAGCTCCTCTCAGATTCCAGAACTTTCTGCCACAGAAATGTGAGGGATATGTGTTTTTTTAGCCAAATTTTGAGGTTTGCAAAGGATTCTGGGTAACAGAACCTGGTCCGAGCCCCGCAAGTCACCCCTCCTTGGATTCCCCTAGGTCTCTAGTTTTCAGAAATGCACAGGTTTGGTAGGTTTCCCTAGGTGCCGGCTGAGCTAGAGGCCAAAATCTACAGGTAGGCACTTCGCAAAAAACACCTCTGTTTTTTTCCAAAATTTAGGATGTGTCCACGTTGCGCTTTGGGGTGTTTCCTGTCGCCGGCGCTAGGCCTACCCACGCAAGTGAGGTATCATTTTTATCGGGAGACTTGGGGGAACGCTGGGTGGAAGGAAATTTGTAGCTCCTCTCAGATTCCAGAACTTTCTGCCACAAAAATGTGAGGAACATGTGTTTTTTTAGCCAAATTTTGAGGTTTGCAAAAGATTCTGGGTAACAGAACCTAGTCCGAGCCCCGCAAGTCACCCCTCCTTGGATTCCCCTAGGTCTCTAGTTTTCAGAAATGCACAGGTTTGGTAGGTTTCCCTAGGTGCCGGCTGAGCTACAGGCCAAAATCTACAGGTAGTCACTTCGCAAAAAACACCTCTGTTTTTTTCCAAAATTTAGGATGTGTCCACGTTGCGCTTTGGGGTGTTTCCTGTCGCCGGCGCTAGGCCTACCCACGCAAGTGAGGTATCATTTTTATCGGGAGACTTGGGGGAACGCTGGGTGGAAGGAAATTTGTAGCTCCTCTCAGATTCCAGAACTTTCTGCCACAAAAATGTGAGGAACATGTGTTTTTTTAGCCAAATTTTGAGGTTTGCAAAAGATTCTGGGTAACAGAACCTGGTCCGAGCCCCGCAAGTCACCCCTCCTTGGATTCCCCTAGGTCTCTAGTTTTCAGGAATGCACAGGTTTGGTAGGTTTCCCTAGGTGCCGCCTGAGCTAGAGGCCAAAATCTACAGGTAGGCACTTCGCAAAAAACACCTCTGTTTTTTCCAAAATTTAGGATGTGTCCACATTGCGCTTTGGGGTGTTTCCTGTCGGCGGCGCTAGGCCTACCCACGCAAGTGAGGTATCATTTTTATCGGGAGACTTCGGGGAACGCTGGGTGGAATGAAATTTGTAGCTGCTCTCAGATTCCAGAACTTTCTGCCACAGAAATGTGAGGAACATGTGTTTTTTTAGCCAAATTTTGAGGTTTGCAAAGGATTCTGGGTAACAGAACCTGGTCCGAGCCCCGCAAGTCACCCCTCCTTGGATTCCCCTAGGTCTCTAGTTTTCAGAAATGCACAGGTTTGGTAGGTTTCCCTAGGTGCCGGCTGAGCTACAGGCCAAAATCTACAGGTAGTCACTTAGCAAAAAACACCTCTGTTTTTTTCCAAAATTTAGGATGTGTCACGTTTCGCTTTGGGGTGTTTCCTGTCGCCGGCGCTAGGCCTACCCACGCAAGTGAGGTATCATTTTTATCGGAAGACTTGGGGGAACGCTGGGTGGAAGGAGATTTGTAGCTCCTCTCAGATTCCAGAACTTTCTGCCACAGAAATGTGAGGAACATGAGTTTTTTTAGCCAGATTTTGAGGTTTGCAAAGGATTCTGGGTAACAGAACCTGGTCCGAGCCCCGCAAGTCACCCCTCCATGGATTCCCCTAGGTCTCTAGTTTTCAGAAATGCACAGGTTTGGTAGGTTTCCCTAGGTGCCGGCTGAGCTACAGGCCAAAACCTACAGGTAGGCACTTCTCAAAAAACACCTCTGTTTTTTTCCAAAATTTAGGATGTGTCCACGTTGTGCTTTGGGGTGTTTCCTGTCGCCGGCGCTAGGCCTACCCACGCAAGTGAGGTATCATTTTTATCGGGAGACTTGGGGGAACGCTGGGTGGAAGGAAATTTGTAGCTCCTCTCAGATTCCAGAACTTTCTGCCACAGAAATGTGAGGAACATGTGTTTTTTTAGCCAAATTTTGAGGTTTGCAAAGGATTCTGGGTAACAGAACCTGGTCCGAGCCCCGCAAGTCACCCCTCCGTGGATTCCCCTAGGTCTCTAGTTTTCAGAAATGCACAGGTTTGGTAGGTTTCCCTAGGTGCCGGCTGAGCTAGAGGCCAAAATCTACAGGTAGGCACTTCGCAAAAAACACCTCTGTTTTTTTCCAAAATTTAGGATGTGTCCACGTTGCGCTTTGGGGTGTTTCCTGTCGCCGGCGCTAGGCCTACCCACGCAAGTGAGGTATCATTTTTATCGGGAGACTTGGAGGAACGCTGGGTGGGAGGAAATTTGTAGCTCCTCTCAGATTCCAGAACTTTCTGCCACAAAAATGTGAGGGACATGTGTTTTTTTAGCCAAATTTTGAGGTTTGCAAAGGATTCTGGGTAACAGAACCTGGTCCGAGCCCCGCAAGTCACCCCTCCTTGGATACCCCTAGGTCTCTAGTTTTCAGAAATGCACAGGTTTGGTAGGTTTCCCTAGGTGCCGGCTGAGCTAGAGGCCAAAATCTACAGGTAGGCACTTCGCAAAAAACACCTCCGTTTTTTTCCAAAATTTAGGATGTGTCCACGTTGCGCTTTGGGGTGTTTCCTGTCGCCGGCGCTAGGCCTACCCACGCAAGTGAGGTATCATTTTTATCGGGAGACTTGGGGGAACGCTGGGTGGAAGGAAATTTGTAGCTGCTCTCAGATTCCAGAACTTTCTGCCACAGAAATGTGAGGAACATGTGTTTTTTTAGCCAAATTTTGAGGTTTCTAAAGGATTCTGGGTAACAGAACCTGGTCTGAGCCCCGCAAGTCACCCCTCCATGGATTTCCCTAGGTCTCTAGTTTTCAGAAATGCACAGGTTTGGTAGGTTTCCCTAGGTGCCGGCTGAGCTAGAGGCCAAAATCTACAGGTAGGCACTTCGC
This sequence comes from Pleurodeles waltl, assembly GCF_031143425.1. Classification (NCBI taxonomy): domain Eukaryota; kingdom Metazoa; phylum Chordata; class Amphibia; order Caudata; family Salamandridae; genus Pleurodeles; species Pleurodeles waltl. Next base: position 386,794,271 of record NC_090447.1, on the reverse strand, counting down.
AAAAAACACCTCTGTTTTTTTCCAAAATTTAGGATGTGTCCACGTTGCGCTTTGGGGTGTTTCCTGTCGCCGGCGCTAGGCCTACCCACGCAAGTGAGGTATCATTTTTATCGGGAGACTTGGGGGAACGCTGGGTGGGAGGAAATTTGTAGCTCCTCTCAGATTCCAGAACTTTCTGCCACAAAAATGTGAGGGACATGTGTTTTTTTAGCCAAATTTTGAGGTTTGCAAAGGATTCTGGGTAACAGAACCTGGTCCGAGCCCCGCAAGTCACCCCTCCTTGGATTCCCCTTGGTCTCTAGTTTTCAGAAATGCACAGGTTTGGTAGGTTTCCCTAGGTGCCGGCTGAGCTAGAGGCCAAAATCTACAGGTAGGCACTTCGCAAAAAACACCTCCGTTTTTTCCCAAAATTTAGGATGTGTCCACGTTGCGCTTTGGGGTGTTTCTTGTCGCCGGCGCTAGGCCTACCCACGCAAGTGAGGTATCATTTTTATCGGGAGACTTGGGGGAACGCTGGGTGGAAGGAAATTTGTAGCTGCTCTCAGATTCCAGAACTTTCTGCCACAGAAATGTGAGGAACATGTGTTTTTTTAGCCAAATTTTGAGGTTTGCAAAGGATTCTGGGTAACAGAACCTAGTCCGAGCCCCGCAAGTCACCCCTCCTTGGATTCCCCTAGGTCTCTAGTTTTCAGAAATGCACAGGTTTGGTAGGTTTCCCTAGGTGCCGGCTGAGCTACAGGCCAAAATCTACAGGTAGTCACTTCGCAAAAAACACCTCTGTTTTTTTCCAAAATTTAGGATGTGTCCACGTTGCGCTTTGGGGTGTTTCCTGTCGCCGGCGCTAGGCCTACCCACGCAAGTGAGGTATCATTTTTATCGGGAGACTTGGGGGAACGCTGGGTGGAAGGAAATTTGTAGCTCCTCTCAGATTCCAGAACTTTCTGCCACAGAAATATGAGGAACATGTGTTTTTTTAACCAAATTTTGAGGTTTGCAAAGGATTCTGGGTAACAGAACCTGGTCCGAGCCCCGCAAGTCACCCCTCCTTGGATTCCCCTAGGTCTCTAGTTTTCAGAAATGCACAGGGTTGGTAGGTTTCCCTAGGTGCCGGCTGAGCTACAGGCCAAATTCTACAGGTAGGCACTTCGCAAAAAACACCTCTGTTTTTTTCCAAAATTTAGGATGTGTCCACGTTGCGCTTTGGGGTGTTTCCTGTCGCCGGCGCTAGGCCTACCCACGCAAGTGAGGTATCATTTTTATCGGGATACTTGGGGGAACGCTGGGTGGAAGGAAATTTGTAGCTCCTCTCAGATTCCAGAACTTTCTGCCACAGAAATGTGAGGGATATGTGTTTTTTTAGCCAAATTTTGAGGTTTGCAAAGGATTCTGGGTAACAGAACCTGGTCCGAGCCCCGCAAGTCACCCCTCCTTGGATTCCCCTAGGTCTCTAGTTTTCAGAAATGCACAGGTTTGGTAGGTTTCCCTAGGTGCCGGCTGAGCTAGAGGCCAAAATCTACAGGTAGGCACTTCGCAAAAAACACCTCTGTTTTTTTCCAAAATTTAGGATGTGTCCACGTTGCGCTTTGGGGTGTTTCCTGTCGCCGGCGCTAGGCCTACCCACGCAAGTGAGGTATAATTTTTATCGGGAGACTTGGGGGAACGCTGGGTGGAAGGAAATTTGTAGCTCCTCTCAGATTCCAGAACTTTCTGCCACAAAAATGTGAGGAACATGTGTTTTTTTAGCCAAATTTTGATGTTTGCAAAGGATTCTGGGTAACAGAACCTGGTCCGAGCCCCGCAAGTCACCCCTCCTTGGATTCCCCTAGGTCTCTAGTTTTCAGGAATGCACAGGTTTGGTAGGTTTCCCTAGGTGCCGCCTGAGCTAGAGACCAAAATCTACAGGTAGGCACTTCGCAAAAAACACCTCTGTTTTTTTCCAAAATTTAGGATGTGTCCACATTGCGCTTTGGGGTGTTTCCTGTCGCCGGCGCTAGGCCTACCCACGCAAGTGAGGTATCATTTTTATCGGGAGACTTCGGGGAACGCTGGGTGGAATGAAATTTGTAGCTGCTCTCAGATTCCAGAACTTTCTGCCACAGAAATGTGAGGAACATGTGTTTTTTTAGCCAAATTTTGAGGTTTGCAAAGGATTCTGGGTAACAGAACCTGGTCCGAGCCCCGCAAGTCACCCCTCCTTGGATTCCCCTAGGTCTCTAGTTTTCAGAAATGCACAGGTTTGGTAGGTTTCCCTAGGTGCCGGCTGAGCTACAGGCCAAAATCTACAGGTAGTCACTTAGCAAAAAACACCTCTGTTTTTTTCCAAAATTTAGGATGTGTCACGTTTCGCTTTGGGGTGTTTCCTGTCGCCGGCGCTAGGCCTACACACGCAAGTGAGGTATCATTTTTATCGGAAGACTTGGGGGAACGCTGGGTGGAAGGAGATTTGTAGCTCCTCTCAGATTCCAGAACTTTCTGCCACAGAAATGTGAGGAACATGTGTTTTTTTAGCCAGATTTTGAGGTTTGCAAAGGATTCTGGGTAACAGAACCTGGTCCGAGCCCCGCAAGTCACCCCTCCATGGATTCCCCTAGGTCTCTAGTTTTCAGAAATGCACAGGTTTGGTAGGTTTCCCTATGTGCCGGCTGAGCTACAGGCCAAAACCTACAGGTAGGCACTTCTCAAAAAACACCTCTGTTTTTTTCCAAAATTTAGGATGTGTCCACGTTGTGCTTTGGGGTGTTTCCTGTCGCCGGCGCTAGGCCTACCCACGCAAGTGAGGTATCATTTTTATCGGGAGACTTGGGGGAACGCTGGGTGGAAGGAAATTTGTAGCTCCTCTCAGATTCCAGAACTTTCTGCCACAGAAATGTGAGGAACATGTGTTTTTTTAGCCAAATTTTGAGGTTTGCAAAGGATTCTGGGTAACAGAACCTGGTCCGAGCCCCGCAAGTCACCCCTCCGTGGATTCCCCTAGGTCTCTAGTTTTCAGAAATGCACAGGTTTGGTAGGTTTCCCTAGGTGCCGGCTGAGCTAGAGGCCAAAATCTACAGGTAGGCACTTCGCAAAAAACACCTCTGTTTTTTTCCAAAATTTAGGATGTGTCCACGTTGCGCTTTGGGGTGTTTCCTGTCGCCGGCGCTAGGCCTACCCACGCAAGTGAGGTATCATTTTTATCGGGAGACTTGGAGGAACGCTGGGTGGGAGGAAATTTGTAGCTCCTCTCAGATTCCAGAACTTTCTGCCACAAAAATGTGAGGGACATGTGTTTTTTTAGCCAAATTTTGAGGTGTGCAAAGGATTCTGGGTAACAGAACCTGGTCCGAGTCCGGCAAGTCACCCCTCCTTGGATTCCCCTAGGTCTCTAGTTTTCAGAAATGCACAGGTTTGGTAGGTTTCCCTAGGGGCCGGCTGAGCTAGAGGCCAAAATCTACAGGTAGGCACTTCGCAAAAAACACCTCCGTTTTTTTCCAAAATTTAGGATGTGTCCACGTTGCGCTTTGGGGTGTTTCCTGTCGCCGGCGCTAGGCCTACCCACGCAAGTGAGGTATCATTTTTATCGGGAGACTTGGGGGAACGCTGGGTGGAAGGAAATTTGTAGCTGCTCTCAGATTCAGAACTTTCTGCCACAGAAATGTGAGGAACATGTGTTTTTTTAGCCAAATTTTGAGGTTTGCAAAGGATTCTGGGTAACAGAACCTGGTCCGAGCCCCGCAAGTCACCCCTCCTTGGATTCCCCTAGGTCTCTAGTTTTCAGAAATGCACAGGTTTGGTAGGTTTCCCTAGGTGCCGGCTGAGCTACAGGCCAAAATCTACAGGTAGGCACTTCGCAAAAAACACCTCTGTTTTTTTCCAAAATTTAGGATGTGTCCACGTTGCGCTTTGGGGTGTTTCCTGTCGCCGGCGCTAGGCCTACCCACGCAAGTGAGGTATCATTTTTATCGGGAGACTTGGGGGAACGCTGGGTGGAAGGAAATTTGTAGCTCCTCTCAGATTCCAGAACTTTCTGCCACAAAAATGTGAGGAACATGTGTTTTTTTAGCCAAATTTTGAGGTTTGCAAAGGATTCTGGGTAACAGAACCTGGTCCGAGCCCCGCAAGTCACCCCTCCTTGGATTCCCCTAGGTCTCTAGTTTTCAGGAATGCACAGGTTTGGTAGGTTTCCCTAGGTGCCGCCTGAGCTAGAGACCAAAATCTACAGGTAGGCACTTCGCAAAAAACACCTCTGTTTTTTTCCAAAATTTAGGATGTGTCCACATTGCGCTTTGGGGTGTTTCCTGTCGCCGGCGCTAGGCCTACCCACGCAAGTGAGGTATCATTTTTATCGGGAGACTTCGGGGAACGCTGGGTGGAATGAAATTTGTAGCTGCTCTCAGATTCCAGAACTTTCTGCCACAGAAATGTGAGGAACATGTGTTTTTTTAGCCAAATTTTGAGGTTTGCAAAGGATTCTGGGTAACAGAACCTGGTCCGAGCCCCGCAAGTCACCCCTCCTTGGATTCCCCTAGGTCTCTAGTTTTCAGAAATGCACAGGTTTGGTAGGTTTCCCTAGGTGCCGGCTGAGCTACAGGCCAAAATCTACAGGTAGTCACTTAGCAAAAAACACCTCTGTTTTTTTCCAAAATTTAGGATGTGTCACGTTTCGCTTTGGGGTGTTTCCTGTCGCCGGCGCTAGGCCTACACACGCAAGTGAGGTATCATTTTTATCGGAAGACTTGGGGGAACGCTGGGTGGAAGGAGATTTGTAGCTCCTCTCAGATTCCAGAACTTTCTGCCACAGAAATGTGAGGAACATGTGTTTTTTAGCCAGATTTTGAGGTTTGCAAAGGATTCTGGGTAACAGAACCTGGTCCGAGCCCCGCAAGTCACCCCTCCATGGATTCCCCTAGGTCTCTAGTTTTCAGAAATGCACAGGTTTGGTAGGTTTCCCTATGTGCCGGCTGAGCTACAGGCCAAAACCTACAGGTAGGCACTTCTCAAAAAACACCTCTGTTTTTTTCCAAAATTTAGGATGTGTCCACGTTGTGCTTTGGGGTGTTTCCTGTCGCCGGCGCTAGGCCTACCCACGCAAGTGAGGTATCATTTTTATCGGGAGACTTGGGGGAACGCTGGGTGGAAGGAAATTTGTAGCTCCTCTCAGATTCCAGAACTTTCTGCCACAGAAATGTGAGGAACATGTGTTTTTTTAGCCAAATTTTGAGGTTTGCAAAGGATTCTGGGTAACAGAACCTGGTCCGAGCCCCGCAAGTCACCCCTCCGTGGATTCCCCTAGGTCTCTAGTTTTCAGAAATGCACAGGTTTGGTAGGTTTCCCTAGGTGCCGGCTGAGCTAGAGGCCAAAATCTACAGGTAGGCACTTCGCAAAAAACACCTCTGTTTTTTTCCAAAATTTAGGATGTGTCCACGTTGCGCTTTGGGGTGTTTCCTGTCGCCGGCGCTAGGCCTACCCACGCAAGTGAGGTATCATTTTTATCGGGAGACTTGGGGGAACGCTGGGTGGAAGGAAATTTGTAGCTGCTCTCAGATTCCAGAACTTTCTGCCACAGAAATGTGAGGAACATGTGTTTTTTTAGCCAAATTTTGAGGTTTGCAAAGGATTCTGGGTAACAGAACCTGGTCCGAGCCCCGCAAGTCACCCCTCCTTGGATTCCCCTAGGTCTCTAGTTTTCAGAAATGCACAGGTTTGGTAGGTTTCCCTAGGTGCCGGCTGAGCTACAGGCCAAAATCTACAGGTAGGCACTTCGCAAAAAACACCTCTGTTTTTTTCCAAAATTTAGGATGTGTCCACGTTGCGCTTTGGGGTGTTTCCTGTCGCCGGCGCTAGGCCTACCCACGCAAGTGAGGTATCATTTTTATCGGGAGACTTGGGGGAACGCTGGGTGGAAGGAAATTTGTAGCTCCTCTCAGATTCCAGAACTTTCTGCCACAGAAATGTGAGGAACATGTGTTTTTTTAGCCAAATTTTGAGGTTTGCAAAGGATTCTGGGTAACAGAACCTGGTCCGAGCCCCGCAAGTCACCCCTCCTTGGATTCCCCTAGGTCTCTAGTTTTCAGAAATGCACAGGTTTGGTAGGTTTCCCTAGGTGCCGGCTGAGCTACAGGCCAAATTCTACAGGTAGGCACTTCGCAAAAAACACCTCCGTTTTTTTCCAAAATTTAGGATGTGTCCACGTTGCGCTTTGGGGTGTTTCCTGTCGCCGGCGCTAGGCCTACCCACGCTAGTGAGGTATCATTTTTATCGGGAGACTTGGAGGAACGCTGGGTGGGAGGAAATTTGTAGCTCCTCTCAGATTCCAGAACTTTCTGCCACAAAAATGTGAGGGACATGTGTTTTTTTAGCCAAATTTTGAGGTTTGCAAAGGATTCTGGGTAACAGAACCTGGTCCGAGCCCCGCAAGTCACCCCTCCTTGGATTCCCCTAGGTCTCTAGTTTTCAGAAATGCACAGGGTTGGTAGGTTTCCCTAGGTGCCGGCTGAGCTAGAGGCCAAAATCTACAGGTAGGCACTTCGCAAAAAACACCTCCGTTTTTTCCCAAAATTTAGGATGTGTCCACGTTGCGCTTTGGGGTGTTTCTTGTCGCCGGCGCTAGGCCTACCCACGCAAGTGAGGTATCATTTTTATCGGGAGACTTGGGGGAACGCTGGGTGGAAGGAAATTTGTAGCTGCTCTCAGATTCCAGAACTTTCTGCCACAGAAATGTGAGGAACATGTGTTTTTTTAGCCAAATTTTGAGGTTTGCAAAGGATTCTGGGTAACAGAACCTAGTCCGAGCCCCGCAAGTCACCCCTCCTTGGATTCCCCTAGGTCTCTAGTTTTCAGAAATGCACAGGTTTGGTAGGTTTCCCTAGGTGCCGGCTGAGCTACAGGCCAAAATCTACAGGTAGTCACTTCGCAAAAAACACCTCTGTTTTTTTCCAAAATTTAGGATGTGTCCACGTTGCGCTTTGGGGTGTTTCCTGTCGCCGGCGCTAGGCCTACCCACGCAAGTGAGGTATCATTTTTATCGGGAGACTTGGGGGAACGCTGGGTGGAAGGAAATTTGTAGCTCCTCTCAGATTCCAGAACTTTCTGCCACAGAAATGTGAGGAACATGTGTTTTTTTAGCCAAATTTTGAGGTTTGCAAAGGATTCTGGGTAACAGAACCTGGTCCGAGCCCCGCAAGTCACCCCTCCTTGGATTCCCCTAGGTCTCTAGTTTTCAGAAATGCACAGGGTTGGTAGGTTTCCCTAGGTGCCGGCTGAGCTACAGGCCAAATTCTACAGGTAGGCACTTCGCAAAAAACACCTCTGTTTTTTTCCAAAATTTAGGATGTGTCCACGTTGCGCTTTGGGGTGTTTCCTGTCGCCGGCGCTAGGCCTACCCACGCAAGTGAGGTATCATTTTTATCGGCATACTTGGGGGAACGCTGGGTGGAAGGAAATTTGTAGCTCCTCTCAGATTCCAGAACTTTCTGCCACAGAAATGTGAGGGATATGTGTTTTTTTAGCCAAATTTTGAGGTTTGCAAAGGATTCTGGGTAACAGAACCTGGTCCGAGCCCCGCAAGTCACCCCTCCTTGGATTCCCCTAGGTCTCTAGTTTTCAGAAATGCACAGGTTTGGTAGGTTTCCCTAGGTGCCGGCTGAGCTAGAGGCCAAAATCTACAGGTAGGCACTTCGCAAAAAACACCTCTGTTTTTTTCCAAAATTTCGGATGTGTCCACGTTGCGCTTTGGGGTGTTTCCTGTCGCCGGCGCTAGGCCTACCCACGCAAGTGAGGTATCATTTTTATCGGGAGACTTGAGGGAACGCTGGGTGGAAGGAAATTTGTAGCTCCTCTCAGATTCCAGAACTTTCTGCCACAAAAATGTGAGGAACATGTGTTTTTTTAGCCAAATTTTGAGGTTTGCAAAGGATTCTGGGTAACAGAACCTGGTCCGAGCCCCGCAAGTCACCCCTCCTTGGATTCCCCTAGGTCTCTAGTTTTCAGGAATGCACAGGTTTGGTAGGTTTCCCTAGGTGCCGGCTGAGCTAGAGGCCAAAATCTACAGGTAGGCACTTCGCAAAAAACACCTCTGTTTTTTTCCAAAATTTAGGATGTGTCCACATTGCACTTTGGGGTGTTTCCTGTCGCCGGCGCTAGGCCTACCCACGCAAGTGAGGTATCATTTTTATCGGGAGACTTCGGGGAACGCTGGGTGGAATGAAATTTGTAGCTGCTCTCAGATTCCAGAACTTTCTGCCACAGAAATGTGAGGAACATGTGTTTTTTTAGCCAAATTTTGAGGTTTGCAAAGGATTCTGGGTAACAGAACCTGGTCCGAGCCCCGCAAGTCACCCCTCCTTGGATTCCCCTAGGTCTCTAGTTTTCAGAAATGCACAGGTTTGGTAGGTTTCCCTAGGTGCCGGCTGAGCTACAGGCCAAAATCTACAGGTAGTCACTTCGCAAAAAACACCTCTGTTTTTTTCCAAAATTTAGGATGTGTCCACGTTGCGCTTTGGGGTGTTTCCTGTCGCCGGCGCTAGGCCTACCCACGCAAGTGAGGTATCATTTTTATCGGGAGACTTGGGGGAACGCTGGGTGGAAGGAAATTTGTAGCTCCTCTCAGATTCCAGAACTTTCTGCCACAAAAATGTGAGGAACATGTGTTTTTTTAGCCAAATTTTGAGGTTTGCAAAGGATTCTGGGTAACAGAACCTGGTCCGAGCCCCGCAAGTCACCCCTCCTTTGATTCCCCTAGGTCTCTAGTTTTCAGGAATGCACAGGTTTGGTAGGTTTCCCTAGGTGCCGGCTGAGCTAGAGGCCAAAATCTACAGGTAGGCACTTCGCAAAAAACACCTCCGTTTTTTTCCAAAATTTAGGATGTGTCCACGTTGCGCTTTGGGGTGTTTCCTGTCGCCGGCGCTAGGCCTACCCACGCAAGTGAGGTATCATTTTTATCGGGAGACTTCGGGGAACGCTGGGTGGAATGAAATTTGTAGCTGCTCTCAGATTCCAGAACTTTCTGCCACAGAAATGTGAGGAACATGTGTTTTTTTAGCCAAATTTTGAGGTTTGCAAAGGATTCTGGGTAACAGAACCTGGTCCGAGCCCCGCAAGTCACCCCTCCTTGGATTCCCCTAGGTCTCTAGTTTTCAGAAATGCACAGGTTTGGTAGGTTTCCCTAGGTGCCGGCTGAGCTACAGGCCAAAATCTACAGGTAGTCACTTCGCAAAAAACACCTCTGTTTTTTTCCAAAATTTAGGATGTGTCCACGTTGCGCTTTGGGGTGTTTCCTGTCGCCGGCGCTAGGCCTACCCACGCAAGTGAGGTATCATTTTTATCGGGAGACTTGGGGGAACGCTGGGTGGAAGGAAATTTGTAGCTCCTCTCAGATTCCAGAACTTTCTGCCACAAAAATGTGAGGAACATGTGTTTTTTTAGCCAAATTTTGAGGTTTGCAAAGGATTCTGGGTAACAGAACCTGGTCCGAGCCCCGCAAGTCACCCCTCCTTTGATTCCCCTAGGTCTCTAGTTTTCAGGAATGCACAGGTTTGGTAGGTTTCCCTAGGTGCCGGCTGAGCTAGAGGCCAAAATCTACAGGTAGGCACTTCGCAAAAAACACCTCCGTTTTTTTCCAAAATTTAGGATGTGTCCACGTTGCGCTTTGGGGTGTTTACTGTCGCCGGCGCTAGGCCTACCCACGCAAGTGAGGTATCATTTTTATCGGCATACTTGGGGGAACGCTGGGTGGAAGGAAATTTGTAGCTCCTCTAAGATTCCAGAACTTTCTGCCACAGAAATGTGAGGGATATGTGTTTTTTTAGCCAAATTTTGAGGTTTGCAAAGGATTCTGGGTAACAGAACCTGGTCCGAGCCCCGCAAGTCACCCCTCCTTGGATTCCCCTAGGTCTCTAGTTTTCAGAAATGCACAGGTTTGGTAGGTTTCCCTAGGTGCCGGCTGAGCTAGAGGCCAAAATCTACAGGTAGGCACTTCGCAAAAAACACCTCCGTTTTTTTCCAAAATTTAGGATGTGTCCACGTTGCGCTTTGGGGTGTTTCCTGTCGCCGGCGCTAGGCCTACCCACGCAAGTGAGGTATCATTTTTATCGGTATACTTGGGGGAACGCTGGGTGGAAGGAAATTTGTAGCTCCTCTCAGATTCCAGAACTTTCTGCCACAGAAATGTGAGGGATATGTGTTTTTTTAGCCAAATTTTGAGGTTTGCAAAGGATTCTGGGTAACAGAACCTGGTCCGAGCCCCGCAAGTCACCCCTCCTTGGATTCCCCTAGGTCTCTAGTTTTCAGAAATGCACAGGTTTGGTAGGTTTCCCTAGGTGCCGGCTGAGCTAGAGGCCAAAATCTACAGGTAGGCACTTCGAAAAAACACCTCTGTTTTTTTCCAAAATTTCGGATGTGTCCACGTTGCGCTTTGGGGTGTTTCCTGTCGCCTGCGCTAGGCCTACCCACGCAAGTGAGGTATCATTTTTATCGGGAGACTTGGGGGAACGCTGGGTGGAAGGAAATTTGTAGCTCCTCTCAGATTCCAGAACTTTCTGCCACAAAAATGTGAGGAACATGTGTTTTTTTAGCCAAATTTTGAGGTTTGCAAAGGATTCTGGGTAACAGAACCTGGTCCGAGCCCCGCAAGTCACCCCTCCTTGGATTCCCCTAGGTCTCTAGTTTTCAGGAATGCACAGGTTTGGTAGGTTTCCCTAGGTGCCGGCTGAGCTAGAGGCCAAAATCTACAGGTAGGCACTTCGCAAAAAACACCTCTGTTTTTTTCCAAAATTTAGGATGTGTCCACATTGCGCTTTGGGGTGTTTCCTGTCGCCGGCGCTAGGCCTACCCACGCAAGTGAGGTATCATTTTTATCGGGAGACTTCGGGGAACGCTGGGTGGAATGAAATTTGTAGCTGCTCTCAGATTCCAGAACTTTCTGCCACAGAAATGTGAGGAACATTTTTTTTTTAGCCAAATTTTGAGGTTTGCAAAGGATTCTGGGTAACAGAACCTGGTCCGAGCCCCGCAAGTCACCCCTCCTTGGATTCCTCTAGGTCTCTAGTTTTCAGAAATGCACAGGTTTGGTAGGTTTCCCTAGGTGCCGGCTGAGCTACAGGCCAAAATCTACAGGTAGTCACTTCGCAAAAAACACCTCTGTTTTTTTCCAAAATTTAGGATGTGTCCACGTTGCGCTTTGGGGTGTTTCCTGTCGCCGGCGCTAGGCCTACCCACGCAAGTGAGGTATCATTTTTATCGGGAGACTTGGGGGAACGCTGGGTGGAAGGAAATTTGTAGCTCCTCTCAGATTCCAGAACTTTCTGCCACAAAAATGTGAGGAACATGTGTTTTTTTAGCCAAATTTTGAGGTTTGCAAAGGATTCTGGGTAACAGAACCTGGTCCGAGCCCCGCAAGTCACCCCTCCTTTGATTCCCCTAGGTCGCTAGTTTTCAGGAATGCACAGGTTTGGTAGGTTTCCCTAGGTGCCGGCTGAGCTAGAGGCCAAAATCTACAGGTAGGCACTTCGCAAAAAACACCTCCGTTTTTTTCCAAAATTTAGGATGTGTCCACGTTGCGCTTTGGGGTGTTTCCTGTCGCCGGCGCTAGGCCTACCCACGCAAGTGAGGTATCATTTTTATCGGCATACTTGGGGGAACGCTGGGTGGAAGGAAATTTGTAGCTCCTCTCAGATTCCAGAACTTTCTGCCACAGAAATGTGAGGGATATGTGTTTTTTTAGCCAAATTTTGAGGTTTACAAAGGATTCTGGGTAACAGAACCTGGTCCGAGCCCCGCAAGTCACCCCTCCTTGGATTCCCCTAGGTCTCTAGTTTTCAGAAATGCACAGGATTGGTAGGTTTCCCTAGGTGCCGGCTGAGCTAGAGGCCAAAATCTACAGGTAGGCACTTCGCAAAAAACACCTCTGTTTTTTTCCAAAATTTCGGATGTGTCCACGTTGCGCTTTGGGGTGTTTCCTGTCGCCGGCGCTAGGCCTACCCACGCAAGTGAGGTATCATTTTTATCGGGAGACTTGGGGGAACGCTGGGTGGAAGGAAATTTGTAGCTCCTCTCAGATTCCAGAACTTTCTGCCACAAAAATGTGAGGAACATGTGTTTTTTTAGCCAAATTTTGAGGTTTGCAAAGGATTCTGGGTAACAGAACCTGGTCCGAGCCCCGCAAGTCACCCCTCCTTGGATTCCCCTAGGTCTCTAGTTTTCAGGAATGCACAGGTTTGGTAGGTTTCCCTAGGTGCCGGCTGAGCTAGAGGCCAAAATCTACAGGTAGGCACTTCGCAAAAAACACCTCTGTTTTTTTCCAAAATTTAGGATGTGTCCACATTGCGCTTTGGGGTGTTTCCTGTCGCCGGCGCTAGGCCTACCCACGCAAGTGAGGTATCATTTTTATCGGGAGACTTCCGGGAACGCTGGGTGGAATGAAATTTGTAGCTGCTCTCAGATTCCAGAACTTTCTGCCACAGAAATGTGAGGAACATGTGTTTTTTTAGCCAAATTTTGAGGTTTGCAAAGGATTCTGGGTAACAGAACCTGGTCCGAGCCCCGCAAGTCACCCCTCCTTGGATTCCCCTAGGTCTCTAGTTTTCAGAAATGCACAGGTTTGGTAGGTTTCCCTAGGTGCCGGCTGAGCTACAGGCCAAATTCTACAGGTAGGCACTTCGCAAAAAACACCTCCGTTTTTTTCCAAAATTTAGGATGTATCCACGTTGCGCTTTGGGGTGTTTCCTGTCGCCGGCGCTAGGCCTACCCACGCAAGTGAGGTATCATTTTTATCGGGAGACTTGGGGGAACGCTGGGTGGGAGGAAATTTGTAGCTCCTCTCAGATTCTAGAACTTTCTGCCACAAAAATGTGAGGGACATGTGTTTTTTTAGCCAAATTTTGAGGTTTGCAAAGGATTCTGGGTAACAGAACCTGGTCCGAGCCCCGCACGTCACCCCTCCTTGGATTCCCCTAGGTCTCTAGTTTTCAGAAATGCACAGGTTTGGTAGGTTTCCGTAGGTGCCGGCTGAGCTACAGGCCAAAATCTACAGGTAGGCACTTCGCAAAAAACACCTCTGTTTTTTTCAAAAATTTAGGATGTGTCCACGTTGCGCTTTGGGGTGTTTCTTGTCGCCGGCGCTAGGCCTACCCACGCAAGTGAGGTATCATTTTTATCGGGAGACTTGGGGGAACGCTGGGTGGAAGGAGATTTGTAGCTTCTCTCAGATTGCAGAACTTTCTGCCACAGAAATGTGAGGAACATGTGTTTTTTTAGCCAAATTTTGAGGTTTGCAAAGGATTCTGGGTAACAGAACCTGGTCCGAGCCCCGCAAGTCACCCTCCTTGGATTCCCCTAGGTCTCTAGTTTTCAGAAATGCACAGGTTTGGTAGGTTTCCCTAGGTGCCGGCTGAGCTACAGGCACTTCGCAAAAAACACCTCTGTTTTTTTCCAAAATTTAGGATGTGTCCACGTTGCGCTTTGGGGTGTTTCCTGTCGCCGGCGCTAGGCCTACACACGCAAGTGAGGTATCATTTTTATCGGAAGACTTGGGGGAACGCTGGGTGGAAGGAGATTTGTAGCTCCTCTCAGATTCCAGAACTTTCTGCCACAGAAATGTGAGGAACATGTGTTTTTTTAGCCAAATTTTGAGGTTTGCAAAGGATTCTGGGTAACAGAACCTGGTCCGAGCCCCGCAAGTCACCCCTCCATGGATTCCCCTAGGTCTCTAGTTTTCAGAAATGCACAGGTTTGGTAGGTTTCCCTAGGTGCCGGCTGAGCTACAGGCCAAAACCTACAGGTAGGCACTTCGCAAAAAACACCTCTGTTTTTTTCCAAAATTTAGGATGTGTCCACGTTGCGCTTTGGGGTGTTTCCTGTCGCCGGCGCTAGGCCTACCCACGCAAGTGAGGTATCATTTTTATCGGGAGACTTGGGGGAACGCTGGGTGGAAGGAAATTTGTAGCTCCTCTCAGATTCCAGAACTTTCTGCCACAGAAATGTGAGGAACATGTGTTTTTTTAGCCAAATTTTGAGGTTTGCAAAGGATTCTGGGTAACAGAACCTGGTCTGAGCCCCGCAAGTCACCCCTCCATGGATTTCCCTAGGTCTCTAGTTTTCAGAAATGCACAGGTTTGGTAGGTTTCCCTAGGTGCCGGCTGAGCTAGAGGCCAAAATCTACAGGTAGGCACTTCGCAAAAAACACCTCTGTTTTTTTCCAAAATTTAGGATGTGTCCACGTTGCGCTTTGGGGTGTTTCCTGTCGCCGGCGCTAGGCCTACCCACACAAGTGAGGTATCATTTTTATCGGGAGACTTGGGGGAACGCTGGGTGGAAGGAAATTTGTAGCTGCTCTCAGATTCCAGAACTTTCTGCCACAGAAATGTGAGGAACATGTGTTTTTTTAGCCAAATTTTGAGGTTTGCAAAGGATTCTGGGTAACAGAACCTAGTCCGAGCCCCGCAAGTCACCCCTCCTTGGATTCCCCTAGGTCTCTAGTTTTCAGAAATGCACAGGTTTGGTAGGTTTCCCTAGGTGCCGGCTGAGCTACAGGCCAAAATCTACAGGTAGTCACTTCGCAAAAAACACCTCTGTTTTTTTTCCAAAATTTAGGATGTGTCCACGTTGCGCTTTGGGGTGTTTCCTGTCGCCAGCGCTAGGCCTACCCACGCAAGTGAGGTATCATTTTTATCGGGAGACTTGGGGGAACGCTGGGTGGGAGGAAATTTGTAGCTCCTCTCAGATTCCAGAACTTTCTGCCACAAAAATGTGAGGGACATGTGTTTCTTTAGCCAAATTTTGAGGTTTGCAAAGGATTCTGGGTAACAGAACCTGGTCCGAGCCCCGCAAGTCACCCCTCCTTGGATTCCCCTAGGTCTCTAGTTTTCAGAAATGCACAGGTTTGGTAGGTTTCCCTAGGTGCCGGCTGAGCTAGAGGCCAAAATCTACAGGTAGTCACTTCGCAAAAAACACCTCCGTTTTTTTCCAAAATTTAGGATGTGTCCACGTTGCGCTTTGGGGTGTTTCCTGTCGCCGGCGCTAGGCCTACCCACGCAAGTGAGGTATCATTTTTATCGGGAGACTTGGGGGAACGCTGGGTGGAAGGAAATTTGTAGCTCCTCTCAGATTCCAGAACTTTCTGCCACAGAAATGTGAGGAACATGTGTTTTTTTAGCCAAATTTTGAGGTTTGCAAAGGATTCTGGGTAACAGAACCTGGTCCGAGCCCCGCAAGTCACCCCTCCTTGGATTCCCCTAGGTCTCTAGTTTTCAGAAATGCACAGGGTTGGTAGGTTTCCCTAGGTGCCGGCTGAGCTACAGGCCAAATTCTACAGGTAGGCACTTCGCAAAAAACACCTCCGTTTTTTTCCAAAATTTAGGATGTGTCCACGTTGCGCTTTGGGGTGTTTCCTGTCGCCGGCGCTAGGCCTACCCACGCAAGTGAGGTATCATTTTTATCGGGAGACTTGGGGGAACGCTGGGTGGGAGGAAATTTGTAGCTCCTCTCAGATTCCAGAACTTTCTGCCCCAAAAATGTGAGGGACATGTGTTTTTTTAGCCAAATTTTGAGGTTTGCAAAGGATTCTGGGTAACAGAACCTGGTCCGAGCCCCGCAAGTCACCCCTCCTTGGATTCCCCTAGGTCTCTAGTTTTCAGAAATGCACAGGTTTGGTAGGTTTCCCTAGGTGCCGGCTGAGCTAGAGGCCAAAATCTACAGGTAGGCACTTCTCAAAAAACACCTCCGTTTTTTTCCAAAATTTAGGATGTGTCCACGTTGCGCTTTGGGGTGTTTCCTGTCGCCGGCGCTAGGCCTACCCACGCAAGTGAGGTATCATTTTTATCGGGAGACTTGGGGGAACGCTGGGTGGAAGGAAATTTGTAGCTGCTCTCAGATTCCAGAACTTTCTGCCACAGAAATGTGAGGAACATGTGTTTTTTTAGCCAAATTTTGAGGTTTGCAAAGGATTCTGGGTAACAGAACCTGGTCCGAGCCCCGCAAGTCACCCCTACTTGGATTCCCCTAGGTCTCTAGTTTTCAGAAATGCACAGGTTTGGTAGGTTTCCCTAGGTGCCGGCTGAGCTACAGGCCAAAATCTACAGGTAGTCACTTCGCAAAAAACACCTGTTTTTTTCCAAAATTTAGGATGTGTCCACGTTGCGCTTTGGGGTGTTTCCTGTCGCCGGCGCTAGGCCTACCCACGCAAGTGAGGTATCATTTTTATCGGGAGACTTGGGGGAACGCTGGGTGGAAGGAAATTTGTAGCTCCTCTCAGATTCCAGAACTTTCTGCCACAGAAATGTGAGGAACATGTGTTTTTTTAGCCAAATTTTGAGGTTTGCAAAGGATTCTGGGTAACAGAACCTGGTCCGAGCCCCGCAAGTCACCCCTCCTTGGATTCCCCTAGGTCTCTAGTTTTCAGAAATGCACAGGTTTGGTAGGTTTCCCTAGGTGCCGGCTGAGCTACAGGCCAAATTCTACAGGTAGGACTTCGCAAAAAACACCTCCGTTTTTTTCCAAAATTTAGGATGTGTCCACGTTGCGCTTTGGGGTGTTTCCTGTCGCCGGCGCTAGGCCTACTCACGCAAGTGAGGTATCATTTTTATCGGGAGACTTGGGGGAACGCTGGGTGGGAGGAAATTTGTAGCTGCTCTCAGATTCCAGAACTTTCTGCCACAGAAATGTGAGGAACATGTGTTTTTTTAGCCAAATTTTGAGGTTTGCAAAGGATTCTGGGTAACAGAACCTGGTCCGAGCCCCGCAAGTCACCCCTCCATGGATTTCCCTAGGTCTCTAGTTTTCAGAAATGCACAGGTTTGGTAGGTTTCCCTAGGTGCCGGCTGAGCTAGAGGCCAAAATCTACAGGTAGGCACTTCGCAAAAAACACCTCTGTTTTTTTCCAAAATTTAGGATGTGTCCATGTTGCGCTTTGGGGTGTTTCCTGTCGCCGGCGCTAGGCCTACCCACGCAAGTGAGGTATCATTTTTATCGGGAGACTTGGGGGAACGCTGGGTGGGAGGAAATTTGTAGCTCCTCTCAGATTCCAGAACTTTCTGCCACAAATATGTGAGGGACATGTGTTTTTTTAGCCAAATTTTGAGGTTTGCAAAGGATTCTGGGTAACAGAACCTGGTCCGAGCCCCGCAAGTCACCCCTCCTTGGATTCCCCTTGGTCTCTAGTTTTCAGAAATGCACAGGTTTGGTAGGTTTCCCTAGGTGCCGGCTGAGCTAGAGGCCAAAATCTACAGGTAGGCACTTCGCAAAAAACACCTCCGTTTTTTTCCAAAATTTAGGATGTGTCCACGTTGCGCTTTGGGGTGTTTCTTGTCGCCGGCGCTAGGCCTACCCACGCAAGTGAGGTATCATTTTTATCGGGAGACTTGGGGGAACGCTGGGTGGAAGGAAATTTGTAGCTGCTCTCAGATTCCAGAACTTTCTGCCACAGAAATGTGAGGAACATGTGTTTTTTTAGCCAAATTTTGAGGTTTGCAAAGGATTCTGGGTAACAGAACCTAGTCCGAGCCCCGCAAGTCACCCCTCCTTGGATTCCCCTAGGTCTCTAGTTTTCAGAAATGCACAGGTTTGGTAGGTTTCCCTAGGTGCCGGCTGAGCTACAGGCCAAAATCTACAGGTAGTCACTTCGCAAAAAACACCTCTGTTTTTTTCCAAAATTTAGGATGTGTCCACGTTGCGCTATGGGGTGTTTCCTGTCGCCGGCGCTAGGCCTACCCACGCAAGTGAGGTATCATTTTTATCGGGAGACTTGGGGGAACGCTGGGTGGAAGGAAATTTGTAGCTCCTCTCAGATTCCAGAACTTTCTGCCACAGAAATGTGAGGAACTTGTGTTTTTTTAGCCAAATTTTGAGGTTTGCAAAGGATTCTGGGTAACAGAACCTGGTCCGAGCCCCGCAAGTCACCCCTCCTTGGATTCCCCTAGGTCTCTAGTTTTCAGAAATGCACAGGGTTGGTAGGTTTCCCTAGGTGCCGGCTGAGCTACAGGCCAAATTCTACAGGTAGGCACTTCGCAAAAAACACCTCCGTTTTTTTCCAAAATTTAGGATGTGTCCACGTTGCGCTTTGGGGTGTTTCCTGTCGCCGGCGCTAGGCCTACCCACGCAAGTGAGGTATCATTTTTATCGGGAGACTTGGGGGAACGCTGGGTGGGAGGAAATTTGTAGCTCCTCTCAGATTCCAGAACTTTCTGCCACAAAAATGTGAGGGACATGTGTTTTTTTAGCCAAATTTTGAGGTTTGCAAAGGATTCTGGGTAACAGAACCTGGTCCGAGCCCCGCAAGTCACCCCTCCTTGGATTCCCCTTGGTCTCTAGTTTTCAGAAATGCACAGGTTTGGTAGGTTTCCCTAGGTGCCGGCTGAGCTAGAGGCCAAAATCTACAGGTAGGCACTTCGCAAAAAACACCTCCGTTTTTTTCCAAAATTTAGGATGTGTCCACGTTGCGCTTTGGGGTGTTTCTTGTCGCCGGCGCTAGGCCTACCCACGCAAGTGAGGTATCATTTTTATCGGGAGACTTGGGGGAACGCTGGGTGGAAGGAAATTTGTAGCTGCTCTCAGATTCCAGAACTTTCTGCCACAGAAATGTGAGGAACATGTGTTTTTTTAGCCAAATTTTGAGGTTTGCAAAGGATTCTGGGTAACAGAACCTAGTCCGAGCCCCGCAAGTCACCCCTCCTTGGATTCCCCTAGGTCTCTAGTTTTCAGAAATGCACAGGTTTGGTAGGTTTCCCTAGGTGCCGGCTGAGCTACAGGCCAAAATCTACAGGTAGTCACTTCGCAAAAAACACCTCTGTTTTTTTCCAAAATTTAGGATGTGTCCACGTTGCGCTTTGGGGTGTTTCCTGTCGCCGGCGCTAGGCCTACCCACGCAAGTGAGGTATCATTTTTATCGGGAGACTTGGGGGAACGCTGGGTGGAAGGAAATTTGTAGCTCCTCTCAGATTCCAGAACTTTCTGCCACAGAAATGTGAGGAACATGTGTTTTTTTAGCCAAATTTTGAGGTTTGCAAAGGATTCTGGGTAACAGAACCTGGTCCGAGCCCCGCAAGTCACCCCTCCTTGGATTCCCCTAGGTCTCTAGTTTTCAGAAATGCACAGGGTTGGTAGGTTTCCCTAGGTGCCGGCTGAGCTACAGGCCAAATTCTACAGGTAGGCACTTCGCAAAAAACACCTCCGTTTTTTTCCAAAATTTAGGATGTGTCCACGTTGCGCTTTGGGGTGTTTCCTGTCGCCGGCGCTAGGCCTACCCACGCAAGTGAGGTATCATTTTTATCGGGAGACTTGGGGGAACGCTGGGTGGGAGTCAATTTGTAGCTCCTCTCAGATTCCAGAACTTTCTGCCACAAAAATGTGAGGGACATGTGTTTTTTTAGCCAAATTTTGAGGTTTGCAAAGGATTCTGGGTAACAGAACCTGGTCCGAGCCCCGCAAGTCACCCCTCCTTGGATTCCCCTAGGTCTCTAGTTTTCAGAAATGCACAGGTTTGGTAGGTTTCCCTAGGTGCCGGCTGAGCTAGAGGCCAAAATCTACAGGTAGTCACTTCGCAAAAAACACCTCTGTTTTTTTCCAAAATTTAGGATGTGTCCACGTTGCGCTTTGGGGTGTTTCCTGTCGCCGGCGCTAGGCCTACCCACGCAAGTGAGGTATCATTTTTATCGGGAGACTTGGGGGAACGCTGGGTGGAAGGAAATTTGTAGCTCCTCTCAGATTCCAGAACTTTCTGCCACAGAAATGTGAGGAACATGTGTTTTTTTAGCCAAATTTTGAGGTTTGCAAAGGATTCTGGGTAACAGAACCTGGTCCGAGCCCCGCAAGTCACCCCTCCTTGGATTCCCCTAGGTCTCTAGTTTTCAGAAATGCACAGGTTTGGTAGGTTTCCCTAGGTGCCGGCTGAGCTAGAGGCCAAAATCTACAGGTAGTCACTTCGCAAAAAACACCTCTGTTTTTTTCCAAAATTTAGGATGTGTCCACGTTGCGCTTTGGGGTGTTTCCTGTCGCCGGCGCTAGGCCTACCCACGCAAGTGAGGTATCATTTTTATCGGGAGACTTGGGGGAACGCTGGGTGGAAGGAAATTTGTAGCTCCTCTCAGATTCCAGAACTTTCTGCCACAAATATGTGAGGGACATGTGTTTTTTTAGCCAAATTTTGAGGTTTGCAAAGGATTCTGGGTAACAGAACCTGGTCCGAGCCCCGCAAGTCACCCCTCCTTGGATTCCCCTTGGTCTCTAGTTTTCAGAAATGCACAGGTTTGGTAGGTTTCCCTAGGTGCCGGCTGAGCTAGAGGCCAAAATCTACAGGTAGGCACTTCGCAAAAAACACCTCCGTTTTTTTCCAAAATTTAGGATGTGTCCACGTTGCGCTTTGGGGTGTTTCTTGTCGCCGGCGCTAGGCCTACCCACGCAAGTGAGGTATCATTTTTATCGGGAGACTTGGGGGAACGCTGGGTGGAAGGAAATTTGTAGCTGCTCTCAGATTCCAGAACTTTCTGCCACAGAAATGTGAGGAACATGTGTTTTTTTAGCCAAATTTTGAGGTTTGCAAAGGATTCTGGGTAACAGAACCTAGTCCGAGCCCCGCAAGTCACCCCTCCTTGGATTCCCCTAGGTCTCTAGTTTTCAGAAATGCACAGGTTTGGTAGGTTTCCCTAGGTGCCGGCTGAGCTACAGGCCAAAATCTACAGGTAGTCACTTCGCAAAAAACACCTCTGTTTTTTTCCAAAATTTAGGATGTGTCCACGTTGCGCTATGGGGTGTTTCCTGTCGCCGGCGCTAGGCCTACCCACGCAAGTGAGGTATCATTTTTATCGGGAGACTTGGGGGAACGCTGGGTGGAAGGAAATTTGTAGCTCCTCTCAGATTCCAGAACTTTCTGCCACAGAAATGTGAGGAACTTGTGTTTTTTTAGCCAAATTTTGAGGTTTGCAAAGGATTCTGGGTAACAGAACCTGGTCCGAGCCCCGCAAGTCACCCCTCCTTGGATTCCCCTAGGTCTCTAGTTTTCAGAAATGCACAGGGTTGGTAGGTTTCCCTAGGTGCCGGCTGAGCTACAGGCCAAATTCTACAGGTAGGCACTTCGCAAAAAACACCTCCGTTTTTTTCCAAAATTTAGGATGTGTCCACGTTGCGCTTTGGGGTGTTTCCTGTCGCCGGCGCTAGGCCTACCCACGCAAGTGAGGTATCATTTTTATCGGGAGACTTGGGGGAACGCTGGGTGGGAGGAAATTTGTAGCTCCTCTCAGATTCCAGAACTTTCTGCCACAAAAATGTGAGGGACATGTGTTTTTTTAGGCAAATTTTGAGGTTTGCAAAGGATTCTGGGTAACAGAACCTGGTCCGAGCCCCGCAAGTCACCCCTCCTTGGATTCCCCTTGGTCTCTAGTTTTCAGAAATGCACAGGTTTGGTAGGTTTCCCTAGGTGCCGGCTGAGCTAGAGGCCAAAATCTACAGGTAGGCACTTCGCAAAAAACACCTCCGTTTTTTTCCAAAATTTAGGATGTGTCCACGTTGCGCTTTGGGGTGTTTCTTGTCGCCGGCGCTAGGCCTACCCACGCAAGTGAGGTATCATTTTTATCGGGAGACTTGGGGGAACGCTGGGTGGAAGGAAATTTGTAGCTGCTCTCAGATTCCAGAACTTTCTGCCACAGAAATGTGAGGAACATGTGTTTTTTTAGCCAAATTTTGAGGTTTGCAAAGGATTCTGGGTAACAGAACCTAGTCCGAGCCCCGCAAGTCACCCCTCCTTGGATTCCCCTAGGTCTCTAGTTTTCAGAAATGCACAGGTTTGGTAGGTTTCCCTAGGTGCCGGCTGAGCTACAGGCCAAAATCTACAGGTAGTCACTTCGCAAAAAACACCTCTGTTTTTTTCCAAAATTTAGGATGTGTCCACGTTGCGCTTTGGGGTGTTTCCTGTCGCCGGCGCTAGGCCTACCCACGCAAGTGAGGTATCATTTTTATCGGGAGACTTGGGGGAACGCTGGGTGGAAGGAAATTTGTAGCTCCTCTCAGATTCCAGAACTTTCTGCCACAGAAATGTGAGGAACATGTGTTTTTTTAGCCAAATTTTGAGGTTTGCAAAGGATTCTGGGTAACAGAACCTGGTCCGAGCCCCGCAAGTCACCCCTCCTTGGATTCCCCTAGGTCTCTAGTTTTCAGAAATGCACAGGGTTGGTAGGTTTCCCTAGGTGCCGGCTGAGCTACAGGCCAAATTCTACAGGTAGGCACTTCGCAAAAAACACCTCCGTTTTTTTCCAAAATTTAGGATGTGTCCACGTTGCGCTTTGGGGTGTTTCCTGTCGCCGGCGCTAGGCCTACCCACGCAAGTGAGGTATCATTTTTATCGGGAGACTTGGGGGAACGCTGGGTGGGAGTCAATTTGTAGCTCCTCTCAGATTCCAGAACTTTCTGCCACAAAAATGTGAGGGACATGTGTTTTTTTAGCCAAATTTTGAGGTTTGCAAAGGATTCTGGGTAACAGAACCTGGTCCGAGCCCCGCAAGTCACCCCTCCTTGGATTCCCCTAGGTCTCTAGTTTTCAGAAATGCACAGGTTTGGTAGGTTTCCCTAGGTGCCGGCTGAGCTAGAGGCCAAAATCTACAGGTAGTCACTTCGCAAAAAACACCTCTGTTTTTTTCCAAAATTTAGGATGTGTCCACGTTGCGCTTTGGGGTGTTTCCTGTCGCCGGCGCTAGGCCTACCCACGCAAGTGAGGTATCATTTTTATCGGGAGACTTGGGGGAACGCTGGGTGGAAGGAAATTTGTAGCTCCTCTCAGATTCCAGAACTTTCTGCCACAGAAATGTGAGGAACATGTGTTTTTTTAGCCAAATTTTGAGGTTTGCAAAGGATTCTGGGTAACAGAACCTGGTCCGAGCCCCGCAAGTCACCCCTCCTTGGATTCCCCTAGGTCTCTAGTTTTCAGAAATGCACAGGTTTGGTAGGTTTCCCTAGGTGCCGGCTGAGCTAGAGGCCAAAATCTACAGGTAGTCACTTCGCAAAAAACACCTCTGTTTTTTTCCAAAATTTAGGATGTGTCCACGTTGCGCTTTGGGGTGTTTCCTGTCGCCGGCGCTAGGCCTACCCACGCAAGTGAGGTATCATTTTTATCGGGAGACTTGGGGGAACGCTGGGTGGAAGGAAATTTGTAGCTCCTCTCAGATTCCAGAACTTTCTGCCACAGAAATGTGAGGAACATGTGTTTTTTTAGCCAAATTTTGAGGTTTGCAAAGGATTTTGGGTAACAGAAGCTGGTCCGAGCCCCGCAAGTCACCCCTCCTTGGATTCCCCTAGGTCTCTAGTTTTCAGAAATGCACAGGTTTGGTAGGTTTCCCTAGGTGCCGGCTGAGCTACAGGCCAAATTCTACAGGTAGGCACTTCGCAAAAAACACCTCCGTTTTTTTCCAAAATTTAGGATGTGTCCACGTTGCGCTTTGGGGTGTTTCCTGTCGCCGGCGCTAGGCCTACCCACGCAAGTGAGGTATCATTTTTATCGGGAGACTTGGGGGAACGCTGGGTGGAAGGAGATTTGTAGCTCCTCTCAGATTCCAGAACTTTCTGCCACAGAAATGTGAGGAACATGTGTTTTTTTAGCCAAATTTTGAGGTTTGCAAAGGATTCTGGGTAACAGAACCTGGTCCGAGCCCCGCAAGTCACCCCTCCATGGATTCCCCTAGGTCTCTAGTTTTCAGAAATGCACAGGTTTGGTAGGTTTCCCTAGGTGCCGGCTGAGCTACAGGCCAAAACCTACAGGTAGGCACTTCGCAAAAAACACCTCTGTTTTTTTCCAAAATTTAGGATGTGTCCACGTTGCGCTTTGGGGTGTTTCCTGTCGCCGGCGCTAGGCCTACCCACGCAAGTGAGGTATAATTTTTATCGGGAGACTTGGGGGAACGCTGGGTGGAAGGAAATTTGTAGCTCCTCTCAGATTCCAGAACTTTCTGCCACAGAAATGTGAGGAACATGTGTTTTTTTAGCCAAATTTTGAGGTTTGCAAAGGATTCTGGGTAACAGAACCTGGTCTGAGCCCCGCAAGTCACCCCTCCATGGATTTCCCTAGGTCTCTAGTTTTCAGAAATGCACAGGTTTGGTAGGTTTCCCTAGGTGCCGGCTGAGCTAGAGGCCAAAATCTACAGGTAGGCACTTCGCAAAAAACACCTCCGTTTTTTTCCAAAATTTAGGATGTGTCCACGTTACGCTTTGGGGTGTTTCTTGTCGCCGGCGCTAGGCCTACCCACGCAAGTGAGGTATCATTTTTATCGGGAGACTTGGGGGAACGCTGGGTGGAAGGAAATTTGTAGCTCCTCTCAGATTCCAGAACTTTCTGCCACAGAAATGTGAGGAACATGTGTTTTTTTAGCCAAATTTTGAGGTTTGCAAAGGATTCTGGGTAACAGAACCTGGTCCGAGCCCCGCAAGTCACCCCTCCTTGGATTCCCCTAGGTCTCTAGTTTTCAGAAATGCACAGGTTTGGTAGGTTTCCCTAGGTGCCGGCTGAGCTACAGGCCAAATTCTACAGGTAGGACTTCGCAAAAAACACCTCAGTTTTTTTCCAAAATTTAGGATGTGTCCACGTTGCGCTTTGGGGTGTTTCCTGTCGCCGGCGCTAGGCCTACCCACGCAAGTGAGGTATCATTTTTATCGGGAGACTTGGGGGAACGCTGGGTGGGAGGAAATTTGTAGCTCCTCTCAGATTCCAGAACTTTCTGCCACAAAAATGTGAGGGACATGTGTTTTTTTAGCCAAATTTTGAGGTTTGCAAAGGATTCTGGGTAACAGAACCTGGTCCGAGCCCCGCAAGTCACCCCTCCTTGGATTCCCCTTGGTCTCTAGTTTTCAGAAATGCACAGGTTTGGTAGGTTTCCCTAGGTGCCGGCTGAGCTAGAGGCCAAAATCTACAGGTAGTCACTTCGCAAAAAACACCTCTGTTTTTTTCCAAAATTTAGGATGTGTCCACGTTGCGCTTTGGGGTGTTTCCTGTCGCCGGCGCTAGGCCTACCCACGCAAGTGAGGTATCATTTTTATCGGGAGACTTGGGGGAACGCTGGGTGGAAGGAAATTTGTAGCTCCTCTCAGATTCCAGAACTTTCTGCCACAGAAATGTGAGGAACATGTGTTTTTTTAGCCAAATTTTGAGGTTTGCAAAGGATTCTGGGTAACAGAAGCTGGTCCGAGCCCCGCAAGTCACCCCTCCTTGGATTCCCCTAGGTCTCTAGTTTTCAGAAATGCACAGGTTTGGTAGGTTTCCCTAGGTGCCGGCTGAGCTACAGGCCAAATTCTACAGGTAGGCACTTTGCAAAAAACACCTCCGTTTTTTTCCAAAATTTAGGATGTGTCCACGTTGCGCTTTGGGGTGTTTCCTGTCGCCGGCGCTAGGCCTACCCACGCAAGTGAGGTATCATTTTTATCGGGAGACTTGGGGGAACGCTGGGTGGAAGGAGATTTGTAGCTCCTCTCAGATTCCAGAACTTTCTGCCACAGAAATGTGAGGAACATGTGTTTTTTTAGCCAAATTTTGAGGTTTGCAAAGGATTCTGGGTAACAGAACCTGGTCCGAGCCCCGCAAGTCACCCCTCCATGGATTCCCCTAGGTCTCTAGTTTTCAGAAATGCACAGGTTTGGTAGGTTTCCCTAGGTGCCGGCTGAGCTACAGGCCAAAACCTACAGGTAGGCACTTCGCAAAAAACACCTCTGTTTTTTTCCAAAATTTAGGATGTGTCCACGTTGCGCTTTGGGGTGTTTCCTGTCGCCGGCGCTAGGCCTACCCACGCAAGTGAGGTATCATTTTTATCGGGAGACTTGGGGGAACGCTGGGTGGAAGGAAATTTGTAGCTCCTCTCAGATTCCAGAACTTTCTGCCACAGAAATGTGAGGAACATGTGTTTTTTTAGCCAAATTTTGAGGTTTGCAAAGGATTCTGGGTAACAGAACCTGGTCTGAGCCCCGCAAGTCACCCCTCCATGGATTTCCCTAGGTCTCTAGTTTTCAGAAATGCACAGGTTTGGTAGGTTTCCCTAGGTGCCGGCTGAGCTAGAGGCCAAAATCTACAGGTAGGCACTTCGCAAAAAACACCTCCGTTTTTTTCCAAAATTTAGGATGTGTCCACGTTACGCTTTGGGGTGTTTCTTGTCGCCGGCGCTAGGCCTACCCACGCAAGTGAGGTATCATTTTTATCGGGAGACTTGGGGGAACGCTGGGTGGAAGGAATTTTGTAGCTGCTCTCAGATTCCAGAACTTTCTGCCACAGAAATGTGAGGAACATGTGTTTTTTTAGCCAAATTTTGAGGTTTGCAAAGGATTCTGGGTAACAGAACCTAGTCCGAGTCCCGCAAGTCACCCCTCCTTGGATTCCCCTAGGTCTCTAGTTTTCAGAAATGCACAGGTTTGGTAGGTTTCCCTAGGTGCCGGCTGAGCTACAGGCCAAAATCTACAGGTAGTCACTTCGCAAAAAACACCTCTGTTTTTTTCCAAAATTTAGGATGTGTCCACGTTGCGCTTTGGGGTGTTTCCTGTCGCCGGCGCTAGGCCTACCCACGCAAGTGAGGTATCATTTTTATCGGGAGACTTGGGGGAACGCTGGGTGGAAGGAAATTTGTAGCTCCTCTCAGATTCCAGAACTTTCTGCCACAGAAATGTGAGGAACATGTGTTTTTTTAGCCAAATTTTGAGGTTTCCAAAGGATTCTGGGTAACAGAACCTGGTCCGAGCCCCGCAAGTCACCCCTCCTTGGATTCCCCTAGGTCTCTAGTTTTCAGAAATGCACAGGTTTGGTAGGTTTCCCTAGGTGCCGGCTGAGCTAGAGGCCAAAATCTACAGGTAGGCACTTCGCAAAAAACACCTCCGGTTTTTTCCAAAATTTAGGATGTGTCCACGTTACGCTTTGGGGTGTTTCTTGTCGCCGGCGCTAGGCCTACCCACGCAAGTGAGGTATCATTTTTATCGGGAGACTTGGGGGAACGCTGGGTGGAAGGAAATTTGTAGCTGCTCTCAGATTCCAGAACTTTCTGCCACAGAAATGTGAGGAACATGTGTTTTTTTAGCCAAATTTTGAGGTTTGCAAAGGATTCTGGGTAACAGAACCTAGTCCGAGCCGCGCAAGTCACCCCTCCTTGGATTCCCCTAGGTCTCTAGTTTTCAGAAATGCACAGGTTTGGTAGGTTTCCCTAGGTGCCGGCTGAGCTAGAGGCCAAAATCTACAGGTAGTCACTTCGCAAAAAACACCTCTGTTTTTTTCCAAAATTTAGGATGTGTCCACGTTGCGCTTTGGGGTGTTTCCTGTCGCCGGCGCTAGGCCTACCCACGCAAGTGAGGTATCATTTTTATCGGGAGACTTGGGGGAACGCTGGGTGGAAGGAAATTTGTAGCTCCTCTCAGATTCCAGAACTTTCTGCCACAGAAATGTGAGGAACATGTGTTTTTTTAGCCAAATTTTGAGGTTTCCAAAGGATTCTGGGTAACAGAACCTGGTCCGAGCCCCGCAAGTCACCCCTCCTTGGATTCCCCTAGGTCTCTAGTTTTCAGAAATGCACAGGTTTGGTAGGTTTCCCTAGGTGCCGGCTGAGCTACAGGCCAAATTCTACAGGTAGGCACTTCGCAAAAAACACCTCCGTTTTTTTCCAAAATTTAGGATGTGTCCACGTTGCGCTTTGGGGTGTTTCCTGTCGCCGGCGCTAGGCCTACCCACGCAAGTGAGGTATCATTTTTATCGGGAGACTTGGGGGAACGCTGGGTGGAAGGAAATTTGTAGCTTCTCTCAGATTCCAGAACTTTCTGCCACAGAAATGTGAGGAACATGTGTTTTTTTAGCCTAATTTTGAGGTTTGCAAAGGATTCTGGGTAACAGAACCTGGTCCGAGCCCCGCAAGTCACCCCTCCTTGGATTTCCCTAGGTCTCTAGTTTTCAGAAATGCACAGGTTTGGTAGGTTTCCCTAGGTGCCGGCTGAGCTAGAGGCCAAAATCTACAGGTAGGCACTTCGCAAAAAACACCTCTGTTTTTTTCCAAAATTTAGGATGTGTCCACGTTGCGCTTTGGGGTGTTTCCTGTCGCCGGCGCTAGGCCTACCCATGCAAGTGAGGTATCATTTTTATCGGGAGACTTGGGGGAACGCTGGGAGGGAGGAAATTTGTAGCTCCTCTCAGATTCCAGAACTTTCTGCCACAAAAATGTGAGGGACATGTGTTTTTTTAGCCAAATTTTGAGGTTTGCAAAGGATTCTGGGTAACAGAACCTGGTCCGAGCCCCGCAAGTCACCCCTCCTTGGATTCCCCTTGGTCTCTAGTTTTCAGAAATGCACAGGTTTGGTAGGTTTCCCTAGGTGCCGGCTGAGCTAGAGGCCAAAATCTACAGGTAGGCACTTCGCAAAAAACACCTCCGTTTTTTCCCAAAATTTAGGATGTGTCCACGTTGCGCTTTGGGGTGTTTCTTGTCGCCGGCGCTAGGCCTACCCACGCAAGTGAGGTATCATTTTTATCGGGAGACTTGGGGGAACGCTGGGTGGAAGGAAATTTGTAGCTGCTCTCAGATTCCAGAACTTTCTGCCACAGAAATGTGAGGAACATGTGTTTTTTTAGCCAAATTTTGAGGTTTGCAAAGGATTCTGGGTAACAGAACCTAGTCCGAGCCCCGCAAGTCACCCCTCCTTGGATTCCCCTAGGTCTCTAGTTTTCAGAAATGCACAGGTTTGGTAGGTTTCCCTAGGTACCGGCTGAGCTACAGGCCAAAATCTACAGGTAGGCACTTCGCAAAAAACACCTCCGTTTTTTTCCAAAATTTAGGATGTGTCCACGTTGCGCTTTGGGGTGTTTCCTGTCGCCGGCGCTAGGCCTACCCACGCAAGTGAGGTATCATTTTTATCGGGAGACTTGGGGGAACGCTGGGTCGGAGGAAATTTGTAGCTGCTCTCAGATTCCAGAACTTTCTGCCACAGAAATGTGAGGAACATGTGTTTTTTTAGCAATTTTTTGAGGTTTGCAAAGGATTCTGGGTAACAGAACCTGGTCCGAGCCCCGCAAGTCACCCCTCCTTGGATTCCCCTAGGTCTCTAGTTTTCAGAAATGCACAGGTTTGGTAGGTTTCCCTAGGTGCCGGCTGAGCTACAGGCCAAAATCTACAGGTAGTCACTTCGCAAAAAACACCTCTGTTTTTTTCCAAAATTTAGGATGTGTCCAAGTTGCGCTTTGGGGTGTTTCCTGTCGCCGGCGCTAGGCCTACCCACGCAAGTGAGGTATCATTTTTATCGGGAGACTTGGGGGAACGCTGGGTGGAAGGAAATTTGAAACTCCTCTCAGATTCCAGAACTTTCTGCCACAGAAATGTGAGGAACATGTGTTTTTTTAGCCAAATTTTGAGGTTTGCAAAGGATTCTGGGTAACAGAACCTGGTCCGAGCCCCGCAAGTCACCCCTCCTTGGATTCCCCTAGGTCTCTAGTTTTCAGAAATGCACAGGTTTGGTAGGTTTCCCTAGGTGCCGGCTGAGCTACAGGCCAAATTCTACAGGTAGGACTTCGCAAAAAACACCTCAGTTTTTTTCCAAAATTTAGGATGTGTCCACGTTGCGCTTTGGGGTGTTTCCTGTCGCCGGCGCTAGGCCTACCCACGCAAGTGAGGTATCATTTTTATCGGGAAACTTGGGGGAACGCTGGGTGGGAGGAAATTTGTTGCTGCTCTCAGATTCCAGAACTTTCTGCCACAGAAATGTGAGGAACATGTGTTTTTTTAGCCAAATTTTGAGGTTTGCAAAGGATTCTGGGTAACAGAACCTGGTCCGAGCCCCGCAAGTCACCCCTCCATGGATTTCCCTAGGTCTCTAGTTTTCAGAAATGCACAGGTTTGGTAGGTTTCCCTAGGTGCCGGCTGAGCTAGAGGCCAAAATCTACAGGTAGGCACTTCGCAAAAAACACCTCTGTTTTTTTCCAAAATTTAGGATGTGTCCATGTTGCGCTTTGGGGTGTTTCCTGTCGCCGGCGCTAGGCCTACCCACGCAAGTGAGGTATCATTTTTATCGGGAGACTTGGGGGAACGCTGGGTGGGAGGAAATTTGTAGCTCCTCTCAGATTCCAGAACTTTCTGCCACAAAAATGTGAGGGACATGTGTTTTTTTAGCCAAATTTTGAGGTTTGCAAAGGATTCTGGGTAACAGAACCTGGTCCGAGCCCCGCAAGTCACCCCTCCTTGGATTCCCCTTGGTCTCTAGTTTTCAGAAATGCACAGGTTTGGTAGGTTTCCCTAGGTGCCGGCTGAGCTAGAGGCCAAAATCTACAGGTAGGCACTTCGCAAAAAACACCTCCGTTTTTTCCCAAAATTTAGGATGTGTCCACGTTGCGCTTTGGGGTGTTTCTTGTCGCCGGCGCTAGGCCTACCCACGCAAGTGAGGTATCATTTTTATCGGGAGACTTGGGGGAACGCTGGGTGGAAGGAAATTTGTAGCTACTCTCAGATTCCAGAACTTTCTGCCACAGAAATGTCAGGAACATGTGTTTTTTTAGCCAAATTTTGAGGTTTGCAAAGGATTCTGGGTAACAGAACCTAGTCCGAGCCCCGCAAGTCACCCCTCGTTGGATTCCCCTAGGTCTCTAGTTTTCAGAAATGCACAGGTTTGGTAGGTTTCCCTAGGTGCCGGCTGAGCTACAGGCCAAAATCTACAGGTAGTCACTTCGCAAAAAACACCTCTGTTTTTTTCCAAAATTTAGGATGTGTCCACGTTACGCTTTGGGGTGTTTCTTGTCGCCGGCGCTAGGCCTACCCACGCAAGTTAGGTATCATTTTTATCGGGAGACTTGGGGGAACGCTGGGTGGAAGGAAATTTGTAGCTGCTCTCAGATTCCAGAACTTTCTGCCACAGAAATGTGAGGAACATGTGTTTTTTTAGCCAAATTTTGAGGTTTGCAAAGGATTCTGGGTAACAGAACCTAGTCCGAGCCCCGCAAGTCACCCCTCCTTGGATTCCCCTAGGTCTCTAGTTTTCAGAAATGCACAGGTTTGGTAGGTTTCCCTAGGTGCCGGCTGAGCTACAGGCCAAAATCTACAGGTAGTCACTTCGCAAAAAACACCTCTGTTTTTTTCCAAAATTTAGGATGTGTCCACGTTGCGCTTTGGGGTGTTTCCTGTCGCCGGCGCTAGGCCTACCCACGCAAGTGAGGAATCATTTTTATCGGGAGACTTGGGGGAACGCTGGGTGGAAGGAAATTTGTAGCTCCTCTCAGATTCCAGAACTTTCTGCCACAGAAATGTGAGGAACATGTGTTTTTTTAGCCAAATTTTGAGGTTTCCAAAGGATTCTGGGTAACAGAACCTGGTCCGAGCCCCGCAAGTCACCCCTCCTTGGATTCCCCTAGGTCTCTAGTTTTCAGAAATGCACAGGGTTGGTAGGTTTCCCTAGGTGCCGGCTGAGCTACAGGCCAAATTCTACAGGTAGGCACTTCGCAAAAAACACCTCAGTTTTTTTCCAAAATTTAGGATGTGTCCACGTTGCGCTTTGGGGTGTTTCCTGTCGCCGGCGCTAGGCCTACCCACGCAAGTGAGGTATCATTTTTATCGGGAGACTTGGGGGAACGCTGGGTGGGAGGAAATTTGTAGCTCCTCTCAGATTCCAGAACTTTCTGCCACAAAAATGTGAGGGACATGTGTTTTTTTAGCCAAATTTTGAGGTTTGCAAAGGATTCTGGGTAACAGAACCTGGTCCGAGCCCCGCAAGTCACCCCTCCTTGGATTCCCCTAGGTCTCTAGTTTTCAGAAATGCACAAGTTTGGTAGGTTTCCCTAGGTGCCGGCTGAGCTAGAGGCCAAAATCTACAGGTAGGCACTTCGCAAAAAACACCTCCGTTTTTTTCCAAAATTTAGGATGTGTCCACGTTGCGCTTTGGGGTGTTTCCTGTCGCCGGCGCTAGGCCTACCCACGCAAGTGAGGTATCATTTTTATCGGGAGACTTGGGGGAACGCTGGGTGGAAGGAAATTTGTAGCTGCTCTCAGATTCCAGAACTTTCTGCCACAGAAATGTGAGGAACATGTGTTTTTTTAGCCAAATTTTGAGGTTTGCAAAGGATTCTGGGTAACAGAACCTGGTCCGAGCCCCGCAAGTCACCCCTCCTTGGATTCCCCTTGGTCTCTAGTTTTCAGAAATGCACAGGTTTGGTAGGTTTCCCTAGGTGCCGGCTGAGCTAGAGGCCAAAATCTACAGGTAGGCACTTCGCAAAAAACACCTCCGTTTTTTCCCAAAATTTAGGATGTGTCCACGTTGCGCTTTGGGGTGTTTCTTGTCGCCGGCGCTAGGCCTACCCACGCAAGTGAGGTATCATTTTTATCGGGAGACTTGGGGGAACGCTGGGTGGAAGGAAATTTGTAGCTGCTCTCAGATTCCAGAACTTTCTGCCACAGAAATGTGAGGAACATGTGTTTTTTTAGCCAAATTTTGAGGTTTGCAAAGGATTCTGGGTAACAGAACCTAGTCCGAGCCCCACAAGTCACCCCTCCTTGTATTCCCCTAGGTCTCTAGTTTTCAGAAATGCACAGGTTTGGTAGGTTTCCCTAGGTGCCGGCTGAGCTACAGGCCAAAATCTACAGGTAGTCACTTCGCAAAAAACACCTCTGTTTTTTTCCAAAATTTAGGATGTGTCCACGTTGCGCTTTGGGGTGTTTCCTGTCGCCGGCGCTAGGCCTACCCACGCAAGTGAGGTATCATTTTTATCGGGAGACTTGGGGGAACGCTGGGTGGAAGGAAATTTGTAGCTCCTCTCAGATTCCAGAACTTTCTGCCACAGAAATGTGAGGAACATGTGTTTTTTTAGCCAAATTTTGAGGTTTGCAAAGGATTCTGGGTAACAGAACCTGGTCCGAGCCCCGCAAGTCACCCCTCCTTGGATTCCCCTAGGTCTCTAGTTTTCAGAAATGCACAGGTTTGGTAGGTTTCCCTAGGTGCCGGCTGAGCTAGAGGCCAAAATCTACAGGTAGGCACTTCGCAAAAAACACCTCCGTTTTTTTCCAAAATTTAGGATGTGTCCACGTTGCGCTTTGGGGTGTTTCCTGTCGCCGGCGCTAGGCCTACCCACGCAAGTGAGGTATCATTTTTATCGGGAGACTTGGGGGAACGCTGGGTGGAAGGAAATTTGTAGCTGCTCTCAGATTCCAGAACTTTCTGCCACAGAAATGTGAGGAACATGTGTTTTTTTAGCCATTTTTTGAGGTTTGCAAAGGATTCTGGGTAACAGAACCTGGTCCGAGCCCCGCAAGTCACCCCTCCTTGGATTCCCCTAGGTCTCTAGTTTTCAGAAATGCACAGGTTTGGTAGGTTTCCCTAGGTGCCGGCTGAGCTACAGGCCAAAATCTACAGGTAGTCACTTCGCAAAAAACACCTCTGTTTTTTTCCAAAATTTAGGATGTGTCCACGTTGCGCTTTGGGGTGTTTCCTGTCGCCGGCGCTAGGCCTACCCACGCAAGTGAGGTATCATTTTTATCGGGAGACTTGGGGGAACGCTGGGTGGAAGGAAATTTGTAGCTCCTCTCAGATTCCAGAACTTTCTGCCACAGAAATGTGAGGAACATGTGTTTTTTTAGCCAAATTTTGAGGTTTGCAAAGGATTCTGGGTAACAGAAGCTGGTCCGAGCCCCGCAAGTCACCCCTCCTTGGATTCCCCTAGGTCTCTAGTTTTCAGAAATGCACAGGTTTGGTAGGTTTCCCTAGGTGCCGGCTGAGCTACAGGCCAAATTCTACAGGTAGGACTTCGCAAAAAACACCTCAGTTTTTTTCCAAAATTTAGGATGTGTCCACGTTGCGCTTTGGGGTGTTTCCTGTCGCCGGCGCTAGGCCTACCCACGCAAGTGAGGTATCATTTTTATCGGGAGACTTGGGGGAACGCTGGGTGGGAGGAAATTTGTAGCTGCTCTCAGATTCCAGAACTTTCTGCCACAGAAATGTGAGGAACATGTGTTTTTTTAGCCAAATTTTGAGGTTTGCAAAGGATTCTGGGTAACAGAAACTGGTCCGAGCCCCGCAAGTCACCCCTCCATGGATTTCCCTAGGTCTCTAGTTTTCAGAAATGCACAGGTTTGGTAGGTTTCCCTAGGTGCCGGCTGAGCTAGAGGCCAAAATCTACAGGTAGGCACTTCGCAAAAAACACCTCTGTTTTTTTCCAAAATTTAGGATGTGTCCATGTTGCGCTTTGGGGTGTTTCCTGTCGCCGGCGCTAGGCCTACCCACGCAAGTGAGGTATCATTTTTATCGGGAGACTTGGGGGAACGCTGGGTGGGAGGAAATTTGTAGCTCCTCTCAGATTCCAGAACTTTCTGCCACAAAAATGTGAGGGACATGTGTTTTTTTAGCCAAATTTTGAGGTTTGCAAAGGATTCTGGGTAACAGAACCTGGTCCGAGCCCCGCAAGTCACCCCTCCTTGGATTCCCCTTGGTCTCTAGTTTTCAGAAATGCACAGGTTTGGTAGGTTTCCCTAGGTGCCGGCTGAGCTAGAGGCCAAAATCTACAGGTAGGCACTTCGCAAAAAACACCTCCGTTTTTTTCCAAAATTTAGGATGTGTCCACGTTGCGCTTTGGGGTGTTTCTTGTCGCCGGCGCTAGGCCTACCCACGCAAGTGAGGTATCATTTTTATCGGGAGACTTGGGGGAACGCTGGGTGGAAGGAAATTTGTAGCTGCTCTCAGATTCCAGAACTTTCTGCCACAGAAATGTGAGGAACATGTGTTTTTTTAGCCAAATTTTGAGGTTTGCAAAGGATTCTGGGTAACAGAACCTAGTCCGAGCCCCGCAAGTCACCCCTCCTTGGATTCCCCTAGGTCTCTAGTTTTCAGAAATGCACAGGTTTGGTAGGTTTCCCTAGGTGCCGGCTGAGCTACAGGCCAAAATCTACAGGTAGTCACTTCGCAAAAAACACCTCTGTTTTTTTCCAAAATTTAGGATGTGTCCACGTTGCGCTTTGGGGTGTTTCCTGTCGCCGGCGCTATGCCTACCCACGCAAGTGAGGTATCATTTTTATCGGGACACTTGGGGGAACGCTGGGTGGAAGGAAATTTGTAGCTCCTCTCAGATTCCAGAACTTTCTGCCACAGAAATGTGAGGAACATGTGTTTTTTTAGCCAAATTTTGAGGTTTGCAAAGGATTCTGGGTAACAGAACCTGGTCCGAGCCCCGCAAGTCACCCCTCCTTGGATTCCCCTAGGTCTCTAGTTTTCAGAAATGCACAGGTTTGGTAGGTTTCCCTAGGTGCCGGCTGAGCTACAGGCCAAATTCTACAGGTAGGACTTCGCAAAAAACACCTCAGTTTTTTTCCAAAATTTAGGATGTGTCCACGTTGCGCTTTGGGGTGTTTCCTGTCGCCGGCGCTAGGCCTACCCACGCAAGTGAGGTATCATTTTTATCGGGAGACTTGGGGGAACGCTGGGTGGGAGGATATTTGTAGCTGCTCTCAGATTCCAGAACTTTCTGCCACAGAAATGTGAGGAACATGTGTTTTTTTAGCCAAATTTTGAGGTTTGCAAAGGATTCTGGGTAACAGAACCTGGTCCGAGCCCCGCAAGTCACCCCTCCATGGATTTCCCTAGGTCTCTAGTTTTCAGAAATGCACAGGTTTGGTAGGTTTCCCTAGGTGCCGGCTGAGCTAGAGGCCAAAATCTACAGGTAGGCACTTCGCAAAAAACACCTCTGTTTTTTTCCAAAATTTAGGATGTGTCCATGTTGCGCTTTGGGGTGTTTCCTGTCGCCGGCGCTAGGCCTACCCACGCAAGTGAGGTATCATTTTTATCGGGAGACTTGGGGGAACGCTGGGTGTGAGGAAATTTGTAGCTCCTCTCAGATTCCAGAACTTTCTGCCACAAAAATGTGAGGGACATGTGTTTTTTTAGCCAAATTTTGAGGTTTGCAAAGGATTCTGGGTAACAGAACCTGGTCCGAGCCCCGCAAGTCACCCCTCCTTGGATTCCCCTTGGTCTCTAGTTTTCAGAAATGCACAGGTTTGGTAGGTTTCCCTAGGTGCCGGCTGAGCTAGAGGCCAAAATCTACAGGTAGGCACTTCGCAAAAAACACCTCCGTTTTTTTCCAAAATTTAGGATGTGTCCACGTTGCGCTTTGGGGTGTTTCTTGTCGCCGGCGCTAGGCCTACCCACGCAAGTGAGGTATCATTTTTATCGGGAGACTTGGGGGAACGCTGGGTGGAAGGAAATTTGTAGCTGCTCTCAGATTCCAGAACTTTCTGCCACAGAAATGTGAGGAACATGTGTTTTTTTAGCCAAATTTTGAGGTTTGCAAAGGATTCTGGGTAACAGAACCTAGTCCGAGCCCCGCAAGTCACCCCTCCTTGGATTCCCCTAGGTCTCTAGTTTTCAGAAATGCACAGGTTTGGTATGTTTCCCTAGGTGCCGGCTGAGCTACAGGCCAAAATCTACAGGTAGTCACTTCGCAAAAAACACCTCTGTTTTTTTCCAAAATTTAGGATGTGTCCACGTTGCGCTTTGGGGTGTTTCCTGTCGCCGGCGCTAGGCCTACCCACGCAAGTGAGGTATCATTTTTATCGGGAGACTTGGGGGAACGCTGGGTGGAAGGAAATTTGTAGCTCCTCTCAGATTCCAGAACTTTCTGCCACAGAAATGTGAGGAACATGTGTTTTTTTAGCCAAATTTTGAGGTTTGCAAAGGATTCTGGGTAACAGAACCTGGTCCGAGCCCCGCAAGTCACCCCTCCTTGGATTCCCCTAGGTCTCTAGTTTTCAGAAATGCACAGGGTTGGTAGGTTTCCCTAGGTGCCGGCTGAGCTACAGGCCAAATTCTACAGGTAGGCACTTCGCAAAAAACACCTCCGTTTTTTTCCAAAATTTAGGATGTGTCCACGT
Organism: Pleurodeles waltl; assembly: GCF_031143425.1. Lineage (NCBI taxonomy): Eukaryota > Metazoa > Chordata > Amphibia > Caudata > Salamandridae > Pleurodeles > Pleurodeles waltl. The sequence goes on along the minus strand of NC_090447.1, from coordinate 386,757,489 downwards.
TGCGCTTTGGGGTGTTTCTTGTCGCCGGCGCTAGGCCTACCCACGCAAGTGAGGTATCATTTTTATCGGGAGACTTGGGGGAACGCTGGGTGGAAGGAAATTTGTAGCTGCTCTCAGATTCCAGAACTTTCTGCCACAGAAATGTGAGGAACATGTGTTTTTTAGCCAAATTTTGAGGTTTGCAAAGGATTCTGGGTAACAGAACCTAGTCCGAGCCCCGCAAGTCACCCCTCCTTGGATTCCCCTAGGTCTCTAGTTTTCAGAAATGCACAGGTTTGGTAGGTTTCCCTAGGTGCCGGCTGAGCTACAGGCCAAAATCTACAGGTAGTCACTTCGCAAAAAACACCTCTGTTTTTTTCCAAAATTTAGGATGTGTCCACGTTGCGCTTTGGGGTGTTTCCTGTCGCCGGCGCTAGGGCTACCCACGCAAGTGAGGTATCATTTTTATCGGGAGACTTGGGGGAACGCTGGGTGGAAGGAAATTTGTAGCTGCTCTCAGATTCCAGAACTTTCTGCCACAGAAATGTGAGGAACATGTGTTTTTTTAGCCATTTTTTGAGGTTTGCAAAGGATTCTGGGTAACAGAACCTGGTCCGAGCCCCGCAAGTCACCCCTCCTTGGATTCCCCTAGGTCTCTAGTTTTCTGAAATGCACAGGTTTGGTAGGTTTCCCTAGGTGCCGGCTGAGCTACAGGCCAAAATCTACAGGTAGTCACTTCGCAAAAAACACCTCTGTTTTTTTCCAAAATTTAGGATGTGTCCACGTTGCGCTTTGGGGTGTTTCCTGTCGCCGGCGCTAGGCCTACCCACGCAAGTGAGGTATCATTTTTATCGGGAGACTTGGGGGAACGCTGGGTGGAAGGAAATGTGTAGCTCCTCTCAGATTCCAGAACTTTCTGCCACAGAAATGTGAGGAACATGTGTTTTTTTAGCCAAATTTTGAGGTTTGCAAAGGATTCTGGGTAACAGAACCTGGTCCGAGCCCCGCAAGTCACCCCTCCTTGGATTCCCCTAGGTCTCTAGTTTTCAGAAATGCACAGGTTTGGTAGGTTTCCCTAGGTGCCGGCTGAGCTACAGGCCAAATTCTACAGGTAGGACTTCGCAAAAAACACCTCAGTTTTTTTCCAAAATTTAGGATGTGTCCACGTTGCGCTTTGGGGTGTTTCCTGTCGCCGGCGCTAGGCCTACCCACGCAAGTGAGGTATCATTTTTATCGGGAGACTTGGGGGAACGCTGGGTGGGAGGAAATTTGTAGCTGCTCTCAGATTCCAGAACTTTCTGCCACAGAAATGTGAGGAACATGTGTTTTTTTAGCCAAATTTTGAGGTTTGCAAAGGATTCTGGGTAACAGAACCTGGACCGAGCCCCGCAAGTCACCCCTCCATGGATTTCCCTAGGTCTCTAGTTTTCAGAAATGCACAGGTTTGGTAGGTTTCCCTAGGTGCGGCTGAGCTAGAGGCCAAAATCTACAGGTAGGCACTTCGCAAAAAACACCTGTTTTTTTCCAAAATTTAGGATGTGTCCATGTTGCGCTTTGGGGTGTTTCCTGTCGCCGGCGCTAGGCCTACCCACGCAAGTGAGGTATCATTTTTATCGGGAGACTTGGGGGAACGCTGGGTGGGAGAAAATTTGTAGCTCCTCTCAGATTCCAGAACTTTCTGCCACAAAAATGTGAGGGACATGTGTTTTTTTAGCCAAATTTTGAGGTTTGCAAAGGATTCTGGGTAACAGAACCTGGTCAGAGCCCCGCAAGTCACCCCTCCTTGGATTCCCCTTGGTCTCTAGTTTTCAGAAATGCACAGGTTTGGTAGGTTTCCCTAGGTGCCGGCTGAGCTAGAGGCCAAAATCTACAGGTAGGCACTTCGCAAAAAACACCTCCGTTTTTTTCCAAAATTTAGGATGTGTCCACGTTGCGCTTTGGGGTGTTTCTTGTCGCCGGCGCTAGGCCTACCCACGCAAGTGAGGTATCATTTTTATCGGGAGACTTGGGGGAACGCTGGGTGGAAGGAAATTTGTAGCTGCTCTCAGATTCCAGAACTTTCTGCCACAGAAATGTGAGGAACTTGTGTTTTTTTAGCCAAATTTTGAGGTTTGCAAAGGATTCTGGGTAACAGAACCTAGTCCGAGCCCCGCAAGTCACCCCTCCTTGGATTCACCTAGGTCTCTAGTTTTCAGAAATGCACAGGTTTGGTAGGTTTCCCTAGGTGCCGGCTGAGCTACAGGCCAAAATCTACAGGTAGTCACTTCGCAAAAAACACCTCTGTTTTTTTCCAAAATTTAGGATGTGTCCACGTTGCGCTTTGGGGTGTTTCCTGTCGCCGGCGCTAGGCCTACCCACGCAAGTGAGGTATCATTTTTATCGGGAGACTTGGGGGAACGCTGGATAGAAGGAAATTTGTAGCTCCTCTCAGATTCCAGAACTTTCTGCCACAGAAATGTGAGGAACATGTGTTTTTTTAGCCAAATTTTGAGGTTTGCAAAGGATTCTGGGTAACAGAACCTGGTCCGAGCCCCGCAAGTCACCCCTCCTTGGATTCCCCTAGGTCTCTAGTTTTCAGAAATGCACAGGGTTGGTAGGTTTCCCTAGGTGCCGGCTGAGCTACAGGCCAAATTCTACAGGTAGGCACTTCGCAAAAAACACCTCCGTTTTTTTCCAAAATTTAGGATGTGTCCACGTTGCGCTTTGGGGTGTTTCCTGTCGCCGGCGCTAGGCCTACCCACGCAAGTGAGGTATCATTTTTATCGGGAGACTTGGGGGAACGCTGGGTGGGAGGAAATTTGTAGCTCCTCTCAGATTCCAGAACTTTCTGCCACAAAAATGTGAGGGACATGTGTTTTTTTAGCCAAATTTTGAGGTTTGCAAAGGATTCTGGGTAACAGAACCTGGTCCGAGCCCCGCAAGTCACCCCTCCTTGGATTCCCCTTGGTCTCTAGTTTTCAGAAATGCACAGGTTTGGTAGGTTTCCCTAGGTGCCGGCTGAGCTAGAGGCCAAAATCTACAGGTAGGCACTTCGCAAAAAACACCTCCGTTTTTTTCCAAAATTTAGGATGTGTCCACGTTGCGCTTTGGGGTGTTTCTTGTCGCCGGCGCTAGGCCTACCCACGCAAGTGAGGTATCATTTTTATCGGGAGACTTGGGGGAACGCTGGGTGGAAGGAAATTTGTAGCTGCTCTCAGATTCCAGAACTTTCTGCCACAGAAATGTGAGGAACATGTGTTTTTTTAGCCAAATTTTGAGGTTTGCAAAGGATTCTGGGTAACAGAACCTAGTCCGAGCCCCGCAAGTCACCCCTCCTTGGATTCCCCTAGGTCTCTAGTTTTCAGAAATGCACAGGTTTGGTAGGTTTCCCTAGGTGCCGGCTGAGCTACAGGCCAAAATCTACAGGTAGTCACTTCGCAAAAAACACCTCTGTTTTTTTCCAAAATTTAGGATGTGTCCACGTTGCGCTTTGGGGTGTTTCCTGTCGCCGGCGCTAGGCCTACCCACGCAAGTGAGGTATCATTTTTATCGGGAGACTTGGGGGAACGCTGGGTGGAAGGAAATTTGTAGCTCCTCTCAGATTCCAGAACTTTCTGCCACAGAAATGTGAGGAACATGGGTTTTTTTAGCCAAATTTTGAGGTTTGCAAAGGATTCTGGGTAACAGAACCTGGTCCGAGCCCCGCAAGTCACCCCTCCTTGGATTCCCCTAGGTCTCTAGTTTTCAGAAATGCACAGGGTTGGTAGGTTTCCCTAGGTGCCGGCTGAGCTACAGGCCAAATTCTACAGGTAGGCACTTCGCAAAAAACACCTCCGTTTTTTTCCAAAATTTAGGATGTGTCCACGTTGCGCTTTGGGGTGTTTCCTGTCGCCGGCGCTAGGCCTACCCACGCAAGTGAGGTATCATTTTTATCGGGAGACTTGGGGGAACGCTGGGTGGGAGGAAATTTGTAGCTCCTCTCAGATTCCAGAACTTTCTGCCACAAAAATGTGAGGGACATGTGTTTTTTTAGCCAAATTTTGAGGTTTGCAAAGGATTCTGGGTAACAGAACCTGGTCCGAGCCCCGCAAGTCACCCCTCCTTGGATTCCCCTAGGTCTCTAGTTTTCAGAAATGCACAGGTTTGGTAGGTTTCCCTAGGTGCCGGCTGAGCTAGAGGACAAAATCTACAGGTAGGCACTTCGCAAAAAACACCTCCGTTTTTTTCCAAAATTTAGGATGTGTCCACGTTGCGCTTTGGGGTGTTTCCTGTCGCCGGCGCTAGGCCTACCCACACAAGTGAGGTATCATTTTTATCGGGAGACTTGGGGGAACGCTGGGTGGAAGGAAATTTGTAGCTGCTCTCAGATTCCAGAACTTTCTGCCACAGAAATGTGAGGAACATGTGTTTTTTTAGCCAAATTTTGAGGTTTGCAAAGTATTCTGGGTAACAGAACCTGGTCCGAGCCCCGCAAGTCACCCCTCCTTGGATTCCCCTAGGTCTCTAGTTTTCAGAAATGCACAGGTTTGGTAGGTTTCCCTAGGTGCCTGCTGAGCTACAGGCCAAAATCTACAGGTAGTCACTTCGCAAAAAACACCTCTGTTTTTTTCCAAAATTTAGGATGTGTCCACGTTGCGCTTTGGGGTGTTTCCTGTCGCCGGCGCTAGGCCTACCCACGCAAGTGAGGTATCATTTTTATTGGGAGACTTGGAGGAACGCTGGGTAGAAGGAAATTTGTAGCTCCTCTCAGATTCCAGAACTTTCTGCCACAGAAATGTGAGGAACATGTGTTTTTTTAGCCAAATTTTGAGGTTTGCAAAGGATTCTGGGTAACAGAACCTGGTCCGAGCCCCGCAAGTCACCCCTCCTTGGATTCCCCTAGGTCTCTAGTTTTCAGAAATGCACAGGTTTGGTAGGTTTCCCTAGGTGCCGGCTGAGCTACAGGCCAAATTCTACAGGTAGGACTTCGCAAAAAACACCTCCGTTTTTTTCCAAAATTTAGTATGTGTCCACGTTGCGCTTTGGGGTGTTTCCTGTCGCCGGCGCTAGGCCTACCCACGCAAGTGAGGTATCATTTTTATCGGGAGACTTGGGGGAACGCTGGGTGGGAGGAAATTTGTAGCTCCTCTCAGATTCCAGAACTTTCTGCCACAAAAATGTGAGGGACATGTGTTTTTTTTAGCCAAATTTTGAGGTTTGCAAAGGATTCTGGGTAACAGAACCTGGTCCGAGCCCCGCACGTCACCCCTCCTTGGATTCCCCTAGGTCTCTAGTTTTCAGAAATGCACAGGTTTGGTAGGTTTCCGTAGGTGCCGGCTGAGCTACAGGCCAAAATCTACAGGTAGGCACTTCGCAAAAAACACCTCTGTTTTTTTAAAAAATTTAGGATGTGTCCACGTTGCGCTTTGGGGTGTTTCTTGTCGCCGGCGCTAGGCCTACCCACGCAAGTGAGGTATCATTTTTATCGGGAGACTTGGGGGAACGCTGGGTGGAAGGAGATTTGTAGCTTCTCTCAGATTCCAGAACTTTCTGCCACAGAAATGTGAGGAACATGTGTTTTTTTAGCCAAATTTTGAGGTTTGCAAAGGATTCTGGGTAACAGAACCTGGTCCGAGCCCCGCAAGTCACCCCTCCTTGGATTTCCCTAGGTCTCTAGTTTTCAGAAATGCACAGGTTTGGTAGGTTTCCCTAGGTGCCGGCTGAGCTACAGGCCAAAATCTACAGGTAGGCACTTCGCAAAAAACACCTCTGTTTTTTTCCAAAATTTAGGATGTGTCCACGTTGCGCTTTGGGGTGTTTCCTGTCGCAGGCGCTAGGCCTACCCACGCAAGTGAGGTTTCATTTTTATCGGGAGACTTGGGGGAACGCTGGGTGGAAGGAGATTTGTAGCTCCTCTCAGATTCCAGAACTTTCTGCCACAGAAATGTGAGGAACATGTGGTTTTTTAGCCAAATTTTGAGGTTTGCAAAGGATTCTGGGTAACAGAACCTGGTCCGAGCCCCGCAAGTCACCCCTCCTTGGATTCCCCTAGGTCTCTAGTTTTCAGAAATGCACAGGTTTGGTAGGTTTCCCTAGGTGCCGGCTGAGCTACAGGCCAAAATCTACAGGTAGGCACTTCGCAAAAAACACCTCTGTTTTTTAAACAATTTAGGATGTGTCCACGTTGCGCTTTGGGGTGTTTCCTGTCGCCGGCGCTAGGCCTACCCACGCAAGTGAGGTATCATTTTTATCGGCATACTTGGGGGAACGCTAGGTGGAAGGAAATTTGTAGCTCCTCTCAGATTCCAGAACTTTCTGCCACAGAAATGTGAGGGATATGTGTTTTTTTAGCCAAATTTTGAGGTTTGCAAAGGATTCTGGGTAACAGAACCTGGTCCGAGCCCCGCAAGTCACTCCTCCTTGGATTCCCCTAGGTCTCTAGTTTTCAGAAATGCACAGGTTTGGTAGGTTTCCCTAGGTGCCGGCTGAGCTAGAGGCCAAAATCTACAGGTAGGCACTTCGCAAAAAACACCTCTGTTTTTTTCCAAAATTTCGGATGTGTCCACGTTGCGCTTTGGGGTGTTTCCTGTCGCCGGCGCTAGGCCTACCCACGCAAGTGAGGTATCATTTTTATCGGGAGACTTGGGGGAACGCTGGGTGGAAGGAAATTTGTAGCTCCTCTCAGATTCCAGAACTTTCTGCCACAAAAATGTGAGGAACATGTGTTTTTTTAGCCAAATTTTGAGGTTTGCAAAGGATTCTGGGTAACAGAACCTGGTCCGAGCCCCGCAAGTCACCCCTCCTTGGATTCCCCTAGGTCTCTAGTTTTCAGGAATGCACAGGTTTGGTAGGTTTCCCTAGGTGCCGGCTGAGCTAGAGGCCAAAATCTACAGGTAGGCACTTCGCAAAAAACACCTCTGTTTTTTTACAAAATTTAGGATGTGTCCACATTGCGCTTTGGGGTGTTTCCTGTCGCCGGCGCTAGGCCTACCCACGCAAGTGAGGTATCATTTTTATCGGGAGACTTCGGGGAACGCTGGGTGGAATGAAATTTGTAGCTGCTCTCAGATTCCAGAACTTTCTGCCACAGAAATGTGAGGAACATGTGTTTTTTTAGCCAAATTTTGAGGTTTGCAAAGGATTCTGGGTAACAGAACCTGGTCCGAGCCCCGCAAGTCACCCCTCCTTGGATTCCCCTAGGTCTCTAGTTTTCAGAAATGCACAGGTTTGGTAGGTTTCCCTAGGTGCCGGCTGAGCTACAGGCCAAAATCTACAGGTAGTCACTTAGCAAAAAACACCTCTGTTTTTTTCCAAAATTTAGGATGTGTCCACGTTGCGCTTTGGGGTGTTTCCTGTCGCCGGCGCTAGGCCTACCCACGCAAGTGAGGTATCATTTTTATCGGGAGACTTGGGGGAACGCTGGGTGGAAGGAGATTTGTAGCTCCTCTCAGATTCCAGAACTTTCTGCCACAGAAATGTGAGGAACATGTGTTTTTTTAGCCAAATTTTGAGGTTTGCAAAGGATTCTGGGTAACAGAACCTGGTCCGAGCCCCGCAAGTCACCCCTCCATGGATTCACCTAGGTCTCTAGTTTTCAGAAATGCACAGGTTTGGTAGGTTTCCCTAGGTGCCGGCTGAGCTACAGGCCAAAACCTACAGGTAGGCACTTCGCAAAAAACACCTCTGTTTTTTTCCAAAATTTAGGATGTGTCCACGTTGCGCTTTGGGGTGTTTCCTGTCGCCGGCGCTAGGCCTACCCACGCAAGTGAGGTATCATTTTTATCGGGAGACTTGGGGGAACGCTGGGTGGAAGGAAATTTGTAGCTCCTCTCAGATTCCAGAACTTTCTGCCACAGAAATGTGAGGAACATGTGTTTTTTTAGCCAAATTTTGAGGTTTGCAAAGGATTCTGGGTAACAGAACCTGGTCCGAGCCCCGCAAGTCACCCCTCCGTGGATTCCCCTAGGTCTCTAGTTTTCAGAAATGCACAGGTTTGGTAGGTTTCCCTAGGTGCCGGCTGAGCTAGAGGCCAAAATCTACAGGTAGGCACTTCGCAAAAAACACCTCTGTTTTTTTCCAAAATTTAGGATGTGTCCACGTTGCGCTTTGGGGTGTTTCTTGTCGCCGGCGCTAGGCCTACCCACGCAAGTGAGGTATCATTTTTATCGGGAGACTTGGGGGAACGCTGGGTGGAAGGAGATTTGTAGCTTCTCTCAGATTCCAGAACTTTCTGCCACAGAAATGTGAGGAACATGTGTTTTTTTAGCCAAATTTTGAGGTTTGCAAAGGATTCTGGGTAACAGAACCTGGTCCGAGCCCCGCAAGTCACCCCTCCTTGGATTTCCCTAGGTCTCTAGTTTTCAGAAATGCACAGGTTTGGTAGGTTTCCCTAGGTGCCGGCTGAGCTACAGGCCAAAATCTACAGGTAGGCACTTCGCAAAAAACACCTCTGTTTTTTCCCAAAATTTAGGATGTGTCCACGTTGCGCTTTGGGGTGTTTCCTGTCGCCGGCTCTAGGCCTACCCACGCAAGAGAGGTATCATTTTTATCGGGAGACTTGGGGGAACGCTGGGTGGAAGGAAATTTGTAGCTCCTCTCAGATTCCAGAACTTTCTGCCACAGAAATGTGAGGGACATGTGTTTTTTTAGCCAAATTTTGAGGTTTGCAAAGGATTCTGGGTAACAGAACCTTGTCTGAGCCCCGCAAGTCACCCCTCCTTGGATTCCCCTTGGTCTCTAGTTTTCAGAAATGCACAGGTTTGGTAGGTTTCCCTAGGTGCCGGTTGAGCTAGAAGCCAAAATCTACAGGTAGGCACTTCGCAAAAAACACCTCCGTTTTTTTCCAAAATTTAGGATGTGTCCACGTTGCGCTTTGGGGTGTTTCCTGTCGCAGGCGCTAGGCCTACCCACGCAAGTGAGGTATCATTTTTATCGGGAGACTTGGGGGAACGCTGGGTGGAAGGAGATTTGTAGCTCCTCTCAGATTCCAGAACTTTCTGCCACAGAAATGTGAGGAACATGTGGTTTTTTAGCCAAATTTTGAGGTTTGCAAAGGATTCTGGGTAACAGAACCTGGTCCGAGCCCCGCAAGTCACCCCTCCTTGGATTCCCCTAGGTCTCTAGTTTTCAGAAATGCACGGGTTTGGTAGGTTTCCCTAGGTGCCGGCTGAGCTACAGGCCAAAATCTACAGGTAGGCACTTCGCAAAAAACACCTCTGTTTTTTAAAAAATTTAGGATGTGTCCACGTTGCGCTTTGGGGTGTTTCCTGTCGCCGGCGCTAGGCCTACCCACGCAAGTGAGGTATCATTTTTATCGGCATACTTGGGGGAACGCTGGGTGGAAGGAAATTTGTAGCTCCTCTCAGATTCCAGAACTTTCTGCCACAGAAATGTGAGGGATATGTGTTTTTTTAGCCAAATTTTGAGGTTTGCAAAGGATTCTGGGTAACAGAACCTGGTCCGAGCCCCGCAAGTCACCCCTCCTTGGATTCCCCTAGGTCTCTAGTTTTCAGAAATGCACAGGTTTGGTAGGTTTCCCTAGGTGCCGGCTGAGCTAGAGGCCAAAATCTACAGGTAGGCACTTCGCAAAAAACACCTCTGTTTTTTTCCAAAATTTCGGATGTGTCCACGTTGCGCTTTGGGGTGTTTCCTGTCGCCGGCGCTAGGCCTACCCACTCAAGTGAGGTATCATTTTTATCGGGAGACTTGGGGGAACGCTGGGTGGAAGGAAATTTGTAGCTGCTCTCAGATTCCAGAACTTTCTGCCACAGAAATGTGAGGAACATGTGTTTTTTTAGCCAAATTTTGAGGTTTGCAAAGGATTCTGGGTAACAGAACCTGGTCCGAGCCCCGCAAGTCACCCCTCCTTGGATTCCCCTAGGTCTCTAGTTTTCAGGAATGCACAGGTTTGGTAGGTTTCCCTAGGTGCCGGCTGAGCTAGAGGCCAAAATCTACAGGTAGGCACTTCGCAAAAAACACCTCTGTTTTTTTCCAAAATTTAGGATGTGTCCACATTGCGCTTTGGGGTGTTTCCTGTCGCCGGCGCTAGGCCTACCCACGCAAGTGAGGTATCATTTTTATCGGGAGACTTCGGGGAACGCTGGGTGGAATGAAATTTGTAGCTGCTCTCAGATTCCAGAACTTTCTGCCACAGAAATGTGAGGAACATGTGTTTTTTTAGCCAAATTTTGAGGTTTGCAAAGGATTCTGGGTAACAGAACCTGGTCCGAGCCCCGCAAGTCACCCCTCCTTGGATTCCCCTAGGTCTCTAGTTTTCAGAAATGCACAGGTTTGGTAGGTTTCCCTAGGTGCCGGCTGAGCTACAGGCCAAAATCTACAGGTAGTCACTTAGCAAAAAACACCTCTGTTTTTTTCCAAAATTTAGGATGTGTCCACGTTGCGCTTTGGGGTGTTTCCTGTCGCCGGCGCTAGGCCTACCCACGCAAGTGAGGTATCATTTTTATCGGGAGACTTGGGGGAACGCTGGGTGGAAGGAGATTTGTAGCTCCTCTCAGATTCCAGAACTTTCTGCCACAGAAATGTGAGGAACATGTGTTTTTTTAGCCAAATTTTGAGGTTTGCAAAGGATTCTGGGTAACAGAACCTGGTCCGAGCCCCGCAAGTCACCCCTCCATGGATTCACCTAGGTCTCTAGTTTTCAGATATGCACAGGTTTGGTAGGTTTCCCTAGGTGCCGGCTGAGCTACAGGCCAAAACCTACAGGTAGGCACTTCGCAAAAAACACCTCTGTTTTTTTCCAAATTTTAGGATGTGTCCACGTTGCGCTTTGGGGTGTTTCCTGTCGCCGGCGCTAGGCCTACCCACGCAAGTGAGGTATCATTTTTATCGGGAGACTTGGGGGAACGCTGGGTGGAAGGAAATTTGTAGCTCCTCTCAGATTCCAGAACTTTCTGCCACAGAAATGTGTGGAACATGTGTTTTTTTAGCCAAATTTTGAGGTTTGCAAAGGATTCTGGGTAACAGAACCTGGTCCGAGCCCCGCAAGTCACCCCTCCGTGGATTCCCCTAGGTCTCTAGTTTTCAGAAATGCACAGGTTTGGTAGGTTTCCCTAGGTGCCGGCTGAGCTAGAGGCCAAAATCTACAGGTAGGCACTTCGCAAAAAACACCTCTGTTTTTTTCCAAAATTTAGGATGTGTCCACGTTGCGCTTTGGGGTGTTTCTTGTCGCCGGCGCTAGGCCTACCCACGCAAGTGAGGTATCATTTTTATCGGGAGACTTGGGGGAACGCTGGGTGGATGGAGATTTGTAGCTTCTCTCAGATTCCAGAACTTTCTGCCACAGAAATGTGAGGAACATGTGTTTTTTTAGCCAAATTTTGAGGTTTGCAAAGGATTCTGGGTAACAGAACCTGGTCCGAGCCCCGCAAGTCACCCCTCCTTGGATTCCCCTAGGTCTCTAGTTTTCAGAAATGCACAGGTTTGGTAGGTTTCCCTAGGTGCCGGCTGAGCTACAGGCCAAAATCTACAGGTAGGCACTTCGCAAAAAACACCTCTGTTTTTTTCCAAAATTTAGGATGTGTCCACGTTGCGCTTTGGGGTGTTTCCTGTCGCCGGCTCTAGTCCTACCCACGCAAGAGAGGTATCATTTTTATCGGGAGACTTGGGGGAACGCTGGGTGGAAGGAAATTTGTAGCTCCTCTCAGATTCCAGAACTTTCTGCCACAGAAATGTAAGGGACATGTGTTTTTTAGCCAAATTTTGAGGTTTGCAAAGGATTCTGGGTAACAGAACCTGGTCCGAGCCCCGCAAGTCACCCCTCCTTGGATTCCCCTAGGTCTCTAGTTTTCAGAAATGCACAGGTTTGGTAGGTTTCCCTAGGTGCCGGCTGAGCTACAGGCCAAAATCTACAGGTAGGCACTTCGCAAAAAACACCTCTGTTTTTTTCCAAAATTTAGGATGTGTCCACGTTGCGCTTTGGGGTGTTTCCTGTCGCCGGCGCTAGGCCTACCCACGCAAGTGAGGTATCATTTTTATCGGCATACTTGGGGGAACGCTGGGTGGAAGGAAATTTGTAGCTCCTCTCAGATTCCAGAACTTTCTGCCACAGAAATGTAAGGGACATGTGTTTTTTAGCCAAATTTTGAGGTTTGCAAAGGATTCTGGGTAACAGAACCTTGTCTGAGCCCCGCAAGTCACCCCTCCTTGGATTCCCCTAGGTCTCTAGTTTTCAGAAATGCACAGGTTTGGTAGGTTTCCCTAGGTGCCGGCTGAGCTAGAGGCCAAAATCTACAGGTAGGCACTTCGCAAAAAACACCTCTGTTTTTTTCCAAAATTTCGAATGTGTCCACGTTGCGCTTTGGGGTGTTTCCTGTCGCCGGCGCTAGGCCTACCCACTCAAGTGAGGTATCATTTTTATCGGGAGACTTGGGGGAACGCTGGGTGGAAGGAAATTTGTAGCTCCTCTCAGATTCCAGAACTTTCTGCCACAAAAATGTGAGGAACATGTGTTTTTTTAGCCAAATTTTGAGGTTTGCAAAGGATTCTGGGTAACAGAACCTGGTCCGAGCCCCGCAAGTCACCCCTCCTTGGATTCCCCTAGGTCTCTAGTTTTCAGGAATGCACAGGTTTGGTAGGTTTCCCTAGGTGCCGGCTGAGCTAGAGGCCAAAATCTACAGGTAGGCACTTCGCAAAAAACACCTCTGTTTTTTTCCAAAATTTAGGATGTGTCCACATTGCGCTTTGGGGTGTTTCCTGTCGCCGGCGCTAGGCCTACCCACGCAAGTGAGGTATCATTTTTATCGGGAGACTTCGGGGAACGCTGGGTGGAATGAAATTTGTAGCTGCTCTCAGATTCCAGAACTTTCTGCCACAGAAATGTGAGGAACATGTGTTTTTTTAGCCAAATTTTGAGGTTTGCAAAGGATTCTGGGTAACAGAACCTGGCCCGAGCCCCGCAAGTCACCCCTCCTTGGATTCCCCTAGGTCTCTAGTTTTCAGAAATGCACAGGTTTGGTAGGTTTCCCTAGGTGCCGGCTGAGCTACAGGCCAAAATCTACAGGTAGTCACTTAGCAAAAAACACCTCTGTTTTTTTCCAAAATTTAGGATGTGTCCACGTTGCGCTTTGGGGTGTTTCCTGTCGCCGGCGCTAGGCCTACCCACGCAAGTGAGGTATCATTTTTATCGGGAGACTTGGGGGAACGCTGGGTGGAAGGAGATTTGTAGCTCCTCTCAGATTCCAGAACTTTCTGCCACAGAAATGTGAGGAACATGTGTTTTTTTAGCCAAATTTTGAGGTTTGCAAAGGATTCTGGGTAACAGAACCTGGTCCGAGCCCCGCAAGTCACCCCTCCATGGATTCACCTAGGTCTCTAGTTTTCAGAAATGCACAGGTTTGGTAGGTTTCCCTAGGTGCCGGCTGAGCTACAGGCCAAAACCTACAGGTAGGCACTTCGCAAAAAACACCTCTGTTTTTTTCCAAAATTTAGGATGTGTCCACGTTGCGCTTTGGGGTGTTTCCTGTCGCCGGCGCTAGGCCTACCCACGCAAGTGAGGTATCATTTTTATCGGGAGACTTGGGGGAACGCTGGGTGGAAGGAAATTTGTAGCTCCTCTCAGATTCCAGAACTTTCTGCCACAGAAATGTGTGGAACATGTGTTTTTTTAGCCAAATTTTGAGGTTTGCAAAGGATTCTGGGTAACAGAACCTGGTCCGAGCCCCGCAAGTCACCCCTCCGTGGATTCCCCTAGGTCTCTAGTTTTCAGAAATGCACAGGTTTGGTAGGTTTCCCTAGGTGCCGGCTGAGCTAGAGGCCAAAATCTACAGGTAGGCACTTCGCAAAAAACACCTCTGTTTTTTTCCAAAATTTAGGATGTGTCCACGTTGCGCTTTGGGGTGTTTCTTGTCGCCGGCGCTAGGCCTACCCACGCAAGTGAGGTATCATTTTTATCGGGAGACTTGGGGGAACGCTGGGTGGATGGAGATTTGTAGCTTCTCTCAGATTCCAGAACTTTCTGCCACAGAAATGTGAGGAACATGTGTTTTTTTTAGCCAAATTTTGAGGTTTGCAAAGGATTCTGGGTAACAGAACCTGGTCCGAGCCCCGCAAGTCACCCCTCCTTGGATTCCCCTAGGTCTCTAGTTTTCAGAAATGCACAGGTTTGGTAGGTTTCCCTAGGTGCCGGCTGAGCTACAGGCCAAAATCTACAGGTAGGCACTTCGCAAAAAACACCTCTGTTTTTTTCCAAAATTTAGGATGTGTCCACGTTGCGCTTTGGGGTGTTTCCTGTCGCCGGCTCTAGTCCTACCCACGCAAGAGAGGTATCATTTTTATCGGGAGACTTGGGGGAACGCTGGGTGGAAGGAAATTTGTAGCTCCTCTCAGATTCCAGAACTTTCTGCCACAGAAATGTAAGGGACATGTGTTTTTTAGCCAAATTTTGAGGTTTGCAAAGGATTCTGGGTAACAGAACCTTGTCTGAGCCCCGCAAGTCACCCCTCCTTGGATTTCCCTTGATCTCTAGTTTTCAGAAATGCACAGGTTTGGGAGGTTTCCCTAGGTGCCGGTTGAGCTAGAAGCCAAAATCTACAGGTAGGCACTTCGCAAAAAACACCTCCGTTTTTTTCCAAAATTTAGGATGTGTCCACGTTGCGCTTTGGGGTGTTTCCTGTCGCAGGCGCTAGGCCTACCCACGCAAGTGAGGTATCATTTTTATCGGGAGACTTGGGGGAACGCTGGGTGGAAGGAGATTTGTAGCTCCTCTCAGATTCCAGAACTTTCTGCCACAGAAATGTGAGGAACATGTGTTTTTTTAGCCAAATTTTGAGGTTTGCAAAGGATTCTGGGTAACAGAACCTGGTCCGAGCCCCGCAAGTCACCCCTCCTTGGATTCCCCTAGGTCTCTAGTTTTCAGAAATGCACAGGTTTGGTAGGTTTCCCTAGGTGCCGGCTGAGCTACAGGCCAAAATCTACAGGTAGGCACTTCGCAAAAAACACCTCTGTTTTTAAAAAAAAATTAGGATGTGTCCACGTTGCGCTTTGGGGTGTTTCCTGTCGCCGGCGCTAGGCCTACCCACGCAAGTGAGGTATCATTTTTATCGGGATACTTGGGGGAACGCTGGGTGGAAGGAAATTTGTAGCTCCTCTCAGATTCCAGAACTTTCTGCCACAGAAATGTGAGGGATATGTGTTTTTTTAGCCAAATTTTGAGGTTTGCAAAGGATTCTGGGTAACAGAACCTGGTCCGAGCCCCGCAAGTCACCCCTCCTTGGATTCCCCTAGGTCTCTAGTTTTCAGAAATGCACAGGTTTGGTAGGTTTCCCTAGGTGCCGGCTGAGCTAGAGGCCAAAATCTACAGGTAGGCACTTCGCAAAAAACACCTCTGTTTTTTTCCAAAATTTAGGATGTGTCCACGTTGCGCTTTGGGGTGTTTCCTGTCGCCGGCGCTAGGCCTACCCACGCAAGTGAGGTATCATTTTTATCGGGAGACTTGGGGGAACGCTGGGTGGAAGGAAATTTGTAGCTCCTCTCAGATTCCAGAACTTTCTGCCACAAAAATGTGAGGAACATGTGTTTTTTTAGCCAAATTTTGAGGTTTGCAAAGGATTCTGGGTAACAGAACCTGGTTCGAGCCCCGCAAGTCACCCCTCCTTGGATTCCCCTACGTGTCTAGTTTTCAGGAATGCACAGGTTTGGTAGGTTTCCCTAGGTGCCGGCTGAGCTAGAGGCCAAAATCTACAGGTAGGCACTTCGCAAAAAACACCTCTGTTTTTTTCCAAAATTTAGGATGTGTCCACATTGCGCTTTGGGGTGTTTCCTGTCGCTGGCGCTAGGCCTACCCACGCAAGTGAGGTATCATTTTTATCGGGAGACTTCGGGGAACGCTGGGTGGAATGAAATTTGTAGCTGCTCTCAGATTCCAGAACTTTCTGCCACAGAAATGTGAGGAACATGTGTTTTTTTAGCCAAATTTTGAGGTTTGCAAAGGATTCTGGGTAACAGAACCTGGTCCGAGCCCCGCAAGTCACCCCTCCTTGGATTCCCCTAGGTCTCTAGTTTTCAGAAATGCACAGGTTTGGTAGGTTTCCCTAGGTGCCGGCTGAGCTACAGGCCAAAATCTACAGGTAGTCACTTAGCAAAAAACACCTCTGTTTTTTTCCAAAATTTAGGATGTGTCACGTTTCGCTTTGGGGTGTTTCCTGTCGCCGGCGCTAGGCCTACACACGCAAGTGAGGTATCATTTTTATCGGAAGACTTGGGGGAACGCTGGGTGGAAGGAGATTTGTAGCTCCTCTCAGATTCCAGAACTTTCTGCCACAGAAATGTGAGGAACATGTGTTTTTTTAGCCAAATTTTGAGGTTTGCAAAGGATTCTGGGTAACAGAACCTGGTCCGAGCCCCGCAAGTCACCCCTCCATGGATTCCCCTAGGTCTCTAGTTTTCAGAAATGCACAGGTTTGGTAGGTTTCCCTAGGTGCCGGCTGAGCTACAGGCCAAAACCTACAGGTAGGCACTTCGCAAAAAACACCTCTGTTTTTTTCCAAAATTTAGGATGTGTCCACGTTGCACTTTGGGGTGTTTCCTGTCGCCGGCACTAGGCCTACCCACGCAAGTGAGGTATCATTTTTATCGGGAGACTTGGGGGAACGCTGGGTGGAAGGAAATTTGTAGCTCCTCTCAGATTCCAGAACTTTCTGCCACAGAAATGTGAGGAACATGTGTTTTTTTAGCCAAATTTTGAGGTTTGCAAAGGATTCTGGGTAACAGAACCTGGTCCGAGCCCCGCAAGTCACCCCTCCGTGGATTCCCCTAGGTCTCTAGTTTTCAGAAATGCACAGGATTGGTAGGTTTCCCTAGGTGCCGGCTGAGCTAGAGGCCAAAATCTACAGGTAGGCACTTCGCAAAAAACACCTCTGTTTTTTTCCAAAATTTAGGATGTGTCCACGTTGCGCTTTGGGGTGTTTCCTGTCGCCGGCGCTAGGCCTACCCACGCAAGTGAGGTATCATTTTTATCGGGAGACTTGGGGGAACGCTGGGTGGGAGGAAATTTGTAGCTCCTCTCAGATTCCAGAACTTTCTGCCACAAAAATGTGAGGGACATGTGTTTTTTTAGCCAAATTTTGAGGTTTGCAAAGGATTCTGGGTAACAGAACCTGGTCCGAGCCCCGCAAGTCACCCCTCCTTGGATTCCCCTAGGTCTCTAGTTTTCAGAAATGCACAGGTTTGGTAGGTTTCCCTAGGTGCCGGCTGAGCTAGAGGCCAAAATCTACAGGTAGGCACTTCGCAAAAAACACCTCCGTTTTTTTCCAAAATTTAGGATGTGTCCACGTTGCGCTTTGGGGTGTTTCCTGTCGCCGGCGCTAGGCCTACCCACGCAAGTGAGGTATCATTTTTATCGGGAGACTTGGGGGAACGCTGGGTGGAAGGAAATTTGTAGCTGCTCTCAGATTCCAGAACTTTCTGCCACAGAAATGTGAGGAACATGTGTTTTTTTAGCCAAATTTTGAGGTTTGCAAAGGATTCTGGGTAACAGAACCTGGTCCGAGCCCCGCAAGTCACCCCTCCTTGGATTCCCCTAGGTCTCTAGTTTTCAGAAATGCACAGGTTTGATAGGTTTCCCTAGGTGCCGGCTGAGCTACAGGCCAAAATCTACAGGTAGTCACTTCGCAAAAAACACCTCTGTTTTTTTCCAAAATTTAGGATGTGTCCACGTTGCGCTTTGGGGTGTTTCTTGTCGCCGGCGCTAGGCCTACCCACGCAAGTGAGGTATCATTTTTATCGGGAGACTTGGGGAAACGCTGGGTGGAAGGAAATTTGTAGCTCCTCTCAGATTCCAGAACTTTCTGCCACAGAAATGTGAGGAACATGTGTTTTTTTAGCCAAATTTTGAGGTTTGCAAAGGATTCTGGGTAACAGAACCTGGTCCGAGCCCCGCAAGTCACCCCTCCTTGGATTCCCCTAGGTCTCTAGTTTTCAGAAATGCACAGGTTTGGTAGGTTTCCCTAGGTGCCGGCTGAGCTACAGGCCAAATTCTACAGGTAGGCACTTCGCAAAAAACACCTCTGTTTTTTTCCAAAATTTAGGATGTGTCCACGTTGCGCTTTGGGGTGTTTCCTGTCGCCGGCGCTAGGCCTACCCACGCAAGTGAGGTATCATTTTTATCGGGAGACTTGGGGGAACGCTGGGTGGAAGGAAATTTGTAGCTCCTCTCAGATTCCAGAACTTTCTGCCACAAAAATGTGAGGGACATGTGTTTTTTTAGCCAAATTTTGAGGTTTGCAAAGGATTCTGGGTAACAGAACCTGGTCCGAGCCCCGCAAGTCACCCCTCCTTGGATTCCCCTAGGTCTCTAGTTTTCAGAAATGCACAGGTTTGGTAGGTTTCCCTAGGTGCCGGCTGAGCTAGAGGCCAAAATCTACAGGTAGGCACTTCGCAAAAAACACCTCCGTTTTTTTCCAAAATTTAGGATGTGCCCACGTTGCGCTTTGGGGTGTTTCCTGTCGCCGGCGCTAGGCCTACCCACACAAGTGAGGTATCATTTTTATCGGGAGACTTGGGGGAACATAGATTAGCAAAACAAGTGCTATTGCCCCTTGTTTTTCTCTACATTTTTTCCTTCCAAATATAGGAGAGTGTGTAAAAAAGACATCTATTTGAGAAATTCCCTATAATTCACATGCTTGTATGGTCACCCCGGAATTCAGAGATGTGCAAATAACCACTGCTCCTCAGCACCTTATCTTGTGCCCTTTTTGGAAATGCAAAGGTTTTCTTGATAGCAATTTTTTACTCTTTATATTTCAGCAAATGAATTGCTGTATACCCGGTATAGAATGAAAACGCACTGCAGGGTGCAGCTCATTTATTGGCTCTGGGTTCCTCGGGTTCTTGATGAACCTACAAGCCCTATATATCCCCGCAACCAGAGGAGTCCAGCAGACGTAACGGTATATTGCTTTCCATAATCTGACATTGCAGGGAAAAGTTACAGTGTAAAACGTAGAGAAAAATTTATGTTTTTTTCACCTCAATTTCAATATTTTTCTTTTTCAGCTGTTATTTTCTGTAGGAAACCCTTGTAGGATCTACACAAATGACCCCTTGCTGAATTCAGAATTTTGTCTACTTTTCGGAAATGGTTAGGTTTCTGGGATCCAGCATTGGTTTCATGCCCATTCCTGTCACTGACTGGAAGGAGGCTGAAAGCACAAAAAATTGCAAAAATGGGGTATGCCCCAGTAAAATGCCAAAATTGTGTTGAAAAATTGGGTTTTCTGATTCAAGTCTGCCTGTTCCTGAAAGCTAGGAAGCTGCTGAGTTTAGCACTACAAACCCTTTGTTGATGCCATTTTCAGGGGGAAATCCACAAGCCTTCTTCTGCAGCCACTTTTTCCATTTTTTTCACTGTATTTTGGTCAATTTATTCGCCTCCTTCAAGGGAACCCACAAAGTCTGGGTACCTCTAGAATTCCTAGGATGTTGGAAAAAAAGGACGCAAATTTGGCTTGGTTAGCTTATGTGGACAAAAAGTTATGAGGGCCTAAGCGCGAACTGCCCCAAATAGGCAAAAAAAGGCCTGGCACAGGAGGGGGAAAAGGCCTGGCAGCGAAGGGGTTAATGTCATCTTTGTTAGGATGTTTTATTATTTGGTGGCACTATGGTCCTCATTACAACCATGGTGGCAAATCCCGCTGACCGCTGTGATGACCACCGCCAACATACCATGTCTGCACGGAAATCCGCAACGGGTATTATGACCCACACTGAGAATTCCACAACTATACAGACACCCACACAAGTCCGCCACACCAAAGGTCAGTGATAAACTGGCGATAGTAAAACCCACACTGTTACACCAACAGGAATACGCCCACAGTATCACAACCCATGAATCAACGCAGCGGTCTTTCAACCGTAGTAAACCATTGGCGGTACACACCGCTGTGCTCAAAATACACACACATCTACAAAACACAACCACATTGGACAATTCAAAATACACACACCTGACACACATACACACACCTCACCCACACACGACTATAAAACACATAGGCCCTCATTCTGACCTTGGCGGTCTTTTCGCAAGACCGCTGAGTTACCGCTGCGGTAAAGACCGCCGACCGCGGCGGTATGCCGCTGCGCGTATTCCGACCGCTGGGAGCGTTCCGCCGGAATACCGCCAGCAGCCACACTGGCGGTCGGCGGGAAAGTGGAGACTGGTCAACCTCCACCGCCACGCCAGCAGAACACCGCCCACAGAATTACGACCCACATTTCTGTGTGGCGGTCTTCTGTTGGCGGTCTTCTGTTGGCGGTCACGTCCCTATGGCTCCCGTCGCCTCCCGGAGGACCAACGCACAAGGTAAGTTGATCGTCCATGAGGGGAGGGGGTGGGGGGGTGTTGTGTGATGTGTGCGTGCATGGGGGTGTGCGTGTGAGTGTGTAGAGGGGGTGTGTGAGTGCGTGCATGCGGGCGGGGATTGCTGCTGTGCCTATGGGCAATGTGTGTAGTTCGGCGGGTGCGCATGTCGGCATGTATGTGTGCGGGTATGTGTCCCCGTTGTGTATGTGTGTGTGTAGGGGGTGTGTATATGTGCATGTTGGGGGTATGTGCATGTCGGGGTGGGGGTGGGGAGGGGGTTTGTACCACCTCTGGGGGGTGGCAGGGGGGTGGAGGGTGTGGGGGGAGGACTCGGGGGGGCAGTGGGGGGTGGGGGAGACCCCTATCAGTGCCAGGGAAGGAATTCCCTGGCCCCGATAGTGCCTACCGCCATGGTTCGCATGGCGGTTCCCGAACGCAAGAAACCGCGGCGGTAAGCAGGGTCATGATAGCGTTGGCGGTCTTGGGTCGACCGCCGGACCGGAGTGCGCAGACTCCAGCCCGTCGGTCATGACCGCCGTGGCTGTTGGAGTGGGGAAGTGGCGGTCGGTCGCGGCGGGGACCGCCGCGGTCAGAATGCCATTTTTAATACCGCCGGTCTGTTCGCGGTCCGACCGCCGCCTCTCCGCCGACCGCCAAGGTCAGAATGAGGGCCATAACCTCATTACCCACAACCCCTTACACCGAAAATGTTTGAAGAAGCAGAGAGAGTGAGAAAAGCAAAGACCACACCAGCATCCAGAGGCACACAACACCATCACCCATACACCATCCATGCACATCACACCACACACCCCAACACATCACATCAACCATCACCTCACACATCACTCACCCCACATCATGGCAGCTCAAAGACACCCCAGGTTTTCTGAGGAGGAGCTCAGGGTCATGGTGGAGGAAATCATCCGGGTAGAGCCACAGCAATTCGGATCACAGGTGCAGCAGACATCCATTGAAAAGAAGATGGAGCTATGGCAGAGAATTGTCGACAGGGTCAACGCAGAGGGACAGCATCCAAGAACAAGGGATGACATCAGGAGAGGTGGAATGACCTATGGGAGAAGGTGCATTCCGTGGTATTCAGACACCAGGTAGCCGTACAGAGGACTGGCAGTGGACCCCCACCTCCTCCCCCAGAACTGACAACATGGGAGGAGCAAGTCTTGGCAATAATGCATCCTGAGGGCCTCGCAGGAGTAGCAGGAGGACTGGACTCTGAGAAGTCAAATCTTTACTATTATATCCCCCCACCCTACCTGCATGCCATCACAAACTCGCACCCTCACCCTCACTCCCATGACTCCACCAACTCACACACACCCCACCATCATGACCCACCACTTCCACAACCAAGCCCTGAATGCAACAACAATGCATGGACATCTATCACAGACATGCATGGACACCTATCACCAAAGCATGTCCAATAGAGAGACTCACCCAGGGCACAAAATCACCACTCCCACAAGGGCCAAGGCGATAGTGCAAGCACAGTAATAGAGGGAAACACACCCATTGCACAAGATGGCACACTCAGATAAAATAACAATGCATTTGGACCCCAACAGGACCCCTATCCAACATCACCGGACAGGAGGTGCCAGCCATATCTAGTCCCCCTACAGAATAGGCCCACAGTGATGACAGCATCTCTGCATGCCTGGATTAAGATGACCAGCGTGGCCCATCAGGGACCTCTGGGCAGCCGGTTCCCCTGCCACAGTCCCAAGCCGCCACAGAACCACCCCCTCAGGAAACACCAGCACAGCACCCACCCGGCGGGCCCGTGCCACCGTCCCCAGGACACATCAATCAGCAGTGTGTCCACCACTACAGGGACCCCAGCCAACCCCACAAACCCAGGACGATCAGGGACCTGGGGTCAGTGGCAGTGGGCACACGGTTCAGGGGACGGAGGAACAGGACAACAGGGAAGCTGGGAGGACTGCTGTGCCATAGGGGAGGACAGGCCCAGGGAACCGCCCCTCCAAGAGGCATTCTCAAACATGATGGGAGCATACCACCATTCCCAGGAGAACATGGGTACAGTACTGGCCAAGTTTCAGGAGACCCAGCATCTGCAGGAGGGACAATACATGGGGTCAGGGAGGACCTCACCAACATCTACACCATCCTGGTCACCATAGCAGGGGTGCTGGCTGACATAGGCAAGACCATGAGGGAGGCAGTGGCACAACAAAGGGCACCTGACACTAGCCAAACTGAGGAACAGCCCTCCACCTCCGCCAGTGCTAGTGGAGGGAGGCCCCGCCACAGGAACAACAGGCCACCAGAACCCCACCACCTGCAGAAGTAGAACCACCCGCAAACAGTCCCTGCGATCCAGGCAGAAGACAGAGAATATTGCCAAGACCCCCACCAGGAAATAGGACTCTCCTGATTGTCACCCTTCTGTCCCACTCTGTCACCCTGGCCAACTTGAACTGTCATTGCTCCACTTCCTATGCCCCATTGGACAATGCACCTGTGAAACTAAGAGACTGGACTCTACCCTGGACCTTCCTCCTCCATCACCCCAGCCCCTTTCACTTACCCCCATACTATTTAGCACAAAAATAAACACCCTTGAAATATAAACCATACTGGAGTCAGTGTAATGACTGGAAAGATGTATTCTTACAACATTCTCAAAGCATTGCATTGTCTATATTCAAATAATTATACCTCAGGATGACAGTTGGTGGGCAGCAGTACATATAGCAGGAGCCAGAATGGGGTACACAGATCTGAAAAAAGGCAATCAAAGGGAACAGTCAGTGTCCATAGACAGAGGATAAGAGGCAGCCATGTACAATGTTCAAAAGTATACTGAAATGTGAAGTTGAGTTACAGTCTCTTACCTGTGTGTCACTGGAAGTACTGCATGATGATGTTGGTTCGGTTGTCAATATCTTCTTCCTCTGCCTACTCTTCCTCAATGTCCACAGGCTCCACCGCTGCCACAAGACCATCACCAGGCTCATCCTCCTGTAGGAAAGGCACCTGGAGTCGCAATGCCAGGTTGTGCAATATGCAGCATGCCACGATTATCTGGCACACCTTCTTCGGTGAGTAGTATAGGGAGCCACCTGTTAGATGGAGGCACCGGAATCTGGCCTTCAGGAGTCCAAACGTCATATCAATAATACGTCTAGTTCACCCATGTGCCTCATTGTAGCATTCCTCTGCCCTTGTCCTGGCATTCCTCACTGGGGTCAGTAGCCATGAGAGGTTGGGGTAACCAGAGTCACCTGCAAATGTTGAGGGATAACTGTTAGAAACACACTAACCCTTAGGGATTACCCCATACTCAGAAACCTACTCATACTGTGTGGGGACCTTGGGCTCGTCTATTAGCCACATCCGGTGCCTCTGGAGTTGGCCCATCACATAAGGGATACTGCTATTCCTCAAAATGTAGGCGTCATGCACAGAGCCAGGGTACTTGGCATTCAAATGTGAGATGTATTGGTCCGCCAAACATACCATCTCCACATTCATTGAATGGTACCTTGTTCTATTTCTGTACACTTGCTCATTTCTGCGGGGGACAAATGCCACATGTGTACCATCAATGGCACCATTGATGTTGGGGATATGTCCCAGGGCATAAAAGTCAACTTTCACTGTGGGCCAATCCTCCACCTGGGGAAACACAATGTAGCTGCACATGTGTTTCAGCAGGGTAGACAACACTTTACTCAATATGTTAGAAAACATTGGCTGAGACATCCCTGATGCCATGGCCACTATTGTTTGAAAGGAGCCACCTGCCAGGAAATGGAGCACTGACAGGTCCTGCACTAGAGGGGGGATTCCTGTGGGATGGCAGATTGGGCACACAGGTCATGGATTGTGGAACGATCAAGTCTGTAGGTGATAATGATGTGTCTGTCTTCCATTGTCGACAGGTCTGTACACCGGAGGATGACGCCATCTCATTATCAGCCCAAGCGGATGTGACCTACATAGGTTGCACAACTGTGTTTGCAGTAATGTGAGTAAATCCGTGTGTGGCGTAGTTGGTCTGTATATCTGCCAAATTGTGCAGTGACGCAGTTCGGTGCCATGACATGTGCCCCCCTGAAATGGCGGCTGCCTGACTTGTGAGTAGGGACAAGGGGAAATGAGGTAACTGCGCTGGCGTTGTGCTGCATCACGGTAGGTGGTCGAAGACCGCCGCACAATTCAACATTGGTTATCATTCGGCCCTATGCGTTCCAGGAGCCAATGACGATGTACGATGTACGCCGGCGGTGACGCTACGCACCGCTGCGGACGTGACTGTCATTTTCTATCTGTTCACTCACTTGATACCTGACCTTCAAAGGGGGGGACCTACACTGCAAGTGTTGCTGTGACATGAGTCTGGAAGCGACAATGGCTAAAGTGTCTGGGGAAAGGGCCCCTGCCTTCACCGCGGAGGTGTTGGACAAACTGGTGGATGGGGGCCACCCACAGTACACGCTACTCTACGATCCTCCAGACAAACAGGTGAGTACACTGTGAGCATGAGGCGTGGGCAATGCCTGCATGGAGTGATGTGGATTGAAGATAGATGTGGGGAGGGGGTTTAGGGCTGCATGTGAGGATGGTGAGTGTATGTGCGTCAGGGAATGGGTGGGAACTGGTGGGCAATGAGTCTGACGGTCCGGACGGGTGAGTAATTTCCTTTCCTCCTGTACCTTTCCTCTAGGTCAGCGCCCACCAGAAGAAGGGTATTTGGCATGCCATCACCAAGGAGGTGCGGACCCTGGGGATCTATAATAGATGGAGCACCCACTGCTGCAAGAGATGGGAGGACCTGCGCTGCTGGAGCAAGAAAACAGCGGAGTCCCAACGTGGAAGGGGTGCCTTTTGCACCATGACCCCCCTGATATTCCGGATCCTGTCAGTGGCATAACCGGCGTTGGATGGGCGCTTGAGGCCATCACAGCAGCCACAAGGGGGTGAGTACAGTGTCATTAAGCTGACTCTGCGCGCTTACAATGTGTCTGGGTGGGGGATGTGGGTCCCCCTAGGCCAGGGCAAACTTGGCAGAGTAGGTCCCTTGTTGGGCAGGCTCTGACCCGCTCCAACCCCATTATTTTTAGTGGCCATCTACAACTGGGCAGGCTCCTGTGGGTCCCAGGTGTGCAGCAAATAGGGTTAGGCATTGTACCCCATGGCCTGGTGAATTTTCTACTAACTGGTAGTGCATGACCTAGTGCACAGTGCTGCTCCCTGTGTGTTGTGTCCGCCAATGGTAGTGGTGTTGCTGGCATTGACCATGTGTGTTTTCTGTCTTTCCCCCTTCTTGTTTTGTCACCCTGTCCTTGTGTGCATTAGCATCATCTGGCGGACGAGCAGAGGCACCAGTGATGGAGGGAGCTGCATTCCACATGGCCCTGGAGGGTGAATCCACAGAGGGTGAAGGCACCAGTGGGACGGAGGGCGAGGGGAGCTCCACGACAGGGACAGGAGGGGATACCAGCAACAGCGACTCCTCCTCCGATGGAAGCTCTCTGGCGGTGGCGGACACCTCTGTGCCCACCCCAACAACAGGTACAGCCGCCACCCCCCTACTAGCACTGCCCTCCCAGCAGCCCTTCAGTGTGTTTCCTGTGCCTGCTCACCCAGGGGGGTGGCCATCTCCTTCACCCCAGGCACCTCATGCCCTGCCCCTGTCAGCCCTGCTGCCCTCAGTGAGGAGGCTATTGACCTCCTTAGATCCCTCACTGTTGGGCAGTCAACCATCCTGAATGCCATCCAGGGTGTCAAGAGGCATTTGCAGCGAACAAATGAATACCTGGAGGGCATTCATTCTGGTGTGGCGACCCGACAGAGAGCATTTCAGGCTCTGGCTTCAGCACTGATGGTAGCTAGTGTCCCTGTGTCCAGGCTACCCCCTCTACTACCTAGACCCAATCCCCTTTACCTCAGCCTATACCAAACACACCATCAGACCAGCATGCACACACATCAACACTCAAAAGTGGCTCAGGAAAACATGAGCACCACACATCCCACAGGCACTCACACAAGCACCATACCCATGCACACATACCAACATCCACTTCCTCCATTGTATCCCCCTCCTCAGTGTCCTCCACCTCCCTCCCAGTCTCGTCTCCACTCACACCTGCATGCACTACATCATCAGCCACTGCCTCAATCACCAGCATGCCCATCACTACGCACTGCTCACGTGCAATCACCACCCCCAGTACCATTCACAAGTCCCCTGTGTCCTCTCCCAGTGTGTCTGTAAGCCCTCCTCCCAAAGTACACAAATGCAGGCACACACCCACCCAACAGCCATCCACCTCACAACAGCCTCCAACCCATGCACCTTCACCCAAAATCAGCAGACGTACACCTCCTACAAGCACTACCTCTTCCTCCACTCCCACACCCCCTCTATCTTCCCATCCCAGTGTGTCAACAAAACATTTCCTAGCAAACATTAACCTCTTACCTACACCTCCCCCCCATCCCTCCTCTAGGGCCAGGATGTCTAGACCGCAGCCCATCACCTCAGCCACCAAATCTGCATCCGCTGTGGTCCCTGGTAGTCCCGTATGGTCTAAGGGAGCACCCGTCAGAGCTGCCAGTGTGCCACCAACAGAAAAGAAGGACCACCCTATTCCACCACCTGCAAAGGTCAAAAAGGTGCCGGCTTCCAGCAGGCGACAGTCACACCACTCACCCAGCAAGGCCTTGCCCAAACACCGAGTGGACAGTGCCAAGGTCCCTGCAGCAACTGCCAAGAAGGGGAAGGGCCACAAGCCAAAGGGCACGTCACCTCTGGGCATGATGTCTCCTGGTGAGGGGCTGGTGACCACCATATCATCAGGGATAGCAGCCACAGGCACCACAGTCATCACCGCCGCTCCGACCGCCACTTGCACCACCACCTGCACTGTTGCTGCCACAACGTCAGTCTGCAGCATCCTCCCCGAGGATCAGCCATCCGAGGCTGCCGGAGATGGTATGGTGTCTCCATCCACCACAACAGTCACGTGCACCACGGCCAGCACTGGCAGCATCTCTGCCACAGACACCACCGCCTGCACCACCATCAGCACTGCCACCTGCACAGCCGATGCCACTCTGTCGGACATCAGCCCCATCCCCAGTGTGCAGCTGTCAGAGTCTGCAGGTGAGGTCCTGGACCGTGGACACGCCACTTGAGACAGCCTAAGACGCCGCAGGATGGCGTGTGGCTCTGCCTCCATGGAGTATCATGCTACCTGTTCCAGGTACATTGCGTAGGTAAGACACCCAGGTGAGACGAAGTCAACTGCCACACCCCAGGTGCAGCATCACTGGGTACAAAGCCCCCTCCAGAACCAGTAGAGAAAGGCATCCACGCCCCCAGTCCTTGGCAGGATGAAGCACTCTGGCCACAAAGCCCCCTCCAGAACCAGTGGAGAAAGGCATCCACTCACCCTATCCTTGGCAGGATGAAGCACTCTGGGCACAATGCCCCCTCCAGAACCAGTGGAGAAAGGCATCCACTCCCCCAGTCCTTGGCAGGATGAAGCACTCTGGCAAACAAAGCCCCCTCCAGATCCAATAGAGAAAGGCATCCACTCACCCTATCATTGGAAAGATGAAGCATTCTGGGCACAAAGCCCCCTCCAGAACCAGTGGAGAAAGGCATCCACTCATGCAGTCCTTGGCAAGATGAAGTACTCTGGGCACAATGCCCCCTCCAGAAACAGTCAAAGAAGCCATCCACTTGAGAGACTGTGGCTTTGCACTCCCCAGGACCAAGTAGTGGGCGGTGAACCCACTTGAGAGACTTGAGAGACTGTGGCTTTGCACTCCACAGGACCAGGCTGTGGGAAGTGAACCATTTTGAGAGACTTGAGAGACTGTGGCTTTGCACGCCCCAGGACCAAGCAGTGGGCAGTGAACCCACTTGAGAGACTTGAGAGACTGTGGCTTTGTACTCCCCAGGACCAGGCAGTGAGCATGGAGCACCCTAGAGAAGCAGTAGCGTTGTACCATCATCCGGCTGAGGTGCCCCCCTCCCCTTCCCCCTGAGGTGTCTGTTTTCTTTTTTGACCTGATGCCCCTGCAGTGTTCTCTCCGTTTTGAGGCAGGTGTCACATGTGGGATTCGCCCATGCTTGTTGGGACCACTGGTCCACGGACATTACATGGGACAGTGTACAGACTTGTGTACTTGCTGTAAATATTTGTGCCTACTGATTATTTGCTGTTCTCTTGATCTATCTGATTGTTCCAATATTGCACTAGTTACACTCATTTTGTTTGGTCCTTGCGTTCTTCAAGGGTGATGGGGTGTATCTGTGATGTTATTGGATATGTGTGTGTGTATGTTGTTATGGGTGGGGGTGTTGCGTGCCACGTGTGTGTGTCACTCTCTCCATGGTGTCTTAGTTCTTCCTTGGGTGTCGAGAGGTGAGTGGTTTCCCTTCTAAGTACTGTTTCCTCCATGCCTTTGATGGCGTTGGTACCACCCCGGAAAAGCATCAGATTGGTGCATTATAATAGTGTGGGCAGAACATTGTCTTCCACCTGTCTGTTGGCGATTACTGCTGTGGTGTTTGTAGCTACCACTGTGGCGGTCGGAGTGTTAAAGTGGCTGCCTGTGTTGGCGGTTTCTGCCATGGTCGTGATCCCATTTTTTTAATTTTACTGCCTGGCTTTTGGCGGTATTACCGCCACTTTAACACCGACCTCCAGGGTTGTAATGAGGGCCTATGTTTCATGCCTATAAGTCACTGACAAGGGGATGAGAGATTTACTACAAATTTGTACTTCACGATAATTGACAACCTTTGTGAGATACTATAACTATCGGTAGTGTCAGGCTGCAGTTGGCTCCTTGCTGAATTGTCAACATACTGATGTCTGCACCACTTAAACTTTAATAAAAAAAAGTTTACCAAAAAAAAATTATCAATTAAAAAGACATTTCCTTAGCGAATCGCACAAAACCTAATGCTATAACAGGGAGCAGTGTAAAATAGCCTACCTATTCTCTAAACAATAAACACATAAATTTAAATCAGTGTACTAAGACTACTAGGACTAAAATACAAGCTCTGCATGCTTATGCCATATTCTAGTCAGATATCAGCTCACAGCAAACATCATGGGGTCGATGTATCACTCTTTAATATCCTTAGAGCAATTACATGATGGGTGATCCTCATATTTAAACATATTACCCGGATCCATTTCTGGCAAGATCCCAAATTCTCAGGTAAAAAAAAAGTGCACGTTGTATAGTTTCATCTACCTGGCCATATGCAGGACACAGAGGGCCATATTTATACTCCGTTTGCGCCGAAATAGCGTCGTTTTTTTTGACGCAATTTCGACGCAAAACTAACGCCAACTAACGCCATATTTATACTATGGCGTTAGAGGCGAATAGCGCCAAAGTTCCCGGAATGTGCGTCATTTTTTAGCGTGAACCCCTTCCTTGCGTTAATGATATGCAAGGGAGGCGTTCCCGTCTAAAAAATTACTCCCAGGCCTTTACGTGGTATTTATACTCCCGGGCAAAAGAGACGCCCGGGAGTTGGCGTGGCTAAAAACGGCGCATTTGCGCCACTTTTTAACGCCTGCTCAGGGCAGGCGTTAAGGGGCCTGTGGGCTCAAAATGAGCCCACAGGTGCCCTCCCATGCCCCCAGGGACCCCCCCTGCCACCCTTGCCCACCCCAGGAGGACCCCCAAGGATGGAGGGACCCACCCCAGGGACATTCAGGTAAGTTCAGGTAAGTATAATTTTTTATTTTTTTATATTTTGTTTTGGTGGCATAGGGGGGCCTTATTTGTGCCCCCCTACATGCCACTATGCCCAATGACCATGCCCAGGGGACATAAGTCCCCTGGGCATGGCCATTGGGCAAGGGGGCATGACTCCTATCTTTACAATGATAGGAGTCATGTTGATGGGGGATGGGCGTCGTTAAAAAATGGCGCAAGTCGGGTTAAGACGATTTTTTCGACGTAACC
Source organism: Pleurodeles waltl (assembly GCF_031143425.1). Classification (NCBI taxonomy): domain Eukaryota; kingdom Metazoa; phylum Chordata; class Amphibia; order Caudata; family Salamandridae; genus Pleurodeles; species Pleurodeles waltl. Next base: position 386,727,230 of record NC_090447.1, on the reverse strand, counting down.
TGACTTGCCCCATTTTAAGACGCCCATGCGCCATTTTCCCCCTACGCCGGCGCTGTCTGGTCTACGTGGTTTTTTCCCACGCAAACCAGGCAGCGCCGGTCTGATTGCGCCGTCTAACGCCATTCCATAAATACGGCGCCCGCATGGCGCTTCAGAATGGCGTTAGACGGCGCAAAACTTTTTGACGCTAAACTGCGTTAGCGCAGTTTAGCGTCAAAAAGTATAAATATGGGCCAGAGTGTCAGCCCGGTTGTTCTGCCACTGGCTTGTGACAGATTTCAGTGGTAGTGTTCCAAATAGGAATTGCTCATATAGGCTTTTGGACCTTTGTTGTACAGCAGTATAGAGAAACAATCAAAAGCTCGGTAAGATCTTAAAATTAAAAGACTTACTGGTCAAGTGCCCTCTAGAACGAGTCTTAACATACTGTTCTTGCATTGCTCATCTACATCAATTTGTTAAGGAAATCTCTATACTCTAACAGCTCTGGGGTGTACCATAAGCCTTCCCAATATAGCAAAGGTTTCAAAGCAACCAAGTCTTGAAATTCTTCTGATGCTGAGGTTGAGGAAGAGGTGAATCAGGGGAGTGCTGGCAGGAACTGAGACTAATGTCATGGCACATTTGTTTTCTGCAATGTTAAATTCCTGATTGTCAGCACATCCCCAGTCCTCCCCACAGCTCTGCACCAAAAGTAGCACCACTTTGGGCTTTAGCGCGATACACTTCTAGCACCAGGGAAATAGAACGAGAGCTTGTCTTCTGATGAAGAAGAAGAATGGCATTGCCTTTGTGCTGGATCATGAGCTTGCTTTTGTTAGGTTGCAGTTCCAACTCCAATTTATCTGACAGTTTAATCCCAAAATAATCAAACATATGTACTTCTTTAAGGGTTTCTGGCCCTACTCTGATTAAACAGTTCTTAATTAAGCTTGGCACCCACCACCATAAATTTTATTTTCATGGCATTTAATTCCAAACCTCTTTTTTTTTTATAGAAACCGATAAGCCTATCAATTGAAACCCTCAGACCAAAGGGGGTTTTAGAAATAAGAAGAGACTCATCTGGAAAGATGAGGATAGGCACCTTATTGCCATTTAGAACAGGGGAGTCATTCCTACCATCCATCACATCATTTATATACAGGCAGAATAAGGTTGGGTCTAGGATGCACCCTGGGGGGATGCCATTTAAAATTGGGATGCAGTCCGTTTTTTCCCCAGAACTGCCCCAACGAACATCATAAGTCGCTTCATGCAGTCTAGCAATTAAATTTACCAGGTTCCCTGAGACACCCATATCTATCTAAACTCTCCATAGGGGATGAGATGAAATGCAGCCCTAAGATCTACAAAGGTTACATCAAGTTTTTGTTTGGTAAAAGTGTGTATTTCCAGTATAGTAATGAGAACTCAAAGACCTGATCAGAGTGCTTGTCCTTGGGGGACATCCCTCTTAAAATAGTGATAGAATGTGAACTGTTTCAACCCAGTTTAATAGTTTCTCAAGCACTTGTCTTGCAAAGATTTTCAGTAGGTCGTCTACGAGGCTGATAGAACTGGTATTATAGGAATACCTGGATCACATTTGTTAGAGACTGGGATGATCTCTGCCCCTTTTCAGGATTTTGGAATCTCCCCTCTGCCACTACAGCATAGGAGAGCAAGTGGTAGTGGGCTTGGGCATGGGGGAACTGTATGGGATTCATGAACTACCTTGGTGTAAGGCTCAGCTTCTGCTAAACATGAAAATCTATTTGAGCAAAGGACATTGGATACAACAGTAACTTAGGGAGACAGTGGAGGTAGTTGCTTAGATGGCTGATCGTTTGGAGGACCTGGAGAACTATCACCCATTGGGACCACTTTTGAATCGCTGCTCCCAGACCCAACTGCTGCACTTGAGACAACACAATCAATGTTCCAATCAGATATGCTCAAACTGTCTGTGACGTGAGCAGAAGGTTTGGGGAGGCTTGAGTTCTTCCTAAACTTGTCCGGTACTTTTACTGCTCGTGGTAGCCCAGTGAGGGGGAGGGTGTTGAGTGTTTAAAATAGATTACGCTTCCGCAATCAGGTGGTCGATAGCATCAAGTATAGAACCGTCAGTGGCCTTAACAGGGGGGTCCACACTATCCCTAGAGGGTTTCCTCAGTTTCTTAGCACTAGCCAGGCGGTTTGAGATGTCTGTAGTTTTCTATTTCCCCATGATGTGAAACTGTAAGAAAGGCTGGTATCAAACAGAAACTTGATGTGAGGAGACAATAATAGTAGCATTAATGCCCAAAGCAACTCATGATGTGAAGATAGGAGCATCTGGTCAAAAAGAGGCAGATAAAAGAAAGAAAACCGGCCCAGCCTCGTCTGGCTGCTGATGAACAAAGACGGGCCTGCTCTAGGCATTCTCTTACTTGGCAGCAAAACTTGGAACACCCTCACCTAGCACATCAGGAGAGCGGTGTCACCAACATTTCTGCTAGAAACTGCAAAACTGGCCCTTCAACTGATCCTACTTCCTGAGCAAAAAACTACTCAGCACCTCAATATCCTCTGGATTGACAAGTTCACACTCTTCGAAGTGAAATTACATTACAATTTTGTCTGCCTAGCCTCAATGCACGCACACTTGCATCATGGTACCAGCGGGCCTGTGTTAGCACTAGGCTTCAAAAGTTGCAACTACTCTAGGAAAGGACAGTAATGTGCTGAATAATGTAGAACATGGGATACTCCTGCCCTTTCCCTTTCATGCAGGTCAGCACAGGAAGGTGTCTAATTTTGTTGCAGTGCATGAAAGTTTGCTAAATATGGTTCCTTGTTTGCACTCTCCCTTGCGTGTTCTCTACATCAGCACTGTCCTGACGTTCTCTCTAGCTACAACTTTGTTTGAATGAGATATGCCACCTGCTCTTCCAAGGGGTCCCACTGCTCCTTGACATTAGGTCCTCCTCTGGTCCTCGACTGCTTTTTAGGTTCCTAGACAGTTTTTCTTTGTTCCTACGTTTGTAGTTGTGCCACCTCTTCTTACAATCCACTACAGTCCTTCTTATTTGTGCAATTCAGTTGATCTTCTCTACTATAGATTGACAGATACAATCCTTCTTTGCTAATGGCAATTTGGAGATGACATATAATAGATGCTCTTTCTTGGTCCTGTCACCGGTAAGTACTTGGTTCTCCTCCTGATTGAAGTTTGACTTTATCTTCCTTTTCCCCTATGATGCTGGTAGGTCTTCAGGTTTACAGGTATTGTCCTCCTCTCTTCCTGAGGCTCCTTCCCCGCTTCTTAATGTTGCAGGGTTTAAGTAGTGTAAGTTGGGTTGCCCTGTTTGCTTTTTCAAGCATTCCCATGATGCAATGCACTACTGCATGACACAATGCTGTTTTGCGGCACGTAAAAGTGTCTTACGACATGCAAATCAACTTTACATCACATAGGTAGTAGTTGCACTACTGCAGTTTGCACCATCATCAACTACTTTGTGTCATGATGTGTGATGCATCTCAGGGCCCTGCACCAGGATAAGTTGTATGATAAATGCAGCATATCCAAGGTACAGAAAAATGTATAAGACTCAATTCATTCTGAATCAATGCTGCATAGAGTTGCATTAAAATGATAAATTTGCCCCTGGGTTTGTTGTCTGATGTTTTTTTCGCGAGGTTTAGATTCTTAGTACCATATTTATACTTTTTTTTGTGCCGCATTTGCGTAATTTTTTGATGCACAAGCGGCGCAAACTTGCAAAATACAATTGTATTTTTTAAATTTACACCGTTTTTGCATCAAAAAGCGGCACAAATGTGGCGCTAAAAAAGTATAAATATGAGCCTTAGTATAAATTATATATTACTAAACATAAAAAATGATAATAACCAAGGGCCACATGTAAAAGCAGTTTTCTAGTTGCAAATGGGCCGATTCGCAGAAAGCCCAAATTGTGATTCGGTAACTTGTTACTGAATTTCAATTTGGGTTTTGCGATTCAGTATTAGGAAAGGACATGTTCTGGGCATCCCTTCCTAATACCAAATCCGAATGGTTTGTATGATTGTTTTGTGACCGTGAATGTAGTCGCAAAGCAATCATAGTTGGCACCAATTTCAAATTGGTGTTAACCCATTTGCAAAGGGACCCCTTCCCCTTTGTGAATGTATGCAAAAACGTTTTCTAAGAGCAAGCAGTGGTCCCATGCACCACTGCCTACTATTAAAAAATAAAACTGAAATGTTTCATTTTTTTATTTTTAAATGCATCTCAATTTCCTGTGAGGAAAATGGGATGCATTTAAAAAAAAAGATTGCTTTATTTAAAAGCAGTCATAGATATGGTGTTCTGCTGACCCCAGCAAGCCACCATCCCTGTGATTTTTGCGATTCCCATTGTGTCGCAGATTGCCCCCTGCTTTATTAATATTGAGATAGGTCTATTTGCTCAGTGGAGTTTCTTACATTTGGAATTGTGATTTCCTGATTGGGATTCACATGAAATCACAATTAGGAAATCACAATTCCAAATGTTAGAACTTGTGGCCCTTAGTCTTTTCTCTGGATAAGTTGGTTAACTCAATATATTATACATAGTTTTTAGTGATCATAACCTGGTTTTCCTCACTTTGATTTGGCCATGCTCCATATTCTCAAAAACACAGGGGACTACTGGTGTGCTTTCACCAATGAATTAGGGCATGCACTTAAGATGGTCAATGATTGTGCCCGAGCACTTTAAACAAATCTTGTTTCATAGCTGCAAGCAGGATTTCTTCACCTGTCAAGTCACCAATGCTAGTGATCCTGCAATTTTAGCTGCCTTTGGGAATATCTCCGAAAAGGTACCAGTGCTCTTCCATTTCCTTTGGCCGATGGAGGCACTTAAAAGGTTAATGTCACCCATGGTTCGTGCCGCCTCCTACATTGCATTGCTTAAGTCTTTTACCCCCTCTTGTAAGGCTGCCCTCTGTGTTCCAACAAGGATGAATGGAGGGAGTCCAATTGGTTGTTTGTAGTGTTTTACCACAAACTGAACTCTATGGGCAGTCTCCTCTTCAGTGAAACTTCTCTACCTTCTCATCCTTCAGGCCAAATATGGTAGCTGCAGAAGATCTAAGTCAAAGGGGAAAATAGCAGATGATATGGTGTAGGCAGCGTTTGTATTTTGCGGATGTCAAGCATGTGTGCGATTTCCATGCAGAGGTCTCCACCCCGGCTTGTGAAGGTCACCTCCCCGATTGCAGAGGTCTCAATTCTGGGTTTTGTAGGCCTCCATCTATTCTGCAAATGTACAATGTGGCTGAGTTGTGGTAACTTTATGGTTCTAAATTACATTTATGCAGACTTCCCTCTCTAAACTAAGGGGAATGGATAATTGTATGCCTACACTTTCAAGTAGCTTTACACTCTATAATGCTGACTCACCAAAAGTAGGAAATTTACTACAAAGTATGAGTAAATGTACATGTGAGTATATTTACAAGATGAAATTACGTCTGCAAATAGGCCCCTGTATTTAAACTGAATGAGTGATAATCAAATGCATTTTTATATGTAAAATACTTCTCAGTGGGAGGCCGATGGATACAGTAAACCACTATTAGAAAAAGTGACGGTTGAATACTCCAGTGAGGTAGAGTCAAAGCCTCTCTGTTCATATTTTAAAGAATTGTTACCAATAAGTGTGACCGTGTCAGAGTCACCAGATCCTCGGGGTCTGTGCACGTTCCCAACACGTCCACCACTGAACAGCTCCAAGACTCTGATAGATAAATCACAGAGACTGAGAGAGTTCAAAAGGGGAAGAGGGGATTAGGAAGGGAACAGCTGGGAAGGAGACCTGTAGTAAGAAAAAGGTTGGAACACACGATATGAAAATTATATCTCCTGAAATCAATACTAGACTATGATTCTAAGCCTAGTCACTCTGAAAACATGAACAATCTAAGAGTTAAGTTTACAATGATTAAGTTTCCAGATGGCCGGATACCTGTAGGGGAATCAAGATGAATTCAATGAAAACGTTCTTATTCAAGTACTTTCCTTTACATGAGAATCAGAAAAACATTCTGACTAAATTTTAAACCAGTCATATAAATCTTGTTTTGAGAATGCATACTAGGACCATACAATATTGCATCTAGAAACTCTGGCCTTCTGTGTACTCTTAAAATGCTTCAACATAAATTGCGCATATTGCAGATATATATATATATATATGTATATGTATAGTAAACACCATAAAAGGATTGTGCACCATGAATAACACGATATGGATTCAGGAAACAAATCACATAACTTGTCAACTCGAATATTACATAATAAATATCTTAGAATAGTGGCATACAATAAACAACATGAAATAAACTCGAGGAGAGAATCGTGCGTCTTGCCGATTCGAGTGTCACCATGTAAAATACCAAGAAATGGTAACACGCAATGAATATCAAGGTCAAATCATCATTAATCGAATCGCGCGCCTTGCTGATTCGTAAAACACGATATAAATGTCAAGAAATAACAGCTTACAATAAGTAATAAGATCAAAGTACAATGAAACGAATCGCGCTTCTTTTGCTGATTCTTAAGCCACCATGTAAATGTCAAGAAATGGTAGCGCGCAATGAACAACAAAGTTAACTCCTCATGAAACGAGTTGCGCATCTTGTCAATTCGTAAAACATCATGTAAATGTCAAGAAATAGAAGTGCGCAATGGACAACAAAGTCAAACCTTTATGAAACCAATCGCGCTTCTTGCCTATTTGTAAACTACCATATAAATGTCAAGAAATGGTGGCATGCAAGTAATCTGTTACTCATTTAAGATTTAAACCAAGAATATGAAAATTCTCAATAACGGTGTCGGGACAGTCCAACCATTGTCTTACCGCCTGGAACAATGATCACCAATGAAGGATGAAGAGCAGAAGACTGGAAAATCCAAAGAGGCCGCCGGAACAGGATCTCAGGGAGAAGCTGCTGCTCTGCACCGGGACCTCTGAATAGTGAGCACTGGGAGTTGGGCTGGCTCTCTTTTATAGAGTCTTGGCCCAGCCCACAACCACGCCCAGGCATGTTGCAGGGAAAGTATCTGGAAGGCCCTGGAAAGGGGCCACACCCTAACACACTCTGAAAACCTGCAGCAATACATTGCAAAGGAACAGTATTTGTAAGCATATTAAAAATCAGTTTTCAGGATTGAACTCTGCAATGCAAAAGGTTAAACCACAACATATCAGCACAATGCATAAATTACTTTGTTTTGAGAGTGCTGGGTTTTTGCATTTTTGTCGCCAATAGAGCGCATACTGCTCTGGTGTTGACAGACAGACAACTTTAACTGTCTAAAGCCGATCTTAAAAGCAAATGATCTAGCAAGCAACATTATCTGTATATTATTAGAAATATAATTACGTTTGCTTTATAGAAATAATTGAGCACTGTATGTAAAGCAAAGATAAAAATGAATTCTGAGCACTAGACCAGTGGTTCGCAACCTTTTCACTTCTGTGGACCCCCATTTTATCAATACTGGAACCCGGGGACCCCCACTGAATCATTATTGGAACCGCGGGACCCCCACTGAGTCAATACTGATAGCTGGGACCTAATATTATTACATTTTTTAAGCTGCCGCGGACCCCCTGACGAGGCTTCGCGGACCCCCAGGGGTCCCCGGCCCACAGGTTGGGAACCACTGCACTAGACTTCATGATATTAACTGTGTTGTAAATATATTTAAGAGTGATGGTCCACAATGATGAACAAGAGGGAAAATTTAAACAAGATTGTACATGTATTTTAAAATGTATTGAACAAAAAATGCAACACCTCAGAAAAAAAGGTTGTCTGAAGCTAACAGTTTATTTGTTTGGCAATATAAGGGATTTTTTGTGAACAAAAAAATTCCAACTTGCATAAACTATTTTAGCCAGTTCCTATGGATTTTGAGAAAACAGACGTTCACACAATCACAGCAATTAGCAAGGTATCGCAAGTTCGAGTGAGAAATAGAGCTAAATGCACTATGATTTAACGTGTTTGTTTGATAGGTTTTCCTCCGAGGATATAGTTCCTTCTTAAAAAATCACGAACTAACACGGTTGAATTGAAAAGCACATCATTCACATATGAGAAACAGCGGATTTTTTAAAACCATACTGCAAATCGGTATTATTTCTTTTTTTTCTGTATCATACCGAAATGTTTCAAAGCAACGTGTTTGACTCATAATATTTCAAAAAACACCTTCCTGGAAAATTTACTCTTTTAAGTCTTATTAATGTAGGAGCCTGGGGCAAGCGTTATTGAGTTCTCATCTTAGTGCACAGAACATAAATTTAAGCGCATGTCTGTTGTATAAAAAGATGGCTTTATTAAAACCACCTCTCTTTTTATTTATGTTAACTCAAAGTGTACCTTTCCATGCTTTGTAATTCACCTTGTGCAGCTTGTTCTAATTCAGTATGGCTAGCTATGAAAGGTAATTGCCGTAAATCAAAACCTTGCTGGTTAATCCCGAGTGCAGTGAAATAAGCCAAAGTTCAAAAACCTGATTAAAAATAGATGTACAAAACAGCCCTATAAAGTAAGGATGTTGCTACCTATCGTGTGTTGAATTCTTTTTTACTTGGGTCATTTTCTATTTGGAATGTTGCTTTATTTGAAGCATGCTTTGTGCTTTTTCTCATTCTGAAGATATATTTTGCCCACTACCTAATATCTTCGCCATATAGCATTAGCTCACCATTATTCATGGTGCGCCATGGTAAAGTGACAAGTTTTCCTTTGAACCCCAAAAAGTGAAAGGGCAGCAGTGCACTGTATTTATCCAATTCGGTGCACTTCTGTCCTTCCCCCCTGTGCTTGCGCAGTTTTGTCATCCTAGCGCCAACTCAGGCACCCTTGCACCATGGTGCAAAATGCAGCAGACTTGGAAAGAGGAGAAAACAATATTTCTCCTTGTTACGCCTGGCATGGGAAGGCATAAGGATTTGACACATTCCTAGGTTTACAAGTCTTTGTAAATCTGGGAAAGTGCCAAAACCCATGGAAGTTATGTGGAAACACCCACAGCAATGCCAACGGAATACCTCCCTTGCATTCCTGTACAATGCATGATTGGAGTGAACTTTAGCAGTGAGTTTGGTGCTTTCAAAAGGTGCCAATTTGGGAACATTAGGAGCTGAGGTCCTTCACACAAGTGTATACTCCTTGCACTCTCCACTTTTGCCACCTCCTTGCTTTGACCCCTAGTGAGGTGTCACCATGATCAAGACTATTGTTGGTCTCATATTTCTCATCAGTAGCAACTCTTTTTACTTTCCATTGTTGTTTGCTCCTCACACCAGTAACCACTGAAAGTGCTTTACACAATACACTAGTGTCAGTTATCATACGGCTCTGCCATTAACTGGTTCAATAGTGAATAGTATAAACAATGGAAACCAGTGTCAGTTCTTCAAACTGCCAACCAGTGCAATATTTTAGTAGAAAGCCGATGCATACCATAAACCATCACAAAGTCCCAGAACTGGCCCATCAGCTCTATCTATATGCATGGTCTATCATTACTGCACTGTTAAGCAGCTCTATCTCAATGGCATGTTCACACTCTACTTACCTGGACCCTCGCTTCATATATATCTCCAGCGCCACATACACGCACTGCACACAATTGCTGTATTCTTATTTTGCCCATCAGTACCAAAGTCTCACAGTATTCACCAATGATTGTTCCTCTGACATGCAAAGTGCAAAGATTTTCATTCTGCACATTGCCCACCAGTAACAGTGTCTCACAATGCGTACCAGGGACATTGCTTCACACTTCCTAACCAGCCTGAACTGAATACTATCCACAGGAACCCAATCTTAAATGTTCTACCAGCTTCTCACACTGCCCATCAGTGCCATCATCATACAGCTGTCTTAGGTATTTTCCAAGCATGATCTGAGTTCTCCAGTTCAAGTGGGAGACCCCATCATATGTGATCCATTGGCCTTTCACTTATGGAACATCCAGTGTGATAATTGATTCCTAATAACCTGATACTCTTTTTTCCCAATCCAGCATGGCAATCTAACTTTCAGTTATTGCACTATTTCCTGTTCCTTTCTTTTTTGCTAGTAAAGGAGGCTTTCCGACATTCTTCTCTTTGCTGAACACTCACTGTTCCCTCCCTTATAGGAAGTGTAGTATATACATATACACCGATGTTGCTTCCTTTGCTGTTGTTTAACTCAGATAGCAAGGAGCATGTGTGAGCTGCTATTCTGACCCTCATGGGCCACAAAATAGTTGCCTGGGCCCGTACCATCTACTGTTTCCCTCCAATATGTCCTAGTTTGATATCATTATGTCTTATCAATCAGCTCTGTTCCTACACTGAGTTTCTGAGCAAGGGAATCAGGTGGGGCATCTTTGATTTTTTTAGTTTGTGCCCTTTGTAAAACAGTGTACGTTATAAAATTAAGTGATGGATATCCTGTGCACCATATTACAAGTGCATTAAAGCCTATGATACCTATAATACAGTGGTGTCTGATCAGCCAAACTCTAAATTATGCCCTTAAACAACTCACAAGTTGTCACCTTGATTAATGGATATAAAGAAACATGATACTACACCACACAGTTCTAGAAAAACTGCAGGTTCCTTCACTTTCCTACATAGCAAAATTATACTATGTGTGAAAATGGTTATGCTGTGTTCATCTGCTAAAAGCACTGCATATCCATTTGTCAGTTCTTCATGTAGAGTTTGGTGAAGCAGAAAACCTGTGGTAAAATGAAAGGACTGCCACCTTGCCAAACTTGCAAACCACTCACTTCATTTTAGAGGAGGGGAGACACCATGTTTCTGATGGCAAATCCTCAGCTGGCACAGCTGTTGGTAAGCTTTAACCAATGGCATGTCCACTACTTTTAGTCAATGTATGTTGGAAAGATAACCCTATTTAGGGTACTCCTTAACTCTATTAAGGGTACTCCTTCAGACGTATATTGTTATTATTTGGGAATTGCCAAGAAAAAAACTGTCCATCCTGAACAAACCAAAAAAAATATGAGCACTATGCACAGAGATAATCAGGCCAAGAGAAAAACTAAGACATTTGCTGAGGAAGGCCCAAACAACATGACTCTTGCTCAGCATACTTTTCTGCCATCAGGACAGTAGCTTTCATCCAGGAGAGCAGAAATCCCAGTCTCGACTGAAGCAACGGGGTGAGTGGGCTTGTGTAGAAGTCTAAATGACCTTCTAAGTTCTTTGAGAATTTCTTTAACAGTTTACAAACTTATTAACTCATCTTAGGTCCTCTGATAAGTTTCCATGATATTATGCACACCTAGAAATTGAGATCACAATTTGAAATATACCTTTCCAAATACAGTGCACTCAAATATTTTTCTTAAGACCCAGAGCATTTCAAAGGAACAATTAATGAATTCCTTAGCTTCCATTTCAGCAGCATCGCACCACTACTTATTAAAATAATGTGTATTCCTATAGCACTTCACCTAATACCGTAGTACATCCCTGTTAAACAGTTTATGGCAAAAACATGGAAGACTGCACCAGTCTTTACAGAACTGAAATATGCAGATTGCACTGGATGTCAGGGGTGGGTTTTAAACTCAGTGAGAAGTCTTGCTAACTGCATTACTTTTCAGAGCCTTTTCTGGGGATGGTATGAGAGGAAATATGCAGCAAAAGCATTCTGGGCCTGAAGTATGACCATTAAAAATTGTGACTCTCAATTTGCAGTTTTTTGTGAGTCGCAATCTGTAATGCACAACAGTGTCTAAGACTCTGTTAGTGATTCCAAAATGGGAACCTGCCTCATTAATATTCATGAAATAGGTCACAATTTGCGTCCCATTCGGCACTCACAGGGATGGTGGCCTGTTGGGGCAGCAGGCTACAATGTCTGGGATTGTTATTTTAATAAAGCATTTTTTTTTTTTATGCAGCCCGTTTTCCTGGATGTATTTAAAGAAAAACAACGATTTTTTTTAATTCATTTTTTCAGAGAAGGCAGTGGCCTGAGTGACCTCTGAGCTCTGAAAAAACATTTTCACTTCCATTCACAAAGGGCATGCCTGTTTGCGAATGGGTTAACACCAATATGAAATTGTGATTGTTTTTCAACTTGCATTCACGGTCACAAAACCATCATACATGGGCCTGCAATTACCCTTGGAATGGACCTTCCTAATTGCAAGTTGCAATCCCTAGTTTGGGAGTCTTTACCCAGGATACTGACTCGCAAAATCGGGATGGTACATTGTACAAAGCCATTGTGCAGTCACTAACGGAGAAATTTGCCTTTTGCGATCACAATGTTGCTTTGTACATCGGCCCCTCTTTTTAAGCAGTACAGAAGAATTTATTGCCATCAATATTGCCTTTAGACTACTAATATAAATTTGCCTGGTTGTAAAGCAGAGGAGCTAAAGTGATTTGCCAAATGTCACATAGTTTGATGAAGTGTAAACTTTTTTAATGGAATTCATGTCTCATTGTTTTCACAAGAGCCCATAATGTGGAATCAAATTAGCAGACATGACGTGGTACAAGTACTTTGGGTTTATGTCCAACATTGAGAATGTTTTTTTATAGTAATTTCATATTTTACAAGCCAACACTCCTGAATTATGTGGGAGACTCATGATTTGTGACCTAACAACAGTGGCACTTAGTTATTGCTTACTACAAAAGTCCTGCAATCTGTTGCAAGTAAATAGAAAAATTGTTCTTCAAGTGTTTTTCAATAAACCTTCCTTTTTGGATTATCTAAATGTTGGCATACATGGTATTTAGCACTTAAAACACACATTTGTCCAGTTCCAGTATCTGAGCATCACCATTTTTGAATGGTTAGATACCAGAGCAAACTGTAATAATATGGCATACCAGAGATGCAACATTTGGTCAATATGGGAGTTTAAGACTTTTCACCACCCCAAATCGCTTCAGTTTTTTCTTCTTCTCTGCTTTCCTTCACTATAGCACTGTGTATTTACCAAGTAATGTTGAAATCTGTGTACATGTGTATGCATAGTTTAGAAATACTTTTGTACCCACATCTTAAGACTAGTGTCCTAAAGAAGATCCCACTATCTTTCAGAAGGTGTGGGCACTAAAAAGAGACAGGAAATAACAGTTTTCTTTAACTGTTGTTTTGAAATAACTATGGTCTACCAGTATCCTTTGTAGATGGGTAGGTATTTTCAAATTGCTGTACTATACTATTGACTACAAGGAATACATCTCTCTGTTCTGAATTTGACACATTGGGTCTTAATTAAAACACTTTTATTTGATAATATTTTGTCATGTGGATTCATAATAATTATTTTGAAAACATATTGATAATGCAATGTTTGTGAAATGTATCTAAGTGAGCTCCAGTTTCAACTTCTCTTTTACCTTCACCATTCCTTTCTTCCTCAAAAAACATATTTTGTTTAATTCCATGTACAGGACATGGCACTGCATTTTAATAGGAGACCCTCTTAATTGTGAACTGTTGGAACAACTGGCTGGAAGCAGTTTGACCGCCAGTGCAGGTCAGCCTCATTATCTGCATGAAACAGCTCACCCTCATGTCAGATATCGGGCTTATAAATTCTGAATACATGACCTTGCTACTCCTGTAGTGTGTTCACAGTGGGAAGAACATGTAATGTCTAATAAGAAGAAGCCTGCTCTGTTTGGCTTGGGCTATAGACTTTGAAGACTATGGGCCTCATTACAAGTCTGGTGGTCACTAGACCGCCAGACTCGTGGATGGCGGTCGGACCTCCACCAATGCGGTGATCCAAAGGCCACATTACAAACCCGGCAGTCAGGCTGCCAGTGAACCTCCAGCTCCCCCAGGATCGGAGATCCCGGCGGTCTGGAGGTGGTGGCGGTCCTAATCCACCAGGGCAGCGCTGCCCTGGGGATTACCACCCACTTCTCCTTCAGCAGTTTCATGGTGGTACCACTGGCATGAAATTGTTGGCAAAGAATGGTGCAGGGTGATCCGGGGGGCCCTGCACTAATCATGCACTTGGCATGGGCAGTGCAGCTCTCCCCCCGGGTGGCAGGGAGGTAGCCTGTAGGGTGGCAACCTCCACGTCAGAAGTTTGGCTGATGGTGTAAACCGTCCGTCAAACTCATAATGAGGACAAAAATGCCTTCTGATTGAGGCCTGGCTGGCTTCCCAAGAGCAGCTTAGAATAGGTACTGTCCATCTTCAACTAGTATATTGTATTCATCTTGGTTTCAAACATAGCTCTTCAGCACCATCTCAGAGGAGATTTGGAGCCAGATGTATGAAATCTTTTGCACTCGCAAACGGTGTGAATCGCAAAATTCAGCCGTTTGCGAGTGCAAAAATGTGGTCTGCGATGCATGAAAGGCATTGGCAGACCACAAATAAGAAATTGCAAAAATTGCGATTTCTTGCGTTGCGACCTGGTTCTGCGAGTCGCAATTTGCGATTTGCAAAATCCAACTCGCAAGGAGATGCAGCAAAAAATCGCAAATTGAGATTTTTCGCAAAATACCATGAAAAGAAACCAGGTGGTAACCTGGTGCAAAATGTAAATATGCATTTAAAATGCATTTTTAAATTGAACATGTAAAGCACACATGCCCTTTTGGCATGTGTGCACCTTACATGTCCCCCAAGACATTTTTGGGGTGCAGCAGAGGGGGCCTTAGGCCCCCAGCACCCTGGGCTTTTGCATTTCCAAAATTGCCATTTCTGGTTCAGAAATCACAATTTTGGAAACGCGACAAATTTGCAGCTATGGGCCATAGGTGCGAATGGGGCCGGTATCGCAATTTGCAATTCGGTAATAGAATTTGCGATTTTTAAGAAATCGCTATTGCCGAATCGCAAATGTGATACATGGCACTTTGTGAGTCGGAAATAGCGATTTCATAAAAATGGCTATTTCCGACTCGCAAAGGGCCGTGATGATACATCTGGCCCTTGATGATGCAATGATTAGACTTCTTTTCTGTGTCTGTATTCCCCAAGTTTATGAAGAAGCCTAAGTCCATAGAGACATGCTGCTGCACAGTGCCAGCAGGTTAACTTGCTGAACTGGCCACAGAAACACAGAGTTGCCCTGGAAACCCTGGGTGAATTTCATGTGAATGAATTTCAAGAAATCCTGCCCAATAAGCCACCATGATCTGATGAACAGTTAGTATTATATACGTCTTCGCGAGCAAGGCCTGCATCATCATTATAGAACAGTCCAGGCTGATCTGGAGACACAAATGGAAAATACTTCCAGGTGAGTTTGCACTGCCTCCTCAAAATGGCTTATATACATCCTGTGTAAATTCTGATAGTGAGCCCAAAACCAATGAGATGCCAAAGAAACAGAAACAGTCACAGGACCTCCATTTGCTTTGTGGGGTTTCATTTTACCTATCACCCAATCCGACAGAAATACCAGGAATTCTCCCTTTCACCTTAGACATATGTAATGTGTTTGCTAGGGGTGGTCAAACTGATCTCACAACTGTCAGAATCAATGTTAGGACAGTATTATTCCCTGTTGGTAAACTTGATTTGCAACCTGACCCTGGGTAATCTGAATGCTTGTAAAACTGATATCCTCTTTTTCTTTTGGCACGTGCACAGCCCCAGCATACATGAAATGGTTTGTGTGCACAGGACTCTGCGAGAAACTGACCACAAAGCCCATTGTCTGGTTCTGAGATCAGGAGGGTGCCAAAAGCATACTCTATAGTGCACAAAGTACTACTATCTTTATTATTTGGGACATGTACTGTGAGTAGTAGAGGCAACATACTATTTTTGTATCCTTAGTATAGGGAGTCTAATCTGTTTAACTGCTAGAGTTCTAAGGACAAGATAGTCTCACCTTCACCAACATTGGAGCTGGCTGTGCTGAGACCATCTTGTCCATAGCACTAACGTGGTTAAAGTCAGATTGTAATATCTAAAAACCTGCTTACTTAAAGTTCTTCTTACATGTCATGCCAAGACCATGAGCTGACATCCTTTCATGTATCTCAAGTGCTTGTGCATGTATTGTGAATGATAGCAGATCCCCACATTGTTTGTCAGTAGGTGAATGCTGAAGTCAGTGAAATCAATTTTGGGTTGTCCCTGGTTTCACACAATTGTGATAGAGCTTTCCCAGACAGTGGAAGTGTATTGCCTGTGTGCCTGATCCAGAGTGGCTAACCCTAGATACTAAAGAGTGGTGGGGTAGTGAGAGGGTTGCTTTCAGAAATTCATGTTTACCTTAGCAGGAGATTTCTGAGAAATTCAACATTGGGGCTACCATTTGGCTGATGGTGGGATTATGAGACTGAATCATTAGATTCAGTAGTTAAAGGAAATACATTTTCTGGGACAGGTCTGATTCTTTTGTCTTCCCTATGAGCAGCCAATCCAGAAAGGCTAATGATAGCTAGGTGTGGAGGTTCACGCTTATTGTGCTTCTGTTATTGGTGCTCCTATCTGCCTCCTCTCTACCAGCACCTTATACAAAGTTTGTATCTATACTGCTGCCAGGAAATGAAATGTGAAAAAAATCACACCATTTTCCTGAACTTTTTACAAAAGATCCATATCCCCTTTCTGGAAATTGTGTGTAAATAAGGGGCCCAAACAGTCCGACTTTGTTCCAAGTCCAAACTTCCTCATTGACAAATGATAGGGGTACTCCATAGAGTACTCAAATAGCTGCTGTGATCCAGAACAGGATGTACCAGTGGGAGCCTCCCCTCCCAATTGTGAGAGGTCATCACTTACAATGTGTTTTGTACTGGAGAGCTGTGGGTCTGCCTCAACCTTGGAAGCTTGCCTGCCTGCTGGAAGAGGAGAAGGAGCAACATGTCCCAGAGGAGCTACCTGCTCAAGGAGGAGAAGTCCAGCAACAGAGTCAGAGAGAGGAGTAACCCAGGAAAAGCAACCTTCTATGGGATTGTACTAGTGCAGAAGTATACACATATCTCTCAGCCTCCCTGTGGGCCCAAAATAAGCCCATGTAAACATTCTACTCACTAGTGTGTCTGTTTCAGTATCTGCCACAGAGGAAAATACTGATTTGCTGCACCCTAAGAATTGCAATTCTGCACTCCAGAGGGGAGAAAGGAATCTCCCGATCTTGAGTGCCGGACCTCCCTGATCTAATTGGTTTCATTTGCATCTGGAGAGAAAAAAACTCTGTTACAGCAACAGTTTGCACCATGCATCTGAGAAATTCAAACCTGCATTTGGAGATTTTGAATACACTTTACCTAAGGTACAGATGACAAGAGATTTTGGTGGTACTTTTTTTTGATGATTGCAACCCACAATGCTGGAAGGATGCTTACATTGGAGCTTGGCAGCAAACAGTGCACCTGTGCAAGAAGACAACAGGGCCCATTTTACAGATAGGGTGGACTTTCCCTGTTTGTGTCACGGTGGACCTCTAAGCAGGTGAGCCAGGTGAAAACAAGGAAAGTACATCCTATTATGAATTATGGCAGCGCATTCAAGAAAAATACAGAGTAGCTGTTTAAAAGCTGCTCTGTGCTTCTCTTTCACGAGAGGATCCCTATGGAGCTGGGTGCAGTGAGTGACTGCACTTACCTGCAAGGGGATGTCTGGGGCGTCCATCGGAACCCCCTTTCTTACCTCCAGAGTGCTGCTTTTAGGAGTCACATTGAAAGTGTGCCATCTTTTTGTGGCACCTTTTCAGAACGCTTACAAAATACGTTTTCCTCTGCGCCCACATCGGTAATATGGCGCATGCGCAGAGGCAAAGAGTTACCCTCATTTGTGTAGGGCCAGCACCCATGCAAATGAGAAAATGCCATTTAATTATAGTGCTGGCGCTACATGTGTGGCAGCACTAACAGTATTAAAGAAGGGGATGCACAAGCGTTTGGTACACCTTTAGCAATACTAAAGTCCTCCAGGAGTGCTTAATTAATGCAAATGGGCTGATATATGGATCACAGACCTTAGAAAAGCTTCTCATTTCACCATGTGACCCAGCACGTGTGCTTACATTTAAAGTCTGTATCCTAAGCTCTAGCATTGTTACAATGCATTTCCTGTACTGCTGCATGTTCCTTATGCAAAAAAGTGAGTTATGAAGTGGTTGAAGCACATCTCTTTTTCTTAAATGAAAATCTCTGTCCTGGACATAAGAATATTGGGGTAGATTTACAAACATTTTGGTTGGGTTAGCCTAAAAAAAGTGGCACTAAGTAGCTCAAAATGTTTTTTTCCTAATTTACTTTCCTGTGCAAAACTTATTTTGTGCTGGAAAGTACCCTAAAAGTAACACAAAGGAGAGTAAAACACTTCTTTGCATTATTAGCACAAAGGGGGTGTTACATGGGTGGTACCTGGGCATTCCCATGCAACCACCAATGCCTCTTTGACACAAAACTCTACCTACAAACAATAGTAGACAGGGTATAGTGCCAAGAGTTAGCGCCATTTAAAAAGAGGCGTTAAAAGAAGAAATGTTTTAATTCCGCCTTCATTTTCCGACTTTGCTTGCGTGCGGCACTGTGCAAAACTGCAAAGTTTTAAAGTGTGTCTAAGCATAGTATTTTGGCCTGGAAGGGTACCCTATGCAAGACCCACACAGACACCTTCTTTTCTGGGCGTCTACACCTCATACACTACCTCCATGTGAAGGCCTGGACTGCTTACTTTCCCTACTCTGAGAGTCAAGTGCATAAATTGTATCTTTGGCCCCAGTGGCGTAATTAAACGTGAGGGTGCCCCCTGCAAATTCCATGGACGGGGCCCCTCCAGACTCAGTCAGGAGCTTTCAGGCCAAAACACTGTGCTGAGGGAGCCAATGACCAGTAGACAATCATGTATGTAACAAACTGTTATTGAGGCATAACAACCTTATGAATTTGCCCCCTTTCAATGCGAACCATGACATGCCCTTCCATTGGATGCAATCTCTTACAAATGCGAAGCTCGGTTTTGATGTAATTTCTCCATACACTGTGTTCTGTAATTCTTGTTCCAGTTAATGATCCAGAAGACACATTTATCCCTGTCAGAGCTCCGTTGAGTGGCCATATCCAATCTCCTGTTGTCAAAAAGTAGCACCTCTTTCCAGTGATTTGTGCTCCCCATTTAACAAAGGCGCACAAGAATAAATCTGTTTTAACCATGTCCTGAAGTTTCATTTGTGTTCCACTTGGCTGTTTAGGGAAAATTGCAAAGGAGTGACAGCCCTTTAAGACACAATAAAGTGCTCTTTCTTCTGTGCTCTCCTATCTGTGCCACTGGACGCAGAGTTTGTCACCCTCTGACGGGAACCAAGAAAATTTCAATAATGAGTCCTCTCAATCACTTTCATATACACCAATGGCCTTCAAACTGTGGGGCATTCCCTTTGGAGGTCTGTGGCCCTATGAGAAGAGGGATTCCTTGCCTGTAGGGGGTGCATGAGTCCCAAAACAAAGTTACACTGACATCTGTTTTTTAAACAAATGTATTAATATGCTTGTGAGCAAGCACAACTTCCACAAAAAAAGCCCAAAAAGGAGGTTATCAATGACAGTGATATGTTTCCCATCATCGCTGTGTGGGTTAACATTAATTCAGGCCTCTTTTTGAAGGGCAGTTGTGCTTATTCTTGGGGAACATCTCTCCTGCTCTTTGGAGGTGGCAACTGCTGCAGAGCCAAGTCCAAATGGGAGGTCAAAGACCATGGGACACAGATGAGCTGCCAGCTCAAGATGAAGGTTCAGTGAGTATCGATTTCAAGAAGGAGAATCCTAAGGGAGCAATCCGATTCCTTGAATTGTTGTAGTGATAAGGAGGTGTTAGTCACATGCCGGACCATGTCTTACCCCAACTACCAACACCTCAGATGCACTAGTTGGGGGTAGTGATTAGGGTACTGTATTAGGGAAAAGGAAGATACAGGAGTGGTGGACAGCAATAAAAGTGGGGAACTGGCAGGTGAGAAGGGCAGTTAAGTGGGCAGCGACAGAAGACAGAGAAAAGGTAGGCTTGACATTCAGTGAGTGATAGCAAGAGAAAATGAAATAATGGGGACATGACTGAGAATATGGAGGGTGTGATAGGAGAGGTGATATTGGACAGGAACAACTAGTGACAGTAAAACATTAACAGAAAAGATGGTCGTTGACAAGAGACATGGGCAACAATGGAGGAGGTAGGTCATGATAGAGAGGGTGGGCAGTGACAGAAAAGGTTAACATTGAAAGGAGAGGTGAATTCTTATGGGTCAAGTAGGCTCTGTCCAGTAAGTGGGGCTCTGACAGGAGAGGTGCATAGTAAAATGTGAGGTACTAACTGAAAAGAGATGTGAATAGTGACAGGATGAAGGGGAAGTGAAAGGAGAGGGGCAGACTTGCAATAATGACATATGAAAAGGTAATAGTGACTAGAAAGAGGGCCTGTGTGTGATATCTGTGGGGTGATGAAAGTATAAACAATGAGGTGTGCTATGATTCATGACGGGGCAGTGAGCAAAGCAGGGGTTGTGACTAGAGAAGGGGCCATGATTGCCATAAATCAGAAGGGCAGGGGCATTAAGAAGGGATGAAGGGAAAGGCTCAGACCCATATCCATAATGCCCCAGTACAGTCTTTGTTGGGCCTGTGGGTTATTGTTGAAATCTTTTTATTAGGAAAAAATAAGTAACATGCAGGCAAATCAAGCTTCTATCAGAGGCTCATTTCAAGCATTGCTCAACAATTTTTAAAAACATGCAAAACATCCCTCCCTCCCTCCTACTCCCACCCCCAGGGCCACTCAGGGGTATGACTGAGAAAAGGGTAAAGTGTCTATGCAATCTAAGTCTTAGTGTGGTGGGGTCCATTAACTGGATTTTTTTCCAAGAGCATCAGTATACTTAGATATTTGGGGCACGTAAGTTCCCAAAATTCCTCAGACAATAGTGTAATAAATGGTTTTCATAGTTCCTCGTAAGTGTCTCCCTGTTGAGTAGGAACTAAGGAACGTTTCTTCATTCCTAATATGTGCCAGAGTCTGTGAAACTCGGCTAAGTGAGTGGGTATCGTGGCTGTGCCCCAGTGTGTTAAGATCACTTGAATGCGCTGCTCCCAAAGCTAAACCAATGTACCGGCCATTGCGGGATTTGAGCGGAAATGTGAGTGTATTGGGTAAGCCTAAAATCGTGTAGGATGGGAAGTGGGGTAGTTGTGTCTCCAGGTGAGTATCAATGTCTTGGAGCACCTGGTGCCAGAATTGCAAGATTTTTGGGCACTCCCATGGGCCTGTGTTTTAAAGAAATGTTATTATCTCATCATCAGCCATGCTCCCCATTTGCCAATAATTGAAGGGGGACTAACAAAAAAATAGTTTATGCAGGGGGCTCGGCCTTTCAAAGTTTGAAGACCAGTGCTATAGACTAACATGTCCCATAAAACAAGTTTTACTAGAATTGTACCTTGACATTGTGTGTATGTTGTTATTGCATTTAGAGTTGAAGATCTTCCCCAGAAACTGCTTATAAGGTCTGTTTTCACTCCAGTTCTTCAGTTAATCTATTCTCATATTTTTATTTATACATGAAGCCTATTTTCTTTTAAATAAATACATATGTGACTGGACATTGAATTTTTTTGTGAACTTATCATTCATCATCACAGGTCAGAACATCTGTAAACGAAAATATCATCTGACAGAAATATTCTGGCCATGCATAAGATCTATGATATGCTTAGAGCCGATTTGCATTTCTCTGCTTTGCTTTCATAGCATGTAATATTATATTTTTGGGAACCAAATATGGCAACATAGGCGCCATCTTTACATGTAGACAACTAGCCTCTTTTACCTTCTCTTTATTTATTTTTTGTTACATTCCATGAACACAGATTGTGCCACAACAAAATGTAATGGAAAAGTATAGCTTCACAGTTGGAAAAGAAAACATTTTTCCATATTACACTTTGTACAGCCATTGTTCCTAATGTCTTTTTCTCAAACGATTGTCATTTTGAATGACGTCTTTTCAGTTAATTCCTCATCCAATCATCAAAGTTCAACAGAAGGTCAAAGAATGTAACTTTAGCACAAAATACGGATCTTCAGAAAAGCACATTAACCTTATTAAAGACGTGCATTCATGCACATCAGCAATGAGGAAGGAACTTTATTTGAAGATGTTAAACTTTTGTAATCACCAATTAGCAGAAACAGCCGTGTAATAAAGTAAGTAATGCAATAACTTCTATATGTAAATGACCAGAGAAAATATCATTACCATAGCAAAAGACATAAATCTGCTTTATCAAGAGGTGATGTTTTAATAAATAAAGACATATTACCTTTATGGAAGTCATGCAAGCGAACTGTGTAATATATGGGGCTATTAAGTTCAACGGTTTCTAACGTAGTAGTCTATTTCTTGCCACGGCTGATGTATTTTTGTTATGTATTTTATTCTTTTTTCCAATCCTAAGAATGTTATATATGATATTTAATCAGAATATTCCATGAGGGAAATCGATGATGGTATTAAATCAGTTTACATGTTAATACCCCATCAATGTGTCTGGTATTAATGTCTATCAGATTAAATAACATAAAATTAACTCTTATCGGGCCTGACTACAAATATAGGAGCTATATATCGCACGTGGTAAACAGCCAGACCATGGCATTCGTTGTTTATCAGGTGCGATAAATAGCATCTACTATGTGTTTTGGGGAATACCATGGCGATTTTGGTGTTTAATGCATTACATTCTTCATGATACAGTATTTGCTCTATTTTATTCCCCGTTCAACTTTAGCAGGTTTGCCTGCCGAAATGTAGAAAAGGTTATGGTATATATTGCATCTGATAATAATTGGATGAAAACATTCAGCTCATGTGCAAACAAACGAAAGGCATGTAATCAGACCCATATTATGTTACAAACTTTGCACTATTTTGTGAAAATGTTTAGTGAAAATTAAACTACACTTCACCTCAGAAGTAGGTGTGAGATCATGTTTAGCTGCTGCTTTACATCTAGTCGTAGACTTCTAGCACGAAAATGAATTGCCCATATATTTAAATTATTACAAGCATTTGCATGTGTTTCAAGTGATTTTTGAATTAACAATGTGCATTTTCCCAAACTGTGCATTACTAAAATGATTCACACAATCAATACTCAGTTTAGGCTTGCATTATTCAGACGGATTTGTGTTAATCGGCTTGTGGAAGACTATCATTCTTCTGTAGAGATCACTGAGGGTGCGGTTTGTGCCTATATAATCAGGCCCTTCCTTCTTCAGTTTCTTGTAGTCACAGCATTTATTTCAGGGTACCGGGACTCTTTGCCACCTTCCTCACAGTCCTGGTCAGGTCTCTGCTGACTTGCCTTACAGCAGCAAGAGACAGAGAATTTGTTCCATTTTTATTTCCAAAAAGGTCATGAAACAGAAATGGGACAGGCAATTCAGCGGTTGTCATCAGCGGCCATATTTGCGAGGACAACGAGGCTGCAGACGTTGGCCTCGTTATCTTCTGTTAATCGAAAAACACAGGGCACTAATTAACGACTGTTTCCCTTAATTATTGAAACTATATATTACTCCACCAGCCTGGTTTGTATGCTGCAACTGCCCGAGAACACCACAAACTGAGGGGAATTGATGTTTAGAAATAGGAGTCTTTTCCTTTTTAGCGGACATGTCACTGCAGAGAATCTTCTTCAAGTTATGCTGCCAAGCCTGAGATTGAACCCTGGATATCTCTACAACGCGTTTTATCTAGGATAACGTGCATCATTAGCTATTTTAATGAAAACCTTCTTCCTTAACTAGATTCTGTTTCAGATTATTGTTTTTGGCCACAAATACTATGAATATTTTTTAGAGGGATGAAAGATTAATTAACCAATCGGATGTTTATGAGACAATATCTTATTAGCTTGTTTGTCTTCAAGTTTGTCTAATGTGCTAGCAAAAGAATTAAACTACTAGTGCACATCCACCTCTCTTCGTGTCTATGTGTGCTCACCAAGGTTTTACTTCAGGTTGAAGAACAGGAGATTTTAGGGGATGGCAGGTGAATACGTACCTAGCAGTTGGAGATCGTTTTTCAACATGGGCAGCTTCAAATGTTTTGAAAACCTCAAGACGGAACAGAGCACAGGAGATTCAGACAGGTGGTAATGGAATTGGAGCTGTACCACGGACTATTTCAGCCCTTTTAAAAGCAGTGAAGAGCGGTGACGAAACAACTGTAGCAGTCTTGGGGTATTGGCCTGTGAAAACTGGCTCACTAGTGCAGGCTTGTGACTAAAGGCAGGAGGTTGTACAGTGCACTTCTGCTTCAGTGAGGGCAGAGACAGTGCAAGTAGAAGTTACCCAAGGAATTCAGCACTCGGCAATCATTTCATTCTTGTTATGACTCCTCTAAGTTCGTGGTCCAGTTTGCAACAGTTATTATTTCTGTTCTTCTGCTCCCCACAACAGCTTCCATCAATCCATGTATATTATGTTTTAGTGTCATTTTTCTTCCACTATTTCTAAGGGCTTCCTCCATCTTTGTTTCGTTCGAATAGCATGAGTCTCCCAAGGGACTAGTTACAGATTTAAGTCTGAAACAAGCCAGTAGGCCTGGGGGTTTCCTTACTGATTACTGGTGTAATTTATTGTGTCTAATATTTCCTGAGTGCTATTGTGCATGCCACTGTTTGTTCTGCTTTGTCTGGGATTGTCACAAACCGTTTCAAAAGACTGGGCCTTCCTCTAGAACAATGAGTGACAGCCTCCAAAAGTTTCAGTTTCTCTCAATACATTCATGAATACTTCCCCTGCAGTCTATCCCAGCCTGTATCTCAATCAGGTTAAGAGTACAGGTGAAGGGAAGTTGAGGATCGATGCCAGAAGCCACTGCTAATCACCAGAATATGACAAAATAACAACATGATCAAGCTTTCTTTTGTGTCAAAGAAAAAGGCAGGAACACAGGACGAATGTCCCCAACCTTAAAGGACCAAATCTCTGGCCGCTGCAAAAAATGATCTTGCACACCATGCAACCCAATTTATTCAAAACATCGAGACAGATGTTTTAGCAACAGCAATGTCAGTGAACTAGCATGTCCTTTCTATAGATACCTAAATATGATAGCTTTGTACATCAAACTTAAGGCCCCCACGTCAAATTGTTTCTTCACACGAATGTGTCTAAATAGGGAAATGAGTATCAGAGGTCTTCTCTCAAGCAGGTAGACTGAGGTTAGCAGTCATTGTCCTTGGTGTTTTATCGTTTTCTTTATTTGAGGTACCATACCAGTAACTTTAATACACGTGTTATGGATCACTGGGAACATTCACAGACAAGTTAAACTGCAAATACTGTTGTGATATTTGAAAGAGGAGGTTCCATTCAACAGTGAGAGGTGCCTTGACATTGAATTCATTTCTCCTTCTTCCAACTGTGTCCACTCAACATGTGTTTCGGCGCTTGGTGCCAAAGATGATGATTGTGGGCTTCTATGAAATAAAGCAAAACTTGAGGGAGACCATGGTGGGTATTACTTGTGATTATGTACTATATGGGCACTTTGAGCACTCTCATTTTAAATCTGACAATGTAGATACAGCATATCCGATCAAGCTGTCTACATTTCCAGTTTTATGAGCTTGTTTCATAGCTTGTCCTTTTTGAATAATCCGAGAAAAAATTTAAATAGGGCTGAAGTTATTTGCATAATTTCAGGAAATTTGTGTAACACTTGTTGCATGAAATTCCAGCAATCACGCCATTATTCTATGCTGCATTATCACGGCAAAATTAGAGGGACAATAAAAACAATGAGAACAACAAGAACACGAGTAGCTGTTGTTTGTGGCAATTACATTATTTACACTTCATATGAACAAAATGTGTCCCAGTAGCAAGAATTGATATGAGGAAATATGTTGTGCTAAAACAAAGGCTAGATGACCCATTTATATTTCAAGCAATTTTCCCAAAATGTCATTTAATTTTACAAAAGCAAATTAGGTGCACTTTGCACATCCCTACTCTTGGTTCCTTTCTGTTCCAAGTTATGTGTGTCTCTGAAGGCTACCACAATAAAATATCATAGGAACCAGGAGGCAGTGTTATAACCTCCAGCTGGCGCCTTAAGACATTTTTGAGAAAGTAGAAGAACTTACTGCGAGGTCCGTCTAACATCAGGTTGCCCCATATTTCAATTATCTTTCTATATTTTGATTTGGGTGTTCAAACTTTACTTACTAAAAATGTTGCAAAGTGTTTGCAGTGGAAGGCCCTGCGAAAAGGTTGAATTTTCATCTTTTAGTTGCTTATTTCTCCATTTGGTTGAGAAACTAATAATGAGATGAAATCTATGTCCAGACAGTATTAACATGTTTAAACCACAAAATAATGAAGAAGTACCATCAAAGAAATGTGCCTTGTTATATTGCATGGTTTGCATTTGCCACCTGCCTAATTAAGTTATCCATGCTGCATAATTGTGTACTCTGATGCACATAAGTCAGCATAATTCCAGTGACCCTGGTGATAGCAATATGAGTTTTCATCAGTAGCATACCTGTGCACAAAGGTGCTGGGGCTACTCTGTGATGTGTGCCTCTTTTCACCAAAGGTAGATTTTCAGCTTCAGGAAATACATTTTATTCTGGCACTAGCCCAGCAACTTCCTCAACAGTAAAGGTTTTCATAAACCATGACAAAATTATACTATGGTATTATTTGGCAAGGTGAAATAATACAGTAAAATAGTGTATTTGTCTCTCTTTTTAGTGCCTTTGGAAAACCTGCAACTGTAATGAAAAAGATCAGTGTTTTTTGGTTCACTAACTGTTGCTCATAGCTCACAGATGCACACCTACTGACTGATTTAGAACCATACTTCTGCCTTGTACATTGTCAGTGTTGTAGAAGAAAGATGTTAGCCAGTCAGCATAGATGGTATCTCAGTGGATTACAGCTACCCAGGTCTTAACTCGTGCTATGGAGGACAGCTCTGAGGCAGGATCAGTTACTGAGACAGCTTCTGAGGGAGAGAAAAATTAAACAGAATCTGGAAGTGAGTTTTCAGTCAGTGGAGTATCTTCTGATGACTCATCTTCCAGAGATTCTGGGGAACATGATCATGGCGGTCGTGATGTCCCTTCACAAGCACAGTCTGTGCGATGGATCAACGTGGCAGGGTAGACCAACCGATGAGCAGGTGCATGTGGCAGCATACAAAGACTGAGTGTTCTCCTAGCAGCCCCCCAGTTTAGTGCAGCCCTAAATTCCATCATTCACTGGACACACTGTATGCAATCATTTTCCAATTGACTGTGTCCATCTGTTTTTGGATGTTGACTTCCCTGAGCAAACTGTGCAGCAAACAAATTTCAGAGGGAACATGGAGCTCTTGTGCCTCATTTTATGCACACTGACAGTTTCCAAATTCACTTCAGGAGCTGAAGACATTTTTGAGCTTTAAGCTCAAAATGGAGTTAGTGCACAAACTAAGCTTGCGGTTCTACATTTCAACCTGCACAGCCATTGTTGTACCAAACATGAGCAGAGATTGTTTTTTACTATTACAGCAAAAGTGACAATTCTGCTGCATTGCCTTGGGACAATCTAGATCATGACAGACTGTTCAAAATCTGGCATGTAGTGGAACATGTGTCTGACAGGTTTACTGAGACTTATAATACTGGACAGAATAAAGCCATTGATGAGTCCTTGATCCATTACAAACCACAGCTGCTGTTCAGGAAGACCATACCCTAACAAAACAGCTCATTATGGCATCAGTGTGATACTCTACTGGTTATGTATACTGTTTGAGAGTATATGCAGGGAAGGACTCCAGTCTAAACCCTACAGGATGCCCTCCCACGCTAGCAGTTACAGCAAAGACTGTATGAGAGATTGTCTAGCCACTACTTCGTAAAGGTCATAAATGTTATGTGGACTGCTTCAGGGCTGGAGTAGAGTTGCTTAGTGAGTTGTACAAACCTTTCACTGTGGCTTCCTGTACAGTTTGATGTTGCTGCAAAGGATTCCCACAGACGCGTGTTTGTAAGAAGGTTAAAAAATCCAGGAGCACTGTGTTGCATTTGTATGAACTGCTGTGTGATGTGTACATGTTTTCTGCAAGCTATGATGAGAGCACTTCCCTGTCATGATTTGGGGTCAGTTAACCGAAATTCACAAGTCTACCTGTATACTTGGTTATAACATGTACATGGGTGGAGTGAATAGGATTGTCGGGGTTCTTCAGTCATACAATGTGAATTGAAAAACTTGCACTTGGTGTAAGCAGCTGTTTACCCACCTGATCCAGATAGCAACATACAATACTTATGTTGTTTATTGTGAGACCACCACAGGAAGACCATTTCTTTCCTTAATTTTCAGTTCACTGTCATTGAAAGTCTTACTGCAACAACAGTAGCAACATTGACTTGGTTTGGATACATGACAAGACTGCAGAATCAACACTTAGCAAAGTACATTCCAGCAACAGCTAAAAAACTCAGCCATGTTGTTATTTGAGAGTCTGTTTTCAGCAAGGAAAGAAGCATGAGACTAGGGTTTACTGTTCCTGGTGCCCATCTCAGCCAGCTCTATGTTTTCCTGCTTGCTTTATGTTGTAGCAAACAAAAACAAGGTATTGGGAAATCGACTGAGGTGAAGCTGCAATAGCAGATACTATTCAATGGCTGTTCATGGATATGTACTTTCCATGGGCCACTATAGCTGTACAAATGGAATTCCTCTACTTGACCAAATTGTTGACTTACCTATGAATTGCTTGACACCTTTATCCACTATCAGAATGTGATAGTTGTTCTGTTGGCCATATGATAAGTGCACTGCAGTCCCCACACTGCACATAACGGTGAAGAGAACATAAGCAACATTGTCACAGTGTACTCTGTGTGGCAAAAACATACATTCTTTAGTAGTGTTTGAAATGCTCTGGAACTTAAGCAGCTTTTCCCAGCATGTTTGCCTTAGTTTCCAAAGGTAGATAGGCTCACTCAGTTCAAAGAATGTGAGTCTTAAAAGACAGTCTTGGACACCCCCAACTTCCATCCTCAAACTGGAAGGAGTTAGAGTTATCAAAGTGAGAGTACTTAAGGCACATGATAATCTGTTTTCATGAGCTGCAAGTAGCTAGCCATGGAAGGCTTATGTGAAGATTCACCTGGAAAGGATATGGGATTAGTCAGAACTTAAAGGGGCAAGACATACACATGCCTTTACTTCATCTTCACTAAAGGAATCAATCACATCAGTGTTGCAGTCAGCCAGATACTCAGTTATACCATCACTCAACTAAGCAGATGACTCCAAACCATAGTGAACACAGCAGTCAGCTTCCCCCAAACCTCCCACCACACACAAACCCTGCACCTCAAAAACTTAATTAGCTTGTCATATACAGATCTCTTCAAACTCCTTACACACACATTCAAAGCCTTACACAACACTGGCCCAGCATACCTCAAAACCGCCTAAGATTTCAGAAAGCTTCCAGGCACCTTTGCTCAGCCATACTTGTACTTGTACACATTCCATGCATTTGCAGCATCAAAACAGACAATAGTAAAGTCTCCTACCTTACTCTGAAAAGCTGGAATGACATGTCCCTACACATCTGTGCTGCTTCTAACATGACTGCATTCTGCAGAAAGCTGAAGACTTGGCTTTTCAACTAGGCGAGTCACTGGATCAGCCCTGACTGCTCCTTTGTGGGCAGCAGGATATCCTCCCAGGTGATGGTGTGCTTCACATAAAATCTGAACATTACTGAGAACTCTGCATAAAATGCTACATAGATGGGTAAAACATTTATCCTGCCATGTTCAACCTCCAACAGGATATAGTAGGTGTTCAGTTTGCTGTATGGCAAGTTCATTATAGTAACAGCACTGCACATAACATTAGATGGTTCATATGCCACATTCTCACTGACTACCATGTGGGTCAAAAGCTAATGTACTTCGAAGTTTATGGTATGCTCTTTAGGGAATTTTGGACGATCTTTTCCAGAAAGTTTACCTTAGAGTTAATGGAAATATGCTCATCCAATTTGAGGAAAATGGGCCTTAAAAAGGCCATTGCGAGGGCACCCATTGTCCTTGGTTTTATCAATTTCTGTCACAGACTCTAGGCCCGGCCACTCAAGTGGGGCAGCATTTATATCAGCACAAGTGGGATAATGCTGAGTGGTAGGATGTTTGTGGTTTCTTGCTAATTCCTGAAGTTTTTATAACAGAAATGAAAGGAAAATGAAAGGAAAATGTGTGACTTCAGGCAAAGTTTGAAGTTTGCAGGCCATTGTGGATAGGAAAGCTTTTGTGAGATCCAGGCAAGGCATACCAACCTGGAATCTCCTAGGTGTTTACTTTTCTATAATGATTGGTAGGTTTCCATGGGTGGTAGATAAGCCCTGCCCCAAAAACTGCAGCTATCCCTTTCTCTGATTTCTCCCTGCAGCACTTTAATGCATTTTGTGAAGTGGTCTCTTGGACTATCCACACAAGTGGGGCACCACTGTTAGGAAGAGACGTGGGAACTCAGGGCCGTGGAAATTTGTTCCCCACAGACTCCATATCTTTCTGTTACAGAAATGTCAAGAAAATGTGCCTTTTTAGTCAGATTTTGAGGTTTGAAAAGCCTTCTGGGTAAAATGACTTGCTGATACTCACACAGGTCACAGACCATTTCACTCCCCTGGTTGTCTAGTTTTTAAAAATGTCCATGATGCAAGGGTGCCTGTGTTGCCGCTAGGCAGACAAACTGTGTCAGTGTAGGGGAAAATACAGGAATGTGCCATGTTGGCTCAAATGTGGCATATTCCAGCCCTTTTCCTGTCACATAGTGCAGCACAGCAAAGTGACGTGATGAGCTTCATTGAGTGTTTTTCTCATAAATAAGCCCCTATGTTTGCACTGCCACAGTAGTGGATGGCACAGTGGTATAATATGTGCTGCAATTCACTAATAGCATGTAACTACTCAGCCCAGAGTATACTTTGTACAATTTACTAGGGACTTATAGACAAGTTCAATATACCAATTAGCAGTATAGCAATTCAATCATTATTTTAAATAAACAAGTTCATTGAGCTTTCAAATTATAAACAGTATGAAATCAAAGCACAACAATCATGATACAGCAGGGTCCCCCATTCAATCATGGAAAGCGAAAAATATACATTTGGGGAATGTAAGCCTATCTACCTGCCAGACTCTAGGTTACAATGTATCCCCAAGCAACTGGTATTACTGAACATGACTGGGTGGTGAGTCAGTTGACAGATTAGCATCAGTGAGAGGAAAGTGTGGTCCTGTTGAGAATAAGGGTGAGCCATTGGTGCTAGACTGTGAAATGCTTGAGCTTTATGGGATAAACAGTGAAGGTGGTAAGGGAAAAGAGTGGTAAGGGAGGGGAGTAGAGAGGGTCAAACTCTGGTGTGCCTGGGTCATGAAGCTAGTACAAGGAAATCCAGATATTGTTGAAAGTGATCATTGTTTGGTTAAGTCACCTATTGGTGGCTCTAGGTCATAATCAGTGGTGACCTACACCTTGGTGGGTTAAGTCAGCATTGTCAAGGGAAGAATAAGAGGCTGAGTTGGGACCTTCGGATGCGAAGTCATGGCAGCCAAAGAGGTCAGGAAATTAAGAGAGCAATATTTCCCAGACATGGGCAATAGGATGAAGACACATGCCTCTGGCCTCCTCTTTATGCAGGCCCATGTCAGGCCCTCAATCCACGCCTCACCAGAAAGGAATAGTGAAAGTTTCTACTTCATGGTTATGGTCATTTTAGCTAGGATAAGGTTGAGATCATAGAAGCGCAACACTGTTTTTTGTGTTCAAGGTCACTTAGAAATGCCTAGGGCCCCATCAACCCAGGAGTCCATCCCTGATATGCTAGTGGCCTCCTCAATTTACAACAGCACATCCTCCCAAAAGCGACAGAGCTGGGGACAATCCCGCAGCATTTGTTTTAAACCTACTACCAGAGTGCTGCACCTGGCACCTGAATGTGAGTCTCTCAGAAAAAGTCTGGAGAACCTTTAAGGTTAGAATAAGCCCCATGTATTATGTAAAACAGCATTTCTTGAGACCCGATTGATCAAGGCCCCAGGGAGTCAACTAATTTGCCCATGACCACTACCAGGGTGGGTAGGACTTACATGCTCTGGTGGGTGCCTGACTCTGCATCCTGAATTTCACAGGTGTCCTTGGATCACCTTTCAGTGAAGGATACAGAAGAAATTGGGTATTTGGACAAAATAGTGAGTTTTAAATATTCAGATGCAGGAATATTGGAAAAAAGATCATTGTGACACAATATCCTTTTCTATAATGTAGTTGTAAAAAATATAGGTGGTCCTTACAACCCTGGCGGTCGGTGTTAAAGTGGCGGTAAGACCGCCAACAGGCCGGCAGAAAAAAAAATGGAATCAAGACCGTGGCGGAAACCGCCAACATAGACAGCCACTTTAACACTCCACCCGCCACGGTGGTACACACAAACAGCATGGCGGTCACCGCCAACAGACAGGCGGAGGACAATGCAATGGCAGTGATTGTGGCGGCAGTGTCCTGTTCAGCGGTGCTTGTGGCGGCGGTGTCCTTGGCAGCAGTTCTTGTGGCGGCAGTGTCCTGTTCAGCAGTGCTTGTGGCTGCGGTGTCCTGTTCAGCGGTGCCTGTGGCGGCAGTGTCCTGTTCAGCGGTGCTTGTGGCGACAGTGTCCTGTTCAGCGGTGCTTGTGGCAGCAGTGTCCTGTTCAGCGGTGCTTGTGGCTCTGCGGTCCTTGGCTGTGACTCAGCTGCTGGAGGTCCTGTCTGGCCCAGCGGGACTGGTGCTGGCGGTCCTGGGCAGCTGGGCTGGTGCTGGTGGTCCTGTCCTGGGCAGTTGGGCTGGTGCTGGCGGTCCTGTCCTGGGCAGCTGGGCTGGTGCTGGCGGTGGGCTCCTGTGCAGCAGGGCTGGTGCTGGCGGTGGCCTCCTGGGCAGCGGGGATGATGGCGGTGGCCTCCTGGGCAGCAGGGCTGGTGCTGGCGGTGGCCTCCTGGGCAGCGGGGATCATGGCGGTGGCCTCCTGTGCAGCAGGGCTGGTGCTGGCGGTGGCCTCCTGGGCAGCGGAGATGATGGCGGTGGCCTCCTGGGCAGCAGGGCTGGTGCTGGCGGTGGCCTCCTGGGCAGCGGGGATGATGGAGGTGGCCTCCTGGGCAGCGGGGATGATGGCGGTCTTCTCCACCGTGCTGCTCTTCCCAGACTTGCTGAGTTTCTTGTGCCCCTTCCCCACCTTGGAAGGTGTTGCAGCTGACTCCACACTCCCACCTGTACCCCTGGGTGCAGCTTTAGTGGCTGGAGTCTTCCCCCTCTCCCGCAGGGCACTGGCCAACGTTTGATGCTTGACAGGTGGGGGACTGTCCGTGCTGTGGCTCCGTGCCACACTGGGTGCCCTGCTGCCCAGTGCACTCCAGATTCCGGTGACTACAGGCACCACTGGTCCCGGAGATGTTGTGGCTGAGGTGCTAGGTTGGGACCTGGAGAGTCGGGCCCTAGGAGACTGACGGGGTGGGGGAGCTGAGGGAAAGAGGTCAAGGGTGGACAGGAAAAGTTTCTTGGGAACACTGGGACGGATAGCTGGAGGGGGTTTGGGAGTGGAGGAAGAGGTAGTGGTTTTAGGAGGTGTTTGTTTAGTGACTTTGGGTGAAGGTGCATGCTTTGTAGGCTGTCGTGAGGTGGATGGCTGTTGGGTGGGTGTGTGGCTGCGTTTGTGTATCTTGGGAGGGGGCATCACAGACACACTGGGAGAGGACACGGGGGACATGAGAATGGTAGTGGGGGTGGTGACTGCATGTGAGCAGTGTGTGGTGGTGTGTGTGCTGGTGATGGAAGTAGTGGCTCTAGATGTAGTGCATGCAGGTGTGAGTGGAGACGAGACTGGGAGGGAAGAGGTAGATGAGGAGGAGGGGGACACAGTGGAGGCAGTGGATGTTGGTGTGTCTGCATGTGTGTGAAGATTGCATGAGTGCCTGTGGGATGTGTGGGGCTCATGTTTGCCTGAGCTTCCCTTGTGTGTTGACATGTGTGCATGCTGGTCTGAAGGTGTGCTTGGGATAGGCTGAGGTAGAGGGGATTGGGTCTGGGTGGAGGAAGTTGGAGGGGGGAGGCTAGAGACAGGGACAATAGCTGCCATCAGTGCTGAGGCAAGAGTCTGAAAAGCTTACTGAAGGCCTGCCTGACCAGAATGAATGCCCTCCAGGAATGCATTTGTTTGTTGTAACTGCCTTTCTACACCCTGGATGGCATTCAAAATGGTAGACTGCCCAACAGCGAGGGACCTGAGGAGGTCAATGGCCTCCTGACTGAGGGCAGAAGGGGTGACTTGGCCAGGGCCTGAGTTGCCTTGCGCGAAGGTGATGCCCACCCTCCTGGGTGAGCGGGCATTGGGCAAAGGCTGAGGGGCTTCTGGGAGGGCGGTGCTGGTAGGGGGGGTGGCGGCTGTACCTGTAGATGCAGGGGGCACAGATCGGGCCGCCACCACAAGGGAGCTCCCATCAGAGGACGGGTCCGTATTACTGGTGTCAGCTCATGTCCCCACCGTGGAGCTCCCCTCGCCCTCCGTCCCACTTGTGAATTCTGAGTCTGTAGTGTCACCCTCCAGGGCCATGTGGGATGCAGCTCCCTCCTGCTCCGGTGCCACTGCTCATCCGCCTGATGGTGCTAATGCACACAAGAACAGGGAGACCAAAAAAAGGGGGGGAGCGACAGAAGAAAGACATGTTGAGTGCATGCATTACCGCTACCGTTGGCGGACACGACAGACACAGAAGCCCCCTGCACTACGCCGCGCACTTGGGGTCCACTGTTCAATCCCTGGGACATGGCCTACAAGGCTATGGCCGAGATCTGCACACATGGATGTCACAGGAGCCTGACTAGGTGTACTTGGCACTGTACACAGGTGGGGTGGGGTGCCACAGGGTCTGCGAGAACAAGGAGACCTAACTAGCATACTCGCCCTGGCCTAGAGAAACCCACAGCCCACCTCCCCCACCCAGACACCTACACTGCACGCAAAACCAGCAGAATGAGAGTGTACTCACCCCCTTGTGGCTGCTGTGATGCCATCAAGCGCCCATCCAACTCCGGGTACGCCACCGCCGGGATCATGAACATTAGGCGGGACATGGTGCGACGGGCACCCCTCCCACGTTGGGAGGCCATCCCCAGCTGGGCCTCTGCCGTCTTCTTGCTCCAGCGGCGAATGTCCTCCCATCTCTTACGGCAGTGGGTGCTCCGTTTGTGGTAGACCCCCAGGGTGCGGAGGTCCTTGGCGATGGCACACCAAATATCCTTCATCTGGTGGGCGCTGACCTACATGAATTGTACGGGGGAAAAAGAAAAGTTATTACCAACTGCACCGTCACAGTCATTGGCCCCCATCCCTACCCTTGCCATGTGGCACATGCACTTACCGTTGTTTCATGCACGCCTCAATTTCCCCCAATCTTTCACCCACCCCACTCCACACAGGCATAGCCCATACAGCATGCTCCCAGTGTACTTACCTGTTTGTCTGGGGGACCGTAGAGTAGCGTGTACTGGGGGAGGACCCCATCCACAAGTTTCTCCAACTCCTCCGATGTGAAGGCAGGGGCCCTTTCCCCCGAGGCACGAGCCATTGTCTCTTCCAGACCGAAGTCACAGCAGCACTTGCAGTGTAGGTCCTCTCCTCTCGAAGTTCAGGTATCGAGTGATTGAAAAGATGGAAAATGTCGGTCACGTCCGTGGTGGTGCGTACCGTCACCGACTGCGTACATCGTCATTGGCTCCTGGGACCCATAGGGTCCAATGTTAACCAATGCAGAATTGCGCTGCGGTCTCCGACCGCCTACTGCGATAGTGTACAACGCCAGTGCAGGTACATCACATCCCATTGTCCCACTTTACAGGTCAGGCAGCTGCCATTTCAGGGGCCCACATGGCTTAATTTTTAACTGCGTCACACATACCTAGGCCTTGCCTCAACATTCATACAGGCCAGATTTCGGATTATGATTTGTGTTCTGTATAAGCTGTGGGTACGTACTTCTGAGTTGGTTGACTCTGCTCGCTGTTGTCCTTCATAGGCACCGTCTGCTGGGACATGTGAGGAGATGGCGGCATCCTCCGATGTACAGACCGCTGGTGGACCTGTCGACAACGGAGGAAAGACATGTGATCATCACCTGCATGCTTGATCGTGCCACAATCCTGGAACTGTGTGCACAGCTGGAGCAAGACGTGATGTCAGCTATCCGCCACCCCACAGGAATCCCCGCACTAGTGCAGGTGCTGTCAGTACTCCATTTCCTTGCAAGTGGGTCATTTCAAACAACAGTGGCCATAGCATCAGGGATGTCCCAGCCTATGTTTTCCAAAGTGTTGTCCAGAGTGTTGTCTGCCCTGCTGAAACACATGCGGAGCTACATCGTTTTCCCTCAGGTGGAGGATTTGCCTACAGTGAAAGGTGACTTCTATCCCCTGGGACATATCCCACACATCATAGGTGCCATTGATGGGACACATGTGGCTTTGGTACCCCCGCAGGAGTAAACAGGTGTACAGAAACCGGAAGAGTTATCATTCAATCAATGTACAGATGGTATGTTTGGCCGACCAGTACATCTCCCATGTGAATGCCATGTTCCCTGGCTCAGTGCATGACGCTTACATCCTGCGGAATAGCAGCATCCCTTATGTGATGGGGCAACTCCAGAGGCACCGTGTGTGGCTATTAGGTGAGCACCTGGAAGGAAGACAATGGAAATGCTAGTCTGGTGCTGGGGATATCCCTCCAGGTTAGTGTGTGTCTAACAGTTGTCCCTCGCCATTTGCAGGTGACTCTGGTTACCCCAACCTGTCATGGCTACTGACCCCAGTGAGGAACCCCAGGACAAGGCAGAGGAACGCTACAATGAGGCCCATGGGCGGACTCGGAGGATTATAGAGCGGACCTTAGGCCTCCTGAAGGCGAGGTTCAGGTGCCTCTATATGACAGGTGATTCCCTATCCTACTCACCAAAGAAGGTGTGCCAGATCATCGTGGCCTGCTGTATGCTTCACAACTTAGCTTTGCGACGACAGGTGCCTTTTCTGCAGGAGGATGGTCCAGATGGCGGTGTTGTGGCAGCTGTGGAGCCTGTGGACAGTGAAGACGAGGAAGCAGAAGAAGAGGACATCGACAACAGGAACTCGGTTATCCTACAATACTTCCAGTGAGACACAGGTAAGAATACAAACATGCCTACTACATGTACTTTAACACTACTACCCCTCTACTGTCTGTCGTTTTCACCCAGTATATGGTCACTGATTTATCACTTTCCCGTACGATTTCACAGATGTGGGTCCCACTGTGTGACATCTGCTTTGTTTCCTCATGGACTAGAGCTGTGCGATATAGGTATGTTGACATTACAATTGAAAGAACATTTTGTCACTGTAATTGCTAATACACTATTTTGAAATCACAGACAGACTGCAGATTGGTTTGTGCTTTAAGGGTGTTTATTTCAGTGCTCAATATTGGAGGGGGTTGTAAAATGGTGAGGCGTGATGGTGGATAAATGTCCATGGCAGAGTCCAGTCTATTAGTCTCACAGTTGCATTGCCCAAATGGGCATAGGAAGTGGAGGTGGGGCAGTTTGAGGATGGACAGGGTGACAAGGTGGGACAAAAGGATGACAATCAGGGTGGTCTTATTTCTTGGTGGGGGTCTTGGCATTGTTCTCTGTCTTTGTCCTGGATCTCAGGGACCATTTGCGGGGTGGTTCTCCCTCTGCAGGGGGTGGGGTGCCTGTGTGGTGGTCCTGTGGCGGTGCCTCCTGTCCACTAACGCCGGCGGAGGTGGTGGTCAGTTCATCATCTAGGCTATGGTCAGGGGCCCCTTGTTGTGCCACAGTGTCACTACTGGTGTTGAGGACTTCCTTCAGCACCCCTACGATGGTGCCCAGGGTGGAATTGATGGATCTGAGTTCCTCCCTGAAGCCCATATACTGTTCCTCCTGCAGCCGCTGGGTCTCCTGAAACTTGGACAGTACCGTTGTCATCGTCTCCTGGGAGTGGTGGTAGGCTCCCATGATGGAGGAGAGGGCCTCGTGGAGAGTGGGTTCCCTGGGCCTGTCCGCCCCCTGTCGCACAGCAGCCCTCCCAGTTCCCCTGTGTTCCTGGGCCTCCGTCCCCTGGACCGTGTGCCCACTACCACTGCCCCCAGGTCCCTGTTGTTGTTGGGGTGGTGGGTTAGCCTGGGTTCAATGTAGTGGTGGACACACTGCTGATTGACGTGTCCTGGGGACGGAGGTATAGGCCCGCTGGGTTGGTGCTATATGGGCTTGAGGGAGGAACTCAGAACCATCAATTCCACCCTGGGTACCATTGTAGGGGTGCTGAAGGAGGTACACTGTGGCAAAAGAAGGGGCCCCTGACACTAGCCTGGACGATGAACTGCTCACCACCTCCGCCGGAGCTAGTGGACAGGATGCCCCACCACAGGACCACCACACCAGCACCCCACCCCCTGCAGAGGGAGAACCACCTTGCAAACAGTCCCTGAGATCCAGGAACAAGACAGAGAACGATGCCAGGACCCCCGCCAAGAAATGAGACCTCCTTGATTGTCATCCTACTGTCCCACTTTGTTACCCTGTCCATACTTAAACTGCCCCAGCTCCACTTCCTATGCCCAATTGGGAAATGCACCTGTGAGACTAATAGACTGGACTCTGCCATGGACATTCCTCCGCCATCAACCCTAACCTTTTTGCTACTCCCTCCGATTTTGAGCACTAAAATAAACACCCTTAAATCAAAAAAACAATCTGGAGCCTGTCTCTGATTTCGGAATACTGTATTAGCAATAACTGTGGCAAAAAGCTCTTTCATTTGTAATGTCAACAAACCTATGTCACACAGCTCTAGTCCATGAGGAAACAAAGCAGATGTCACACTGTAAGACCCACATCTGTGAAATCGTAAGGGAAAGTGACAACTCAACGACCATACACTGGGTGAAAAAGACAGACAGTAGAGAGGCAGTAGTGTTTAAGTACATGTAGTAGGCAAGTTTGTAGCCTTACCTGTGTTTCACTGGAAATATTGCTGGATCACTGAGTCCCTGTTGTCCATGTCTTCTTCCTTTGCTTCCTCGTCTTCACTGTCCACAGGCTCCACAGCTGCCACAACACTGCCATCTGGACCATCCTCCTGCAGAAAGGGCACCTGTCATCGCAAAGCCATGTTGTGAAGCATACAGCAGGCCACGATGATCTGGCACACCTTCTTTGGTGAGTAGAATAGGGATCCACCTGTCATATGGAGGCACCTGAACCTGGCCTTCAGGAGGCCTAAGGTCCGCTCAATCACCCTCCTAGTTCGGCCATGGGCCTCATTGTAGCGTTCCTCTGCCCTTGTCCTGGGGTTCCTCACTGGGGTCAGTAGCCATGACAGGTTGGGGTAACCAGAGTCACCTGCAAATGGCGATGGACAACTGTTAGGAACACACTAACCTGGAGGGATATCCCCAGACCCAGACAAGCATTTCCACTGTCTTCCTTCCAGGTGCTCACCTAATAGCCACACACGGTGCCTCTGGAGTTGCCCCATCACATAAGGGATGCTGCTATTCCACAGGAATTAAGCGTCATGCACTGAGCCAGGGAACATGGCATTCACATGGGAGATGTACTGGTCGGCCAAACATACCATCTGTACATTGATCGAATGATAACTCTTCCGGTTTCTGTACACCTGTTCACTCCTGTGGGGGGGTACCAAAGCCACATGTGTCCCATCAATAGCACCTATGATGCTGGGGATATGTCCCAGGGCATAGAAATCACCTTTCACTGTAGGCAAATCCTCCACCTGAGGGAAAACGATGTCGCTCCGCATGTGTTTCAGCAGGGCAGACAACACTCTGGACAACACGTTGGAAAACATAGGCTGGGACATCCCTGATGCTATGGCCACTGTTGTTTGAAATGACCCACTTGCAAGGAACTGGAGCACTGACAGCACCTGCACTTGAGGGGGGATTCCAGTGGGATGGCAGATAGCTGACATCAGGTCTGGCTCCAGCTGGTACACAGTTTCTGGATTGTGGCACAGTCAAGCCTGTATGTGATTATAACATGTCTTTCCTCCATTGTCGACAGGTCCACCAAAGGTCGGTACTCCGGAGGATGCCGCCATCTCCTCACATGTCTCAGTAGACGGTGCCTATTAAGGACAACAGTTAGCACAGAGTCAAACAACTCAGATGTATGTACCCACAGCTTACACAGAACACCATTCATACTCAAAAAGTGGCCTGTATTTGTGTTGAGTCTAGGCTTAGGTATGTGTGACGTAGTTAAAAATGAAGCAATGTGGGCCCCTGAAATGGCGCCTGCCTGACCACTAAAGTGGGACAATGGGATGTGAGGTAACTGCGCTGGCATTGTACACCGTCGCGGGAGGCGGTCGAAGACAGTGGCGCAATGCTGCATTGGTTAACATTGGACCCTATGGGTCTCAGGAGCCAATGACGAGGTACGCCGGCGGTGACGGTACACACCGCCGCGGATGTGACCGCCATTTTATATCTGTTCAATCACTCGATACCTGATCTTCGACAGGAGAGGACCTACACTGCAAGTGCTGATGTGACCTCGGTCTGGAAGAGACAATGACTCGAGTGTGTGGTGAAAGGGCCCCTGCCTTCACAACGGAGGAGTTGGAGAAACTCGTGGACGGGATCCTCCCCCAGTACACGCTACTCTACGGTCCTCCAGACAAACAGGTAAGTACACTGGGAGCATGATGTATGGGCTATGCCTGTGTGGAGAGGGGTGGATGTAAGAAGGAAGGGGGAGAGTGTGGCATGCATGAAACAACGGTGAGTGCATGTGCCACATGGCAAGGGTAGGGATGGGGGCCAAGCACTTTGACGGTGCAGTTGGTAATAAGTTTCTCTTTCCCCTGTACAAATCATGTAGGTCAGCGCCCACCAGAAAAAACATGTTTGGTGTGCCATCGCCAAGGACGTCCGGACCCTGGGGGTCTACCACAGACGGAGCACCCACTGCTGGAAAAGATGGGAGGACATTCGCCGCTGGAGCAAGAAGACGGCGGAGACTCAGCTGAGGATGGCCTCCCAACGTTGGAGGGGTGCTCATCGCATCATGACCCCCCTGATGTTCAGGATCCTGGCGGTGGCGTACCCGGAGTTGGATGGGCGCTTGAGGGCATCACAGCAGCCACAAGGGGGTGAGTACACTCGCATTCTGCTGACTTTGCGCACAGTGGAGGGGTCTGGGTGGGGGAGGTGGGCTGTGGGTTTCCCTAGGCCAGGGCGAGTTCCATAGGCAAGGTACCTCCGTAAAGCAGGCCATGTGGCACCCCACCCACCTCTGTAGAGTGACAACTACACCTAATCATGCCCCTGTGTCATCTATGTGAGCAGATGTCGTCCATAGCCTAGTAGGCCATTTCCCAGGGATTGAACAGTGGAGCCCAAGAGCGTGGCGTAGTGCAGGGGGCTTCTGTGTCTGTCGTGTCCGCCAACGGTATCGGTAATGCATGCACTCAGCATGTCTTTCTTCTGTCTCCCCCCCCCCCTTTTGTGGTCTCCTTGTTCTTGTGTGCATTAGCATCATCAGGCGGAGGAGCAGTGGCACCGGAGCACCAGGGGCTGCATCCCACATGGCCATGGAGGGCCACACTACGGAATCAGACTTTACCAGTGGGACGGAGGGCTAGGGGAGCTGCACGGCGGGGACAGGAGCTGAGACCAGTGACACGGACTCGT
The DNA here is from genome assembly GCF_031143425.1 of Pleurodeles waltl. NCBI lineage: Eukaryota > Metazoa > Chordata > Amphibia > Caudata > Salamandridae > Pleurodeles > Pleurodeles waltl. Next base: position 386,685,392 of record NC_090447.1, on the reverse strand, counting down.
CCTCTGTTGGAGCTCCCTTGTGGTGGAGGCAACATCTGTGCCACCCCCATCTACAGGTACAGCTGCCACCCACCCTTCCAGCACCACCCTCCCAGCAGTCCCTCAGCCTTCGCCCCGTGCCCGCTCACCCAGGAGGGTGGGCATCACCTTCACCCCAGGCACCTCAGCCCCTGCCCCAGTCACCCCTGCTGCCCTCAGTGAGGAGGCCATTGACCTCCTCAGGTCCCTCACTGTTAGGCAGTCTACCATTTTGAATGCCATCCAGGGTGTAGCAAGGACGTTGCAACAAACCAATGCATTCCTGGAGGGCATTCATTCTGGTCAGGTGGCCGTCAGTGAGCTTTTCAGACTCTGGCCTCAACACTGATGGCAGCCATTATCACTGTGTCTTGCCTCCCCCCTCCAACTTCCTCCACCCAGACCCAATCCCCTGTACCTCAGCCTATCCTAAGCACACCTACAGACCAGCATGCACACACGTCAACACACAAGGGAAGCTCAGGCAAACATAAGCACAACACATCCCACAGGCACTCACGCAAGCATCACACACATGCAGACATACCAACAACCACTGCCTCCACTGTCTCCCCATCCTCCTCGTCTCCCTCCTCCCTCCCTGTCTCGTCTACACTCACACCTGCATGCACTACCTCTACAGCCACTATGTCCCTCTCCAGCACACACACCACCACACCCTGCTCACGTGCAGTCACCACCCACACTACCATTCACACGTCCCCTGTGTCCTCTCCCAGTGTGTCTGTGACTCCCCCTCCGAAGATACACACAAACGCAGGCACACACCCACCCAACAACCATCCACCTCACGACAGCCTCCAGCGCATGCACCTTCACCCAAAGTCAGCAAACGAACACCTCCTACAACCACCACCTCTTCCTCCACTCCCAAACCCCCTCCAGCTAACTGTCCCAGTGTGTCAAAAAAACATTTCCTGTCCAACCATGAACTCTTTCCCACACCTCCCCCACCCTGTCCGTCTCATAGGTCCCGAACTAGCACCTCAGCCACAACATCTCCGGGACCAGTGGTGCCTGTAGTCACCAGAATCAGGAGTGCACCGACCACCAGGGCTGCCAGTGTGGCACGGAGCCACAGACCAGACAGTCCCCACCTGTGAAGCATCAGAAGTTGGCCAGTGCCCTGCGGGAGAGGGGGAAGACTCCAGCCACCAAAGCCGCTCCCAGGGGTCCTGGTGGGAGTGTGGAGTCAGCTGTGACACCTTCCAAGGTGGGGAAGGGCCACAAGAAACCCGGCAAGTCTGGGAAGAGCAGCACGGCGGAGAAGACCGCCATCATCTCCGCTGCCCAGGAGGCCACCACCAGCACCAGCCCAGCTGCCCAGGAGGCCACAACCAGCACCAGCCCAGCTGCCCAGGAGGCCACCGCCAGCACAAGCCCCGCTGCCCAGTAGGCCACCGCCAGCACAAGCCCCCCTGGTCCATGAAGGACCGCCAGCAAAAGCCCTGCTGGGCCATGAAGGACCGCCAGCAAAAGCCACGCTGGGCCATGAAGGTCTGCCAGCAGCTGAGTCCCTTCAATAGAGACTGCCGCCTCAAGCACTGCTGAACAGGGCACCGTCGTCTCAAGCGCCGCTGAACAGGGCACCGCCGCCTCCAGCACTGCTGAACAGGGCACCGCAGTCTCAAGCACCGCTGAACAGGGCACCGCCGTCTCAAGCACCACTGAACAGGGCACCGCCGCCTCAAGCACCGCTGAACAGGGCACCGCCGTCTCAAGCACCGCTGGCCCATGAGCGCCAAGGGCACTGACGCTATTGAGTCCGTCACGGGGTGAATGAAGCACTCTGGGCACAAGGCCCCCTCCAGAACCATTGGAGACTGTTATCCACTTGAGAGACTGTGGATTTGCACTCCCCAGGATGGAACAGTGGGCTAGCCACCCACTGTAGAGACTTGTGAGACTGTGGCTTTCCACTCCCAGGATTGAACAGTGGGCAAGCCACCCACTGTAGAGACTTGTGAGACTGTGGCTTTGCACTCCCCAGGATGGAACAGTGGGCAACCCACCCACTGTAGAGACTTGAGAGACTGTGGCTTTGCAGTCCCCAGGATGGAACAGTGGGCAAGCCACCCACTGTAGAGACTTGTGAGACTGTGGCTTTGCACTCCCCAGGATTGAACAGTGGGCAAGCCACCCACTGTAGAGACTTGTGAGACTGTGGCTTTGCACTCCCCAGGATTGAACAGTTGGCAACCCACCAACTGTAGAGACTTGAGAGACTGTGGCTTTGCACTCCCCAGGATGGAACAGTGGGCAAGCCGCCCACTGTAGAGACTTGTGAGACTGTAGCTTTGCACTCCCCAGGATGAAACAGTGGTCAACTCACCCACTGTAGAGACTTGAGAGACTGTGGCTTTGCATTCCCCAGGATTGAACAGTGGGCATGTGGCCCCCTCGTGGATTTGGTGATGTGCACTCAAGTGGCTGAGGTTCCCCCCCCTTTCCCTCCCCCTGAGGTGCCTGTTTAGTTAATCGCTGATGCCCCTGCTGTGTTCTCTCCGTCATGGTCGGGGATCTTGTGTAGGCCTCGCCCATACCGTGTGGTCCCAGTGTTCCACAGACTTAATTGGAGCACTACCTAGACTACTATGCTTGGTATATATTTTGTAAATGGTGTATATATATATATATATTTCTGCCTACTTGATTTTAATATATTACAATGGTTCCACTCATTTTCTATTGTCTTTGCATTTTTCCGGGGCGTTTGGGGTGTGTGACTGTGATGTATTAATATGCATTAGTGTGTGTGCAGTAGTGGGTGGGGGTGTTGCGTGTGTGTGTCCCTGTTTTTTCCCTCCCCCCTCCCCTGTGTTGTAGGTGCAGTACTCACCGTGGTCTTCGCCGCCAGCGTTAGTGCTCCTGATAGAGGAGCAGGAAGACTATCGCAGGTAGAATTTGGAGTTCCGGGTCCATGGTGTCCTCGTTCCTCGTGGGGTGTGTAGAGGTGAGCGTTTCCCTTCGGAATTCCTGTTTCCGCCGTGTTTTTATCTGCGGTGAATCCGCCCCGGAAAAGGTGGCAGATTGGCCTGTCATAATAGTGTGGGCGGTACATTGTCTTCCGTCTGTCTGTTGGCGGTGACCGCCGCGCTGTTTGTTTGTACCGCCATGGCGGTCGGAGTGTTAAAGTGGCTGTCTTTGTTGGCGGTTTCCGCCACGGTCGTAATTGCAAACTTTTTACCGCCGGCCTGTTGGCGGCCTTACCGCCGCTTTAACACTCTCTGCCAGGGTTGTAATGACCACCATAGTTTGTAATTTTAAGTGTTTTATAATTTTCATTTACATTTTAATAGCAATGTATAGTGTCTCAGATGGTTGTGAGGTTTGAGGGGTACGGGTAGGAAGCTAATTATTTATAATTAATTATCAATAATTATTAAGTGAGCATTAAACATTTTATTGACTATTAATTATATAGATTGTGTATATTATATTATTTAGTTATACATTAGGTGTAGGTTGCTGGATTTGTGTGATATAGGGTAGGTAGTTAAGTAATAATTAATTAATAATTAAAGTGTTAATGATTGTGTCATTTCATATTAATTGTGTAAATATTATATTGTTTTAGTAATATATTAGGTTTGGGTTGTTGGGTTTGTAGGAATATAGTGTGGGTAGGTAATTAAGTGATAATAAATTATGAATTAATTATTGATTTATTTTTAATTATTTTTGTATTGTTGTTAGGAATGGGATATATAGTTGGAAGTCAGTTTACACCCTGTCCCTAACTCTAGTCAAGGTAAGGAAGTCACACACCTAAGATAACCCCTGCTCACCCCCTTGGTAGCTTGGCGCAAGCAGTCAGGCTTATTTCAGAGGCGAGGTGTAAATTATTTGCACAAACATAGACAGTAACATAGTGAAAACACCACAAAAGGACTCCAAACCATGTTAGAAAAATAGCCAATATTTATCTAAGTCAAACAAGACCAAAACGACAAAAATCCAACATACACAAGTAAAGATATCGCTGTTTAAAGTTAAGAGTCTTAGGCGGCCGCCGCCCGCCTGGCGGGAACCGCCGAATGACCGCACCGCGGCGGCCATTCTGGCTTTCCTGCTGGGCCGGCGGGCGACCGCCAAAAGGCCGCCCACCGGCCCAGCGGGAAAGACCCAGCAACGATGAAGCCGGCTCCGAATGGAGCCGGCGGAATTGCTGGGGTGCGACGGGTGCAGTGGCACCCGTCGCGATTTTCAGTGTCTGCAAAGCAGACACTGAAAATCATTATGGGGCCCTGTTAGGGGGCCCCTGCACTGCCCATGCCAGTGGCATGGGCAGTGCAGGGGCCCCCAGGGCCCCACGACACCCGTTCCCGCCATCCTGTTCCTGGTGGTAAAAACCGCCAGGAACAGGATGGCGGGAAGGGGGTCGGAATCCCCATGGCGGCGCTGCAAGCAGCGCCGCCATGGAGGATTCCCTGGGCCAGGGGTAAACCGGCGGGAAACCACTGGTTCCCCTTTTCTGACCGCGGCTTTACCGCCGCGGTCAGAATGGCCCAGGAAGCACCGCCAGCCTGTTGCCGGTGCTTCCGTGGTCGTTGGCCCTGGCGGTCGGTGACCACCAGGGTCAGAATGACCCCCTTAATCCATAAAAGTCAATGGTTGCATTGTTTTACCACAAAATACCTGATAAGCATCAACAATATAAGTCGCGAGGGAGGTAATGTATGAGAAAAGCAAGTGATGCGTCAGTTCCTAACTTACACCTGAGGCTGTGTTTTGATTCTTTCCCACCCAGGCAGGCAATGTGTTGCTTCTTTCCCCGCAAGATGATGATGCTTCGATTTTCAGACACACAGCCGCAGGACCTTGCTGGGATGTTGAAGATTTGGTGCCTGGGGCGATGCGTGGAAAATTCCGATGCAGTGTGCGAAGGGTCCACGTTGAGAACAGGTGCTGCCTTGACTCTTCAGTTGCAAGGTAAGGTCTGTGTCAAATTTTCCCCTGCAGGATAGGCGCTGCATTGATTTTTCTGATGGGCACACAGCAATGGGTGAATTTTCCCCCTCAGGTTACAAGCTTCCAATTATAAGTGCTCATGGACTGGATTTGACACACTTAGCAATTCAGGACTCTCAGCAGAAGAGCCCAGGTACTGTAGGATGAAGTCTTTTATGCCCCTGAGGCAACACAACAGGATGCAAGTTCAGTTCAAGCCCCTGGACAACCTTAGAGAGCAGGACGTAGAAAGCAAAGTCCAGTCCTTTCACTCCCAGGGCAGAAGCAACAGCAGAGGCCAGCACACCAAAGCAACAGGCTGAGTGGCAGGTCCTCCTCAAGCATCCACCTCTTCTTTCTGGCAGAATGCCTTCAATCGAGGAGTGTTCTGAAGTTGTGTGGTCAGCAGTACAATACTTATACTAATGTCTGCCTTTGATGTAGGCAAACTTCAAAGGAAAGTATTTGTAATGCACAAGACCCTGTCTCTCTCTGTCCTGACCCCAGACACACTCTACTGCATTGGACACTATATTGTGTGAGGTCAGACACAGCCCTTTCAATTGCAGGTGTCAGCTCCTCCCTCCCACTCCAGTCCAGGAAGACTCATCAGGATATACAGGACACACCTCAGCTACCTTTGTGTCACTGTCTAGAGTGAATTTACAAACAGACCAACTGGCAGTCTGGCCCAGACGTGGATTCAGTAGCGAGGTAGAGGCACAGACTTTTTGAGCATGAAAATGCCCACTTTCTAAAAGTTGCATTTTCAAACTTACAATCTCAAAACCAACTTTACCAAAAGATGTATTTTTAAATTGTGCGTTCAGGGACCCCACACTCCATATCTCTATCTGCTCACACTGGGACATTACAATTAAGGGGTATTTAAAGGCAATCCCCTTGCTAACCTATGAGAGATAGGCCTTGCAATAGTAAAAAACAAATTAGGCAATGTTTCACTATCAGGCCATGTAAAACACACCAGTAGATGTCCTACTTTTTAAATACACTGCACCCTGCCATTGGGGTTGCCTTGGACCTACCTTAGGGGTGGCATGTGTAGAAAAAAGGGACGGTTTGGGCCTGGCAAGTGGGTACACTTGGCAGTTCAAACTGCACACACGGACACTGCAGTGGCAGGTCTGAGACATGTTTACAGGGCTACTCATGTGGGTGGCCCAATCAGTGCTGCGGGCCACTAGTAACATTTGATTCACAGGGTTGGGCACCTCTAGTGCGCTTTACTAGGGACGTACTAGTAAATCAATTAACCCAATCATGGAGAAACTAATCACCAATATAATTGAGACAGAGAGAGAGCACTTGCACTTTAGCACTGTTCAGCAGTGGTAAAGTGCCCAGAGTTCTAAAGCCAGCAAAAACAAAGTCCAGCACAGGATCATAAGAGAAGGTCAGAAGCCAAAAAGAAAGGGGAAAGCATGGCAAGAGTTGACAGGTCTTACAATTGTGAATTATGTAAACTGTGTGATAATTATATGTTTTTAAATTATATACCAGGTGCAGGATATTGGGTTTGTAGCGGTATAGAGTGGAAAGTTAAATTTACAATTTTATTAATGCATTATTAATTATCTATTGATTAATATTAATGTATATTTTTTATTATTGTATTTTTAGTTATATCTTGGGCGTGGGCTGTTGTGTTTGTACCGGCATAGGTTGGGCAGTTATAAATTATTTAGTTGATGATTAAATATGTTAATTACATTATACTTATTCGTTTTAGTTGTATTTTAAGTATTGGTTACTAGGTTGGTGAGAGTATAGTGTGGGAATAATATTAAATTGAAAATCAATAGCATTTTTAAATGTAAAATTAATTATTGCATTTTTAAATAATCATGTAAACCAGTGGTTCCCAACCTGCGGTCCGGGGTCCCCTGGGGGTCCGCGAAGCCTCTTCAAGGGGTCTGCGACTGCTTAGAAAATTAAATAATATTAACAGATTAGGCCCACAGCTTTTAGTAGTGACTCAGTGGGGGGGGTCCCCGCATTCCAATAATTATTCATTGGTGGTCCCCGGGTTCCAGCAATGAAGAAGTGGAGGTCAACATAAGTTAAAAGGTTGCGAACAACTGATGTAAACTGTTTAGTTGCTTTATATATATATATATAGATATATATATATATATACATATATATGTGTGTATATATATATATAAATATATGTAAATATTCCTAGTAAGTGTGTTATGTGATTGAAGTGAAGTACTTTCCATACTGTTGAACAGACTGGAGTGATAATAGTAAATTTCACCCCTCTGAAGCAGTGGTGTAACAAAGTCCCCCGTAGTCTCCCAGTTGCGAGGGACCCCTGAGCACAATGCCCTGGCCTGAGAGCTCATGAGTGAGTCTAGAGGGGGGCCCTTCCATGCATTTTGAAGAGGGCCCCCACAAGTTTCCTCACGCAACTGCTCCAAAGTCCACCGCTTTCCCTACTGTTGCATAGACTGGAGTGAGAATAGTACATTTTACCCCACCAAATTCCAACGCTTTCCCTACTGTTGCACAGACTGGGGCAGGAATAGTAAATGTTACCCCTCCAAAGTGCAATGCTTTCCCTACTGTTGCACATACTGAAGTGAGAACAGTAAATTGTACCCCTACAATATATGTTTCTTTACTGTTGCATAGATTGGAGTGAGAATGACATATCCATTATTTGAAGACTTTAATACATTTTTATTTATTGTTGCCTTTTATGTATTATTAATATGTTTGATTTTATATTTTTTGCACATATATTTTACATTTACTTTTAATAACATTTTTAGTAAATATGTTTTTTATGTATCTTAACTATTTTGATAAGTTATTTAATGGTTTGTATTCAATTTTGCTACATTTGTATGATTTATATATTTATATGAATAACATAATATACTTGTGTTTTTTTATAGTAGTATATTAGAAAAAATGCAAAAACTGTAATATAATGTGAACTCAGGTCATTCTTCTCACTCCTACCAAAGATGTACATAGACAATTTTAAAGCAGCTATGCCACTGCAATTAACTGTCCAAATTATACAGTGAACAATGTTAACTGCCTGTTTAGCAAGTGGTAATGCAAAAAAGAGCACCTGCAGAATGGGGTTTTAAATGAGAGTATATTACGACTGAGACCCAAAAGAACTTCATAAACTTACTGTGGATTGCATCTTCACCTACATAAGACATATAATAGGTGACTGCTACTTCATAATAGATCTGATTTTGTCACAAATTGCACATTTGATGTTCAATCTGAATGCTGAGACCCATTTCTGAGATAAACTTTAGACGTCCTTTATCTAAAAGTGGGCTCCCTTTGGTTTGGCTTAGACATGCTGCATGTCTTCCTGCGGTAGAGTGCAGTTGTTCAAACCGGGTACCCCAGATAACCAAAGAATAAGAGTAAGAAGACAAAGACAATTTCAAGCTTTTCCTTAAGATATCGAATATTAATAGCACTTTAGGAGAATAGGTGCCACCATGGTAGACATAATCTCTCCTTTCATTCATATATATTTTACATCTCAATCTTCTCTGTCACTTATCTTCTCCTTGCCTAACAAGTAAAATCCTTAAAAAAAATCATTTTTTTATTTTTCTTACTGATATCTCTTTGTGAAACCCTTTTCCTTTTTGTTGTACTGTTGAACTATTTATTTTACTATTTGTTCTGTGCTCTGGTTTGTTTTAACAGTTTTGTTATATTTGTTTCAGTTATGTTATTGTGTTATGTTTTGTTATTTACAGTTGTCAAGAAAATACGCCTCCATTTTTAGAAATGAGAAACGCATTTGTTTTGAAGTTCCTGTGACAGACGGTGACTTATCACTGTTTAAGGGAGTAAAATATTACTGTTCCAGCTCTTCGAATACTTAAGAAATGGTTTGGTCCAAGATTGCGGCAGAGACTTGTCTGTGTCTTAAATTTTCACTTGCAATGCTTATTTTTTATCAGATAAGGTTCTAGGTACTCACCTTATGTTATACGTCCCATACCCCCTTTTATTAACTTATATTTGCCCCTCTTTTCTCACTGTTTGTCTCTTCTCTTAACGTAGAGAGGTAAAAGAAAACCTTTTCAAACCTGCGCTTTTCTAGAGTGTTGTCAACATTATTTAATTACTTCACTAACTTGGGGTTGCACCTTAAACAAAGGGAAAACATTCCTCATATAATGATCGTTTCATTGGTTATCACTGCAATGATTCACCATTACACTAACCTTTTATTAATTTCTAGGAAGTCTGTTGTTGCAAAAGTATTCCATCTCTTAATTAGATTTGATTCTATATTTATCCTAGAATCCAATCACAATTTGTATATTATTCATACAACAGGAAGAGTTCCTAATTTTGGAGATTATTGTTTTAAAATACACATTACCATAAACCCAAAGAATATCAATAGTAGGAGAGGAAATTTAGATGGGATTTTGAAAATGTAATTTTGTGTTTGACATTTTTATTTATGACTGGGAGACAGACTTTAAAAATTCAGGCCCATATTTATACTTTTTTAGTGCCGCATTTGCACAATTTGTTGACATAGAGGTAGGAGAATCACCGTTGTCACTGATGTGACAGTATATATCCAAATATCTGTTAAGTAGCTGTAATGTAGGGATGCACAATAATGTGCGAATTTCTAATTTTGGAAAATCTTTGTGAAGTTCAAATTTGCAAAGACTGTATTGTTTATCACTTTGCCGCAATTTCATGGAAATCGTGTATTTTGTTAGAATGTTATGTCACGTACTCTCTAATTCAATAAAAACAGAATTGGTCATGTAATGTGCGGGGAGCAATGCTCTGAAAAGGCAAACGAATGGAAATAAATTCTGCATGCGTTCATCATTCAGTATATAAAAAAAGCAAAAGGTGAACTTGCAGTTTACGTGATGTTACATCGCATAATTAAACACAATAAAAGACGCAGGTAAACCAGCAATCTTCTCAAGATACACTGAGCAAGGGCATGGTGAGACTTCACCTTAGCAGATACAAAGAGAATAAGGTTCTTTATAGGCCTCTATTTTCTTCAAGATGCCAGATAAAAGCTCATAATGAATTTCTAAATTAAGACATAAAAATGGATGAACGAGAGGATGCATGAGTGGGTAAAAGGATCGAGGAATGAGGGTGTGAAAGGATAAAAGAATGAGTGGGTGAAAGGATGGTGTGGATAAGCAGTTACAAGGATGGGTGAGTGAGAGCATGGATCAAAGTGTGGGTGAAAGGGTGTGTGGATGAGTGAGTGAGAGGATTGAAAGATGGGTGATTGGAAGGACGCAGAGTAAATGGAAATCTGAGAGGATGGATGGGTGGGTTAATGTATGGCAGAGTAAATTGAAATCTGAGATAATGGATAGATAGGTTAAGGGATGGATGGATGGGTGGATGAATGGCTGAGTGAAGGTATGGAAGGGTAAATGTTAATCTGAGGATGGATGATTGATGAGTGAATGAGAGTACATAGAAATCTGAAATGATGGATGATGGATGGGTAAACAATGGCACAGTAAATAGAAAACTGAGAGGATGGATGGTTGGGTGAAATGGTGGTATAGCAAATGAAAATCTGAGAAGATTGGGGGATTGATGATGAATGGGTGATTGGATGGATGACAGCATAAACTAAAGGATGATAGGCTGTATTGATGGATGGGTAATCCAAATGATAGATATGTAGAAGGATGCATGCATAGATGATGGAATGGTTGGATGGATGGATGGATAGAATACTGAAAGATTGAAAGAATGAACAGATGACAGACACCTTCAAATTATTATAACTTGCCTACCTTCATACACACTGCATTCAGCTCCATAGCCACAATACAATTAACTATAACTCCCAACTCTACCAGGCACTGTGTTCTCCCAAAAAATGACTTTGAAGGTGGTGAATAATGTATAAATTTAAGGTGTAACTATAACTTTAGAATCTGTAATGTTTGTGTCCTTTAAGATTCTTGTATGTGCAAAGAATAACTAAAGTTATACAAAAGATACCTACGGTTTAACCTTTGATTTTTTCTTTGAATTGCAATGTTTTTTTCTTTATAATAACTTTTTTTTTCAAAGTGCAGTTTCCTGTCATCAAGCAGAGTCATTTAGTCTAGTGTAATACAGTAGGGTGGAGGAGTGTGAGTGAGTAGAGTGAAAACAAACACAAAGGCCCTTATTACAACCCTGGCGGTCGGTGATAAAGCAGTGGTAAAAAAGATGGAATCATGACCACGGCGGAAACCGCAACACATACAGCCACTTTAACACTCCGACCGCCACGGCAGTAGCAACAAACACCGCAGCGATAACTGCCAACAGCCAGATGAACCGCCCACTGCATTACAATCCGCCCATCTGCTAGCTTTTCCGGGGTGGTACCAACGCCATAAAAAGCACAACAGAAACAGAACACAGAGGGAAACTACTCACCTCTCCACACTCAAGGAAGAACCACGACGCCATGGAGTCCGAACTGCAGGTGTTCCCGATGCTGGTGTATCTTCTCAAACACCAGGAGCATGAATGCTGGCGACGATGACCATGGTGAGTACTGCACCTAGCACAGAAGTGAGGGGAGAGGAAAAAGAGAGTGACACACACACGCAACACTCAACACCCCCACCCCAACCCTCACTACCCAACACTATACACACAAACACATGCAACAACATTACATATACACCCCGTAACCCTCAGGAATAATGCAAGGACAAAAGGAATGGAGTCAAATGAATGTATTATTAGTAATACTGAGAAATACGTTCATAAAGAAAAAGCAGTATGTACAATATGTACAATATATACAAAAGGCTGGACAATGCCCACTCAAAAATTGTCCGTGGCCCACTGGGGCAAAACACATAGGCCAAGCCCACACTTGACTCCTGCCTCAATACGGAGAGAACACTGCAGGGGCATCAGGACGAAAACACACAGGCACCTCTGGGGGATGGGAAATGGGGGGGCACCTCAGCCGGCAGATGGTACAAAGCCACTGCTCCTGGAGGGGGCTCCATGCCCGCTGCTTGGTCCTGGGAGTGCAAAGCCAAAATCTCTCAAGTGGGTGGTTTGCCCACTGCTTGGTCTTAGGGAGTGCAAAGCCACAGTCACTCAAGTGGGTGGTTTTCACACTGCTTGGTCCTGGGGAGTGCAAGGCCACAGTCTCTCAAGTGGGTGGTTTCCCCACTGCCTGGGCCTGGGGAGTGAAGGCCACAGCCTCGCAAGTGGGTGGTTTTCCCACTGCTTGGTCCGGGGGAGTGCAAAGCCACAGTCTCTCCAGTGGGTGGTTTGCCCACTGCTTGGTCCTGGGGAGTGCAAAGCCATAGTCTCTCAAGTGGATGGCTTCTTCCACTGGTTCTGGAGGGTGCCTGGTGCCCAGTGTGCTTCATCCTGTCAAGGAGGGGCTGAGTGGATGTCTTCTGGAGGGGACCTTGTGCCCAGTGTGCTTTATCCTGACAAGGAGGGGCTGAGTGGATGCCTTCTTCCACTGGTTCTGGAGGGGGCCTTGTGCCCAGTGTGTTTCATCCTGGCAAGGAGGGGCTGAGTGGATGCCTTCTTCCACTGGTTCTGGAGGGGGCCTTGTGCCTAGTGTGCTTCATCTGGCAAGGAGGGGCTGAGTGGATGGCTTCTTCCACTGGTTCTGGAGGGGGGCTTGTGCCCAGTAGGCTTCATCTGACAAGGAGGGGTTGAGTGGATGGCTTCTTCCATTGGTTCTGGAGGGGCCCTTGTGCCTAGTGTGCTTCATCCTGCCAAGGAGGGGCTGAGTGGATGGCTTCTTTCACTGGTTCTGGAGGGGGCCTTGTGCCCAGTGTGCTTCATCTTGGCAAGGAGAGGCTGAGTGGATGGCTTTTTCCACTGGTTCTGGAGGGGGCATTGTGCCCTGTGATGCACATGTTTTGGAGTGCAAGGTCACAGTCTCTCACCTGGGTGTCACAACAACAGCTTTTGCAGGGGCCAGGATGCACTGCAGCCCATGTAGTCACCACTACACACTGCTCTCCGGGGTTGATGGCTGCTTAGTGTATGCCAGTTGTGCTGCAGGTGGCTGTGCTGGCAGTTGTGGTGGTAGCCTCCAGGCCTTCACCTGCTGCCTCGGATGCCTGCCCACTGGGGTTGTTGCTGCTGGCAGTAGTGCTGCTGCTGGCAGGGTACGTGGCGGTGCTGGCCGCAGTACAGGTGGCGATACTGGCAGTTGTGGTGGTAGCCTCCAGGCCTTCACCCGCAGCCTCAGATGGCTGCCCACTGGGGCTGCTGCTGCTGACAGTGGTGCTGCTTGTGGCGGGGCAGGAGTTGGCGATGGTCGCAGTGCAGGTGGCAGTCCTGGCCGTGGTGTAGGTGGCAGTGCTGGCCGCAGTGCAAGTGGCAATACTGGCAGTTGTGGTGGTAGCCTCCAGGCCTTCACCTGCAGCCTCGGACGGTTGAAGCGCCATGGCTGGTGTTCTGTGCCCCTTCCTGCCCTTGGCAGATGGTGATACCCCCTTGCTTCTGCCAGCTGGAGTCTTTGACTTGGCCTTGCTGGCTGGTTGTGCCTCCTTCCCCTTGCTGGATGCTGTCCCCTTCTTGCTCTTGCCAGGTGGTGGACCCTTCTTGGCCTTGGCAAGTGTTGGTGGCACACTGGCTGGGCTGACGGGTGCCTCCTTGGAGCCTCTCACAGCTGCAGAAACCACAGCAGCCGTGGACTGGGTGGCTGAGGTGCTGGTCTGGGTTCTGGCCACCCTGGCCAAGGTGAAGCACTGGGGGGAGGGGTAGGAGTAGGGAAAAGGTCAATGTTGGCGAGGAAAAGCTTTTTAGGGACACTGGGGCAGTAAGAGGGTAAAGGTTTGGGAGTGGAGGAAGAGGGAGTGGTTGTAGGAGGTGTCAGTCTGCTGTATTTGGGTACAGGAGCATGGGCTGGATGATGTTGTAGGGTGGATGGCTGTTGGGTGGTTGTGTGCTTGAGTTTGTGTACTTTGGGAGGAGCGGTCACAGACACCGTGGGTGAGGACACAGGAGACGTGTGCATGGATGTGGAGGTGGTGACTGCCAGTAGGGGGCGTGTAATGAGGAGTGTGCTAGTGATGGAGGTAGTAGATGAGGATGTAGTGCATGCAGGTGTGAGTGGAGATGCTACTGGGAGGGAGGTGGACGAAGAGGAGGAGGGGACATAGTGGACGCAGTGGATGTTGGTGTGTCGTCATAGGGATGGTGCTTGGAGATGAAGTGTGGTGCTTGTGTATGCCTGAGCCACTTCTGTGTGTTGATTTGGGTGATTGCTGGTCTGAAGGTGTGCTTGGGATAGGCTGGGGTTTAGGGGATTGGGACTGGGTAGAGGAAGTTGGAGGGGGAGGCTGGAGACAGGGACAATGGCTGCCATCAGTGCAGAGGCCAGAGCCTGGAATGCTCTTTGTTGGGCTGTCACGCCAGACTGAATGCCCTCCATGTATGCATTTGTTTGTTGCAAATGCCCTGTTACACCCTGGATGGTATTCAGTATGGTTGACAGCCCAACAGTAAGGGATCTCAGGAGGTCAACAGCCTCCTCACTCAGGGCAACAGGGCTGACTGGGGCAGGGCCTGAGGTGCCTGGGGCGAAGGAGATGTCCACCCTCCTGGGTGAGTGGGCATGGGAAACACGCTGAGGGGCTGCTGGGAGGGCGGTGATGGTATGGGGGGTGGCAACTGCACTTGTTGTTGGTGTGGGCACAGAGGTGTCCACCACTGCCAGGGAGCTTCCGTCGGAGGAGGAGTCGCTGCCTGTAGGTGCCATGCCCTGTGACACCACCATCTGCCAAGGGCAGAAAGGGGCACAAAACACCAGCCAAGGCACTTCAGCCATCTGAGTCTTCATGTGAAGGCCTGGTGGCTACCAGCACAACCACCAGCACCGCCACCTGCACGCCGCAAGCACTGCCCCAAGCACCGCCACAAGCACTGCCACCTGCACCTCCACATGCACCGCCGCAAGTACCACAACTGTCAGCAGCAGCAAACCCAGTGGGCAGCCGTCCGAGTCTGCAGGAGAAGGGGTGGAGCCTCCCCCCACCACTGGCAGCACCAGCACCTCCAACGCGGCCAGCACTGCGGCCAGCACCGCCACCTGCACCGCTTAAAGTGGCACCACTGGCAGCACCCCCACCACCACCGCCACTACCACCACTGTGAAGCTGTAGCCACCGGCGGATGGACTGTAGCCCTGCCTCCATGTACTATCATGCATCCTGACCACTGCAAATCTTGTGGGTCTGACACCCAGGTGAGGGACTGTGACCTGGCACCCCCTACGTGCTGCATCACTGGGCACAAAGCCCCCTCCAGAACCAGTGGAGAAAGGCATCCAATCACAGCATCTTCCCAGGATGAAGTACACTGGGCACAATGCCCCCTCCAGAACCAGTGGAGAAAGGCATCCTCTCACCCTATCCTTGGCAGGGTAAAGCACACTGGGCACAAAGCCCCCTCCAGAACCAGTGGAGAAAGGCATCCACTCACCGCATCCTTACCAGGAAGAAGCACACTGGGCACAATGCCCCCTCCAGAACCAGTGGAGAAAGGCATCCACTCAGCCTATCCTTGGCAGGATGAAGCACACTGGGCACAATGCCCCCTCCAGAACCAGTGGAGAAAGGCATCCACTCACTGCATCCTTCCCAGGATGAAGCACACTGGGCACAATGCCCCCTCCAGAACCAGTGGAGAAAGGCATCCACTCACTGCATCCTTCCCAGGATGAAGCACACTGGGGACAATGCCCCCTCCAGAGCCAGTGGAAGACGCCATCCAATTGAGAGACTGTGGCCTTGCACTCCCCAAGACCAAGCAGTGAGCAAACCACCCACTTGAGAGACTGTGGCCTTGCACTCCCCCGGACCAAGCAGTGGGCAAACCACCCAGTTGAGAGACTGTGGCCTTGCACTCCCCAGGACCAAGCAGTGGGCAAACCACCCACTTGGGAGACTTGAGAGACTGTGGCTTTGCACTCCCCAGGACCAAGCAGTGGGCAAATCACCCACTGGAGAGACTTGAGAGACTGTGGCCTTGCATTCCCCAGGACATCGCTGTGGGCATGGATCCCCCTCCAGGAGCAGTGGCATAGTACCATCTTCCGGCTGAGGTACCCCCCATTTCCCATCCCCCAGAGGTGCCTGTGTGGTTTCGGACTGATGCCCCTGCAGTGTTCTCTCCGTATTGAGGCAGGAGTCAAGTGTGGGCCTGGCCTATGTGTTTTGCCCCAGTGGGCCACGGACAATTTTTGAGTGGGCGTTGTCCCGCCTTTTGTATATATTGTACGTTTTGTACATACTGTTTTTTCTTTATGAATGTATTTCTCAGTATTACTAATATTACACTAATTTGACTCAATTTATTTTGTCCTTGCGTCCATCAGAGGGTTATGGGGTGTATATGTAATGTTGTTGCATGTGTTTGTGTGTATGGTGTTGAGGGTGAGGGTGGTGGTGGGGATGTTGCGTGTTGCTTGTGTGTGTCACTCTCTTTTTCCTCCCCCCTCCCCTGTCTACTAGGTGTTGTACTCACAGTGGTTGTTGTCGCCACCGTTAATGCTCTTGATATATGAGAAGATACAACAGCATGGGCAGAATGCGCAGCTCGGGCTCCATAGCGTCCTGGTTCTTCGTTGAGTGTCAAGAGGTGAGTGGTTTCCGTTCCAAGTACTGTTTCTGCTGTGCTTTTGATGGTGTTGGTACCGCCCCGGAAAAGCAGCGGATGGGCGGGTTGGGTTGTAAGGGGGTGGGCCATACATTGTCTTCCACCTGTCTGTTGGCGGTTAACGCTGCGGTATTTGTTGCTACCGCCGTGGCGGTTGGAGTGTTAAAGTGGCGGTATGTGTTGGCGGTTTCCGCCGTGGTCATGAGCCCATTTTTTTTACTGCCGGCCTGTTGGCAGTTTTACAGCCACTTTAACACCGACCGCCAGGTTTGTAATGAGGGCCTAAGTGTAATTTTTAATTAGTGATTAGCCTTTTTTGAATAGGCCAAATTAGTAGGAAACCTGACTGAGCGCATATTGGTGATTTAAAGATGGTGATCGTGTTGTAATAAATATGACTATTTGAGCGCATTGTGGTGATTTAAATATGACTCTTGTAGAAATCCTCATTTGTCCCTGGGATTAAGGTCCGTTTATATTGAGACAACCAATGGCTATTGGTGTGTGCTTGTGACCGAGGATTTTGATATTGACACCCCCGGAGATTCTAAATGGAAGCTTAGTGCATGTGGAGGTCAACAGTTTAAGTACTGAAATAAAGAGGTTTTTACAAAGGCAATTCATGACCCCAGGAATCAATGCTCATTGGAGAGTTCTGGTCACGAGAATGAGGGAGGAGGCATTCTAAGGAAAGGGATTTGATTTATGGACAGCTGCTCTTTGTGGCTGGGGAAATTGTATACACCCTCAAAGCCAGTTAGATTTTGGGTTGAGTAGGAACTCTGGAGGAACTCTTTTTGACTGAGGAAAATTTGCTTCTCCCCTTTGGCCCGGAAGGACTTTGACAGAAGGTCTCACCCAGAATGCATAGGTTGATAGTACATAGGTACGTCAGAAATATTTGATACCCCCCACTAACAAAATGGAAATGTAGTTAATAGATGGAGGGTATTGTGAATATAGAGAGTAAGTAGTTTGGCTTATTAAGTGATGATATGTAATGCTTCTTTTTATAGTGATTGTTGATAATGGTCAGTCGATTCACTGTGAGGTGGTAAAAGTCTCATGGAAGGAAAGGGAACATCATCTATAGGAAGGAGTGTGATTATTTAATTAAGAAATATTGCTAGGATGCAATAATTAGTGCTAATTGAATACTTTGTGGTAGTTTCAGTTATTAAGATACCTTTATTGTTTATCAAGAGCCATAACTGAGAGAAATGTATAAATTCTCCAGGAACAGAGTGGAATTCTGGTTGGTTACAACCCTGTGATCCAAACAGATGGTGCTAGATCAAGCTGAGAAAATATTTCTGTGCAAGTTGGGCTAGATACCAATGAGAATGGAGAAAAAATCTTAAAACTATTTTATATCTCTTAATCCGTTAAGTATGAAGTAAAGTGTCTAAAAGGCATCAGAAGAAAAGCATAACTATGTCCACTTTCTGTGAAAACCAGCTTGAGGAATGGTGTATTGTATTAAACTCACTGTGCCTATTGAGTGTGATGAATGTGTTTAATAATATTAAAAAATATATATATCTGTTGAATTGAAAGACTTATACCTTGGAACAAGCAATTGATATTGTTTGCATGATCCCATTGAGTAGGGTATGAGGAACAAGGGACCTTTGAGCAGGTTTTTTATACAAGAAAGATTTTTTTTTAGTGTATCTGTGTTGGATTGATGTATTGAAAACAAGTGTATATGACTCTGGATGAGGTCATCATTGGGTGTGATCATTCTAGGATGTGATATGAATGTTCGATGAATTTTAATATATACCACTTATGGTTGGTGATATACATGTTTTTAAAACACAATTTGATTAAATAAACATATGAGTTTTAACATATGTAAAAAGTACAAAATGCTTATAATATTGTATATTTGTGTTTGATTATTGTCTTGTAGATGTCAAATTAATTTACAGTTTGAGAAGTAATAATATTTTGGTCCTGAGGAAGGTGGTTGATTTTATTAGTTACCACCAAAACACGTCAATGAGTGATTGAAGCCATCATCTACATGCACTAGTTGTTCTGTACATGTAAAATTAACACATAGAAACCTAGTGATGTTACGGGTAGATGTACCTCATCATAAAGACTAAGGGCCTCATTACAACTTTGGCAGTCGTACCAGCCAACCACCAACACCACGGGGAGGAGGCCGCCTCAAAGCCGGCAGCCCCCCTTGGTATTATGATGTTTCCATCGTATTACCTTTAAGAGAGCTAAGGTCAATGCCGACATACTATAGCACCCTTGGACTGCGCACTGTCTGCAGAGCAAACAGTGCGCAGTCCGACGGTGCTGGTATGGGGGCGCCCAGCACTGGCTTTCTGTCAGCCTCTCCATGGCAATGAAGGCGCCATGGAAATGCTGGCGGAAAGTGGACTCGTGGTCAGCATGGCGGTGCCGTCATGGGAACTGCCGTGCCTAACCACGACTGACCGCCTCCACCCCGTTGGGATCCTTTATCCTGTTGATAGCAGCAGTCTTGTGTTGGTTCAACTGCCAGGGTTGTAATCTGGCATGCAGACCACCAGGAGTGTGGCGGTCCAAACTCCACTGTGAGTTTGGCGGTAGCAAGACTGTCAAACACGCAATAAGGTCCTAATTGTTCTATCTTCAAAAATTTCTCCTGAAGAATTTTATATACAGTGTTATTTTAATGTTTTTTATATGTGATGTTTTATGTGGAGAAATCTGTTCTGAAATGCACAATATATTATATTAAATGCCAGGTATTTGCCTATAAAACCAATGTGGTTGATGATTGTATTGTTACAACGTACATGGTGGTTGATTGAATGAGTTTGATGTATGTGAGCTGGTGCTCCATGTAGTGGTTATGCCTCCTTTAAGAGTGAGATTGTAGGTCTCACCAAGAGAGTTTGAGAACTGCAGGGGCCATGGGCCCAGATGAATATCTGATGACTCTCCTCAAAAAGGAACCTGAGTTCTGGGCTTTCTGCTTATCTCCTCCTTTTTTCTTTTGCTATCAGTATAGAGTTAGTCCCCCCCTCTTGGTCTGGTAGTATATTTATCCCTCTTTATAAAAAGGGCTCTAGTCAACAGGGAAAGTCTTTGCCAGGAGTTTATTAGAGCATTTCACAGAGTGGGTAGTGGAAGGAAATATTCTCCCCTTACAGCAAGTTAGCTTTCAAGTAAAGAATTGTACTCAGGATAGCATCTGTATGTTGAAACTCATTGTGGAGCAGTACATTGGATGGGGGGGGTCAATGTCTATGTGGCATTCATTGATTTTTCTACCACCTCTGATGGGGTGGATCGACCATTGCTTTGGAAACAAATGCAGAAATTGGGCATTCCCCATACCCCTCTTTCATTAATAATTGCTCTGTCTTCTGTTACATGGAGCCTGATGCTGTTAGGCGGGAACCAGGTTCTATCTAAGGTGGTCCCAACACAAAACGGCCTGAATCAAGGGTGCTTTTTGGCCTCATTACACTTGTCCCTGTTTGTGTCAGATCTCCCTTGCTTTCTGGTAGCTAGCAGTGGAGGTGCTCCAAAGATAGGTGGTTGCCCCATGCCTTATCTGATGTATGCAGATGACATTGTAATTATAGATTTAACACCTCGGGTTGAAGAAACGATTATTTGTCCCTCCAACAGTATACATTATCACATTTTTTTTAAATCAGTGTCTCTAGGAGTAAAATATTAATAAGGAAAAGTAGAAATTTTGGGAAGCACTATAATTTGGCGTGGGGATCAGGTGCTGAAAAATTGGAAATAGTAAAATCTTGCCCCTACTTAGGGAAAGTGGTTCAGGTAGCATACTGGATAAGGCACATATTGATAATTGTTCACATAAGGCCTCCTCGCATGCAAATGGTCTACTCGCCTTCTATAAAGCAATGGGGTTATGGCATTTTATGCATCTGCTGACTAACTTTAAGGCGAAAGTTCCCCCGGCTTTATTGTACGCTATTGACTCTGGGTGTACCCAGGCAGACTGTGAGCCTGTGCAGGCTCTCTCCAGCCCAGCAACTGTCTTTCTCTCATGGAGGAGCTGCCCCTGCTCTACTGCATTCTATTGCACTCTATCAAATTCCGTCTATGCCACTTCACTCTATGCCACTCTACTGTATGCTATTTTACTGTATACCACTACACCGTCCCTCACTCCATGACACCCTGCTCCACTGTATGCTACGGCACTCTATGCTACTCCACTGTGTTCTATTACACTCTACCATTCTATGTCACTCCATTCTTCACCACTCTACAGTATGCTATTCTATTGTATGCCACTCCACTGTACCCCACTAACTCCACTTAACTCCACTGTACGCTATTCCATTCTATGCCATGCCACCAAATAAAAAGAACCTGTAAACTTTGCACTTGTCCAGCTCACTACTCACCAGTTAGGGTCTCAAGGCACTGTACACATACCACTGTGGAACCCCTTCTGGTTTACTCTAACCATTGTGCCACACGTCTCCACGGAACAAATGCAGCTTCACTGAACGCCACTACACAAGACACCCAGCTACTAAACACCACTCTACTATAAACTATTCCACTGTATGCAACCACACTCTACACCACACAGTTCTATTCTATTCAACTCAATGCCACTCCACTCTGCTCTACTCAACTGTTCGTCACTCTGCTGTATGCTACTACACTGTAGGCTGCTCTAATGTACCAAACTCCTCTCCCTTGCACTTCACTGAACACAATTTTACTGTACATCATTGCATTCTACACCACTACACTAAGGGGGTGATTCTGACCCCGGCGGTCTTAGACCGCCGGGGCCCGGGTCGGCGGGAGCACCGCCGACAGGCCGGCGGTGCCCCGCAGGGCATTCTGACCGCGGCGGTAAAGCCGCGGTCAGACCGGCAACACTGGCGGTCTCCCGCCAGTGTACCGCTGCCCTGTTGAATCCTCCAAGGCGGCGCAGCTAGCTGCGCCGCCGAGGGGATTCCGACCCCCCCTACCGCCATCCAGTTCCCGGCGGTCTGCCCGCCGGGAACCGGATGGCGGTAGGGGGGGTCGCGGGGCCCCTGGGGGCCCCTACAAGTATTTCACTGTCTGCTTGGCAGACAGTGAAATACGCGACGGGTGCAAATGCACCCGTCGCACCTTCCCACTCCGCCGGCTCGATTACGAGCCAGCATCCTCGTGGGAAGGTCGTTTTCCCCTGGGCTGGCGGGCGGCCTTTTGGCGGCCGCCCGCCAGCCCAGGGGAAAACTTGAAATACCCGCCGCGGTCTTTTGACCGCAGCGCGGTATTTTGGGGGCGGAATTCTGGCGGGCGGCGGAATAAATGCCGCTCCATTCTACATTGATTCATTCTACCCTGTTCCACTGTGCAGCACTTTATTCTATACCAGTGTACTGTGTGGTATTCCAAAGAAATTCAGAAGCATCATGTTCTGAAAGTTTGGAAACTTTTTACAAAGTTTTGCTAGAAAGCTTCAGGAGGAGACTGACTCAATGTCGAGTCATGCTGCCATCGTCGAACTTTGAACCAGCCTGACTGTTCTGGTTTGTCACTTTGAAAACTCTGAAGCTCCTCACCATTGACGCAGAGGACAAAGACATCCAGGGGCTCACCATGCTGCTTCAGGCCACCGTCATCTAGTTCTGGATCCAAGAAATCCAAGGACTCGATGTCAAGAGGAAAGCTCCAAGAAAAAGATTAAGGGCCTCATTTTAATCTTCCCACCTCTGCAGCAGTCCCATGTACTCTGTGGAATTGACAAAGTACTGCCTGCTGTATTTAGATGGCAGCGGTTATTAAACAAACTGCTGCAGCAATGTTTCCCATTGCTGGCTGACTGAACTCCACCGCTGTCGGACTGGTGGTATACCACTGACCTGATTTAGATGTGACTGTTAGATCTCTGGTTTGACAGCAGCAGGTTGGTGATGAAGGAGGACTGTCTCCCTGGATATATGTGTTGATATAGTTGTCTTGCATACAATGGATGTCACCACATATTCTAACCCCAAGAAAAACAAAAAAAAACATACTTACATGAATGTTGACTGTCTGGTCGCATTTGATGGTAAAGGCTCACACCTTCACATACAATCCAATGCATTGGCCACTTTTGTGTCTGCCGACAATGGGGTCGGTGTCCTTTGGGGTGAAGTGTCAGCAGCAACAACAGGAGTCCTTCAGTCGTGTTCCACTGAAAAAGGGAAAACAAAAAGTGGGAGAAGGTGGATTTTCACCCTCTTTTTCACCCAATCCGCCAGCCTTGAGTTGGAGGTGTTCCTGCCACAGTGGTAAGAGTGGCTACAGTTCTACCACCAGTTACTGTTTCTTATTGCGCCATCAATGTGGGTGCTCAGGCTGCCAGGAGTGCCGATGGGAAAAACATTGAAAAAGTGACAGTGGGACTATTACTGCCAGTATCTAAAACAGGCCCTAAGAGGCACATTTATGAGAGTTTTGATGCAACTGCAGCTCAAGCACTACTCCAAATCTATGAGATGACACATTTGTCCAAATGCATAATTTTTTAAGACTTGCGTTGGGCAAAATCTGCCCCTAAACCAGCTGTGACATGCTGTTCTGCCTTCCTAATTATCTCATATCAGAGCTTACAGAACCTCTCTGGAATGCACTTCTGAGTTCAAAGAAGACCTTTATTGTTGTTAATTCTTCCCTACCCACAAGTTCTTGAGAGACGAACTAATAGATTTCAAGCACACGTTCAAATGAGTAAAAGTAGTCGCAGCAATGAAAACAAAATATATCACAATTCTTCTCAGTTGCAATGTACACAGCAAGTTATATATTCAATGCAAAGCAAACAAAACAAAATGCATCACCGTTTGAGACCTATCTTCAGCTTCATCTTTCTGGGGTCTACAAGTTGATGACTCAGGTCAACTGCGAGAAAGAGATTATCTACCTAAACAGGAGACTGGCAACTGGGGCCTAGTTCCAGCCTGAAGTCAAGCAGA
Source organism: Pleurodeles waltl (assembly GCF_031143425.1). Taxonomy (NCBI): domain Eukaryota; kingdom Metazoa; phylum Chordata; class Amphibia; order Caudata; family Salamandridae; genus Pleurodeles; species Pleurodeles waltl. The sequence goes on along the minus strand of NC_090447.1, from coordinate 386,661,777 downwards.
TTCAAATCTCAATCTCTGAAGCCCCGAGTCATCCTTACAAAAGCGTGCCCCCTCCTCTCAGACTCGGGAAAACTACGCAAGCCTTTGGAGACTGGCCAGATCTCCTAGACTTCTCCTCTTCCCAAGCCTGAGCAGTAAGGAAAACACCAAATGTACTCTCTCTTATCAGGTCTAGTCTGGTGTGAAGAAAACAGCTTGGTTCATCTTGTGGAAAAACATAGCTTGGAAAAATACAGCTTGGATTCTCAACTGCAATGTCTAACTCCACATTAAAGGCAATAGGCAGCTAACCTAAATATCAAATGTAATGTCTAATGTCATGTCAAAGCCAATAGGCAGCTGAGCTGAATACAAAATGTGATGTCTAATATCATGTCAAAGCCAATAGGCAGCTGAACTGAATACAGAATGCAATGTCTAATATCATGTCAAAGCCAATAGGCAGCTAAGCTGAATACAGAATGTAATGTATAATATTGTGTCAAAGCCAATAGGCAGCTGAGCTGAATACAAAATATAATCTCTAATATAATGTCAAAGCCAATAGGCAGCTAAGCTGAATACAGCATGTCAAAGCCAATAGGCAGCTGAACTGAATACAGAATGCAATGTCTAATATCATGTCAAAGCCAATAGGCAGCTAAGCTGAATACAGAATGTAATGTATAATATCATGTCAAAGCCAATAGGCAGCTGAGCTGAATACAAAATGTAATCTCTAATATAATGTCAAAGCCAATAGGCAGCTAAGCTGAATACAGCATGTCAAAGCCAATAGGCAGAATACAGAATGAACAAAACATTTAGGGGGTCATTCTGACCTTGGCGGTCCATGACGCCATGGCGGAGTACGGCGGAAGCACCGCCAACAGGCTGGCGGTGCTTCCTGGGCGATTCTGACCGCGGCGGTAAAGCCGCGGTCGGAAAAGGGGAGCCGGCGGTTTCCCGGCGGTTTCCCGCTGGCCCAGGGAACCCGCCATGGCGGCGCTGCTTGCAGCACCGCCATGGGGATTCCGACCCCCTTCCCGCCAGCCTGTTTCTGGCGGTGTCCACCGCCGGAACCAGGATGGCGGGAACGGGTGCCGTGGGGCCCCTGCGGGCCCCTGCACTGCGCATGCCGCTGGCATGGGCAGTGCAGGGGCCCCCTAACAGGGCCCCACAAAGATTTTCACTGTCTGCTTAGCTGCACCCGTCGCACCCCTTCAACTCCGCCGGCTCCATTCCGAGCCGGCTTCATTGTTGAAGGGGCTGTCCCGCTGGGCCGGCCGGCGGTCTTCTGGCGGTCGCCCGCCAGCCCAGCGGGAAAGCCGGAATGGCCGCCGCGGTCTTTTGACTGCGATGCGGTCTTTCGGCGGGAACCGCTTGGCGGGCGGCGACCGCCGGCTGCCGCAGTCAGAATGACCGCCTTAATGTGCTACTGGTGAACATTGAGCAACTAATATGCGCAGTGGTAAAACACAAAGTCATTGGTCAAACACAATTAATAGCATCACACATGCGGAAAATAAATATATTCAAGGTAGACGTGGCCCACATAAAATATCACATAAAAGTAATGCAGTGATATCTATGGGCTTTGCAACAGGTGATTAATCTTATTGATGTGCAAGCAAAGCCTGAAATGTCTGCGGATCTGTAACCTAGGCATAGAAAAATGGGCAGTGACTATGATATAAAACCCTGAAAAGCCAGAAAACACTTTGGCAAGCTCAACTACACCATGGAGGTTGTCATTCTGCAGCTCAGCGCCGTTAGGAGACCACCACCACTTAGGCAGCAAAGGAGAATGGAGCGTGTGTGCCGGCAGCACATTTCCGTCATCAACCCAAGGTGATAAAATTCTATAGACTCAGGAAATAGTCCATAGTATAATGACTCCAGAAGATTGGAAAACGTTTGCTGCCAACAACTGCCAGGCCCACCAACATTCCTCCCAGGTAATACTGATCGCTGTGCCTCAAGATTGGCCGAAATGCCTCAGGCACCACTTTCTGACTTCTTGCTCACTGTCCTGGATGCCATAGTTCACCTCATACTCCAGTACCTTCTTTTCCCCAAGTCCCACCAACAACAAATAGAGACAAAGAAAGGCTTCTATGCCACTGTAGGGTTTCCACATGTCTTGGGTGCTATGGATTGCACACATGTGAAATTGGTTCCCCCAGCAGAAGCACCACACCTGAATAGAAAACATACATCCAATCCATCATGGACCATCTGGGGATGTTCACCAATATGCTGGGCAAGAACCCTGAAAGTGCTCATGATGCCTACACAATATTATAAGCAAACTCATCTAAAATGGCCGCTATGGGAATAGCCTACTTGTTGATAATAAATGTGAAGTATGCAACATACCAACAAACATATTGAAACATAGGACATAATAGCCTCCTCTGTAGCTGTTGATGGAGCTTGTGGCATATTTTCAGAGTGGTGTGCCTTATACTTTCACCATGCATTGTGGTACATGTGTGATATAAACTCATAAGTAAGATATTTTAGGACAGAACAACCCCAAAAACATAGTGACAAATTATGTTCTGCATTACTGTGCATAAGGGAGGTGTTCCATGGGTGTCTTGTGGGTGTATCCATACAACGCCCATGGTTGATGACACATGTCATGTATATCAAACATGGTAAACCTGGGAATGTGTCAAATAAATACACCTTCCCTTGTGATGCGCAAGACAGATAAATGATGTAAGTTGTCCAAGTACTTCTGCTTCCCATATGTGCTGCACACATATGTAGAGTATCATGACTCTAAAGACTGTATATGTGCCAGAAAGTGCCTCTCCGTGCCCCAAAACCGTCATGCATGCAACACAGGCACCCTTTCACCATTGTGGAAGAGTGCCTTGTCTTTCTACTAGGTAGACCATTGTGTTTCAGTGCATGGTAAAACTACAGGAATTCACTGCATGGTTTAATTACTGTGCATTCCAACCTTTTCCCAGTGATGCAGTGCAACAAACCTCTGGCCCCTAGTGTCATGTGCACATAGTGGGAACAAGTTACAGCAATGTGTAGACAATGATTTCCTATTCTGTCATACCTTCACTAATCATGTAATGGCAGTTGCAACAGAACATCTGTGTATAGTATTGTCTCATCTCACACTGTCTGAATGGATTGAACCACATCATCTGCACTGTTTATCAAATCAAGGTAATAATCATGTGGTACACAGGATAACTTAATATAAGTGCAAACTGCAAAAGATAGCTAAATGTGGGATGAGAGTTTCTTCAATCGTGTACCTTGTCTCGATATCAGTGAAACTTTAAAAAAAAATAATGATGTTTCAACTATTCCTGTGCCCATAAGAAAGTGTGTCACACTTATAGACTTATATGTCGATTATAGTTCCTGGAGCATCTCTTGAAGAACTAGTTGTAAATTCCATTTGTATCATGCAATGAAAGTGTAGGCCACAGACATTAGTAAAAGTCAATTTAGTGTGCTAATGTGAGAGCCAACATGACAAAACGCACATATGTCTCTGTCATACTGCCAGTATAGGTACATACAAATACATATGTATCAAGCCACATTGACATATGTAATCAATGTGATACAGCATCAGTGTATTTTGTAACTAGGCCAAATTCCCAGCATAAGAAGCTTTCTATGTTCAATTTTTAAACCCTAACACAATGCTGTCAAACATGTCATACTCCAGTAACTAACATAGAAAGGAATGCAACCAGGGCAAAGTATCCCAATGTACCCAGCATCCCAATGTCTACATTCTCAAGCCACATCACTGATGACAGACTCAAGGCATAGAAGTACAGCTTCCCCAACAAGGTAGGATCATATACATACATGGTGAAAAATAAAGTATTGTGTCCTTGTGTTCAATGGAAAACTACTTTAATCTACATCAGTATGCCCTACTTAATAATGGTCCACATTGCCAGACCTAGGTGTCCATCTAAGTTAGAGTTACGTGTCTGGAAACAAGCATTAGCTGAAAGCTGACAGCAAAGTGTATAACTAACCATGCCCCATGTTGTAAAATAAAAACATGACTGTAGCAATTTGCAACAATTAAGTTAGTTAACAAACCAATGGCTGGGACAAAGTCATGTAGCCCAGCAAATAACATTTAGAAATTATAAGAGGACATATGAAATTGTGTGTCAAACAGGTTGCCACTGCCCAAACCCACCTAGTGTTGAATATACAATACAAAATTGCATCACTAATTTATCTGTGCACATGTAGTAAGCGCACACAACATACACCTGTCCACAGCTCTCAGAAATACAGTCACAGTGATTTACTGCCTCCACATGAAAGTCAGCATGAGGAAGTGTCCAAAGTATCAGGGTGTGAACAACATTAGCATTGACACAGATAACCAGAAGAGATATGTGGCAAACCACGGACAACTGTATTTATAGCCCATAAAGTTCTATACTGTAAGAAATATCTATGAGTTAGTCATTATACATAACTCACATGTATAGGTATGTCTCAGTAACAATGTGCATAATAACTAACATATCTTTTTTACTACTTTCAGCTGACCAAGGTTATGGTCTGCAGCCTTAGGTCATGACCCTGTTTATCCCTCCATAGCTGAAAGAATCTACAACCAGGTGCTGATCAGCACTTTCAATGTTGTTGAATGTACGTTTGGCGTTTGGAAGTCCAGGTTTACTTGCTATGAAATGTTTCGGGGAAGATTGCTCTAATCACCCCCTATGGTGTGCATGATCATCTTAGTATGTGCCATACGACACAACATTTGTGTCCTGACAACTGTGCCCTGGTACTTGGATCCAGGGGAGATTGACGATAAGTAAATAGTGCACCACTCTCATATTGATTCAATAAAGCAAATTATTCTCAACAACAGCCTAAATAGTATTCAAACAGTTATTAATCCAAACATGCGTATATCTGGTTGTGTTGTTCTTACAACCATCAGAATTAAAAAGATGACGCAGTGTGCAATATTGGATTAAGTGCCCTGATGAAGGAGGCCGTTAGTATCATGAACATATTTAAAAGCCCAAGTCCACTGAAACGCGCATCAGCAGTTCCGGCAACTCTGATGATTCCTCAAATCAAATGCAGTTCCTGCATCTCAGATAATTCATTAAGTCAAAAAGGATAATCTATCATCTGTCAGCTAGGAGGATTTCTGAACTGATGAAGTCAACCTGTGTATGAGAACTTGTAATTAAGACGCACCGGATTTAGCAACAATTGACTTTCTGGATGTAGCTATAAGAGCTTGAATTGATGTGCCTATTATGAGTACGGACGTTTATGATATTAATTTTTGTAATTGTGCAATGGACTGATTTAAAGTTCATCATTGGAGAGAAAATATGAATTATATATACATGGGTTTGGTGTCTAAATTCATCATTTATTTGACATGCACATTTGGGATGATTGATATTTTTCAGTTGTGAAATATTGTTGTGCTTGTAAATTGTTTGTCTTTCCGGCGTTTTGTTTTTGTCTATATGTAGATCTTATTTGTAGTCATTAGTCTATGGTTGTCTGTGTGTTGAGTTATATGTTTATGTGTGAAGGCTGTCTGTGTCAGAGTGTTGAGGGGATAGGGGTTGTTGATTTATTTTAGAAAAAATGATGTATATATATATATATACACACATATACGTGTGTTTGGATTAATAAATGTTTGAATAATATTTAGGCTGTTGTTGAGAATAATTTGCTTTATTGAATCAATAGGAGAGTGGTGCACTGTTTACTTATCGTAGATTTCCCTGAATCCCTCTCCGGATTTGCGTGGGGACCCTGTATTTTTCTTTAGTTCCAGGGGAGATTGAGCCAGTGGAGGAGAAGGAGGACAATGTTAGAAACTGCCAAAACAGAATAGCAGGGAGGCGTGGCCGGGCCACGAAACAAGATGGCCGCTTAGAGCGAGAGCTCCGTGCCGAGGCGGTCCCGGAGGGGCGACGGGAGTGAGAAGACAGCCAGACAACACACCGGGTTCGGTGCCCCTCCTCCCTTACAACAGCGGCGACACGGAATCATGTCCGGGGACCCCGTAGGAGCGGGATGCAAGGCAGGAAACTCGCGACTCGCCCCAGGCCGATAAGGCCTGACAAAAGGGGCGGAGTCGCGTCTTCGGAAGACCGGGGACGGCGTGCCCGCAGCGGCAAGGAGCAAGCTGAACAGGCCGCAGGGACTGCGGGAGCCGTGACGACCCGCATCCATCCCCCTACAACGCCAACAAACACCTGTGGACCTTCGACCCCCCACAGGGAGACGGGGAGACACAGCAAAGGGGTGCGGCCCCTTAGACAGCCGGGAGAGAAACCCGGTCAGAGAGGTAGGATCGAATCTCTCCAAACTAAGAACGGCATCGCTGGAGGCAGAGGCATGACTTCTCCCCTCTTTTCCATCACAGAGGGACAACAAAAACCCTCCTGCTGGGATAATAAACTTTCGCCCCCCTCCCTCCAGACAACTAATACTGAGGAGGGCAGAGGGGCACGATGGGAGGAGACGAGAGGGGTGAGCGATTGGAGGGACATCGGAGATGAAGAGAGCCAGAGGGAGCCAAGAGAACAGAGATACAGGAGAAGGGAGAGGACTGGCACCAGCGTAAGCCACCGAGCATCTATATCCTTACCGAAATCCACGGAGGGAATCTCGGGCCCCACGTGGCCAGACTCTGTGGACAATTGAGGCGATGCCCGGCAACAAACCGAACCATAAACCTGTCAGCAAGCCTGCACGACAACTATTATTCTCAGAAGCGCTACAACACAAACGCCTAACCCCCACGAAGATAAACCCTCAAACAACTCCACCTTTAAACGAGTCCACCACGATGTCTGATAAAGATCAATCCACAACTATGGACAGGATACTACAAGAGATCACCACCGTCAGCCGCCGCATAGAGGGGATGGACACCTCTATAACTTCATTGACACTGGAAACCAAATCCATGCGATCTGACATTGCAGGCTTTCAATCTAGAGTGACAGGGCTAGAGCAACGCATGGGATCACTAGAGACGCAGATCAACACGTCTCAGGAGCGAGAACAAGACTTGATCTACCTCAGGAGCAAACTAACGGACATGGAGGACAGGAGCCGGAGAGACAATATCCGCGTACTTGGGATCCCGGAAAACGAAGAAGGCTCGGATATGCAGGCTTTTCTGACCTCCACTCTTCCAAAAATGATTTCATTGGACTTTGACCCGCCGTTGGAATTCCAACGGGCACACAGGATAGGCCCAAAACGCTCTGACAACTCCTCAAGGCCCCGCCCAATCATCGCATGCTTGCTGCGGCATAATCAAACCCGACAAATACTCCAAGTAGCACGCAACCACGGCCCTTTCCGAATAGACCAGCACGAGATCCGAATAACCGCCGATTACTCCAAGGAAACCAACGAACGTAGAAAGGCTTTCCTAGCCCTACGACCCCGGCTTTGCAAACTAGAGATGAAATATGGTCTCTTTGACCCTGCAAGAATGTGGCTTACTAAAAATGGAGTATCCAAGGACTTTTATAACCCCGACGAATTGAGACTCTTCCTTGACTCTTTCCAATCCCAGCCTATGGACTCTCTCAACACAGACAGTGAGCATGACATTGTAGGAGGCAGTGATAGGGCCGAAACCCACTCGGGAATAGAAAAGGTGAAGACGGCTCTACACGACACCGGAGCCAGTCATAAGGGTAGAGACATGGAGAGACTAACCAGATCATATGATGACAGGGGTCAGATTTTACACGCAGTAGTAACCCACACCCAACTATCGGAAAGAGACAAATCCCGCTCCCCTTTAAAGCCTACAACTGGGTCTTCTTGAGAAGGTAATGCGACAAGACGACTTGTGGGACTATCGCTAGAAAGTCGAAAAAAAACAACTATAGACTCTGCGGAAGGATGAGTACCTTTCCAGATCATATGTGTTTTACTATTGTAATTGTCTAAGACTGCTAGTATCAATGTTAAAACCAGATACATGAAAAACCTATGCTCTTTATGACTAGAGCCGAGACCCTATAATGGAAAACTACCAGTAAATCATTATTTGCCCTCAGTACACAACAGATGATGATTATTAGAACAGGGATCAGACCCCACCAACTCCCTGTATGATGAATAAGAGCCCGGTCCCGACCCTATAACCCTATAACAAGGTAACAAGGTAACAGGGGCATTAAACAGATAACAAAAATAAACACTAATTAACTATCATGGAACTTACCTTATATTCCACACACTACAAAATTTCTCATGGTAGTAAATAACAAAGCATGTGAAACCTCCCTAATACACACCACACTCGACCAGCGCTGACATTAGAACCGTTTAGCCCCCATTATCACCCCAAGTGATGGGACTAGACCACGTAAAGATAAATTAATTCCAATACAGGGACACACAATATGATATAACCTGAGACATATCAAAGCTCCCATCACTTGACTTTACCTTATTCTACAATAAGAAACTGGGGAAAAAAATAAAAAATAAACAATAGAACACGAGGACATAATACAACATAATATCGCATAACGAAGCGAAATAATATGACATTCTACACTGCCACTCCGCACCACATTATAACATCACAATGTAAATTATAAACTATTAGCTATTCCTTTCCCCAGAAGTTCGTATCTACCTCCATCCTAATCATTATTACTATCTTAACCTACCATCTACAATAGAACGACTATGATGGTGGCACATACCAAGTAAGACCTTAGTAGGTCAGTATTATGATGTAATAATACACGGCAAGGAGTTAGTAATAGGACGAGATACGCATTATCCTCGCGTAATCCGGGGCTCAGCTACACTCATTACCTATCCTACGATTAATAGAGAGACGCTTGGCATAATGGCTCCTAACATGATAATGTGATAAGATACCAGGATATGCTATGTTGATCAACCTAATATGTCATTGAAAAGTTGTAAGGCGAGACGAGACGAGGCAGTGTTATAGTTGAATAGAAATGCTCAGGAAGTATTATATTATACTGTATATTGGTTTCTTTATGTACCCATGCATACGCGAGAACTGTAATACTCTGTTTGAGCTCTTTCCCCCCCCTCCTTCGCCCTGCTCCCCCCCCCTCGCAAGCCAGTCTCGGTCTTTCTGTCTGCCCAGCCCCTACTTTAATTCACGACCCTATCTTATGAACTCTTAAACACCCTGTGATACCATACAGCATCAAGTACTAGGTACAACATCCTAAACACCATACTCCATCAACACCCGACACCCCCTCCTCCTCTCCAGCGCCACCCAGGTACTATAGTTATTAACCGACCATTACTTCTGCCAATATACACTTTAGTTATATAACTAATACACTAGCCACTAACCACTGATGAACAGACCCACTTCCCGATACATAAACATAAACATAAGCACTGATGTGTACCCCCCCCACCCCTCCTTATCACCGACATATCGATAACTGGCTGTCTGTTAATTCCCCCCTCACCCCCCCCGATCGAGATCGCCCAACGGCACGAGAGCTCCGAGAGAAATCGGTCCCGCCGTTTACAGACCTAACGAATGAAGGAGGTTGGACTCCTAACCTCCCTCATCCCTATCCTTCTCCACTTCTTCCCCCAAATTGTACGCTCTCTTGCTATACTCTTAATCTCAACTTTAGCACACACATCCATCCCTTCCCCCTCCTTCTCCCTCTTTTCTTCTCCCTCTCATTTCTCCTTGTCTTCTTTTCCCCTCATATTTCCCCTCCATCTGGCTCTCATCCTACTTATATTGCCTCTCTCCCTTCACTCTCTCCTCTCTTCTCTTTCTTCTCCAGAGGACTCCCTTGGCCTCCACCAGCCGCTAACCCCCATATAAAATAAAACTCCGTATCATATCGAAACACAACTCCCACTCTACCAACTAAGTCAATATCTCCCTCCCCCCCCCACCAACACCAACCCCGGAACGAGGGTGCTTACTTACTCACAATTATCCAATATGTCGAAGTCCCACCCTCAAGCGACGCGACCATTACGCATACTCTCTTGGAATGTACACGGCATGACGAGCTATGTTAAGCGGAAAAAGATACTGTCCTATCTTCAATCTAAAAAAACAGATATAGCTCTGATTCAAGAGACTCACCTTGACACTCTGGAATCCAGTAAACTTAAACGGGATTGGGTAGGGAGGGTTGCCTTCAGCTGCCGTCCGACTAGTCAGGAATCTGGAAGTAACGGACCCCGCAAATGTGGAGTGGCGATACTAGTACGGAAATCCCTCCCGGCCACTATCATTAAAACCTGGAATGATACGGAAGGAAGTTATATATTTGCTAAACTAAAACTAGGGGACACTGTTTTATGCGTGGGATCCATTTACGCACCAACCGGCCCAAAACGCCCATTCCTTCTACAGCGAAATCGCCTCCTGACAGAAATCGGAACTACTCGATATATAATCGGAGGAGACTGGAATCTCGTCCAAGACGCCATAATGGATAGGACAGGCCCTGTTGATATATGTAACAATTACGACAGAGCACTTCTGACAGACCTGACCACCGACGTCTGTCTGGTGGACTGCTGGAGAATACAACACCCGAAAGATAAGGAATATACTTTCCTATCCACCGTCCATGGCACCCAATCGCGTCTGGATTATTTCTTAGTATCACACACTGTAATCCCTCATATACAAGACACCTGTATCCTAGATAGCGGGCTCTCAGATCACTCCCCAATACTAATTCGGATCCAGGTGGGACTCTCCTTCTCTGGTCGTAAACCATGGCGATTGGCAGTACACAGATATCGCTCTCCCCAAGGGAAGGAACAATTAAAAGCTCATGTAGCTACATAAATGGCAGATAATACAGGCACTGTATCCTCCAAAAGGATCCTATGGGCGGCAGCAAAAGCAACCCTAAGAGGGAATATGATGCGAGATGCAGCACTGGCCAACAAAGACAGAATAGCCTGCCAAACCACCTTAGAGACCACGATACAGGACCTCACTAAACAATATACCGCCCAACCATCCCCTAGGCTACGACAAGCCTTAGAACAGGCCCGCATGGCACACAATGAACTCTATACATCTCAGGCGGAATACGCACTGCAAAAATTGCGAGGCCGCCATTACGAACAAGGGGAAAAAGCAGGTGTCCTCCTAGCGGTGCAGCTCCGACAAAGAGAGGCAACCTCTGCCATTGCGGCCATAACATCTTCTTCAGGAGCAGTACTAACTCGCCTACAAGACATTGTAAACGAGTTCCCCAAGTACTACCGACATTTGTACACTCCTGAAACAACGACAGATCAAACACAAATGGAGACATTCCTTACCGCGGCCAATCTGCCCCGTCTGTCTGAGGCAGGCAGGGCCCTCTTGGACAGTAACATAAGCAAAGAAGAGATAACCCAAGTTATAACAAGCCTCCCCTACCATAAATCACCAGGAGAGGACGGATTCCCTGCGGAATTCTATAAATGGGCTGGGGAAGAGGCAATAACCGCAGTACATGAAGCACTGACGGAAGCATGTCAAGAAGGCTCCCTGGGCGCTCTATCCAATAAAGCCACAATTGTCATCTTGCCTAAGCCAGGGAGAGACCCCCTTCTTTGCGGTAGTTACCGTCCTATCTCCCTTTTGAATGGGGATGTCAAACTCCTAGCCAGTGTTCTAGCAGCGCGGCTACGCAAGGTGATACCATCATTGATTCACAATACCCAAGTAGGATTTGTACCAGGCCGTACCTCCAGAAATCATATGCGAACCCTTTGCCATACACTGTTAGAATCCATACAATTACCTGACGAAGCCCTGTCCCTAGACGCGGAGAAAGCATTTGACCGCATTGAGTGGTCCTACCTATTCACAACCATGAAGCATTTTGGCCTGGGGGAACAATTTATCTCTAAAGTGCGTTTATTATATGACCATCCCACAGCACAGGTTAACTGTGGGGGCATCTTGTCAGACCCATTCCTTATCGGAAGGGGCACACGCCAGCGATGCCCCTTGTCGCCACTTCTATTTTTATTGGCCATGGAACCCCTAGCTGCCACCATACGAAATTCTCACCAAATAAAAGGGATCCATATCACCGGGGGCGTATCCAAAATATATCTCTACGCAGACGACATTCTGTTAACAATGTCCGATCTAGAAACCTCGCTCCCAGCACTACTTTCCACTATAGAAGACTTCGCATCCCTATCCGGATATCGGGTAAACTGGGATAAAAGTGATGCACTACCATTATCCCGCATAACGACGAGGGCAGCGATACATGGCCTCCAATTCAAATGGACCCCGACCCGCCTTAAATATTTAGGAACGTTCATTAACAGAGGTCTAGAACATATGGTCAGGGACAACATAGACCCCCTTATATCTAAAATGAAACAAGACTTTGCCAAATGGTCTCTACTAGGCCTGTCCATGTGGGGCAGGACACAGGCGGTCAGAATGGTCACCTTACCACGCTTCACATACGTGCTAGGCATGCTCCCCCTACAGATACCTCTTTCTTCACTCCGATTAATAGACGCATCCATAAGGGCCTTCGTCTGGGGCTCCTCACGCCCAAGACTGAAACCTGCAATAATACTGGCACGACGGCTCTACGGAGGATTAGGACTACCCTCGGTAGAACAATACTCGCTAGCCCTACAACTCTCACAGCTAATATATACACTTCCGGATATAGCCGATCCACCGCAATGGGTGATCACAGAGAAACTCCTATATGGACAGTATACGGAGATGGGAGGAACATACGCCGACCATGTTCCCTTAGCTAACCCCATCCTCAAGGCTACAAACACAGCGTGGTGCAGAGCCCATCGACTACTAGGAGTACACCCCTCCCTGCATACTCAGGCTCCCATAGCAGGGAATAAAAGCATTAAAATAGGAGGGAATATTCTCAGATGGCCCTAATGGTCCGAGGCAGGTATCCACATAATAGATGGAGATAGCTTCCACACATTCGCCTCCCTCCAGGAAGAATTCGGCATCCAAAGTAACCAGGAGTGGCGATATCTACAGCTCAAACACTGTATGCGGAGAACATTAGGAACCCCCCCGTGGATGCTCAAAACCTCACCCATCGTCACCTATCTTCAGAAATGGGGCCGACAAAAAGGCGTTATGGCTGGCCTCTATGCCGAATTAACTAACCACCTTTATTCTCAGCCTTTACTTGAACGACTATGCTTAAAGTGGCAGGATATACTAGAGATAACCTACACGGACGAAGAATGGCCAGTCATACTAGAAGCCCTCGACAGGGGCGTACGTGAAGCACGCCTGAAATTTTGCCTATTTAAAATCCTTCAGGGGTGGTACTGGACCCCCGTTAAACTCTTCAGGGCAGGGCTGATACCTCACGCAAACTGTTGGAGATGCACAGAGCCATATTGTGACCAACTTCATATTTTATGCCACTGTCCAACTGTACAGTCACAATGGGACGCGGTACGCCTCGCCTTATCGGACTTCATACAGATACCAAAACCGACCCCACCAGCATTTATCATTCTACATGACATTCGTCCGTATCTCTCCCTATCGCGGGCACATAAACGATTAATCCACACAGCACTTGCCACGGCCAAAATATGCATACTCCGGCACTGGAGATCTAGCATTGCCCCCACACCCATAGAATGGATGACGGGCATGTATCAAACGGCTACCCATGAACGAGTGATTTATAACCTACAGGACCAAGCAGAACAATTTGAGGAGGTCTGGTGCCCATTCTTGAAGAGACCATGAAGCGGCTGGTGGATGACCAACGGATGATCAATGATCAATGATTAGGGAATATCAATTACCAATCACCCTCTGAGAATCCTAGACTCCGGAAACACATTTAGGGGGTCATTCTGACTCCCGCCGGACGCGGTCACCGCGCGCCCGGCGGGAGCCGCCAAAATACCGTACTGCGGTCGGAAGACCGCGGTGGGTATTTTGAGGTTTCCCCTGGGCTGGCGGGCGGCCTCCAAAAGGCCGCCCGCCAGCCCAGAGGAAAACGTCCTTCCCACGATGAAGCCGGCTCGTAATCGAGCCAGCGGAGTAGGAAGGTGCGACGGGTGCTACTGCACCCGTCGCATATTTCACTGTCTGCTAAGCAGACAGTGAAATACAAGCGGGGCCCTCTTACAGGGGCCCCTGCAGTGCCCATGCCATTGGCATGGGCACTGCAGGGGCCCCCAGGGGCCCCGCGACACCCCCTACCGCCATCCTGTTCCTGGCGGGCGAACCGCCAGGAACAGGATGGCGGTAGGGGGTGTCAGAATCCCCTCGGCGGCGCAGCAAGCTGCGCCGCCTTGGAGGATTCCAACGGGCATCGGAAAACCGGCGGGAGACCGCCGGTTTTCCATTTCTGACCGCGGCCAAAGCGCCGCGGTCAGAATGCCCTGCGGGGCACCGCCGGTCTGTCGGCGGTGCTCCCGCAGACCGCCGGGGTTAGAATGAGGGCCTTAATCTCCTACTGTCCCCTCTCTCTCTCCCTAGCTACGCTATCCTCTCCCCTTTCTCTCTTTTTTCTCTCTCTCTATCAATCCAAAGGCCTCTAATTTTGTCATATGCACGAGACCCTGAACTACCCAACATAGTAATACAAGTCGCTTCCTAACACAAACAAGGACTGAGAAATCAACTCATATAAGACGTAGACACTCTCTAACCGACCTTACCATATCTAACATACATACTATCTACTCCTAGATAATACCTTGCTACAGACGGAGCAGTACAGAACGATCTACTCTTAGGCCCGAACAAGCTAGTCTCAGGATACAAAGACCCCCTACCTACCTCGAGTCTCTTCATTCTACATTCCCCCGCGATTACCCTTCCTCTTTCTTCCTCTTTCTTCCCCTTCTCTCCCCCTCCCCATTTCATATGACTATTTCGTCTCTCCCCTATACCAAGATCAACCCCTCCCACACAACCCTATCCTCGCTCCCCCTCCCTTTACCACCCCCCCATCTGTTCTCCACTTTTCTTCAAAATAAGGGTACAAAACTCAACTATGCAACTGGGAATTTTTACTTACCTGACAGTATATGCATATATGCTCACAATGGAAATAATTGTGGTAAAAGAACAAAAACAATGTTTTGAAAGCTAAACAGTTTGTTTATATGTTGTATGTATCGCCTTATATATTCTTAATAAAACTTTTGAAACGTAAAAAAAAAAAAAAAAAAAAAAAACACAATAGCAGGATGTCTGTGACACAATACTGTAGTGAATCCTAGTTTGTTTTAACGGGATAACAGGAGTTAGCTTAGCCGTAGGCTTGTAAACTCGTGCCCCCGTCACCTAGTGACTTTTAACCTACTTAGCTTACTCTGTCTTAGTCCATTTAATTATTTATTTCCTTTAAGATGGCGGCCTTGTTTATAATTAGGCCACTTGTTATTAGTCTTATTATCAGTGTCACTGCGCCAAGGCGTCAAGATCAAGCACGAAAGACAAACAAACAGTAGGTGTTCACACTTAGGGATTTTCCCTCTCTATACTTTCGAGGGATTGTTGAAATTAATTGCCGTCCCAAGCATGTCTGTTATCTATTGTTTTGAATTACACCTACGTCAGGGGACCTTGTAGATCTGTATAAATACATCACACTTTAGACAGATAATCAGAGGGATTCCGACCAGAGGGCATTGCCACCATCACTGATACCGATGCTGCAGTCGTCTTGACGCTGACCCAGTCTTCGTGTCCCTACAGAGTCTGAGATAGAGACCTCATTCCAAGGTAACGAGGGTTGGGGGCTCCTCTCATGGACATGGTCTTTGGCAGATTAGGTTTAGCAAACCCAGCTCTCCTTTAGGTAGGAGGTTAGGCCTATTCTCATTAGGGTATTAGGGCACATTCCATCTCATACATATATATATATATATATATATATATATTTCTTTTCATATATTGCAAAATGGTGGGGGTCTTTATAACCATGACACTCTTCTTCACAATACTGTTGCTTGGTATATTCATTATCCTAATCATTGCAGTTCATGCAACTTATCGCAAATTGCAGTTATGTTAAATAAAAAACTATCATAACTCTACTGCATCTGTGTCATTGCCTTTGTTTGTATGAGACATAATATATCTGTGAGAAAAGGGTAATTTCCGTTTAACCACGATAACCCTGAGAAATCTTACTTTGAGTCCATGCGTAAGCGACTGCTACAAATCACCTTTTACTATTGTGTTTCTGGTGAGGTACTGCTAGTGAGCCGGTAAGGTTTGGACAACAGTTACAACTAGTTGTAGGAAAAGACTTAGGGGGTCATTCCAACCCTGGCGGTCGGTGTTAAAGCAGCGGCCAACCCACAAACAGGCAGGCGGCCAAAAAAATGGAATTCCGACCCTGGCGGGAACCGCCACCACAGCCCGCCACTTTAACACTCAGACCGCCACGGCGGTACAGACAAGCAGCACGGCGGTCACCGCCAACAGACAGGCGGCAGACAATGTACCGCCCACCCTATCACAACTCACCAATCCGCCACCTTTTCCGGGGCGGGAGCCCCGCCGATAAAAACACAGCGGAAACAGACTACGAATGGGAAAACGCTCACCTCTACACACTCCACGAGGAATCTGGACAGCATGGAACCAGAACTACACATCCTACCAGCTATTGTCTACCTGCTCCTCTACCAGGAGCACGAACGCCGGCGCAGAAGACAACGGTGAGTACTGCACCTACGACACACGGGAGGGGGGAGGAGAAAAGATTACGGGCACACAAATACGCGACACCCCCCCCCCCCAACTACCTACACACCAATGCAGAGCAACAACTCAGAGTGACACCCCCCATACCCCCCGGAAGAATGCAAAGACAAAATAATAAGTTATTGTAATACAAATATATTGTAAGGCAAAGTAAATAAGTAAGACGAACATCCCATAACTATATACACATATGTATATTGTCCCGTCAGAATTGGCTTTCTGTCATTGTACGTGGGCCAATGGTCCTCAACACATGGGCAAAGCCCACACATGAGACCCGAATCCATTGGAGAGAACACTGCAGGGGCATCAGATAGGAAAACTACAGGCACCTCAGGGGGAAGGGAAGGGGGGCCACCTCAGCCACATGAGTCCACGACGCCAGATCCACGAGGGGCCTCCACGGCCAATGTTCAATCCTGGGGAGTGCAAAGCCACAGTCTCTCAAGTCTCTACAGTGGGTGGGTTGCCCACTGTGCCATCCTGGGGAGTGCAAAGCCACAGTCTCTCAAGTCTCTACAGTGGGTGGGTTGCCCACTGTGCCATCCTGGGGAGTGCAAAGCCACAGTCTCTCAAGTCTCTACAGTGGGTGGCTTGCCCACTGTGCCATCCTGGGGAGTGCAAAGCCACAGTCTCACAAGTGGATGACAGACTCCAGCGGTACTGGAGGACTCTTGGTGCCCAGAGTGTATCATGCAGCCCTGTCCGACACTGATCCGGGCCTGCCCCTTCTGCCAATGTGTCAGCGGTGCTTGAGATGAAGGGCCCAGCGGAGCCGTGCTTGAGTTGAAGGGCCCAGCGGAGCAGTGCTTGAGATGAAGGGCCCAGCGGAGCGGTGCAGAGACGGCGGTGCCCAGCGGAGCGGTGCTTGAGATGAAGGGCCCAGCGGAGCGGTGCTTGAGATGAAGGGCCAAGCGGAGCGGTGCAAAGACGGCGGTGCCCAGCGGAGCGGTGCTTGAGATGAAGGGCCCAGCGGAGCAGTGCAGAGACGGCCGTGCCCAGCGGAGCGGTGCTTGAGATGAAGGGCCCAGCGGAGCGGTGCAGAGACGGCGGTGCCCAGCGGAGTGGTGCTTGAGATGAAGGGCCCAGCGGAGCGGTGCTTGAGATGAAGGGCCAAGCGGAGCGGTGCAGAGACGGCGGTGCCCAGCGGAGCGGTGCTTGAGATGAAGGGCCCAGCAGAGCAGTGCTTGAGATGAAGGGCCAAGCGCCGGGGGGGGCAGAGACGGCGGTGCCCAGCGGAGCGGTGCTTGAGATGAAGGGCCCAGCGGAGCGGTGCAGAGACGGCGGTGCCCAGCGGAGCGGTGCTTGAGATGAAGGGCCCAGCGGAGCGGTGCAGAGACGGCGGTGCCCAGTGGAGCGGTGCTTGAGATGAAGGGTCCAGCGGACCGGTGCTTGAGATGAAGGGCCAAGCGGAGCGGTGCAGAGACGGCGGTGCCCAGCGGAGCGGTACTTGATATGAAGGGCCCAGCGGAGCAGTGCTTGAGATGAAGGGCCAAGCGGAGCGGTGCAGAGATGGCGGTGCCCAGTGAAGCGGTGCTTGAGATGAAGGGCCCAGCAGAGCGGTGCAGAGACGGCGGTGCCCAGCGGAGCGGTGCTTGAGATGAAGGGCCCAGCGGAGCGGTGCAGAGACGGCGGTGCCCAGCGGAGCGGTGCTTGAGATGAAGGGCCCAGCGGAGAGGTGCAGAGACGGCGGTGCCCAGCGGAGCGGTGCTTGAGATGAAGGGCCCAGCGGAGCGGTGCTTGAGATGAAGGGCCAAGCGGAGCGGTGCAGAGACGGCAGTGCCCAGCGGAGCGGTGCTTGAGATGAAGGGCCCAGCGGAGCGGTGCAGAGACGGCGGTGCCCAGTGGAGCGGTGCTTGAGATGAAGGGCCCAGCGGAGCGGTGCTTGAGATGAAGGGCCAAGCGGAGCGGTGCAGAGACGGCGGTGCCCAGCGGAGCGGTGCTTGAGATGAAGGGCCCAGCAGAGCGGTGCAGAGACGGCGGTGCCCTGTTCAGCGGTGCTTGTCTTGAAGGGCCCTGTTAAGCGGTTCTTGAGACGGCGGTGCCCTGTTCAGCGGTGCTTGTCTTGTAGGGCCCTGTTCAGCGGTTCTTGAGACGGCGGTGCCCTGTTCAGCGGTGCTTGTCTTGAAGGGCACTGTTCAGCGGTTCTTGAGACGGCGGGGCCCTGTTCAGCGGTGCTTGTCTTGAAGGGCCCTGTTCAGCGGTTCTTGAGACGGCGGGGCCCTGTTCTGCGGTGCTTCACATGTGTCTCCAGGGCACCAGATCCGGGCAATAGATGGTGTTCACTCGCCATCCGACTTCTCGCTTGCTGGGCCCTCCTGTGCTGGTGTCCCGTCGGTTTCCTCCTTCACCCCCGGAATGGGGCTGGTGGGGCCCTCCTGGGCAGCTCGCCTGCTGCCGGACTTGTCGGCCGTGCTGCCCTTGCCATCCTTGCCATCCTTGCCTGATCCTCTGTGGCCCTTGCCTCCCTTTGGAGATGTGCCAGGTGGCACCCCACTCCCTGACGGTGCCAGGGTGGTGCCTGTGGAGGCTGCCGTCTCTGTTCTCTCGCGCCGGCCCTTGGCTTTTTTTGTTTTTTTCCCAGGGGGTGGGCTGGCTGTCCCTTTGCTGCTGGCCGATGTGGCTGCCCTCGAAGGTGGGGGACTCTAATATCCCTGGACTATGGTCCTTGTAGGTCCAGGGGTTGTGGTGGCTGAGGTGCAGATTGGACTTTTACGAGATGGAGGGGGTGGGTCAGGTGATGGAAAGAGGTTAATTTTGGAGAGGAAAAACTTTTTAGGAGCAATCGGAAGGGTAGGTGCAGTGGGTATGGGAGTGGAGGAAGAGGATGTGGTTGTAGGACAGTCAAGTGTGCTGTCTATGGGTTCAGGTGCTTGTGACAGAGGCTGTCGTGAGGTGGATGGCCGTTGGGTGGGTGGCTGCCTGCGTTTGTGTGGTTTGGAAGAGGGGGTGACAGACACACTGGGAGAGGACACAGGGGACGTGTAAATGGCAGTGGGGGTGGTGACTGCACGTGTGCGGAGTGTTCTGGTGGGTGTGCTGGTGATGGACGTAGTGGCTGATGAAGTGGTGCATGCAAGTGTGAGTTGGGACGTCACAGGGAGGGAGGAGGGAGACGAGGAGGAGGGGGACACAGAGGAGGCAGTGGCTGTTGGCATGTCTGCATGTGGATGTTGCTTGTGTGAATGCTTCTGTGATGTGTGGTGCTTATGTTTGGATGAGCTGACCTTGGGTGTTGAGGTGTGTGCAGGCTGGTCTGTAGGTGTGTCTGGGATATGCAGAGAAACAGGGGAGTGGGACTGGGTGGAGGGATTTGGAGGAGGGAGGCAGGAGACAGGGACAATGGCTGCCGTCAGTGCTGAGGCCAGAGCGTTGAACGATCGCTGATGGGCAGCCTGACCCGAATGAATGCCCTCCAGGTATGCATTGCTCCGATGCACCTCCCTTTCCACCCCCTGGATGGCATTCAAAAGGGTAGACTGCCCAACAATGAGCGTCCGGAGGAGGTCAATGACCTCCTCACTGAGGGCAGCAGGGGTAACTGGGGCAGGGCCTGAGGTGCCTGGGGCGAAGGAGATGCCCGCCTTGGTGTGCGAGCGGGCACGGGCGAACGCTGAGGGGCTGCTGGGAGGGCGGAGGTGGTGCGCTGGGTGGCAGCTGTACCTGTTGTTGCGGTGGGCACGGATGTTGCCGCCACCACAAGGGAGCTCCCTTCCGAGGACATGTCGGTGTCGCTGATGTCTCCACGTGTCCCCGTTGTGGAGCCCCCCTCGCCCTCCGTCTCACTGGTCAAATCAGAGTCCATTGCATGGCCCTCCGGGGCCATGTGAGATGCAGCTCCCTCGTGCTCCAATGCCACTTCTCCTCCGCCAGATGATGCTAATGCACACATGAACAGGAAGAGCAGACCAAATAAGGGGGGGGGAAATAAAGACATGTTGAGTGCATGCATTGGCAACACAGTTGGCGAAGAGGACAGACACAGAAGCCCCCTGCACTACGCCGCGCACTTGGGGTACACTACTCAATCAGTGGGACATGGCCTACAAGCCTATGGACGACAACTGCACACATAGGTGGCACAGGGCCATGGATAGCTGTACTTGGCACCCTACAGAGGTGGGGGGCGGGGGCACAGGGCCATGTCTTACGGAGGGGCCTAGCCTACAGAAATCGCCCTGGCCTAGGGATACCCACAGCCCTCCTCCCCCACCCAGACACCTCCACTGCGCGCAGAGTCAGCAGAATGAGAGTGTACTCACCCCCTTGTATCTGCTGTGATGTCCTCACGCGCCCATCCAAATCTGGGTAGGCCACTGCCAGGATCCGAGACATCAGGGGGGTCAATTGACGCGTGGCACCCCTCCTACGTTGGGAGGCCATCCCCAGCAGAGCCTCCGCAGTCTTTCTGCTCCCGCGGCGGATGTCCTCCCACCTCTTGCGGCAGTGGGTGCCCCGTCTGTTGTGGACCCCCAGGGTCCGGACGTCCTTTTCGATGGCACGCCAAATGTCGACTTTCTGATGGGCACGTACAGGGAGAGAAAATACAATATCAGAATTTTCTGCATGCTCGATGTGAGTGTCCCCCCATCCCCACCCTTGCCATGTGGCACATGCTCTCATCTGTCGTTTGATGCATGCCTCATACGCTCCCCTCCGCACCATCGTTCATTCACCCCACTCAACCCAGGCATTGCCCACAAAGCATGGTCC
The DNA here is from genome assembly GCF_031143425.1 of Pleurodeles waltl. Lineage (NCBI taxonomy): Eukaryota > Metazoa > Chordata > Amphibia > Caudata > Salamandridae > Pleurodeles > Pleurodeles waltl. Next base: position 386,640,308 of record NC_090447.1, on the reverse strand, counting down.
CAGTGAACTAACCTGTTGGTCTGGAGGACCGTAGAGTAGCGCATACTGGGGGAGGACCCCATCAACAAGTTTCTCCAATTCCTCAGATGTGAAGGCAGGGGCCCTTTCCCCAGTCGCAGCAGCCATTGTCTCTTCCAGACCGAGGTCACAGCAGCACTTGCAGTATAGGTCCTCTCCTGTGGATGATCAGGTCTTGAGTGATTAAGCAGATAGAAAATGGCGGTCACACCCGCGGCAGTGCGTACCGCGGCGGTGCGTACCGCGACCGCCGGCGCACATCGTCATTGGCTCCTGAGACCCATAGGGTTCAATGTTAACCAATGCTGCTTTGCGCCCAGGTCTTCGACCGCCTACCGCCACGTTGTGCCACGCCAGCGCATTGACCTCACATCCCATTGTCACACTTCACAGGTCAGGCAGCCGCCATTTCAAGGGCCCACATGGCTTAATTTCTACTGCGTCACACAGGCCTAGGCGTTGCATTGCTACTCATACAAGCCATTCAATGCATAGCGAATCGTGCTCTGTGCAAGCTGGGGTTACGTACCTGTGGGTTGCTTGACTCTGTGCTCCATGTTGTCCTTCCTAGGCACCGTCCGCTGGGACTTGCGAGGAGATGGAGGAATCTTCCCGTGTACAGACCGCTGGTGGACCTGTCGACAATGGAAGAAAGACATGTCATGCTGACATACAGACTTGACCGAGCCACTATACAGGAACTGTGTGCCCAGCTGGAGCCAGACCTGATGTCCCCAATTCGCCAACCCACAGGGATTCCCCCTCTGGTGCAAGTGCTGTCAGTACTCCATTTTTTGGCAAGTGGATCATTCCAAACAACAGTGGCCATATCATCAGGGATGTCTCAGTCTATGTTTTCTAAGGTTTTGTCCAGACTGTTGTCTGCCCTGATGAAATACATGCGGAGCTACATTGTTTTTCCTGAGGTGGGTGATTTGGCTACAGTGAAGGGTGATTTCTATGCCCTTGGACATATTCCCAACATCATTGGTGCCATTGATGGGACCCATGTGGCTTTGGTTCCCCCCAGTGAAAGTGAGCAGGTGTACAGGAACAGAAAAAGTTATCATTCGATGATTTCCAGGTGGTCTGTTTGGCTGACCAGTACATCTCCCATGTAAATGCCAAGTTCCCTGGGTCAGTGCATGACGTGTACATCATGCGAAATAGCAGCATCCCTTATGTGATGGAACAGCTACAGAGACACCGTGTGTGGCTAATTGGTGACTCAGGTTACCCCAACCTGTCGTGGCTACTGACCCCAGTGAGGAATCCCCGGACCAGGGCAGAGGAACGGTACAATGAGGCCCATGGGCGGACTAGGAGGGTGATCGAGCGGACCTTCGGCCTCCTGAAGGCCAGGTTTAGGTGCCTGCATATGACAGGTGGATCCCTAATATACTCACCAAAGAAGGTGTGCCATATCATCGTGGCCTGCTGTATGCTTCACAACCTGGCTTTGCAACGCCAGGTGCCTTTTCTGCAGGAGGATGGTCCAGATGGTGGTGTTGTAGCAGCTGTGGAGCCTGTGGAGAGTGAAGAGGAGGAAGACGACGGGGACGACACAGACAACAGGGACACAGTGATACAACAGTATTTTCAGTAGCACACAGGTACGAATCAACCCCGCCATTTTAAATTTACTTAAAGTCTCCTGCCTCTCTACTGTCTGTGTTTCCCCCCAGTTTCTGTTAACTGAGTTGTGATTTTCCCTTCCGTTTTCAGAGCTGTGGGCCCCACTGCGTGACCTCTGCTTTGTTTGCCCATGGACTACAGCTGTGTGACAGTGGTATGTTGTCATCACAATGTAACTGAACATTTTGGCACCGTTATGTCTAATACATTTGTTCAAAATACAAGCAGACTCCAGATTTTTTAAGTGCAATAAGTGATTTTATTAAAGTGCTAAATTTAGGGACATGGTTGAAAAACGGTGATGGGTGATGGTGGAGTAATGTCCATGGCAGAGTCCAGTTTTCAGTCTCACAGGTGCATTGTCCATATGCCTGTGGAAGGATGGAGCAGGGGCAGTTTAAGGTTGGACAGGGTGACAATGTGGGACAGTGGGATGACATCAGGGTGTATCCTTTGCTGGCGGCGGTCTTGGCATCCCACTCTGTCTTCTTCTGAGATCTCAGGCCACGCTTGTGGGATGGTTCTTCTTCTGCAGGAGGTGGGGTTCTGGTGGCCTGTCGTTGTGTTGGGGCCTCCTGTCCACTAGCGCCGGCGGAGGTGGTAGCCTGGTCTTGGTCCATGCTAGTGACAGGGGCCCTTTGTGGTGCCACATGGTCCCGCAATGTGGTGACTATCTGATTAAGAGCCACGACGATGGTCCCCATTGGGGAACTAATGTTTCTCAGTTCCTCTCAGAACCCCATGTACTGTTCCTCCTGCAGTACCTGGATCTCCTGGAAACTGGCCAGTACCGTAGCCATCGTCTCCTGGGAGCGGTGGTATGCTCCCATGATGGAGGAGAGGGCCTCTTGGAGAGTGGGTTCCCTGGGCCTGTTCCCCCCCCTGTCGCACAGCAGCCCTCCCAGTTCCCCTGTTTCCCTGGGCCTCTGTCCCCTGGACCGTGTGCCCACTACCACTGCCCCCAGGTCCCTGTTGTTGTTGGGGTGATGGGTCAACCTGGGTGCCCTGTAGTGGTGGACACACCGCTGATTGACGTGTCCTGGAGACAGAGGCATGGGCCCGCTGGGTGGGAGCTGTGCTGGTGTTCCCACAGGGGGTTAGGTCTGCTGTAGCCTGTGGCTGTCTGTGGGGAACCAACTGTCCCGAGGTCCCCGATGGGCCGGGCTGGTCATCTGGGTCCAGGGAGACAGAGCTGCTGTCATCACTGGGGGCCTCTTCTGGGGGTGGGATGGACATCTCTGGACCCTCCTGGGCGGTGTGGTGGCGTTCGGGTCCTGCAGGGGTATAAGAGTATGGTTATTGCTTCTGTGTGTGCCATTTCATGTAATGGGTGGGTGGCCGTGTACCCCAGTGCTGGCATTCCCTTGTGGGGGCTGTTGTGACGGTGGCTTCTGGGGATGAGATGGGGATGTGCAGTGGGCATGCTTTGGTGATGGGTGTCCATGCTTTGGGGACGCATGCAGGACTAGGTTTTGGGATGGGTGGGTTGTGATGGTGAGCCATTTGCAAGGAGTTGGTGTGATGGGGGTGGGGGTGAGGGTGGGGGTATGATTTGGCATGCAGGTGGGGCGGGGGGAATGAAGTAGTGAAGATTTGACTTACCAGAGTCCATTCCTCCGCCTACTCCTGCGAGGCCCTCAGGATGCAGGATGTGAAAGACTTGCTCCTCCCATGCTGTAAATTCTGGGGGAGTAGGTGGGGGTCCGCCGCCAGTCTTCTGCACCGCGATGTTGTGCCTTGATACCATGGAACGCACCTTCCCCCGTAGGTCGTTCCACCGTTTCCTGATGTGGTCCCGATTTCGTGGATGCTGTCCCACAGCGTTGACCCTGTCCACTATTCTTTGCCATAGCTCCATCTTCCTGGCAATGGTGGTGTGCTGCACCTGTGTCCCGAAGAGCTGGGGCTCTACCCAAACTATTTCCTCCACCATGACCCTGAGTTCTGCGTCAGAGAACCTGGGGTGTCTTTGGGGTGCCATGGGGTGGTGTGGATGAGGTGTGGGGTGGGGTATGTGTTGTAGAGTGTGGTGAGTGTGTTGGTGTGTGGTGTTTTGTGCGTGGATATTGTGTGGGTGATGTAGTGATTTGCCTCTGTGTGATGGTCTACTCTATTCTGTGCTGTCTCTCTCTGGCCTTCAGTCACAATTGTGGTCGTAAGGGTTTGTGGGTGATGTGGGTGTGTGTTTTATATTGTATTGGGTGTGTGGGAGTGGTGTGTGTATGTGTCTCAGGTGTGTGTATTTTGAATTGTCCAATGTGGTAGTGTTTTGTAAAGGTGTGTGTATTTTGACCGCGGCGGTGTGTACCGCCAATGGAATACCGCGGTTGAAAGACCGCTGCGGGGATTTGTGGGTCGGAATGGAATGGGCGTATTTCTGTTGGCGTGACGGTGGAGGTTTGGTCATCGCCAGTTTTTCGCTGGCCGTTGGTGTGGCGGACTTTTGTTGATGTCGGGTTTTTGGCGGTTTGCCAGTTGCGGGTTAGAATGACCGTGGCGGTTTACCGCGACCGCGGCGGTGTTATGGCGGTCTTCTGACCGGCGGTAAGCGCCTTTTACCGCCGAGGTCAGAATCACCCCCTTAGTCACCTTCAAACGAAAGTACTGTCATCCTGTGACCAGCAGTCTTGCTCAGAGCAAGAGTCCAAACTACGACAATACCATATTGTTGAATGTCTTTTCCTAATAATTTTACAGAATGGACAAAATGTCTGTCAAATCTTCAATGTTCAACATGAAAATACATGTTTAAACTCACATTGTGTTGTCTGTATGTGACAGTAAATGTAAGCATCAAATCAATCACATATTCTCAACTAGGATTCGGCCTGCACATGTATCAATCATATTGTCACACCTGTTGAACAACATGAGGCCGTGGCTCCAAATATCTAGTCAACCAACACCAATCTGATACTGTGTAGTGCTTGTAAGGCACAGGCCAGGCTTGCCACACATCCACTTCTAAATAGTACATTTCTGGACTCACGCTCTTCAGCAGAGTACTGCTGCACAGCTAACAGTCTTCTTATGCTCTGCAGCAGCAAAGTGTGTTTCTTAGGGTACTCACCGAGTGGTGCACCCAAAATGTCCATAACTGTGATAAACCGCTCAGTGTAAGGTATCTCCCTAATGTGGTAGCATGTAGAAAGGCTGCACTTTGATGGAGCAGAGGTTAAAGCACAGACCTTGACATATCATGATTGTCAGTTGTCATGGATAAACGTCAAGTATTATGTGTACAAGTAAAAATTTTACTTTTACAGAATGCATACATACATGTCTGTGGATCTTCAAAACAATACACATGTGAGTGAATTAATGGCCACATTGTCATATGTAGCACTACAGGACACAGGGGGTTATTCTAACTTTGGAGGAGTGTTAATCCGTCCCAAAAGTGACGGTAAAGTGACGGATATACCACCAGCCGTATTACGAGTTCCATAGGATATAATGGACTCGTAATACGGCTGGTGGTAAATCCGTCACTTTTCCATCACTTTTGGGACGGATTAACACCTCCTCCAAAGTTAGAATAACCCCCACAGTTGTCAAAATGCACATTACACTAGCACTGCACTGCGATGTGATGAAACTCAAAGTCATGTATCACAACAATATGAGCATATGATGTTGCAATGTGAGTAATTTCCGTAAGAATGATAACAATGGAGACAGTTTTTGCAAACATCACAACACCTGAAGAATACAGATATTAAGAGTGTGAAGTGTACATGTCAAAACGCACACAAAATAGTATGTGTACACAAACTAACTCTTTGAACATGGCGTGATGTAGGTGTTTGGAAATTAACTTACCTCTGCATGGCAACAGTAGTTTACCTCTGACATGAGTGTACAAGTGCATAGTTTAAGGGATCACAAAACTTGTATCATCCCAAAGGGGAAATATGAGTTGAGCATGTGCCATTACATTAGCCTGTGTCAGGGAATGCAGTCTCCGTGTATCAGGAGGGCCACACAAAAACCTGCCCTCAGAGTAGAAGTACTGCTACTAACTTTGAAAGGAGTACGACAGAGATCATTTGTGTTTGGCAATAAATGTTAATTGAACTTCAGTAACAAAAATGACAATGTGACCCTGTTTCACTATAGTGCGGCCTAAAGGCCAACTCACCTATTCCAAAGGTCTGTTGCTGTGTGTCATATTCACCCCTGCCCAACATCATGTTGTTAAAATATGTGTGCATGATAACACAATGTAAAGAACACATGTGCCTGTGCAATATTTACACAACAGAAAGGATGCAATGTGGAACACTGTGCACATGTCAAGAGTGTGTGTGCTGCAAGAGTGTGTTCACCTTCAGACACTCTAGTAAAGTCCAAAGGGAGTGTAGTTTCAAACAGTGTGCGATGACTGAGTGTGTGTGGTGCACATCATGATGTTTGTTTCTGCTCTCCACATGTAGATCACAGTATAGTTTCCATAATGTCCTGTGACTGTGAACAGAGGGGCATATGATGAACATGGCACAGCACATATATGGGGTCATTCTTACTTTGGCGGGCGGCGGAGGCCGCCCGCCAAAGTAACCCCGTCAGAACACCGCACCGCGGTCGAAAGACCGCTGCGGTGATTCTGAGATTTGCCCTGGGCTGGCGGGCGGCCGCCAAAAGGCCGCCCGCCAGCCCAGGGCAAATCAACCTTCCCACGAGGACGCCGGCTCAGAATTGAGCCGGCGTAGTGGGAAGGTGCGACGGGTGCAGTGGCACCCGTCGCGTATTTCAGTGTCTGCATAGCAGACACTGAAATACTTTGCGGGGCCCTCTTACGGGGGCCCCTGCAGTGCCCATGCCATTGGCATGGGCACTGCAGGGGCCCCGCGGCACCCCCTACCGCCATCCTGTTCATGGCGGGTTTCCCGCCATGAACAGGATGGCGGTAGGGGGTGTCTGAATCCCCAGGGCGGCGGAGCGCGCTCCGCCGCCATGGAGGATTCAGAAGGGCAGTGGTAAACCGGCGGGTGACCGCCGGTTTACCCTTTCTGACCGCGGCTGAACCGCCGCGGTCAGAATGCCCTTCGGAGCACCGCCGGTCTGTCGGCGGTGCTCCCGTGGCCAGTGACCCTGGCGGTCACCGGCCGCCAGGGTCAGAATCAGGCCCATAGTCTGCTTATGACACAGCTATGTGTGAAAGCAAATTGTGAGTAATCTTCTGTATCTAACTCAATGTTAAAAATTCATGCCTTTTCCCCTGTGCCGGTGCTGCTTTGGCAGTCTAGGCCCACCATAGGCACACTTGCACTATGGGGCAATGATGCAACTATTGCATGCAGAAATGTATGTGAGCATTAAGGTGGATCTTACTACTAACCAATATAACTTGTGATCCATATTCCTCCATTTATTTGTCCTGCTGAACACAGGACACATAGAAAAAAGAAGTAATGAGGAGAATTTAATGTCTATCGCCATGTAATGTCACTCCTGTGGAACTAGTACTGACACTTTTCCAGGTTTGCCTGGATTCGTACGTTTGTAAATGCATATATAACCATCAGATGTGAATGACTACACACATGCAATGGTCAAGGAAACCTCTGATTAAGGCAGTTCAGCGATTAACAATATATTGTGTTACTCGTGATCAATGACACTTATCTGGGCTACTCAAGCTGGCCTTGTTAGGCTCAAACAAAAGACAAACAGATTTGTGAAGCACGTTTACCCTGGTATATTGCGCAAGCGCCACACACATTGGTTCCGACATATATTCCTGAGTACAGACATGTTCATACCAACACATTACTTGGTAGAACTTGCCTAGATTTGTGTGCAAATACATGGCTGCCTGACAAGCACAAGTGCCAAATTGGAATTACACCATATTATTTTTAATAATACGGCAAATCTGTAAAATGGCTTGCACATACACTGTAGAATGGGTGATGCAGACTGTCTCTGTTCTTTCCTAAGTGTGCATTGCATCTGTAACACATTGAATAACAGACACTGCCGCACTCAGAAAGTCCATATATAAATCAGTCTTTCAGTTGAAAACAGTTGCGAAATGATCCTTTAGTAGAAGGCATCAGCATAGGTCCATCGAGTGATCAACGTTCCTTAACCACAGCCATTGTACTCAGTTAGATGAACATCTTTGCATAAGCAAGCCAACACATGTTTCGTCTCAACAAGTGACTTTTTCAAGGCTCAAGCAAAGACGTGGTCTGGAAAGTACCATAAGTATGTAGAAAGAAGATAGAATATGCTTCAGAAATATGGTTGTGAGTTAGTCTTTCATGGCAGTCACAAGGAAGAAAAGTGGCATGATAAGTTTCAAATCTCGGTGTAAATGCCGAGAAAAGTGCTTGCCTGGAGACAAGAGAGAGTCAACCATGTTGCTATTTATACTCTGCGCTGAATTTGCGTCACTTTTTTACGCAAATCTGGTGCAAATTTAACTCCATATTTATATTTTTTACCATGGAAACCTACCTTGCGTCAATGAGATGCAAGGTAGGCATTCTCGGGAAAAAAATTACTCTGAGGCATTTGCACCTTATTTATCCTCCAGTGCAAAAATGACGCATGGGAGTAGGAGGGCCATAAATAATGGCGCTAAGCCTGTTTAGCACCATTATTTAACGCCTCGGTCAGGGCAGACACTAGGGGACCTGTGGGCTCATTTCCATGGTCAGAGACCATGGAAGCAGTCCACAGATGCCCTTCCCTGCAAACAGGGACACCACCTGCAACCCGCACCCACACCTTGAGGACACCCAAGGATGGGGGACCCATCAAAGGTAAGTCCAGGTAAGTATTTCTATTTTTTTGTTCTGAGCGCCATGGGGGGGCTAACTTTGCTAAGAAAGGAGTAATCTCCATGGGGGTTAGGCATCAAAAAATTACGCTAGTCAGGTTAGAGCCAATATTTTTGGCGCTAACCTGACTAGCACCATTCTTTGACGCACAACCCCCAGTCTTCCTTACGCCTCTCCTACCTGGTTAGCGTAATTTATTGTGACGCTGACTGGGCCTTAGCGTCGGCTAGCGTAATTCCTTAAATATGATGCCCAGCTGATGTCTAGGAATGGCGGTAGCCGGCGGTAAACTTTTTGACACAAACCTGTGCTAACGCAGGTTTGGGTCAGAAAATATAAATCTGGGCCTAAGAACTGTGAGGTTACTTTCACTTTCTCTTACTTTGTTAGCTTGTGCTGGGTGCTGCAGGTGTTTTGAGATTGCCTGTGCAATTGTAGAGTTTTTTGGTCTTGTCAGTGTGTGGTTTTTCCCTGTTTTGTGTCTTTGTCATATCTTTTTGTTCCATGTCATTGTTTTGTATAAATATTTATTACTGTCTTGTTTGGAGTTTGTCTTTTGGGGTTTAATCTGTTGGGAACGTTATAGTTGATAGGGGGAGTTTGTTTGGGCTTAGTGTGCTTGGGAGGGATAGGAACATGTCAGAGTCTGAGTTGTAAGGACTGATATGGCTTATTGTCAATTACCTGCCCAGGATGCTGGTAGCTGGGGTTAGGATGAGCCAGGGCTACCCTGCCAAGGATAAGAAGGATCAGTGGGAGTGTGTGAATTGGCACCACCATAAGACACTTAGGCGGTCATTCTGACCCTGGCGGTCAAAGACCGCCAGGGCGGAGGACCGCGGGAGCACCGCCGACAGGCCGGCGGTGCTCCAATGGGGATTCCGACCGCGGCGGTAAAGCCGCGGTCGGACCGGCAACACTGGCGGTCTCCCGCCAGTGTCCCGCCGCCCCATTGAATCCTCCAAGGCGGCGCAGCTTGCTGCGCCGCCGAGGGGATTCCGACCCCTCCTACCGCCATCCAGATCCCGGCGGTCCGACCGCCGGGAACCGGATGGCGGTAGGGGGGGTCGCGGGGCCCCTGGGGGCCCCTGCAGTGCCCATGCCACTGGCATGGGCACTGCAGGGGCCCCCGTAAGAGGGCCCCTACAAGTATTTCACTGTCTGCTGCGCAGACAGTGAAATACGCGACGGGTGCAACTGCACCCGTCGCACAGCTTTCACTCCGCCGGCTCGATTCCGAGCCGGCTTCATCGTGGAAGCCTCTTTCCCGCTGGGCTGGCGGGCGGCCTGAAGGCGGCCGCCCGCCAGCCCAGCGGGAATGTCAGAATTACCGCCGCGGTCTTTCGACCGCGGAACGGTAACCTGACGGCGGGACTTTGGCGGGCGGCCTCCGCCGCCCGCCAAGGTCAGAATGAGGGCCATAGGGGGTTATTCTAACTTTGGAGGAGGTGTTAATCCGTCCCAAAAGTGACGGAAAAGTGACGGATTTACCACCAGCCGTATTACGAGTCCATTATATCCTATGGAACTCGTAATACGGCTGGTGGTATATCCGTCACTTTACCGTCACTTTTGGGACATTAACACTCCTCCAAAGTTAGAATAACCCCCTTAGGGGGTTATTCTAACTTTGGAGGAGGTGTTAATCCGTCCCAAAAGTGACGGAAAAGTGACGGATTTACCACCAGCCGTATTACGAGTCCATTATATCCTATGGAACTCGTAATACGGCTGGTGGTATATCCGTCACTTTACCGTCACTTTTGGGACGGATTAACACTCCTCCAAAGTTAGAATAACCCCCTTAAGGTTGCTGGGACCACCGTCCAGATCAAGCATAGATGGGCTGATGTGGTTGTACAGGAGGCTGATGTCATCAACCTTCTTGTACTGGACATTGGCTGACCCGTGGCTATGTATGTATGTGCCTTTTGCATTTTGTGATGTAGCTTTTATCAGTGATGGCGAAGGTAAAAATTGACTGTACATCATTTGTGTAGTTTTTTTCTTCATATTGTAACATGCAAGATGTATATGAGGATAAAATAATATAAGGAAATGATGGAAACTAAGAGAACTTTGTATTCCTCAGAGTGTCTACATGAATCAAACGTAAATCAAGCACATGGCCAAATGATCCATTCCCATATCCTGGCACAAGGGGCTGTTCAGTGGTTAGTGGGTGATGGTTATAAACAAAAATGTATAGAATTGTGAGCATTTCCTTACATAACATACATGAAAGACCAGGGGATGCTTTCAAGTTGCCAGAAGACCCAGTGTTGATGGCTAAACAGGAGATCTATGTTCCAACTCCATTTATGTCAGATCGCCAATGTGTGCTGCATTGTGCTGCACATGCACACAGATTGGCCTGCCTTATGAATATCTATATGTGCAGAACTGTGTAGCTTTCTGGACACCAAAACATCATACCTGCTACCAAAGCATGCATCCTTGCACAAAGTTTAAAGGTGCAATTTTTAAACACCAGACAGCTTTTAGGATTTTACATACAGTTTATGCCTGTTCTTTTCCCTCATAGCAACACTTAGTTAATCCTAGGGTCAATGCTGCCACCCATGTGTCATGGTACAATGGACTCTGACATGATGCTAGCCAGCATTATTAAATACATTACATGCCTGAGGCATGCTTCAGGCATGTGATGTTGAGTGCATCTGAACTTCATCATCCAGCCAGTTTAGGCCTGCAAGTGGACTAGCTGAGTCAAATAATCTGGTCATATTTACATATGTTTGTCTAAGTTGTTGTGTAAATCTGATATACTGAAATTGCAAGATATAAATGTAAACATACATAAAAGCACTATTCACAATGCAATGTCCAAAATCATGTCTTTCAGGTGGACATCTACCATTTACACATGGAAAGGTGGACTCCTTCCAGGACCCCAATGCTACCTGTAAGTGCTATAAGTACATGTATGTAGCATTTTGGAATCTGTGTTTGATCTATGTGAAATGTAACACTGAGATGTGTGGTGGGAGGTAATGTTCACTGTTAGAAATTGGGTCTCTAGTTGGCAGAGTCATCCATCCTGTCGAAGTAGAGACCACGGTCCTAATCAGGGTAAGTCAGATGCACCCTTTAAATTAACCTGTGTCATCCTCTGTTAGCTTGGCACAGAGCATGCAGGCTTAACTTAAGTAAAGTAAAGTATTTGTAAATGTTTTGATATCTTTTCCTCTCTTTTTTAGGATTTTAGTGGGGGGGGTTGATGTTTAATATATATATATATATATATATATATATATATATATATATATATATCATCCCGAAATGAGCAAAAGTTTAGCTATGTCCAGACACAAGGGAACACCTAGTATAAGTCAAAACAAAACCCTTAAAGGGTTAGAATGATGCCTAAATTATGCAAAGGAAAAGGGATACCTCTGGTTAGTTCTGAAGTTTAGGTGGAGAGCAGCTCCAGGAAGGAGCACCCTGCAACACCAGCAACACTCTGGATTTGCATATCTCAAATGTCTGTTTTTCTAGCAAAGTTTTTCAGCATAGGATTGGCAAAGTGCCGTCCACGCCGAGCTAGAAAGCAACAAAGTCTTTTGCCATTTCTACAAGCATAGGATTAGCCCAGTGCCATCCGTGCCAAGCTGTAAAATGACAAAAACCTTTCACCACTCCAGGCACAGTATTACATCTTTGGACTGGTAAAATACCATCCAAGTCAACCTGGAGTGAGCAAAAGCAATCACTGACATGTATTTCAATGGCAGAATGCAGCACACAAAGAAGTGCCAAAGCGTCATTTTGAAATGAATGTTTATGTGCCCGGAAGGGGCACCTTCCGGCACATAAACAATAATTTCTGGCCTTTTGCTGTTTCCGTGTTTGCTGCACAAAGCAGCACACATAGAAAAAGCAAAAAAATAAGGAGGAATAAAAGTATTCCTCCTCGTTGTGCCTTGCCCCTGGGGTGTTGTTAGATTTTGGTGCTGCCTCAGGTTTATGAAAACTCATAAATCTGAGGCAGCGTCAAAATGCAATGGGTGTTGCTGTGGCATGTCCACAGCAACACCCATTGTACGACCCTTCCACGCAAAGGGCTGCGTGTGAAGGGGCAGTATCTACAAGGTGGCGTTAAGCCACAAAAACTGGCTTAACAGCACCTTGTAAACATGGCGCAGGGCATTACTCCATCGAAGCGTCACAAAAAGTGACTGTTAGACTTGGCATCCTTGGCGTGGTCCCCTCTAACTTTTTGCCTCTGTTTCTCAGGTTGTTGATGTGTGCTATGCTCTGTGTTTTACTGTTTTTGTTACTCTGGGCACTTTACCACTGCTATCCAGTGCTAAAGTGCAAGTGCTCCTATCCAAAATGTGTATGTAATTGGTTTATCCATGATTGGCATATTTGATTTACTGGTAAGTCCCTAGCACAGTGCACTAGAGGTGCTCAGGGCCTGTAAATCAAATGCTACTAGTGGGCCTGCAACACTGGTTGTGCCACCCACATTAGTATCTCTGTAAACATGGCTCAGACCAGCCACTGCAGTCTATGTGTGGAGTTTTAAACTGCTGATTTGACTTGCCTAGTGCACCCACTTGCCAGACCTAAACCTTCCCTTTTCTTACATGTAAGACACCCTCAAGGTAGGCCCTAGGTAGCCCCATAGGCAGGGTGCAGTGTATGTTTAAGATAGGACATATACTAATGTGTTTTATTATTATAATGTGTCCTAACAGTGAAATACTGCGGTTTTCACTGTTGCAAGGCCTATCCCTCTCATAGGTTAACATGGGGGCTGCCTTTAAATATGATTAAAGCATATGGGGCCAGATGTAGGAAACATTTAGCGACTCGCAAACGGCAATAATTGCCGTTTGCGAGTCGCTAAATGCGATTCTCAATGCAGAAATGCATATTGCGAGTCGGTACCGACTCGCAATATGCATTTCGGAATCGCAAATAGGAAGGGGTGTTCCCTTCCTATTTGCGAGTCTGAGTGGTATGCAATACCATTTGCGACTGCGTACGCGGTCGCAAATGGTGTCGCAGTTACCATCCACTTCAAGTGGATGGTAACCCACTCGCAAAATGGAAGGGGTCCCCATGGGACCCCTTCCACTTTGTGAATGGACCCAAAAATATTTTTTCAGCTCAGGGAGTGGTCCCAGGGACCACTCCCTGCCCTGAAAAAATACCGAAACTAAAGGTTTCGATTTTTTTTTTAAGTGCAGCTCGTTTTCCTTTAAGGAAAACGGGCTACCCTTAAAAAAAAAAAACTGCTTTATTGAAAGCAGTCACGAACATGGAGGTCTGCTGACGACAGCAGGCCTCCATGTTTGCAAGTGCCTATACTCGCTATGGGGCCGCAATTTGCGACCCACCTCATGAATATTCATGAGGTGGGTCATTGCGACCCCATAGCGAGTTGCAGTCGGTGTCTGAGACACCGTACTGCATACCAATTTGCGAGGTGCAAATTGCGAGTCGCATGGACTCGCACTTTGCACCTCGCAAATTTTTAAGTTGCTACATCTGGCCCATATTTCCTTTGGGAGTGGATAAACATGTGTAGTTTGGGGTCTCTGAGCTCACAATTTAAAAATACATCTTTTAGTAAAGTTGATTTAAGATTTTCGAAAGTGAGCATGTTCTTGCTTAAACCATCCTGTGACTCTACCTGTTTGTGGATTCCCTGTCTGGGTCAGTTTGACAGTTGGGCTGTTTGCACCTCTCTCTAGACAGTGACACAAAGGGAGCTGGGATGTAGCCTGCATATACTGATGAGCCATCTGTGCTAGGAGGGAGGGGAGAAGTGGTCACTCACACCTGAAAGGGCTGTACCTGCCCTCACACAATGCAGTCTCTTGCCCCCTGGTGTGTGTCTGGGGTCTGGCCTGGGCAAGGCAGGATTTCACACACAAGAGAGGCTTTCCTTTGAAGTAGGCCACACTGGGTATAAGAAGGGCACCCAAAACCCCAGACTTTAGATCACTTCTGTATATCAAGAGGAACCTCTGCCTGGAGAAGAGCTGAAGAGCTCAGGAGAAGTGCTGCCCTGCCTGTGACTGTGCTTTGTGGAGCTATCCTGCAGTTGTTCCTTCTGCCTGGTGAAAAGGGACAAAGACTGGACTTTGTTGTGCATTCCTGCTTGTGAAAAAATCTCCAAGGGCTTGTCCTGAGCTTGCCTCCTGTTGTTGAAGTCTCAGGGCCATCGAATTCTTCCCCTGCCAGCACCTGGACTCTCTGCTGAGACTCCAGCCCTGCCAAGTGGTGCCCTATCCAGTTCCTGGGGCCTTGACAGGTGAAGTTGGCAGACCAAGATTGAAAATCCATGCACAGACCGCCGTGCAGCGCGGCTGGGAGATCGACGCTCGCGGCCGGAGAAATGACGCGCAGCATGCTAATGGAGGTTGGTAACATCGCAACCCACACAGCACAGTTTTGCTATCAGTGTGCAGCAGGCTTTTTGATGCAAACCTTGCTGGGAATGGAAAAACAGCGCAACGCCTGCTCTAACCCAAGTGCTGCCCAGATCGACACATTCCTCCCCTGCTGGGAGGAAAAATGGTGCATGCCAACCCGACCAGAGAAGGAGAAACGACACACGGTCTCACTTGGGGGTGAGAAATTGACTCACCTCTTACCTTTTTTGACGCACACTCGCCCGTGCATGTTATTTTTGACGCTACCCAGGTACTTTTCAACGCTAACAGTGTTTTACCTGTTTTCTCAAGGATTTTAGACTCTTTTTGCTTTTTAATTAATAACTTGACTTGTAGGTGGTGGATTTTTGTTGTTTTTGTCTTGTTTTGTTTAGATAAATATTTTCTATTTTTCTATCTCTGTTTCATTTTGTAGTGTTTTCATTAAGTTACTGTGTATGTTGGTACAAATACTTTACACCTAGATCTCTGAAGGTGGTTAGCGGGGTTAACTTAGGGTGATTCTCCTTTACCC
Organism: Pleurodeles waltl; assembly: GCF_031143425.1. NCBI lineage: Eukaryota > Metazoa > Chordata > Amphibia > Caudata > Salamandridae > Pleurodeles > Pleurodeles waltl. The sequence continues at coordinate 386,624,919 of NC_090447.1, read as the reverse complement.
TGACTAGAGTGAGGGTCCTTGCTAGGACAGGACGTAACCTGACTGCCAACCAAATACCCCATTTCTAACAGTGACACTCCGGTGGCAGTAGGGGCTCTTAAATATGCCCTTTACTGTCATGCTGTTACATCTCATGTGGTGTCAGCTTCCAATTTCACAATCTTTGCTTTTCGATCACTACTGCCCTTTGCATCATGCCTGGAAGCCTGGTTCTTGGACACCTCTCACTCATCTACTTGCAAAACAGAGGAGGCAAGAGTTGCCACCATAAGACTGTGACCAGCATACATCAAAGAAGCCCAACCACAAATTATGCCATTAGATAACCAGTGTCATATAGTCCAGCGTGCTCCTGGAGTTGTATGATACTAGTACTGGTATGGTCCCTGGTGCAATTAATATGATGCTGTGTATCTTATGATACTAACTGGATTATCATGACCACATTTTCTGTACAGAGGTGCGCTAGTGAGAGAGGGACAGGAAAGCACTCTGACGGTCAAAGCAGGCAGTCATCGATGTTGCCCCCATCCATGTATTTAGATTGGAAATTCAATGGTTAACGTTCAATTATAAATATGCATTTACTTTCGTTCAATCATCGACTGTCATATTAGTACCGTTAGCAAGGTCTGATACATTATTAATTAAACAATTCATGGCAGTTGCTAAACTTGGGACTTCTTGTCCAACCTCAAAGACAAAAGGTCCAAAGTTATGCTTTCAATTTGAAATCACACAATACTCTGCCAAAGCTGCTAGAGCCGTTTAAGCGTTTTCCTAATTGCTTTCTACTCACGGTAATTTTGTTTGTTACTTTTTAATTCATTATCCTTGTCATTTGTTTGTATCAAAAAGTCACAACTATTCCTGAAACTTAAACATGGGAACAATATATCAACATACATATCACTATGGGTCTCAAGACCAAGGAGTTTCTTGACACATGTTGCAGATGTTTATTGTTACACATCTCAAAGGCGCTCATCGTGCAAAAGTCAAAATAATTGGAATCTGAGTGTACCTTTCAGGGTGCAAATCTCTGACTAAACAGATAAACACATGACCCTGCAGTGGAGGCATTAGTCGTCATAGCAACCATACATGCGTATGTGGATGAATTTGTTTTCTGTCTTTAGATACTAATATGTACAGTTCCATGTGCCCTCATTTAAATTTACTATTTTTTTAAACCAAAAACATGATTACATTTGTAATAATTCTGCGACATTTTGTCCAATGACTTCTACAGCATTGAAGGCAGTAATTAAAACTGTGTCATCCAATTAAATTTCAGCCTCCTTTAATTATTTTTCCTTTAGAATATGTGTCAAATGATCTTAATTAAATGAAGCTAGCATTTGGAAAGGTCATGTAGTTTTTTGTGATTCAATAAAAAAATAGTTCACGTACATTTTTCAATTTTTTTTGCAAATGTAAACCTTCCAAATAACAAAGGATGATGTACTAGCTGCATGACTACTGCTTCGGAATGAGACGTTGAAACCATTTTGGAAGAAATTGAGGTTTATTGATACTATTCGTTTTTTTCTCAATATTTTCACAGGCATTCTTTGGAAACATCTTGCCTTGCTCTTCAGATAGCTGTTTAATAATACAAAGGTATTCTCTGATCCTGTTTTGCTGTAACCACGTTTGATGTACGCCCCAAGCATGTCACCGACAAATCTGCAAAACATACTTTTTGTGTCATTCTAAAATTACAAAATATAGGCATATGAACATATATAACCAGGAGGCCGAAGAAAGTAGAAATGGCAAAGTTTTACATAAAGTCTTCGACTCCTCGTATTGCCTCGTCTGCTATTTTTCAGGTGATTGCAGGTAGCGGGCACTGTCACTCATTTTTAGGGACTATGGGCCATATGTATCAAAGGGTTTTGCCCATTCTGTGTCAATGATAAAATGTGTTCATACATATGGCCCTATGACTTATTTTATATCAGCAGGCTGTGACAGAAAGCAAGAGAGAGAAAGACAGAGAACTGGGAAAAAAGTGGAAGAGAAAACAAAGAAAACTGTGAGAAAAAACAGAAAAAAAGAAATGAAAAGGAATCTGAAAAATAGAGAGAGGATAGCCATGAAGGTGCAAAAAAAAGGCATAACACTACACAGCCTTGGCAACCGCAGCAGTCTGCAGTAAATTTGTGACCTGCTATTACTTTTTTTTTAGCAATTAACCATTGCAAACAAGCATGAAAACTGTGATTTGCATGGGTGTCCTGCAGTACTGCTGAGAGCGACTAGTAACCTGGGCAGTGCTGTGGCACACTATGGCTGGTGACCTCTCAAGCATGAAATGCATGAGAGTACCACCAATGAACCACTTTTATGATGTTGCCATTGCATTTTGATTTCACATCAACAAACTGAACCATTGCTGTATTAACCTCTTAAAAAAATCTCCACTAACCATAGACAAACATTATCAAATTACATATTCAAACTATAAATGAAATCATTAGAACCCAACATTTTCCACCCTGATCACGAAATGCCACCATGCTCTGCTAATGGTAAAAGCATTATACATGCGCAATTAACATAACTGGGCACGTATTATATCTAGGCCACTGTTCATGTTTGCACCATGGTGCACATTTAAATAGAGGCGCAAATGAACTGTGCACCCTTTTGCAATGAATGCGTTGCACCCAGGCCTTCTGTGACAATGTCAGTGTGCTACCCTGATAGTTTTTTTGCTTTTGCACCCATGTCAATAATATGGCATGGGTGCAGAGGAAAACGGATTCCCTCATTTGTTAGAGTCCACACCTTCATGCAAATTTAGGAATGCCCTCTCGAGATAGTGCAGGTGATGCATGTGTTCCAGCCCTATCAGCATTACAGAAAAGGCGGCACAAGCATCTGTGGCCTGTTCCGAAATACCAAAATGCCATGGGGATGCACAAAACGGTTGCACACACCTGTTGTGCTCTCAGGGCCCTTTGTGTAGCAAGGCCCTTGATATTGTAGTTGACCAAAGTTAAAGCAAGTATGTCTCACTTGAAACAGTGCATATTGTGAACTGAAAACCTGAGGTCAGATTCACAGACACTCAGAAATCTGCACAAAGAAGCTTACTACCTAGTGTGGTGCAGATTTATAACTTTTTGAAATTCTCAAAACTTTTCAAAGTTACGCGTGCAAATGTGGACCAACTGCATCTTTCTATGAATAATCTTGATAACGTTTTGAGATTTCCAGTCCTCAAGCAAAATTACATACACATATCTTTTTGAGAAGAGAAAAACATCACTAGCTTTTTTTTGTTTTTTTTCTCCCTATGAGCAAATTATCTATCTATCTATCTATCTATCTATCTATCTATCTATCTATCTATCTATCTATCTATCTATCTATCTATCTATCTATCTATCTATCTGTCTATCTATCTATCTATCTGTAGTCATAAAAAAACTAATGTGACAGGGACATTATGTTTAGGTTCTGAATTTATACACCCAAAACAATATAAATTCAACTGTCACAGGGAGTTATTTTAAGTAACTATAAGTCATTCCCCAAGGTAACTGTAACTTGCATCCCCGCCATGCACTTTTCTCATTATTAATTTTATTGCAAATGTTGCAATGATAATGTTAATGATGCTACAGAAGATGTAATCAATGATGTAATATGTGGGGTAATTAGTAGTGCATCGTAACCTTTGCTTTTTTCAGTGAATTTCTCTGTATTTTCTTATGCAGCGGTAGGTTGGCGGTAGGCGCTGCAGCCAACCTTCGCCCACACTCACCAAGCCCTGCATTGAACACAGCCTACAGCCATGTGAAGCAGAGGTTTGCTGCAGGGCCTGGCCTGTGGCCAAGCCATGTGAGCAACCCCCCCTTAGGCATCTAGCCCCATGCCATGCCCGGCCTTCAGCGGGAGTTGGCCTTGGCCAAGAGCAAGAACTTAGGATAATTTGATCATTATGGAAGCAGAACTTCAACTGGGGCTCCTTCTTTGTTTATATTTGTAAGCGCTTTCCATTTTGATTTAAGTTCGGTGAAATGAGTATTTGTATCAGAATGCATCCTGAGCTCCTTATTTATCCAAGGAGAGTCCACAGTTCAGTGCGAAATGTCTACCCAATGGGAGAACTTTCTACTGCCTAATTAGTAAGTGCTACCTCATTTGGTAAATATAAAGTGAATCTCCTACACTATAGGCCCGTAAAGGACCACGAGGTCTCTATTGAACTTGTGTGTCTGTAATTTGTGATTTCTTCTTGAGTGTCTTCAAAGAGAAATCTGCAATAACATGAATCCTCATGTAGAGAAGATGATACGACTTCAAAGAGTTGAATCTCCACTGAACAAGGGTAGTTCCTCTTAGTTATATGTTATATGTAAGTTCTTCTTGGTTGATGGAGATGTGCTCATGTTCCTCTGCATCAGAACACATCTCCTAAATCGTCGGGAAACACGTTGATGGGGCCTTTTGGTAAGCTGTCCATTATCTTGGCTAAATGCAGGAAGAAGTCGCATGCCACCAACATATATGTTGTGGGAACAAATGTGCGGGGCTTCTAGGTCATTTTGCATACTTGTGGTTTTATATATATGTCCTGTTGAAGGCTTCGGCCGAAACGCGTAGACATTTGGTTGGGACAGCGTGTGTGTCTTTTTGAATGGTGAGCACATTGTTGATTTTCTTTTTGTGCTTTCTGTACCAATTTTTGCTGGTTCTGATTTACCTGCAATCTAATCCTTTTTAATAAAATAGCAGCCGATGAATTTATCGATAAAAGTGGTTTTTTGAGTATTTTACCAGCTGGTATTGGATGATGTGCAGCCCTTGGTGTGCGATTTAAAATGCACCATTTGTTCTGAATATATATATATATATATATATATATATATATATACACAAACCTAAACTTGTGAAATTGTATGTTAGTAAATTAAACATTTGTAGTACAATTTATATTTAAAAAAGTGAAATTCACAAAAAAAGGAAGGTTACAGGGCTGTCATAGTTGGGAAATAGCATAAAAAAAAAAAACATGAGAAAGTCACTGAAAAATACAAAGGCTAAAGAGACTTTATAGTTAGGTTCAGATTTTACTAACACAATTCATAGAAATTCAGCAGTTGCAGTTATCTGAGCTCACCACAGCTTACACCTTCCTGCAATTCACTGCTTATGACCTCAAATATTACTTCACTTGTGGCATGGTCAGTGACATCTGTGACACTGACTGGTTATGTGTGTGTAAAATCTGAACCTAACTATAACATCCCTTTTACCTTTGGTTTTTACAGTGTCTGTTGTGGCGTCATATATAAACATGTATATAGTCACTGAAAAAAGCTAAGGTTAAAGTAACGTTATAGTTAGGTGAAATGTTGAATACCTACATTGGGCCAGATTTACAGGGCCTAGCGCCTCCTTGCCCCACATTAGCATCATTTTGTTGATGCAAATGTGGCTCAAGGAGGCAAAAATCACCACGCCATATTAACAAAGTCATGCAATGCGACCCCTTGCGTCACATTATGCCTACGTCAGGCATAATGTATGCAGGGGCGGCGTTCCAGCATTAGGAGGACTGCAAAATTGGCATAAAGAAATCTACAATATTTTGTTGCACCATTTGTGGCATAATTTTCAATGCTTGCTCAAAGCAGGTGTTACATGGATGCACCCATTGAAATCTGTGGGACTCCTTGCAGTTTGCTGCACTAGTGTCAACATTTGTGACACTAGTGTAGCAAAGCACCACAATAGCAACAAAAATGTTAATGCTATTGGTCCAACGTGCACCATGGTGCACAGTATTGTAATTACGGTGCACCCTTGGTGTTGTTAGAAAGCAGTGGGGGGAGGTTCAAGAAATCTGACCCATCAGTATTGAAGGCTCCACATCCATAGATATATAATTGTTTTAAGCCTTAATTGCTAAAAATTACTGAATGGATTTAAACAAAACCACAAAAGATGTCTTTCTGTACCAAGATCTAGCTTTCTACCAAATTTGGTGAAAATCTGTTTGGTGATTTGGGCTGCAGGTGTGTCTAAGGGGGTCATTACGACCTTGGCGGGTGGCCGCATTTCCGCGGCCCCGGTTACGACATCCCCGTCGGCCCAGCGGGGATGAGCCCGCGACATAGGAGCCGGCTCCTAATGGAGCCGGCGGTGTTGCGGTCGTGCGACGGGTGCAGTTGCACCAGTCGCGCTTTTCACTGTCTGCTATGCAGACAGTTAAAAGCTGGCCGGGGCCCTGTTAGGGGGCCCCTGCACTGCCCATGCCAGTGGCATGGGCAGTGCAGGGGCCCCCGTGGGCCCCAGGACACCCCTTACCGCCAGCCTCTTCCTGGCGGTGCAAACCGCCAGAAACAGGCTGGCGGTAGGGGTGTCATAATCCCCAGGGCAGTGCTGCTTGCAGCACTGCCCTGGTGGATTATGACCGCCGGGGCTAAAACAGCAGGAAACCGCTGGCCCCGGCGGTGCGACCGCGGCGCTACCGCCGCGCTCGTAATAAGGGCCTCCGTACCGCCAGCCCGTTGGCGGTACGGACGCCACATTACCCCTGGCCGTCTCTGACTGCCAGGGTTGTAATGACCACCTTAGTGTCCTGTGGAAAAATTAATGGGGTTAATACATTTTAGTAACCCCCTTTTTCTCTGCTTCCCCTTGATGGATCACCCTGAAACTTTCTAGGTCCAAACTATTAAAAAATGTCTTCAAGACATCTATCTATCTATCTATCTATCTATCTATCTATCTATCTATCTATCTATCTATCTATCTATCTATCTATCTATCTATCTCTATCTATCTATCTATCTATCTATCTCTCTTCTATATTCTGTCCTTAACCTGAGCCAGTTGGAACCACCAGCAATTATTTTTGTGGACCAGTGCTTATTTCCTGTGTTCAATAGAAGGAAAAACACACAAAAACAGAAAGATGGAAGAAGACAAAGATGGCGAAACCATCTTAAAGGGAGAAAGCAACATACAGGAGTGAGATAAAGTGGAAGGGAATGTCTTCAAGAGGCATGAGGTGCATTCTAGACTATGCAGCCTTGGTTTCGGTGCACCTGCAGTTTTTTTTTTAGAATAGCACTTGGCACAATGGAGATAAGGTGCTCACAGGAGGTTGGCCAACAAGGCAAACCTGGCACCCAAACCCCAAGTCATGCACAGCTGTAGGCTGTGCCCACCATGGGATTGTTGGTCTGTGAGGGGTTGGACACAAGGCCTGGCTGGCTGTGCAAGGCATTACATTTGCCACCCACAAGGCTTCAGTGTCTCAAAGGCTTTAATATAAGGGTGTTTCAAGAGAGGAAATTCACTGTAAATTAGTACAAAACTACAAACATGCATATTTGTGGGCATTAACAATTTGCTGTATAAGCCCTACCCTTTCCTGGAAAGAGCCTGAGATTTACCACTTTCAAGGTCACGTGTAATTCCTTTTCCACGGTAAGAAGAGAAATTGATGTAAAAACATGAAGGGATCCATGGGATTGAGGGTGCTGTTTGAGAGACTGGCTGCAGGCATCACATGGTGCTATTTAAAAAAAAAACACAGGTTAAAGGAATGTTATATTTAGGTGAAAATGTAAATTAAAACACACAGTTTTAAACTAACAAAACCACTAAAATGTATCACTCATAGTTATCTCAGGTAACTATAACCTGTGCCCTACGGTAACTAATACTCATGCCATCACCATGCACTGCTAATTACCCCACATATTGCGTAAGTTATGACATGTTCTATGCCACCATAGGTAATATCACTGCAGCAATTACAATGAAGTAATTGATGATCAAACTTTGCATGACAGGGCGTGAGTTATGGGTGATATGCACAGCTACTGAAACTCTTCCAATGATTTAGCCAAACTCCACGGAAGTTGCTACTTCTTTTATGTCCTCACTCTTTTACAGACATTATCACTGGTGATTTTAATTTTCAACAGGGCAACAGCTTAGACTTTAACAATTCTCTCTGCAGCCTCTTTTATTCATTATTCTTATTATGTACAGATTTATAACAATCTCTCTTTTCTATCCACAATCACCCAGTGAAAACACCTTGAGATCAGATGAGATCTGAACCCCGGTATGATGATTCCCTACTTAGCCCTCAACATGCTATCAAAAGATAAAAAATCATTTGGCATGCTTAATATGTTCCTTTTATAAACAAAAGCCTTCAAACACTTTGGCCCTTATTACAACCCGGTCGGTGGTAAAGCGGCGGTAAGACCGCCAGCAGGCCGACGGTAAAAAAAATTGAATTATGACCGCGGTGGAAACCGCCAACATAGACAGCCACTTTAACACTCCAACCAGCGGTACAAACAAACAGCATGGCGGCCACCGCCAACAGACAGGTGGAAGACAATGTACCGCCTACACCATTATGAGAGGCCAATACGCCCCCTTTTCCGGGGAAGATTCAACACTAGCAAAAACACGGCAGAAACTGGACTTGGAAGGGAAAACTCTCACCTCTACACACCCCACAAGGAACCAGAACGCCATGGAGCCGAACTCCATATTCTACCTGCGATTGTCTTCCTGCTCCTCTACCAGGAGCACGACCGACGGTGATGACAACCACGTGAGTACTGCACCTACAACACAGGGGGGGAGGGAAAAGAGAGTGACACACACATGCAACACACAACACCCCCACCCACACCCTCACACACAAATACACACACACCACTACATGCTGAAACATTACATTTACAACCCCCAACCCCCCCTGGAAGAACGCAAGGACAAAAGGAAATGTGGTGAAGGATTGTAATCAGGAAAAATCCATTAATCAAAAATATGTATACACTATTAACAAATATGTCCACCAAGAATTCAAGTCCATGTACTGCACCTACATAGTCCGTGGACCACTGGGCCCAAAATGCATGGACGAGGCCCACACTCAATACCCAATCCAAACGGAGAGAACACTGCAGGGGCATCAGATCGAAATAAAACATGCACCTCAGGGGGAAGGAAAGGGGGGCACCTCAGCTGGAAGAGTGCATGACGCTAGCTCCATGAGGGGGCTCCATGCCCATTGATGTATCCTGGGGAGTGAAAAGCCATAGTCTCTCAGGTCTCTCCAGTGGGTGGGTTGCCCACTGCTTTATCCTGGGGAGTGCAAAGCCACAGTCTTTCAAGTCTCTCCAGTGGGTGGTTTTCTCACTGCTTTATCCTGGGGAGTGTAAAACCATAGTCTCTCAAGTCTCTCCAGTGGGTGGGTTGCACACTGCTTTATCCTGGGGAGTGCAAAGCCACAGTCTCTCAAGTCTCTCCAGTGGGTGGGTTGCCCACTGCTTTTTCCTGGGGAGTGCAACGCCACAGTCTCTCAAGTGCATAACAGTCTGCACTGGTTCTGGAGAGGGCTTTGTACCCAGAGTGCTTCATCCTGCTAAGGACAGAGGTAGTGGATGCCATTCTCCACTGGTTCTGGAGGGGGCTTTGTGCCCAGAGTGCTTCATCCTGCCAAGGACAGAGGTAGTGGATGTCATTCTCCACTGGTTCTGGAGGGGGCTTTGTGCCCAGAGTGCTTCATCCTGCCAAGGACAGAAGTAGTGGAAGTATCTCTTCACTGGTTCTGGAGGGGGCTTTGTGCCCAGAGTGCTTCAACCTGCCAAGAACTGAGGTAGTGGATGTATCTCTCCACTGGTTCTGGATGGGGCTTTGTGCCCAGAGTGCTTCATCCTGCCAAGGACTGAGGAAGAAGATGTCATTCTCCACTGGTTCTGGAGGGGGCTTTGTGCCCAGAGTGCTTCATCCTGCCAATGACAGAGGTAGTGGATGTCATTCTCCACTGGTTCTGGAGGGGGCTTTGTGCCCAGAGTGCTTCATCATGCCAAGGACTGAAGTAGTGGATCTGACACTTCACTGATGGTGGGGCAACATGGAAGCAGTCCAGGCCCCTGGAACTGACCACCAGCCTCATATGACTGACCACTGGGGATGGCAGCCATGTCTGCGGTGGTGCCACTGGCACAGAATGTGGCGTGGCCACTGGCGGTGCTGGCGGCGGCCTGAGTAGCGGCGGTGCTTGCGACGCTCATTGGGCAGCGGTGCTGGTGGAGGGCTCACTGAGCGTGCTGCTGGCGGCGGTGTCCTGAGCGGCAGTGCTTGTGGGGGGCTCACTGAGCGTGCTGCTGGCGGTGGTGTCCTAGGCGGCGGTGCTAGTGGGGGGCTCACTGAGCGTGCTGCTGGTGGCAGTGTCCTGGGCGGCGGTGCTGGTGGGGGGCTCACTGAGCGTGCTGCTGGCGGCAGTATCCTGGGCGGCTGTGCCCATGGCGGCAGTGCATGTGGCGTGCCGGTGGCGGTCTTGTCCGCCATGCAGGTTGGCGGCGACTTCCATTTCTTTCTCTGCCCCTTCCCCACCTTGGATGGTGGTGCAGCTATCTTGCCACTCCCTACTGTTGTCCTGGCTGAGCCCTTGGTGGTAGGTGTTTTGGCCTTTTCCCTCCAGGCTGTGGGCAACTTCCTTTGTTTTGGAGGTGGGGGAATGTCCTTGGCCTGGCTCCTTGGGACACTGGCTGCCCTGCTGCTTGACGCACCCCAGAAGCCCGTTACTGCTGGCACCACTGTTCCCGGTGATGTGGTGGCTGAGGTGCTGGGTTGGGACCTGGAGAGGTGGGCCCAAGAGGACGGAACGGGGGAGGGAGGTGAAGGGAAGAGGTCAAGGTTTGACAGGAAAAGTTTTTTAGACACACTGGGACGGGTAGATGGAGGGGGTTTGGGAATGGAGGGAGAGGTAATGGTTGTAGGAGGTGTTCATTTGCTGACTTTGGGTGAAGGTGCATGGGCTGGAGGCTGTCGTGAGGTGGATGGCTGTTGGGTGGGTGTGTGACTGCATTTGTGTTGTTTGGGAGGAGGGCACACAGACACACTGGGAGAGGATACAGGGGATGTGTGAATGGTAGTGGGGGTGGTGAGTGCACATGAGCGGTGTGTGGTGATTGGTGTGCTGGTGATGGACGTAGTAGCTGAAGATGTAGTGCATGCAGGTGTGAGTGGAGATGTCACAGGGAGGGAGGAGGGAGACTTGGAGGAGGGGGACACAGTGGAGGCAGTGGATGTTGGTATGTGTGCATGGGTATGATGCTTGTGTGAGTGCCTGTGGGATGTGTGGTGCTTATGTTTGCCAGAGCTACCTTTGTGTATTGAGGTGTGTGCATGCTGGTCTGATGGTGTGCTTGGCAATGGCTGAGGTACTGGGGATTGGGTCTGGGTGGAGGAAGTTGGAGGGGGGGAGGCTGGACACAGGGACAATGGCTGCCATCAGTGCTGAGGCCAGAGTCTGAAAAGCTCACTGTTGGGCTGCCTGACCAGAATGAATGCCCTCCAGGTATGCATTCGTCTGTTGCAACTGTCTTTCTACACCCTGGATGGCATTCAGATGGTAGACTTCCCAACATTGAGGGATCTGAAGATGTCAATGGCGTCCTCACTGAGGGCAGCAGGGCTGACTGTGGCAGTGGCTGAGGTGCCTGGGGCGAAGGATATGCCCACCCTCCTGGGTGAGCGGCCACGAGGCACACACTGAGGGGCTGCTGGGAGGGTGGTGCTGGTAGGGGGTGGCGGCTGTACCTGTAGATTTGGTGGTCACAGAGGGGCCCGCCACCGCAAGGGAGCTCCCATCAGAGGAGGAGTCGGTGTCGCTGGTCTCAGCTCCTGTCCCCGCCTTGGAGCTCCCACCGCCCTCCGTCCCACTGGTGAATTCTGAGTCAGTAGTCTCGCCCTCCAGGGCCATGTGGGATGCAGCTCCCTCCTGCTCCGGTGGCACAGCTCCTCCACCTGATGATGCTAATGCACACAAGAACAGGGAGACCACAAAAAGGGGGGGAAATAAAGTAGAAATAAATATTCAGTGCATGCAATGCCGCTACCATTGGTGGACACTACAGACACAGCAGCCCTCGGCACTACGCCATGCACTTAGAGTTCCCTAATTAATCACGGGGACATGGGGTACAAGGCCTATACCCAATTGCTGCACACATGGAAGTCACAGGAGCCTGAATAGGAATAGATGGCGCTTAACACTTGTGGGGTGGGGTGCCACATAGCCTGCCTCATGAAGGGACCTTGCCTACAAAACTCGCCCTGGCCTAGGGTAACCCAGAGCCCACCTGCCCCACCCAGACACCTCCAATGCGCGCTGAATCAGATGGATGTGACCGTACTCACCCCCTTGTGGCTGCTGTGATTCCTTCAAGCGCCCATCCAACTCCGGATATGCCACCGCCAGGATCTGGAACATCAGGGGGTCATGGTGCGACGGACACCCCTCCCACGTTGGGAGGCCATCCCCAGCAGGACCTCCGCTGTCTTTTTGCTCCAGCCATCTTTTCCGGCAGTGGGTGCTCCGTCTGCGGTGGACCCCCTGGGCCTGGAGGTCCTTTGCGATGGCATGCCAAATATCCTTCTTCTGGTGGGCGCTGGCCTACAGGAATAGTACAGGGGAAAAGGTACAACATTAACCGCCCGGACCATCACAGTCATTGGCCCACGTTCCCACCCTTGCCCTGACGCGCATCCACTCACCGTTGTTTCATGTACGCCTCATTCCCCCACACCTATCTCCCATCCACACCACTCCAAACAGGCATTGCCCAGACAGCATGTTCACAGTCTACTCACCTGTGTGTCCGGAGGACTGTAGAGTAGCGTGTACTGGGGAGGACCCCATCCACTAGTTTCTCCAACTCCTCTGATGTGAAGGCAGGGGCCCTTTCCCCAGACACTTGAGCCATTGTCGCTTCCAGACTGAGGTCACAGCAGCACTTGCAGTGTAGGTCCTCTCCTGTCGAGTGAACAGAGAGTAAATGGTGGTCACATCCGCGGCAGTGCGTACTGTCACCGCCGGCGTACATTGTCATTGGATTCTGGGACCCATAGGGTCCAATGTTAACCAATGCGGTATTGCGCCGCGGTCTTTGTCCGCCTACCGCGACAGTGTACAACGCCAGCGCAGTTACCTCATATCCCCTTGTCCCACATTACAGGTCAGGCAGCCGCCATTTAAGAGGGCCACATGGCATTAATTTTAAATGCGTCACACATATCTAGGCCTTGGATACACACTAAGACAGGCACATAGTGGATTGACAAATGTGTGCAATAAAGTTGTTTATTTCCTACCTCAGTGTTGACTGACCCTCTGATCGCTGTTCTCATCCATAGGGCACGTCCGTTGGGGCAGGTGAGGAGATGGTGGTATCCTCCGGTGTACAGACCGCTGGTGGACCTGTCGACAATGGAAGAGCGACATGTAATAGTCACCTACAGACTTGATCGTGCCACACTCCATGAACTGTGTGCCCAGTTGGAGCCAGACCTGATGTCAGCTATCCGCCATCCCACAGGAATCCCCCCTCTGGTGCAGGTCCTGTCAGTACTCCATTTCCTGGCAAGTGGATCCTTAAAAACAAGAGTGGCCATTGCATCAGGCATGTCCCAGCCAATGTTCTCTAACGTGTTGTACAGAGTTTTGTCTGCCCTGCTGAAACAGATGCGCAGCTACATCGTTTTCCCTCAGGTGGAGGAATTGCCTACAGTGAAAGGTGACTTCTATTCCCTGGGACATATCCCCAACATTATTGGTGCCATTGATGGGACACATTTGGCCTTGGTACCCCCTGCAGGAGTGAACAGGTGTACAGAAACCGGAAGAGTTACCATTCAATGAATGTGAAGTTGGTGTGTTTGGCTGACCAGTACATCTCCCATGTGAACGCCAAGTTTCCTGGCTCAGTGCATGATGCTTACATTCTGAGGAATAACAGCATTCCTTATGTGATGGGGCAACTCCAGAGGCACCGTGTGTGGCTATTTGTCGAGGACAAGGACCCTAAACAGTGTGAATAGTGGTCTGGGTCTGGGGTTGTCCCTAAGGCTTAGTGTATGTCTCACAGTTGTCCTCAACATTTGCAGGTGAATCTGGCTACCCCAACCTGTCATGGCTACTGACCCCAGTGAGGAATCCCAGGACAAGGGTAGAGGAACGCCACAATGAGGCACACAGTCGAACTAGGAGGGTTATAGAGAGGACCTTCGGCCTCCTGAAGGCCAGGTTCTGGTGCCTCCATATGACAGGTGGTTCCCTATACTACTCACCAAAGAAGGTGTGCTAGATCATCGTGTCTTGCTGTATGCTGCACAACTTGGCTTTGCGACAACAGGTGCCTTTTCTGCAGGAGGATGGTCCTGAAGGAGGTGTTGTGGCAGCTGTGGAGCCTGTGGACAGTGAAGAAGAGGAGGCAGAAGAAGAGGACATAGACAACAGAAACACCGTGATCCATCAATATTTCCAGTGACACACAGGTAAGAAGACCTCACTGCCTCCTACATCTGATAAAATTGTTCGACCTCTCATCTGTCTGTCACTTTTACCCAGTGTATAGACCCTGATTTGTCACTTTCCCTTTCGATTTCACAGATATGGGTCCCACTGTGTGTCCTCTGCTGTGTTACCTCATGGACTAGAGCTGTGTGACATAGGTATGTTGACAATACAATGGACATTGGTATTTTCCTTAGTTACAGCAAATACACATTTGTGAAAGCACAGACTGACTCCAGATTGTTTTGTGATTCAAGGGTGTTTATTTAAGTGCAAATTAGTGGAGGGGGTTGTAAAATGGTCAGGCAGAGTCCAGCCTATTTGTCTCACAGGTGCATTGTCCAAAGGGGCACAGGAAGTGGAGCTAGGCAGTTTAAGGATGGACAGGGTGACAAAGTGGGACAGAGGATGACAATCAGGGTGGTCTCATTTCTTGGCGGGGGTCATGGCATTGTTCTCTGTCTTTGTCCTGGATCTCAGGGACCGTTTGCAGGCTGGTTCTCCATCTGCAGGGGTTGGGGTGCTGGTGTCGTGGTCCTGTGGCGGTGCCTCCTGTCCACTAGCGCTGGCGGAGGTGGTGGGAAGTTCATCATCCAGGCTAGTGTCAGGGGCCCCTTGTTGTGCCACAGTGTCCCTCCTGGTGTTCATGAGGTCCTTCCGCATACCTACAATGGTGCCCAGGGTGGTATTGATGGATTTGAGTTTCTCCCTGAACCCCAAATACTGTTCCTCCTGCAGCAGCTGGGTCTCCTGAAACCTGGCCAGTACCATTACCATCGTCTCCTGGGAATGATGGTAGGCTCCCATGATGTTGGAGAAGGCCTCGTGGAGAGTGGGTCCCCTGGGCCTGTCCTCCTCCTGTCACACAGCAGCCCTCCCAGTTCCCCGGTTTTCCTGGGCCTCTGTCCCCTGAACAATGTGTCCACTACCACTGCCCCCAGCTCCCTGCTGTTCTTGGGGTGGTGGGTTAGCCTGGGTTCCCTGTAGTGGTGGACACACTGCTGCTTGACGTGTCCTGGGGACAGCGTTATGGGCCCGCTGGGCGGGTGCTGTGCTGGTGTTTCCTGAGGGGGGAGGCTCTGTGGTGGCCTGTGACTGTGTGAGGGGAATCAACTGTCCCGAGGTCCCAGATGGGCTGGGCTGGTCATCTAGATCCAGTTGGACAGAGCTGCTGTCATCAATGTGAGCATCTTCTGTGGGTGGAGTGGACATGTCTGGAACCTCCTGTCCGGTGATGTTGGGTAGGGGTCCTGCAGGGGTGTAAAGGCATGATTATTGCATCTGTGTGTGCCATGGTGAGCAATGGGTGGGTGACCCTGTACCCCAGTGCTTACATTCCTGTGTAGGACCTTGTGTGATAATTGTTTAGGGGTCTGTGTGGGTATGTGTAGCGGACATGCATTGGTGATGGGTGTCCATGCTTTGTTGTTGCATGCAGGGCTTGGTTTTGGGATGTGTGGTTTGTGATAGTGGGACATCTGTGAGGAGTTGGAGTGATGGGGTGAGGGCAAGGGTGGGAGTATGTGATAGCATGCAGGTAGGGTGGGGGATGAAGTAGGTAAAGATTTAACTTACCAGAGTTCATTCCTCCAGCTACTCCTGCGAGGCCCTCAGGATGCAGTATAGCCAAGACCTGCTCCTGCCATGTTGTTAGTTGTGGGGGAGGAGGCCGGGGTCCGCCGCCAGTCCTCTGAACCGCAATGTGGTGTCTTGAGACCACGGAACGCACCTTCCCCCATAGGTCATTCCACCGCTTCCTGATGTCATCCCATGTTCTTGGGTGCTGTCCCAACTGCATTGACCCTGTCTACGATTCTACGCCATAGCTCCATCTTCCTAGCTATGGTGGTGTGCTGCACCTGTGATCCGAATAGCTGTGGCTCTACCCGGATGATTTCCTCCACCATGACCCTGAGCTCCTCCTCAGAAAACCTGGGGTGTCTTTGTGGTGCCATGGGGTGGTGTGGGTGATGTGTGGGGTGGTGTGTGTTGTGATGTGTGGGGTGATGTTTAGGGGTGTGTGGTGTTTTGTGCATGGATGTGTATGTGTGATGGTGTTATGTGCCTCAGTATGCTGGTATTGTCTTTGCTTTGCTGTCTCTCTGGCCTTCTTCAAATGTTTGGGTAGTAAGGGTTTGTGGGTAATGTGGGTGTGAGTTTTATATTGTATTGGGTGTGTGGAAGTGGTGTGTGCATGTGTATCGGGTGTGTGTATTTCGATTTGTCCAATGTGGTAGTGTTTTGTAAATGTGTGTGTATTTTGAGTGCGGCGGTGTGTACCGCCAATGGAATACCGCGGTTGAAAGACCACCGTGCCGATTCGGGGGTCGTGATAGTGTGGGCGTATTCCTGTTGGCGTGACAGTGGAGGTTTTGTTATCGCCAGTTTATCACTGACTTTTGGTGTGGCGGACTTGTGTGGGTGTCTAGGTTTTGGCGGTTTCTGAGCTGTGAGTCGTAATAGCTGTAGCGGAATTCCGCGGCTGGGGCGGTGTGTTGGCGGTCTTCTGCACGGTGGTAAGCAGCATTTACCGCCAATGTTGTAATGAGGGCCTTTGTGTACATACAAATGCACTGTTCTATTGGCTCTTACCTACTTCTATTTTACTTACACTTAAACTCTAACAAAAAGCAAAATAAACCTTCACAATCATGAATAAACTTTCTGATTCTTCTCATAGCATTACTGCTCAGCCCCCTCAATTCTTTATATTGAAATTGCCTTCTTTTTTCGCTTCCATAATTGATAATAATAATAATTATTATAGAGACTCCATCTCCATGGAACTTCAACCGTTTCAAGCCTCCACTACATCTTACCTGCCTTCACTACCATCTCTAAAACAGTTAATCTGTTGGCTTTGAAGGGTCTTGGTGATGTTCTTAACAACACAAAATCAGATTCTCCTTCTGAATATATCTTATTGAGAATATTCGTCTAGCCTCCAATGATGGCAGTGTCAGTACCTTGATTTTATTGGATCTGCAAGTGGCATTAGGCACTGTCAACCACACTTTTCCTTTACTTGAACTGCGAAAGGCAACTATAGGAGGTGTCTTTTTATCTTGGTTTTGATCCTTCCTTTTGAACCAGCAGTGTAATAACCTAGGAGCTTTCTCTTCCCCGAGTCTAGACTCATGACATGTACCACAAGAGCCTGTCTTATCCATTTAATTTTTGAATCTCTACTTTGTGCCCTTAGCTATTCTTACTCCTGACCATAGATGTTATTCTTATGCAGATAACATGTAGATTCTGTTTAAATTTTCTAGTCACACTGATAAGAAACTCTTTTACAATACTCTATGCTCAAGGTTAAGGATTAGCTGAAGAGTTTATGGATCAATCTCAAGACCGACACGACAGAAATTCTAATGGTCAGTGGTAAATTGGATATCTAATATTCCTCTGTTTCACCCATAAGTTTTGGCCTTCGTTGCTACCCTGATAGGTAAACATTTAAATTACTACAACAGGGGCAATCTTTACAATAAAAATTGTATACTCATTCATCTGCAACTGTTCATAATTGAGCCACATATCTGATAACCTCTGCCTGAGGTTCTTCAGATCTACACTCAATTAGTGCCACAAGTTCTTTCAAAGCCCCATGTATAGGTACTTGAGCTATTTTGTAGCTCTCACCGACTTTTGTTTCTAAATGTTTTTCCCCTTACTCTTTCTCTCACTCCTTTCAATGCTATGGACTTGACTCAATGTCCTAAGCACCACATGTCTAGATGTGGAAGCTGTGCTTTTTCTAATCTTGATCCATCACTTTTGAGTGCCCTAGCCCAAGAACTTCACAGATACTCTTTCATCTCATATTTAGACAGATGCTAAATACCTACCTTTTCTTGGTTCTTTTAAATCTTTCCCCTAATCATTTCTCCTACCCTCTAATCCTTAGCACTAAGAGACACACTACCATAACATATCTATTCTTTCACAAATGTCTTCATGATTAGAATTTGTAAAAATGTCAAATTACAACAACTGTAATTCACTAAACTTTGTTGTTCTTGGATGTGTTGTTGCATCTGGCCTCTTTGCCCATATTTTATCACCTTGAGATGTCCTGTAATTGTGTTTCAACAGCTGTAAACCAGAGCATATTTAGTGACCCAAACCTTCATGTGTGAGACAGTCAGTGAATGTATTGAGGGAAATAGTTAGTGTTTACCAGGTGTACCGGGGCATTTCTAGTTGTTGCAGGAGTGATTAGTGGACCAGGGCCAAAATGAATTGAGAGACCTCTTTATGCAGCTTGCTGTTCTGCTGTTCATTATTTCTAGATCTCTCTGCGCAGGTCCAATGTGCCATGCAGGAGCTAGTTCTGGCACTGCAACAGCTGGTTGTGGCCTCACATAGGTAGGATTTTGCAGGTCATTTTTTAGGGTTCCCAGGAATTAAATCCTGAAAGTTGGTGGCACTACATAGCATGGAGTCTTTGAGTGTTATGTTGTCTTCCTGTCAGTGAGCTGCTCTTCTTCAAGCTATTACTCCATGCTTGCTTGGCCTTTGTGCTTGTTTAGGCTATTGGACATTTTGTAGGGGGCGTGGCCCTGTGGGTACAAAATGGGGAACATTGAAGGGGAAAGGACACTATGCACCTGGAGATGCATGTTAATATGGTATTACAGAGAACATTGGAGTTGCCCCACTTGGTGGGGTGGGAGAGAGGTTTCATTTGGGGCACCTGCACAGTGTGTCCTGTGAGTAGGCGACTCCTGGAAAATTACGTTTGCACTTGTGTGTGTCTGTGTGTGTGAGTGCTGTGTCTTTTGTTGACTCACACAATTTGGCATCCCTAATTTCTTACTGTAATATTTACTTTAACCTTGTAGCGGCATATTTACTAAGCTTTCACACACTGCAAGGCAGCAGACAAAAATTATGCGTTGCATGGAAAATCCATGGGTGGATGCATAGGAACACCCATACCCCACCCATTGAATGCCTCCCAAGTTGCAATGTAATATCACTCAGCACAAGCAGCTGTGTTGACTTACATTCCTTCACAAAATCACTCAAGGACTCAAATCAGGCCTTGTGTAACTTTGTAAGTTCCAAATAAAGCTTTTCATTGCCCCACAATGCCTTACACAATGCAAGGGTGATGAAAGGCTCAGCAAATCTAGGCCATAAGTTCTTTGGGCAAGGATGTAATATGATACACTTACATTCTAAAACAATAACTATTGGTATACTTTGAGTAATACTGATTTGTTAATTCTTACTGTTGCACTCTGAATCGATCCATAGTAAATGCCTACTTAGTTATGATAGCATGTCAACTAATATAGTTCAACAATCCACTGGAAACTTTATTCATGCAGTGGCATATTCCTCTCAGATGTAATATCCTTGCATTAAAAGTGCCTGGATTAGGCACAGTTACATAGCTCACATTAACCATTCTAAACCTTGCACAACTTCTAGAAACAGTTTTTTCTGTGATAAATGGAACCTTGAAAATGAGTTAGTTACAATAGTGTTGCATAACTATTCTCTGATCTATTTGCAGCACATTTCTTAACATGTAGAAAATGTTGGTTTATTTTAGTTGCTCACTTCTACAGAGATAATCTCCATATTGCACTTCTGAATGTACATAAATGTTTAAAATGTTTGATATAGTACCAAGTGCAAGACCAGTTTAAAACCTGTAAGTTTCATTAAAGAACATAGACATGGTAAATGAGGAGGAAGCCAGTAATAACATATGTAAGTCATGCCTACTCTTGCTGAAATCTTTGTGAATAGGGACATATATATCTCACTGTATGCCACAGAAAACCGTGCTGTGCCACATGCATAACAGAGTCACTTTAATCTTTTCCATATTTCTAGCATACACTCTAAAATAATTCATGTGCTTTCTGTTTTAAAGAATTATGAATTTATACTTCAGTTAGAACCAGTCTGTAGATTATCATTTGTCTTTGGTCATTAGTTCATCCAGTTATTTCTGACATTTATCCAAGTACTCTTTCTTGGATAACATCCTGCAGTTCAATCAATCAATCAAAAAATTTTTTTATTTGGCATAAGCCTAAAAAGTGTAAAAACAATAAAATATACAAGTTAATTTAAAATTATTCTTTTACATATTACATTAACATACAAGGTTCTTAGATCATACTAAATCTTGTTAACCAACTATAGTTACATAATTCGTCAGATTTAAATTCAAATTCTTACAAATTACAAATGTCTTAATGTGCAACGTGCCAACTTGATTATCCCACATACAGTTCTGATTAGACTCTGGCCCTTACGATCTCATAAAGTGCAATTTCCAATATAGAGTGCTCCGCGTTTTATTTCATGCCTTGTTATAGCGAGGCAAGATTTTCTAGAGTACCATCAACCAATGCAATTTTAAGACAATCGAATATGAGCTTTTGAGCTCTTCTTTCCTTTTTACTTCCTACATAGTTAAAGTTCTTACAGTTTCATAAAGTGCAACGTGCCAGCCAATTTATCCCATTTACAGATCTGAATTGGCTCCATTCCTTATTTTCTCTTAAAGTACTATCTTCAATACAAAGTGCTCTACATTTTATTTCTTGCCTTCTCTTAAAGTGGCAACATTTTCTGAAATACCATCAACCAATGTAATATAATAATAATCCATTTTAATATTTAAAACTCTACAGTCCTCATTATTTCCTACCTTATATCAGCCCCTGTAAGTCTGGATAGTTCCCCTCTTAAATCATTTAAAAATAGGCCCAGTGCATAGGTTACATTTAAAAATCTTATATCAATAAGTAACCTAAGTGCTTTGTCCCGATTAGTAATATTATATTCCTTAAAAGTAGGTTTTAAAAACTTCTTGCGCACTCCTAAGGACCATTGACAATCCAAAAGTAAGTGTTGCATCGTATATTTCTGTTGTAAGCCACATGTACATAGGCCCTGGCTATCCTTGAGAAATGCTTTTACTTTGGGATCCATATAGCGTGGATTCAGCCCAATTCCGAACAGTAGCACTACATTTCTTAATCCTGGGTTAGGTAGAGCCTCTATATACGGAAACCTATCCGGATTCCTCCATCCAAATACCATAGCCTGAGTTGATATTTTACTTTCTAAGTACTTCAGGTCTAATTCTCTTGCTCTTTCCTTCACTATTATTCTTAGATTAAGTTTCGAAATTGGCACACCGCACCATCGGTTACCGGGTAAACCTAAGAGGACGCAGATCTTTTTTAACCGTCCTCTCACTTGTAATGCCCAATGTAACTCACTTATTGTTATTTCTTTTTTACACAATCTCGCGATCTTACAGATCCCTTCATCTGTTATACTTAACCAGAACATCAGTGTAGCTTGTAGGCCCAGGTAAGTCCACGCCGTCATTTGACATTCTGCTCTTATAGCTTGTAGCATAGTCGAGGGGGGCAGCAAGAGCATGCACTTTACACAGATACTTTCTTCTGTTTCCCAATTTAGTTTCCCAGAGAAACTTCCACCCCATATTGAAATTGGGGACGTACCATAGCATTAAAGGCAGAGATTACGGTCTGGAGAGAAGGACCTCCATATTTACTGTTGAATTGTTTTAATCCCCAGACTGAAGATAAGGCTTTATTTTTTAGGGCTTCAGTATGAACTTTCCATCTTAAATGCAAATCAAACCATATGCCCAAATATTTATATTCTTTTACCTTCCCTATTTTTTCTCCCCATAGAATGTAATTGAATGCGCTTTTCTCTTTCCCTATGGACATTATTTTTTTTGTTTCCATATTTACCACAATTTTTTTTTACTTTGACAGTAGGCATAAAACACCTCTAATTTCCTTTGTAGCCCTAACTCTGTCATATCCATTATCACTAGATCGTCAGCATATAATAGGCAGGATACATGCAGACCATCCATTTTTGGGCTTAGACTTTTTACCTTCTGTAACAACCCTGGCAGATCTGACAGGAATAATGAGAATAATATTGGGGCCAACACACAGCCTTGGCGAAGACCATTCTTTATGGGGATCCTTTTTGAAAGTGAGCCACTCATACCTAAGATTACTTGGGCCCAATTTTGTGAATGCAGGCCCTGAAGAAGGAATAATATGTCCAAGTCAATCCCTAACTGTTTGAGCATATCCCATAGCAATTTTCTTGTCTACCAAATCAAATGCAGCACGAAAATCAACGAAACAGCAAAATAAGCTTCCTCGCTTTTCAACTGATTTTTTTGCTAAGGCCCACAGACTGAAGCAGTGGTCGATTTTCGAATGCCCTTCTTTGAAACCCCCTTGCTCTACTGGTATCAAATCTTTATCATCTGCCCATTCTTTGATTAACCCCAGCAATAGCTTTGTGAATACCTTTTCCCCTACGTCTAATAAACTTATCAACCGATGATTTTTTGGTTGAGTTGGATCCTTCTTTTTGTAAATCGGTCTTATCATGGCACCCTTCCAATTCTCTGGAAAACTGACATAATCAAGGATTTTACAAAACGTAACATAGAAGAATTTTGTCCACCAATCAATATCCTTTTTTATTATTATTGCTGGGAGATTGTCTGGACATGCTGCTTTAGTTCGTTTCAATGCTGCAATAGTTTATTTTTTTTCTGTGGGACAAAAGCGAATCTTGTGTTCTCACTGAGCTTCCTAGGAATCCCATAACCTTCTTCAGCATCGGTACCTTTATATATAGAAGACAAATATTTATACCAGGCTTCTTCTCAGACCAAGCACCGCATAGTTCCTACCCTTTTCCACTCCCTTACCAACTGTCAAAAACCCTAATATTCAGTGTTTTTATCACCTCAATCATTGTATCCCAATTTTTATTAACATATTCTTGTTTCCTCTGTCTTATCAGTCTTTTATAGTCCTGTTTTGCTTGACGAAGCTTCTCTTCTATAACAACAGAGGGTCTTTTCTTATAATACCTTATTAATCTTCCCGTCATTTGCTTTCCACGCCTACATTCCTGATTAAACCATATTTTACTATTATTCATTTTATATGGTTCTCCCTTCCTCTTTCCCTCTTGCAGTATTTTTAATTGAATTTTTAGGCAATTGACCAATAACATAATGCCCTTATTATAGCCTTTGAATATATCTTTTGGATCTTCTTCCATATTAAGGATGGGATAGTTTACTGTCAAATTATTAAGTACTTCTAAACTTCTATCTGTGAGTCGGGTAGTTATCCTACGGGGATACTCAACTAGCGCTATCAATGCCTTTTCTCTTTCTTTTTGGATTTTATCGGCTGAACGTATTGTTAATTGGAGCGGCCAGTGATCACTGCCCTCTATGTGCCCAACCTCAAAGTTTTGCACTTCTCCAAAGAACCAGGGGCCAGATGTAGCAATATTGCAAATTGCGACTTGCAATTTGCGAGTCCATCCGACTCGCAAATTGCAAGTCGCAATTTGCAATGCAGTACGGTGTCTCAGACACCGACTGCGACTCGCTATGGGGTCGCAATGACCCACCTCATGAATATTCATGAGGTGGGTCGCAAACTGCGGCCCAATAGCGAGTATAGGCACTCGCAAACATGGAGGCCTGCTGTAGTCAGCAGACCTCCATGTTCGTGACTGCTTTCAATAAAGCAGTTTTTTTTTTTTAAGTGTAGCCCGTTTTCCTTAAAGGAAAACGAGCTGCACTTAAAAAAAAAACCGAAACCTTTAGTTTCGGTATTTTTTCAGGGCAGGGAGTGGTCTCTGGGACCACTCCCTGCCCTGAAAAAATATTTTTGGGTCCATTCACAAAGTGGAAGGGGTCCCATGGGGACCCCTTCCAATTTGCGAGTGGGTTACCATCCACTTGAAGTGGATGGTAACTGCGATACGATTTGCGACCACGTACGCGGTCGCAAATGGTATTGCATACCACTCAGACTCGCAAATAGGAAGGGAACACCCCTTCCTATTTGCGAGTCGGAAATGCATTTTGCGAGTCGGTTCCGACTCGCAAAATGCATTTCTGCATAGGAAACTCCGGTTTGCGACTCGCAAACGGCAAATTTTGCCGTTTGCGAGTCGCAAACTGTTTCCTACATCTGGCCCCAGATGTTTACAAAAGCATACTCAATAGGGCATTCCTGATTACCTGTTCGAAAAGTCTTTTTAGCCGGGCGATCGTTCTTCATACGCCCATTTAAACAAAACACACCTAAGGATCCTAATGTTCTTACTAAAGACAAATCATGGGCGGAACATTCTACATTAGGAAAGATACTTCTAGGGATTTGTGCAGCTACCAGTACCTCCTTATATAAATTGTCACTGCTGTTAGGATCAAGTTTATGATTAAAGTCTCCCAGCATTAAAGTCAAATAACCAGCTTTACCAGTGCATAATAGTTCCAGGTCTTCCTCAAACAGCCCTTGCTGGATATTGTAATCAAACACGTTCCCCGGTTGTAGATAAACGTTGAGTATCAAAAGCTGTTTAGCACCTCCTATTACATTATAGAGATCTACCTGGCCTGCCAATAGCCAACGACATTTGTTTTTTATTTCTGTGAACTTATTCGCTATTCTGGTAGTGGCTAGAGTTAATAGTCACCCTGATGGGCGTCCTAACCCTTGCCGAATAGCTCCCCTAAAAAGTCCACTCCTTGCCTACCATTCTTTCTTTTCCCTCACCGACTAACTTCTCTATTGGGTATACTAGGCACTTTTTGTAGCGTGGCCCCTTGCTTTATGGTTACGGCTTCCCGACCTTGGCCTGGCCTTGAGAGATTGTCCGGATCTACTTGCACTAACTTCCCCTCTCTCCTTTCTGATGTTTTGCACCCAGCACTACCTTGCTTACTTTGCTTCCTATATTTCGGTTGGTAGGGAAGATTATACAGACCATAACCCTTTCTCCTTCATCTACGATTCCACTTTATCACTAGCATTGGTTGTTTGGAAACATATACTGATGGTTCGCTTAATGTCTGTAATATGGCTGTTTCCCCTCCTTCTTTATTTTGTTTGGGGGTATCAAGGGTATCTGTTTCCAGATCCCTCTTTTCAAAAATTGATCGTACTAAAGCAGGCATACTACTATTAATACATGTCAACTCTTCAGTAATCCCTTGTAATTGATTTTTGTGGGATTTTCAAAACTATTATTTGCCGTCAGTACCTCTAGTATCGCTTGCAGGGTCTTTTGCATTAGGAACATTACATCTAATAGTGACTCAGCAAGTACGGCGGTGGTATCTAACGCAAATACAGACTGTCTACCCAGGGGTGAAAATGACAAAAGTACACTCAATTCACTCCCCTCTCCAACAGCCCCCCCACCTCTTAAGTGATCCTCCCTCTCATCCATTCTCTCAGAGCCGGTGCTGGGCGGGGGACCCTCTTCTGGTCTTATACTATCCATAGCTTGTGGAGGGGGGGCATGGGACGAGGATTGCCTGGGTTCCAGTGAAACCTTATGCCCATCTGCCTCCTCAAACTTCTCCCCCAGGAACAAGTCCTCTCTCTGCAATGAGTCTGAAACTTGAGAATCATTTCTCATAGGACAGCCTAGTTCACTCTGGTTGGAATCGAATATGTTATTTTCCTCTGATGCCTGTGACATATAATGAGTCTTTTTAAAGTATTTCCCAACAAACTCTCTAATTGATACCCCCAGAGAGGTCCCTGAGGGTTTTTCGCTACTGTCCCCATTGTCTCTAGGATGGTCCTCCTGGTCCAACAACTGGAGTATATTTCCTCTGTTGCCTCCAGCACCTTCTTCATGATTTCCATACGATGCATCCGAATGCTGGAATGCTGGTGTTCCCCCAGAGATTTCTTTGATTTAAAACCTGTCTTTGGCCCCTTCTTTACGCCACGTACTCGGGTTTTGCTCATCGGCATTCTGAGCACTGAGTACTATACTCTATATCCAGTAAGTAGTGAATACATTTCCACAATAGAGCACAATGCTCTACACTGCGGGGACTATAAAAGCTTCGCTATGAAGGTACCTTTAATACCACTGACCACGGTCACACAATATACACTAAATCCAGGGTCTCACTATATATTCTAAAAGAGATAAGGGGTAATTCCGACCCTGGCGGTCCATGACCGCCAGGGCCGGGGACCACGGAAGCACCGCCAACAGGCTGGCGGTGCTTCCAGGGCCATTCTGACCGCGGCGGTAAAGCCGTGGTCAGAAAAGGGGAACCGGCGGTTTCCCGCCGGTTTTCCCCTGGCCCAGGGAATCCTCCATGGCGGCGCTGCTTGCAGATTCCGACCCCCTTCCCGCCACCCTGTTTCTGGCGGTTCTTACCGCCAGGAACAGGATGGCGGGAACGGGTGTCGTGGGGCCCCCTAACAGGGCCCCATGAAGATTTTCACTGTCTGCTTAGCAGACAGTGAAAATCGCGACGGGTGCTACTGCACCCATCGCACCCCTGCAACACCGCCGGCTCCTATGTTGCAGGGGCTTTCCCGCTGGGCCGGCAGGCGCCCTTTTGGCGGTCGCCCGCCGGCCCAGCGGGAAAGCCAGAATGGCATCCGCGGTCTCCTGACCGCGGAGCGGCCATTTGGCGGTGACCGCATGGCAGGCGGCAGTGGTCAGAATGACCGCCATAGTGTACAAAAATGAATTCCTCACCGCAGGATTCCACTTCCAATTCCACTCCCCCTGTGATGACTTCAGCGGCTCATGAAGATCGTGAAAGTGGCGAAGAAACAGAGGAATAGGAAGGTAAGGAAAAAGGGTGAGTGGAGAAGAGGCTAGCAAATTTCCTTGAGCACAAGCTGCACCAGCCTCACGCTGACAGCTTCCGCACGGAGGGTGGCTTACACCAATTGCGTGCGCACTTATGCACTCTCCCCACTCTCACTCACACTCTCTGCCAATGAACTGCCAACACTATAATGCCAGACTAAAACGTACAACCGGTACTAATTGTTTGTGCAAGGCCTGGCACCCTGGTTCTGGGCCAAGGCCAGGGGGAGGAGAAAGCTGTTGTGGTGGCGATGGCTATAGAAAAGGTAGTAAAGGCACTGGAATTGGAACACACCCTATCCTAAGCTCCGTCCACCTGTCGCCACCAGCCACACTGTACCCTCAAGAATGGGCAGGATAAGTCTCAGGCTTTTAAACCCAATCTTATTGGTCCCAAGTTCACCAAGGTCCTGTGAAAGAACATGCATAGGCTCGTACCGGTACCGGTGCATACCAGGGTTAAGATGCATGCTGGAACTCCAGGACGGGAGTTTGGCAGTTGGCGGGGGGACCACTAGGCCTGACGAGGGTCAGAGACCTTACCATCAGCTCCTGCTCTTCTGCCTCACTTCCCTCCTCACCACCACCAGCCAGCTTTTGAATCCGATGCCAAATCCTCACCCGGCTGGATATGGTGTCCTCTTACTGCTACCTGCTACCTTGCGATGGCGCTAGGAGGGTGTCAGCAGGAGACAACGTCTTCTCCCTCCAGTTGCGAGGGATGGGGCGGCCCAGCCGCTGGTGCAGGCATTTACGGCGGGTCCGGATCGAGACGCTATACAGATGTGCGCTGTACCTCTACCGCGGCTCAGCTCGACTGCTGCGATGTGTTCATTTTCCACTTCCGGGTCAGAGAACAATGCCTTCCATTAGCCTTACTAACCTTCATCAACACCTGCAGTTGCTTTTCAGTAACCCAAGAAGATTCAACATGCAACACCTAAGCTTGCTAGTGAAATGTTTTTCTAAAGTTTGATGCTCCATGAACTCTGTGATGCTACATGAACTGTAAGCCTTTAAATTGGTGATTGGTGATTGTATCCTTATTTCAATTATTACTAACCCCAAGAATGGAAGAAGCTGAAGATGGTTATCAGAGTTCACATATAAGTGAGGTAATGGCAAGAACGGCAACACAGGTAATATTACAGAAAGTGACGTGGGGGGCAACAGGCATTTGAACCCTGTCTTCTGGTCACTGGGATACTTCATGTTTCAGAAGGTAGTTGCAGATGTTTGTGCAGCCCTTTCCATAATATAGATTGTATTGGTGCATATTTGGAGCTATCAAATGGGTTGATCCCTCATTTGTATGGGTGTGTGTCAATATGTAAATCATTAAATACTTTCCATTTGGACCCATGCAATTTTGCAAGAATGAGTGCAGATGCAAACATGTTAGCTGAAGCAGTATTGACTATGTGCCACATATGGGCGGGTCTACATGGAGCAAGTTCCCCAAAGGTACCCTCAGACACAGGGGTATGGGGATCAGCGGACCCTCCAGGCATTTCCTTGCAGTAAGCAACTGCACCTGGCTGAGGAGGATACCATACCCTCTCTTCAAACATAAGCGTATCTACTTACCTTGAAAGACATTGCTGCACGTTCAAACTGTGGGCCTGTTTTCGCTAATATGTTCTCATCAGTGGCAAACTCTTAGAGTTCTTGCCTGTGCTGAAGACAGCACTTTTTTGTATATTCAGATATGATGCCCCAGTTTGCATCAGCCACAATTAGTTGAGGGCTCATTGTGGCAATACATGGAAAATGTAAATCGGACCAGGGATGTTTAAAGACTATGGAGGGACACCAGGGACAGATCCAGATTACTGTGGAATTGCCTGCAAGGGCACTTTTTGAGGCAATACTGAGACAGCACAGCAAGAGGCGAGATGATGGATTCTGCCCATCTAATCTGCTTGGACTCTTCACTTTTTTGATCACCTGGTTTTCAACCTTTTACTGCAGGAGAGGCTCATGATTGTCCACTCACGGTTAACTCATGGTAAACGATAGGGCCACTGCGATGCAGCAAGAATAAGGATCACTTGGCTGGTTACACACCAACATGTGTGCACCCACATGTGCACACAAGTAAGGGCTGCCGGTGGGTGACTCCTGTTGCGCGCAACCCAGTGACTGCACACATGTAGTCTGGTGCAGAGGGGGCTCTGCACAATTGGATATTGACTTGGGTAGGCCTCATAATGTTTGTGTACACTCATAGGGAAGGTCAGTGTGGTTTATCGTCTTGTCTGCAGTGACATTCCATTATACACCTATGGGGTGGCTGCTTAGAGTGCAGCTTCTCTTCCCTTTGGCCTACAGATGCCAGTGACATATCGAATTTGAGCATAACCTGTGCTGGACAGCAATACTGCAAGTTCCAAAAAGATATCTGTACAGCTTATGGGTCATCCAGGATTGTCATTTGTCTCTGGCTCAGCTCAGGATCAGAACCCAGGCTTTTGTTCACCCTGCTCTTCAGAGGCAGGAACAAAGGCCTCCCCACACAAAGGGAGTGATTAACAGTGCTTAGCCTAGCTCCTGAGAAGGAAGGGCATGGGACAGAATCACCTGCATCAATCAATCAGCTGTCACACTGTACTAAACATTGGCCTACTCAAGCCCACTAAACAAAGGAGGGAGCCCAGACCTCTGGAAAAAAACAGGAGCGGGCTCCCTTTGAAGATGTAGCGGGAAAGGCCCTGGCAGTGAGGTCAGCGAGTGTTCGCGCCAAGGGCCCCAGAGCACATGTGACTAGTGACTTCTGGGTGATGCCATTTTGGGATGTCCCAACAGGCTGTTCAGGAAGGTTGGGGCAGGGGTGGGTAGGTGATGTGGCACTCCAGGATAGGCCAGAGGAGTTTCACTTCTGGAACCTTCTGCCTTCCACTCAAAAGGTCTTGTGCAAGTGGGAGAACTCTTCCTTGGTTATGATTTTCTGCTGGACACTGGGACTGGAGGCAGGAGCCATGGACAATTGGAAGGAAGAACCCCCAATTCCATCTGGACTAAGGCTTATAACTTCTCTTGACCCCAGGACCAGTGGGGCTCTCCAAAGGACCAGGGAACCTTGTCCCATTACAACCCCTGAGGACTAGTTGGGGGATAGACTGTGCTTTTGTACCAAGGAGGAGAGACCCCCCCAGGAACTAAAGGACAATGGCTGAGGTAGGGAGCCATTGGAATGAGGACCCTGCAAAGGTCACCTGCTTAGAGGCCAGGAGGCCAAATGAAAGTGCTCCAGGTAGCTAGGACTCACAACCAGGAGACGATTGGGCCCAAAAGTATGTGCAAAGGGTCTGAGATATGCGCAGACAAAGGATTTAAACTTTGAACCCCCCGCATGACCCAGAGCATGTAGAGTTCTGCTGTCTGAGCACATCACACCCTCTTGGTGGGCCAGGGCCTGGGGGTTCTGCAAAGAAGCCTTTTTACTTCCAAATCATAAGAGGGGGGTGCTGGGAGCCCCCTTCCTAGAAACCTGGAGACTTAGGGATCCTAGCCCTAGGGCTGTGAAAAGAAATGGGGAATGGGACTCCAACCGTGCCAGAATGAATAGAGATGCACCATTGCACCCCCATGAATGGAGGAGAAGGGGCTCAGGACCCTACCCTTTGGCCCTGGAATCAAACAGACACAGAGGGAGTGCTGCTGCACTCCCCTAAGTAATGGCTAGCTCACCATGTGCCCTATTGTGGGGGAGCAGGAAGTGCCATGAGAAGCTGTCTCCTGGCCAAGGAGTGGGCAGGGCAGAACAGACGTGCCTGCTTTCACTGCAATACAGAAGAGTGCTGCTTGGCTGGGGAGCCAGCAGGTCAGTCAGGGGTGTTCTCCCTGAGCTCACACCCATCATGGAGAGTACTGGGTTGCCCAAGTGCGACAGGGCATGCATAGGGAAAAAAAAGAACAAAGGTTGATGTGCAGCATGAAGGTTCTCAGAGTAACAAATAGAAGTGGCAAAGCTGCTAATAAAAGATGCACACTCTCAGAAGGGTGCGCCCCATAATGCCCTGTGGGACCTTATCAGGTTCCAATATTTTTGTTTGTCGTGGCCCCCAGTGCAGACAGGGACCTTCCCCAACAAACCAAAAGAGAGCCCAGGCGGGCTGCAAAAGTACTTCAACTCCCCCAAAGATATTTTCTCAAGTATTGATCCCAGGCTACAGAGTCTCAAAAAGAATGGCTAACCCAGGATTTTCGTCAAAGTTTCAAGCCCTCCGTAGGCTGGAGCATGTGCTCTTCAGCTAGGCGTGCAGCACCCTCTAGGGGTTACATTTATGGTCTCAGTTGTCATGGCTCAAAGGTACCTAAAAAGGTACTAAGTCTATGGTTACAGTTTTGTGTGATCATAAAGTGATGCCCTCTAGTGACTATTTTCACAATTACATTTTTTATGTGCAAGTATATAAAAAGCACATAGACCCATGAGGAATTTATTTTTGGTAAATTCTTTATTGAAATAATGATATTGCCAGTAACTAGTAATCAACGTGCAAATGTTTTTTTAACATTAAGAAGTGCTTTACACATGGTTGTTATTGATTAATGCATTTACTCCTAAAATGATGATGTTTTGACATGTGATTTGTTGATCTTGAACCCTAAAAAGATAATTCATTCACCATTATGTGTCTGTAAATGACTGCATAGTGTAGAGCAGGTTGTGTGTAATAAATATACTTTTCCTTTTTCAAAAGAAAAAACACAGACTAGACAGTAATTTATTGAATGTTAATATTGTGTGCCAGTAAATGGTTATTACTAGCCTACACCACCTCCCTTGAGTAGTCCTTGGACTGTTCCATTCTCCTACCTTGAGAGCGTTGAGAGCTACAATGGGGTGTTTTGTTCCCAGCGTTGGTCAAATGTGAACCCATTAATTATGAAAAGCCCACAACTAATGGCTTGCCCATTTCCTTACAAAGAATGGGTCTACTATGTACATGCAGACAATGAGACCATAGAGTCTTACTAGTAGTTTAGAATGTCCAAAGCACCTGTTCGATTGGACCATGCTGAAGACCACAGAGTTTGTCCTCATGAATTAAAGAAAAAGAAGAGAAAATCAAAGTTCTAATCATTATCATGAAATAACCTTTACAATTCTGTGGCTTTCAAAATGGGAGTTTTATAAAGAAATCAAATACATGAAGGATGTGTCATCTGTGCAGTCTCTTTGTTCTTTCCAATAAACATTCTTATAACAATGTTCCTTCTTCTGTGTTGTTCATATAGGAAGTGATATTGCGGCTCCCTTCTTCGTTTAATTTCAGCATCAAAATAGGAGAATGTTTGGGGTCAAAATGTGCAGGTCATCGTTCACCATCACAAAAAGGGAGTACGGGTTAGTTGTAATGTGGGTAGGTCATTAATGTACTAATTATGACGCTAGTCCACTCAAAAAACCTCGACTAGAGGTGTAAATTATGTACGCTGTGTGGTAGTGTGAGGTCTGCGGGGTGTAGGGGAAGGAAAGTTTCCTTTACGGACTAGGTGGTCTCACACACTATGTAGTGTCATGCTTCATCATATGACCACCTAGCCCCACCCAGGTAGGACAGTGCCACCTGGGCGGACTCAACCTCACTGTTAAAAGAACAGGAGGGAGTGCGTAAATTGGACTTAATTCTGGAAAATAGGGATCCAGCTATACTAGGGGAATAAAAACACCTACTCAGGTACCCGGGTAACTTTTAATAGGGGTCCTGTGCGGTGTGGTTAAAAGGAATGGGGGACCAGTGCGAGAACAATGACTCACAAGGTCACCTAACTAAAAGGAGTAGCCGACATGTTTCTGCCCTTATGGTTGAGCTATGGAGAGTCTCTGGGCATTCATCAGGGCATTGGATCCCTGTAGTAATTACTACTTGACCGCTACACAAATACGTGAAAGAGGAAGGGCCTACCTTAACCAAGATAATATCTGGGGAGGACCTAAAGAAAATGGGATGAAAAACAGACCAAAAACAATGTGAAAGATAAAACACAACACACCACTCCACACATGACATAATTCATACAGGCTGCAGGGGTGCTGGTTGCAAATATAAATACAGTTGTGTCAAGGTTATGCATGGCGTACACTAAGTAAGGGAAGACCATTTCTTACCCTCACACTTGAGGCTACTAGCCTCTGGTATCCTGGAGAGGGAGCGTCCCCTTATAGTCAGACTCTAGAGTTCAAGGGGAAAGAGAAAGAGCAGAAGGGAAATCATGAAAGTAGTGAGGGGAATGCAGAGGAGAAGAAGAGGGGAAGAAATGAAAGGAAAAAGGAGAAAATAAGAACTGAGAAAAAGAGGGGAAGAAACAGGAGAAGAGGGATAAGAAAAAGGTTAAAAAAGGCAAAAAAGGGGATAAAGGGGGATAAAGAAGGGGGGCTGGGGGTGGGGAAGAAAAAGGGGAGGGAGAAGGGAGGGAAAGAAAAGAGAAGAACAAGGTAAAGAGAATGGAAAAAAGAAAGAAAAGGAAGGCAGAAGATCAGGGGGAAGGAGAAAGAAATAGAAAAAGGAGAGAAGGGAAGAAAGGAGTTCAAAAATGAAGACAGAGACTTCTTATCTGTATCTCCAATGCTGTCTGACTCACTGCATCAAAGGTGGGCGCTCTCTGTGCGCCTATACCGACCTCTCGTTCAGGACCGCTTGAATGCAATGGCCTGGAGATGAGGGGTAGATATAGTGACCTTAATTAGGACAGGTAGCAACTGAGGTAGATCACCGTCACTGCCCGGGGTGGGCGGGGCCGGAAATATGACGTGCTCCCCACAAATATGGTCATTGCCCGGCGAGGCCCGTTGTGGCCATGGATATGCCGTGGGACAGAAACTGTGGGGAAGCGCTTGGTGGAGCGCCAAAAGAGACGCTGCTCAAGTGCAGAGAAACGCCGGTGAAGGCACGCGGGCCGCGTCAGCCAGTACTCCGTGTCTGGCTAGCCCCGCAAGTGTCGTCGGGAAACGTAGTTTCCCGGCTGCACTATCTGTGTGCCGAAGGGTGTGTGTCGCTGGGAAACGTAGTTTCCCGGCGGCACAGCACAGGCACACTGGGGAGGGGGGGAAAAGGAAGGAGGAAAGGAGGAGGATGGGGGGGGAGGGAAAAAAAGAGAAAGGAGGGAAGGGGGAAGGGGAAGGGAGAAAAGAGGGAAAAAAAGGGAAAAAAGGGGAAAGAAGGGGCAGGACGGGGAGGGGGAATGCAGGGGGGGGGAAAAAACACGAAGAGGGAAGGGGGACGGGGGACGGCACATATTCAACATGGGGAAACATGTGAGGGGTATGTAGAAGGGGGAAGGAGAACCACCAGACAAAAAAGGGGGGGGGGGTTGTGGAAGAGGAGAAAGAAAGAACACAAAGGGGGAAAAAAGGGGGGAAGTAGGAGGGGGGGGAAACAGAGAAGGGGGGGGGGGAAAAGAGGGGAAGAAGGAGGGCAGGGGAATGCACAGGAGGGAACCAACCAGGTTCACCCGTGTCAGGAAGAGAAGAGAAAACTAAGTAGGACGGAATGTGATCCAGAGGGAAGGAGGAAACGAAAGCGGATCAATGGGGGAAGGAAAAAGACCGGAGGAAGGAAAAGTCAAGGGGCAGAGAATGTGGGGGGGGTTCTAGGGTTGAAGCGAGAACCAGGGTATCTCATCGTTTAATCCAATCGTGTCTGTGTGCAACCTCCAAATCCAGCGTTGCTCAGCCCTAAAAAGTTTTTCGGACATGTTAGGGGTCGAGGGGGAAAGTTGTTCCAGGACTGTCCATGACATGTCGTCTGGGGAATTATTTTTTTGTAAGAAATGACTGGTAAGTTTAGTAGCATCTCGTTTGCACCTGATCGTGCTCCTGTGCTCACAGATTCTGATGCTGATTTTTCTCGTGGTCATCCCCACATACTGGAGTTGACAAGGGCATTTGATTAGGTAAATTACATTTTTACAATTACAGTTAGTGAATGATTTTTGTACCCAAGGGGTTCTTAGGTTGATGTTTATGGTGGTGGATTTTTGGGTAAAGGGACAGACACTGCAGTTGCCACATGGGTGATGACCTGCAGGGGGGGCCAATTGCCAGAGTGTGGTCTGTGTGGGACGTCGTTTCTCCTTTGGTCTGGTGTGGACCACCATGTCGCGTATATTACTTGCTCTCTTATACGCGTGTAGTGGAGGTTCAAAGGGTAAACCCCCTGAAGTTAGAATTTTCCAATTGTCTTTTATGATCTTTTGGATTTCATTAGATAAGGGATTGAATGTGGTCACACAAACGATCTTGTCCAATTTGGGTTTCGGTGTGTGGGGCTGTAGCAGTTGGTCCCTATTATTATTGCGTGCCCTTTTTAATGCCCTGCTCACCAGGTGGGGGGGATAGTCCTTGGTGTGTTGCTTAGCAGTTAGTTTGTCTGCATGTTTGCGGTAGTCAATCACTGAAGAACAGTTTCGTCTTAGCCGCAGGAACTGCCCGACCGGGAGGTTATCTCTTAAGGCTCGAGGGTGGAAGCTCTGATATTGTAACAAATTGTTACAATCCGTAGGTTTGTAATACACCTCTGTGGCTAACCCTCCATCATGTTCATAAATGAGTAAGTCAAGGAAAGGTAACTTGTTGTCACCTATGTTCATTGTGAAGGTGAGGAAAGGGTTTGCTCCGTTGAGCCAAATAGCGAATGCCTGGGCTTCTGCCCTACTCCCAGTCCATATCAGCAGTACATCGTCGATGTATCGCTTCCAGAGTTTGATCTGGTCATGGTAGGGGTTCTCCTCATTCAAGACAATTTGTCTTTCAAAGTGGTCAACATATAGACATGCTAGACTAGGGGCGAAAGTGCTGCCCATTGATGTACCCTGTGTCTGCAAAAAGAATTTATCCTCAAATTTAAAGTAGTTTCTGGTGAGAGCGAGGTGTGCTAGATCCAGGATAAAACCCGGAGGGGTTTGGGAATCACTCGTCTGGATTTCCAACAATTCGCTTATCACTTCCAAGGTGGCCTCTTGCGGAATATTTGTGTATAATGACTCCACGTCGAGGGTAATCAGGAGCTCCTTAGTTTTGTCAAAGGCTATAGAATCCAGTAACAGGAGGACATGGGTGGTGTCTTTAAGATAGGTTGGTATTTTTTTGACTAGCGGTTGTAGGAAGACATCCACAAATTTAGACAGAGGCTCTAGTACTGAGCCTAGACCGGAAACTATGGGTCGTCCCGGAGGAGGAATCTTTTCTTTGTGTACTTTTGGTAAAATATAAAAGTACGGGATTTTAGGATTCGTCTGTATCAGGAATGATGCCTCATGATCTGTAATCCAGTTGTTCTCTTTCCCTTTAGATACTAGGAAAGCGATTTCTTCTTGGACATCAGTGGTAGGATCACGTGCCAGGCGTTTGTAGTGTCTGGTATTCCCCAGTAGTCGCTCACACTCGTCTCTATACATTTTTTGTGGAAGAATCACTGTAGCACCGCCTTTATCTGCTGGTTTTATAATGATGTTGGGATCGGCTGTGAGGCCCTTCAGTGACTCTATTTCGACTTTGCTCATATTGTGGAATGTATTGTTGGGTGCTTCAGTGAGACCTTTGATTTTAAGGGACACTGATTTCTCAAAAGCCAGTACCTCAGGGGGCATTTGCCCTGCCAGGGGACAGAAGGTAGATTTAGGACGTAGTCCCGTGTTTTGTGTGGGAGTATCATATTCCTTCCCAAGGAAGAAGGTTTTTAGGCGGATCTTACGGAACAGGCCCGCTAGTTCTATTCTAGTTCTGAATAGGTCGACCTTAGGAGTAGGCACGAAGTTCAGACCTTTGTTCAGTGCTTGGGTTTCGGTTTGGCTCAGACTCCGGTTACTCAAATTAATGATGTTGCCTGTGTTTTCAGGGCCCAGTTTCACTTTGTCTTGCTTGTCCCTGGGATGGTATCCCTGTGTGGTGGATTTTCCAAGGCATCCTCTTTTGGGCGCCACTGTACCTCTTTTTTCCTCCCCCTGTCCCTTCCATGACCTCTGTCTAAAAAAGGCGGCGGAGGTTCAGAGAAAGACCATTGGGCAGGGTGCTGTAGGTAGGGTGCCTGGTACTGTGGAGGTGGGCCATATTGGTTTGGCCAGCCCCATTGTTGGTTAAAGTACGGTGGGTAAAGGGGAGGTGCAGATGGAAAGTTCCATCCTCCTCGACGTTGTCCACGTCGCCCACGGCGGTATCGTGTGTTTCCTGAAGAGTTACTATCACTGTCTGAGCTGATATTGCCCCCAGAGGAGGTATCGGAAGTGTTAGTGGAATTCTTCGCTACATAGTCAGGTTTGGTGTAGGGATATATCCTTTCTAAGGAAAAGCGATTTAGGTCTTTTTGAAATTTGGCTATTTTTTGCTGGGTTAAGTATTCTTTATATTCGTTCATGTTTTTGTTTACCTTCTCCAGTTTCTTTTTGAAGGAGAGGATACTCACACCTGACTTTAGGTTATTCTCACTGGTTTTTATCTGGACCAGTAAGGTTTCAGATAACCTAGTTGCTGTTTTTATAATTAAAATCAGCCAATCTCGTGTGCATTTCCATGCTATAAGCGACCAATCTTTACGAAACTCGAGGTCGTCTAGGAATATGCGAGGTTCATTGGTGACAAGAAGTCCGTTTGGAGCCGAGTTGCTACGGAGATATTCTGTAAGGACAGCCCCATGTAGTATAGTCTTAATTTGGGAGCGTTTTAATTCCACTAGGGTGTCCCAGTCCCCAAGTTGGGACAAACTCTTTGATAAGGCTGTGTCCCCGAGGAGTGAGGGGGCTGCGAGGATAACTGATACTTCCTCATCATTAAAGGAGAGACCATCTGCCATTGTATGGCCTGGGGGGGGAAAGGAAGTGTAGGAGTGGGCCCGAGAGGGGTGGTGGAGAGTCAGATCGAGGAGGAAAGAAGAAGGAACCAAAGTTCTAAGGGGCGCAGGCTAGAAAGGGTGCTAGCTGGGAATCAGCAAGCTAATACTCTCGCACTCGAGAGATCTATGTAAGCTAACTCTCGCAGCCAGGAGGCTGCTCTACTATCATATTACACAAGGGAGAGTAATTGGGAGCAAGGAGAGAACCAAACCGTACTCGACTCCCACAAGAACACAATCACAAAAAGGGAGTACGGGTTAGTTGTAATGTGGGTAGGTCATTAATGTACTAATTATGACGCTAGTCCACTCAAAAAACCTCGACTAGAGGTGTAAATTATGTACGCTGTGTGGTAGTGTGAGGTCTGCGGGGTGTAGGGGAAGGAAAGTTTCCTTTACGGACTAGGTGGTCTCACACACTATGTAGTGTCATGCTTCATCATATGACCACCTAGCCCCACCCAGGTAGGTCATCGTTCACCAGCATGATATATAAAAATTATTTTGCCCATTCTAATGGTGGAGGTCCAGACATTTTCTTTTAATGTGAAGGAGTTTCTTTTAAAATTTTGGGAGATCCTGAGCGTGTTTGGCCACCATGTATATGTTGGTTTTACAAATCCAGCTACTCAAGCTTCACAGCGCGCTACCTATTATCTGATGCTTGTTTCTTGGGTAAGCTAATCTGTGAAAAGATCAGTTATATGAAAAACACTGATGTTTAAAACGCTGATGTTTGTGTTGGAAAAAGAGTGTTGAACATGTGCCCATAAATTGTTATAAAAGTTCATTTCCCAAACGCTGTTTCCTTTCACATCCATGTGAAAGTTGAATGCGGACATATACATATTTACATATCTATTACTCATGCAGCAATAGTGTGTGTGTAGTTATGGTTAGGTCAGAATTTCAAAGAATATATTGTTTTCCTAATAACTTTGACTTCACTGGATTAAGCTGATTAAACGTTGCATTTAAAAAGTGCATCCATGTTGTGGTTCTAAAAATTCTGGACCCATGTAATTTACTTTGCCACAGCAGTACGATTTTAGTATCAAAAGACCGATAATGACTAGTACACTAAGCATGAGCATTTTCGCTCAATTCCAGCAGCGTTTTCACCTCGAAATCGCCATTTTCGTCCTGCACTCATGGCTCCCATTTTATACACGGCAGCCATTTTTAAAAGTTGCCCTCACATAGGCTTATAATACAGTCAGATTTGATTCCAAGGACACGTACACCTTGATTGACTTTTCTCTGACCTGGGCAAGCTGGAACCATTGCCTCAGGCCAAACCTGTTTGGTCAGTCCCTCTCCCAGTGGCCGAATCAGATAGCATCAAGGCACACCATGCCATAAAACCCTTATTATCGCTCACACACCCTGCCTAATCTTGCTCACACCTGCACCTGCTCTTTTCTTCTTCTTACTTTACGAGGGGGAGGTGCCCGTTTTTATTGGGTGTCCACACTTATCTGATGTAAAATACTAGGCCTTGCCGGGTAATTTATTATGGGTTGGATGACATGAAATATGAGGTTTCATCATGACACTGTTTTTTCCTTTGTAGTGAAAACATGTGAATGACCAACCAAAATGTCAAGAATGTTTGCCTGAAGCTTAAAAAACTGTATATAAGGAAACCTGACTTTGCATTGGAGAACAGTCTCCTGAGAACATACAAACCGTGCTGTTGTACTTCTAGGACGCTTGTTACTTGGCTGCAGCCAATAAATTCGATCTTTGACTTCACCTAGAAGACTCTGAGTTTCTGTGGTCTGAATCAGGAAAGTACCCGAGGTCTTTGGGTGTACCCTGGCACCGCTGGGTTACCGGATCAGTACCGGTTCTGAAAAACCCAGTACCTCAGTTGGCGCCCAACGTGAGGCGATACCAGCGGTACCGGTCCAAGCCTGAGGTCCGTGGGGAGCTTCGTGTGAAAATTCTGGAGGAAGGCCGCCACTTCATCGACCCCTGCATGTCGACGTGGTCCGAAAGTCTTTGCTGCGAGGTTCCCCGCTTCCCGACGGCTACGAAGGACTGCTGCCCTGGCTATCGCCCTGATTTGGACCCTTGATGTTTGGTAGAGCGAAACGTTAAGACGAGTCTTCTGGTGACGTCATCGGTATTTTCAGTTAAGTATAAGTGGAGCGTCTCCCAGTCCTTAGTTGGACACTTGGTTTGGTCCTTAAGTTGGACATTTGGGGGCATATTTATACTCTGTTTGCACCGAATTAGTGTCATTTTTTTTTACTCTAATTCGGTGCAAAACTAACTCCATATATTATACTTTGGTGCTAGACCCCTTCCTTTCCACTTCCAAAAAATGACTTTAACTCCATAAATTTGGTGCTAGACGGGTCTAGCACCAAAGTATAATATATGGAGTTAGTTTTGCACTGAATTAGAGTTAAAAAAAAATTACGCTAATTCAGTGCAAACAGAGTATAAATATGCCCCTTAGCGTCAAAAAATGATGTTAATCTGGTCAGAATCATTTATTTTGACTCAAAACTGCCTAACGTCATTTTTTTTTAAGCTAGCCTACCCTTTGCACCGGCTTGCACCATTCCATAAATATGGTGCCCAGCTGGTGCTAAAAAATGGTGCAAGCCGGTGCAAAACTTTTTGGGGCAAAACTGCCTTAGTGCAGTTTTGCACCAAAAAGTATAAATAAGGCCCTTGGTTTGGTATCCCTTTGGGATCACTTTGATTTGGAACTTGCAAGTACCAAAGCCGAAGGACTCGTGTATTCACGAGACTATCGTAAACGATAATCCTTTGAAGTTTGAAGCTAGACTAGTGAGCGAAGATGCCTGGTCTTAGCAGACTTGGAAATTTGTTTTGTCTTGGTTGTAAAAGGGACTCCCGGTTGGAGGACTCATGTCCGGTTCCTCCGATTGGAACTCCAACCTATGAACTATATGTGAAGCACGGAGTAGGCCCCATCACGTTTAATAAAGTATGGGTCCGCTATTCTTGGAAATAATTGAGAAAAGTTTTCTTTTTTTCTTGTAAATATGACTTACAACTAGGATCTGCAAACGGTTCTGTAAGTAAATTGCAACGGCGCTATTTATGAAAAATGGCTAAAGCGTGCTGTATTGTGTGTACTGAGTGTTTTCTGTTTATATCTGAAATGAGCTCAATGTGTGTTTGTGGGTCTTCTTGATGTTTACAGTTTGTTAAGTAAAATGTTGGTTAATTAATATTAAGTAGAAACTTAGAAAAAATCCAGAAATGAACCATGTGATGTGCTAACATAGCTATGTTGCTCTTTAATTTATAGAATGAGCAATTGTGCACATATACAAAACTGCCGTTAAATGCTTAATAAATTAGAAAACACATTCAATAGATATAAATAGGGCCCCCCCAAAAAAAACGAAATTATCTATTTTTGCAAAAAAATAAATAAATTTACAGCATTTTTCTTAGATGCATTGTATTAGATGTTCACAGGCAAACTTTTCAGCTGCAGTATATTTGATAGGAATGTTCAATTCAGCCAGCACTTTCCCAGTTAAACACAGGTGGAATTTTGCATAACCTTCCTTTTAAATGAAAGTGGCGCAAAAATGTGACGCATTTCAAGTTAGGCTTATGTGCTTAGGCTTGTGAGTTAATGTATCCCAAATAATAGGCAAGGGATGCAGCTTGCTTTTATATGTGGAATTATCACAAAAAAAAGAATAATTGGGTTTTTATTTTTTTTAAAAAAGAAAATTATTAATTATGAAAAAATTATTTAAAAAATAAGTGCCTTTCAAAATCGTTTTTTAATATTTATAAAGCTTAATACCTATACTATGACCTCCTAACATAAAAATTTAATTTAAGTTATGTTGCACCGCTAAAATAACATTTGTATGTGCAATTTTCCCTTGGCGCAGGAGCAAACAAGCTCATTTCTATAAAGTATAAGTTAATATTTTCAATGGCTGACTCATGGATTGTGTAATAGACATTCTGGTAATGCATATTATGCAAGAAAATTGTAGGATATTGATTTTTTAATGCCTAAAATATCAAAGTAGATTTTGGGAAAAAGCACTGTTTAAGCTGCATTTTCTTTCATTCAGAGTACTTTTTAAAGTGTCTCAGGCTTCAGTAAATGCATACATTTAGGTTTGATATATATTTGCAGGTTGTGCCTTCTTATGATTCAATGAGTCAATGTGCCAGTACAAGGGCTTGTTTTAATATCAAGGTTGAAGGTTCTAACTTCAGCTGGGCTTACTGAGACGTTCATTCATTCGAGGTTGATGAAATATGTACCATTGCATGGGATTGCAACAAGTATTTATTCTAACAACTGGTATGTGTGTTATTAAGGTTTGCGAATTATTCACAGTAAATGTAGTTTAATAATCTGGAAATAGAGATAAATTTTTTTTAGCGCCTAAAAAGGAAAAAAAAATTTTTTTTAAATAGAGTGAATTATTGCAGGTTAGAAGGAAAATAGGAAGGCCTACTGTCTTTGACAGATTCAGAGTGGCGGAAGCTAGGAGAGCTACAGAGGCTGGCTCAAGTCACGCTGCTGAGATGCTATCTTTAGTTTTCCCATAAACAATGGAGGAGGCTGTCATGTTGACACTTGTGACCTTTTAAATTAGGGCCTTGTCTCTGTGAAATGCAGAATGACCCTACGGGCCTCTAAAAGTGGGATTTCTGGTTTCTCCAGAAGAACATCAATACAATTAAAGAACTTAATTCCAAAGGGAAAATATAAAAAAAAAGGGGTTTCTTCAAAAGTCCCAACATCATGTTAAATGCTCTGCAGAACTGATACATTTGTGTCTCCGCTCCAAAAAAATAAAATGATGCCTGCTAGTTGCTTTTATTTGACAGAAAACTAAGTGTTGCATTAAGTCTTAGACAGAAAATAAGATGCAGCCCTTTTCTAAAATTTTGAAGGCTACATGCCTTAATGAGAACGATTTGCCAATTAAGACTTATTTTTCACAATGGAAATTGTAGCTGCCAAATTAATATGGAGTGTCAGTGTAACAAGTTTTACTTTTAGAAAGGTAAAACTAAGGTGGCTTGATGTTGCGAAGTAACTGACAAGAGGGTAACAGTTAAGTAATGGAAATTTATTTTCATGTATTTGGTCCTATCATGAATTGTTCTTGCTGGTCCTATATGTTAGAAGAGAAACAGTAAAGTTATATTTGACAGCAGATTTCCATTGCCTGGTGATCTACTGTCAAAAGGAGGGTAAGGATTTTAAACCTGACAAATTAAACAGGCCCAAATATTGGGTTTTGGGCTGCAGGTTTACAGTGCATAAAGTACATGACATGGTGTTGTGTGTCACCGCTTATTCACACATGCTATTGTTTTGTCTATGCTTTTTGTGCTTGATACACAGCAAGTATATTGATGGCTTGACGTTTTGTGCGTTTTTATTATTTTTTTATTTGTTTTTTGCATGTTTGTTGCTGCTTTTGATACTATTACAAGCTCCCCTGTGTTGTGAGGGGATGGTCATGACGATGCCCATCGCTACGCAACAGTTGGTTGAACTTGTTTTGGTTACTAAATTCCACAGATAATGATATTTCATGCTGTGAACATAAAAGACAACACTTCACCAGTGCATGTCTATTTGGCTATAATGGTATTGAAGGAAAATAAAAAGAGATATACAGGATCAAAGTGTGTCACCTGCAGTTAGTCACGTTACTGCCCCTTCCCTTAAAGGAACAGGCAGCCCTACATTTATGTAGCCTTGATTGGACCTAAGGATGAAATTATAGATCTGTGACTCAAGGTGGCCTAATTTCTATATTACATTAGTTAATGATGTTCTGTTTCCTAAGTAGCATATGGCTTTTGTTCCTTAAAAGAAAACCAGGTTTTCATTTTTTCCTGAAGAAGGAACTGAAACATTAGCTAGGAGTACCGTATATGGTGTAGTCGCCAACGGTAGAGTTAAAATTTGTGTAACTTTGGCCTTTGTGTATCACCCGTACTCTCGGTGTTGTGTCAAATGCCTGACTATCACCCAAATATTATTTTTTTTTCTTCCTATAGATTTTTTTCTTTTGTTACTTC
The DNA here is from genome assembly GCF_031143425.1 of Pleurodeles waltl. Taxonomy (NCBI): domain Eukaryota; kingdom Metazoa; phylum Chordata; class Amphibia; order Caudata; family Salamandridae; genus Pleurodeles; species Pleurodeles waltl. Next base: position 386,580,960 of record NC_090447.1, on the reverse strand, counting down.
CCCTGACCAATGTCACATCATGCTTAGTTATTGGGATTTTAGCTATGTCCTAGTCCCATTTCTCTTTTTCAAATTCCTTTCACCAGTCAGACCTTTTATTATTATTGATGTATTGTTCAGGTTCACATTTCCAGACTGCAGTGATGTACCAGGGACCCCAATGTTATGTATAATTCCCTTTGGTATGACCAGACTGGTTTTCAAGAATTTGCCTTAGGCCTGCTTCAATGTTTTCCAGCCTGACTGTCAGGGTAGCGATAGACTGGTTAACTGACTCAATATTATAGTAAGACAAGTTTTCCATTTCAATAGGAGATATCTTATGTTTACCTTTTTTGAACATGACGAATTTTCAATGTCTATTTTAATTTGGTTTTCGGTTCCCTTCTGTTCCTGCTACTTTAATTTTTGGTGGGATCAGATGTGTCCTAATCATGCAAATATCAGGACCCTCTAGTTCTTGTCTTTTTGTTTGCACATTTGACTATTAGCCTGTGTATTGCATAGTGCACCTGATACACAGTTTTTAAAGGAAGGTTTCTACATGTCCCTGATAATCGGTATCATGTGATTTCTCTATTGAGATGTTCTAAGGTAAGGAGGAACACCTAGACTTAATCATTGAGGAAAATATGTGTTTACCCCATTAGACAATGCCACTGTGTGAGGAAATCCATTCAGATAGAATTCTCATGTAGCTATAGATGGCAGAGAATAATGGAGAGAACCCAATTAAAGATGCTAGAGACCCTGTTTTGCCCTTCTGCCTTTGTCTTTGTATTTTATGCCCATGGTGTATGGCTACTCCTTTGAAGATTGCAGACCACCTGCTTGCAGTCCCCTTGTTAAAAACCATGAACTGTTTTTGTACTAAATTGAAGGAAACTAACAACTGTGGCACATTTCCTACGTCACTAGATTCTGCGGGTATCAAGTCATAATAACCTGCAGGACATTGATTTAAGCCTAATTCCCATCAGTGACACCTACAGATGAAAGACGGATGTCTTGGCCCTACAGTCTCAGCACCCAGAAAGTAGCAAAGCTGGACAGCGATCGCCAGCGCATGGTATCGTACTTGCTCCATCAGAAGGCGTTGGACATCACAAAACCAAAGTTTTAGTTTAAAGGAGCTAAAGAGAAGGATTCCTGTTGTTGATGGCAGAGCTGTTTTGAGGTTTCATTTCTCTACCTGTCATGTGCTGGTAACCTCTGACTGTGTGCAATCCCTTGAGCCCCTTGGCCTGAGTTTTGGCCACACACACCCTTTTTCTTTGCTCCAATGGAAGAAGGGCAGTGCACCGGAGATTTCAAGTTTGGAAAAAGGCACTATATTGTGGTGCCCATGAAAGAGCAGCTTGAGCGTCCTCTGACACTAAATAATGAGTGTTGGAGTCTGAAAGTGCTGCTGAGCTTGAGCTATTTCCCAATTAATGGTGCTTGGGTCTGCACGAGATGATTTGTGCCCTTGATCAATGAAGAGCACATTGTTTGTAGTGTCTGCCACAGAGGAGAGACACTGGTGCATTGCTTTAAGACATTGAGACTTTCGAGTGAGCTGTGGGTGTTTGCCAGGAGGGCACTCCAACTAAGCAGTACTTTTCTCACGAAGAGGCCTGAATTGAGAGGCCCATGCGAAAGAAAACAACAAAAGAAAATTTGATGAACAATAGAAGCCTGCCAGAGAGGCTTTTTGAACGGACTCTGGGCATAGTTGGTTTCACAAGAGGTTTCCGTGTGATTGTATAGACTAGGTGTTAGGAGACTGATTGTTTTGCTGGCATTGTTTTAAAGTACTATTCTGTTTAGTAAAAGCAGAATAAAGTCAATTTTCTGTGGAAAGAGTACCGCCTTTTCACCTTAGAGCATTGATGAGAGTCACCACTGTTCCACCTGAACATACAAAAATTACTGAAATACAGAGGAGCCCTAAAAATGTTACTAGATCATTTTAGGATTTGCTTTTTGGCTAGGGTTGTGAAAAATTATTATTTCATTTGTAATAGTGGTCACTACTTTCTCCCCTTGTCTATATGTTCTTCATAACGTGTTTTCTAGTGTCTTTTAAACATGACGTTGTCATTTATGGGTGGGATTGTTTTTCTCTACTCAATTGACTTCTGCACCCACTTCCCAACCTATGTCTTTTCCTACTATTGTTTCTTTGCACTCTTTTCACCCTTTTCCTGAACATGAGCAGGTTAGAAGATCAGAATTCATAAGCAATTCTTTTGTACAGCTTCTGCATCAACACTAGTTAGTAGTGAACATCACTAATTGTTGGGTGTATGATCTTATGCCACCTACTGCAGATAGAGGTATTCCTTATTTTGTCCTGCCATATGTGGCCTTTTGTGCTACTTCATGTTCGAGGAGACATGTCCAGAGAGAGTTACCAAGTACTAGAATTTTGCTCCAGCAACATCTCCATGGCCTTATAAACATAGACCTGGACTCAGATTGGCATGAGAATAGGTTTATTGCCTATGTAAGGGCAAAAGGAGGGTTTGTGGTTCTAAAAATTCTGGACCCATGTAATTTACTTTGCCACAGCAGTACGATTTTAGTATCAAAAGACCGATAATGACTAGTACACTAAGCATGAGCATTTTCGCTAAATTCCAGCAGCGTTTTCAGCTCGAAATCGCCATTTTCGTCCTGCACTCGTGGCTCCCATTTTATACACGGCAGCCATTTTTAAAAGTTGCCCTCACATAGGCTTATAATACAGTCAGATTTGATTCCAAGGACACGTACACCTTGATTGACTTTTCTCTGACCTGGGCAAGCTGGAACCATTGCCTCAGGCCAAACCTGTTTGGTCAGTCCCTCTCCCAGTGGCCGAATCAGATAGCATCAAGGCACACCATGCCATAAAACCCTTATTATCGCTCACACACCCTGCCTAATCTTGCTCACACCTGCACCTGCTCTTTTCTTCTTCTTACTTTACGAGGGGGAGGTGCCCGTTTTTATTGGGTGTCCACACTTATCTGATGTAAAATACTAGGCCTTGCCGGGTAATTTATTATGGGTTGGATGACATGAAATATGAGGTTTCATCATGACACTGTTTTTTCCTTTGTAGTGAAAACATGTGAATGACCAACCAAAATGTCAAGAATGTTTGCCTGAAGCTTAAAAAACTGTATATAAGGAAACCTGACTTTGCATTGGAGAACAGTCTCCTGAGAACATACAAACCGTGCTGTTGTACTTCTAGGACGCTTGTTACTTGGCTGCAGCCAATAAATTCGATCTTTGACTTCACCTAGAAGACTCTGAGTTTCTGTGGTCTGAATCAGGAAAGTACCCGAGGTCTTTGGGTGTACCCTGGCACCGCTGGGTTACCGGATCAGTACCGGTTCTGAAAAACCCAGTACCTCAATGTTGATTTCAGCATGGAGGATTTCTTGCAGATCCATCAAGCAGATATCCAAAAAAGGAGAGCTCAAAAAGATTTCCAGTTCAATTGCAATAGTATTCTTTGCTCCTCAATGCAGAAAAAGCTGAATGGAATTACAACAAACTTGACATGAAAGTAGAATTGCAGTCATGCAAATGTCTTTGCTTTATTTAATATAAATCTGTTCAGTAGTTTTCAATATATTAACTTTTAAATATGGTCTTGTCTGGGCATGATGAGGTTAAGACATAGAGATATCTTAAGAGATTGAAATGTGTATTTTTTATTTCCATGAAATTTGATGAATGCTTATCATATTCACCTTGCTGTTGGTATTCCTAAATTGATGAACTTCCATGATGGGTGGATGTCAAAAATGGCAATTTGCTAATATCCGTGGCATTATCTGACAAATCCACATAAAGTTCAGTGGCCATTTGTCATGTTTAGTGCTCTGTGAGTATGGTACGTTTCATGCAGATCCATCAATGGGAAGCAATGTAGCGTAAAATCATTTTCATGTGCTAATAACTTTGGTGTTTTTTAATGAAACAGCATGAAATATGGCAGGATATTAACACATTACATCCAGTGCCGGAATCAGCAATCATAAAGATTCAACATGGGGAGGGGGGTATATTGTATGGGAGGAATACTTTATTTTGCTAATAACTTTAAAACAGTTTTACAGATTTGTACAAAAATTGGTGCAAACCTCTCATAATTAGCTCACGCTTTATACTTTGAGTGTCATGCAAATACATTAAAGGAGGAACACTCAAAGAGGTGTTCATTAAAGCAGCAGTTCCTATTTTAACTTGAATAAGAACCTTTGCTCTCTGCTACGGAAAAACCCTGAAAAGACTTACACCATAATTAGCATGAAAGTAGAACTTTACTCAGGTAAGCACCTTTGGTTGGTTTAATGTAAATCTGTTCCATCAATTTTGAAAAGGTAGTGTGTAAAATGGGTATAGAGCTACCAGGGCCATTATTCCATGAAGGGCCATGAATCTGAGTTAATGGACTTCCTGTGAGCCCTAAATTCACAAAGCATTCAAACCAGATTGGACGATGGAGCTTTTTCCCCCAAGTGACTTGTTGGGACTGTAAATCCAAATCTAGTTTTGAAGGCCCAAATCTCTCTTGTCTGCTACTGTAGGAGAGAAAAATGTGTTGCAGGCCAATCACAGGACTTTGAGAGTAGATCCAGAGTCTTGTAAAATAATTTGAAAAGGGTCAACTGTGGGCAGGGACAACATCCCCTGACACCCTGGCTTATGAGGGGGGTCCCAAAGGGAGCACCAAAGAACAAAATGTAAACAAAGTATATTTTTGGGAAGGTTCATGGACCCCACAACCATTTGTTCAGAGTCCATTATGTCCACTGAGGTCCGTAAAACCTAGTTACAGGTCTAAGAAAGTGCTACCATGCCACGTTTGGTGTAATTCTGTTTCACGTTTTTTGAGTCGAGAATTCTATGGAAGTTAAAACAGCAAATTGCACCTTTGGCCTCTGTTGCACAGATGTGAACATAACTTGCCATGAGGAACCCAAAGTGGATGTGGTAATTGTTGGGAAGTCTTGTGCAGATTCTTCAAAAGGAGCCACAATTAGCAAAGCAAGAAAAACTTTTCAATAGAAATCTCAGCTATCACTACACATGTGCTATCTCCCCTTGAGTAGTATACCTATTTATATATAATCATAGGAAAAGTTCAAGAACTAGGAAAGTGTGAACCTAATCTGGCCCAACATCCATTTGGGGGTATCAATGGACCCTCCAAGTAAATCAACTAATTTTCAAAAACATTATATTTATTTTGGCATTCATGCTCATACACAGTTGGTGTTGGCTGTCCGCTGAGGGTTGAGTGCAGGCCCAGTGACCAACCTCACTCCACCATATGCTATGGTTGATGGTTTCATGCAGTGTGCTTGCCAACAGCAGTGTGCAGCTAGGGTTGGTAACCCGTAGAGACTTGTGCACAGAACTTGGCCACAGGCCAGTTTTCACACAACTCTGCTGTGCACAGCCAAAAGCAACATTCTATAGGTGTAAGCCAATCATGAGGGGCTGAGCACAGAGAACATTTTAATGTGGTAAATGCCAAACAAAAACATAAAATCACTGAAAATATAAAGGTTAAAGTAAAGTCATGATTATTTTTGTTTATAAGACATCCACGTCTGTTAAAAAAAACCTTTGAAATTCACCTAAAAGTGTCTGTCACAGTGGGTAGAGTAATGCCATATGTAGTATCATCTGTAAGATTATCTACATTTGCAATTGCATATGCTTCATTAAGGTTCACTTCAGGTGTGGGTGTGCTTGCCTGATTTTAGCTGACAGTGTTTGATGGACTGATGGATAGGTTTATAGATAGAATGCTAGACAGACAGATGGTAAATAGATAGATAGATAGATAGATAGATAGATAGATAGATAGATAGATAGATAGATAGATAGATAGATAGATAGAGAGATAGAGAGAGAGATAGATAGATATGCAAAATAAACAAAAACCTCCATTGCACATCACTCAGACCAGGACTGGCACTCATGAATAGCCTTCAGTAGTGAGTTTCAATTGAAACACAAGTTGGTAGCCCCCCTTCTAGTGCATTCTAATCAATATGATCAATATTTCGCAAAGAAATATATACATATAGCTGTGGTGTAGTTATAGTTAGGAACACGTTTCCATAGGAAAAAAAAAATGTTTTGCTAATAACTTTGCTAGAGTGACAGAACATTAATACCTTTCCACTTTGACAAATCTTCACACAACTTTCTATAAAAAGTCTCATCTACCTCAGCTCCTTCCTAAAAAGTTTTGGGATTATTCATCAAGAAAGGGCTGAGAAAAAGGGGGAGGTCCCAAAGCCTGTTTAACACACGTAATTTTGCATTGGAAAGTTGAACAGAGTTACCAAAAAAACAGCTAAATCGAATTACATCAGATTTAGCAGAAAATTAGATCTTGGTCCAGAAAGTGTTTTTCTTGTGTGTAAATCTGTTAAACAGTTTTGAGAAGATAGGGTTAAAAATACTTATATATTTCAGACTGCAGTGGATCTGCAAATCCTGCCTCATCCTGATTGTTTGACTGCAAATAACAGTGGTTGATGTGCAGATCAACAATGCAGGCCAAATGCAGAATCTTATTGGCTGGCTACAACCTGAAATAAATGTTCTAGCTGCCATCTTAGGGCTCTGATCTTAAGCCCTACAACCTTTCTTAAAAAAAACAAAAAAAACATATCACTGCCTGGCTGCTGCTATGGCCCTTTGCTCAGCCTGCCTCCACAGAAGATCAAAAGCTGTGTGCAGTGGGGGTTGGGAGCCCAAGGAGAGATGCACCCAACCCAATGTTGCACACACCGCTGGACATCTTACTTTACATTAACAAAATCCTACAAATTCATTGAAAAAACAAAGGTTAAAACAACATCATAGTTGGGAATTTTAATTATGTCTAACTTTACATTAACAAAATCCTTAAAAATTCACAAATGAAAACAAAGCTTAAAGGGACACTATAGTTTGGCGACTATGTCAGTGAAAACATAGAAAATGAAAATTTACATAACTACTGAACTTCATTAGTTTTAGTAATCTCAAGTAATAAGTCTTGCCCTAAATGGATCACTGGCTGCAACAAACATGTTCACGGTGTGTGTGCCTTTAAAATATATGTTATTAGTGGGTGGGTTAAAGTGATGCTGTGACTATAGCAGTTAGGTCATATTTGTGGGTTCACCATATTTGCTATGTCATTTGGTACATAATTTTCCTGAGTTGCAGGTTTCACAAAAATGTTGTTTCTATCTTCAGTGAATGAAAATAATAGTGTCAGAGTATCTACCACAAATTTTAATTAACTTTGACACATAGGCGGTCATTCTGAACGCGGCGGGCGGCCGAATGACCGCCCCGCGGTCAAAAGACCGCGGCGGCCATTCCAACTTTCCCGCTGGGCCGGCAGGCGACTGCCAAAAGGCCGCCCGCCGGCCCAGCGGGAAAGCCCCTGCAACGAGGAAGCCGGCTCCGAATGGAGCCGGCGGAGTTGCAGGGTTGCGACGGGTGCAGTGGCACCCGTCGTGATTTTCACTGTCTGCTAAGCAGACAGTGAAAATCTTTGTGGGGCCCTGTTAGGGGGCCCCTGCACTGCCCATGCCAGTGGCATGGGCAGTGCAGGGGCCCCCAGGGGCCCCACAACACCCGTCCCCGCCATCCTGTTCCTGGCGGTAAGAACCGCCAGAAACAGGGTGGCGGGAAGGGGGTCGGAATCCCCATGGCGGCGCTGCAAGCAGCGCCGCCATGGAGGATTCCCTGGGCCAGGGGAAAACCGGCGGGAAACCGCCGGTTCCCCTTTTCTGACCGTGGCTTTACCGCCGCGGTCAGAATAGCCCAGGAAGCACCGCCAGCCTGTTGGCGGTGCTTCCGCGGTCCCCGGCCCTGGCGGTCATGGACCGCCAGGGTCGGAATGACCCCCATAACTTTGTCCACCAAGCCGCATAACCCTAATTGCCCTGTCAAAGGTAAAATTCTTCAGACTAGTTTGTCATTATGGTGACAACATTTCACAGGAAACAATTAAAATTATTCCATATTTCACCTTTCCCGAAACACTCACACATTTGATAGTTAGATAAGTAGATAGGTTGATAGATAGATAGATACATAGAGATAGAGAGATAGATAGATTAGATAGATAGATAGATAGATAGATAGATAGATAGATAGATAGATAGAGAGATAGATAGATAGATAGATAGTGTCACTTGGGCAGGCAAACAGCTACATAGACAGATAAATTAAGTACTTTACGCATTGTTTGGTTACTTATGGGTCTCTTTATTTTTTTCTATGTAAGCCTTGTGCTCTGTGGTTTATTTCATAATGGACATCTTCCTCTCCCTTCTAGGCTTGACTGGACTAGACTACCGTGGTTGTCGTGCCCTTCGGACAGAAGAGGAAAGAACCACAGGTAAGTGTATACTCTTAAATTTTGTCTTGTTTTAATGATGGGGGGCTGAGGGAGATAATCACCATTTTCCCTTACAACTACCTGTTTTCCACCCTCTGACTCATTCTGGAAGATGCCCATGTACCTAGGTTAGCCACGTTCCTCCAGGATCGTGGAGGGGCAACGCGAGTCATCCTGTGCTGGTCAGTCAGGTCCTTTGCCAGTCTCCCAGAGTCTCTGTTTGGTGCTCCTCCCTCTCTCTCTCATCGACACTTCTTCCTTCTGGGTTCGTCATCCTTCTGATTTATGGCCACCATTCATCAGGGGGCTGATCAGCATCACACTCAAGGCCATGCCCCTCCTCATGTCTCTCTGGAGATGTCTTAAAGGGACAGACGTCCCATTTATTCTGCAAGAAAAGGACAGGCATATCTCGTATTGCAGATGGAGAAGGGAAGGGCCAGGGTAACACCTCATCTAAGATGATATTGTCCCCATCACAGATAGATAGATAGATAGATAGATAGATAGATAGATAGATAGATAGATAGATAGATAGATAGATAGATAATGTCTACAGAAAAACTGACCTTGGCTGCGATATACAGATAGCTGGTGTAGTGAATATAATGTAGCCCAGTACACCTTTAATAGCATAGGAAAATTTTACTAATCCAAAGTTATACAGTTGTGTCACATTTGTAAAATTATATTACTAGGTATCCCTTTGAAAGACAGGACATTCTCAAGTAGTGGATAACATTAGCATTTTCACTCTAGAGGATAAACAATTATATAGGGCTTATAACCTTCTCTTGGATGTGAACATTTTGCTAAAACTATTTCTGTATGTTTAAATACAGTGTGTATTATTAAAAGAGTGAAAATGTATAATGGGAATCGGGTTTGATTCCCTTGTTGGACATATGTGTCATATGAAAGTGTCCAGACTGTTGAGGAGCAAAATAAACAAAGTGTATGTTACTCAATGGGTTATAGGTTTGAAAATGATCACAAATCATATTAAGAAGGGATGTATTCGATTTCTTTAACTCTATCACGAAAATTGATGAATAATGAAAATCAATGAAATTGATGTAGAAAACAAGAAAATATACTGTAAATAAAGAGTTTAAACAAGTCTGTGAATGTAAAGGTACTTGTATACTTAAATAAATCATGGTACATTTTCTTAGTATGTATGAAAACTTGGTAAAGTATAAAAGAGAAATCACTGCAATTTAATTGTACATTCTCATTGGCATGAATCAAAGTGACAGTGGTAGAAGACAACCTTTATTTACAACTGGAAAAACAGTACTACTCGTGACTTTATCAATAAATGAATAGCACAACCGTGGCAAGTATAACGGACAACTCATACAGAATAATATCATACAAATATCATGTAACAGTATTGGGACGATTACATTTATTTACAGATCAGGTTTGCAGTACAGAATGATTCACTCAAGATTTGAAATTCATTATTGCGATCTAGATTGCATAAGCTAAGGGACAGTATTACTGTTATGGCTAAAATTCATATCCCTGTATTTAATATTGCTCTTCTCAGTTTTCTCTGTCTTTCAGCATAACTTGCATGTGCCATTCAAACCTGAGTTTAGAAGTGTGTGAAAGTACACATTTGCAAATTATCACAGTAAGGTTGATTTCAGAGTGTTCATCACATCTGCATTCACTTCTTCCATTGGACTTCAAACTCTCCTACTTCTCCACCCTTAATGTCAGCTATACATTGTGTACCAAACACATTTATGAAGTTAGAGCCAACTTCCCCTTCATGAAAAATCCACAGACAATGAATTTGGAATGCACAACAATAATGTTGTCATAAGGCAAAAATATAACAAAAACTGTGGGGAAAATAGTATTGTGGTACAGAATATCACTGGCAAGATTATTGTTTCTTAAGTGTTAACTACTGCTTTTAAATGTACCTGTATAATGATGTATTGTTTTGTAATATACATTTTTTTAAAATGGTTAGAGTTATTAATTTCATTTTAGTTGTCTGTAATTTTTATCTAGCAATATTTTTAAAATGGTGTTTTTGAACTTCTGTTTCTTTATTTTATTTATTGACGGGTTGTTGTATTGTAGGTAGCCAGGTGGGAAGATATGTAAAATTACAATTTATTTGTATTTTATTTTTTTGGTTTGCAAAATATATTTATTTAAATAGATTACTAATTATAATTTACCTAATTGTTACATTATTAAGGGCCTCATTACGAGTTTGGCATTCTGAGGACTACCACACTCGCATTGACAGTTGGACCACCGCAACTTTGGTGGTCTGATCACCATATTTCAACCTTGGCAGGTGGAGCTGCTAGTGGATCGCTGTCCCTGTTGGGAATATGGTTGCCGACAGCATGATGGAGGTCCGACTTGTAACCAGCTAGGGCGGCGCTGAACTCAACACTGTCTGGCTGATTACAAACCCTCTCTGCATCAGCCTTTTCATGTTAGGCACAGTTACAAAGGGAAACACATTGCAAACACATTGCAGTCCATCCTGGTGTCACTATTTTGGGCAGCGAGCGGCCCAACCTAACCCCCAGGATCACAACCACCCATATCAAAGGGACACTGCAATTGGAGGATCCCATCCTCCGTAAGTATACATCCTTGACTGTAGTATGCCGCTGGGGGCCCCTTTGTGGGACATTGTGGCTGTTGTACTGTCTCCTGTCTATTCTTGGACAGGCATAATTTTTTGATTGCTTGTGCGACTGAAAAAGGCTGACTAGCAGCAGAAGTTTTGCAGTTAAATCAGTCTACCGTCATTTTTTGCCCCACTAGCACCTTTTTTTGCATCGCCGCCTATCACTGGCTAGCATAATTTTTTATGACACTAGCCTTTTCTCAGCACCATGGTGCGCCATTTAATAAATATGGGGCTGTCATGCCTCTGAGAAACATCATTATTCAGTGGTAATTTCTTTTGACGTACAACCGCAGTTGTGTGTCATTTTTCATAAATATGAACCTAAGTGTTGGGAAAGGAAGATATCTTCTGGGGGAAACAAGATATTGTTTTGATTAGTAATACATCACAATATGAAACAATTGGTGCCTTAACTTGGCAGCAAGGTTTCTTAACTTGGTGCTATAAGATGAACTGGATCTGAGGAAACATGGAAATAAAATTGCAACATCAAATTTATATCGGAGACAGATGACATTGAGAAAGTGAATTTGAGCAACCAAAAAGTTGCTCAACATCATCTGATGACTTACTAGTGAGGGTGCAGTTGGCGACTGGATTATGCACCAGGTCACGCCATTGTAGAAAAGGATGTACATCTGATGCACAGAGCAATACTTCTAGTAGTTATAAATGCTTTTGTGTATTCACCCAATATTTTGATATTTAAATCTGAAATATGTATTCACCACACAACAAATAGAGAAAAAAGGGCCCGTGGACAAACTGTGAAAAATGTATCCCAAATCCTTGATACTTTGTTTACAGGAGCTTTATTATTCCTTCATCATTGTATTCTGGCACTGAAAAATACTTAAATGTTAAAAGTTGCCTTTGTATGTGAATGACATTTGGTGATTGGCATGGTACATTGCTACTACATATATTTTTTAGGTAGAATGATACACCGCTGTGGCTAAATTAAAATTTTGAGTAATACTGAAGAAAACATTTCAATCTGTATAGTTATGATGAAAACTGTGAGGACTGAAAAGAATGCCTGGAGAAAACTTCAGAGATGTGAAATAACCAGTCCTTGTCTCAAAGTCTAATCAAAGGTTTAGTAAGTTTTTTTTTTTACATGTTGTGTCTCTATTTATTCCACAATGATGATGCACATGGTGGTTCCCAGGGAAACACTCTATTCTGTGCATCTGATGTTAGGTTTCAAATTAGCAAATAGTATCATGTTATACAGGAACTAAAATAATTTGGAAAGGATTATTTGATTTGGGAGAGTAATATTTCAAATAAGCCAAACCTTCTCATGGTAAATTAAATAGTCTTGAAAAAATAAGTCGGAGCATATACCCCTTAGGGCCTGATTTAAGAAAAGTGGTGCTACACCCTGTGCAGCACTACTTTTCTTGCACCCCTTAGCGCTCTCGTAACACCACCATGTGTCCCCCATATGTACGATATGGCATACCATGGGTTAGTTAGGGGAACTAGCATCAACTTTTGTGACGCTAGTTCAGAGTTTTGCAGGATGTGTAAAAAATGCGGATGATAATCCTGCAAAACCTATTGAGGCTTATTGTAAACAATGATGTGCCTCCCTTTGAGGCCTGCTCTGAGCCAGCATTAAAAGTGCTGACAAAATGATGCAAAAAACCTCTTAGATTTCTTTGCGTCATTTTATTGGTCCCCCCTAACAGGGGGAATGCCCCCTTTGCAGACATTATGCCTGGTGCAGGCATAATGGAGTACAAAGGGATACAAAGAGGTGCTATGCATGCATTTCTCCACTTTTTAAATTTGGCATGGCGATTTTGGCCTCATTGGGCCACATTAGCGTAAAAACATGAAGCAAACGTGGTGCAAGAAGTTGCTAGAGGACCTTAAATCTGCCCTATTCACCAATAAAACTACACTTTTTTTATAAGGCAAATTTGAAGAAAATATAAAAATTCAGCATAAGAAACCTAAATGCCATAACAATTTTACTGCAATTCTGCAGACAATACATTATTGTAAGGTGCCACAGTGTCTTACCATAAACAACCATTCTGATTAATACAAAATCATTCAGAATCATTTTGAACCTCATCTTTTAATTAAGTGCAATAATCCACATAAAATAAGTACTTTCCTTAACAGAATACTACTGACATCTTCATCCCCAGAATAAAGTGTGGTACTGTACGGGTATAAAATCAAAGTCCCCAAAATACCTACTCTCCATTAAAGTGCACACAATGTTACTAAAGAATCCTGGAAAAAAAAACACCAATGGAGAATAATCTGCAGCACCTAAAAACTCAGCAGCAAAATAGTGTAAAATACTATAGTGCAAACATACGAGAAACAATCTCATACATTTACATATTCACAGTAGAGTAAGGATAATAAAGTGAAATAATAATCCAAGACAGAGTTTGATACAACAACAAGATAAAATGTTCTAGTTCGTGGACATAAAAAATAGTCCTGCAAATTTAACAACTCCACCTAAGATGCATTAGTGGCAAATTATGAGTTTAGGTAGGCGAAGAAATGTTTGCTGTACTACAATAGAACCAAATCAGCCACACCTTAATAAAGACATAAATACCTACTTTGGGTTATACTCAAGAGATTCAAGTGGTTTCCAAACAGCTGAAACTGGATGATATTCTCAACTCGTCATGCTTAAACCTCCTCAAAGGTCTTGGTCCTTGACATTTCATAATACTAAGTTTTGATGGTGCAAATATTAGTCAACTTCAGTATTGGTATGAAAGAACAGGCCACCATTAAGGTAATAAACTAAAATATTGCACATGCTTATTCAACTTCTGACTAACAAAGGATGAGCCAAACAAAGTTTAAGTGGCTTCGGGTATGAGGTTGCTTCGGGAATGATCTTGAATTCCACACATTTACAAAGGGCTTGAAGTAATTCTTTCCAAAATTTACAAAGTTTATGGCATAAAAAATATGTAGCCAATTACCCATATCATTCTGTTGGCAGCAGAAAAACTAATTTGGGATCGATGGGAACATCTTATCAATACACATGAAGTATGATATGCCATCCATCAGGAATCAAAGCTCAATCAGAGTGTTTCTGCAGGATCCTATACAAATTGCCACTCCTGCCAGCTCAGTCTTTACTAAGTGATGGATAAGTGCCTGAGTCATTTCACTCAGCTCCTGATATTTAGCTGTCAGAAAACTAGTTATCAGCAGAAAACTAAGCATAAACTGGAAACGTGTTGTCCCATGGCACTACTCATTCTCCTCCCACTTTATCAGTAATGGTGGGGTGTGAACTCCGCTCCACCAGCAGAGTTTGCAGAGTGTTGCAGCTCTGTGCTCCGCTTGGAGCATAGAGTTTGGCAAAATCTCTGCAAATCAATGTGTAGGGGAGTTTACCAGTGTCCAACCCTTTATGTCGGCTAGGATGAGAACTCACGTGAGCTGCCTGAGAATGACCGTCACAGCTATGAGAGGGGCATAGTATCCCCTGCAGCAAAATTGTAGCTGCTGTGGAGCAACATCATCTCGTCAGATTTTAGAAGACAAAAGATGGTGAGCCCAGCATGCACAACATCTTTAGAGCATGCAGATGTGAGAGGCCAGGATGATCCAGTGCACTTAACCAAAATAATCAACAGCAGTAATTTCAGTATCTCTTGATCTCGTGGTGGATCTATCAGGTACCAAATCAAGGTAAGGGGAGTGCTTTTAAGCCATGAGGTAGGGGTGTCTCTGCTACCTGTCTCTTGGTCCCTTGGCACATCCTCTTATTGATGGTTTGAAACAATGTATTTCACAGCATTTTAGGCTTACATGCCGGAAATGTGTCTCCCCTGTAGCCGATGGATTGGTATTAAACAAAGACAATGACTTTACATTTGGGTCCATGGGGGTTCTCTTAGAAGATTCCTGTATTCCTTTTGTGCTAATATGAGGCAACGACATCATAGAGGGCTAACGGCCCCTGCTGTAGATTCCACTCCATCACTCACAGAAAACAAAAAAACAAATGGCCCAGTCATGCCTAGCTGCAGTGCATAAGCAAAGAAGCACTGCCTCATGGGGAGGCCTGTCCAGCATGAATCCTGCAGCAATTGTTTCTGTAGAGTCTGCTATTCAGCTGTTAAAAAGCAACAGCTCACGTGATTCTCGATATAATTCCCTGGGGAGAGCCTGTAATTTGATTATGTGTGCAAGAACAACAATGAGCACAGAGCAAAAGTTAGGTGCTAAACAGTAGGAATACGGAAAAGGGAGGTAGACAAAAGGGGAGCCATACACCCCACAGCAGGGGGAGGGTTATCAGACTATGAAAGGGTGACTATGTACTGTTTGCAAAATAAAAAAAAAGTGGTATCAAGATTACAGTGTCAAAGTCACACTTAGCTCCCTTGTGCTTGTACATACCTCAGTAGGGGGGAAGAAGTCTACAACTTTTCCTGAATTGTCTCCTGTGGAGATATCAAGTAGCATGTCCTCACACTCCTCGGGATAAACCTCATGGAAAACCCCTCCTCAGTTGACTGCTTCACCTGAGGCTGAGCTTGTTAGGCCATTAAGTCAATAGTTAATCTGGGAAACTACATCATTTGCAGTCTAGACCTTCTAGCACTTCAGACCCTGGGCTCATAAGTACCACAAATTTAGATCAATCTGCATTGCTTCAGATCTTTGTGGAGACTCTTCTAGCAGATATCCATGATCTAAAATTGATTCAAGTTTAGGAGATTGTCACTCTTCACCAGAGGCTTAATAGAATTGAGTCAAGTGTGAATTTGGATAGCCAACAGAATATTCTACAAGTGTTTCTTTGATCAAAATATATATCCTTCATGAAGTTCTGTCTGACCTTTCTATCATGTGGGCTCATTGGGTCCCTGCCTAATGCACTGCCAATCCTGCCGGTCCCCACTATGAACAGGCTGGCAGAAAGTGGGGCTGCAATCTGCCAGGTTTGCTGAGTTGAGTGCCACGCAGGCTGAACACAACCCTGACAACCGTCACCACGTCAGGAACCCTGCTGGTAGAGCTGGCAGTCTTTTGGTGGGTCCACCCAACAAGGCTGTAATTTGGTGGACGGACATCCTGAAGTGTGGTTGTCCGACTGCCACCACGAGGCTGGCAGTACTAGGACAACCAGCCTTGTAATGAGGCCCATAGTCCATAGCTCATTATTCCTAAGAAAAACTGTACATTTCTTATCAGCTATCATGGCAAAGCGTGGTGTGGCAGTTTAATTGGCTAGGTCCATTGATTGGCATACAAGGGAGCACATAAGGGGTAAAAATGAGAGGTGGATTTGGATAAAGGTCTTAGTTCAGGGCCTTGCCCTCAACCTCATGAACAATCACTGTCCAATATTGGATAATGTGGGAGTGTTGAGGGATCTTCTATGGGGCAGAAGGGCCTATGATTTTTAGGGGTGACATTAATTTTATCCAATATTTAAAATGAGATACTTCTAATAGAACTTAACAGCGGTAAAGCCAAAAACAACAAGAGTTTTCTCCACTACTATATTGGATTTCCACTTAGACAATTGGTGGTGTTTACAGCATCCAAGGATGGCACAGTTAACAAGTTTTTTGCACCAACTCAACACTGCGTTGTGGCTTGATTTTTTTAAATAACTCAGACACTCTAGTGGAGGGCCACTGATATCTAGGCTATCACCTTTTCTGATCACTCAATAGCATCAGATAATCTTGTTGTAGAAATTCCAAAAACAGAGAGACTAAGGTGGCAGTTTGACTAGGCTCTGTTGGTAGATAAGGTTTGGATGGAAGAAACAAGAATAGAAGGGGAATTTTTTAGGTAAATCTCAATCTGGTATCTGATTTTGCAGTTTGGGAGGCCTTCATGGCTACCTTCCGTAGCCGCATCATGTTGCACAAATCTAATCAGAATTAGGTACAGACTTTTAGAATACAGGAATTGCAATCTGCACTTAATTTAGCTGTAGGTGCTTATACAAGGACAGAGGATAGGACTGGTTTAAAAGAGCAGCTTGCGAGTGCCCAGCAGAACCTCAGAGATTTCTTTAGGATTGAAGAGATAGATAATCACAGAACATACCAGCAGAAAATGTACAAGGAAAATCAGCTAATACTGAAATGCCTCGCCTGGTCTACCAAGATTAATCAAGACACACAAAGTATTAGTAAAATCGAGAACAACAATACTTATACGGTTGTGACAGATAACAACAAAATCACAGAGATATTTCTGCAACACTATAGGAACTTTGACAAGAGAGTGTACTTAGGGCCCGATTTAAGAAAAATGGTGCTGCACCCAGTGCAGCATCTCTTTTCTTACACTTCTTAGTGCGCCCCTAATGCCACTGTTAGAAATGGTGTCTCCGTTAGCAGTCAGGTTACCCCCTGTGCAAGCAAGGACCCTTACTCTAGTCAAGTTCAAGGAGAATCACACTCAGTTAACCCCAGCACACCCCTTGGTATCCTGGCATGAGCAGGCAGGCTTAACTTCAGAAGCAATGTGTAAAGTATTTGTACCAACACACACAGTAATACTGTAAAAACAGTACAAAATGGTCACCACACAAGTTTAGAAAAATACGTAATATTTATCTAAATTAAACAAGACCAAAACAACAAAAATCCAACATACACAAGTCAAGATATACATTTTCAAAAGAATAAGAGTCTTAAGTCTTAGAAAACAATGAAAATGGTGTTGCTACACAAAGTACCTGGTTAGCGTCAAAAGAAAAGCTCCACGGGCGAAGGTGCGTCAGAAAAGTGATTGATGCGTTGATTCCTTACTCGCAAGTGAGGCCGTGGGCTGTTTCCTTCTCCGGTCAGGTTCGCGATGCGAATGTTTTTCTCCCTCGCAAGAGAGCGACATGTCGATTTCCAGATGGACCACCTTGGATCCACGCAGAGTCGGGCTGACTTGGATGCCCAGGGACGATGCGTGAAAATCTGGGGTTTGATTTGTTATCATTTTCCTTAAGTGGATGTTGCACGTCGTTTCTCCAGCTGCATTGCATCGATCTCCCAGCTGTGATGCTGGTAGAGCGTTGATTTCAGCCGCGAAGCCGGAAGTGCGTCCTTTATCAGTTGCATTGTGTAAGTGCATCATAAATTTCCCCGACGGCACTCTGAGCACTGATTTTCAATTCTTGTCTGCCAACTTCACCTTTCAAGGGCCCAGCGACTGGATAGGGCACACGTGGCTTTGCAGGAGTCTCAGCAGAGAGTCCAGGTGCTGCCAGGGGAAGTCTTTGATGGACCTGAGACTTCAAGAACAGGAGGCAAGCTCAGTTCATGACCTTGGAGATTCTTCTCAAGCAGGAGTGCACAACAAAGTCCAGTCTTTGTCTCCTTTCACAGGCAGAAGCAGCAACTGCAGGATAGCCCAACAAAGCACAGTCACAGGCAGGGGCAGCACTTCTCCTCATCTCTTCAGCTCTTCTCCTTGACAGAGGTTCCTCTTGATTCCAGAAGTGATCTAATTTTCAGGGGTTTTGGATCCACTACGTAGAACACTTTCTGCTTTTGAAGTAGGCAAACTTCACAAGAAAGTCACTCTTGTTTTTAAGATTCTGCCTTGCCCAGGCAAGGCCCCAGACACATCCCAAGGGGTTTGAGATTGTATTGTGTGAGGGCAGGCACAGCCCTTTCAGGTGTGAGGGACCTCTCCTCCCCTCCCTCTCAGCACAGATGGCTCATCAGGATATGCAGGCTACACCCTAGCTCCCTTTGTTTCACTGTGTAGAGGAGATGTGCAAACAGCTCAACTGGCAAACTGACTCATACAGGGAATCCACAAACAGGCAGAGTCACAAAATTAAGCAAGAAAATGGCAACGTTTTAAAAGTGGCATTTTCAAATACACAATCTAAAAACAAACTTTACTAAAAGATGTATTTTTAAATGGTGAGTTCAGAGACACTAAACTCCAAATTCTATCTGCTGCCAAAGGGAAACTGCACTTTAATGACATTTAAACACAGCCCCCGTGTTAACCTATGAAAGAGATAGGCCTTGCAACAGTGAAAAACAAATTTCGTAGTATTTCACTGTCAGAACATGTAAAACACGTCAGTACACGTCCCATCTTTAACATACATTGCACCCTGACCATGGGGTGCCTAGGACGTCCCTTAGGGGTGCTTTATGTGTAAGAAAAGGGAAGGTTTAGGCCTGGCAAGTGAGTACACAAGTCAAATTGGCAGTTTAAAGCTGCACACAGAATAACTGCAGTGACAGGTCTGAGCCATGCATACAGGGCTACTAATGTGGGTGGCACAACCAGGGCTGCAGGCTCACTGGTAGCATTTGACTTACAGGCCTTGGGCCTCTAGTGCACTGTACTAGGGACCTACTGGTAAATCAAATATGCCAATCATGGAAAGCCAATTACACATGCATTTTACATAGGAGGACTTGCACTTTAGCACTGGATAGCAGTGACAAAGTGCCCAGAGCATCAAAAACAGCAAAAACAGAGTCCAACACACATCAGCAACCTGGGGAACAGAGGCAAACAGTTAGGGGAGACCACACCAAGGTTGCCAAGTTAAACAGCCACCATGTGTACGCAGTATCTACAGTAGGATATGGCGCACCATGTAGGTAATTAGGGAACTAGTGTCAAAATGCTGGACGCTAGTTCGGAGCTTTGCAGGATTAGCATAAAATATGTTGATGCTAATCCTGCAAAGCCCATTGAGGCCCACTGCAAACAATGGTGTAGCTCCTTCTAATGCCTGCTCGGAGCATGCATTAAAAGTGCAAAAAAATGAGGCACAGAAATCCTTAAATCGCCCCTTTTTTATATTATGCCCGGAACAGGCATAATGTAGCGCGAAGGGTTACAAAATGGCGCAATGCATGCATTGCACTAGTTTGCAAAATTCGGCGTGACAATTTTGGCTTAGTTGGGCCACATTAGTGTCAAAAAAGTCTGCTAATGTGACGCAAGGAGATGCTAGAGGCTGTTCAATCTGTCCCTTAGTTATCATATCCAGTCTGGAACAATATTTCAATTCAATCCAACTCCCCTAAATATCGAGTGACCAAAAAGATATGATGTTGGAGCAAAGTTCAGTTATGGAGGTAACTGCAGCACTTCAAAATATGCCTAATGTAAAAGCCTGCAAGAGTGACGGCAAACCATCGGAGGTTTATAAGATGTTTGCGAAAGACCTGCTTACATTTATTACAAATTTAATTAACTTAATTAGGGAAGGTGGGAATATTCCCTTATCATTCAAATAATCTGTCATAGTTAGTTTTCTTAAAAAATTGAAATCTCCCATTAATTCTAAATTATATCATCCAATAAGCCTTCTTAATGCTGACTATAAATTGTTGAACAAGATAGGGACATCTCAAATTATTCCATTAGTTTAAACATTGATACACAATGGGCAGACTGTTTTTACCAAATAGGATTATGGTTGCAAAGAAGGGTCCTTTCGCTTGTGAATAATTTACATGTGTAGGTTTACTCCTATACTTTTGGATACATTTACTACTAGCTATTCACTTTATCTGCGTGTAAAGTTAGTCAAAAGTGTAAACTTGCATGACTCACCCCTTGAAATAGGGGGTGGACCAAATTTACAAGTGTAAGTTACTATTACCAAAAGAAACAGTAGTACCACAAATGGCCAACCATTGAGACTACAACACCCTTCCCGTAGAATACAATACTGGTAGTGATGTAAAATAAAACTTCATAAGAAACACTGTTAAATTAAATGAAGTTGTTTAAAATAGGTATTACTATAAGTAAATATAATTTAATGCTGCAAATGAAACATATGTATTAATTAATTACAAAATAGTTTAACAATCTTTTTTGAATGTACAAAATGAATTAATCTTTAAATATTTATATTTATAAAATATAATTCCGTTACTTTCTTATTTCTATATATCACTTTTAACAATTAATCATTAATAATGCATTGATGCATAATAACAAACTGTTGTTTTACTTTAGGTAGAGATTTATTTTTTATTTTAACATCACAAAAATGATGTTAATTTATTCAAAATTATGTTAAAAGCACTATAGCATTTCTCTTTTGTTCTCCATTTAAAATAAATAAATAAAATGTACACCAATTCATTCTAGAGTCTCCTTATGCTAAAAGTATAAGTAAAAGTGATTTTTTTTTATTTATGGTAAATACTAGCATTTTAATTGATTTCAGCTATTTGTTATAAATGTATAACAAAGAACAAAGACATATTTTTAAACTAAATAATGTTTATTAAAGTTAAATATTTTATGACTAAATTATAAATCTATATCATTTTTAGATTTTGTAACATAAAATTATATTTATTTATAATTTAAACTAATTAAAATATTGTCATTTCTGTTACCGGTATTTCATATGAATTTTCATTTTGAACCCCAACTTCTATTATTTACTATGGAGGATGTCACATTACTTGTGGTTGGCCATGTGTGGTCCGGGACTTACTCCATCCTTGAGCTTGTTTTATTCCATTCACCATTGTCAAATTTTTTGTTGTCCTTGTGAAAGTGAAGTTTGAAATAATGAGCCATAAGAATGAACACTGTGTTCAGTAAAAAGGGGTTTTAATTTGTGCACCGACATTTGTGTGCACTAATCTATGTATTAATAAGTCTGTCACAAAATACAGAATAGTAGGGAGTAGTAATTCAACCTACTTCATTCAAATTATTCATGTAGATATCAAACTGGGACTCACTACTTTTCACTGCTATTACTGGGCTGCTGGTCTGTCTGCGGTTGCATTCAAATAAAGCAATCTTTTTTCAAAAATGTAGTTCATTTACTTAAAGGAAATTAGGATGTGTTTACAAAAAATGAAAAAGTTTACAATTTTTGTTTTAAGAATAGGTAGTGGTCCTTCGGATTACTGCCTAGTCCTAAAAAACATGTTTTGGTAAATATTCAAAAAGGGAAAGGAGGTCTCTTGGGAACAGTTCACATATGCAAATGGGTTACCACCACCTTTATGTAGGTGATAAACTATTAATGTTTTGCAACCATATTTCAGTCGCAAAACATTAAGACATCCCATTGGGGATTGATATTTTAAAGGGACGCCATAAACAAGCTCATGAGAAATAGTGATTAGGTATGCACTTGCAAACCCAAATTGGTAACATGTTATTGAATCACAAAGTGGGTTTTTTGAATAGCACAATTTAGTTTTCCTGTCTTAAATGCTCTGAGTATGCAAATAGTATCCTTTGCAATCTCAAAATCTCGTTTGTACATTTGACCATGTTTTTCCCTACATTCATTTTAATTTCAAATTCAAGACTGATGTTGGAGCATTCATCTTTGAGTAGTGACTGCTGGACGTTTTATCTAACATGCATTCCATTTGTTTGTAAAAGAGGTCAGCAAAAGTAAAAACATTATGCTTCCTTTCTAGGTTTTAACAATTGCATAATGTGCATGTCATTATTGTGGTGGGAAAGAAATATTAACACAGAGATCTTTATAGGAAATTATTTGAAATCATTTCTTGCTTAACTTTGGAAAATGTTAATGCTCGACATGAAGGTAATGTGGAAACCATGAAAATAAAATAATGTACTTGCATATCTGGTTTGTAATAATTAATGATGAGATCTGGTAGCCAAAATTCAACATGCGATAACACTTCACAAACTGCACTGGCATGTGTGTAATAAAAAATAGAATGTACTTTCTTATGAAAAATAGGTTTACAATATGACACAAGAATAACGTTTGGATGGTGAGAACATAATACAATCTGGATATCAGACTAAAGGATGTAGTTTACCATTTGTATTCCAGCACAGGCAGTTTCTTGGCCTAGTTATGTGAATCACTCGAGGGAAATGTCTAATCCTGTTATTAATCTCTTGTCTTCCAAGTTCACAGCAACTTTTCCCTTTTGTATAAACTACTTCATCCATTAATTTCCATTACACGTTGGCAAAGGCAGAAAAGCTGTTCATTTTCACAGAAATATTTATGAGACCCTTCAGCGACGGCGTGTCACAGTATAACAACATTTTAAGACTCTTACATCCATAGCAAATATACAGTGCATACTGTGTTAGTCATTCGGATTTCCATTATGAATTGTATTTCTTTTGCATTCTGACAACGTTAATGCGATGAAGTGACATTCATTACTGCTGTTTTGTCTTTTGACTTAAGATGAATGTGCTGTGGTTTCGTTTATAAAGGGTTTGAGAACGCGCTAGAAAGCATTACAGCCAGACATTAAAGCAAAATAGGAATTCAGAAAGAATTCAAGACCCCAGAGTTCACTTTTAAAGTGAAATGTTTGAAGATATTGTACAGAAGTCAGTGTAAAAAATGAAAACTGAACAATGAAAAAATATAGCGCATGTTGCTCCGAACTGTATTGTAGCATTTGAGCAGTTTTTCATAGCCTGACGAGGCAAGGAAGTACTCCTGTCCTCACGGAGTTCCTGAAGCCCTTTCAGAGTTTCTGGTTGATGTGTGTGGGTTATGAATTGGTATATGTGGAAGGTGTTGCTGGAAATGTGTGAGGTTCAAAGATGCATAGGCATAAGTTGGCTGATTTACTAATACTTCATGCAACACAGCAAGTCAACTTGAGGAAAGGGAGAGAGTAGAAATGTGCCATATCTGCTAAGACATGGTGCACTTCTGCTCTCTCCACACACTCGAATACTGTGTGCTCCCTAGCACCAACACAGACACACTTGTGTCAAGCTGCAGGGGTGTCTTTATTAAAGGCAGGAAAACAATTCGAAGCAGCATTTTCCCCTTTCTGTGTGTGATGCAGAATCAATCAAGAATAAAAATAAGAATAAAGATAGTTCTCCTTGGTACACCTCTCTGCAGTATGCGTTCACTTTTTGATACACTTCTAGGTTAACTACCTTTAGCAAATATGAGAATGTGTCATATTCCATTGATGGATGCACCTGAATGCCCATGCCTCACCCACGGAATGCCTACCACTACAAAATGTGTCACAAGACAGCGCTAGCCACTGTGTTGCATTACATTTCATGCAAAGTGGGAAAAACAGGTCCTTGCATGGCATTGTAGGTCCCATGTAAGGACTTTCGTTGCCTTGCACCAACTTGCGGCATGCAAGGAAAATGCAAGTCTTTAGTAAATGTTCCCTGCAGTGTTGTAGAGGCAGTGGGAATAGACGCAGGTGAGCATATGTACCACTTCAGAAATGGCCAGTTTCCTAACGTTAAGACTGGCACAGCATAGCCTTACCATTTTGATTCTTACGTACAGCCATTTTCCTATCCTTCGAGATTTACTCAAGACATCTTGTCTTGCAGTAATACTTGCTCTGAGGATTTTATGAGTGTTTTACTTCCTTTGGTGTTGTAAGTACTCCTCCTCTTGCTTGGTACTGGTGGCATCCTTTAATTGGTAGAGATGATCTCAAGCTCAATGGAGCTCGATTTGCACAAACACATTGCTAATCTAGTAGGTTTGCTTAACTACTTGATTGCCCAGATTCTCTTATCTAGCCACTGCAATCACCACAGGAACTGGGTTAGAACTCGTAATAAAAGTCCATTCATGTCGCCTATTCTGGGTATGCAAAGGACCAGGGGATTCTTGCAGTCCCTACCAAGTGAGACTTAACCTGGACCCACCATAAGGTAGACATAAGTCTTGAATTTATAACTAGTGCATATAGATGCCCCTTGCATCCTTCTCAGAGCACAATAACTTATTTAGCCTCTTTGTGCACTCTAAACTGTATCACCACACAAGCAGGTGGCGGGAGGGGTCACCACCATCCCAACACTGCCCATCTATCCTACTCTAGCTCCACAGGACGCGCAGAGACAGTATGTTTGTTTACCCCAAACACCACCCCTCTGACAACTCTGGTGATAAAAGGTGGTAACAGTAACGATACTAGTGTGCTGAAGAAAAGAAGGAGTTTTGGTCTCACAGCCTCAGAGAGCACAGAGAGAGGTAAGAGAATACCATTGTTTGGGCTAGAACAGAAAAAGGAAACAGGGCTGAACACATCAGGATGAGGCAAGGACATACTGCTAAAGGAAAGCAAAGGTACAAGGGGGAACATGGAGGAAAAGTGCAGAACAATTAAGGGGGCAAGCCACAAAGGCTTTTGAAAGACTTCGCAGAAAACACAATGTGAGAAACAGAAGCTAATTCATAAATAAGTGAGCATGCAAAGGAGGCAGAAGTCAATAGGCAGAAAATAATATGAGTAGCAGATTTGGAAATAAAACAGAGAGGTGCAGAATCTGAATATCAGCTACAGAATTTCAATGGTGCTTAAAATTGAGGTCAAAATATCACTACTGCAAAAATATCGAAGTAGGTAATATTGAGGGTAAGTGCATAATATTTTTGATATAATATTGAAATTTAAAAGATTGATGACAAACTATTACAGTAATTAGGATTGTTTTAATTAGTTTTAAGTCAGCTAGGTTTGGTTAAAATTATGCTGTTATTAATAATATAAATATTACACAAAGGTTATGAGTTTTTTTTCATGTTGTTGGGTTTTATCGAGGAATTGGATCTGTACTGTTTTTTTTTAAATGTCTTCTTTTGTCTGTTCATGTTAAGCTGATGTAATGAATTATTTTAGTACATTTTAATTATGTTTTTTTGTAGAGTGTAACAGTTTCTAATGCGTGACAGGGTGGTTTGTAGTTGAAATAAAACTTAAATGTGTAGTAAATCGTTACATTTATTTACTAAATTTTAAAAAATATATTTGATAATATTAAATGTAGATGAATTTAGATATTAAAATTATTTATTTTTATTTCCCCAAAATATTACATTAGTAATGAATAACTAATTGCTTGAAATGTTAAAGATATCTTTCTGAAGAAATTGCCTTATTAGTTGCGAAAAACATAAGGCCTTTATAATTAATAGGTCCACAATTGTCCTATTACAGGGAACCAAGTACTCCCTTATGGCTCTTGGATCTTTTAGGGTACAGAAGCAGAGCGGTCTAAGACCTGCTTAGGGGAGGTGGCAGGGGCTAATAATCTCACTTCTCTGGTACTTAACACACATCTCAATAAATGATGTCAATGTTTTTTTTAAAGAAAGGAAAAGTACTTTTATTGAGCATACACTACTTCATATTATGCATTACATCACAAATATATACATCCGGGTAGATGGAAATATCTTTGGTGACATGCTCATATAACATTACACGACTAGTGGGTTCTGAACCTCATCATTACAATATACTTTTTCTATAACAAACCACTCTGTCACACAATAGAAAGCATTACACTATACCAGGTGCAATATCACAATAAATGGGGTAAAATGACGAATGAGACAGTCATATGGGCTTTGTTAAGGGGTGGCTACATTAATAATACTAAGCACATGTTATCAGCAGGCCTCTAACACAATTTAAAGCAATGAAGACAATAACCATATTACAATTTTGTCCACAAAACAACTGTCAATAAAGTTTTTTTATTCAAAATAACAAATAACCATGTGAGTCACAGTCTTCTTAACTTGCTACATGCCACGTTATGTAGCTATAGGAACAAACACTAAATAGCTGATAGTCCTGAGCAAAAGCTTCACATCTGAGAGCGTTTATTTTCAATAAAAACCCTCAAATGGGATCTTGAATTCAATGTCCCAGGAGACCTAAGCATGAGTTTAGCAAAACACTCCTGAAGCCCCGACAACCTGTTGGTGATGCTCCTGCTCAGTTTGGGGACACCAAAGAAGCCTGCACAATACTCAAATTAGCCCTTGTGCTGCATTATGAGAAACTCCAAGCACAATTGTAAGACTTTTTGATGAGCTTTCCAGCAGTTTAGTGCAGTTTTGCACCACAACTCTTTCCTTTTCTTTTCCCTTTTGACTTTGACATTCATTGGGGCCAATGAGGAAAAACCACATTCAGCTGCCTCATCCAGCTCTATGCCTGGCTGCAACTGTTAGTTGCCGGTGCAGGAGCTGGTACCTTTATTTTCCCTGCCTGCTGTGTCTGGCAGGGCATGGGCACTTCTGTGCACCACTAACTCCCCCTGGACAAAGACACTGGGACCTGGGGTGGCACATCAACACTGAGAGAGGCATGGCAATGCAACCCCTCCCTCTGTCTCACACTTGTGATCTAATGATGGGGATCCGGGCCCCCAATCAAGCCTTCCACTGCCTCTGAGTTTCATTGAGCTGGCCTTTCAGGAGAAAAGACCCCATAATAAATTGTGGGTAGGGGCTCACGCACCACTCTTCCCCAAGGGAAGTCATTTTAATATTGAAAATCATTGTTGCACCAATGCCAAGGCCCTGGTGGACCCCAGGGATAATTGTAGAAATTATAGTAGAACACTATGTGCCACTTTTTGTTTCTTTTCTGAAAGGTCAAGCTTCTAAATCAGCATAGCTCTGGCCCTGTGAGGTTGATTTTGGACATCTTTGGCTCGTGTTGCTTATAATGGCCAGGCCTAGCTTCCACTGGTCTGTAAAGGAGTACATCCTACATGGAGCTGGATTTGCTGACTTCCTGTGCTAGCTTCCTCCTCTACCTGGCTTCACTTGCACCTCTCATGGTGGTAGGGCATCTTGTGCAGCCCCTTGACAAACGACCACCATAGCATCCTCCAGCTTGCACTACCCAGGCCCCTCAATTTCGTGGCTGTCGTGAAGAGAACGTGGAGGGGGCAGTGAACCCAAGGTCTTACCTTCAACTGGTTGCTAGAGGGGATACGCTTGGGCAGCACCACTGGCCCTGGAGAGACCCATCCTAGTTTTGGGAGTCAGCTGGAATCAAAGTCCTTAGTCCATCCATGCTGGGCATCAGTGTGCTTCACTTTCCAGGGTGACATTCTTTCCACCATTGTCAGATCCCAGGTCAAGGGTCTTATCAACTGCTTCTCACTTAACCAGGGGTTTTTAAATGAGGGTGGAACGTTCAAGGTGCTAAGATCCAGTAGCCAGTCCTGGGATGTTACATCATCTCTACATCCTAGTCCCAACCCCTCAGAACAGCATTCTGGGAAAATCTATTATAGTAACTTCAAGTTTTCTCTCAAAAGAGCTTATCTAAGGGCATCTAAGTCCTTCCCACCAAATCATTAAAGGCAAACCTCCACTATGATCCCTTCAGAGGTCTGGCCCTCCCAATATGTTCTAATGGGCCTTGGCTATTGCAGCCGAGGTACAGTGTGACAAGGAGATTTCCCCAAATCACCTTTCCTGTCCTTGGAGCTGGGTCAATCACTGAGAATAGCTCTTTTTGTGTGGGGAGGCCTTTGGCCTCTCTGCTGAGTTGCAAGGTTATTACTGTGGCCCTGTTAGGGGAACAAAGTCATGGAATCTCATTATGAGCTGAGTCACTAAAATAATGATAACTACCATGAGAGGTGAATGTCAAATGTTGTGAACTACACATTTAAACACAGAAGGTGTTATCCCAGTTTCTTGCTGGACACTATAGGCCTAAGTGAAGCAAAACTATACTTTAGGTCAGGTTTTACCTATATGTGTAATATAGTGAAAGCACTAAAGAGTTTCATTTTGCACTACTGACCTATTTATGAATATCCCCTAACATTGTAAGGTCTACCAAAGGTGATCACCAATCCTTGCAGAGTCCCCTCTATTCCAGGATACCTGTGTGCAGCTACCTGGCTGTGCATGTTGGTAGTCTTTGATATGCAGCCTGCACATGTGCACACACGTGTTCACAAATGTTCACTTGAAACCAGCCCAATCTCCCTTATACTAGCTGTGCAGTAGTAAGTACCCTCAGTCCAATCCCCATGAATTTACTGTAAAACAGACTCAGTTAGTGAAACTCATCCACAGTAAATATCCAAAAACTGAGTCAAAAGTGAAAAATGTAGGTGGTCTAAATGGGTGGAACCCATTTGTTACAGAAATATTTAAAAAATATAATATATTAAAGTTGTATGAAATGTATTATTACTTTAAGATGTGTTTGCATAAGTGAGTTATATTTTAAAATTATTTGAAAATTAACAACTGGTATGGTACTGGATTTTGAAGTTTTAATGTGCAAAATAATTAAAATGGACCTTTTAAATTCTATTTTGATTTGCAATTTCTAGGCCTCTTAGAATACTTCCATTGTATTCATGTCCCTTTGTTCATATTTGTTTTTGTCTCTTTCCCTATTTCACCTTAACTGTATTTTTTTACAGTCCTAACCCCATTTGTCTCCTCTGCTCTCACTACACTCTGATTCCTATCTCTTTTTTCTTATCTCTGCACTTTCCCTTATTTTCCTGGCATCGCCTTGATTCCCTGTTTCTGTAACACTGCATGATCGCATAATCAACTGATTCTAAATTAATCCTGCTACACTCCAAATGTTTCCATTGAGCTTTCTCCGGTGTTAGATGTGTTATTTGTTTGGAGATGGTTCATTTCAACATATATTTTATGTAAATGGTGCTATATAAAAATGTGCATTGTACTTTGTTATTTTATGATCTGTGATAGGCTGCAGGCACAATTCATCTCTGATACATGATTGCGAGCAATTGGGTAAAAATTGGTGGTATATCCCACTCAAAAATGTTTTCATCAGACTTAAAAAAATATGTCTATTGAATAGCTGTAGCAGGGCAAGGTTGCAAAACTGTTGCCACAGAAGGCTAAAAAAGGTAGCCAACATTATTTCACAATCCCATTGTGGCCTTTATCATTGCAATCAAAGTTTCCAGAGTAGAAAAAAAACACTAAAATGTATCTACTAAGAACCTGTCATTTGGAGTCCTGACACCTTGTCATGATCCTCCCTTCATGGAGTCCCAATTTTTTTTGAAGGTGGTCAAATGTCCTTTTTGAACAACCAAGCTCAGTACAGTTTAGCCCTTTTAGCCCACTGGAAAATCCTGCCTTTACTTTGGTGTGGAAGCCCATAACATTATTCACAACCACAGGTCAGGAGTCAGGACTTGTAGGAGTATGTGTTGAGATTGTGAGTTGAGTTTGTGTGCTGTTAGGGAGGATCTTTTGTTCACTCACTGGAGATTGTTTGAGCAGAAAATGTATTGCTGGAACTGCAATACGTCTGTGTCTAATGGCCAAGAGCCATTTTCAGAGTCTCTTGTGTGTAATTTTCGCTCGGAAAACTTGCAAAATGAAAATAAATAATAGTTGGGACTTTTGTGAAAATGAAGTGTATTTCACAAGGGAAAAAGTGTGTTTCTGCCCACCACCATTTATGCAATTTATAGAAAAATTCCAAACGTACATTGATGATTCATACATTCTCATCAGATTAGTAGAAAATAAAGAGCAGCATGCACAGATCTCAAACGTCTGCTTCAGGGTGAATTTCGTTTGTCTCAATTGCAGTGGTGTTGTAACCCTCACTTCATTAGCTGGAGATGGAAGGCTGCTACTAGGTCCTCCAAAACAGAGCACGACGAGTCCACCGGAGTTTGTCAGATATTAGCATTGCATTGCAGTGGGGCTGCAACAAGTAGGTTGCTGAACATGTGCTCTAAACATCAGAGAAGTTAGGGCAGAGGACAGAGAGCTTGTTTCTAGCTACATGTACAGCAGGAGGTCAGTGCTACTGGCTGGGAACCCCACGCTACAGTGGAGAGGAGACTTGCTTATTGAGGCTTTCCATTCAGACATGTTAGGCAAGGGTCTGAAGAAACATGCACATGATCAGTAAAACTGCTTTCTTTATTGAAATAAGAGAATAATAAAGACATTTAATGTATCCCTTCTTCCAGTGTCTATGTCATCATATAACTGAGGCTCAAATAATCAAAAACATGGCCCATATTTATACTTTTTGACGCTAAACTGCGCTAACGCAGTTTAGCGTCAAAAAATTTAGCGCCGTCTAACGCCATTCTGAAGCGCCATGCGGGCGCCGTATTTATGGAATGGCGTTAGCCGGCGCAAGCAGACCGGCGCTGCCTGGTGTGCGTGGAAAAAAACCACGTAGACCAGGCAGCGCCGGCGTAGGGGGAAAATGGCGTTAGGGCGTCTTAAAATGGGGCAAGTCAGGTTGAGGCAAAAAAATCGCCTCAACCCGATTTGCGCCATTATTTTCGACGCCCAGACGCCATTTAAATGACTCCTGTCTTAGTAAAGACAGGAGTCATGCCCCCTTGCCCAATGGCCATGCCCAGGGGACTTATGTCCCCTGGGCATGGTCATTGGGCATAGTGGCATGTAGGGGGGCACAAATAAGGCCCCCCTATGCCACACAAAAAAAATTAAAAAATATAAAAAATTATACTTACCTGAACTTACCTGAATGTCCCTGGGGTGGGTCCCTCCATCCTTGGGTGTCCTCCTGGGGTGGGCAGGGGTGGCAGGGGGGGTCCCTGTGGGCAGGGGAGGGCACCTGTGGGCTCATTTTGAGCCCACAGGCCCCTTAACGCCTACCCTGACCCAGGCGTTAAATAGTGGCGCAAATGCGGGGTTTTTTGACCCGCCACCTCCCGGGCGTGATTTTTGCCCGGGAGTATAAATACGACGCATTTGCGTCGCCGTCATTTTTTTAGACGGGAACGCCTTCCTTGCATCTCATTAACGCAAGGAAGGCGTTCACGCAAAAAAATGACGCTCTTTACTCATACTTTGGCGCTAGACTCGTCTAACGCCAAAGTATAAATATGGCGTTAGTTTCGAAAAAAACGACGCTAATTCGGCGCAAACGGAGTATAAATATGCCCCCATGTGTTTTAGGTGACTGGGTATTATATCAGTTCAGAGTTGTGCCAAAGCACGTCAAACCTGAGCTGCTGAGACACATCAGTCCTTTTCTGTGTCATAGTTGATGGTCTATGCTCAACTCATCAAGGAACTACCTCCCTGTCATGCATACTTTGCTGCTCTCGGACACCAGTACTCGTTGTGATCATTACGAAGTAAAACTTCAAATAACCCTACATGTGCACTTCAATACTAAACTGACATTCCGCACTTAAAACTTCCCTATAATTTTACAAGTGGACCTCAACTTTGATCTGGTGCAATTGTTCTTTTTAAATGAAAGATGCCCCACACAGTTCCATAAATGCACCTCAGTCATCAAGGTAGCATTTATAGGGACCTCAATACAACCCCATTGATGTACTGTCTATTTTCTGAAACTGAGAATTAGCCCTATAAATAAAGTTTCATACATATAAGTTAATAATAGAGTGAAAAACAAGTTGTACAAAAATCTCTGCAATAAACATATTGACATACTTGGTTGTGTTACTAGAACACCGGTGTGCTGCTTACAGGCTCAGTAATGTTCTTTAGTTAGCACAACTGCCTGTGCCAGTTTACGGTTATTCAACCTTTGAAGCAAGTTAAATAATCACCTGAACTTTCTTGACACTATTATACCCTAAGCCTTGCTGGATACACATAGATATCAACAACAATCTATCTTAAAATGCCAGAGCAGCGTTACTATCTTATTTACTCCTGCCAATATGTTTGTTAAAAGATTTTGTGAAAAAAGCGGTATGTCGTGGCAGCCACCCTTAAAAATGCCTGGAAACGTAGTTTTTGGTCACATTATTATGGAATATTTGGCTGCTAAATGCACCCATTGGTGGGCCCTTATAAAAAATAAAAAATAAAAAATCCTCATGTGTAGAATCCCGCTCACCGAGACTATCGAGGGTACTGAGAAAGGTCAGGCCGCTCGCTGCCCTGAGTGTTATTCTTCTCTGGCTGCTCTTCAGCTTACAAGTTCCAATAGAAGTAACTGTTGTCTGTTTTAATTTAGAGGATTAAGAAAAAAATGACACGTTCTCCTACATAACCTTTAAAAAGCCAAAACATATACCATGAACTAAAGTTAGGAACTAAAATCAAATTGAAGATTGTAGTAAAGAATGTCTTTTCCTCTTCTTTTTACTGAGGAGACAGTGTCGTGGCGCATACCTTTTATTTTAACGTCTTGCTGGAAATGTCTAGTCTTGTTATAATTCATATATGTGCTTGTTGGTCTCGAGCACCTTTCGTCCTTTTTTTATTAACCACATCATACATTCTTTTTATTTGCAATATTGGCTCAGGAAAATAACTCATCTTTAACGGAGAAAAGTTCTAAATGTAGCCAGCAGTGCACTGGCTTAATGGGTAATGTGAGAGAAAACAAAATGTTCATGCTCTCTTAAGAGGTGGAGGGCATCAAAGGTAACTCACTCTGGGTAATTACACTTCTTATATTTATTTTGTTTGGGAGATGGATGCCTGAGCAAAGTTCTATTGTCTTCCTTATTGCTACTGTATTTTTATGATAAGCATGCAGCACTTGGGGACCGTAGACAAACATCTTTCCATAATTGATGCTGATGAATGTGTTTGATTCCAGAGAGTAAAATTGCTACCACAAACAAAACAATTACCTGTAATTCTAACAGTGACAAATAACTTTCATTTCTCATTGGTAAGTAGTTTCATTTTTACATCTCCACATATATTTGCTAGTACTAAACATCATGTAGCAATCGTTTTACGAAATGTTCATTGGTGGCAATTAGACACAAGTTATTGTTTCGGGAAGCTTGCCAATATATATATTGTGAGGGTATTTTTTTATTTTATATTAATAAAATGTCGTTTAAATATAGAAGGTATGGGTGTGACTATTCAACCCCATACTTCAAACCTCTCAAGCTGCTACAATTGACTCTCAGGCTTATAGCCTTCAACGTTGGTATTGTTTCGCAAATATGACGTCAATAATGAACCTCATTATAGACCTAAGGAAAATGTTAATAGCTTTCAGCATTAATCACCATCATTTTCTATATACCGTAGAAGATTGCTAGTACCAGCGGAGTCGCCAGGATTACACTGTTCCATATTTTCTTATATTTTCTCATTTACATGGTGCCGTTCGGGCTATAATCACTTATAATCTCACAATTCACCAATAGGCCAATGCTACTCAACATTACTTGAAAGTTTTTTCTCCACCAGACAGTTAATGCTCAAACACGTTATGGCTTCACTTAGACCTGGCTGTACAACTCCTACTTAAAACTGAAGCCACCAAGACTAACGAACAAGAAATAATACAAACCTTGCTTAATGACATGAACCTTAATGGCTCTGAACCCCAACTTTCACCAAATGAGACTTCACAACTCTTGAGTTCACTTTGGACACTAACCTTTCCCTCAAGCAACACAATGCAATGAAAACAAATGCTAGTACCAACTCTCTCTACTGAAGCAAGTGAAAACAATATTCCCAGAAATTGACTTTAGAAATTCTGTTCAAGTCGATATAATTCTGCATCTATATTGGAATAAACACCCTGGTTTATCATTTTCAAGACTACACACTGCCCTCTTTTTAGGGCATCTTAGCAGTAGGCCATCTTGGCAGCAAGTCTCATCCACAGGCTGAAGTAAAATAATCACATTACCTCCATAGTGATGGAACAAATGTGAGCCCCCTCTGGTCCACACCATCTTGAAATCAGATGATTTATTTACAAAGCCAACACCATATCCAACCTGCCTACCTGACTGAAAACCTCACAATCTATGTTGCACGCTCCACACCCGCAGCCAAGAAACAATCAGACACAAGAACAAAAAGCCAAGAAGCCATAACACTGCTCTGATTCAGGAAAGAGTTAGAGACACACGTCTTTTAGGAACACTGTATCATAGTGCAGTAACAGTTCACAAATCATCTACCTTTTAAATCACTGGTTGATAATATTCTTACCATAGACCCTCTACCAGCACTCCACTGCCTTTGTCACTGTTCCTCCTACACATATGGCTAATACCTACAAACATACATAAGAGCACTGTTTCATTTCAGCAAAGCAAGCTTCACAATGAACACTCTGCAGTACATATGTTGTCACCTCTAATGACAGCTTAAGTAATGTCCCATAAAAGTGTCTTAAAAATTCCTGCCGCTGGAACCTCATGACTTTGTACCTGTCTGTGAACATGACTATTTGAAATGGTCTGACAACTCTATAACCATAACTGAATTTGTGATATTTTCTTTTACCAGCATTTCTGGTGTCCAAGCAGGTTGAACTGGGCAGTCTCAATCTTATTATAAATTCTTAAAATTAAATATTTGTGGCTAGGTTATCTTTCCACTCTATGTTGTTTCAATTATAAAATGCATGCACATTTCTAAATGATGAACTAGATAACTTTATTGTCCATTTGCACATCAGTCTGTTTTGATAACATTTGACCTACAGAAAGCATATGTGAGCCAACCTTACATGGCACAATTATGCATATGTACGTGTGAATTTTTTTACATATGCAGATGCACAGAAGTTATTGAAGTTATTGAGTGTGTTGTGGGGCAATGACTCAGGATAGACAATTCTTCTCCCCTTCATTTCCATTGAAAACACATTTTTCGATTTGGCTCTAACTTTCTAACCTGTGAAATTACTTGTGCTAAACTTGGCAGTCTAGCACATTCTCAAACAGATTAAATAATTCATGCATCTCTCATCCACAGTCCCCATATTTTATCATGTTTGGATGGGCATCTTCTAGCCATATACACCACCCTTTCAAGGGTGTAGACTTGATCCATACCAGTGCACCATTCTTTCAGTGTGCGGGGATGTTGAGCTCTCCAATATTTTGTCATTTCATATTTAGCCAGCAAATATCTAATACCAGTAAAGGTACATTGAGCTAATGTGCTCCCTTCTCCTCTCTAAGTCCTAGCAGGGCAACTTTAGGTTGACATTAGCAAAACAAAATGATGATGGACGGAGTGCTGACAATGCAAACACTCACCCCCAGTCACAGATCTGGGTTTAATCCATCGTTTTTTTGCTGCCCATGCCATTCCAGTTTGGACCCAGCCATATGCAAATCAGTCTTGACCCTGTTCCCTATGGGAACAGTCCAGCCCGAACTGCCAGGCCAGGTCTTCCCTGGACTGGAAACAAGCATCCTGGGACCGGTTTCAGGGTTTCACCCCTCATCAGCCAGGCTAGCTTGAATCCAGTGGCATGGGAAGCACGGGACCCACGTCTGGGCATACCCTTCCCACTTAGGGCGACATTAGCAAAACAAAATGATGATGGACGGAGTGCTGACAATGCAAACACTCACCCCCAGTCACAGATCTGGGTTTAATCCATCGTTTTTTTGCTGCCCATGCCATTCCAGTTTGGACCCAGCCATATGCAAATCAGTCTTGACCCTGTTCCCTATGGGAACAGTCCAGCCCGAACTGCCAGGCCAGGTCTTCCCTGGACTGGAAACAAGCATCCTGGGACCGGTTTCGGGGTTTCACCCCTCATCAGCCAGGCTAGCTTGAATCCAGTGGCATGGGAAGCACGGGACCGACGTCTTGGCATACCCTTCCCACTTAGGGCGACATTAGCAAAACAAAATGATGATGGACGGAGTGCTGACAATGCAAACACTCACCCCCAGTCACTTTAGGTTGCACTTCAACTGGAAAACCCAGCACTGAGGTAATTACTCATTGGATTCACCTCCAGTATAGCTAGATGATTTGAAAATGTCCAGATCATGTGGAGAAGGGTGCCCCATAAGAATTGACATTACTACAGGTTGGGAAGTGGGAATATTTATTTTGAGATAGCCTGTCAGGAGTATAGTATATTCCATGGGAATAGCAAAAGCTGAATAGGCTGAAGTCTGGTCGGTTTGTCCAGGGTGGGGGACAACTCGGCTTCTTGCCATTCAACATCAACGTAGGGGCCCACATAAATGCTCCAATCTTCCTGTAGTGGCAGCAATGGATCTGGAGAGTTCACCAGTAGTGTACAGTAATTTTGTGTAATGTGTTTCTTGCCCAGGGGTTGCCGCATTAATCTGGCCTCTAGTGGACAATACTCTGGGAGTCATGTCAATTAATCTCACAAGGTTTCAAGTATATATCACAGTTAGAGGAAACAAAACAATGGGATTTATGCATCTGAAATTCTGTCTGTTGGTCTGAAAAGGATTTCATATAGACCCCTTGTGAGAAGTCACCCAATTTAGATATCCCATTGTTATCCCACTTGAAGAATTCCAGTGCTCTATTGTTAGAGGGGAACCAGTCCATGAGCCAGCTGGAGGTCTCTTGTGTCAGCGTACTGGTACATTTGATCCCATTGAGGGCAATATTTTATTAATCATTGTTGTGCTTGTAGCAGTAGGGTGGTGTGCAGGGGCTCTAGTGTGATAAATATACTGCAATCGGCCACATCACAAATATTGGGACTATATAGCAAGCACCTTATTCTATAACATAATAAGGGAAATCAGATGGTACAATGAGCACAGGCTGGTGGGATGCTTACCATGCTTGGAGAGATCCACTATTCTGACTCCTCTGATGTCATGCTGTAGACAGCATCACTGAGCTGTCTCAGAGAATGTGGCGTGTAAGTGGGGAGCAAGGGTGAAAGCAAATTTCTTAAAAAATTCTGTAATGGTGATACGGACCTCCTGTAGGGATATATATATATATACATATATATATATATATATATTCACATAAAAAACAAAGGTTACAGGGCCGTTTTAGCAACAGTTATAGTTATGGTTGAATCAAGTAACTATAACTCATGCCCTAAGGTAACTATAACTCACGGCACGGTCATGCACAGTTTTCTCATCAATAATTTTATTGCAAATGTTGCAGAAATAAAATCACTGATGACATAGAAGGTGTCATCAATGATGTTAATATGTGGAGTAATTAGATGTACAAGGCGAAAAGCACAAATTATAGTTGAGGTAACTATAACTGGTGAATTTCCATTGTTTTATGCAAGGAAATGCAGAACCTAACTATAACATCACTGTAACCTTTGTTTTATTTCAGTTATTTTTCCCAATTTTTTTTTTACCAACGCACAGACAGAAATGTAACCAGCGCCACTCACCGTCATCCCCATACACAGTGGTGGATGGCGATCGGGCCAGGCCTATGCCGAATCCTGACGGCCAGCACTCCTGCATGCACCTGAACACAAACTGTGCACAGCCTTCGTCCGTGCCCACCATGAGGGTGCATGCAGCAGGTGTTTTTTTTTTCCCATTGTTTCTCTGCATCTGCAGATCAGACAAAAAAAAACCAAATAATTAGGCATTTTTTTGCCCACAAGTGTTCCCTAACCCACTATGTGTCCTATGGGGCCAGGATACCTGTATCCTGAGCCTTTATGTGTTTTTTCACTCTTCTATTCCCACCCCTAGGCTGATGTGATAAACAAAATGGCAGCCACAGCTTTTTTGTCACATTGAGGCCAGTTAATCAGGGTCTTGCGTTTCCCCTCGATCCATTGATCCAGAGCCGTGGATCCAGACTCATATCCAAGGGTCCGGATCTGCGGAGGATATGCATCCCTCTATCTATTTATTTTTTAAACTCTAATATCTCATAAGCTACTGAATTAATTTATACCAAATTACACAAAGCATGCTTTCTGGACCAAGAGCTAGATTTCTGCAAAATTTGGTGTGATTCCGTTCAGTGATTCTGGCTGTAGTCATATTCAGAAATCAGAAAAATCTCATTGATATAGAATGAAATAAAAGGGTGTTGGGACTCCCCCTTTTTCTTTGCCACCGCTTGACTGATCATTCCAAAACTTTTAAGACAGAAGCCAAACTGACCAACAAATACGTTTTAAAAAATTTGTGAAGATTCATCAAACAGCGTCAGAATTACTGACAAAACAAAAAAGACTCTGGGGGTCATTCTGACCCTGGCGGTAAATACCGCCATGGCGGAGGTTGGCGGTAGCACCGCCAACAGGCTGGCGGTGCTCCGCCGGGCATTCTGACCGCGGCGGACAGCCGCGGCCAGAAGCGGAAAGCCGGCGGTGTACCGCCGACTTTCCGCTGCCCATGGGAATCCGCCATGGCGGCGCAGCTTGCTGCGCCGCCATGGGGATTCTGACACCCCATACCGCCATCCTGTTCCTGGCGGTTCGCCCGCCAGGAACAGGATGGCGGTATGGGGTGTCGTGGGGCCCCTGGGGGCCCCTGCAGTGCCCATGCCAATGGCATGGGCACTGCAGGGGCCCCCGTAAGAGGGCCCCACAAAGAATTTCAGTGTCTGCTTTGCAGACACTGAAATTCGCGACGGGTGCAACTGCACCCGTCGCACCTTCCCACTCCGCCGGCTCCATTCTGAGCCGGCTTCCTCGTGGGAAGGGTGTTTCCCGCTGGGCTGGCGGGCGGACTTTCGGCGGTCGCCCGCCAGCCCAGTGGGAAACCCAGAATGACCGCCGCGGTCTTTTGACCGCGGTACGGTCTTCTGGCGGTTCCCGCTTGGCGGGCGGCTACCGCCGCCCGCCAAGCTTAAAATCAGGGCCTCTGTCTTTGGAAAAAAGGTCCAAACTATAACTACCTAGTGGCAACATCCACTATATCTATATCTGTATATATCTATCTGTATATATAGATAGATAGATAAATATAGATATAGATAGAATCTATCTATATATATATATATGCATATATATATATATATATATATATATATATAGCTAGAGATAGATAGATAGATAGATAGATAGATAGATAGATAGATAGATAGATAGATAGATAGATGGATAGATAGGTAGATAAATAGATATACACACAGGTATATGTATTTCCCGCAATGATGCTGTGCTTTGTAGCTGTTGGGGGTTGACTATCCCCCCAAATACTTAAAACACCAACAAATTTTACCACACTGTGTAAACTTTTTTAAAGTTCAATGTTTATTCTTTAAAGCATCACAATCACACCAATATGTTTCAACCTCAAAGGTCTTTGTCACAGTAGGTGAGACTTTTCTCTATAGCTCTTATATACAACCAGCCTATCCTGCCCATAATGAGGCATTCTGGGGTATGTAGTCAAAACTCAACACAATATAAAAACAATCATGTATATGTGGGCTGTTCCTGCATATGTCCTTACATAGATCTCATCTTTCATTCTGATATGTGACTTGTATCATATAAACAGGTTATTTGTTGCCATCACACATCTGCAGATACATGTCTTCCATCAAACCTTTCTTTGTAATTCCTTGCATGGTACTGTGATATTCCATTGCCATCTGCATGGTCCTCTTTACATTTCACATTTATAATAACCATTGTGAGAAAATGGACATTGAGTATGTTACAATCGCACAAATGAACAAAAAGTTCCTCAGTATTATTCAAACCAAATGGAGCCTTACTCTGTAGTTGAGTAATAAGTTTGGGTTACAGCTATCTCTGTTTTTGAATACGATAACTCACTCCTTCTTAAGGTGCTATCATATCAACACCATAGTATCTTAGTGTTTTCCAGTTGAGGTCCTGGCATTGAAACAAGTGTTTTGCAACTCAGCATGTTATATCTCAGTGTTTCACTGCATGTATATGCTCCAGTATTCTTTTCTTCAACATGCATGTTGTGCTTCCTATGTATTTTAGACCTGAGGCACATTCAATTGAATAGCCCACAAACTCAGTGCAGCAGGTTGTTGGAGTCTATCCAAACCAGTTTTCATAGTGATTCCAATTTTGTATCGCCAACCGGTTCTAGTATGTTGTTCTTAAAATTGACTTCTTATTAATTTGTCTATGAGTGATTGTGCTTTCCTATATATTACTTGTGGTCTATTTTACAATCAAGTGCTTATATTGTGGTCTGCAAAATACATTAAAAATCCTTCTTCTTTCCTTGCTGCAGGTCAAAATGAGTCTCAGAACTGCTTGATCGATATCTGTAATTACATTCTTTTCCATAGTAATTAAAGTATCGACTGAGACTTCAGTTTTACTTTCTCGAACCTCTTTGGCAAAACCTTCTGTTTGTATCCTCTCTCTTTGAGTCTTGTTATTGTTTCATTGTAACTGACTTGAACATCATCATCATTGGTTGATTTTCTCCTCTTCCTTAATAGTTCTTCATAAGGTATGCCCTTAATTAGTGGTTTGGGGTGAAACTTAGTCCAAGTAGGATGATGTTTGTAGCTGTATCTTTTCTGTACGGTGTGGTTTGTGTTTGCTCATCTTGTGCATACACCAGTATGATCAAAATAAAGAAGGGATCAGGAGGAATTATGGTCCAGTGTATATCCTCCAAATGGAAACATCAAAAATAAGTAATACACTGTTCCAACCATGTAAAATAGAAAGACGTGACCGGGGTCCTAATTTCTAGGAGCAAA
The DNA here is from genome assembly GCF_031143425.1 of Pleurodeles waltl. Classification (NCBI taxonomy): domain Eukaryota; kingdom Metazoa; phylum Chordata; class Amphibia; order Caudata; family Salamandridae; genus Pleurodeles; species Pleurodeles waltl. The sequence continues at coordinate 386,539,737 of NC_090447.1, read as the reverse complement.
AGGCCTCACACACCCATAAGGTGTCATGCTTCATCATAGGCCATGCTCCTCGTCAGACGGGCGCTGCAATGTCTGACGGGCACCACCCCTAATGGGGGGGCTCTTTGCCGGAGATCTTTTTTTGTAGTGGTGCCGTGACCCCAAAAGAGATTAAAGTGTCAACGGAGATTAGAGAGAACTGTGATTTAAAATTGACTCTCAAAACCGCCACTAAGCCTGTAGATTTTATTGGACCAGATGGACAGTCAGGGCCAAGGTTAAAAAATAGAATCAGAAGAGTGAATCAAGAAACTAGGATCAATCACTCTTATAGTAAAACAGGTGTATAAATCAAAGAGAGAAGTCTGGAAATTATCCAAAATCTACCCTTTCATGGGTCAACATGTTTCGCATCCTGGTGGTCCAAACGGATCCAGTGATGCTTCATCAGGACCATATATTGCTATGTGTATCTCCTAAATAATAATAAGGGCCACATATATTTCTTAACAAGGTATACAAATTATTATGAGCCAACAATTGGTTGGGGGGAGTAATAATCACTCACATGAATAGGGAACCATTTGTTCCTGGTTCATGCCCGTCCCAAGCTTGAAGACGAGCATCCTAGGAATACACAGACCAATGGTCCAGCGCTAACTGACGTTTTGTTCGGTGGCACTGTCCAGGCGGTCACCTACCCCGGTCTGTGGTTCCTGAGTGCTCCTAGAAATTAGGACCCCGGTCACGTCTTTCTATTTTACATGGTTGGAACAGTGTATTACTTATTTTTGATGACATACACCAGTATGTCCAGAATTTTTACACTGATTTTATTTGGTGGATCATATCAATGAGAGACCCAAGTCATTCCTGTTGAGCCCACTAAATAACTGTATGAATTATTTAGTGGTACTATTCTACATCAAGAACAAGTCATCAATGTATCTTACCCATACAATTACCTTCTCCAATTCTTCTGGATAATTATGTCCCCATGAATACTCCTTTTCCCACCACCCCATTGTTAAGTTAGAGTAGTTAAGGGAAAATCAGTTTCCCAAAGTTGGTGGTATACTTCGTGACTGAACAAAAACACATTGTTGGTCAAGCACATTTCAGTTAGGTTAGTACCATTTCCGTGTGCTGTAATTCTTCAATAGTATGTTGTTTTAAGCCATATTCACATGTTTTTAATCCAATTTCATGTCAGTCATTTACAGTGATACCTCAATTATATGCAAGAAGTCACTTCTATCTCTGATGTATGACCTCAAATTTAGAACAATGGGTGTCAATACTAATTGACATAGGTTGAAACATTCTCACACAGGGAGTTACAATCCACTACTATAGTTCTTCCTGGAGTGCTTATGGGCATTTTTATGAATTTTTGGCAGGAAATAAATGGTCGGTATAGTGGGATATTCATTCAACATGAATTTATATTCATCATCTTTTTTTAATAAATCATAGTACCACTTTTCATTAAGGGTGATCATCATTTGAATGATGGGATTCTTAGCCTGTTTTTTCTATTTAGATATATCCTGTATATATATTTCTTTACTGAAATAAACACAAGTTAAAGTTATGTCATAGTTACGTGTGATAAAAAAAATCTGTTTTTGTTAAAAAAATATTAAAAACTCACTACTCTCTGAAAAACCAAAGGTTAAATTAATGTTATGGTTAGGTGAAAATGTCCACGACAGCATTAACGTTTTGAACAAAAAAACACAGAAATTTACCAGTTTTAGTTAGCAAAGTTATCCATATCTTGCACCCCTGCCAAGCACTGCTTATAACCTCACATATTACATCACTCTTGAAATGTTCTAAGACATCACTGATATCTCAATTGAAATCGTTGGTGACATCAGTGTTGATATCATTGAATGAATGTGCTTGTTTGTTTTATAGTTGACATAGTAGCTGGTAGCTACAATATAAATCTTCTACCTAATTTTGTACAGCCTTCTTCGAGATACTGGGAGTAACTGTTTACAAAGTGGATGTGCTTCTAATGAATCATAGGTATGTAGCATTATTGAACATGTTATAAATCTTTGTTACTGAAGAGTAACTCTGTGTGCAGATGACAGATGACGCCTTCTGTCCAGTATGTTCCACACACGTTTTTTGGCTCTGCAGTAAAAGTTTCCAACAAGGCAAAGATTCTACATAGCAGATATTAAGGGGCATAATTAAGAGCCTCTAGCACCTCCTTGTTCCGGATTAGCATCCGTTTATTTTACCCTAATGTGTCCCAATGAGGCTGAAATCCCCACGCCATATTTACAAAGTGGTGCAATGCATGCATTGCGCCACTTTTTAAACATTTGAGCCACATTATGCCTGCGCCAGACATAATGTATGGAAAGGAGGCATTCTCCCATTGAGGGGGCAGAAAAAATGGCACAAAGAAATGTATTTGTAGAATTCCTTTCTGCACTTTTAGCGCCTGCTCAGAGCATGCAATGAAAAAGGCACTCCATTGATTACAATGGGCCTAAATGGGCTTTGCAGGTTTGACGCTAATCCTGCAAAGCTCCAGACTAGCGTCATAAATTATGACACTAGTCCACTAACTATTATTTTGTGCCGTATTTAAATATGGCGCAAACATGGTGACATCAGGGGGGAGCTAAGGGGAGCAAGAAAAGTGGTGCTGCACCACTTTTCTTAATATCCCCCTAAATATTGTAAACAGGCTTGAGTTATTATTCAGAATCACATCAGCATGACAATTTCTACATAAAATATTAAACGGTGTGCACCAGGTAGTAACCTAAGTGATGCTGCTTGTTAAGCTTCAGAAGATGGTGTATCTGTGACATTTTCAGCACAATATGAAGGTTACAGGTAGTAATATCTTTAGCACCTGCAGACCTTGGTTATTTTATGTGAATACTGTCTGTTTGCACAAGTTTTGTATAGAGTGTACACTGTACCTAGAAGACATTTTCTAAAGCTCTAGGTCAATTTCACATGGGAGTTTAACTGTCTGGAAAGAATGTGGCACAGATTAAACTGTCTGTATAGAGTAAACATTGTTTACAGTACCCACGTTTCCACTCATGTCAACTTCGTTTCTCAATGTAGGTTAGGTGACTCTGAGACGTTTGATACAGATAATGGCTGTCCATAGTAGATCACTTGTTTTGGAAGACATGTTGAGCATCTTGAGGGACTTGGTTTTCTCTGAACACTTGTATACAGATTGAACACTATGGGGGTAATTACGAGTTTGGCGATCACAGGACAGCCATGTTGGCGGTCATACCACCATCAGGCCGGCAGAAAAGATAACTGAATACAGCCAAACCACTGCCAGCACCACCACTGCGGTCAGCCCGCCACAGTCAGCGGTAGCCACTTTCAGGCTGGTGGAAAGCATGTTTCTACCAAACAGATTACAATGCTGCACACCGCCAAGGTTTCTGCCACAGTCGCACCACCACGGAAACCCTTGCAGAAACCAACTCTATAAAAGAAGACACTCAACTTCAGGAAGCCATACCCATCAGGAGCCGCCATGGAACCTGAACTGCATGTCCTCCCCTGCTTGCCCAATGACTCCAGAACCAGCAACGGCAACAATGATACCAACCGTGATTACACAAACTTACCTGTCACTGTTGTAATCTGCGAAAGTACCTACGCACATACAACATTCACATACAGGATGAGTGGCAAGGCCAACACACGTACCCTCACACTGATACGCAAAGTCACACACAGCCACATACACACACACACACACACACACATACTACACACACCTCAGCCAACACAACAACCCACAGACACAACCGCAACACCTCAAACAACCATCAATAAACCACAATACACACACCACACAGCAATGCACATGTCATACCACACAAACACGCCATTCAACGGTTCTTATATACCAATCACCACACACATGTACGCACAGAGTACAACCACACAAGGGCACACCACACTAGGAATAACACATGTCCACACCAACATTACCCACAACATCAACATACATGCATGTTCCAAACACAAAAGTCCTCCAAACAATACACAGCCATTACTGCGGGACAAAAGTTAAGGCCACACCCACACATGCTGCCAGGATACAACTGGTAGCACAACCGACACACAAACAAAAGTTACTCACACACAAACCAAAGCAGGTAAAACCAAAACAGCCATGTTGAAGGAAAGGCAGGAAAAATATGTGACCATGGGACCAACAACTGGTTGTCCCAGATAATATCAAAAAATGTATAGAAATAAATTAGAGACTATGTACAAAATAAAATGCCATAGGCCAGTCCAAATAACAATGTGTATATCAGTGTGACCCTACATGACTCCTGACTGCTATATGACCTCCACCGGGTAGAGGCATCAAGGGGCTAGGCAGGCACCTCAGAGATTGGGAGGGGTGGAGGAGGGGTTTGGACTTAGGTTTGGGATACGGGGTCTTTGGGCTCTGGCTTGGGAGGGGGGCTTTAGTGCAAGGTTTAGGGGAGGGCTGGGTACACTTGAGAGGGGTCGACTTGGAAGGGGGAGGGACATGAGTACTAGCAGGGGGTGAAGAGGAGGGCTTGGAGGTGGAAGGGCTGGACTTGGGAAGGGGCACAGAGCATTTGGGGTATCATGGGGTCGGAGAGGAGTAGGGAAGAAGGAAAACTCCAAGAGGAATATCTTTTTGGACACACGTGGACAGTCATGGCAAAATGATTTGGGAGTGAAGAAAGAGAGAATGGTTGTAGGTGGTGTCTTGCTGGATGTCTTGGGTGCATTTTTGTGTGAGGAAGACTTGTGGGTGCTGAGTGTCTGTTGGGTTGTGTTGGTGTTTATGTGTCTTGGGAGGAGGGAGGAGGAAGTGCTGGGAGATGCCATGGTAGATGGGTGACTGTCTGTTGGGGTGGTGTCTGCAAGTATGGACGATGTACTGCATGTGGATGTGTTGGTGGCTGTGGTGTTTGCAGATATGGTAACTGGAGTGGATGTCTCCGGGGCTGCTATTGTGCTGACTGTGGGTAGAATTGGAGTGGTAGCTGGATTGAAGAATGTTGGTGTTGGGTCTACAGTAGTGTGTGGTGTAGTGTCCGTGAAGATGGGGGTAGTGGGGGACTCCATGCAGTTAGTGGATTTTGGTGTATCTACAAGTGGTTGTTATCTGTGCATGCTGGTAGTGGGAATTGTGGTGCTTGTGTCTGTGAGCTGTATCCTTAGATGTTCAGGTGGATGCATGCTTGTCTGTCTGTGTGCTTTGTCAGGGACGGGGAAGAGGGCGGTGGGATTGGGAAGAGGTAGGTGAGGGGGGACGGAAGACAAAGGGTGAATGGCTGCCATCAGTGTGGAGGCCAGAGCCTGAGAGGATCTCTGTAGACCAGCCAGTGCACTGTGAATGCCCTTCAGGAACGCATTGCTCTGTTGCACTTGAGTTGTCAGTCTATGGATGGCATTCACGGTGGTCGACTGAACCACAGAGATGGACCTCAGGAGGTCAAAAGCCTCCTCACTGAGGGCAGCAGGGCTGACTGGGCCAGGGGCAGAGGTGCCTGCGGCGAAGGAGACACCCACCCTCCTGTGTGAACAGGCATGCACAACTGGGTTGAGTGCTATAGGGAGGGTGGTGGTAGTAAGGGACATTGAGGGCAAAGATTGTGCTGGGGTGGTCCGAGAATGGTCCACCACTGTCAGGGAGTGTCCACTGAAGGAAGATTCTGAGGATGAATTGAAAGATCCAGTCTACCCGGTGGCACTCCCTTCACCCTCTGTGCCACTGGGTCCCTCGCTGTCACTGCTTGCAGCACTCTGAGTCCCATGGCCTGCAGCATCCCCACTCACCAGTGCCCATCTCCTACGCCTGCTGATGCTCATTCACACAAATAGAGAGACAGAGAAAGAGAGAGAGAAGGAGGGAGAGAGAGGAAGAGAGAGGATTAACATAATCTGCACATGCACACATTTAAACATGAACATTTGTAGCTCAAAGTATCCTGGCGAGGCTATCTCTGTTGCTATTACACATATACTACATCATGTCACAACATGTCACTACTAGCCACCCATAGCCTCACACCCACATCAAATTCCAAGTAAGTTAGCACGACTGGAGTAATCCACATGATACCCAGCAAAGTCATGTCTGTATGCACATCACACCCTGGCTGAAGTACAAATGTCTACCCGATTTCTGAAGATACCTCGCTATACTCCTAACACCTATTGGAAGAGCAGGTGACTGAACAAAACACATCAGACTTGTACTGGAACTACACCTGATCAGTCCATGTCTGTCTGTGATGTCCCTTGATAGTGAAGACTACTCCACTCACAGAATACACAAACCTGGCAGTCACATAACATGGCTGACCTAACATTTTGTACACAAAAGTCAATATGGATCTATTAACTGGTTTAGCCACTACAAGTTGGACTCCCATGCAGGCCACATCTGATGTGTAGATTACAAGTCTGGGTTACAGCCATGTGATTAGTTTGACACAATCACAGAAGATCTGCAGACAACAAGCACATATACACTACAACTATTCCTACATCTATGTTCATCTACAAAGGCCTACATAGCACATATGACATATCCCCAATCACTGAGTGCAGTGCCACAACTAATGAACTCCAGGAACCAACATATTACATCATAGGACACCTACAATTTTACCTGACATGCAGTTACAGTAGTACGACTTCACACCATGAGCAAACCTACATCACTCGCACCATTCCTGACTTGTGATTACAGGCACCTAAGCCCAGACAACACATGCGCCAGACGGAAATGACATGTAGCATTATGCACACATGGACCTACACAACTGCCATTGAACTGACAACATATCCAACTACTACATAGGGCAGCTACATTAATGATATTACAACATAAAGATCATATCTCCTTTCATAAGGCAAGGAAAACCTTATCCTGTCAAAATTACCCACAACAGCTAGGCCAAGATTAGTAGTCATTGTCCCACTTCTTCCGATGTGCCCCAAGTAACCATTGAGACATGAAGTAGGCTGCAACTGAGGTATATTGCACTGTAATTTTGTAATGCATTGGCACACATGGCATTGCCATAGTATATTGTCGAAGGCGAGATCTGCCTTGGCACTTACCTCCTCTGGAAAAAACCCATTGGGTTGAAGGATATATCCCTACAAGTAAAGCACATGGAAATGTATGATGACTTTAATTATACCACATCAGACACCCAAATCATATTAGCCTACTGTTGCTACCTCCACCACCCCATAGATTGAAGATGAACAGACAATGGGGATACAACTACTAAGCCATAAGTACAGTCCTATACAGGCTATATCTGTAGTGTCAATGAGATGACTGTCTCACATGGGGTCTATACCTGTGCCAGTACTAGATGTCAATAGTCCGTTTACCAAAAAATAGAGTCTTTCAGTTTCAATACATGTGGTCAATACATATGGGAGTGGACGGATACCTTAGAGCCACTAATGCCCATATACTGATGGATGGACCAGGTCATACTCAGTGGGAGATGTCTTGATACAGGAGATGTACATTTACTGATTGCAAACCATGGAGCCACATCTATTACTCAGGCAAGGTGGGAACTACACATGTCCACTAGTCTATGTACATGTTGCACTTACTACATTGTCACTGAAACTACAATGGGGCAGCAAACATCATACAACCACGGTCAAGTACTTGGATACAGTCAGTACTCACCCCTTGTGACTGCTGTGCTGTCCTAAAACACCCATCCCCCTCAGGGTAGGCCACTGCCAAAATGCAGGCCATTAGGGAGGGTCAGAATCCGACGGGCTCTCCTCCCTCATTAGGAGGAGATCCCTAGCTGGGCCTCTGCGGTCTTCAGGGACCAGAGTCTCAGGTCCTTCTATGGCGTGTGACAATGGGTGCTCTACCTGCTGTGGACCCCCATGGTCCGCACTTGCTTGACGATGGCACACCAGATCCCTCTCTTCTGATGGGCGTTCACCTGCATGTCTGACACAGACAAAAGGAGAATGTCATGTACACATGCACCATACCAACAGGAGTTGACAATACATATCTGTCACAGCAAGTGCCCACACATACCCATCCTCTCTGCTAACATGCCTTCACTATATGGCCTGTGCATTAACATACTCCCTCACCTGTACACAGGGCCGAATCAACATCACACGCAACCCCTATCACACATGGCTGGTCCATTGGACACACTTGTTCCTCTGGTGCCCCATATAGCTGTTGATACAGGGGTAGGACCAGTTCTTCTGGGGTGAAGGCAGGGGCCCTATCACCTGCAGGACATGGCATGATGGCTCCCAGAGGCAGTACACAGCAGCTCACATCATGGAGGTCTTGCTAGCGACAGTGTCAGGAGTCAAGTGAGCAAGACTGCAGAAAATCGCGGTCACGACCCCCACATACAGGACCATCACCACCGGCGGTCACCGCCATTGGCCCCAAACCACCACAGGCAGCAATGTTCACCAATGACAAGTTGCACAACGGTTGCGATCGCCTACCACCGTGACAACTTCCGCCGGTGGCCTTAGGTCACTTCCAACTTTCCACCACATCAGGACAGGTGACTGATATTTTGTGAACATTTAAATTGATGAATGAGCCTTATTAAGTACACCACAAACATAATCGCCCAAATGATAGTGTAACCCTATGTTGTGCCATCATGGTAGTGCTTCAAATTGTGACATTATTGACACAATGACAAGTGGAGGCTGTTTAATTGTTGATAGCTATGTTTAGATACTCCGAGGCACATTGTGAGGACTATATATTGGTAGATGCCAATAATAAATGTGTGATCAGCTCAGTCAGCCACAAATGTTCAATTACACATGTGACATATGTCCTATATGACTTACATGGCAACCAATGTGCAGCAATGAGGGTGTAACATGCGCATAGCCATGGTCATAATTGTAATTGCAACGCATCCCCTAAAGGGTTAGGTGTGAGCTAATATACCATGTGGTGCTTACATGTGCCTACTGTTTTACTGATTGTACATTCTCTCCTCTCATCATAGATAACCTGCCATGAGGAGATTGAGACAACCACCAGGTTACTGTCCACTAGTTGACCTTGCAACCATGGTGGACAGGCATGTAATCCTTACATATTGTCTGAATCGTGAGGCCATCATTTATCTATGTACACAGTTGGGTCCAGATCTCTTTCCAGCTCATACGCAATTCCTATTGCATCCCTCCCATTGTACAAGTCTTGTCAGTACTACACTACCTGGCCACAGGCTCCTTTCAGAATACAGTGGCCTCAACAGCAGGGATGTTTCAGCCCATGTTCAGTCCTGTCTTGAAGGATGTACTGTGTGCTTTGTTAAAGCATCTGGACATCTACATCAGGTTCCCCCAATGTGCGGACTTGGCCCATGTGAAGGCAGACTTTTATGATATGGGACACATTCCTCATGTTATAGGGGTCATTGATGGCACCCTTGTATCCCTGGTCCCTCCCAGTGTCAATGATCAGGAGTATAGGAACAGGAAGAACTAGCGTAGCCAAGTTTCTAGGATTAGCGATGTCCCAGACATGATGCCAGGACTACACACAAAGAAGGCCTGGCTCCTTGGTATGTATGCATATGTAGCTGATTAACTGTTATGGCACCTCATAACTATCTGTCCAGTCGCTGCACCTATTATTTCACATAACCTACATTTGTGCACACAGGTGGCTCTGGCTTTCCAAACCTTCCTTGGCTGTTAACACCAGTGAGGTACACTGCCTTTGGAAGGTAACTCTGTTTCAGTGAGGCCCACGGGAGGACTAGGCCTGTATTTGAGCACACTTTTGGCCTCTTGAAGGCAAGATTCAGGTGCCTGTACCTATCTGGAGGTGCCCTCCTCTATTTGCCACAAAAGGTATGCCAAATCATCATTGCCTGCTGCATGCCCCAAAATCTGGCCCTGAGATGTCAGATGCGATTGCTGGCTGATGAGGGTGAGGTAGCTGGAACAGTGGCGGGAAATGCTGAATTTGCAAGTGATGAGGAGCCAGAGGAAGAAAGTGCAGCACACTCTAGGACAGAGCTCATCAATCAGTACTTCCAGCGACATACAGGTATGTAGAGTGGTGATTTTCAAGTTTTGAATGTCCACTTTCAGAGGTGGATTGGTGACAATAGTTTTCCTGACCTGATTCATCAATGGTGGTGTAATGTGGTCCTATCCCTATGTGTGAGTTGTTGAAGCTGACTGATAGAATGTAAGGTGCAGTGCAACAGTGGTTCAGCTCTAACATGTGCTTTAACTATAGTTACCTACATTCACTCCTCAAATTGACAGACCAGTATTGAGCTATATTTACTGCATTCTCCTGTTCTCATGTAATTCCACCCACTCACTATGGTGTTTAATCTGTGCCTCTGCTACCTATCGATTGAGGCATTCATAGTCATTAGCCATTGCAAATTTTTTACAGACATGAGGGAAGTACATGACAGATGGCAGGTAAATGATTTGTGTGATTAGTCTGTGACTGGTGATGTGTGGTACAATCTGGGGGCCCCTGCTAGGAGGTAATCTTCACTAGGCACTACATCAATGACCTGCATATGTGCTTTGTGTGGCACCATGCCTTCCATCCTGATGGTACTCTCTTCCATGGGCTTTTTGCTTTTTGGAATACTGACTTTACTCTTGTGTGGCCCTGTGTTTCTACCTCTCTGACATCTGCCTTAGGACATATCTTTTTTATTTGTCTCCTGCTAAGGGTGCCTCCCTCCGCTGTCCATTACACCGCCTGTTCGATGTAGGGAGGCATAACCAGACCACGGTTGTCAAGCTTGATAATTGAAGGTGTTATATTAAAGACACATATACAGTAGCTGTGTTCAATATTGATTTGTTGTGTATACCATAATATTGAATGTCAAAATAAAGGTGCATAAATAGACATAAAGGTGATTAGTGAGGTCATGGTAGATGGAATTGTCAGAGTAGCTGTTACTGCAGTTGGTTGCATAGGTCCAGTATCCAAGTGCCATGGGAAAATGGAGTCATGTATCTGAACAGTCAAGAGGGTGTCACAGTTGCTCACAAGGGAGACAAATCAGGTGAGGTTCACTTCCTGACAGTGGGTTTGGTCTTGGTATCTGCTCCAGCCAGATGTCTTGGTGGACGTCTATGTTTGCGGGGAGGTTCTTCTGCTACAGTGGGAGGGGTGTCTGAGGCCTGTGGTTTCATTGGCAGGGCCTCTATCCCACTAGCTGCTGTTGCTGGAGATGGGACATATATAAGGTTGCTAGAGGAAGGGGCCTCATGTCATCAATAATGTCATAAATGATGTTATAGAACGTGTAATCAGTGATGTAAAATGTGAGGTAATAAACACTGCATGGAGGGAGCGCAAGTTACAGATAGCTCTAAGTATAACTGGTGAATTTCTATGGTTTCTTTTAATTCAAAAGGTTAATTTTGTCATTGACATATTCATCTAACTATAATGCAACTTTAACATTTGTTTATTTCAGTGAATTTCTAAGAAGTTATTTAAACAAAGAAAATCTGTTTATCACTCCTAACTATAACTTTAAACTTTGGATTTTTGCAGTGAATTCCTAGAGGGTTTTTTAATGTAAGGTAGTATTATATTACCATATGTAAAGCCAACAAGACACATTTTTATTTTATTTTAAAGGGTGAGGGGGCATGTGCCCCCCTCCTTGAGCATATTATGGCCCCGGGGACACATCCTACAGGGCCATATATATTTTAAAAGGAGGGGGACCACATTGAAATTTCATGGTGATCTGTCAAGTGGGATTGAGAAAAAAGAAGGGTCCAAAAACGTAAAATCCACATGCATTTCCCAGTGACTTCTTTAGGAATGGCTGTAGCAAAAAAACTGCTGAACGAAATTACAACTAATTCAGCAGGAGGATAGATCTTAGTCCTTAGATTGTGCTATTTGTGATTTGATTTTAGAAATGGAGGTCTCTAGTTAGAAAGAATATGCACCCAGGCCAAGTAGGGACCACTACTCTAGTCAGGGTAAGCCTGATAACCACTAAAAGATAACCTGTGCTTACCCTCTGGTAGTTCTGTACAAAGCAGTCTGACTTATCTAAAGATTTTATCATCACCACCATGTCACCCCAGAAAAATTCCTGTTTCACTGAATATGATTTAAAAGTCATGGTGGATGAAGTCATTAGAGTTGAGACACATGCATTTGGTGCTCAGGGCCAGCACACTGCTATCACCAGGAAAATGGAAATGTGGCAAAGGATAGTCTATATCCACTCCGTGTACAAGGGATGCACAAGGAATGACATCAGGAGGAAGTGAAACAACCTCAGGGGGAAGGTTTGTTCCATGGCATCCAGGCACCGGCAGCCTGTCCAGAAGACTGGTGGTGCCCCCCTCCTCTCTTACAACTCACATCATAGGAGGAGAAGGTCATGGGCATCCTGCATCCTAAGGCCATGACAGGAATACCTTGTGGAGGGGTGGAGTAGGGTAGAGTTGGGTAAGGCACAACACTAACATATCACTAAATTGTATTGTCATGCATGCTCACTCTTCACCTTATGTCAACTTCACTGTCAGCCCATTCAACAGCCCAGTGGCCCCCTGTCCATAGACCCCTGCCTGCCACCCAACATGTGAATTAGAATCGCCTGGGGCAACAACATCTCTGTATAGCGTGTGTAGTACAGGGATTGACATCACTACAATTCCCAGCAAGCACTGTTCCACCATTACAAAAATCTATTTTACTCACTTTTTACCTTATTTGTTAACTCTCCATTAGAATGTACACCTGAGAGGACGACATCTGTATAGTGCGTGGGTAAGACAGGCGCTCACAGAAATGCTAGGGGCAAGAGGCCCTGGTACTGTCACAACACACAGCCACAAAATTGTACTCTGCTCTAATGACCCTTCTCCCTCTACTCAGTCTTTGAACTGTACACACCTGAGGGGATGACCTATGTATACTGTGTGTAGTACTTGGAGTAACATGACTGTAGATCCCATGAGGACAAGTCCCTGTAACTCCAATAACCAGGCCAGTGCCCATATGACATTGTGCATCTGTCTGTGAACTCACAGATTAAGTTTACCCTCCTGGGAGGGACCAAGATACAGATCATGGTACTCTCTGTGATGTGTCTAACCACCTAGATTCATCTTGAACAGCTATACCAGGACAAAAATATTGTGGACAGGAAGGACAGCTCAACCTTTGTGCCAAAACAATTTGAGACAGATCAAAGGCCCCAAGATGCATCATATGAATGGTATTGGCAGAAGAGACAATCACAAACCACTGACCACATGATGACAACTATCACATATACAACAACATTCTGGGCCCACCTGCATAACAGTCAGCTAGGTCTTAAAATTACCTAAACCACATCCTTCCCAGCCTGCACTGCTAGTAATAAATGAGTCTATGAACATCCTTCGAAGTGTTAATAAAATCCAAACATTATGAAGCTAGTTGAATGAAATGGAATAGGTATGTTACTCAAATGTCAGGTCAATTCAACCGATATCATGTATACCTGTCAGATCAGGTAAATCTGCAAATACAATGGGTACATGGCCTTAGCCAAATGTTACTGGTTACAATTGGAGGTAGATGTCACAATACGACCTTTAACATTGTAACTCTCACATCAACATGTCTAGTTGCCACTACAAATACCGAGCCCACTGAAGTGACTCTGCTACCCTTCATGGATGAAGTCCTATGTGAGGACACCACTTCTGGTTGTCTGGAAGCTGAAGATGGCTCTGGCCCATTCGGGCAACTTGGTAAGACGAGCCTCACCATGACCACATCAGTTCCTCCCAGCCAAATTGCTTCAATAACTCAGGCAGCCAGTCACCCCAAAACCTGTGTCCCGAGGACTGTGACAGCAATCTCATGCCCCCCCAGTCCCGGATCCTGAGTCACAGCAAAACACTGACAATGATGGTCTTGGATTCAGTGATAGGGGGCGAGTTGTGCCAAGGGCACAGGCCCATGGGGGTAGGGTGTGTGGGAGGGATGATGTGGGAATGCAGCATTAGGCTACTGGGGATGGTCCTGGACAGGAGATCATCAGACAAGTCTTGGGAGTCTACTAACAGTCCCAAGGTGTGATGGGCCAGGTATCTGTCAAACTCCGAGAGATGAGGCAGCTGCAGAAGGACTTCCATTGTGAGTCTCAGGAAAAGTGGGAGGCCACCAACACCATCCTGGCCATCCTAACAGGGGTGTTTGGGGAGATCAGTAGTACCCTGTTAGACTTGGCATCCTTGGCGTGGTCTCCCCTAAATTTGCCTCTGTTTCTCAGGTTGTTGATGTGTGCTGGGCTCTGCTTTTGCTGTTTTTGTTACTCTGGGCACTTTACCACTGCTATCCAGTGCTAAAGTACAAGTGTTCCTATGTAAAATGAATGTGTAATTGGATTTCCATGATTGGCATACTTGATTTACTGGTAAGTCCCTAGTACAGTGCACTAGAGGTGCCCAGGACCTGTAAATCAAGTGCTACTAGTGGGCCTGCAGCATGGTTGTGCCACCCACATTAGTAGCTCTGTAATCATGTCTGAGACCTGCCACTGGAGAGTCTGTGAGTGCAGTTTTAAACTGCCAATTCAACTTGGAAAGTGTACCCACTTGCCAGGCCTAAACCTTCCCTTTTCTCACATGTAAGACACCCTATGGTAGGCCCTAGGTAGCTTCATGGGCAGGATGCAGTGTATGTTTAAGGCAGGACATATACTAATGTGTTTATATATCCTTATAGTGAAATACTGCCATATTTGTTTTTCACTGTTGCAAGGCCTATCTCTCTAATAGGTTAACATGGGGGCTATGATTAACGTGTAGATTCCCTTTTGGGAGCAGATGGATATGTGGAGTTTGAGGTCTCTGAACTCACAATGAAAAAATACATCTTTTAGTAAAGTTGGTTTGAGATTGTGTGTTTGAAAATGCCACTTTTATAAAGTAGGCATTGTCTTGCTTAAACCATTCTGCCTGTTTGTGGATTCCCTGTCTGGGTCAGTCTGACAGTTGGGCTGTTCGCACCTCTCTCTAGACAGTGGCACAAAGGGAGCTAAGGTGTAGCCTGCATATCCTAATGAGCCATCTGTGCTAGGAGGGAGGGGAGGAGTAGTGACTTACACCTGAAAGGGCTGTGCCTGCCCTCACACAATGCAGTCTACAACCCCCTGGTGTGTGTCTGGGGCCTGGACTGGGCAAGGCAGGATCTCATAAACAAGAGAGAATTTCCTTTTAAATAAGCCTACTTCATAGGCCAAAATTGGTATAAGGAGAACACCCAAACCCCTGAAAAATGAGATCACTTCTGGAAGTCAAGAGGAACCTCTGCCTGGAGAAGAGCTGAAGAGCTTAGGAAAAGTGCTGTCCTGCCTGTGACGGCTTTGTGGAGCTATCCTGCAGTTGCTGTTTCTGCCTGTGCAAGGATACAAAGACTGGACTTTGTTGTGCATTCCTGCTTGTGAAGAAATCTTCAAGGGCTTGTCCTGAGCTTGCCTCCTGTTATTGAAGTCTCAGGGCCATCAAAGACTTTCACTGCCAACACCTGGACTCTATGTTGAGACTCATGCCCTGCCAAGTGGTGCACTATCCAGTTCCTTGGGCCCTGAAAGCTGAAGCTGGCAGACCAAGACTAAAAATCCACACACATACCACATGCGGCTGAGAAACAACGTGCTGCTGTCTTTGCAGCTGAAATCTACGCTCCACCTGCATTGCAGCTGGAAGATCGACGCACGCGGCTGGAGAAACAACGCACAAAACCTGCTGACGGAGGCTGATAATGTCACAACCCACATAGCGCGGTTTTCCTGATACCATGCAGCATGATTTTCCACGCAAACCCCACTCGGCACGGAAAGATGACACAATGCATGCCTGTACCCAAGAGCTTGTCCGGATCGACGCATCGCTCTCCTGCGGAAAAACATTGCACGTGGACCTGACCGGAGGAAGAACGATGCATGGTCTCGCTTGCGAGTAAGAAATCGGCGCATTGCTGGCACTTTCCAATGCACACTCGCACATGCGGTTTTATTTTGACACAACCCAGGTACTTTTTCACACTAACAGAGTTAGCACTGTTTTCTAAAGATTTAAGACAAGACTCTTTTTGCTTTTTAATTCATAACTTGACTTGTGTATGGTGGAGTTTTGTTATTTTCGTCTTGTTTTGTTTAGATAAATGTTACCCATTTTTCTAAACCTGTGTTGTGTCATTTTATAGTGTTTTCACTGAATTACTGTGTGTGTTGGTACAAATACTTCACACCTAGACTTGTTGTTAATCCTGCCTACTTGTGCCAAGCTACCAAGGGGTTGAGTGGGGGTTAACTGAGGGTGATTCTCCTTTACCCTGACTAGAGTGAGGGTCCTTGCTTGGACAGGGGGTAACCTGACTGCCAACCAAAGACCCTATTTCTAACATAACCTGATCAGGGACTATGAGAAACACCACATCCCTTATTTTGCCCAAGCAGCATGAGCCCCTTCAACATCTGTGTCAGCCACTGGAAGGGATGTCCTGTCAGGGGAAGGACCTGCCTCACACAACCCTGCCTCTGTAGCAGCAGATCCCCCTGAAAACGGGGACCTCCAACCAAGACTCCAGTAGGTGCGGATGGAAAGATATCAACCACTGCCAGAAAGTGACTTCTTCCAAGAAGGAACTCCTTTGTGTGCCACAGATTCACTCTGTTGACTGCTATTTAAACACTTCCCATTTTCCAATGTAGTAGGACACTGGACTTTGGACTTCAAATGTTGTGGCAACTACTAATCTGATTTCATCCCCCATGACTGATCCCTTCACTTTACTTTTTTGTTGAGTCTCACAATTATTTTCTGTACATATGTAAATAAATACACCTATCACAAAACACTGCCTACTACCAATTTTTCAACATTTTGAAAGGTTGAATTGTAAACCCAGGAGGAAGACATAAGATGGTAATGGAAGGATGGATATGTCTCATGTAGTGTCACGCTGAGGAGAATTAGCAACACAATGACACAAATGAAACATTTGTTTGCACAGTACAGCACATAGGCTGTTAAAATGTCTGGACTGTCACAGCCACAAATGGTAGAACCATATTGAGTCAGGCTAGATATCCAAAGGTACTGTCCCCCAGATCACAGAAGAAAGGGCTTTGTCAGACCTTGTCCCATATAATAGGCTAACAGATGAGTGTATATTGTCGCTAGCTAGAGACTTATCACATACCAAAACTATATCTGCCAGCTAAAAATACTCATAGGTCCGTTCTATTACAATTAACAAGCATCTGGTGGCATGACACAAACCTATGTCAATGGTGTGCACAGGCACTGCCATCTGCAATGAGGAAACACATCAAAAGCTACACAAAGTTCATACCGGATCACTGTCAACACATTGTGAAGGGAAAATGCATGGATTGCACTGGATGACATGCTTCAAGGCCACATGATCACACACATGAGACAATAGGACCAACTCACCACATCAAACACATATATTGTGCACTTCAGAATAATATCCACCCTCTGTCCAAGCTGCTTGGACACAGGACTCATACAACCCAAATCTGTGACCAACATTACCTGGATCAATCCATGTCCATTTTATATGTCAGAACAGCAACAGCTACCTTCCAATGTCACCAATCTGAAGTGCCCACATGAGGATGGCATGGTGACGAGCCCTGAATTTAACACAATACAAGGAGTTTAGGCAGGAACAATTATACATATGACCCAAACCTCATATCAAACTTCAGTAGATCCACTCCTACTGCAATGAGACAGACACAGACAAAGCAGATCATCAAGTTAGTAAAAGCTACAAGTCTGATTTATCAAGAAAACCTTGGCTGTATAGTGCATAGCATGAAATACCCTGTCTATTGGAAAATGTATACCCTATTCAACACATCCTGACCCCCACAGTTCCCCCATACAGTCACAGTATTCACATGACATTACAAACTTACACTCAAGTGAAATAGTGATGGATCTGATCTGCCCACAAGACGTCACCTTCCTCTTCATCACTGTCATCCTCACTTGGCATTTCAGGATTCTCAACCGGTGGTACTGCCAGCTCCCCCTCTTCGGCAAAATATATGGGATATCTCTCCTCAGGGCAATGTTGTGTACCATGGAGCAGGCCACAATGATCTGACATACTTATTTTGGGTGATTAGAGGAGGACTTCACCTGCCTTCTCCAGACACTTAAATCTGGCTTTCAGGAGCCCAAAAGCCTGCTTCACGACACACTGTGTTCTTCCTTGGGCAAGATTGAATCAGATTTCTCCTGGCGTAGTTGTGTTCTTATCGGAGTCAACAACCATTAATAGTTTGGGAATGCAGAGTCCCATGTAATGGAATGGGTCACATGTGCAACTATGAGTCCCTCTCATCTGAATCTTAACAGAAGACATTGCATGAAACAAACATGACAAATGTGACTTAGCAACCAGGCCGGCCCTCTTCGAGTACAGTTGTGACATCAGCTGTGCAATTGCATTGTTCCACATGATGAAAACACCATGGACTGAACCCGGATAACTGGCACAGACCTGTGAAATGTGGCGGTCCACCAGACAAACAATTTGGACATTGATGGAATGGAAATTCTTCCTGTTCTGATAGACTTGTTGATTGCCATGCAGTGGAACCAAGGCAACATATGTACCATCAATGGCTCCCACAACATGTGGGATGTGTGCAAAATCATAGAAGTCAGCCTTCACATGGGTGAAATCCTCACATTGAAGAAACCAGATGTAGCTGTCTAGGTGTTTTAACATTGCTGACAGCACATCCTTCAATAAAAAAAAAACTGAACATCCCAACAGATAGGGCCACTGTATTTTGGAAGGACCCATGGGCCAGGAAGTTCAACACAGCCATGACTTGTGTAATGGGTGGTATGCTTCTTGGATGAAGACTGGCAGGCAACAACTGGCTGCAGCTGACAACAGAGTTCCACAATTGTTTGCAAATTCATACAGTAGATCTGGATCATGTGTTTTTTTCTCATGGCCTGAAGATCTGTCAGTGGACAGTAGACAGGAGGATTTTTGATCTTTCCTCTCCCTGGGTACCTTTGTAGGACAATTAATGAGTTTAGCCATCATTCAATTTGTCCCTTGCAACATACATTATGCATGTCAATGACAAACTGTGACAAGGAATGTCCTAAGTTGAGGACATGATACACAGTACACATCACTACTGTCAATTACACAGACAGTTTTGCTTTGGCACAAATGTCTACACATCATTTATCTAGACAGCAAGAATTTGTGCATAAAACTTGCCACTCGGACTGTGACTGGATGTCCATAGACTTAACTTACCTGGGGGGGGGGTGGTGCCACAAAGCAAATTGCCATATGTGCCAAGCAATTCACCAATATGGTATCCAAGTCGAAGGACCTGTATGACAGGAAAAGGCAAGCACTTATTATTGGTATGAACAACATTTTTGGAATTGTGACACATTTTTCTTACCCATATATAGCATATTATGCCTCTAAAATGACAACTGCCTGACGTACTCCACTGGACATTAGGAACAGACCCCGACCGCCAGCAGAAGTTGTCATGGTGGTTGCCACTGCAGTGGACACAGCCATAGGCTTAAGTTGTTGCCATTGGCAGTTGCAGGCCAATGCCTGTGTCTGCCGGTGGTGACAGCGTCATATGTGGTGGACGTGACCGCCATGTTCTGAAAAATCTCTCATTTGACTCCTGACATTGCTGCCAGCAAGGCCTCTACGACTGCTGTGTATCACCTCTGGAAGCAATCAAGCCTCGTCCAGCAGGTGATAGGACCCCTGCCTTCTCCCCAGAGGAGCTGGAGAAGCTAGTGGAGGAGGTCCTACCCCTGTATGGACTGCTTTTTGGTGTATCAGGGGAGCGGGTAAGTACCTCATGTCCACTTTTTTCACTGTACTTCACCATATTTTCCCTCCTCACAGGTTAGGTTGTACCCATGTGATCCAGAATGTAGAGTCAAGGCCATAGAAGTGGAGTCTGTAGCAACAAGGGGAGAGTCAATGTGCATGTAACTGTGTTCATTGCCAGATGTTGAGTCTTTAGACTTTGGTGTGTGTCTTGAGTGTACCCTGTTGTACCTTATGTTGGATGCAGTAACATCACAGAATTTCCGCATATATCTGTTGACACATGGAAGTTGTCACTTGGAGGACTACATGTATTTGCATGAAAGCTTGAACTGTGTATGCATGTTGTATGTGTCAGGTGTGTGTGTAAAGTGAGCTCTGTGTATGTTGCCACTGAAATATCAAACCACATCTGGCCTTACGAAACTATTATGATGGCATATCCTGACTCACTCTGGCCTCAAGGTTGCCCCATACACACCACATGCCAAATTATTGCTGGCTACGTGATGTACTGTCATGCATGGAAGTGATGGGAATGGAATTTCATGTAGGTACTGTCTGCTCAGCCTGCAGAGACCAGGGCCTGAAAAAGGCTGGTGTTGAGTCATTTTGACTATGGACTTGTGATACTGTGCCCACTTCCTGTATCCCAGTATATCCTGTAATGTGAACCAATCTAGGCCCTGTGATAGCATGAAGATTACTGAGTTTGAGTATGTAAGTGGTTTTAGTAGTAGGAGGGAGCCAATGATGTGTGAACAATACTGTATGCACTTGGGATCACTGTCAATGTTTGTATCTAACCCCTGGCAGGCTCTTTACTCCCACAGCCCTGTTGACATCGTCACACAGGTCACAATTGTCCTGTGCAAACCTATTGCATAAATGGTAGCCCCACAGAGCAGACAGTGAGACAAATCCTGGGAACCCATAATATGTGATTAATTTGTTTGGTCACATAGCAGAAAATGGACAATGCATGCCTTTGTTTGTTGGTTGCCATCTCTGTAGGATGGCCACATATGCCAAGATGCATGTTCTGTGGCACAGATACATGATAAGGAGGCCCCACCACCTGAGGTGGCATGAGTCTGCATTTGTCAGTCCACATGGACAGGTTAGACACCTTCATACCCATCATGACAATCCCTTCATCGTTACCCTTGAGTAGTGTTTGGGTTTGTACTCTGACAGCAGCATGGAGGAACTGTATACAGGGAAGCATTCTCAGAGAGTGTCAGTGTTGAAAGGCATTCATGCCTAAAGAGTGTACTATTCAGAAGCCACAGAGGTGGGATGTGTCCCATAGTTCCTCAGCTCTTAGTCAATTTGCTAGAGTATGTCCCACAAGTTGTCAGTTGCCCTACCTTTTAAGTGGAGGGCCTGAGCAGGGTGGTGGGTTGGTCTGCAGATTGGGAAGTGTTTGTAGTCATGTCCCTGTACTCAGTGGCTGGTATGTGGCACACTTGAGCAGTTTGGGTAAAAACAATGGGGCTGCTTTAAGAGCCCCTAGTGCCGCCTTGTGTCACATTGGCATCATTTATTCTGCTAATATGCCCTAATGAGGCCAAAATCGCTGCACCAAATTTACAAGGTGGCACACTGCATGCAATGCACCACTTTGTGCTACATTATGCCTGCTCCAGGCATAATGTATGCAAAGGGAGCATTCCCCCATTAGGGGGGGCTGATAAAATGGTGCAAAGAAATCTATAAGTTTTATTTGCGTCATTTATTTCAGCACTTTTACCAACTGCTCAAAGCAGGCATTAAAAGGAGGCATGCCATTGTTTTCAATGGGCCTCAATGGGCTTTGCAGGATTAAAGTCAACATTTGTTATGCTAATCCTGTAAAGCTCCGAACTAGCATCAAATATTTTGACGCTAGTTTCCCTAACTAGAGCCATGGTGTACCGTATCTTAGATATAGCGTGCACATGGTGGTGTTAGGGGGTAGTAGGGGGTGCAAGAAAAGTGGCACTGCACTGGGAGCCTCACCACTTTTCTTAAGTCAGGACCATTGTTGATAGATTTGTGTATTGATGTTTGTGACACAGCCATTTTGGATGGCACTTGTGGACATCATTTCTTGACTTGTCTTTTGCATACATGCATGTCAATGCCCATCATAAGAAAGGGCTTTGGAGAGTTATCGCCAAGAAGGTGTGGACCCTGGGGGTTCATAGCCGGGGAAGCACCAAGGGCAGACAGAGGTGGGAGTTCCTGAGATGCTGGGCCCAGAAGATCGTGGAGGCCCAATCGTGGAGGCCCAGCTGGGGCTGTCCTCCCATCTTGGGCGGGTGCCTGTCAGACCATAATCCCCCCATTAACCCCCTTTCCGGCAGTGGCCAACCCGGTGTTGGATGGGCATTTGAGGACAGCACAGCAGCCACAAGTGGGTGAGTAGACAGCAATTCCCTGCCTGTCCCATTGTCAGGTGAGTGAATGGGGTACTGACTGCTCCCCCTGACAATCAGAGAGTCATGTGTCACCTAGTAGATGGGAGATTGTTTGTGTTGACATGTCATGTGTATCAAACTGGTGTACCTTACATTCTGAACCTGGGATCTGGTACAAACCTGGGGGGAGTCCTCAAACAACTTTCTCTGCTGGGACCACAAGTGGCTATGTACAGTGATCTTTCATGTACTTTTTTGTTGTTGTAGTGGGTGTAAATTCTAACTCACATGTCACTTCCCCTGAAGCTCACAGACAGAAGGTACGTGGGTTATGGATCACTATCCTCTGCCTTGTGTCTGGGCATATGTGTATGCAGACATATGCCACCCAGAACCAAGTTATATTCAGTGTATGATGTGCGCTGGTGCCTTACTGAATTCTGTGATGTGTCTGTGCCCAGCATAGATGTGACATGGTTTACATGGCTAATGGTTTGTAAACTTCTTTCCCTTGGTAGGTGGTAAATGTCCATTGAGTAGAATTATGTCTCATGACTGTAGCCAACATTCTGTGTGCCTACATGTCAGCATGTGTCCTTTTCTCTTTAGGAAACATCCTTAATCTGCAAATTCATGCATTTTCTACCCATGTTACTGGGATGGTATCTGTATTCCCTCACATATATGTGCATGGAAAACTGTTAGTGGATAAGTACATTTACAAGGGTGGTCCATTTCATGTTGTACCACAGACAAGAGTGTGCCAGCATTGTTCATTGTCTCACATATACCTTCATATGTCATAGAATGGCATTTGGCATGTAGAACTGCAGTTGCAATGAGGGACATGACAAGTAGGCCCATATTGTGGAACCACTCTTTAACTATGTCCTTGATGTGGCATCATGTAGAAAAGTGTACTGCATATGTTTAATGATTGAGGATTGTTCCCTGACTTTTGTCATGCATCATGGAGTGACTTTCAGTGATGTTGACATCACATGCGTTTGGGTTCATGCATTCATCCACACACACATACCAGGGTTGGCATGTCTAAGATGTGGATAGAGATGTTGCTTCTCATTGGACACCAGGTTGGAGTCCTTCTATTAGGCCTTGCAAGTTCTGTGTCTCTTCAACATTCAAGGTACAGGTGTTTACTACAGACACACACAGATGATGTAATTGTAATGCATGTAAGAAAATACCTGATGACTTTCCTGGGGTTCAGTGATTCATAATGGCATAACTTCTGGAGACATCTCTCCCCGGCATATTGGATCTGACTTAAATGTTGTTCCTTTCAATGATACATGTGACGCATAGCTGAGTGATATTGATACTACTTCCTTGACTCTATTGGGTCAGGTGTCGCTTTTTGAGTTGGACATTGTTGAAATATGTCCATTGTGACATAGGTATTTCCATGTCAACTACTCCAGGGTATTGCACTTTTGTATTGGAGATAGCTGGATTTCATCTGCATCATCACAAATTGTTGGTACATCATGTAAATGGAAAATAGATTTGTGCATAAACTTATGTGTGAAATATGGGAAGACACTTTACAAAGGCATTGTCGAGTCAGGGCCACTCACCTGAAAAGCAGGATGTTTGCAGGGGCAATGGTATGCCCCGACCTCCTGGAACACCTCTCTGCACTTCCTTGTGGACACAGAAACCCCAGCAGGTGTCCCAAAGGAAAGGGGGAGTGGAAGAGAAAGAGACAAAACACTGCCACGTCTTGCTGGTCCAGCCAGGCACCCTGTATCTTCGGGGGCAGGTCGTTGTTGACAGAGTGATAGTAGAGTTAGTGCACTCATCTTCCTTGAAACTGAATCTCTCTTTCTGATATGAGCACGGGAGCGGCAGAAGAACAGCAGGATGCTTCAGCACTTTCCTTGGATAATAAGAACTGTTGCCACAATTACTAACACTGCATTACTAAAAACCCAAACTGAGTACCATAACAATAAGTACTGCATCACTAGGGTTGGCTTCACAGAGATT
Organism: Pleurodeles waltl; assembly: GCF_031143425.1. NCBI lineage: Eukaryota > Metazoa > Chordata > Amphibia > Caudata > Salamandridae > Pleurodeles > Pleurodeles waltl. Next base: position 386,515,398 of record NC_090447.1, on the reverse strand, counting down.
CACTGTTGCACACTACAATTAGAACAGTAGTTGCACTTCTCATGCACAAGAAAGACAAAAAGGGTCATTAATTGTATCACGTATAACTTTCCTGCATGCATAGGGTTGAACAAAAATGAACTAAAACAATCCAAGAAATACAAATGTCCACTCTGGGTTTAAACAGTTAGGGTGGCATAGTTTGATTTGGTTTCACTGTGTGTGTGAAAAACCCTTCAAAAGCAAATTCCTCAAACCTGAAACACAGGCATGAATTACACAATTTACACCCAAGAGTTATGCTATTAGAGAAAGAAAAGTTACGTAAATGCTCTTTTAAAATTTCACTGTCACTTTTTCTAGTGCTTGAGCTCAAGCAGATTTCCTGAAGCACATTTAGGCAAGTAACTACAATAATAATGTAGAATGTTCAGAAATTCATTTGTCTCTTTAAGATAAGCACTCTGCCAAAATACGAGGTCTGAAATACACCAGCTGTTCTAGGAAAGCGCGGCACTCAAAGAACAAACTCCCTGGAGAATACCAGTCACTTATATGGAGTCTTTTCCGGAGTGCTGGAGGAATGCCTGGTGTCAGCTGGTACAGGAACAAAGAAAAGAATTGCCTCAAAAGTCCTGAATACGAGGATGACAGCAAGGCCTGGACTGCCAAATCAGATGCTGAGATCAGGAAGCAAAACAAAGCCAAGCAGGGAGGTATGTTTCACTCTGCTATTTATAGCTAATCAGGAAAGCAGTTGAGTTTCCACATGTGGATGAGTCACCACCCCCAATTAGAAGCACATGTCTACACCTGCTCACATTAGCAAACAAGCATTAGTAAAACAAGCATTGATAAAACCAATTGTGTAACACAGCACATTATGTTTACTTAGAAACATGAAGGTTTAACCAAGAACAGAGATATGAATTAACCCTAATCCCTGGGGATGCTGACAGACAATGCAGGAGGCACCTTTGGGATTCCTGACCGTCCTCCCCACCAAGGACCCTCTCAAAGGGCAGGGCTTGGAAGGGTGCAGGAAATGGAATGTTTTAGTAAGACGTGGAGCATGAACTGTGGATGCGGGTTCCCAGGAATTGTCCTCAGGCCCATATCCTTTCCAAGCCAATAAATAGTGTAGAACACCACGGATGCGCCTGGAGTAAAAAATGTTGGCCACTTCAAATTCCCATTGCCCGTGTACTTTTACCGGGGGAGGTGGTGGGGCATTGCGGGTATCAGGGGAGTAGGGACAGAGCAACAACACATGAAACACGGGGTGTACCTTGAAATCATCTGGCAATGTCAGTTCTAATACCACAGGGTTGATGATTTTGGCAATAGGAGAGGGGCCTAGAAATCGGGGGTTTAATTTTCTGGATCCTGCAAGATTGAGATTTTTTGATGAAAGCCAAACCTGATCTCCTATCTGATAAGAGGGAGCAGCTCTTCTTCTTTTGTCTGCTTGTTTTTTTAATTGAGCTTGGTAGAGTTTTAAATGGTGTAGTACTTGTTTCTGAATGTCCTGTAACTTGTTACGGTGTTTCTGTCCTGATGGGACGCTTGTGGAGGTTTGGGACCCAGTTCTAGGTAGCATTCTTAGGTGCAGACCAAACAAACAGTAAAAAGGGGATAGTCCTGTAGCCATGTGGACACTGTTGTTATATACAAATTCAACAAGAGGTAAAGCCTTTTCCCACTCGGTAAATACATGGTCAAGAACAAATACAGACATTTTTCTAAAAACCTGAATCCGGATGAACTAGTTGCATTGGAAAAACTCAGACAAGATAAAGATGTTATTATTAGACAAGCTGACAAGGGTGGGAATGTTGTTCTCATGAATAAGGTAGACTATGATAACGAAATCTTGTCACAATTAAATGACTTGGCATGTTATGAGAGTGTCACAGGTAACCCCATCCCCTACCTGGTGGATATGATAAATAGAAAACTGTGTATATGGCAACAGGAAGGGCTACTGAGTAGAGATGAATATTTATACTTAAAGTGACTCATCCAAGATATCCATGTCTGTACACACTACCTAAGGTTCATAAAGGTTTGCCTTTTCCACCTGGAAGACCGATTGTCTCAGGTATACAAGGTCCAATGGAAAGACTTTCGGAATTCGTTGATTGCTTTTTACAACCAATAGTTTGTAATCTCCCATCTTTTATTAAAGACACTACCCACAGTCTGAGTATTTTGAATGATATCGAATGGGACAGTAAATTGTTGTTAGTAACACTGGATGTAGTATCCCTGTACACTTGCATTAAACACGAGTTAGGAATAGAAGCCACTCGTTTTTTTCTAACCAAAAGATCAGCAAGCCTTTGGCAACATACTGCAATGGTATTGGAAATGATTGATTTAATTCTTGACAATAACTTCTTCTTATTTAATAATGGCTGGTATAGACAAAAACGAGGTGTTGCAATGGAGTCCAAATTCTCTCCCTCCTATGCGAATTTATTAATGGGTTGGTTCGAGTACAAATGGGTTTGGGGCTCTGAATCTACTCAATGGCAAACTGATATTCTCTTTTGGGGCAGATTCATAGACGATTGCTTCCTGATTTGGACTGGAGGAGAACAAAAGTTGTTGGAATTTTGCACCTTTTTAAACTCCAACACCATGAATGTGGAATTTACATATCAATACAGTGCAGAGAAGATTGTCTTTCTGGACGTTGAGGTCTTTATTGCGGATAATAAGATCCAAAGTAGACTTTTTAGGAAAGCTACAGCTTGTAACTCAATCTTACATGCTGAGAGTGCACACCCACGACATCAAATTGCGTCTATTCCCTTTGGTGAAATTGTGAGGGCACGACGAAATTGCAGTTTGGATAATGAATTTTTGCTTCATGTGAATGACATGGGTAGAAGATTTAGAGCGCGTGGCTACTCTAATAAAGTGATCAAAAAGGCACAATTAAGAAGCAAAAATGTTAACAGGAGTGACACTTTGAAAACTAATAAATCTAAGAAAATGGTAGATGAATCCAATAGGGTTTGTCTTATAACAGATTTTAATGATGCTTCTTTAATCATGGTGAAGCTCGTGGCCAAACATTGGCATTTGTTAACACATGATGAGTCAATCAGTAATTTAATATCAGCAAAAGTGCCCACTACATACCGGAGAGGGAAAACTTTAAAGAACATTTTGAGTCCTAGTTTTACTACTGTGTCTCCTAACAAAACCTGGCTATCTGCACAAACCATGGGTTTCTTCAAATGTGGTGGTTGTGGAGTTTGTCGGTGGGCTTGTCATAGGATTAAAGAATTCTCCCTGGAAGGGAAAGTTTACAAAATTTGTACTATGATGAACTGTAACACCACTCATGTTGTTTACATAATACGATGCAAATGTACTCGCTTTTATGTAGGGAGTACAATACACCCATTAAAGGCGAGGATTGGAGAACATATTCGTATGCTTAAGAATGGTGATGTAAGATATCCAATAGTTGCTCACATTTTATCATGTAACTCACAATCAATTTATAAGAATTTAGAATTTTTTGGACTAGAACATGTTCCCCGCAATCCAAGAGGGGGTACTCATGAATTAATGCTACGTAGGAAAGAGGCAATGTGGATAATGAGGTTAAAGGCTGTAGAATCAGGCCTCAACTCTGACAGAGAGTTGGAGTTCTTTTTGGGTGATCATTGATAACATAAATGTGTTAATCACCAGTCATGTTGAAGATGTTTGGAATGTTCCATGTTTTAATTTATATACACAGATGTTGTCATTATTAACCAAAATTCTCACACTATTATTCCACTAGTGGATAATGTATGGTAAACCTTAGGATATCATTTTCTTTGACTAATTACTATCCTGTCTCCTATTATTCTCTCTTTCAATTTATGGATTCTTCTTGATCTCTTAGTGTTGAGATGGATGCTGTGATCATGATAAAGACAACGACATATGTCAATATCCATAGCAGCCTGTAACTATTTGATGGATTAGCCTGGAATAGTCAATGTGCCCAATAAGAGTTGGCAGTTTGCAAATTGTTTCATTTTCTAGTTGGGGAACGTGTGTCAAGTGTAACGGCAAGCGCCAACTAGTTTGTTTTATTTTATTTGGTTTACACTTGTTTGCATTAGATATGAGCCTCTTTTTTCCTTTTCTGGCTTGCTATGGGTTATATTGTTAACTGTATAATTACTACAGTCTTTGCGCATGAAATTGATTTATGCACTCGCTTGTTGACATTATACTTCATAACCGCGTTCTTTAAAAGCAATAGATTGCAGTCCGTTTTGATTTTTACTTCTCGCAGTGATCTCGCTCTCCGGAAACACTTCTAACCTTTGTTGATGCGAGACGCGCTGGTGCGTACTCGCAAGATGGCGTTTCCTAAATACGGAAACACCGTATCTGTTTCGCTTGTGATTTCGCGCTCCGGAAACACATTTAAACCTTTGTTGACGCGAGACGCGCTGGTGCGCACTCGCAACGTAGCGTTTCCTAAGCATGAAACGCCGTATCTGGATCGCTTGTAATTCTAGGAGGTAAGGACTTTGAAGATATTGTTTTGGACTATCTGGGCTTTGATGATTTAGGACACTGATTAACGAAGACTACAGACTTGGCAATTTTATTTGTTTTTTAGCCTTGAAGTGCACGGCTATCAATTAATGAACTTTTAAGAACCAAGGAACTTGATGTAAGACTTACATTTTCAACTTATAGATGTGCTTTCAAATGGGGATTTCTGGATACATATAGAGTTGTATTTGGTGCTTTTCTTTGTCTAAATAGTTATGTTTTTTTGGTGGACTGCACAGTCTTAATAAGGACATTACTTATCTTTTGAAGCAACTCAAAATTATATGAGATTGTAAGTACATGAGGTATGATTAGGTAAATAATACACGACAATGTATTTGCAAATGTCCACTAATATATTGTTTGGTGAATTTCAAATGTAGACACTAGCTTAGAGTATTCTTTGTGGTGAATTAAGAAGTGGATTGCGGTGACAAATGTGTATTTTAACCGCTTGTGTTTCTTTAGTTTATTTGGTGATTGGTAGCACTTTGACCATCTGTACATGTTAATTGGATGGAGTACTAATGTGGGTGTGTTTTTGTTTTTAGAATTAATCAAATGGAATTTTCATAACTAGGAGAATCACTTTTCCTCTCACACCACTGGGTGCTTGCTTTCTTCTTGCTACATAAAGGGTACCCTTATTTATTACAATTAAGTAACATGTAGTTTGAGCATTTTGGTTTCTAATACAAATCATTTATTTATAATTTAGAGCCCTGAAGAAGTCGTTGGGGACTAGAGGACTCTCCCATGACAAAACACGTGTTGGCTCGAAGTGTATTTTCATGAAGGATGCTGTTAATCTGAAGATGTGATCCAATAAATCTTGGATAGGATTGGACTTTATAGAGACTGGCGTGATATTTAAGATTGCGTTCATTTGAACTTTACTCACTTGAGTTTTGACTTATTTGATTTGTGATTAGGAAACTTTGAAAAAAGGGGGGGGCCTCACATTGTGCTAAAGCCTTTTCCCACTCGGTAGACCATGTGTCAATGTAACAACTCAGGATTTGCTCCAGCGATTGGTTGCCATGTTCCGTCTGCCCATCTGTTTGTGGATGATATGCAGAGGACAAGTGGATGTCCATACCGACAGAGGCTCAGAAGCTATGCCAAAACCGTGATATAAATTGGGGTCACGATCGGAAACAATTGTGGTGGGCAACCCATGAAGCCCTACAATGTGTTGGACAAACAAATCAGAGAGCTTGGAAGCCGTAGAGAGGCATTTTAATGGAACAAAATGGCCATTTTAGATAGGTAATCTACACCCACCCATACGACAATGTGTACATTGGAAGCTGGGAGATCAGAAATAAAATCCATACTTATGGTATGCCATGGGCCCACCAGAATTGGCATGGGAAGTAAGAATCCTGTGGCTGGAGTATGTGGGGTTTTAGCCCGAACACTGGTGGAACAAGTCTGGACGTAGCTTCTGACATCCTGCACAAGTGTAGGTCACCAAAACCATCTTTGACAGAGATCTAACATCTTTTTCTCACACGGGTGATCTGCGAGTACAGAATCATGTCCCCAATGTAACACTGTATCCCGTAATTCTTTGGTAGGGACGTACAACTGATCAGCATGGTATAGTAAACCCTCTTTTTTATACACAGCAGTTTAACAGGGAACCTTGTGTTGGGCTACCCGTATTTTCTCAAGGAACTCTTGGGAAGTGCACACAGCCACGATTTTTTCTGGGGGTATAATGCTTAAGAGCTGTTCTAGCGCCACTTCAGAGGAGAAACCCATCCTAGACAACGTATCTGCCTTTTGTTGTGTAGTACAGGGCCTATAGGTCATTACGAAGTCAAACTCATTAAAGAATAGAAGCCAGCATAATTGACGAGGTGTCAGGGCCTTGGACGCTTGAAAAAACTGAAAATGACAGTGATCTCTGTAAATAGTTACGGTGTGTCTAGCTCTAGTAGGTGGTGACGCCATTCCTGGAAGGCAAGCTTGATGGCCAGAAGTTCCCGCTTTGCCACCATGTAATTTTGATCTCGGGGTAGCAATTTCTTTGAGACATAAGATACTGGATGGAAATGCCCAGACTCAGGATCTCGTTGAGACAAGACACCACCCACTGCCATTTAGGAAGCATCTGCTTCCACGAAAATGTCTGAGCCGGGTCAGATGATGGAGAATGGATGCTTCAGTGAATGTGTTTTTAAAAGATGTTGGAAGGCTTTCACAGCTTCTGCATCCCAGAGGAACTTAACCCCCTTTCTTAGGAGACGAGTTATGGGAGTATAAATCTCTGATAAACAGTTGCGAAGCCCAAAAACTGTTGCACTTCCTTGATGGATTTTGGGCCTACCCAATCCAGGAGGCCTGTACCTTGGACCTATCTAGGGAAATTCCATCGGGCGTGATCACATATCACAGGAATTCTGCAGTTGTAGTGTGAAAAACACATTTTTCCAGCTTGTCGAAGGGATGATGCTCACGAAGCCGTTGTAAAACCGCTCTTACATGCCCTATATGTTCCTCAGTGGAAGACAAATTTATCAAAATGTCATCTATGTATACCACTATACAGATATCCAGAAACTCCTGCAGCACTTCATTGATGAAAAATAGACTCGCTGCAAGAGTGTTACACAACCCGAAGGGCATCACTGTGTACTGGAAGAGTCCGAATTTAGTTCAGAACGCCGTCTTCCACTCATCCCCCTTCATCACTCGGATCAAGTGGTAGGCGCCCTGGAGGTCGAGTTTAGTATAAATGTTCGACTGACGTACCTGATCTAAAAGTACTGGGATCAACGGAAGTGGATACCGATTTTTTATGGTCACTTTGTTCACTGCGCGGTAATCTATACTGGCGCACAGCTTGTGATTCTTCTTGGACATGAAGAACAAAGACGACGATACTGGTGATGTTGAATGACGAATGAAACCCTTAGACAATAGATCATCCACGTAGTCTTGCAGGTATCGATTCTCAGTCTCAGAAAGAGCATACACCCTACTTCATGGTAATGGCTCCATATACTCGGATATCTATGAGGTCAAAGTGAATGTTTTCGGTATGGTTGTTTGCACAAAGCATGGACACGGGTGTTGTTTGATAAACGATAACCCCTGAGGACAATTCTGAGACATCCACGGCTCTGACTGGTTCAGGGACGTTTTTTCTGACAGTCGTAATATTAATTGTTTTAGCCAAAACCAAGTCTAAAAAGGTTCTGCTAGCCCCAGAGTCAATCAATATGGGAATGACCTTACGAACCTGAGGGGACAACACTCATGTCACAATAATAGTTAGATGTCGAGGTACTGGACTGGTGGTATTAGCCAGAAGATGTGAAACCATATTGAAAGTGCTGGATAAAATGGTCTCAGAAGTTATCAAGCCAGTTAGTTTTCTGCCTGGTCAGTAAGAGAGAATTCGGGCCCTGTTACTGCTCCAATGGCTTTTTTTGGAGCAGTAGGCTTGTTAGGACATTCCCGAGCAAAATGCCCTGACTTACCGCAGTATAAACACAGTTTCAATTTTTTCCTATGTTCTTTCCCTCCCTTAGATAGTGGGCCCGCACACTGCCAATTTGCATGGGCTCATGAGTGGGAATGGTGGACTCCTTTTTCTCAGTTTAGAGCACCACTAAGCGTGTGTCACCCCAGAATTTTTCTCTCTTACGCTCACTCAAGCAGTGATCCAATCGTACCACCAGGTCAATGAACTCGGAACACTACGTACAAGGTTCCACAATTTGGGCTAGAACATGCTTGAGATCGTCCCGAAGGCCATGATAGAAGATTGACGTTCTCTTCTCCTTGGGACACTCAGCCTCTGCCACCATCCGATTGAAAGAGATGATATAGGACAGTAGATCCTTGTTTCCCTGGTGCAAATTCAGAAACTCATTGTCACTGGATTGCACGAAGAGGTCTTTGGTGAACAGTTTCTGCAAGGCTTCCTTGAACCGGTTGAAATCATACAGTATAGGGTCATTGCACTCCACCAGCCGAATAGACCAATTAGCTGCATTGCCTCCCAAATAAAAGATAATAAAAGCTACCTTTGCAGCATCGTTGGGGAATGCAGCTGCCAGACAAAAAAACTATAGCTGGCACTGTTTAAGATAAAAGTTGAGCTTTGCACTATCTCCAAAAAACCTTTCTGGAGGAGCTAAGGGCACAGGGGTTGGTATTGTGACCTGCATGGGTTGCGTGGTGGAAGTCGTTGAGCCTGAATTGGGTCTAGGAACATGATTAGATAGGTCAAACCGAGGGGCCTGTAGTACTGGAGATCTTTGTTTTAGTTTGACTCCTCCCCATGGGGTGTCTTGTGATTTATACCGCTGTAGTTTAGTGTGAAACTCCAGGTTCTCTTGCTTTAAGGAAAGAACTTGCTTCTGTAATCCTGCTACGGCCCTAGTTAAATCTCATATAGATGGAGCATCCTGATCAGCTGGTAAAGCCTGAGCTAAACCTTTGAAAGTACCCATTGAGGAATCCATTGCACAGGCAGCCCTGTATGTTGCGGCTTGGCTTTATGTCGAGATGGGGCCACTCACCTGAAATCAGGATGTCTTCAGGGTCGATGGTATGCCCCCCGACCTCCTGGAACACCCCTCGGGACTTCCTGGTGGACACAGAAACCCTGGCAGGTGTCCCAAAAGGAAAGGAGGAGTGGAAGAGAAAGAGACAAAACACTGCCACATCTTGCCTGTCCAGCCAGGCACCTGTATCTTCGGGGGGACAAGTCGTTGTTGACAGAGTGATAGTAGAGTTAGTGCACTCAACATCCTTGAAACTGAATCTCTCTTTCAGGAGCAGTAGAAGAACACCCGGATGCTCCAACACTTTTCTTGGATAATAATAACTATTGGCACAATTACTAACACTGCATTACCAAAAATCCAAACTGAGTACCATAACAATAATTACTGCAAAGCTAGGGCTGGCTTCACAGAGATTCACTGTTGCACACTACAGTTAGAACTGTAATTGTTCTTATCATGCACAAGAAAGACAAACAAGGGCATTTATTATATCACATATAACTTTCCTGTATGCATAGGGTTAAACTAAAAGGAACAAAAACAATCCAAGAAATGCAAAAGTCCACTCTGGGTTTAAACAGTTAGGGTGGCACAGTTTGATTTGGTTTCACTATGTGTGTGAAAAACCCTTTAAAAGCAAATTCCTCAAACCTAAAACACAGGCATGAATGACACAATTTAAATCAAAGAGTTATGCTATTAGAGAAAGAAAAGTCATGTAAACGCTCTTTTAAAATTGCACTGTCACTTTTTGTAGTACTTGAGCTCAAGCAGATTTCCTGAAGCACATTTTGGCAAGTAACTATAATAATAATGTAGAATGTTCAGAAATGCATTTGTCTCTTCAAGATAAGCACTCCGCCAAAATACGAGGTCTAAAATACACTAGCTGTTCTACGAAAGCACAGCACTCAAAGACCAAACGCCCTGGAGAATACTAGTCACTTAGCTGCAGTCTTTTCTGGAGTGCTGGAGGAATGCCTGATGTCAGCTGGTACAGGAACGAAGAAAAGAATTGCCTCAAAAGTCCTGAATAATAGGATGACAGTAGGGGCTGGACTGCCAAATCAGATGCTGAGATCAGGAAGCAAAACAAAGCCAAGCAGGGAGGCATGCTTCACTAGACAACCAGGAAAGCAGTTGAGTTTCCACATGTGGATAAATCACCACACCCAATTAGAAGCACATGTCTACACCTGCTCACATTAGCAAACAAGCATTGGTAAAACAAGCATTGATAAAACGAATTGTGTAACACAGCACATTATGTTTACTTAGAAACATGAAGGTTTAACCAAGAGCAGAGATATGATTTAACCCTAATCCCTGGGGATGCTGACAGATAACGCAGGAGGCACCTTGGGGATTCCTGACAGGGATAATATTGTTGGCAACAGGTTAAGTGGGGTCTGCTGCAGGTGGCACATATGTGAGGATGGACAGATTACCTAGTTGTTGTATGGGTATTGTGGTTGTAAGACTTCAGCCATGCAATTGTATTTGTCTGGGATCGTGATTAGCCTGTGGGTCACTTTGGTAAAGTCCATATGGCATGCATGCATATGTAATGGCAAATGAATGTGTCATTCAGGTGAAAGTTTCTGATGGAGCCTACTTTTCATGATTATATTGTTTGTCAATCAGAGTTGTGATTGAAGTGTTGTACTATATATGTTATCACCCTATTTCTCATTTTTTTTGCAACATCAACACAGGCTGGCAAAGGAGACGGGGCACGGCCGAATGGGGAAGCATCTGGCCAGGGGACCTCGGGTCAAGACACCACCGACACAGAGGGACCCAGGTGCCTGGAGGACAAGGGAGTACCACAGGGGAGAAGATATCTAAATCCCCATCAATGGATTCCTCCTCCAGTGGCCACTCCCTAGTGGTGGCAGACCCATCAGGGAGAACCCCAGTACCTTCCTTGTCCACCACACCAGTTCTATCACTACCCTCCCTGTTGCTCCCCACCTTGTTGGCCATGCCCGCTCACCCAAGAGGCTGGGCATCTCCTTTGCTGCAGGCACCTCCTCCCCAGCCCCTATTATCCCTGCTGCCATCAGTGAGGAAGCTATTGACCTCCCGGGAAGTATCTCTGTGGGTCAGACTGCCTTTGTGAGTGCCATCCAGGAGATGGCAAATCAGGTGCAACGGACAAATGCATTCCTGGAAGGCAGTCATTATGCAATGTCTAGCTTACAGAGATATTTTCAGGCTCTGTCCTCCACACTGATGGTAGCCAGTCACCCCCCTAGCTTCCGTCCCCCCTCCACCTTCCTCTTCCCAATCCAAATCCCCCTTCCCATACCTACCCAAAGTAAACAAATAGATCCTCATGCATCAACTTCAACAGACAAATGTAGCACATGCAATCACAAGCACCACAAGACACACCGGCATGCACACAAACAACATCCACCCACAAACAGAGCAACAGTCACAACTTCCCCTGACATGTCCAAACCCAGCATTACACACACACACACATCAAGCGTCAACAACAGACCCTCAGACATCCACCACAAGCACAATACCCACAGACATCACCTCAACTACAGACACACCTACATCCACCATATCCACCATACCTCCAGTCTCCACCCTACCAGACATCCACCTACCACAGCATCACCAGCACCTTCACCCCTCCCAAAAAGGAGTCTACCTCTCACAAGAAGAAGCCTATTCCTCCCCAGACCAAAACGCCCTTCAAAATAAGACCCCCATGGGAAATCCCTGAGGTGTCTGCCTGCCCCCTTGATGCCCCTTCCAGTGTAGATTACATTGCTGTCAGGAGTCAAGTTTGGGCATGAAAGTGTGCCAGTATTGGCATTTATCCTGTGGCGAAGGGCCTTCAGACAATCATAGTTCTTCCAATTAATAAACCCAACAGTTTTTTATTTTATTTTTTTATTTTGGGTACACATTTGTCCTGCAATTCCTTTTCCAGCTTTCTGTTGTCCCTGAGTAACTTTGGTTGTGTGCCTGTAGTTGTGTGTGTTTTAGCCTGCTTGCTTCTCTAGTTACTGTTGTTAGCAGTATGCAAGTTTGTGTGCAGTGTTGTTGTCCCCCAGGAGAAGGGTATATGTTGTGTACATAGGTATGTATGTGTAAATGCAATGATGGTGTCATTGCATTGTGCATTGTTTGGCAAGGTAATTATTACTTTTTGTGATGTTCAATGTGAGCATGTATGGTGTTAGCCTTGACCCCCTAATCTGGCTTACGTACACATGTGATGTGTGTCATCTTGAATTTTGTATGTGCAAACATTGAATGTGTTATGTCGTGCTACCTTTGTTTGCTTTTGCCCATGCATTTGTCCATTTAAGTGTGAATCCCTTGCAGATGGTTCCTGTAGGGGTATGTCCCATGCAGCAGGAGCTGTTTGTGCTTTTGTGCTTTGTTAACTTTCCCTTCCCCATTGTGTAGATGTGCATTACAAATGGTCTTGGTAGTGTTTGTCCCTAAGACCAATCTAGGGCCATTTCCTATGGACATGTTGTTTGAGGGACCTGTTCAAAGCATTATATGTCCCAGCACAGTCTCCTTCCCTTTGTGTCCCAGATGGCCCCATCCAAATTGTTTAGGTATGGTTGTTATGCTGTTCTTGGTCTATTGTCTCTCTGTGTTTCATGCATGCCATTGTGCTTCTATTGTGCTGTGATGTGTGTGTCCATTGCAGAGCTGTTCACTAGTGGTGTTGTTTGTGTTCCATGCCAGATCGATAGATATGTGTGCTGTATGAGTTGACAGTCCCTGGCCAGTGTGGAATGTGAGTGTGTGAGCAGTACTTGTATATGTGCTTTAGGTGCGCTGTTGTTGCTGTGTGTGTCAATGCTGTGTAGCCTTCAGTGTCCCTGTTCCTGAGCTGTGTGACCCTGTGAATGTGTGTAATATTGCAGTGCAGTATGAGTGTGCTGTCCAAAGTGTGTTGATGTATGTCACTGAGTGTGTGTTGTATGAGATGTGTGCCTGCTGCCTGTGGTGTATCCTCCATGATGTATTTACCGGCACTACAGGCTGTTTTTAAAGGTTAATGATACAGGTAGGTGTGTGTACACATGTGCTTCCTTGTAACCGTGGTGGTCTGTGCTGCACTGGAGGTCTACTGTTTGTTCGACCACCAAATTCAGAATACGGCGGTGCACTCCGCCAGACCTCCAAACTCGTAATGAGGCCTTATATCTTTAATGATTTTGGTTGTGGATTCCTGGAAGCTAGTGCTTGCCTCTCTTATATCAGGTATTATTGCTCTTACTTATATTCTGTTACATTTGAGGGGGTAGTTCTGCTCTTTAGCTTGAATTACAACATCATCTTTTGTATTTGCCCTCCCACAGCATGCATTAAAATAATATTTGGTACATTTCCAATTTATATTTTCTGTTTATGCACTTTCTTGGTGGTAAGGATAGCACTTGTGCTTAAGTAACTGCTCTCTTTTCTCCAACGTTATGTACTTTGCTGCCTCTGCCATTGTATCTGAAAGCAGTTTAATAGTATAAATATGTGAAATATTCAAAAGTTTTCACGTTTGTTATTTGCCTGGAAAATGATAGAATTACTTCTATTTAGAATACTTACATCTATGTTCCGTTTAGATGTTTCACACAGTTTTGCAGCTTTTCCATTTGGGGTGATCTAATGTGGAGTAGGTGGTTTACTTTCTGTCAGATGAAAAAAAAAAGTTTTACTTTAAATTTGAATTTGTTGGTAGTGTATAGAGGTTGAGGTTACTCACTATTTTGTTAGTTTATAGAGTTGTAATCATTTATGTTTACTTACTTTCCTATATATTTTGCTGGTTTATGGTAGTTGAATTTTTGTCAGTTTATCACTTTTTTAAGTCGCATTTCTGTCTTTTATATAAAGCTATAGAATTTTGAGTTTATCAATTATTTGTTATTCTAGGTGTTTAAGTTTATTAGCAAGTACGTTTTAGTTTAAATATGAATTTTACTTGGTTAGATAGTTGTTGAGATGTGCATATTTCTTTTTTAATGGTGTGGTGAGAGAATCCAGCAGAGTTTCCTCGTCCTGCAGCGTTTAGTTACTTAAATTAGTGTGCCTTTTATACTATTCATTTAATTATGTGTCTGATGGTATTTGTTAAAGTTGTTTATACTTTATTTTATTGATTGGCTTAGTTTTAGCTTGCTTTTTTTATCACTTGTGTCCTTCTGTAATAAACACTAATTTATGTTTTATTTTTAATGTATTACATAGAGTTTGATATATATTAGTATTTAGATTGGTGTTTAAATGTTTATGGTTAATATCTTTTTTTTCTTGGGTTGTATTGTTATTATTTTCGATATATAGTTTATTGGGGTGAATGGTAAAGATTTTGTTGATGTAATATTTTTACATTTTATGTTTATTTCTAAGAATTTTATTATGTATGAAGTGAGTTTTTAAATGTTTATGAATATGTATTTGTTTGAGCGATATTATTGCAGTAGATATTGTACGAATCAATCTTTTTGACATAATATTTGTTAAAGGTAACAATATTTTTGTTTACAATATTTCTGTTTTTGATATAGGTAAAAATCTATATTCTTAACAATGATATTTGTGTTCCCTATATTTGTGGTTTACTAGTTAGGTAAAGGAAGGTGATATTTTTGTTATCAACTTTTCATTTCCAATACTTTCATTTTTCGATATTGTATGCATTGATATTGTGTTAGTAATCGATGTAGTTTCATGGAAAGTAGATGCAGAACATGATCAAATGTCCCCATTGATTTACCCACAAAACAAGGTTAAAATGAACTTATGCTTTCCAGTGTTATGACATAAGTTTAAAAGCACCTCCGAAATTCACCTAGGAAGCCATAGTTACGTACATTTCAAATGTAATTTAATCCAATAAACATAACCTATTCCACAATGCAATTTAATATCAACACATACTCAGGCTGTTACATAATGTTCTTGTCACGATTTACCCTGGGCTTACCGTCGAGGTTGATGAGAGGTGGTGAACGGCCCCGGTTCCTGCAGGTCCTGCTTTGGCCGAGGTAGGGGCGACCCCTTCCGGTAGCCACAGAGCTGTTTGACAATAGTAAGCCACTACAGTCCGTGCCCTCCAGAAGGAGTCCCAGAGGAAAAACCCCAAAAGGGTAAAAAACCTCCAACAGGAACTCCCTGAAACAGAAGGAGGACACAAGGACGTTAGGACTGAAGATTCTGGAGTTCAGGAATACTGGAGACGGAAGACAGGTCAAGAATAACTGGCTCCACAAGAGGAAACCAGCCGGAGCGTGACTACCACCACAGGAGTGTTGCAACGCAATGAGAAAGAAGCTAGATTCCCCTTCTATACCCCTAGACAGGAAGTGAAAAACAGGAAGTAGTAATACCACCATCTTGGATTGGGGAAAAGGTCATGACTAATAATAGAGAACATGCGTCTGAAAAAGAGAAACAATGCATGCAGGGAAGAGAGGAAGTGAACAGCATGCTGGGAAAGGGAAAAGCATGCATAAAAGCTAAGCATGTGCAGGCATCCGGCTTTTTGCCGTGTAACAGGTAAGTGGTGGCAATGAGGGTTCCCCGGGGAATCACAAACATGTGTTGATTAGGTATGTGTTGCACGCGCTGAACGCGCTAAGCGCGCTAAGCGCGGCAAGGTTTGAGACCCGACTAGGTGTCTCCTCCCCTGCCGCGCCTGCCCTGGAACCGGCGGTCTGAGAAATGGGGCTCGGCGAGTGCCGCGACCCTTGACTCAAGCCGCGACTTCCCCCGCGGTCCCAGAGTGCTCGCGGCCGCGGCGCGACAGTTCTGTTCATAGTGGTCTCTTTCATCCTTTAAGATTATTTATGACATTTGCGATTGCACCTGTCACATCAAATGTGAAGTCATGAGATTTGCAATCTGTGTGTGCCTTATGGTTTGCATGGCTGCTGTGGAAGTTATGAATTGTAATCATAAGCATAACCTGTTAATTGCAGTGTTTTTTGGTTTAAAGTTCCTAACATGTCTTCAGTTTAACTGTGGTTCTCATACTAAATTTCTGTGGTATTTCTGAAACTATTGTTTAGGTGTTACAACTAAATCTAACCATAACTTCACATTAATCTTATTTTTCAGTAAATATATGTTTATATGTCAATGTATGTACATATATGTGTGTGTGTTTGTATGTGAGAGTCAACGTGCAATTCCTATTTATAGTCATTGTTGAGTGTGGTAGTATGATGATTCATGAAAGATGAAGTATCTCAACACAAAGCATTCTTATTCTTCACAGAGTAACATTTAAACACCAATGGTACTTAAAAAACCCTGTTTTTTATCTAGAATGCTTGACAAAGCATGCGACCTGAGATAAACCAGCATCTGCTTCCTTTCCACTCAATTTCACAGCACAAGGCTAATTATAAATGTATTGTGATGTGAAGTAGGGTTTTATTCAAGACGCGATGGAGAGAGAGCTTGGCCTTTGCTGATCTTTTGCACACCCTTGGTATGTTGGTGGGGATTTTTGACTGTAAGTGGTTTCATTTGCAGGGTCTTTCTCAGTGAAAAGGTCATGGTGACCACTCTGCATTAATTTATACACACTGACACAAACCTCCAAAGAGAGTGCTTCCTTACTAAAACAAAAACTTAGGCCCAGATTTATGGTGGCCTAGTACCATTCCAACGCCACTTTAGCGTCATTTCTTTTAATGCTAATGTGGTATCGGAAAGGCAAAAACACTGCTCCATATTTACAAAGTGGTGCAATGCTTACATTGCACCACTTTGTAACCCCTTGCACCACATTATACCTGCGCCAGGCATAAGGTACCAAGGGGGGCATTCTGGAGCTGGGGGGGCATACAAATGGCGCAAAGGAATCTATGACATTCCTCTGTGACATTTATATCAGCATTTTTTAACGCTTGCTAAGTGCAGGCGTTAAAAAGAGGCTCCCATTGTGTTCAATGGGCCTCTGGGTGCTTTGCAGGATCAGCATCAACATTTTTGATGCTAGTCCTGCAAAGCACAAGACTAGCATAAAAAATGATGATGCTCGTCCCCTGACTACCGCCATGTTGCACTGTATTTTAAATATGAAGCACACATGGTGGTGTTAGGGGAGCACTAAGGTGTGCAAGAAAACTTTTCATAAATCTGGGCCTTAATGTCCCCAACTCGCTGAGTGTTTACTCCCAGCAGGTATAGTTCAAGTATGATTTCCCTCTTCTTGATCTCCATGTCTCTCATTGGAAGGCCATTCTTCAAAACAGCAGGCATTCTGATGCTGGAATTATGCAATTCTGTGGCTGCAGTTTTTGTCTTGCATAATTCTGATGAAATATTTGCCTAGTCAGAGTCATCATCTGTTAACAATGACAAATTAATGAAGAATACTACCATAACATGTGCCTCGTTATGCTGCATATTTTGCCTTTTCTTGACACATAATCCAGTTAACTCTGCCACATAATTCCAGTGGACTTGCTATTGGTTAGTGGAGCCAAGTGAGACAGCAGCAGTACCACTGACTCTAAAATGGAAGACTGCAAGACCAGCAGAACTGAACATCCACTGATTCCTTCCAAACCTTTGAATGACCTAATCCTCATCCTAAAAAAATAATCCGAAAATTAAATTCGCCCATAGCGACTCGAGGAGGGTCATTTTGTTAAGAAGGTTGAGTTTGTTTCTGTATGAAGTTCCCAAAAGGATAATCTCAAAATGTGCAGTCTTGTAAGGAAATCAACAGTGTGGTCTGCAAACTATAGCCATATTTTTTAGCATCTGAATCATGCGCGTGCTGCTTTCCAAATTCATTTTTATACATTTAGAGACGGATGCTTTGCAGCATTTATTGTGCTCATTTGTAGAATCATTCAACCAGAGTGCCACAATGGTAAAGCACTCCTGTTGTTTTCAACATCGAGTACAGCTAACAAGCATTCCTTATATTTGAGCAGAAAGTAATAAAACATTCAAAATATAAGATATATGCGCCGAAGTACAAAAAAGCTGTTAAAATCTGTACATTAATTTTCTAGATACATGTTTGATTTCTTCAAAGGGAGGTTGTGCTGCACCTGAACAATGCTCTGGTTTAGTTTACGTATTGTCTGTTTATTTTTTTCTAAATTGTAATTTCAAGATTAATCCAAATGTTTTCTTCTCCAATGCAATAATTTGGGATTTAAATACAATTTATAAACAGATTAAATCATTTGAAGACGTCACAGCTGTAGAAGATGCATGCAAAGTGTAAAAGCTTTTAAATTAGATGTCATCATTAGCATGCAACATAAAGATAAGGGCACCTCCGTTTTCAGCCCTAACAAGCATATTCATAACTACAAGTATTTAATTGAATGTGTATGCATGTCAGTAAAAATAACAAATCGTCTTTGTATGTTCCACAATAGCTTTGGATCTGTTTCTTTACTGAATGCACCTTGAAGTGTTAGCAATGTTACCTTTCGAATAGACATATTACATAATAACATATTAGTATAAGGATGCTTTAATAAACAAGTCCTAGGAGTGCAACAGCCATTTTAACTTGTTTGAACTCCTAAATTTGGTACGTTGGAAGCTGCCACAAACGTAAGTGCACACTCTATACGGTAAGTATCAACGTAAAATGTGTGTGCCCACTAAAACGTCATTAGTGGATTGCACACAACAACAGCAGAAATGTCTCTGCCTTTGTGGATACACCATAGGACAGATGCATGTGCATTGACAGAAAGGCCCAAAAGGGATGTGCTACCAGGGTACAGCGGCTGAGGAGGCATGCATTCCACTAGCTCCTGATACACAAACATGAATATTTAAAACTCCTCACACATTTATTCAATGCATTTAGCAATTTAGTTCCAATCCACCTGAACAGTTGCATCTCATTCCACCAATAACCCAGACACCTATGTTCCGCAACACCGCTTTTTTTATAGGTCACATGGATGCATAGAACTAGATCAGGAGGATGGACATTCTCTTACATCACTCCTAAAGCATGAAACAGCCCAACAACCCACAAAGAGCCTCATCATTTCCTCTTGAATTCCACAAGAAGCTGATGACCTTGCTTTTCAATTAACCAATCTAACATAGGCAGGACTAGACACACACCTCTTCAGCACTAGAATGCAAAGCATAAAAAATACAGGATACAAATACACATAACATAACATGTTTAGTTCCACTTTCTAGCACAATGTTTTTGAAGTTTAGGTTCTAGTAGGGTCTTAATGGATTACAGGAAACCCTTTGCCTCCTCGGGGTTCAGTTTTAGACTATGAACTGAAAGCAGATGGGGTGCCTTTGTAGAAATGCAGGGAATGTGTAGAGATATAGGAGCTGCCCAATCGTTCTCTTTCAAGATAGTCCGAGGCCATAAAGTTTCCTTATCCAATACTTCCCTTTCAGAATTCCCCTTGAGGCTAAAATGCAATATTTGCTACTTATCTTTGACAAAATCCTCAAAATATATGAAGTTTGATCATTGGCTTGAACAATGATTTCTACCAAATTTCTACAAGGGAAGAATTCCAAGGAAATGCAAATATCACTCTCATTTCATTTTTGAAAAGTTTATGTGTGCAGCCAGCAATCTCACCACTCACTGGACTCTAAAGACTGGTATTCATTCCAGTTGTGCTGTGTTAGACCTGGCATCTTTGGCGTGCTTTCCTCTAAAATTTTACCTTCAGTCCTCATGTTTTGATGACCTCATTTTGTAGGTTGTATGACTCTGGGCACTTACCACTGCTAACCAGTGCTAAAGTGTATGTGAATGTGCTCTCTGCTTAAAACATGGTAACTTTGGTCTATCCAGAAATGGCATATTTTTTACTTATAAGTCACTAGTAAAATGCACTACATGGGCCCAGGGCCTGTAAATTAAATGTTACTAGTGGGTCTGCAGCACTATGTGTGCCACCCACTTCAGTAGCCCTTCAAATGTTACTCCGGCCTACTATCGCAGAGCCTTTGTGTAGAGTTTTAAACTTTCATGTCGATCTGGCAGGTTAACTCTCTTAACTGGCCCAACCTTTACTTTATATGTTTTTCAATCCTGTAAGGCCTATCTGTCCCATAGGAGAGCATTGGAATTACCTTATTACATTTTTTAGAAGTATAATTTATATTTGGGAAGAGCTGCCTCTAAGTTTGGTGTCTCTGGAATCACAATTTAAAATCACAACTTGGTGAAGCCAGATTTTAAATTACAATTCTGAAAATGCCACTTCTAGAAAGTTGGCATTTTCCTACTTTGACCACCTGTTGCCTCTGCCTGTCTCTGGATACACGTCTGGGTGGGTGACAGTTTGGCTCTTGTGCATTCACTCCAGACGGCCACACACAATGGGAGCCTAGGTGTGACTGATGGGCCAGGCACAGCCTGATTGGACTTCCTGGGCAGGATGGGATGGAGGACCTGACACTTACAGCTGACTGGGCTGTGTTGATCCCACACAAAGGGCTGCATAACTCCCTATAGTGAGTCTGGTGCCAGGGCAGGAATAGCAGGGACTCTGTGCACTTTAAAGGCCTCTCTTTGAAGTCTCCCCCACTTAAAAGGCACCTCTGAGTATAAGTACTGGACCTCAGACACCACAAGGTCAATACAACCTTGGGAATACTCTTCCAGGATAAAGTACTGCTATGCACCTGAAAGGGTTGTCACTCTGCTGGACTCTGCTGGACTCCTGCTCTGCTGACCTGCTGCATGCTGACCTTCTTGCCTCATAGTGAAAAGTACTGGACCTGAATTTCTTCAACCCAGAACCAAAGTGACTTCAAGGGTTTTCTGGCTTACCTCCTCTTTCTCTGAAGCCTCAGGAATATCAAAGTCTTCTCTTAATTATGCAAGAGCACCTGGACTGTGCTGGCTGCAAGTCTTGCCATGCGAAGGAGTGTGAATCCAGTTCTAGGCCCATGGAAGTGGGTATAAAGTGCTGTAACTGCCAGATCCTGTGCATTGACACCATTGTGCTAATAGAACCCCACGCATCTCCATCAATGGCAACTGATTGCTGCTGCTGCTTCGAGGATCGAGGATACAGCATTGCTGTTGACGCTGGTGCATCAACACTGATGCAAGGATTGGGAGTACTGCATTGCCAACTGTGTGATGCATCACCACTAATCTTGACACACCTCTAATTTCCTGCGGCTCGGAGCTTACGCATCGCTCACATCTGAGGGATCAAAACCAATGCATCGCCTCCCTTGCTTCCTCATCTTGTCCTTGACATCAACTCCTAACAAAGGTACTGTTTTAAGCGAACCAAGGCTGGTCCCTGGATCCAACCGACGCTCCATTGCAGTTGGCCTGACTTTTCATATTTTGACCCGGTCTAGCACAACCAGATGGCCCCAGTTGGTGCTTTATGCTTCTAGCATTCCAACCATGTTTATTCTTTAAACATTCATATCTAGAGGTCTAATTGGAAGTTTTTTCATTTTGTTCTTGTTTTGTTCATTAAATTAAGAACTATTTTAGTAACCGGGTGTAGTATATTTTTGTGTGGTGTTTTCACTGTTTTACTGTTTGAAGTGTTGCACAAATACTTTATACATTGCCTCTTAAATTAAGCCTGACTGCTCTGTGCCAAACTACCACAGGGTGAGCACAGCTTAATTTATGTTGTGTATCTGACTTTCCTGACTAGGATTATTGTTGCTGCTTGGAGAGGGTGCATACTTCTGCCAACCGGAAACCAAAATTCTAACATGCTGCTTTAATGAAAAAAGAAATATACTATAATGTCTAGGGCAAAGAGCCAGACACATTTGGAGTTGGGAAACAAGCTTAGATTCCAGATACAAAAATGGAGTACCTCCCAGCTTTTGTGCTAGACTGTAGGTCCCTTCAACGTGCTAATCCTATACTTAAAAACTTTGCTAGAAAAGCAGACATTTACGGTGAGCAAGTTGTTCTTTATACTGGAGCTGCTCTCCACTTAAACTTGGGAATGACCCAGAGTTCTCTCTTTTGCATACTTTGTGCATCACTCTTTGCCTGAAAGGGTATTGTATTGACTTATACTGGGTGCTCCCTTGTGTCTAGACAAAGCTAAACATCTCAGAAGAGCTATATGTCCATTGAGGTGGGGTTGAACATTGATTTTATTCACTAAAGGACCAGAGGCTCTGCGGGATGGTCATTTCAACAGAACACAGTGAGGGATTCAGATTTATGAAGCTTGCTTTTACCTTTACACATCCATTCCATGAGCGTTGTATGGCAGCGCTTATCTACTTTTGGAGTCTACATCAGATAGCATGATAAATATTAGAAGAGCACAGGTAAGTCATATATCACAAAAGTGAGCAGGACCAATCTAAAATATTTGAAATGAAACCTTTGCTTACATATATATTAAAGAAAGCAAAGGAGAGGAAAGGAAGGCAATGTGTTGATTTGTTATTTGTCTGTGAAGGACAGAGCACGACACACACAGTCTCTTCAAATGCAGATTGTTATGTATTTGTAGCTGTGGCCAAGCTGAAAATCATCATCAAGGGTGCAACTCCAATTGATGCAGCAGATGCAGTGGCACCAGATCCCAGCTATCCTAATTGCCCTTAAACCCTCATTATTCCTGTATTTTAAAATTCAAACAGCAGTCAGGGGGGCATTTCCTTCCTTGCACTAGGGCCCATCACACACAGGCTACGCTACTGGTCATAATACCTCTTCATTGCTCAAACACATTAGTTGTTGGGTGGTTTTAGCCCTGCACCGAAATTGCCTACTGGGTATTGTGGTTGGAAACACGTTTATGACAGTGCACACATTATTCATGGTAATAAAATGATTGGTGACTTTTATTCTTATGGTTAAAACTTGTAACACATTTGAGATGGTGCAGTTATTGAGTATGAAGAAAAGAGTTTGTTTTCCGATGTAGGCTTGGATGTTAGGCTGTTACTCTGACCAGGACGGGGACATGCCATTTCATATCCTTAGTACTTTAATGAGATGTGCTACACATTGGGGAACACATACTCGGAACAGTACAGTGTAGAGAAGTCCAGCAAGTACATTGTTGCCACTGTACAAGAGTTATAGAAATAGATTACGATTGTTGGCTCTGAGCACAGCTTTAGAGATGGACAGGCAGAGTTATAATAGTCGTTGCCAAGATGTTTTGATTTCTTGCTGATAGGTATTTTGAGTCTGAGTCTATTGTGAATCGAAGTGATTTTATATCATTGTGAGTTGTTGTATGAATTTATTCAATCTGCAGTTGGAGAGTTGGGCCTGGATTTTAGAGTGGCTGCTACTGTTGGCAATGAAGTTAGATTCCACATTTTTTATGTTCAAATTGTTTTTTTGTAGAGACAGTATTTGAGATGGTAAACATTTTGTTTGTGGATGCATTTTGGTAAAGTTGGGTGTCCTATATATATCCCTGACTCTTAAATCAGTGCACAATATGGAGACTTGCAAGTGTATGTGTATATGGTTAGAGATATGTGGCAAAAGGGAGATCCCAGTGAAAGCGTAGATCTGGTGGTGCAGAGCCGGATGAGAGAGAGGCAATAGAATACGTAGAGAACCAGCAATGTGTGTTGATTGTGAATCACATATGTGACAACAAGACAATGATGAGGACTCAGTTGTGTTAAAGGCTCAACAGACACATTACAGGTCAGGTATGATGGAATACTATATTTTGCAGTGTTTTCCAAATCCACATGATCAGCATAAACAAGGATGATAATGAAGACTTTGTCAGTCACAGTAATAAAGCAGCTGGTTGCCTTCGTCATATGGAAAGTTCTCAGGACCAACCCACATTCTTCATCACACATTGAATAAGAAGTTTAACAGGAGAGTACAGTGTCAAAAAGGAAAGAAGCTAACTTTGTCACAAGTGCAGATAGAACTAACCATGCTGTGCAACACATACTGTGCACCACAATCTGTAATATGGTACGCAGACATGAGAAAACCAGAGTGCTATCTGCAATTAACATCTACTACCTTCATGCCAACATCCAATTGCTGCTTCTGCAGCAGCAAGCGTTGCTGTGATGACTTATAAAATGCTCACTCTGGTGCATTTTTCTGAGGCATTTGAGAATTGTGGAAGGAAGATGGAGATTTTGCTGCCATAGCTGCAAGAGCACCTCTCAAAAACCACAAGAAACACCATCATCAATGATGGTAAAATGTACAATCTGGTCAGTGTCCACCTGCACAAGAGGATGCCGTCTACTAATGCATGTCGACCTTAGTCTCTAAAAAAAAGGTGATCTCAATTAATGACCTCTTCTTTCCATAAAAATGACAAATTAACCACAGACTGCTGAGAGGCAGTGAAAGCAGACATATTCATGCAGGGAAGCAAACTCTCTTCTGCAACATGCTAAATGTTACATGTTTTTACCATATGTTAGACCGCTATTTCCACAGTGCATCAACATTATCATTATCATCATCATCATCATCAGATACAGAGGAACACCAATATTGATGATTTGTCAAATGTGTAAAAGTACTGCATTTTATACTAGGCACGAACTTGCAATGAGACATTTTAAATGAATAAAGCGAAATTACTTTTCCTCAAGGGTGACAGATTTTATGACAATGAGTATTACGTGTTCTGTTTGAGGTGTCTCAGCCGCCTGGGTGCCCAAGAATCATGACATCTTGTGGGATTCTGAATATCCCAGGGCTCAGGAAATACTGCAAGAACTGAAAGAAGGCTGCAGTTGCAAACTATGAGTCATTCCCACCTGCGGCTGCTTTCTTTCAAGCTCCTGGGCTTCTGGCTGCTGCTTCTTCAGCTCCAAAATGGCAATCACCTGTCAGAGGGATTATTGCTACTGTTTAAAGCTGCTCCATTACTAGTCCACTTCCGGTTTTCATTCTTTTGTGCCTTTCTTTTGTAACATGGCTTCTTTTTTCTTCGTTTTTCCCTCACTTTCCCAACCCATTATGTTTCCTGTTATGTGGTGTATAGATGTAATTTTCATTTCCTGTTCCTTTATTATAAAAAGGCTGCAGTCTTATTGGAGGGTGCATCACAACAAAGCTGTGTTATTACTAGACAGTTTTGAATCTTCTAAATTATTTTTAAGATATTCACATTGATTTCTAATCTGAAGGTAAAACTTTGAAATTCAAAGTTTAAATAAAGACTTGAGCGACAGTGAGAATTTGCTTGCATGCCAATACCAGTGTTGATGCTCTGTGGTATGCTAAAAGAAGTTGACGTGAACACAAGAAGACCTGGAGAGATCTTTTAGAAAGGCAGGTTAATGAAGACTTTGACTTTCATGCAATGACTAAATACAGTCTAAATGTTTGTCAATATCGCTGAAAAATAAGTATGGGGAAAATATTGTAGAAGTTGATGGGCCGAAACAGCAGGCCATTAATCAAACACTAGAACCTGCATGAGGCTGACATTAAATTGATCTCAAGAACACACCTGAGAAGAATGAAGCAGGGAGAGTTAATGTTATTGCATATTTTCAGAATTGTATGTATATACTGTTAAGTTATGTTATATTATGTTTTGCTATGTTCTGTTATGTCTTTTTATGTAATGTGTATTTGTATAACACACAACTCACCCAGGAGGGTATCCTGTAACCTAGGGTCAGTGCTAGGTAAAAATCCAGACCTTCAATTTCTTGCAGAATTCAAGAGCTGAAGAGGCAGCTCTAATGTGAAGGGGCAGATAGTTCTAGGCTTTGGAGAGCGGTATGAGAAAGCACTGCTAATGGATCTAGTTCTGCCTATAAGATGGGTGTATACAAGTAGGAGTCTGGCCATTTGAAGATTTTCTTGAGAATCTTGAGTGTGTGGAACAAGGAGATGATGACTGCATTCAGTTAGATGGTCATGGTGAGTTGATTGTTGATTGCTATTCTAAGTTTCTTTATGTAGGGTGTTAGAAGAGGAGTGACATGAGATCAGCAGGCCCCTAGGTGGAGTCCCAGAGAGAGGCATTTTTACTGAAGATCACTATTTCTGCATTATCCTTGATAAGCTTCAACTTTGGTGATACCAATGGAGAAACTGGCCTGAGCGTTGAGCATCTTGTCATACAGGGTGAGTATGAGCTGGGTATCATCAGCATAGGATATGATGTTGATTCCATGGGAGCCGATGATGCTGATGGGTGGTCAGAGTGGCCCTTTGGGTGTTGGTAGAGATGGGCAGGAAAGCTGCGAGAGTGGAAGGGTCGGGTTGGGGATCAAAGGTTTTGTTGATGCTGGGGATTTTGTTGTTGAAGTTTAGGGACAGCTGGGCGTAGAGGTCCTGAGAGAGTGGTATGTTGCTGGAGCGTGAGGCTGATGAGGTGAAGACTTTCACTTTGGCAAACATTTCCTTAGTACTGTTAGTGCTGCTTTCAATGCAATCTGTGAACTCAGAGAGCTTGGTGGCTCTGATTTGCTGATGGTAGTGTCTGAAAGAAGATTTGTCAGTGCTTTTGTCAGTGTTGATCTAACTTTGTGTCCATCTACTATGAAGCTGCTTGCAGTGGCATTTGGTGAGCCTGAGATCACCCATGTATCAGCTGGTTTGCGGTCTGGTTCTTGTGGCTTTGCTAGTTTTTAGAGAAGGAGCCACCATACAGATATGGTGATACTTTTTTTGCAGTGGTGTGGGATGGGTAAGCTAATTTGATGAGGGTGTGGTCAGACCAGCTGACCAGTGTTGGCTGGTCAACTGTGATGTTGCTGAAGCTGGTGAACATAAGTTCCAGTAGATGCCTACCAGCATATATGGGGCATTTGACTTGCTGAGTGACTCTGAGGTTGGACATGTCCTTGTGGAGATTGTTTTGGATTGGGTTCTGTGAGGTACTCCATGTAGTGCCTGAGATCGCTGATAAGGTTAAACGCACTGGAGCTGAGGATCAGGGGGACAAAAAGATCTGCAATGGTGCTGCTGAAGTTAGTGCATGGGCCAGGTGGGCAATAGATGAGGGTGCCATTCAGGTCATGGTTGGCGGTGATGAGGGGTTTCAAGGTCAAATCCTCCATTTTTCTGGTGGTGCTTTCGGAGGTGGTGGAGCAGTGGATGGACTCTCTGAAGATGATAGCAAGTTTGCCTCCAGGTCTGTTTGTCCTGCCCTGCTTTGCAAACTGGTATCCAGAGGGGATTGCTGTGGCACTGACAGGGGCTGACAAGGAAGTCAGCCAGGTTTCGGTCAGGAAGAGCAGGTCTGGTAAACAGTTATGTAGCAGATCCCAAATTTTATGTGGCATGTTTTGTGAGGGACCGAGTTTTGAGGAATATGCAGAGCAAGGAGTGGTGTGGTGCAGTGGGGGCCAGGTGACCGTGGTTGTGTGTTTGTGCTGAGTGTACAGGGTGCATTGGGGAGTGAGGTGGCTACAGGAGGGTGCATTTCGAATGACAGGTGGCGCAAGACATTGCACCTTCAGTGTTCAGCAGAGAGGCATGGCAGTAGCGACCTGGGCTCAAAGCATGGAGTTTCCCAGTGGACTAGTAATGGGGAAAAGTGGGTGGTAGGAGGTACAGGTGTCCTGGTACTGTGCATGTGCAGGGCATGAACAGTTGCAGATGGGCTTGCCTTCTGCATGCCAGCCACATGCCCACTGTGCACATCTGCTGTACATTCATTACGTGAAGACACTTTTGGCAGGAAACTAGTGATGTCACTTCCTGTACAGATGAATGTTGGGAAATCCAGTGATGTATCTTTCTTTGCAGATGGAGGATAGGAAATCCAGTGATGCCACTTTTTGTGCAAATGGATGATGGGCAATCCAAAGCTTCCAATATGATCTTGGAGAAGCAGAAAGACACACTAGGTTCTTCTGTAAGTGCTGCGAACTAAAGTCAATTGGTGGGAAACTCAAGCCCAGATTTAACAACACTTTGAGGGGGTGCAAAGTCAAACAAAAAAGTGGCAAAAGTGGTGAAAAGTGTTGAGTTAGAATCTGCATTAAAGCTCAAAGCATGGAAACTTGTTTACAAATATGCCAAAGAAGTGCTATGTGCTACTTTGCTCTACTTAGCATCAAGGGAGTGTCCCCTGAGTGGTTATGAACCTTCCTATCCCCCTACATATGGTGTTTTTTTTATGCAAAGGCCAATCCACTAACATTTGTAGAAAGGTAGTCTTCCCAAATAATTACACCTCCTCAGGGCAGGTGCAAAAAATGAGACATGTTTTCTACATTCCAAAGTGTTCTAGCTCTGTATGTGCACTTTACTGTACAGCAACATACAAAATCTCTTATTAAGTCGGTATGGTGCATTATCTATAGATGTGTTTGGTCCAAGTATTGGATGACGTTATATTAGATCATTAGACATCCTGTGAGAATTATACAGCTTCACTTTAATGTTCATGTTGATGCATGAACATATATATGAATGGTTTTATTTGAAGTTATATGACTGGGTGACTGGCACCTCAAGCATGAGTGTGATTGGTAGTTCAAGGTGCACTGCAGGTGGGTTTAGGATGGTAGTTGTTGTTGGGATTGTTTGTTTTTGTGTGATATGCACTGTTATTTGTAAACTCATATTAGAGGCCAATAGACATAATAATATTAAGATATTATTGAGGAAAAGGGGACAAATACTCACATTGTTTTACTAGACACACCCAGATGTGCTGCTGCTGCTCCAGGAGACAGAGGTTGGTGGTAACTGTAGTTTTGCTAGTATGGGCAGGTAAACCATCTTAACATTCTGGATTTACATCTGGGTTGAGAAGGTGGCAATACTGGCTATGATATAATTTCTATTTAAGAGTAAATAGACCTGGGAGGGTCTTTGGGCTATAATGCAGTAGTTGTGAAAGATTGGGATAGAAAGAATATTGCACTAATTCAAACACAGACAAAATAGAGACTAGGCACAATAATATTTAATATCCCAAAGTCAGCCTTGTTGTTGGTTGGGGACGTTCCCTTAATAATACAAGAACATTTGGATAGGTCAGCCCAGTCCCACAAAACTAGGAATGAGAGATCGAAATTAGAGGCCTTTGCCAAGATCTTTAGCCTGGTGAATATTTGAACACAAATGTACTGAAACCCTTTATAATACTACTTTTTTCTCAAATGAGATGAACTCTTTATCATGACTGAATTAGTTTTTAGTGTCACTAAACCAAAGCTCTGAATTCAAAGACTTTTCCTACCTTTCCACGGGAATACTGTATCCATAGCACAGGGGACTGTAAATTAGACATATGGGAACTTCAGGTGAAGGAGGTCGTTCAACACCTGGCCTCCTTCACAGACTTCCACTTCAAAGAAAACTCATGCATAGTCTGTTCATCAGTGATCACGTGAAAGGCTAATAAGAGAGTAAAGCAAGGTTAAGCCAACACTAAAAACCATAGAGAAGAGACTTGCCTGTATGAGGCAAAGATTATAAAGGGTCATATCCTAAACACTGAAGAACAGAATAATAAAAATACTTTATCGGAAATAGCACATCGGGTTATGTTTAGAAAATAGGAATATAAAACCAGTTGGAAAAGGAGGCAAGGGCATCATTTCTAAGTTAGAAACACAGTTCATATGAAGTCTGTAAAAATGTTGGCAAGTTACTGGCATGGCTTTCAGGGAAGGGTCCTTCGCTATGGCGAAGGAGCATCGCCCCCGTGGCAAAGAGCCAGGAGGGGAAAAATAAAATATTTGTTGCACTATCATTTTATTTGTCATCTGCTGGCTCAGCCAGCAGTATAGGGAGGGGTGGGTCAGTGCCATGGGAGGTGGGAGGGGGAGAGGATTGTGTTTCAACAGCCATCTCACGCTGGCCAATCAAACATGCGTACCCAGGTTTCTCCAGACCAGCTGTGTTGAACGGCTGGGCTGGAGAAACTGAACAGACTCCCATGCTGTGCCTGAGCGGCAGTCTCTGCTCCTCAAGCCAATACTGACGCTAATTTCATGCTGTGTTTAGCATGAAAGCAGCACAAGGAATACTAGGGAGCCTGTTCTGGTGTTCCAGTGAATGCTGGGACACCACATGGAGGCAAGAGGAGCAAGGCAGCAGGAGATGGAGATGGTGGTAAGGTAAGTTTATTTATTTATTTATATTCCCCCCTCTGTTTCTGTCCCCTCTCTTCCACCTCACCCCTCCCCTTGAGATTTGAGGCGGACGTTGCTGATGGCGTGCAAGAAAAGAAAGGTAAATAGATGGATATAGGGGGTTAAAGATGCAGAAAGCAGCATTCTGAAGGACATCTCAGAAGCTGCCCACATATTTCTGCTACCACTAGTCTTCATATACTGCCATATCTATTTGTAGCACGGGTAAAATGGATGATATGTGGTCAACCTTCCAGTTACCACTCTGTCCCTAACTACTTATGAGATGTTAGCTGTTAGCTTGATAGTGAGTGGAAAAAATGATGGAGAGACTGTTGTAGATGGAGAGGCTAGAGTCTCAGGCCCTAATGGTTTGCCTGCAGCTCTTTAAATGGTTCTTGAACAAGATGTCCACAGATTTCCACGTGTTGGAGAGGGCCCAGGAGGAAGTACATCTCCAAACAGATCTACTTCTGGTCATTATAATACCATTTGCAAATTGAGTGAACCCAATGAAGAATGTGCCTCCTACCAGCCCATTTACATCAGAAATATTGAGACCATGATACAGGCCAATGTCCTAGCAAAACAGCAATTATATATTGATTGAGTCTAAGGTTCATACTTATTAATCTGGGTTTAGGCCTTTTAGACCAACTGAACCTAAACTGAGACAACACTGTAGCTTCTTGGTTTATGTTCATAAACTCGGATAATTTGTGGTGATCCTTCATTGGAACCCAAAAAGTCATTTGATTTGACTTTGATGAATGGCTATTTATTATAGTAGTCCTGTGGGGGAGTGGGTGCTCGGGCTGCAGGAAGAGTAAATGCTAATAAGACATTTTCAACTGTATTGCATTTAGTCAGGAAATGAGACAGGATTGCCCACTTTCAGCACCCCTTTTTCCTTTACTCATGAGTCCCTATGTTACCGAGTTAGGGTGGATAAATGATCAGGGGCTTGAAAAGGGATCATAATTAGGAGGACATCATCTCATCATGTGCTTTTGATTTGCTTCAATATTTAATCGATCCCACCACATCAATTTAAAGGCTTTTTGTAGTGGAAGAAATTCCTGGCAGGTGTTTGGGGTTCTGCATTTATTGGACCAAACCACTGTTGTTCCCACTTGTACTTCTGATTACCCCTTCTGATAAGACATTTTTTGTCTATATAGTTAGAAAACAATTAAGTACTTGGGTATTTATGTTACCTGGCACAGTGTTATGTCCATAGAAAATAATTTGTTATTAATATCAAAAGGTATACTTCCACTCTCTTTGATATCAAGTCCTGCACTCTATAGATATTTGATTTCCCTAGGTTTCTATATATCTTACATAATACTCCATTCTGGATGTCAGATATCTATTTCACACCTATATGTAATGAAAATGTGTTGAGAATCTCTCTCTCCACCATTTGCTTGAGAGAGTATAAAGGCGGTATAGCTTTGCTTGATTTGTGGAGGTAATATTGGGCCCCCCAATAGATAACTGTTAGACTTGGCCATTTCTACAGGGTCATCCCCACACATTTTGCATTCACCCTTCTGTCGTCTGAGCCTGTGTTGGTTGGCTTTTAGGACTCAAAGCACGTTGCTACTGCTAACCAGTGCGAACGTGCTCTCTCCTTAAAACATGGTAGACTTGGCTTACACCTAATTGACCTATTTCATTTACTTGTAACTCCCTAGTAATTTGGTACTACATGTGCCCGGGGCCAGCAAAATGCTACTAAAACCTTCTTTAATGGTAAGGTCCAATTTTTTGTCACAATTCTGAAAATGCAACTTTTAGAAATTTGGCATTTTCTTTTCCTAAACATTTAGGCCTGCAGCCTGAACCTGGGTCACAAGACTAGGTATAGCTGGCATTTGGTCTTTGTGTATTTCTCCCAGTCAGTGAGACGAAAGCGAGATAAGTTTTGGCACGATGAGCCACTCTGAGTTAAGGAGGGAGAGGAGCTGTCACCTACCAAACTTGCACATCACAAAGACTGTCTGAACACTCTCACAAATGGTATGACACTGTTCTATCAAATGGTATGACACTGTTCTCAAGCGGGGTCGTGGCAGGGGGGCAGGTAATTGCAAGAAAGGACCTCAAGCACCTCTGGGGGAAATTCTAGAAGCTTCCTCTACTTTAAAGTTGGCACCAGGTATAAATATTGGACCTCAGACACCAACTTTTCAGTACACTTCTAGACCTGTTGACTCTGCCAGGAAGCAGGACTGCTTTGCTGCAGAAAGGATTGCTGCTCTGAAGGACTGCTGCCTTGCTGTGCCAACCTGCTACCTGCTGCCCTCTTGCCTGGGTGAGAAGGATTCGACCTGTATCTGTTGAACCCATGACCGCCAGAGTGACCCTAAGGGCTAGTTACCTGGCTTCTTGACTAGATCCTCAGGGACATAAGACTCCAACGACCCTGAACTCAGCACCTGGACTCTGCCAAGTGGTGCCAACCCTGTCATGGACCCTTGAAAGTGAACCTGAAGTTGTTCTGCCAACCCATCTGTGGACCCAGCAGAACCAAAGCATCTCCTCTGCTGCACATTGCATACTCAAGCAGAACCAATGCATTGCCTCTGCTGCGTTGACTTTCTTCGATCCATGACTTTCTGTGGGTGTCCACAGCCTTGCAGGAAATGCCACTGTGCAACATATCCTCAATGCATTCTCCACAGCTCAAGCCCCTCATCAATAGTATCCTCGATGACATCTCAGGACTCCACATCACAAGCCCCACAGCTTCCCAGAACCAGCCAGTGTGCAACGCATTTCGATGAAAGACATCACAACACAAGCCCCTCATCACTGCCATACTCAATGATCATACAGGACCTTGCATCGCAGCTTCACAGCTTTACAGCTTCTAGCAATAGCCGCTGTTCAACATACCCTCAACATGGGACTCCACAATGCTCCACAAGCAGGATTTAATGTACTCCTATTCAACATGCCTGACTGGGTCCCACACTGTATCACAGTAAGCCTGAACTTTTGGCTTTGTTCCAGGCTAGTGCAACCAGATTCTACAGTTGGCACTTTGGAGCATATTTACAAGCCCCTTGTGCCTCCTCATGCTCCATTAGCGTCAGTTTTTTTTATGCTAATGTGCGTTAAGGAGGCATTTTCATCATGCCATATTTACAAAGTGGTGCTATTCAAGCATTACTCCACTTTGTAACCCCTTGTCCCACATTATGCCTGTGCCAGGTATAATGTATGCATGGGGGATGTTCTACCGTTAGGAGCCCCAGAAAAAAGGCACAGTGAAATCTACAAGATTTTAGTGCGCCATTTTTTGAATCATTTTTAGGCAGGCATCAAATTGCACTCCCATTGTATTTAATGGGCCTTCCTTGACTTTGGTGGATTAGCACCATAATTTTTGGTGCTAATCCACCAAAGAACCACAATAGCATTAACATTTTTGATGCTATTGGCCCAACGATTGCCATGGTGCACCGTATTGTAAATACAGGACACACATGGTGCTGTTAGGTGGGTACAATGGGGCACAAAAAAAAGTGATGCATCATCTATGATGTGCCACTTTCTTGTAAATATGACCCTTTGTGCATTTTGGCTCTATTTTCACGTAAATCTTTAAAACTGCATATCTCTGGTTCTACTGATTAGATTTTGTCATTTTGGTGTTGACGTGATTATTACATTTTATGCTATTCTTCTAATTTGATGTGGGACTTTTCTTGTGTTGTGTTTTAACCTTATTACTGTTTGAAGTGCTGCATAAATACTTTACATTGCCTCTAAGTTAAGCCTGACTACTTTTTGCCAAGCTACCAGAGGGTTGAGCACAGACTAATTTGGGGTTTTGTTTGTGCCTCACCCTGACAAGTATGTCACCTCCATCAACCAGTAACCCAGGTCATTGCAATTAGACCTAGGCCTTGATTTAAGAAAAGTGGTGCTGCACCCAGAGCAGTGCCACTTTGCTTGCACCCCTTATCCCCCCCTAATGCCAGCATGTGTGTGCCGTATTTAATCTATGGTGCACCATGGTGGTAGTTAGGGAACTAGCATCAACATTTTTAACGCTAATCCTGCAAAGCCCATTGAGGCCCATTGTAAACAATGTTGTGCCTACTTTTAAAGCCTGCTCTAAGCAGGCGTTAAAGTGCTGAAAAAAATGACGCAAATAAATCTCTTAGATTTCTTTGTGCCATTTTCTCCCCCCTCTACCCCCAATGGGAGAATGCCCCCTGTGCATACATAATGCCTGGTGCAGGCATGATATATCCCAAAGGGTTACAAAGAGGTGCATCACTTTGCAAATTTGGTGCAGTGATTTTGGCCTTGTTGGGCCACATTAGAGTAAAAAAATGACCCTATTGTGGCGCAAAGAGGCTCTAGGGGCTCCTTAATCTCTAGACTTTTGAACCTCACCATAAGCCTTCTCTTGAAGCAGAGAGAAATGTTCTCGGGGTGTAAATGAGCTATATATGAGAAAGGATACCTAGCACACTACTAGAAGCCACTGGAGCATTTGTATAGTCCTGACAAACAGATACTAGGGTTTAATACTGACAGGGGTACTGCCACTGAAGACACCACAGTGACATGCTACACTGCCCCATGATCTGCATTTTCTGACTTGGTTTTGGAAATGGGATGTAATCAGGATGTCAAAATCAGGGGATATGTGGAACCTACATGGTGTTATGTATGTTCCCCTTTGTGAGGGATGTTTCCTGACTGAATCCCAATTCTTTAAATATCTAAAAAACGAACAAGCTCTACTGAAATATTCGGCGTTCTGCAATGGAGACTGGAATGAAGCACCTGTATTCGCAGGAGAGGTGACCATTATGTCTTAAACTGGGTTGAGGCAACTTACACTATTGAGCCAAACCTATTATACGAGACGGCAATTGTTTAAGCTTGGGGTGATTACTGCCAATATATGCCTGAGTGGTGTGGGTCTTCTGGGTTACTCCTACACACAATATGGGCTTGAGCAGAGTTTCATTTATTCTGGGAGAGAGTTTGTAACTGATTATCTGGCATGTTGGGCACCCTTGTAAAGTCACCACTCAAACTGAACCTACTGGGAATTTGAGGCGAGGAAGCTGTATCCAAGTGCAACAAGATCTTTTGCAACAGAGCTTTATTGGTGGACAAACATGGTCTTGCCCCTTCTGTAGAGTAACCGAATTTCTATGGCCTTTAATAACTAGTGACAGAGTTAAGAATGGTGCATGAAGTCTAGATATCATGGCAAGAGGTGCTCTCACTTGAAATGTTATTTGTGACTAAAATAATGAGTATATGCTTGTATCGGGTATAGCGTGTACACTAATGCACTGATGTGATTTCAATAGACTATGCAAAGTATGTATAGCTGGCAATGTGAAGAAATCATATGGATTTTTTTAAAATGTAATAAGATAGTGTCGGCTTGTTGTGAGGTTACATATTAGTGACATATTTGTCTTAGCCATTTTCTACATAATATGTTATGTCACTTTCGAATTGCTTATTGGTATGCCATCTAGCGCCAACAAGGAGTTTGAAGTCACTTCTTGTAGCGTGATTGCATCCAATTAAATACCCCAATGCCCATCACACACCTGAACATTAGCGGTGATCTCTCTTAACACACATTGTAAGAGAATCTGTGTGAATTTAAAAAAATCAACTGCCTCAAATTTCCAATGATGCATTATATGAAGAATCAGCATTCAAGAGGATTTCAACAGGTAAGCATTTGATGTGTATCATCTCTAGTGAATGTTGTATTACAAGACAAAAGAAGGAAAACATGAAGTATATCTTATAAAGTAAAATGTATTATGTCTGTTTTAATTAATACAATAGTTAACATGATCGACCAAGCCCACCCTTAGAACATGTTTCCCAATACATGCTACAGTATATTGGAAAAAGGAGCTTCTTGTGCACGTGCAAAGTGTAAAATAGAATTTGGACATCTGCAAAATCGTATGTTTTTGCGCAAATGGATTGCACACACACATCCTGCACCTTCACAATTGTTGCACTTTGGAGAATGTCAAGATGTGCGATCAGTAGAGATTTCAACATATTGCTCATTCATAATGTGCTGAAATGGGCAACTGGTACTTTGCATTTGCTTCCTTTAATGGACTGAACCTGTTTTGCAAGTTGGAAAAGCCTATACGAGTTTATCCAAATGGAAAACATTTTTTAAGCAGCGTGGGTTCCATTAAGGGTTGCTTTAACAAAATAGGGATGGTGGGATGTTGGGCCATATGTATGAACACAATTTCCCATAGATACAGAATGGGTAAAACCCTTTGATACATCTGGCCCGTTGCTTCTTGCAGGCCGCTATCACTGCATTGTGTAGCCTATCATAAGGGGTCGCAAATAGCGAATGGTTCCGTGTTATGCAAACACTTTGTGATGCGACTTACTAGTGCATATGTCACATCACAAAAACAGAAACAGGTTGCAAAAAGTCAGGGCTCACTTTGCGACCAATTTTTGTGAACTGTCTTTTAATCCATCAATAACAGAGAGTCGGACACAAAGGACAGCATCTGCCCTTAAAGTCTTGCCTGTGGGTTCCAATCAGCAATGATAGCCTACAGTCTTTGAAACGCCTGTTGCACATTTTTGAGGGGTAAATTACACTCACAGAGTTTATCCATGACATAGCTTGCAAATGTTGGAAGGAAAACTAAGCATGACTTACTTGAATGTAATTTAGCCATTTTACATGCCCTGCTCTTCTGAATCACAGATCAAGGCGAACACCCATTCACTGTAAACCTATACCTACAGTCTCAGAATTTGTATCGGAAATAGATAAAGGAAAGTGGAACGTGCAGCTGTCATAGTATATGTACTCGAGCACTTCTTGAAAGAGGAAAACATGGCATATATTTTGCATTCAGGAGCATGAGAGTGCGTCGCAAATTGTTTTAATATAAACTATATTTTTATGGTCTGTAGTATGTGTGCTTGGTCACAATGATCAATGTCTTAATCAAATACATTCCTTTGCTAACTCAGTCATCCATGGGAAATATCTGCTATTCTCTTGTACCCTCATTAGCTCTCATTTGAAAGTATAATCACTTCTAAACCCCTGGTCGTGACAATATACCTATAATTAAAGCAACCGCTAGGGTAGTGATGGCTTTGTGCATAACTTTTCATCCTCCCAACATTGTTTCTTAGCTACACAGGAAACGTGTTATTTGATTTAATTGACCAATTTTCTATTCTGAATTTCCAAATCAATCTGTTGAAAGAAGGAACTTGATTCTTCTTATATGATGAAACAATCTGAGGCAGAATAAATTGAGGGTCATTATTATCGTCCACGAAGGAACAGCTTCATACCAGGTGGTTCGTGTATTTTTCTGACCTGTCTAAGTAAAAAGAGGAATTCGCTTCATCTTATTAACTTATTATTAATTTTGAAACAAAAGGACACTCTCATGTTTAACTGTCTAATTACAGAACAATTCTACTGCAACATTGTACCAAACCTTCATTTTGTCACTACTCAGATTCCTTTTTATACATCATGACTTTTTAAAAATAAATTCAATATTTGAAGAAAAACATCTCTTAAGCTATGAGACTCTCGGGCAACGACAACGCAATGCTGCAATTTAAGTGGAAACTAATTTTAATACGTGTTACTCTTGCACGATAAATTTTAGCAACAACAGGCCCTAGTGAAGTGTTTAAAAATGGTTCACTTACAACATTATTATGTACTTTTTAACTAATCCTTTCATACTCTCTAACAGAGAGACCATGGCCGTCACTTATTGAAGTTTTTAAAGGGTACTCATGGACATAATATGAAACACAATTAGCGCCTCACGTGTCCATCACTACATTGCACTGACGTGCACAAGTCCCTGTGCACATTTAAATTAATATTGACCCATATGTTTGAACACCAGCCTCCTACAGCTTTCTTTCTGCGGTATGATCCCTCTCCCCCGCGCCCCTGACATTTTGCACTACATACTCGGACTGTCACTTAGTGGTATTGCATTTGAAAGGTCGACATATAAACTTATTCTCAAATCTGTCTAATTGAAAAGAGTCTACCTCATTGCAACCTGCAACATGAAACCAAACCATAGGACAAAGTAGTGGAACAAAATCAAATACTCCCATATGTATTTATTTTTCAGGTTTGTACATAGCGCATGGTCACCTAAGGTCTATATGCGCTTTGCAAGTAACAATAATGTGACTCAAAGTATTTCACAAAACATTATTCGCGATCTCTGTGGGCATAGGGAAGGTATGGGTAGAGCAGGTTGATGATGTTATATGTGTTTGTAAAGCACACTATCAAGCACAAGGCTATCCTATCACTGAGCAAGGGTGTGTGCCTAGCCCTACATTTGGTAGTCTGGGTAATTAGAAAAACAGCTTTTGCTGAATTCACACTTTAGGAATGATTTAAGAGAATGTTCACCTTCCTGATCTGTTTCTGTGTATGAGTGGGATATGTGTGGGTAGGAGTCCTGTAGAGCTGATGTGTCTGCGTGGTTGATGGAAGGAGATGAAACTGTTCATCCAGGTGAGGCTTAAGTTGTGTAGTGTCTTGAATGTGTGTGTGAGGAGTTTGAGAAAAGCACATTTGTTTATCAGGAGCCAGTGATGCTCCATGAGATGTGGCATAATGTGAGTTCTGTGGGGGAAGTTGAGGATGAGCTTGGCTACTGCATTCTTAATGGTGTGTAGTTTTCTAGTGAGTTTCTTGGTGATCCTGGTGTAAAGGTTGTTCCCTTAATCTAATTTGCTGGTGACTAGGCTTTGATTGAATTTTTTTCTAGTTTTGCTTGAGATCCATTTGAAGATCTTCCTCAGCATCATCAGGGTGTGGAAGCACAATGAAGTGACAGTGTTGACTTGTGTGGTCATGTCCAGTTTGTTGTCAATGAATAATCCAAGGATTCTGGCTTGGGTGCTCTTGTGTTGTCTGAGTATGGCCAGCCATGAGTTGGAGTCTAATGCTGAGGTGCTCTTGCTGAAGCTAAAGAGGAGGCCATGGGGAGGGGATGGAGAGGATAGGGAGATGTGATGGGGAAGAGGGTATGGCAACATATGGGAGAGGAGGAACCACATTTAGAGTGGAGTGGAAAAGAGTAAGGGCAGGAGGGTAGGGATGGGAAGAATGGAGGAACATATGATAGTCCATGCAAGAATATGGAACAGTTCTGAATAGTAAAATCAGGGGGCATCAGACCACCCCAATAATTTAATATGAATTGTGAGTCAAGTAGAGTCTATATTGATTTATTGTATTGCATTTTAGCTGTACTTAGGTAAAGTGCTCTGACAAACATCAGGTCTTCATGTTGTGAAAACTTTTAATAAATGTAAATAAATGTTTTTAGGAACTTTTATCAAAAACGACTGCAATTGTCTCATTTTAAAAAATATTTGTGAATTTAACGTAAATTGAGACTACTAATAGTAAAATCACAACTCTTCCCAGAACTATGGAATAATTAATAATTTCTTCCATCCACTTCTGTACGCCTACTGAATGTATGGACAATTGTATGCAGCTCTGGTGATGCCTGGGTGAATGGTTAAAGGAAGCAACTCACAGTCATGTTGTCAGCAGATTACTCCAGCTGCATAGACAAGGAACACTCTTTAAATTTCCACTCCAACAAAATAGATTGGAAATTAAATGATTGTCCCTTCTCTATTTGTTTTGTCATAATACTTACAATGTTAATGTCATCTAAGATCCATAACATCTATGTCATCCATTAGGAGCATATCTCTCATATTAAGATCATCCGGAACTCTCCACCACTATGTAAAGTAATGTTTCTCAGCTGTGCAGGGGCATCCATCTGCAAATAACCTGATCAAATTCTGGAGGGTATACGAAGTGATTCTATTTTTTCATACATAAATTATGTAATAAGTAAAAGGACAATGAAGAACATTTACATGGTGCACTTTTGCACTGACACTTGGACTGACTAACTTGTTCTCAATTTTTATTTACATTGCCCAATCAGTGCAAAAGCAGTTTTTACATTTAACACTGAAGGGCAGATTTATCATGGTATCGCCCATGGTGTCAGAAGGGCAACAAAACACCTAAGTTTGATTTACCATCAATGCAAGGCCACCTTGCACTGCCTTATGTAGCTTGGTAAATCTGGAGTAATACAAGGCAGTGCAAGTCACTGCTTTGTCTTACACTGCCCTGGGAAGGCGTTCCATGGATTGAGCGTGGGTGTGAGGTGGCAAGCCTGGGAATGTGTCAAAATACTACACCTTCCCAGGGGAGGTACAACAAGGGGAAATATCTTTACTTCTCCTTATTGTTTCCTCTTTCTAAGAGTGCTGAATTCAGCAGCACACATAGAAAGAGGAAAATGCCTCAGAGGATTGTTTTAGTACAGGAAGGTGTCCCCTCCTGAACACTAATAATCCTACCTGCAATCTCAGCACCCATGCACCATGGAGGAAGGGTGCCTGCTTTGGGGCTGGGCTGCAGATTGTGTGCCAGAGCAGTCAGACAGCAGGAATGCACCATATCTTGATAGCTGCAGCACATTCCTGCCTGCTCTCTTTCATGCAGCACAACGCAGCAAGTTGCCTTACTGCATTGTATTGTGTGAAAGAATGATACACCTGGCCCTAAGTGTACTGTATTCTGCAGCACAAATAGAAAGAGGAAAAATCCTGAAAGTATTGTTTAACTGCAAGAATGAGTTCCTTCCTGCACACAAACAATCCTACCTGCAATGCAGGTAATCTTGCAGTTGGCACAAGGCTGCAGATTGTGCACCAGAGCAGGCGGAGAGCAGGAATGTGCCATATTGATACATATGGCACATTCTTGCTTTCTCCCTTTCACGCTGCACTATGCAGCACGATGTCTTGCTGCATTGTGTTATGTGAAAGAATGATAAATCTGGCCCTTGGTGCATATGCAAGTGCAAAACTGCACCAGCTGCAATGTAACCTATGCAAGCTGGAACTCTTGGTGCAAAAGTATATTTTCACCAGTGCAGGCTGTGTAGTTTGGAAATTTAAGTGCAAAACAATTTTTAAAGAAAATCTTTTTATTTATGTGGCACTTTTTTGAAGTATTATAAGTTACATTAGGTTTGTTGTTTTAGTCTTTGCAGGGTGAGAATGTTGCATTCTGAGGCTATTGCTGCGGAAAGTTTTGGATTTGACAGAATCCTTTTGTAGGCTAGATTGCTTTAAAACGCATTTATACTTACTTATCTTTGTGCTGATTTGATCGATATGTGCATGAATAAACATATATAAATATATCCTACACAGTACATGCTGCTGAGACAACAGGGCCTGTGCACCATTTAATGTATGCTTTTGTTCCCCTTTTAGAACCAGTCAAAGTTATTTACAGCACATTGCATAATATGTGTAGTGCACAAAATAAAGCCTTATTCAATCACTTTGCATCTACTGAATTAATGCGCTATCTACTGGATCTCTGCACCACCTGCTCATCTTTACTTAAGTAATGCCAAATACTGCATGGACTCACAGAATATTTTGGGTGTGCTGCATTCATATGTTTTCTGTTGCAG
This sequence comes from Pleurodeles waltl, assembly GCF_031143425.1. Lineage (NCBI taxonomy): Eukaryota > Metazoa > Chordata > Amphibia > Caudata > Salamandridae > Pleurodeles > Pleurodeles waltl. The sequence continues at coordinate 386,473,709 of NC_090447.1, read as the reverse complement.
GCTCAGCAAGCTCCCCTCTTCTCCCCTGTCCCTTAGCTGGACCCAAACAGGTAGGGCTGAGGTTCGTGGGACTCAGACTTCGTGACAATCATAAAGTGTAACCATGAACTGACATCAGTCTGATCCAATACAACACCTTGCATGTTACCTTCTTCCTTCTAAATGCCCTGTCATAATCCTTCCATGATATTCCCTCAAGCTCATTATGCACACAGACAATTATTTTTTGGTAACAATGTGGCTCCATTTGAGGGAATTTCTCCACCATTACTGCAAGAATGATCAAGAAACCCTTCCCCCAATTGAGCAAAGTATTCTCTACCTTCTGACTAAGTGGGGTATAAGAGCAATCTCTGGAATGCGAGCACTCTTTACATTGTTTAGCTTCCTCCTTCACTGGGAAATCAAATATCTTGTCAAATGCTCCACTCTATATATTTTCTTTCACCTCCGCTAGAAGATGATCTTCTAACTTGTGACGTCCGGATCTCAACTCTCCCAGACCTATACCCGGTAAAACAGCAGCAGTCAAAACAGTTTCTGTGGTGGCCTACTCCTTGGCCCTGCCCCGCTGCACTGATATGGATGTCATAGCCCCTGTGGTAGGCCTTTGGCCTTTTCTCTCTGAAGGACCCCCCTCAGGTGGCAGGGGAACCACTCCACTCCCTATTTGGTTTGTTTGTTGGGCTGGCTGGGGCAGTCCTTGATCACCCATCCTGAAATGGGCAACAAACCTTCTCGCCCTCTCTAAGTCGTCCCCCTGGTGGGCCCCTGCAGCTGCCCTTCCTGACATCACATTGGTGAGACCGCCTGTCTTGGAGATCCAGGGCAACACATTGGCGAGGTTAGATACCAGGTCTGGTTGTGCCACACCAGAAGCAGAATCTTGCTCCCCCTGCACTAGGACCTGAGATACTAGCTGCCCCCTCCACTGCTACACAGTTACCCCTGCGTTGCATTGTGCTGGTGTCACCCACCACACCGCCACATCCTGAGCTGGTGCGCCATCGGCCACCATAACCCCGGCTTCAGACATAGCAGGCGGACATGCATGACCCATCTGATGTTTCCTTGCCCTCTTTGGTACAGGGGGGAACACAGACCTCCTAGGCCCTTCTGATGCCAACACAGGAGCAAGTACGGCTGATGCTCCCACCCCATTCACCTCTAATAGAGCAGAGTGCAGTAGGGCCAGCAGCTCATCCATTGCATCAAGCCTTCTCATCACTGTCTCCATATGCCTGTCCCGATCCACTGCTTGTGGCCCTCTTGAGTGCCTTAGGAGGCACAACACCCCCACTAGACAAACCAAAGGAGAAAAATCCAAAAAACAGCAAATTAAAAATTAGTAGGCAGAGGTAACAAAAATTATGCCCCTAAGCAGCTCCTTCCCTCTTTGTCCTGGAATCTCCTGCAAATGGTGGTGTGGAGTGGGGCCAGTTACTAAGGGAAAGGTAAAATCTAGACAAAAAATGTCTCTATGTGTGGGGAGAACCAACACCTCTACCCACACAGCCCCAGCCAAACAACCACAATACCAGGGCAAACGAGGGTTGAGGCTGGATAGAAGGGCAATAGGGCACCAGGAGCAGTGGGCAAAATATTGCAGGGCTGAGAGTTTCTGATAATGCGCCGATCGGCCCCTCCAGCGGTGGGCCGTACGTAGACAATGGGCAAGTGCAAGAGTAAAATGGAGCACAGCGCTCTGATAAATGAGCTGTCCGTCACCTTCAATCTTGCGTGTCCTGGATGAGCCACACACCGAGCACTGCGTGGGCCCCACGTGGGTTCAACAAAGATTACCTGGATCATGATCAAGACAACAGGCAAACAGGTAGAAAACTGTCAAAAACCACCACAGGCTCCTAATTCGGCCAAGAAATTAATTTATCTGATGGAACAGCGGCACAAGTAAGGATCCTGCACTGCAGTACAGCACAGCTTTGGGTAGGTCAACAAAAAGGATCCCACACTGCAGCACAATGTTGGGCAGTTCCATGGGCGAGATGCGGTGGCAAAAAGACCGAGCCCCGATGTTGCTCGCTTTTTAAGGCTGGCTTCCAGCTCCGCCCATATTATGCCGCAATTGCGAGAGCTGCAATATCACTGGGCTCGTGATACCATGATGCGGCAGGCCACTTCCCCAACCCCAGGGAAATCACTGGTCTGCCACATTGGAAATGACACCAGGGTCGTAGCCACGGGCAGTGCTTAATTTGTAAATAAAGAGGTGCTGGTGCTCAAAGCCCTTCTCTTAAACACGAGGCTGCTGTAATTAAATCTGCCAGCACTGAATACTGAGGCAGCGTAATCCTGAAACCATCTCGGGCCTCTTCAATCCATTTACGACCACCCCTGCCCCTTCAGCTCATCCTGCAACTTTCTACTTTCTCCCTTTATGACTCTTTTTAGTTTTTCCTTCTTCCGTCTTTCCCATATGTGTCTTTTGCTCGCAGCAAATGCTCGAGGCAGAAGAATAAGCCCCGGCCCTCACAAATAAGTGCCGGTGCTTAGGACCGGAAACAACAAGCACAAATTAAGCACTGGCCACGGGGGACCTATAGGGGCTGTGCCCCTCTTAATTTGATTGAGGATTCCCTAAATAGGTCGGGTTTTCTGTTATTTAAAGGGCAGGACTGGTTAGGCTGATTTTCAAGTCTGTATTTTCCTGTTATCCGAAGACATGCAGGTTGGTTTCAGCTCTCCTCTCCTCACCCACAAGTAATCGAAACATGCAATTAAAATGTTGAAGTGGGCTTTGTGTTTATCATAATGCTTGCTTAATTTTTGTCGAGCTCCTTGAGCTGGTTTGACTATGCATTCTAGATGCATGCTGGCACTGAGAAAGTGAAAACATTTGCACGCCACTGTTGAGTGAGCCTAGGTGAGGCGAGCTTGCAGTACCGGCACATGGAGAGGACACAGTGTTCTGCTGTGTGCCTAGTGCTTAAATTACAAGCACTGGTTGGCACACAGGGAATGATAATTATCAGAGAGAGTCTCCAAATGCAAAAGCACTGCCTCAGCAACCGAGTTCTCGACATCGCATCATATAGTGAGTTTGTTTCTTTTCATTGTTGAAAGGTGAAGCAAAGCTATCAGATGAAGGGGATTTCAAGCATGGGAAGATCTGTTCATTTCGGCCTGTAGCTCCTTTCAGCTGCACACCTTATTACGTAATATAGTTTACAATCGTGACATTTTTTCTGATCTTTGCATTTTTACAGTTTCATGATAGAAATGGTGTTTTGCATCATCATGGCTCTTAATCAAAATCCACTTCCAATTGCTTGATTTATCTTTATCAGTTTCATGCTTGCCCTGACATCTGTGTAAGTCCTCCAACCTTCCATCCCCCTGAGTTGGTAAACTGAGTTGCTCGTCATGCAAAGCACTTAGAGGCGTCAAATCGCAACACATAGAGCTGTAGAAAACATGAAGTTTATTCTGAGTGAAGCATCCTCATTTAAACCTGAAGGCAGGAGAGGGTGACATGCCCTCTACCCACCCTTGTTAACGTGAAATATTGTTGGTAATTCGTAGTGTTGAGTATGCATCCATTGCTTGTGATGGTGGTACTTCCCTTGTGTGGCAGGAGTATATGTGGATGTTTGATGAAAATGACAAGCTGATAGTTGAGCACCAGGCATTAATTTACCAAGAATTAAAAGCTTGTCGGTCAGGACACAATTATTTTGTTTCAACAAAGGGATCAGTTAAGTTTTGAAGAATTATGCCTATATTTAAAAATTGTAAACTTGCATTATATAGCAACATTTCTGTATTTTTACGCATTGAAACCTGATATTTTTGCACAAAATATGTGTGTGTGTGTGTATGTGTGCATACGCACGTACACCCAAACAGATGCACAAAAATAAGTATTTGTGGGATAATCAGTACTGCTTCCTGTAGGCCTTCTTTCTTTTGCCTGGCATTGGAAGATGTGTATCATTTTATTTCCTTACTATACATTTTCAAAGCAGAACTTCAGTTATAAGATGTGACCTAGAATGTATCTAAAAGGGCACGGTTGAAAAGTGTCAGGAAGTAAAAATGTAGAAGCGAAGATTGTTGCCTTCTGAAAGTAGATTTACTGTATGTATGGCATTTTAAAGCTTAGCGAATTTTGTGCTAAAAAAAAGTTAATCACCATTTCCTCATGAAATTTTGGGGTAGGTGAACCCTAAGTATCACTTGCATAAGTCAACTTTCTATGCACACTATGAAAGTAGTGGAATATTCCAGGAATCCCCTTTCAGAACCAGCGGCCTTTTTGACACATATTTGAGACTAATGTTGTATAAACCCTATTTGGCTTAACATTTTCTAAACTTTCCGAATTGGAAACATCCTCATACACTCCAGTGGAAATCAGGCTTGATTGTTCATTCAGTCAGTCCAAGTTAGGGTTGTTATTTCCCTTCCAACACTTTCAGAAATCAGCAGTCACTACTGATTAGAGGTGATCCCCTTATGTCCTGGACAGCTTTGGATTCACTCACTGAGCTCAATCGCTGTGTGCAGTGTACTGCTGATATAATATTTTTTTACTGGGTATGGTTTTAGTTCCCAGTCTAGCCCTGCTTGCAGCTGCTGAACACTGCTGAGTGGTCACATCATGGTGTGATGGTATGCTTGTCAAGTCAGCTTGGGGTGAGGGTAGACAGGAAGCTCCCTTTAGACAGGAAAGCCCACCTGGCTGGACATGCAGTAGCTGGACTCTACAGATAGTGTTATCAGCTCTCAACAGTAGAGAGGCTGCTCAGGTTCCTCCCAGTAGAGTAAGATGAAGTTGTGCACATACATTCAGTGTTTGGGCATCATCAGTTTCCTTTCTGCCTCTGTGTCCATTGCAATTTGTTTCACAGTGCAGGATGGTGATGTTGCAGCTAATGCAGTAAACCCCCAGTTGCTTGGATGCAGCATGTACTACCACCTACCAGTGTCTTCTGACCCAGTCTTGAAGCTTGTTTGAGCCAATGCCTTCCACCTGCAGAAATGCCAGTGTTACCCACTCATGGGTGCAGATGCTGACAGCTACCATCGTCCCTGACCAGAGTCTCTGTGATCTGCCCAGTCCACAGTGATAGACACTGCTCAGATACTGCTCTGTTTCTGACCCATCCAGGCCGACAGCATGGCAGGACATACCCAAGGGCCTGCAGTCAGGCAACTCTCAAAGCTTAACCACCACTGTCTTAGGAGAGGGACGCTCATACCTAAGGCTTGACTTCCTCCTTGCAGTTGAGTTCATGCATTTGAGACAAGCTGGAATGACTGTCACTCTCCAATAAATCCAGGAAGAAAGGAAGAGCTTGAGACCACTATGCAGTAAGTGACATGACCCAGTAACTGCTGTCCACAGCCTGCTTGCATGGGGATGTGGGTACCTGTAAAGTAATTCATCACGATTTTCCTACTACTTTGGCCTTTTTCTGGTTCTCCGAATCCAGCTATGGACTGTCTTATTCCCCATTCGTTTCCTGATGCTACATTTGATTCAACCTACCAGTAAGCTTTTTAAACCAGCCAATTATCAGGATTCTGCTGTTTTTGTGCATCATGCAGAATCACATTCTTGAACTGACAGATACTTTTAAAACATCTGCTGTTAGGCAGTGCATCATTTATGCAGTGACATACAGCACTCATTTTTGGACAGTGAGGGTTATGTTTCGTTATCAGAGTTTAACCCAAAACAAATCAAAATGTACAACAAGGAGCAAAGAGCAAGAACAGAAAAATAGGCAACAGTGACAAAGGGAAAAGCCAGCAATGAAAAAGGATTGGCAAGAGCGAGATAGGGAAATTAAGGGTATTGTGGTGGAAGATAAAACATGAGGTGGAATCAAGAGTAAGCAGCATTGATATTTAGCAACTCTGGAATTCCGCAGCACTGGCTGTGAGCTCCTAAGAAAGAGTTTGTAGCACTGCACTTATTTTGTAAAAAATGATAGACTGCTGCTAGGGTAAAACTAAGGGGCATATTTAAACTCTCTTTGCGCCAAATGTGCATAAAATTTTTTGACGCACAATCAGTGCAAACCCTGCCCCATATTTATACTCTGACGTCCGACCCCGTGGGCGTAAAAGTTCCACCATGTGCGTCATTTTTTGGAAGGGGGAACCAGCCTTGCGTTAATTATATGCAAGGTAGGCGTTCCCTTCCAAAAAATGACTTTAAGGCCTGTGCGCCTTATTTATACTGTGACATCATTTTGACGCACAAGAGGGGGCAGGCCTTTAAAAATGGCGCTCAGCCTGATGGGCGCTGTTTTTTTAGGCCTGGGTCAGGGCAGGCGTTAAGGGACCTCTGGGCTCAGAAGGAGCCCAGAGGTGCCCTCACATGCCCCCAGGGACACCCCCTGCCACCCTTGCCCACCCCAGGAGGACACCCAAGGATGGAGGGACCCATCCCAGGGAAGTTAAGGTAAGTTCAGGTAAGTTTTTTTTTTCGTATTTTTTTTGTGGCATAGGGGGGCCTGATTTGTGCCCCCCTACATGCCACTATGCCCAATGACCATGCCCAGGGGACATAAGTCCCCTGGGCAAGGGGGCATGACTCCTGTCTTTGCTAAGACAGGAGTCACTTCAATGGGGGTTGGGCGTCAAAAAAATGGCGCAAATCGGGTTGAAGCCAGAATTTTGCCTCAGACCTGACTTGCCCCATTTTTTGACGGCCAAGCTCCATTTTCCCCTACACCGGCGCAGCCTGGTGTGAGTCATTTTTTTTGACGCACACCAGTCCGCAGCGCCGGCTAACGTCATTCAATAAATAAGGCGCCCGCATGGCACTTTGGAATGGCGTTAGCCGTCGGTAAATTTTTTGATGCACAACTGCGTTGGTGCAGTTGTGCGTCAAAAAGTATAAATATGGGCCTAAATGATCTTGAAACCGTTTCACAAACCATGTCCAGTTCATGTATGGTAAGCCTGCTTTTAAATACCAACTTCAAGTTTTAGTGTTCTCCTTTAATGTTGTGGAAAAGGGGGTGTTAGTCTGTGCTTATGTCCTACAAAACAGATCACTTATTAATGAATAATGAAAAACACTCATCACTTCAACGCCTTCCAGCCATAGGCCACCTCCTTAAGGACAATCCCTAACACTTATATTTTGTGATTTTTCCCTGTATTACAAAAAGGCAAAGAGGAAACTGCTTGAGAACAGTTAATGCCCAGTGAAAAACGCTATACACTTAGGGCCATATTTATACTTTTTGACGCAAAACTGCACTAACGCAGTTTTGCGTCAAAAAAATTAGCGCCGGCTAACGCCATTCTGAAGCGCCATGCGGGCGCCGTATTTATTCAATGACGTTAGCCGGCGTTAGCCGCCGGCGCTGCCTGGTGTGCGTGAAAAAAAAATTACGTACACCAGGCAGCGCCGGCGTAGGGGGATATGGAGCTTGGGCGCCAAAAAATGGGGCAAGTCAGGGTGAGGCAAATTTTTCACCTCAACCCGATTTGCGCCATTTTTTTCGACTCCCAACCCCCATTGAAATGACTCCTGTCTTAGCAAAGACGGGAGTCATGCCCCCTTGCCCAATGGCCATGTCCAGGGGACTTCTGTCCCCTGGGCATGGTCATTGGGCATAGTGGCATGTAGGGGGGCACAAATCAGGCCCCCCTATGCCACAAAAAAAAAAAAAAATACTTACCTGAACTTACCTTAATGTCCCTGGGATGGGTCCCTCCAGCCTTGGGTGTCCTCCTGGGGTGGGCAAGGGTGACAGGGAGTTTCCCTGGGGGCATGGGAGGGCACCTCTGGGCTCCTTCCGAGCCCACAGGTCCCTTAACGCCTGCCCTGACCAGGCGCTAAAAAACGGCACAAAAGCGGCTGGACATCATTTTTTTTGACCCGCCCACTCCCGGGCGTGAGTTTTGCCCGGGAGTGTAAATACGGCGCACATGCCTCAGAGTCAATTTTTTAGATGGGAACGCCTACCTTGCATATCATTAACGCAAAGTAGGTGTCCACGCAAAAAAATGACGCAAACTCCATGGACTTTGGCGCTAGACGCGTCTAACGCCAAAGTATAAATATGGAGTTAGTTTTGCTTCGGAATTGCGTAAAAAAAAACTACGCAATTCCGGCGCAAACAGAGTATAAATATGCCCCTTAGTGTTTCCTTTGAGTGCATGCATCTCCTGATTGGTGCATACACGATGGTATGTTAATAATACCCTTTGCACAGCACACAGTCTGGTATCATGGTTTCCTAGTGCTTGCATTCATTCAACTTGCCTTTCACTCCTTGCTGCTGTGAAGCAGCGATGCCCATATATTTGGAAAATAGAGCTAGAAAATGTACACTTTTGTCCCATTTGTTAACATTTTTAATGTGGGGCAATCCGAATATCCCAACCATCCCTTGAGGATATGGGCTCCCTATTAGCAATATCACCATGGAAATATATAGTTTTTTGTGTCTTCCGTGTCATTGAATGCTACCTGTCATGAGGATCTCTGATTTCTTTGGTATACAAAGCAAAACAGGACATTAAACCACATGCTGTTGTATGTGGGGGGGTTAGGTGCTCAACGTGCATTTTTTACACCTTTTTAGAAAGAGGGAAAGTGCAAAAGAGTAAGTGAAGTAAGAGAGAAACAAATGACAGGATGATGGACATAGTGAACCAGGTATAAAGTGGCATCAATTCAATATTTGTTGGAACAAAGTCTATGGCAGTTTTTTTCCCAGTTGATCACATTGTGTTTGAACAGACAACACCTTAAGTCAGCAATCTTATGATTGTTTTGACCTTTCTTGAGCCACCTTAAAGTCTTCAAATATCTTTCATGAGTTTGAATCCCTAACTGGCTCTAATTAATTAAATAATAATAATGCTTGTAATAATAGAATTATTTGAAAGTGCAAAACTGTAGTGGGAGCTGCAAGTTATAAGGCAAGTTATCATTACAAGTTAGTATTATGAAGTTTAGGGCTGGAATCAAACAGCTTTCTAAGTCATGATACTGTAATGTAAAGAGCTCTTCTAGGCTCATTTTGTTAAATATTATCAGGTGGACAGCCTTCTCTCCCAGTAAACTCCTGGAGAACATTGAGCCTGCTTACCCTGTCCCCCACTCAATGTAATCTTGGGCAAAAGTATTTACACCACACCACTTAAAAGATCAACAGTGTGAAAAAGTGAATTAATAATTTGGGTGGATGGTAGTGCACCACAAGTAATGTAGTCACTAACACGTTAGGTCCAGTCAAAGATTTCAGTAATATAATCCGGAGCTCAATCGCTGGTAGACATGGCACAGAGCAGAAGGGCTCAACTTAGAGAAAATATGTAAAGCATTTAAAAGTACCAAAACAATTAAAAAGTCGAAAACACAAAACAAGAAAAACCCCACACCAATTTATAAACCTATGGAAAACATAATAGGCAAAATGGCATAAACATGACACAAATCCAATAATAGAAATCAGAGATATGAACCTTGAATGTTCTATCTGTAAATAGAGCCAAAAAACACAAAGCAGCAATGGTAGTCAATGATTGTAGTAGACCGGGATCTAGGTACGACTTGAGGCCAAACATGATGGAAAGCAGATCCGCTACAACAAGCAGTGTGGCTATACTAGGGTCTGGAAGATTGAAAACATTTCTAAGTCCCGGTCTGAAAATTGACGTTGTTTGTTTTTTCAGGAAAAACTTCTCTTGTTGCAGGACAGACCAGAAACTCAATCCGAAGTTGTGGAACTATCAGTTGGATACCTTCCACAGTTGATCATCTTGAAGTTCTGGTGCCTTTTAGTGCCCAATAACCACAGATGTACACTTCTAAGGTTCCCAGGGTCTCAGCACTTAGAGAGTCTCAGAGTACCAGGCACAGGGCAACAGCAAAGTCCAATCCTGGCCCAGCTGTCACTAATCAGCTGGAATTTTTCACAGGAATGTCCCCTTCAAATTTTTATGCTACTGGACATACCCAGGGAATGAGCCCTTTGATCCTTGAAGATCTTTATGTCCTTTGAAGGGGGTCCAACCTCCTCAGGTTCTTCTCACAAATCACACATACCAAATGCAGCAGGTTTGGTCTGTCTGGAATCCTTTCACAAGTCCAGCAGTATTCTGTGTAAGGCTGTGTGAAGGTCCAGCTTTGTAGGGTTCACCAGCCTGTGGGAGTGTAGCATCCCAAGACATTCGGAGTTCCTCTCTGACTAATGGAGTAAAGGCTCCATTCAATCAATCAACCAATCAAATCAATCAGTAATTTTCAAAGCGCAGGTAATCACCCGTAGGGTCTCAAGATGTTTGCGGATGTGCTGCTCAATCGAAAAGCCAGGTCTTGAGGTCCTTCCTGAACTGCTTCAGTGATGTGGTCTGTCTGAGTTGAAGAGGTAGTGTGTTCCCTGTCCATGCTGTGAGGTAGAAGAAGGATCTTCCTCCTGCTCTGCTTTTTCGGATCTTGGGAATGGCTGCAAGGGGGAGTTGGGAATAACAGAGTTGTCTGTTGGGTACGTAGAAGGTGAAGAGGTAGTTGAGGTATGCTGGTCCTATGTTGTGAAGGGCCTTGTAGGTTTGGATCAGGAGTTTGTATGTGATGCGCTTGTTGACTGGGAGCCAGTGTAGGTCTCTAAGGCAGGAAGAGATGTGGATGTGTTGGTGGATGTGCAGGGTGATTCTTGTAATCCTGATTGCAGTTTCTTGGTGATGCCGGCATAGAGTGCGTACCATAGTGCAGTTTGCTAGTGACAAGTGCATGGGTGATCATCTTCCTCATGTTGGAGGGGATCCACTTGAAGATCTTTCGAAGGAGTCAGAGGGTTTGAAAGCATGAGGATGAGACAGCGTTACTTGGCGGGTCATGGATAGAGAGGAGTTCGGGATGATGCCCACACTGTGTGCGTGGTCTGTGGGAGCGAGGGCATTTCCCAGTGCGGTAGGCCAGAAGGAATCTTTCCAGGTGGAACTGATTATGAGGATCTCCGTCTTATCCGAGTTGAGTTTGAAGCAGCTGACTTCCATCCAGGTGGCGACTGTTCTCATCCCATTGTGGAAATTTCTCTTGGCTTTCACAGGGTCATTGGACAGGGAGAGGATCAGTTGAGTTTCGTCGGCGTAGGAGACAATGTTTGATGATCTTGACTAGCGGGGACATGCAGATGTTGAAAAGCGTCAGACTGAGAGATAATACTTGGTGCACGGCGGTGAACGGCAGCAGACTGACACTCTGTGTTCTTTTGGTGAGGAAGAACCTGATCCATTCCAGTGCTTCATTACAGATGCCGGTGTCGTAGAGTCTGGCGCAGAGATTGGAGTGGGAAACAGTGTTGAATGCCGCGCAGAGGTTGAGGAGGATGAGTGCGGCTGTGCCTCCGTAGTATAGTATGACACTTATGCTGTTGGTGGCTGCTAAAAGTGCTGCTTGGGTGCTGTGATCGCTCCTGAATCCAGATTGGGATGGGTCTAGGATTTGGTGTGGGTCTGTATCTTTGGTAGCGGGTTGATCCCAGTGTGCTTCCAGTCTAATGGGAATGTGGCGGTTTCGAAGGATCGGTTGATAGTTCGGCAGGGCTCAGGTGCTTTGATGGAGCTGGCCAGGTTGAAGGTGTTCTGAGGGCATGGATCTGAGAGTGCTCCCCAGTGAATGGAGTTCATGAGTCTTTTGGTGTCCTTTTTGGTGATGCGGGTCCAGGAGTTCAGGATCTGGTGTGGTGCTGGGTCTGTGGTAGTATTTGTGGGCGGTGCAGGCGGGTTTTGGTTCTTGAAGCCTTCGTAAATGTCTTGGGTTTTTCAGTGTAAAAAGGTGGCAAGGTCATCGCAGAGGTCTTGGGATGGATGAGGTGTCTATACCGGGGTTCGGGAACTCTTTGATGATGGTGAAGAGCTCTTTGCTGTTGTGAGTGCTGGTGCTGAAGCGTTCTTGAATGGCAGCTTCTTTGTCAGCTTTGATGTTCTGGTGGTGCGTGGTGACTGCGTTCTTGTAGGCTATGCGGTTTTCGGTTGGTTTGCTTTTCCTCCATTTCCACTCCAGTCATCTGCAAGTGTGTTTGGACTCTTGTAGGTCTGTCATGAAGCATTTAGATGTTTTACTATTTCAGATTCTTGCAGGCTTCCTGGGTGGGTCTACACTGTAAGCACATTCTGACAACCAGTGGTGTAGATTACTGGCAGCTTCATTAGCGTTCGCTGCATCCGGTGATGGTGAGTGGCTGAAAGCATTGGTGAGTTGTGCTTCTGGTACTTTGCCCCGGTGTCTGCCAAAGGGGTGGGGGGCATAGTGGTGTGCAGTGTTCTTCGTGAAGGTGAAGTGGACACACTTGTGGTAGGTCCAAAGATGTTTGAGGTGTGACAGATGGTGATGTTGTTTCCTACTGGGAAGATGAGGTCGAGGATGCGTCTGGCTCTGTGGGTAGGGACATTGACAAGTTGTTTGAGGCCAAGTGTTGTGAGGTTGTCCAAGAGTTTTATGGTGTTGGAGTCATTGTGCTTGCGGGGCGATGAGGTCGGTGATGTCTTCACAGAATTGAGGCCTGGGTCCGGGTGACCTGTAGATGAGTGAGCCATAGAGGGAGGGTTTGGGGTTGGTCTGAATCTGGAACTGTAGGTGTTGATGGGTTGGCTGAGACTGCGACTCATTGGTGGTTGTCAGGTGGAGGGTGTTCTTGTAGATTATGGCAATGCCTCCTCCAGGCCGGTTGGCTCTGTCCTTGTGAATGATTTTGTGTTGGTCTGGGATGGCCATGGCAATGTCCAGGGCCGAGCCGGCGGTGATCCATGTCTCTATGAGGAAAGCAAGCTTTGTACCATTATTTGACCCCTCCTCACCCTGTGCATGATTTTAGCACGGGCGATAAATATGGCGCTAAGGCCATACAGTCATTTTTTGCACATGAACGCCTACCTTTGTATCTCATTGACGCAAGGTAGGTTTTCACATCCAAAAAATGACTTTAAATCCATAACTTTGGCGCTGGACAGTTCTAGCGCCAAAATATAAATATTGAGTTAGTTTTGCATCAAATTTGCGTAAAACAAATGACGCAAAGTCGGTGCAAAACAAGTATACATATGCCCCAGAGTCTCTGGTGGCCAGGGTGATTAAAAGCAGTATCTCACACCACTGTGCATCCGCCTGGCTGAAGAGACACAATGAGAAAGCAATACTGAGAACATTTTTTAAAAAATATATTAAAATGCCTATCCGTGACTGTTCCAAATAACATGCATTTCTGGCAGGAAAATAGAGGGAGCAGTTCGCTTGACATTTCACTTGTCAGTTAAATTACAATTACAAACATTATTTATTAGTCCAATCACTGTCAGCTCTTACATACACACAGATATATTTTTTGTATCTTACGGGAAGACGCATTTTGCTTTCCATTGGAAAAAATACGGCATTTGTATGAGCAGCAGAAAAATGTTTAATGAATCTCAGTGGCTTTGTAATATCTTACAGTATAATTACGTCTGAATGCAGTATGAAAGAAAATCGGCAGATGTTGCAGCCCGTGGGAGACTGATACCTTTGTGAAAACAAAAATGTATTACACATGAATTTAAAAAAAAGATCAAATCTAGGACCTGCTCCATATTTGCTTCCTCTTACAAAGCAGTAGTTCAATTTTACACAAAGTTGCTCTCAAGTCAACCAAGTCTGCACATTTTTCAAAGCCATTAACCTAAAGTGACTGGATGGAAGCAGCAAAATCATAAATCATGCAGTTTAATTGCGATGCTGACTGACAGGAAAAAGCATCAGAGAGACTGTTGTCTCCTCAGCAATGTCTCTAGATTGTAAACACCTAATCCCAGCTTCCCTTGGCAGCTACTGGAGTTTAGAAGTGGATTGTAGTGACACTGACCCAGCAGTCTTTGTAAGTCCTCTTCCCCTGTCATCTCTTACTTCGTAGTAGCTGCATGCTGATTGTATGGCACCATATCTAGGTCTGAAATGGTGACCTACAAAAATTCTGAATCCACTTCATCACCTATCATGACATCATGAAGCTAAGTATGCAATTTCTATTGACTCGCCTTTTACTTACCCAAATTTATCTTGCGATGTAAAGAGTGCATGCAAGATTTTTGTAATCTGTTATAATACATATGACAAAGCTGTGTAAACAACTGCTATGTTTTGCCTTTGAAGATTTTCTAGAACTCTTGGTAAATTGCAATTACATGAGTCACCAGGATGGGAGAGAATGAGGCAGGTGGCATGAGACATGTGGGAGGACAGTACTGTAAAATAGACACATAAAGAAGACATGCAAGCAATTAAGTGGATGTGCCAATGAAGCTAGATACCTCATGGTATAACAAAAATGTTGTTACTGAATAGTGCGTCTACTGGCTTAACAACTGAGCATCCTTTGCAATGACGAGGAACAGCATACATCAAAAAGATTATTAAGCAGGAAGGGACTAGCCCCACCTACTTAATAAATATGGTTTTCTAACACAGTTACAAGTGAATGTTTGCTTATTGCCTCTCTGATCTGGCACAAGCATCAGGCAATTTCTTGGAGAGCAACTACACCATATTAAAGTTAAGAACACGGTACAATACAAACCTCAAACCAATTTTGAAAATATAGTTCAAATTTAGTAAACAAATTGAAACTTAACTAGTTAAATATTCAAAACGCCAACCTGAGATACTGATTTTAAAAATTTTCAAGCAAAAAATGCAAAGAAAATACAAAGTGCCTCTCAGTGTTAGTGTTTGTGGTGCACCAGGATATAGGTATGATCTGAGGTCAACTGTGAGGGATCAGGGTTTGAGTAAGACTAGCAGCTTACACCCGTCAAAGTTTTAATCCTGGAAAATTGTTACTTTTCTAGTTCTCAAAATCCTTCAGTGGGAAAAGGCAGGTTGTTGCAGATGACTAGGGGCTGGTACATTGTGGTCAGCAGCTGAAGCCTGCTGCTTTGGAGCCACAAGCTGCACTTTGGACAAATGTGGATTTTTTAGCTGTCAAGGTCACTTTATATTTTTGTTTGGTCATTATTTTATTTATCGGAGACCTCCAATGAGACAAATCTGAAAGCTGTAACTGGGCAGGACTCTACAAGGTCTTGTACCTTCACTGCAATGCCACACTGAAGGGTTATTCTTTTCATGAAATAGCATTGTGTTGGAGAGACCTAAGAATCTTGGAGTCTTCCAGAGGTTGAAAATTTCCAGCATCTTTCTGAGGTCCTCAATCCAGTATTCTTCTATCACTGCTATCATTAGAGGGCATTCCCTTATTTGCATGGGGTCGTGGCCCCATGCAAATGAGAGAATCTCTTTGCCTCAGCACCCAAGCTGTAATTTAGACACTAGTGCCAAGGCAAAAAAGCCATCAGGAGGAAGGCTGACAGTGCACTACAAAAAGATAGTGCACTGTCAGTGCACCCCATGATGGCAGCCCTCTGGAGGAAGTGAAGAGGGTCCTATGAACCCCCTAGACATCCTCTTAGAAGCAGATGCAGTCACTCATTGCACCGCCCTGGAAAGGAATCTCTCACCGCTCTTAAAGTGGATATGGGTTGCCACCTGCACTGTGAAACATGGAGAGGCTGCTTCAAAGACGATCCGTATTTCAATTGAGGCCACTGCTCCCAGGGCAACG
This sequence comes from Pleurodeles waltl, assembly GCF_031143425.1. Lineage (NCBI taxonomy): Eukaryota > Metazoa > Chordata > Amphibia > Caudata > Salamandridae > Pleurodeles > Pleurodeles waltl. Next base: position 386,458,119 of record NC_090447.1, on the reverse strand, counting down.
TGAGTTTGAGGCCGCCCTAGGGGCAGTGCTTTCATTCTAATACTGTGCCCTCTCCTTATTTGCACAGTGAAAAGGGTGTGTGTAAGGTTTAGTTGCTATCACTGGCCTGACACAGAATTGATAACAATCTCCTCAATACATTTTTTGGCAGATGTTGTCACAGGGACTAAAGCTGTCTCTCAATGAATCTCCTCAGGAACATGCTATACACCCAAGGATAGTGGGGAAAGGCTGCTGCTCTTTCCAGCATCTCCAGCACCAACCTCCATGGATCTGTACAGTCATTAGAGAAGCCGAGAAAATCCAATATGCAATATTATCTCCTGACTTTATCCTTTGATTCCACTTGTTTTCCCAGAACAAACAAACTAGAGCACATACTTGCTAAAGTGCTGCTTCTTGCTAATATTTTTTTTTCTCCAAAGTGTTTGCACAGATCCAAGAGAAGAGTAGGAGAGGCAAGAATTACTACATCATATCCCACTGCCTTCAGTGACTTCTCAGGTAGGTAAACGCCAGAGGGAGATAGGGTAAGTAGGCTAATTATTCTTGAGCAAGGCAATAGGTTTTTGACTGTAGAGGTTGCATGAGTCAAAGTACTTAGTATTCAGTCATGGAGGGATTGGAAGTACAGAAGAAGGCTTTGCAGGGTGACAACATTCCATGAACAATGGTTTGCATTTATTGTGGAGTTGAAGGGTGAACCTTGATGGCATCAGACCAGTTATATTTTTTCTGGTGTATTGTTGTGGTAAGAAGATCCAAGCTGGTGTTGGCATTATCATTCTAATTTAACTCCATCTGTGCATCAGACAGCCAGGAATTGTCCAACAACACGATGAGAATGTGCAGTGGGCCTGAGGGGTGGGGTCCCAGCTGTTCTGGCACCCACCAACCAGGGTCGCGCTGGCGCTCCTCCTGAGAGCTGTCCACATAAACCCTCCCTCCACCAGCTCAAGCAGCAGAGGCACTTCCGGTGTCTCCCCCAAACCCCCCACAGAATCTGATGACATGAGCGCACATGGTGCACTGACGTCATCAAATACAGCTGAGGATGCACTGGAAGCCATTCGCTTTCAGTGCTTCAGAGGAGTTTCAGGTAACTTTCTCCTCAGGTAGGTGGTACAAGACGGCAAGGAGGCATTGGGGGCTATTGAAGAATTTTTCCTTCCCCCGATGTCTCCTTATAGTGCATTCCTGCTGCACGAGTGTGCATGGGGCCACAAATGTGCAGCAGAAATGCCCACTAGGCCACCAGGGATTTTTGGATGCTTTGGTTTTTTGTATCTATGTTGTTTTGGGGAGTGGCCCCTTGAACAAGGGTTGCTCCCTTTTAGGAGGTGTATTTCTTGGCCATTTCTGCCCCCTTTCGGGGCATAGCGGGCATATATTTTGAGGCCGATCTGTCCCCAAGGAGGCAGAAGGCACTAGTCCACCAGGGATTTTTTAAGCTTCATGTTTATTGTTGTTTTGGGGAGTGGCTCCTTGAGCAAGAGTCGCTCCCCTTTAGGGGATTCATGTTTTTGTTACTTCTACCCCCTTGGGGGCAGATCAGCCATTTATTTTTAGGTCAATCTGCCCTCAAGGCGGGCAGAAGCTACTAGTTTACCAGAGATGTTTAAAGCTGCATGTTTATTGTTGTTTTAAGGAGCGGCCCCTTGAGCAAGGGTTACTCCCATTTGTAGCAAGATGTTTGTTGTTTTGGGAGCTTCCCTTTGAGCAAGGTTTGCTCCCCTTTAGAGGATACATGGTTTGGCTGTTTCTGTCCCCACTTGGGGGCAGATCTGTCATATATTTTTAGAAACATCTGCCTACAGGGGGTGCAGAAACCACAAGGCCACCAGGGAGATTTGAGTAGGATCTTTGTTGTTTTGGGGAGTAGCCCCTAGAGCAAGGGTAACACCCCCTTAGGGGGTACATGTTTTGGCCATTTCTGCCCCCCTTGGGGGCAGAGAAGCCATATATTTTTAAGCCATGTACCCCAAGGTGGCAGATGCCACTAGCCACCAGGAAGTAATTTATTTGGGCATGTTGGGGAGTGGCCTTTACTTAGAGGGTATGTATTTTGGCCGTTTCTCCCTCCTTCTGTGGCAAAGTGGTCATATTTTCAGGTCAATCTGCCCCCAAGGTGGGCAGAAGCCACCAGGGAAAGTTTCTGTGTGTGTGTGTGAACTGAAGTTCGGTGGATGGTCTGCAGGTACTGGCATTTAGCTGCAAGTGTACGTGGATTGGCACTTGGATGGTGATGAGCAGACTTTATAGGGCTTTATAATGTTAACTGTTTTATTTCTTGTCATCGTTTCCATTTGAGATTGTAATTGTTTATTTCTCCTTTTATTCTAGTGCAAAGCTTTTGTTTTCCTTTGATGCTACTCCTGCTTGAGGTTTTGGTACTGATAGATCTGCAGTTTGCATTCTATGTGTTTGGTAAGAACGGGTTTGTTGTACTGTTTACTCCAAATGAGTACTATTGCCCAGCATGAATGTGTTTTTTTATAAATGGTGTATCAATAGCAGCACATTTAGCTTATGTTTCATTGTGTGTGAATTTCTCCTTGGATTTGTGCATGATGTATACTATGTTGTCTTATGTGTAATTTTATTTTGTTTTTCCTTTTCAGTGGGATATCATTGGTGTTTGCAGTGTCTGTGCAGAGTGGGTGCTGTTGAGTCTAGCTGTCTCTGGCAAATGAGTGGTATCTTTTTTTAGTATAAAGGTATTTGTAATAAAGCCACACATTGTTCAATACTTATTTTGCACAGTGTTAGGTGTTGCTAACTTATTTGTCAAGTTATTTTTATTAGTATAGATTATGGCTAGCTGCAGGATTACCGTTCAGCAGGTTGTTGGTCTGCTTTTTGAATCTTCCTCTGAACATGACTATGAGATTGATTCTGCATCTGAGGCAGAGGTGGAAGTGCAAGATTCTGGCAGTTAATTTTCTGCCCGAGCAGATTCATCTGATGATGAAGCTACTCTCAGTGCGGAGGAAGGCCTGTTTTATATGAGGACACTGATGTGCGGATAGTGCAGCAAGAGGCATCTGGATTGCAATCTGGGGCCCAAAGGCTTCCCATTAGAAGAGCTGAACTCTGGGTTGCCCCACAAATGTACAGCAGGTGTTGCCTGCCTTTACTGATGTTGCAGGGTGTAGATAGAATACTGATTACTTTTTGTCTTGAAATTTCTTTCATTTGCTTATGGACTATATATTTTTGGATGAGATTGTTGAACAGACCAATTTGCATGCTGAGCAGTAAGGAGAACAGTGCCAGGCTTATGCCCTGCTCTATAGCTAACCGGTGGACTCCCACTAACCTGTATTAATTGAATAAGTTCTTGCGTTTAACTTTTTTGATAGGCTTGATAAGGAAGCTGTCATTGTCCTCATATTGGTTTACTAGTCCCTTGAAGGCAATCACCATATTTCCTGCAATCATGAGTCATGATTGGTATTTGCCTCTGCTTCCTATGCTGCATTTTGGGAATATTGCTTCAATGTTGCCACAAGATCACCCTGATTGTGACCATCTTTTTAAGATTCACCTGTCCTTGACTATTTGTAGATCAATTTTCAGAGCTCTATGTTCCAGGAAAAGAAATGGCTGTGGACGAGTCTTTGGTCCTGTTCTAGGGCTGTTTGATTTTTAGGCAGTACATTATGGAATTAAGATGTATAAGCTCTCTGACAGTAGTACAGAAAATGTCAGCAATTTTCCGGGTGTATGCTGATAGGGATTCCACTATTGTCTCTCCACTTTTGGAGTTAGTGTGAAAATTGCGTGGGAACTTGGTAGAGTACTTTTTAACAAAGGTTAATATTTTTACTGCCACTCCCTCTGTTGGGAAGAGCCACCCTCTTCAAAATGATGGCCTAACCATGTTTTGTGTATGTCCTACACAATACACCATGCTAGGTCCCTCCCAACTAATGTAAAGTGATAGACAGTAAACTCCAGACCTTCCTATGGAGTGGAGGACAGGCTACAATAGCCTAACTAAACTTACCAGAGGGTGGTATGATGAAGGGATCGCCCTTCCTGAAATAAAGAAATACCACTGGGCCACGCAGCTGACAATGATAAACTACTGGATGCATCCACCTCAGGATGAACCAGCTTATCGGATGGATAGGCGACTGCTACATCCGGGAGGGTGCTTGAGGGCCCTCTATCCCCCCCAAGATCAACTCACAATCTCGGCCCCACGTCAGTGACCATTGGCTATTGGCTCGCCCACACATAGAGCCCTGGGCTGGGAGGGAAGACTAACCCAGGCCACCACCCTCTGGGATTCCGGGGCACCAGGCACTCTGGGTAAACTTCCCAGATTCACAAAGTGGGACCTCATTGGCATACCACATATAAGAGACCTTTGGCTGTGCAATGCCATTAAGACCTTCAGTGCTCTGCAAGAGGAGTACAAGTTAGCTCCCTCTTAGTACTACCGATACCTCCAGGTGTGGCACGCATTACACTCAGTACTTCCGAGCTGCGGGAAGTCCCATTGGCCTTGCCCTTCGAACTCAGACTACTAGAAGAATACTTACATAAAAAAGCCATCTCCCTCACATATAGAACAATATTGAATAACTCGCATGACACACTCGTGCACCTTAAAATCCAGTGGGAGTGGGATCTGGGCAGTCTAGAGGATGAGGGGTGAGAGGAGGCACTGGCATCCCCGAGGGAGCTGTGAATCCGCTCCAGGTTCTGCTTGATTCAGTTGAAAATACTCCATAGAACATACCTACCACGTACACTCAGGCTCAAAATGGGCAGGGCATCGGATGGCTTGGTCCTCAGGAGATATGGGCTGGAGAGGTCCTTCATGCATATTCTCTGGGAATGCCTGGAAATAAGACACTTTGGGGCATATTTATACTTTTTCATGCAAAACTTTACTAACGCAGTTTTGCATGAAAAAGTATACCCCCGGCTAGCGTCATTCCAAGACACCGGCCGGGCGTCATATTTACGAATTGACGGTAGCCGGTGGTAAGGCCCAACTAGAGTCATAAAAAAGGACGCTAGTTGGGTGAGTGAGGCGTAGGGGGAGAGTGAGGGAGGTTGTGCGTCAAAGGAGAATGCTAGTATTGGCAGAGGCATAAAAAATGCCTTTAACCAGACTAGTGTAATTTTTTTAGGTAAAACCCCATGGACATGACTCCTGTCTTAGTCTTTCAGCAGTGGATGAAACTGGAGTGCAACCTCTGTTATTTCACCTTCTAGTCTGGCTGATTTAGGGGTGACCCTTTCTGATAGCCACAGTGCTGCTGACAAGAAAATGCCTAGGCAGTCCGTGCACTCCAGAATAAGTCCAAGAAGAAAAACCCAAAAAGGAAAAAAAAACTTTTTTGCAGGAACTCCCAGAAACAGGAAAAAAGTGAGCGTCTGAACAACAGGACTTGCTGGAACCTCAAAAAGCTGCAGGAAAAAATAAGCATGAAAAGCACTCCACAAGAATAGCAAGTAGGAGTGAAGACCACCACCAACAGGAAGTGTTGCAAAGCAAGGAGAAAAAAAATCTGGCCCCTTATATACCAATGGACAGGAAGTGACACACAGGAAGAAAGAAAAACATTGTCTTGGATTGGAAGTGCTACATAGGAATAACTAGAGAGAAGACACCATTTTGGAAAAGGAAAAGAAAAAAGAAACCAGTGCATGCAGGGAAGAGAACAGTATCCTGGGAAGAAAACATAGCCCTGAAAGAAGAACAGGAATAAAGAGCCCCACAAACAAGACAGAAGATAAGCATCAAAATAGAGGTGCCACGGGGAGCATTTGTGGCATAACATCACGCCACTTGTTGAACGCGGCGAGGCCGAAACCTGACCCCTGGCTGTCCGACCTTGCAGCGAGCAACAAAAAATGCTGTGGCTGGATAACACATCCATGGAGTAAATAATAAATTAATCCTTTGGAGAAATATAAGGACTAGATATTGCTATTCCTAACATAACTTTAATTTTGCATTGTATTATGAGCTTTTAAGCCCCTCACAAACATATTTCCTCACTTATCATTACAGTGTCCATTTTGTATCAGCCCCTTGGTCATGATTGAGTTGCTTTGGTGTCCATCTCACTTGCATGCTGCTGATTCGAAGGCTTTTCCCCATACTCTTATGTTTGCCCCACCCAGTAGCATTTCAGTCTTACGCTGCTAATGTGTCTTTCCACTGCTGATGTCAGATCTTATTTTGCAGTGGTATGGAGGGATTATTTTCTCCACCTGATTCCCCACTCTCCTTTCTTGACCACTTCTTTCCATCTCCACATGACTAGTCTCTCCCACAGCCCTCTCGTCATTTATTTAATTTTTACATTCACATTTTGTTGCCATTCATGTTATTGGCAGATGGCAAAGAGAACCAGGTGTGTAATGGGAATCCACATCATGGTAAAAATCTGTATGTAACCGATGAAGATCTCAGCACAAAGGGCCTCATTATGAGTTTGGCGGTCTTTTGGCGGCTGTCAAAATGCCGTAATCCAACTGCCTTATTAAGAGTTACACTGTGAAGTCCACCAAAAAACAGCCAAATTTCCGAAGCAGCCAGGACACTGGAGGTCTGAAAAAAGGCTGTCCCACCAACAGCACCGCCAGCCTGACAAAAGGTCCTCCCTCGAGATCCACAAATCACAACATAAGTTCTTCTGTGGCAGAAAACCATTGGCGGTGCGAACAGCAGTGGTCTCAACTCACATTACACTGAACACACCACCACATTGGATAGTTTGAATACCCCACACCTGACACACATCCACACACCCGACACACCTACACACTACACTATATACCACACCCCTACATAACCCACAGTACTTTGCAAACATAATGCTACACACAGCCACAGACAACCTACATATTACGCAGATACAGTAAGAATAGGTACCCATAAACACTTCACTACGCACACATTACACACCTGTACAATATACTCAACAAACATTTTGCTACCACATATAGGGGGTCATTACAACATTGGCGGGTGGCTAACGCCACCTGCCAAGCTGTAACCGCCGTGCGGCCGCCAATGTGGCCGCACTCCCGCGGTCCCCATTACGACATCCCCGCTGGGCCGGCGGGCGCAAACCTAGTTTACGCCTGCCGGCCCAGCGGGGATGCGGCCGCAACATAGGAGCCGGCGGTGTTGCGGGCGTGCGACGGGTGCAGTAGCACCCATCGCGCTTTTCACTGTCTGCTATGCAGACAGTGAAAAGCTGCACGGGGCCCTGTTAGGGGGCCCCTGCACTGCCCATGCCAGTGGCATGGGCAGTGCAGGGGCCCCCAGGGGCCCCATGACTCCCCTTACCGCCAGCCTCTTCCTGGTGGTGCAAACCACCAGAAACAGGCTGGCGGTAGGGGAGTCATAATCCCCAGGGCAGCGCTGCCCTGGCGGATTATCACCGCCGGGGCTAAAACGGCGGGAAACCGTGGGCCACGGCGGTGTGACCGCAGGTCATAATATGGGTCCCCATACCGCCAGCCTGTTGGCGGTATGGGCGCCACTTTAGCCTTGGCGGTCTTCGACCGCCAGGGTTGAAATGAGGCCCAAAATCCACAACAACCGTCACCCAATCACATTACACCACCTACACCTCACCATTTACCTAACTCTGCAGCCTTTCACTTTGAACACTCCCACACCGTCTTCACCAACACTACAATGTCCCCACAAAAACACCCATATTTCATGGATGAGGAGTTGAGGGTCATGTGGGACGAAATTGTTAAGGTAGAGCCACACCTCTTCGGAGCACAGGTCCAGCAAACATCAGTAGCAGGAAAATGTTGTGTCAATTGATAGGTGATAGGGTCAATGCTGTAGGCACCTATCCATGTACAAAGGAGGACATTAGAAAGAGGTGGAATGACCTCAGGGGGAAGGTATGTTCCATGGCCACCAGGCACCAACTGGTGGTAATGAAGACTGGCGGTGGGTCCCCACCTCCTCCCCTTGCCTTCACACCATGGGAGGAGAAGTTCTTGGACATATTGCATCCTGAGGACCTGACAGGAATACCTGGGGGAGTGGAATCTGGTAAGTCACTACAACATTCATGTCACTCAATTGTCAGGTACTACTTGCTCCCTCAACAACTTAGCAAACCCCAATTACCACAACACCCACAACACCTCTGTTCAAATGACCTAATTCCCCTCTCTGGCATGCTACATGTCCAGTAAAGTCACCTGGCCCCATAGCCCATGGAAATGACATGTGAAGTACTGACAAAGTATAGCACTACAACTCCCAGAATGCAATATCCCATCATTGTGAAAACCTGGAGAGTGCACCAAATAGGAGATGTCATGCATGTTAAGCTAACTATCTATCCAAACCATCTTGAATGTCCTGGTGTGTAACAGGATATAGCTGAGTGCCCATTCATAATGGCCTCAGATTAAAGATTCCCAAGAAAGAAATGTTCACACCTGGGTTGGAAAGTCAGATGACTGAGTGGATGCACATGCAGTACATCCAGATACAAGTCAATGTCCATTGCTTACTCACATACTGTGTCCCTACATTGACACTAATGTGCATTGTACCACTCTTATTTGTGCCATCCATAATGCTAGATGGTTCACTAGGTAACAGAGGTGAACAACCATGTCTATAATCAGACAGCATCAGATGGCATCAGCAGTACAAGCAGTACCAACGTAGTTTAAGAACTCCAAACATGGAGTATGGAATTCAGGTCACAGATTTTAATGTTGTTCTAAGTTAATCTGTGCAGCAGCTGTCATTGTCATTGCTGGGGATCATGTTAAGGCATTGTCTGCATCTCACACAACTCCAACAATACCCCCAATGGAACCTGCACTCTGTGTTCCACTTCTCCCACGTGTAACCTTGCCAGTGTCACCATGGACAGGATACCAAAGATTGTCACTACTCCTCTGGATGAAGGACAACACCCCTGGCAATGAACATGGTCCATCATGGACACCTGGTTAGTCAACAACTGTCAGCCTCACCCTTCCCACATCCACTCCTCCCATCCCTGTTGCATCTACAACACAGACAACCACTTGCTCCCTACCTGTGTCTCAAGGACCATTGTGTGCCCCACCATGCAGGTAACTGATTCTCCTCTTATCACCCTTAACAATGATGGTCCTGCTACCACTGGTAGTGGGCAAACTGTGCCAGGGGCACAGGCACGTGGGGTAGGGTGTATGTGAGGGATGCTGTGGGCCAGAGGATGGGGTCTCAAAGGGAACAATATTGACCAGGAAACCATCTCCCAAGTTTTAGGAGCCTACCAAATTTCCCAAGGCATGATGGGCCAGGTAATCACCATATTGGGGGGAATACAAAAACTGCAGAGGGACAACCACCAGGAAGTCACACAGCAGAGGCAGACACAAAACTCCATCCTGGCTTCCATTGCTGGGGTTCTGAGAGACATTAACACTACCCTGAGTAGGTCTACAACACAACATCAGACCTCTTCCACTGGTAATGTCTCTTCTGGCCATCTGCTAGTGGAATTGAGGCCCTGTGGAAGGACATGCTTCAGACACCCCACCCTCTGTAGCAGAGGAACCCCTCACAAATGTGGGCATCTCTCCAGACATTCAGCAGGAGCTGATGCCAAGACCAAACCCACTGCCAGGAAATAACCTTCTCTTGACTTGTTGCCATTGTGTGCCACAGATACACCCTGTTGACTGTTCTGCAACCCATCTCCATTTTCTATTTTTGCAGGGGCACTGGACTTGTATATCCTAAAGGTGTAGCAGCTGCCCTGATGAATTCAGCCTCCATGACTGAACCCTTCATTGTTAATTCTATGTTTAATGTAGTTACTGTCATTGCTGTCCAAAATAATTACACCTAAACACAGTTCCTGCGTATGTGTCACTTTTCAACCATGTGCAATAGGTATGCATGGCAGCTCGAGTATGTACATGCCCCTCTGTATTGTACAACCTTTGTTATGGGCATCACACTTGGACACTGTCAGCAAGAGACTCATTACATTAGGATTGTAACATGGACAGATTTAAAAAAAAGTTGTGTATTACATCTACACACATTTTTGGTAGATATGCATACAGCACATAGAGCATAGCTATCAGTAACATCAGGATGTTTGCTAAGGTGTCACACAATGTTAAACCACAGGATATGGAAGTTAGGGTCATGTTAGTCTTCCTACAAGACAGGAGGTGCACAGATTGGTCCGTTGTATCCCATGGTAAAGCTTTATTACATACCCATACATAAGCTTCCAAATATTTGTAACCCACGGTACAGACAGAGATCAGTACTGATGTACCCAATCCAGGGATCTCTCACTTACGTTGGTCACATACCTCTAGGCTTGTCACTCACCTATGTAAGTCCACAGTGACATACACATTGTTCTGCAGGGTAGGAACACACTGGCAGCTAGGTTCAAGTAGGAATACATACTACAGAAACCATTGTGATAGGAGAGGCTATGGCCCTACATTTACACATGAGCCAGACAGATACGTAGTCACAAATGAAACCATTTGTCCACCTCCTGTACCCTATAGGTGAACTTGATGTGAAAATAATGTTTTACTCCAGTATCCTGACAGTCTGGCAATGTTAGTTACACTCCGAATACCCATGACTTTTAGCACCTGGTTTCAGCCATGTCCACTTCTCATGCCTGCGTGCAATTCCCATCTGCTGTTGACACTGTCTGTCACTTGCCAAGGTTGATGAGCCAAACAGGATGTCGGAAAATCTGTGATTGACAGAGAAATGGATAGGACAAAGCATACACAATTCACTCATAGGCATTGGAGTTATCTACAGCCGTACAGATGATGAATTAAAGAAGGTGATATGCTACCCATCAACTTAAGGTTACAAAATTGAATCACAACATCAAGTAAACATCACATACCTTTTGGTTAGTTGAAGAACTGATTGATGAGATCTGCCTGGAGTCTCATTCTTCATCTTCCTCTGGCTCGTCATCACTTGGCAAGTCTGCATTTCTACCCACAGATGCTGTGGGCTCACCCTCATCTGGTAGAAATGGTATCTGATGTCTTGGGACAAAATTGTGGAGCATGCAGCAGGCAACACTTCTCAGACTTACTTTGTTAGGTGAGTAGAGGAGGGCTCCTCCTGAAATGTCCAAGCATCTAAATCTTGCCTCCAAGAGCCCAAAGGTCCGCTCCATGACACATCTTGTCCTCCTCTGTGCCTCACTGTAGTGGACTTTCCCTGGCGTGGTTGGTTACCTCAGTGGTGTCAACAATAAAGTACGGTTAGGATAGCCAAAGTCACTTGTAAGCAATTTAGTACAACAACACAATTATATGTGGGACATGCAACATTGTGATGGCAGGAGACATACTTTGCAAACACAAACTTTAATTGTAACTTACCAAGCAGCCAGATCTTCTCTCTGTTGAGCTGTCATAAGCAGTGGCACATTAGTGATCCACATGAAGGAATCATGGACTGATCCTTGATACTTAGCTGACTTGTGAAATGTACCTGTCTGCCAGACACACCACATGAACGCTGATGGAATGGTAGTTTTTCCTATTCCTATACACCTGTTCATTGGCACTGAGGGAACCAAGGCGACATGGTTGCCATCTATGGCTTCAACCACATGTAGAATGTGTCCCATAGCATAAACCTCTGCCTTCACATAGGCAAAATCCGAACGTTGGGGAAACCTGATGTAGCTATCCATACGTTTCAACAATGCACACAGTACATCCTTCAAGATCAGACTGAACAGGGGCTAAGATGTCCCTTCAGTTAGGGCCACTATTTTCTGAAAGGACCCAGTGACCAGGAAGTGTACTGACATGACTTGAACAAAGGGAGGTATGCTATAGGGACTGCGTATGGCAGGCATCAGATCTGACTTCAACTGATCACAAAGATCCATGATTATATACCGATTCAGCCAATATGTCTGAATAGTATGTCTTTCCTCCATGGTTTACACATCTGCAAGTGGACATTACACTGGTGGTTGTCTTCCCCTCCTCGTGGCAGGGTAACTATGTGGAAACACGTAAATATAGTATGTGACATGAAGCATTCATACATCATGTAAATCTCCATATACAAGTCACACATACCTGCTGTTGATGTTGGTTACATCTACAGTACAGCACATAGCTATGCATCCTATGAAACTCTCCTTGGTGCACAATCCCTCAATTACCTCATGAACTAAACATGCACAATTATCTATGACTGTTTTTTTTTAGTCCAAACGACTTGACATGTCTTACACATATTGTTGCACATTATCCACATTAACAATGCATGTAGGATCCTCAGAATAGGTGACACTGCTATCACCACATGTCCTTCAGTTGCACAGGTTTTACTGCTTATATGCACTAATAGACAACTAAACATAAAGGCAGTAATTACAGAGATAATGTACAATATAGGGTTTATGACTCAGATTACAAAACTCTTCCATACATTAAATATGCTCAAAATGGCAGCCGTCTGACCTACTGTACTGGACATGTGGAAGTGACCAAAGTCTGCCGGCTGAAGTCGTCATGGCGGTAGGCCTTAACAAATGAAGTGGAAATTGCCATTGGAAGACCTCGTTGCCTTTGGCGGGTTTGGGCCAGTGGCGATGTCAGCCAGTGGTGATGGTCCTATACGTGGTGGACGTGACCACTATCTTCAGAAGTATTGCTCACTTGACTACTGACACCTGCCAGTAAGACCTGAACTGTTGTATTCTGCCTCTGGGAGCTATCATGCCATGTCCTGCAGGTGATAGGGCCCCAGCCTTCACCCCTGAAGAGCTTGGCAAGCTCGTGGAGGAGGCGCTACCCCTGAATGGACAGCTATACAGAGCACCATAGGAGCAGGTGAGTCCAATATAATATCTATGTATCAAAGCTGTGGTGTATGATGGTGTACCTGAAATGTACAGTAGTTAAGGTGTTGATGAATGCAGAAGCTAATTTGTACATGAGTGTGAACTGAGTGGATGGGAATGTTTGCCTAATTGCTGTTACTGAAGGGTTCTGTCTACTATTGGTATGCTGCACATGGAGCTCACTTTTTGATTTTGTTTGTGTCAACCATGCAGGTCAACATCCATCAAAAAAGGGAATCTGGCATGCCATCGCCAAGCATGTACAGACCCCGGGGGTCCACAGCCGGCAGAGCACCCAATGTAGTAAGTGCTAGTAAGTGCTGGGAAGCCCTAACAATCTTGGGCCGAAAGACTGTAGAGGCCCAGCTGGGGATGTCCTCCCAAAGAGGGAGGGGTGTCTGTCGGACCTTGAACCCCCTAATGGCCCGCATTTTTGACGTGGCCAACCCTGAGGTGGATGGGCATTTGAGGGCAGCACAGCAGTCACAAGGGGGTAAGTACTGACAGAACCAATGTACATGCCTCTGCCAGTTAAGCATTTGATGTTTAAGTATTGCAGCTGTTACAATGTAGTAAATGCTACAGGTAAAATGTCTCCTAGGAAGACATAGTACTACTGTTGCCAACATTCAAACACATATGTGGACATTGTATTGTGCATAAGGACATGTTAATCACCTATGTCAACCAAATAGAATGACTGCATGTGGAGATGCACATGTGACTGAGTCATGTGTGTAAGTCTACTCAGCCATACAAATGTGTAACCTGCTGTGTCACCCTTCCCACCTAGTGTTCCCAGGTCCATTTACCTAATTGGTAAGTTGTATAGCTCTTTGGTCTATGTGCAACATTGGGTCTGACAGATGAGTAACAGGGCCAAGTAATCATGTGTCCTGGGATAGTTTGAAACTTCATGTGAGGCTGTCATCCCAATCAGGATTTTGATGTGGCAAACTTACTGCACTCCCTCTGATGTTTGAGGAGGTGTCCCCATTGTCATGTCAGATTCCTACATTGAGAAATGTGAAGTTTGATCAGGATGGACATCCTACATAATGAAAATCAAGATGGTGATGATACATTGACATTGCAAGACATAACATTGACATGTGTTCAAAAGTACCTTTTATTATGATGTATATGGTGTTGAGAAGGTAAGTGGATAGGCAGCTGATAGACTGCTGATCCCATAGCCCTTTTATATTGTCCATGCTATATAAGGCAGTACCATACCTATATGGGTGCAACATAAACTATTTTGTGCCTACACCATCTGTCAATTGATACTTTATGCCTATTGTTATGTTGAAACCTTTTCTTTGCCAGACTTGCCTTTGTTAATCCAAGGCTGTTTGGACAGTTCTAGTAATGGATCTGCTTATTTCTTCCTGACTTAATAGAGTAGCAGGACTTTCATTTAACTAACACATCTTGGGGTTATGGAGTATGTTGTCATTCAATTTGCTTGACTCTAGGAGTATGTGTCATTCATGATTACATTAGTAATTGGTTATGTAAGTGTTAGTTCTGTACTAAGGTAACAGGATTCATATGTCTGGACAGTTGTTAGTGATATAGGTGTTTATATGTTGTCATGAAGAGGTTTCTAATCAGGATGGATAGTGGAATGATATGTGGCCTTCATGTACATTGTTTGGTATCCATTGTATTGGAGGTGTTGGTATGCTCGCTGTGGTTGTCTGCAGTTGTATCCTGTGTACTAAGTAGGCCACTATTACAGGACATAGAATTGTTGTCTATGTGTCAATGAGTGCGATAAGTGGGTCCAGATACTCTTTTTCAATCTTTTCATGGTATTACGATAGATGTTTTAATGTCATTCTATGTCATTTTGTGAGGCACACTATTTTGTTATGCCATATGTACTGCATTCACCTGAGGTATTTGACATTGTGAAATATATGAACTAGTTCACAAGTTAGGTATGTGATTGCAAAGCAGCATGCTGTGTAGTATTTGAAGTGAGATGAGTTTACTTTCATGGAACATCACTACTGGTGATGGACTGGGCAAGTGTGCAGTAGGGGGAGGCATGATGTTGTGTTGTTAGTAAATTGCCTTTCCTAAGAATGATTGGTTGATACACAGTGATGATCTGTGTGGGGAGAGACTTTAGATGTAGCCAATTCATCTTGTGTATGTTTTTTTCAGTTGCTGTGAATTGATGGGATGGTGATGTATTGGTCAGATGATTGGCTTATGTTGTGCGTGAGACTGTGGTCATATGGGAATGGTGGAAGTATGTAGTTGTGACATGATGTAGGCTCAAACTGGTTCCTATCTGGGGCTTTTTGTGACATAGATATGTTGGGTATGGTGTAATGTATGGGTCTGTTAAGAATGTGATGACCCTCTCGACCTCTCTCTCTTTCTGTGCACCAGCATTGGCAGGTGAAGAAGATGCAGCACAGCTGAGTGGAGAAGCTGCTGGCCACTGGGCCTGGAGTTCTGATACCACTGATACCGAGGGACCCAGTGGCCCGGAGGGTGAGGGGAGTGCCATGGGGGAGACTGGATCCATTTATTTATCATCATAATCCTCCTCCAGTGTACACTCCCATCTGGGACCATCCCAGCACCGTCTAAGTCTACCACCCCCTTTACTGACATCGCCCTCCCTGTAGCGCCCCACCCAGTTGGCCATGCCTGCTCACCAAAGACAGTGGGTGTCTCCTTTGCCACAGGCATCTCTGCCTCTGTCCCTGTCAGCCCTGATGCCCTCAGTGAGGAGGCTATTGACCTCCTGAGGTCGATCTCTGTGGGTCAGTCCTCCATCGTGAATGCCATCCAGGGACTGACAACTCAAGTCCACTGTAGTAATCAGTTCCTGGAGAGCATTTACAGTGCACTGGCTTGCCTACAGAAATCCTTTCAGGCTCTAGTCTCCACACTGACCGCAGCCAGTCACCCTTTGTCTTCTGTCCCCTCTCAAACGTCATCTTCCCAATCCCAAACCCCTCTTCTCTGACACAGCCAAAGCACACAAGCAGACAAGCATGCATCCACCTCAAGATCCAAGGGTAGCTCATACAAACACAAGCACCACAAGACACACACGGGCATGCACACAAGCAAAATACACCTGCACACAAAGCAACAGTCACAACCTGGCCTGACACCCCACGACACCTAGCATCACAGACACAACACCTGACACACCTGCAGACATCACACAAACATTACACCTGTTTTACCCACAGACAGTACCACAGCAGACCCTCAGACATCCACCCCAGACATGCCATCCACAGACACAGCAACCACAGACACATCCGCATGCAGCACAATCACCATACCTGCAGTCACCACAGAAACTCTCCGACCCACCCACCACGGCATCTCCCAACATCTCCACCCCGTCCTCCCAAGACACATAAACACCTACTCTCAGCCACCCAACTGACACCCACCACCCACAAGCATACCTTGCACAAACATGCACCCAAGACATCCACACCAACACCTCCTACATTCACTCCCTCACTCTCCACACACAAACCCTTTTGGTATGACCGCTCCCACATGTCTAAAAAAGCTTTCCTTTCAGAGTTTGCCCATATCCCTACTCTTCTCCCACCCTGTGATACCCCTAAATGTGCTGTGGCCCACCCCATGTCCAGCCCTTCCACCTCCAAGACCTCCCCTGCCCCCTTCAAGTTCCCATGCCACTCCCCTGCCAAGAAGTCTACCCCTCCACCTAAAATCCAACCCTCCCCTAAACCTACGTCCAAGCCCAACCCCATCCCAAACCAGATCTCAAAGGCCACCCTCCAAAATCCTAATCCAAACCCCCCACCCGATAACCCCTGAGGTGCCTGCCTGCCCATTGATATTCCTTCCTGTGGAGCTTACATGGCAGTCAGGAGTCAAGTTTCGGGCACACTTGTGTGCACTGTGTACATTGTGTCATGTTTTCAATAGGAATGGCCTATGGCCTTTGTTTTTAAACTTTGACGCCAAAAATAATAATTTGGACCAACCAGTTGTTTTCTGGTTACATCTTTGTCATGCATTTCTTTACGTAGTATGTAGTTGTTCCTAGCTGATATTAGTTGTGTGTCTGTATGTGTTGTGCTTGGGCTACATGTATGGTTTAGGCAATATATGAGAATGAATGCTGTGATTTTGTCCAAAAGTGGTAGGGTATGTGTTGTGTGATCTATTGTGTGTTCAAGGGGTTTAGTTGTGTTGGTATTGTGTGTTTTGTTGGCGTTGTGATGTGTTTGTTGGTGTGTTGCGTGGCTTTGTGTGCATTGACTTTGTGAGCGTTATGTGCATGAAATGTTGCACACGGAGTTCTTTGTAGGTCGTTCGGTAAGTGCTTTGATTGTGCATTTGTATGTGTGTTTTGCCTGTTGTTGTTACGTTGTGAAGTCTGTGTGATGTTTCCCTGGGTAATGTTTCCTCTCAAGTGATTGAAGATGGTATGATTGTGCTGTTTTTGTGACATGTTGTGGTGTTGTATGGTACTATTTAAGTGTGGGCCTGTGCAGTGTTTCTGTGTGTACCTATGTGTATTTGTGACATTTGTATGTGTATGTATGTATGGGTGTGGTGGCAGTGGCGTGTTTGTTGTGTATATGCAGGTGTGTGTGTGGCTGTCTGTGAGTGTGCATGTTTGTGTGCAATTACGTGTGAGTGTTGCCCTCACACCCCTTTCCTGAATGTATTTTTGTGTGTACAAAAATTGACAATATTCAAAGGTAACAGGTAAGTGTGTATACTAGCGGTGGCTGTCGTCATCGCAGATTCTGAAGTCTTTGTGCGAGCAGGAGTAGCAAGAAGAAGTGTAGTTCTGGTTCTATGGCAGCTCCAGATGAGTATGGCTTTCTGTAGGTGGGTGTCTTCTTTTATGTAGTTGATTTTGGCCTGGGTTTCTGTGGTGGTACAACATGGCTCTAACATTGGCAGTGTGCAACCTTGTAATCTATCTGGTGGAAACAGGTGGCTACCAGCGGTCCTTTTGCTGTATTCTGTTGGGAATACCGCCATAGTCACAATATGGTAGTCTTCTCCGCCAGCCTTTTGACAGTACAACCACCACCGCCAACATGGCGGTCCTGGGACTGCCAAACTCATAATGACCCCCGAAGTCTTAAAATGGTGTTATGATAAACTACTTGCTGGACACCCTGGAATCCAAAAACCTTGGCAAATGGTAAACAGTGGTTTGGGTGGCCCGATCTATCCAAGGATGTGCATGGATGCATCCAGGCTTGCCCCAAATGAGTTCAAAATTAAGCCCCCACTCTACGCTAGAAGATTTACTGTGTTTCTTGCTGATGCCTCCCCATCCCTGGCATACCATCAGCATGGACTTCATAATAGATTTTACCTGACTCCAGTGGTCACACCACCATATGGGTAGTTGTGGACTTTTCTAAAATGGCACACTTTATGCCTTTTTTAAAAAGCTCCCACTGCCAAGGCACTTACATCACTTTTTATTCAACACACTTAGGCCCTCATTACAACCCTGGCGGTAAATGCTGCTTACCGCCGTGCAGAAGACCGCCAACATGCCGCTGCGGCCGCGGAATTCCGCTACAGGTATTACGACCCACAGCCCGGAATCCGCCACAATACAGACACCCACACAAGTCTGCCACACCAAAGGTCAGTGATAAACTGGCGATACCAAAACCGACACCGTCACGCCAACAAGAATACGCCCACACTATCACGACCCACGAATCAACGCAGCGGTCTTTCAACCGCGGTAATCCATTGGTGGTACACACTGCCACGCTCAAAATACACACACATATACAAAACACAACCACATTGGACAATTCGAAATACACACACCTGATACACACACACACCACACCCACAACACTATAAAACACACACCCACATTACCCACAAACCTTTACTACCAGAAATTTGAAAGCAGGCCACAGAGAGACACTACCTAAAACAACACCAGCATCCACAGACACACAATACCATCACTTACACAACATCCACGCACCTCAAACAACATACACCAAAACACCCCCTCACACATCACAACAGACAGACCTCACACAACACCCACACCACATCATGGCACCTCAACGACACCCCAGGTTTTCTGAGGAGGAGCTCAGGGTCAAGGTGGAGGAAATTGTCCAGGTAGAGCCACAGCTATTCGGATCACAGGTGCAGCAGACGTCCATTGCAAGGAAGATGGAGCTATGGCGCAGAATTGTCGACAGGGTCAAAGCAGTGGGACAGCATCCAAGAACACGGGATGACATCAGAAAGAGGTGGAATGACCTACGGGGAAAGGTGCGTTCTGTGGTCTCCAGACACCAGATTGCTGTACAGAGGACTGGCTGTGGACCCCCACCTCCTCCCCCACAACTAACAACATGGGAGGAGCAAGTCTTGGCTATACTGCATCCTGAGGGCTTCGCAGGAGTAGCAGGAGGACTGGACTCTGGTAAGTCAAATCTTTACTAGTATATCCCCCCCACCCCACCTGCATGCCATCACATACTCCCACCCTTACCCTCACAACTATCACCCCAACAACCCACAGATACCCCACCAACACAACCCACACATCCCAAAACCAGGCCCTGCATGTAACACCAGTGCATGGACACCCATCACCCAAGCATGTCCAGTACAGAGACTCACTCATGCCCCAAAATCACCAATCACACAAGGACCAAGCCAATAATGCAAGCACTGGAGTAGAGGGTCAACCCCCCATTGCACACAATGGCACACACAGATACAATAATTATGCATTTACACCCCAACAGGACCCCTACCCAACGTCACCAGACAGGAGATGCCAGACATATCCTGTCCCCCCACAGAAGAGGCCCACAGTGATGACAGAAGCTCTGCACAACTGGATCCAGATGACCAGCCCGGCCCATCAGGGACCTCGGGACAGTCGGTTCCCCTGACACTGTCACAAGCCACTACAGAGCCTCCCCCCTCAGGAAACACCAGCACAGCACCCACCCAGCAGGCCCATCCCTCTGTCCCCAGGACACGTCAATCAGCAGTGTGTCCACCACTACAGGGAACCCAGGCAAACCCACCAACCCAAGAAAATCAGGGACCTGGGGGCAGTGGCAGTGGGCACACGGTTCAGGGGACAGAGGCACAGGATAACAGGGAAACTGGGAGGACTGCTGTGCGACAGGGGGAGGACAGGCCCAGGGAACCGACACTCCACGAGGCACTCTCCAACATCATGGGAGCTTACCATCATTCCTGGGAGACGATGGCAACGGTACTGGCCAAGTTTCAGGAGAACCATCGGCTGCAGGAGGAACACTACTTGGGGATCAGGGAGATCTTGAAGTCCATTAACACCACTCTGGTCACCATTGCAGGGGTGCTGGCAGACCTTTTCAACACCAGGAGGGATACAGTGGCACAACAAGGGGCCCCTGACACTAGCCTGGATGATGAACAGCCCTCCACCTCCACCGGCGCTAGTGGACAGGAGGCACCGCCACAGGAACAACAGGACACCAGCACCCCACCACCTGCAGATGGAGAGCCACCCCGCAAACACTCCCTGAGATCCAGGAACAAGACAGAGAACATTGCCAAGACCCCACCAGGAAATGAGACCCCCCTGAATGTCACCCTTCTGTCCCACTATGTCACCCTGTCCATCATTAAACTGCCATTGCTCCACTTCTTATGCCCCTTTGGACAATGCACCTGTGAAACAAATAGACTGCACTCTGCCATGAACATTCCTCCACCATCCCCCAGCCCATTTTACAACCCCCTCCACTTATTAGCACAGGAATAAACACACTTCAATCACAAAACAATCTGGAGTCAGTCTGTGCTTTCACAAATGTGTAATTGCAATAACTATGGAACATACCAATGTAACACAGCAGTAGGCCAGCAGTAAACATAGCAGAGGGCACAAAGAGGGACCCAGATCTGTGAAATGGAAAGTCAAAGTGGCAAGTCAGGGTCCATACACTAAATGAAAATGACAGACTTATGCTAGCTCAAACAATAGTATGAGATGTGGGAAGCAGTGACATCTTCTTGCCTGTATCTCACTGGAAGTATTGCATGATGATGTTGTTTCGGTTGTCGATATCCTCTTCTTCTCCCTCCTCTTCTTCACAGTCCACAGGCTCCACAGCTGCCACAAGACCACCATCTGGCCCATCCTCCTGCAGAAGAGGCACCTGCCGTCGCAAAGCCAGGTTATGCATCATACACCAGGCCACGATTATCTGGCGCACCTTCTTCGGTGAGTAGTATAGGGAGCCACCTGTCAGATGGAGGCACCGGAATCTGGCCTTCAGGAGGCCGAAGGTGCGGTCGATCACCCTCCTAGTTCGCCCATGTGCCTCATTGTAGCGTTTCTCTGCCCTTGTCCTGGGATTCCTCACTGGGGTCAGTAGCCATGACAGGTTTGGGTAACCAGAGTCACCTGCAAATGTCGAGGGACAATTGTTAGACACACACTAACCCTTAGGGACAGCCCCATACCCAGACAGCAAATTAAACTGTGTGGGGACTTTAGGCTCACCTAGTAGCCAGACACGGTACCTCTGGAGTTGCCCCATCACACAAGAGATGCTGCTATTCCTCAAAATGTAAGCGTCATGGACTGAGCCAGGATACTTGGCATTCACATGTGAGATGTACTGGTCTGCCAAACACACCATCTGCACATTCACAGAATGGTAGCTCTTCCGGTTTCTGTACACCTGTTCATTCCTGCGGGGGGTACAAATGCCACATGTGTACCATCATTGGCACCAATGATGTTGGGGATATGTCCCAGGGCATAAAAGTCACCTTTCACTGTGGGCAAATCCTCCACCTGCGGGAACACGATGCAGCTGTGCATGTGTTTCAGCAGGGCAGACAACACTCTGGACAACACGTTAGAGAACATTGGCTGGGACATCCCTGATGCCATGGCCACTGTTATTTGTAAAGACCCAGTGGCCAGGAAATGGAGTACAGACAGGACCTGCACTAGAGGGGGGATTCCTGTGGGATGCCGGATAGCTGATATCAGGTCCGGCTCCAACTGGGCACACAGTTCCTGGATTGTTGCACAATCAAGTCTGTATGTGACTAGGATGTGTCACTCTTCCATTGTCGACAGGTCGACCAGGGGTCTGTACACCATAGGATGCCGCCATCTCATCACCTGCCCCAGCGGACGTGCCCTGTGGAGGAGAACAGCGAGCAGAGAGTCATCCAACACTGAGGTATCACAATGTGTTATTTGCAGAAACATTATTAATCTGCAATGTGCCGGTATCTGTCCATATTCCCGGCCTAGATAGGTGTTACGCAGTTAATATCCATCCCATGTGGCCTCCTGAAATGGCAGCTGCCTGATCTGTAAGGTGGGACAAGGGGATATGAGGTAACTGCGCTGGCGATCTACATTGTCGCGGTGGGCGGTCGAAGACCACGGCGCAATTCAGCATTGGTTAACATTGGGCCCTATGGGTCCCAGGAGCCAATGACGATGTACGCCGGCGGTGACGTGACCGCCATTTTCTGTCTGTTCACTCACTTGATACCTGACCTTCAACAGGAGAGGACCTACACTGCAAGTGCTGCTGTGACTGTGTCTGGAAGCGACAATGGCTCATGTGTCTGGGGAAAAGGCCCCTGCCTTCACTTCGGAGGAGTTGGAGAAACTAGTGGATGGGGTCCTCCCCCAGTACACACAACTGTACGGTCCTCCAGACAAACAGGTGAGTACACTGTGAACATGCTGCATGGGCAATGCCTGTTTTGAGTGGTGTGGATGGAAGATACTTGGGGGGGGCTGAGGCCTGCATGTGCGGATGGGGAGTGTATGTGCATCAGGGCAAGGGTGGGAACTGGGGGGCAATGAGTATGACGGTCCGTACGGGTAAGTAATTTCCTTTCACCCTGTACCATTCCTCTAGGTCAGCGCCCACCAGAAGAAGAGTATTTGGCGTGCCATCGCCAAGGATGTCCGGACCCTGGGGGTCTACCACAGACAGAGCACCCACTGCCGGAAAAGATGGGAGGACCTGTGCCGCTGGAGCAAGAATATGGCAGAGGCCCAGCTGGGGATGGCCTCCCAACGTGGGAGGGGTGCCAGTCGCACCATGACCCCCCTGATGTTCCGGATCCTGGTGGTGGCATGCCAGAGTTGGATGGGCGCTTGAGGGCATCACAGTAGCCACAAGGGGGTGAGTACACTCTCATTCAGCTGACTCTGCACGAATTACGAGGTGTCTGGGTGGGGGAGGAGGGCAGTGGTTTCCCCTAGGCCAGGGCGAACTTGGTAGGCAAGGTCTCTTGTGAGGCAGGCCATGTGGCACCCGAAACCCACCAGTGGTAAGAGCCATCTACACCTAGTCAGGCTCCTGTGACTTCCAGGTGTGCAGCAATTGGTCTTAGGCCTCGTACCCCATGGTCAGCTGAAATCTCTAGGAACTTTCAGTGCATGGCGTAGTGCAGAGGGCTGCTCCCTGTGTGTTGTGTCCGCCAACAGTAGTGGTGTTGCATGCACTGAACATGTCTTTCTTCTGTCTTTCCCCCTCCCCTTTTAGTGGTCTCTCTGTTCTTGTGTGTAATAGCATCATCAGGCGGAGGAGCATTGACACCGGAGCAGGAGGGAGCTGCAACCCACTTGGCCCTGGAGGGCGAAACAACGGAGTCTGAAGCCACCAGTGGGACGGAGGGCGTGGGGAGCTCCACGGCGGGGACAGGAGCAGACACCAGTGACAGCGACTCCTCCTCTGATGGGAGCTCCCTTGCTGTGGCGGGCACCTCTGTGCCCACCGCATCAACAGGTACAGCCGCCACCCCCCTACCAGCACCGCCCTCCCAGAAGTCCCTCAGCGCGTGTCCCGTGCCCGCTCACCCAGGAGGGTGGGCATCTCCTTCGCCCCAGGCACCTCAGGCCCTGCCCCAGTCAGCCCTGTTGCCCTCAGTGAGGAGGCTATTGACCTCCTGAGATCCCTCACTGTTGGGCAATCTACCATTGTGAATGCCATCCAGGGTGTAGAGAGGCATTTGCAACAAACAAATGCATACCTGGAGGGCATTCCTTCTGGGCAGGCAGCCCAACAGAGAGCATTTCAGGCTCTGGCCTCAGCACTGATGGCAGCCATTGTCCCTGTGTCCAGCCTCCCCCCTCCAACTTCCTCGACCCAGACCCAATCCCCTGTACCTCAGCCTATCCCAAGCACACCATCAGACCAGCATGCACACTCATCAACACACAAGAGTGGCTCAGGCAAACATAAGCACCACACATCCCACAGGCACTCACACAAGCACCATCCCAATGCAGACACAGCAACATCCACTGCCTCCACTGTGTCCCCCTACTCCACGTCCTCCTCCTCCCTCCCTTTCTCAACTCCACTCACACCTGCATGCACTACATCCTCAGCCACTGCCTCCATCACCAGCATGCACATCACCACACACCACTCACGTGCACTCACCACCCCCACTACCATTCACACATCCCCAGTGTCCTCTCCCAGTGTGTCAGTGAGCCCTCCTCCCAAAGTACACAAACGCAGGCACACACCCACCCAACAGCCATCCACCTCACAACAGCCTCCGGCCCATGCACTTTCACCCAAATTCAGCAGACGTACACCTCCTACAACCACTACCTCTTCCTTCACTCCCAAACCCCCTCCATCTTCCCATCCCAGTGTGTCTAAAAAACTCTTCCTGGCTAGCATTGACCTCTGCCCTACACCTCCCCCGTCCTTCCCCTAGGGCCAGGCTTTCCAGGTCCCAGCCCAGCGCCTCAGCCACCACATCCCCAGGCACAGTGGTGCCAGCAACTGCGGGGTCATGGAGTGCGCCACTCATCAGGGCTGACAGTGTGCCACCTAACGAGGGCAAGGACATTCCGTCACCTGCCAAGGTGAAAAAGGTGCCCACATCCCGGAGGGAGAAGCCGAAAGTTCCAGCCACCAAGAGCTCAGCAAAAACCAAAGGGGATAGCAGCAAGACAACTGCTGCACCATCAAAGCTGGGAAAGGGCCAAAAGCTGAAGAGCAGGTCAGGAGTGGGCATGGTGGCACCGACTGAGAGACCAGTGTCACACTGTCTATCCACGACCACGCCAACCTGTATGGCGGCGAACACCTCTAGCTGCCCCGCTACCACAACCGCCACCTGCACTGCCCCCGGCACGTCTACAGCCCCAACGACAGTCCCCAGCCTCTTCCCCAGTGGGCAGCCGTCCAAGGCTGCAGGAGACATCCTGCTGTGTCCCTCAGCAGGTGCTGACCCATGCACCGCCACCAGCACTACTGCAACAGACACCGCCGCAAGCACCGCCACCTGCACCACCCCCGGCATGTCTACAGCCTCAGCGACAGTCCCCAGCCTCTTCCCCAGTGGGCAGCCGTCTGAGGCTGCAGGAGACGTCCTGCTGTGTCCCTCAGCAGGTGCTGACCCATGCACCACCACCAGCACTGCCGCCAGCACCGCCGCAACAGACACTGACGCAAGCACCGCCGCAACAGACACCGCCACCGGCCCCGCAGCGTCCTCGTACACAGACACCACCACTGACATGGCTACCATCCCCAGTGGTCAGTCGTCTGAGGCTGGAGGGGACTTCCTGGACCCTGGGCAGCTTCCATGAGGTATTTCTTCCATCACTGTTAGCACCTGCAGGTGGAAGGTGCAGCTGCAGCAGTGTCGCTGCCTCCATGGCGTATCATGCTAACTGAACCTCGCAAATCTCGTGGCACGCACACCCAGGTGGGGGAATTGTACCGGCCACACTGCATGTGGAGCACTCTGGGCACCATGCCCCCTCCAGAACCAGTGGAGTATCACATCCACTACCTCAGTCCTTGGCAGGATGAAGCACTCTGAGCACCATGCCCCCTCCAGAACCAGTGGTTTATCACATCCACTACCTCAGTCCTTGGCAGGATGAAGCACTCTGGGCACAAAGCCCCCTCCAGAACCAGTGGAGTATCACATCCACTACCTCAGTCCTTG
Organism: Pleurodeles waltl; assembly: GCF_031143425.1. Classification (NCBI taxonomy): domain Eukaryota; kingdom Metazoa; phylum Chordata; class Amphibia; order Caudata; family Salamandridae; genus Pleurodeles; species Pleurodeles waltl. The sequence continues at coordinate 386,432,245 of NC_090447.1, read as the reverse complement.
GCAGGATGAAGCACTCTGGGCACAAAGAAAGCCCCCTCCAGAAACAGTGGAGTATCACATCCACTACCTCAGTCCTTGGCAGGATGAAGCACTCTGGGCACAAAGCCCCAACCACAACCAGTGGAGTATCACATCCACTACCTCAGTCATTGGCAGGATGAAGCACTCTGGGCACCAGGCCCCCTCCAGAACCAGTGGAGTATCACATCCACTACCTCAGTCTTTGGCAGGATGAAGCACTCTGGGCAACATGCCCCCTCCAGAACCAGTGGAGACTGTTATCCACTTGAGAGACTATGGCTTTGCACTACCCAGGATAAAGCAGTGGGCAAACCACCCACTGGAGAGACTTGAGAGACTGTGGCTTTGCACTCCCCAGGATAAAACAGTGGGCAAACCACCCACTGGAGAGACTTGAGAGACTGTGGCTTTGCACTCCCCAGGATAAAGCAGTGGGCAAACCACCCAGTGGAGAAACTTGAGAGACTGTGGCTTTGCACTCCCCAGGATACAGCAATTTGAATGGAGCCCCCTTGTGCAGCAGTGGCGTAGTGCGTTCATCAGGCTGAGGTGCCCCCCTCCCTCTGAGGTGCCTGTATATTTTCGATCTGATGCCCCAGCAGTGTTCTCTCCATTTCCAGTCAGGTATCATGTGCCCATGCATTTTGGGCCCAGTGGTCCACGGACAATGATTAGTACACTATCTGGACTTGTGTAGTTGGTGTATGTGAGAAACTGGGGCTGATTGCAGAGGCCCCCTAACTTTTTGCCCCCATTTTCCACTTTATGCTGGTGTTTTCCTGACTCTGATGGTGCCCTGGGTACTGCTAACCAGTCCCAGGGCCTGTGCTCTGTGTAAAATGGATATGCAAATTAGGCTAATTATAATTGGCTAAGTTAACCTACCTATAAGTCCCTAGTATATGGTAGGGCATGTAGGTTTAGGGACCACAGCATAGGTGGTGCACACCTAGGTGCATTGCTGAGGTGCCCAGTGTCATTTTAAAAGCAAGCCTGCCTTGCTGGCTGCTTTTAAATTAAAGTTATATGCAAATTCGACTTTGGAATTAAAGGTACTTCCAAAGTCTTAAACTACCTTATTTTTACATATAAGTCACCCCTAAGGTGTGCCCTATGTGCCCCTAGGGCAGGGTGCCATGTAACTATAAGCAGGGATTTTATAAAAATAGATTTATAAGCCCTGGTGAGGTAAAAACAGCCAAATTCGTTTTTCCCTCATTGAAGTAAATGGCCTTCATAGGCTAGAATGGGCAGACTTTATTTTAAATTTTAAAGTCTCCTTAAATGTTACATACCAAGAATTTGGTATCAAATTGATTGTTATAATAAATCCCACAACTTCCAGTTGTTGGATTTAATATAACTAGTGCAGGTAAAAAGTTTAGACTTTACCTAAAAAGTTGCCAATTTCAGCTCTGCATTGTTTTTGCTGCTGTGCTCTGATTGGCCAGCCTGCAGCAGCTTCTGCCAGGCTACTTTAATGAGGTGTGAAGTGGCCTGACTTCACACAAAGGAATGTGCTTGGGGGAGAGAATCTCCCCTCAGCAGATGGGGAAGCAGGAAGGGGGAGGGCTGCCAAACTGGTCTTCAAAGGCAGAGAAGGACATCTGGAGCACCCAGCAACACCCCCACATCCTGCAACCCCAGACAGCTAGGTGCCCCCTTGATTAGATTAGGAGAGGGCAGGAGAGGGGTGTGTTTATGATTTTTAGCCACACCAGTGGGTGGGCTCAGCCAGATCTCTCCTCCAAAAATCAGATTCATCCATTTTGGATTTTTAGAGACTATTGCCTTCTGGGATGGATTTTTGCCACACTTCCCAGGAAGTGGTCATCACAGGGGGACGACCCTGTCCCTGATTGGAGGACCAGGGCCCCCCTGCTTTTCACCCAGGAGCAAGGATAAAACTGGCAGACCTGCACCCACGCCTCAGATCCCTACCAGATTTCAACAAGAAAGGAACTTAAGAAGAAGAAGGACTGCCCTGCTGGACCCCTGGCCTGCACCTGGACCCTGCACTCAGAAAGACTGCACCAGCTGCACACTTGGGCTTCACCACAAGAAGGACTTTGCCTGGCTTCCACTGGTTCAAGGAGGGACTCCCTGTTTGCTACAGGTGAAAAATTGCTAACCAGAGTCCCCTGCACCAACTCCTGAAAAAGTGACCAGCTGACCACTGCCCAGTGGCCAAAAAGGAGTTTGCGCCAGGTGCACTCTGGGAGTTGAAGTCCGCACTTCCCAAGGACCATCACAGAACTTCTGGACCCTTGGGGTGAGCTGTGGACCCCAAAAGAACCTTAAAAGAACATCTGGGTGAAGCCCCAGAAGTTTGGAAAAGATTGGAGAAATTTTGGAAAAAATCACCATAAAGTGACCGACTCGACGCGGAAATTCTAGCCGGCTTGCCTCAACCGCGACCCGGCCTGACTTCGTGGTTCGTCCCGGTCAAGAAAAACATCCGAAAAAAAGACTAAGTCCGAACGTAAAAAGTTGACCGGGACCTTCCAGCCATCGTATCCGAGAAGGGCTCCACGGACGTCGGATCAAGATCCAGGTTTACCCCGGTCGAAGGATTTTCATCTCGAAAAAACGACTAAGTCCGAAGGTAGAAATCACCACCGAGGAAACCGACTTCGCGTATCCGGACAAGGGCTCCAGGAGGTCGGATCCAAATGGCAGGTTCGTCCCGGTGAAGAAAAACTTCAAAATAAAGACTAAGTCAGAAGGTAACTTTTTAACCGAGGCTTCCCGCGACCTGTATCCGAGCAGGGCTCCATCGCGGTCGGCCTGAAAGTTTGACTTTGTCCCGGTCCTGGTGCAACCAGATGACCCGATTGGCGCTTTTTGTTTCTATGCGCTAGAAAATAATAATACTTTAAAAATTCATATCTCCGGTTCCCCTGAACCGATTTTAATCGTTTTTGTGTCATTTTAAAGATAAAAATATAAGCTATTTTTATAAATTGGTTTTGGATTTTTAAACTGTTTCCTGTGTTTTATTTAATTACTGTTTTGTGATATTTGAATGCTTTACACTTTGTCTCCTAAGTTAAGCCTTGACGCTCGATGCCAAGCTACCAAGGGTAGAGCTGGGATTAATTTACTGAGACCTAACTGTACTTTTGTGGAGGTTTGTGGCTTGTTGCTAGGTGTAGGTACCTACCTGCCCTACCAATAACCCATTTTCCAAAAGTGTACATATTTGTATATACTGAATTTTGAGTTTTGACTAATGGAGTTTTAATGATTACAATCGTTACAATCATTTCCTTTTGTCCTTGCGTTCTTCCAGGGGGTGGGGGGGTGTATATGTAATGTTGCTGCATGTATTTGTGTGTATGTTGTTGTGGGTGAGGGTGAGGATGGGGGTGTTGCGTGTTGCGTGTGTTTGTCACTCTCTTTCCTCCCCCCCTTCCCTGTGTTGTAGGTGCAGTACTCACTGTGGTCGCCGCCGTTCGTAATCCTGGTAGAAGAGGAGGTAAACCAACATGGGCAGTACGTGTAGTTCGGGCTCCATGGCACCCTAGTTCCTCTTTGGGTGTCGAGAGGTTAGTGTTTTCCCTTCTGTGTACTGTTTCTGCCGTGCTTTTGATAGCGTTGGTTCCACCCCGGAAAAAGTGGCGGATAGGCCTCTTGTAATACAGTGGGCGGTACTTTGTCTCCCGCCTGTCTGTTGGTGGTGTCCGCCGCGCTGTTTGTTTCTACCTCCGTGGCGGTCGGAGTATTAAAGTGGCTGTCTATGTTGGCTGTTTCCACCACGGTCGTAATCCCATTTTTTTTCCCGCCGGCCTGTTTGCGGTATTACCGCTGCTTTAACACCGACCGCCAGGGTTGTAATGAGGGCCTTAGTGATTACACAGCCTCCAATCAATCATCGTCTCAGATAAGGGCACGTAATTTGTTTCCAAAATGTCTGGCAACATTTGTGAACCTCCTTGGAAATTGATGCCCACCTCTCATCTTCCTATCATCCATGTACCAATGAGCAGACAGATCAAGTAAATGAGGCACTGAAACAAATCTTATGATGCTTCTTAATATCTCATTCCTCTGAATGGGCAAAATTGTTACTACTCATGGAGTTTGCTTGCAATAACACTAACTCTGCTACTAAAATTTCACCTTTTTATTGCAAATGTTTCTGAACAATTTACAGAATTCCATTGAACAGGGCACGTATAACTCCAACAGGCTAAATAGGACATGGAAAAACAAGTCAACAAACACAATATGCAGCAACTTGAGTATAAGATTGGGGATCAGATATGGCTCTCCACAAAACACCTATGACTTCAGGGTCTTCGCAAACTACAAGTGATTAATCCAGTATCCATGAAACTACAATTGGCCAATGACCTATTTGTCAATCAATCCTGTATTTCATGTTCCCTGCTATAGCCCTACCTCATCCAAACCCGACCCATGCCACCATCCCATCGATAAAAGTTTATGACCATTAAGAATTTGGAGTACGACACACCCTTTATACAAAATAAGTTAAAGGACACTTGTTTTATTTAATAAATTGGAAAGGATGTGTCCCAGATGATGTGTCTGCTATGAATGTCCATGCTCCCTGTCTAGTGCACTTTTTCATGCTCAACATCCCAACAAACCCCACCCTGTTGGTCGACCTTTTGTTAAGGGGAGGGCTGTCATGACCTTGGGATCCATGCTGTGCTTTGTCTCATATGCAGATTGGCCCACCATTCATGGCGTCATCTGGCTATCCCTGTGTTCAGTTTAGTGGGTGAACTGTATGATATTCCCTAGGTCCCGTAGGCCACACACTATGCTATGCTTGTTTATATTATTACATCCTCCAGTGTTGTCTCCTATGGTTCATAATAGTTAGTATCTCAAAGGGCCATGGTGTGCATGTGTTTCCAAACCATGTGTGATGCGTGCTCAAGAAACTGTCATGTGTCAAGCCCAAATAAACGTTGGTGCCTTGTGCTCTCCCGAACCCCCACAGGGCTTACACATGTCTGGCTTTCAGGAGTTTTGGGTGTGGCTCAGGTGCAGCAATACATACCACACCCGACCTACAAGACAGTGCTTGGCTTCTCACCAGTAGAGAGAAATGGTCTATCCTTACTCCTGCTCACCTGGAGACCCTTAGCTCAGGATCGAGTACATCGCTAGTGCTCCAAACTTACCTGTGACTTCCTGGAACCCCTTCTCGCAGTATTGAGGAAAGTGACTTAAGTGTAACTCCTGTGAGGCCCGGCAATTAAACATCTTTCAGCATGGCCATTTTCTTCTTCCAGTTTCACTCCTGGAGAATCAGGACCTATGGGAAAAAAGACAAGAAAGAAACGATTAAGCACAAGACTCAAAGTAAGTGCACTACCTATTCTAAACAGTAAAAAGGCATCAGATTACTCACTACGTAATCATAGACAGGTGCATGATTGATGCATAAGAGGCACGTTGTTGCACTCATTGTTGCAATGGGGACACACTTGCTCTTGTGACAATGCAAACACCTCACCTGTATTGAGCACGTCAATGCTGTGCTCTTTTATTGCTGAGTGTCCTTGGTATACACATGCATCATTGAGAATTCTTAAGGAGCCTAGAACTCTTATCAAGGACATGGTTATTGGTATATTCTATGCTGTAATAGAATAGACTGCATTTAAGTAAACAAACTTATGGATGTGCTTGAAAGTGAACACAAAGGCAAGAAGATAATATGTTTAGTAATACACTTTTATTATTGTTGTAGCACAAGCCATTTCACTGCTCAGAAGGACTTGTTCATGTGCTAGATGAGCTGGGAAAGTGGGGTGCTAGAAGATCCAGAGGACTCAAATCTCTCTTTTCTTTTCTTATTTTGTCCCTGCTCCCCTTCTCTTCTGGGACATTGCTTGATTTAAATGACCGTCTCCTTAAACATGAGCTGCCCCAGGAGGGAGTGGAGGTCCAGCATCATCTCTGTGGACAAGTACTCCAGGTGAGTGGCATGACTTTGGGGTTTTTGCAAAGTTCAAAAAGTGAGAAGGAGGCTCTAATGCTTTCAGACAGGTTGTTATATGCTTTAGGAGTGATGCATGTGAAGGCCCAGCCTCCAAATGTGGTTTTCCATGTGTGTGAGATATGTGCAAGTACGAGCCTGAGCGAGCTGATGTACCTATAACATTTGTGAAAGCAGATGCGACTGCTGGGCCAGTGCTATGTAGTGCCTTAAAAGTGCTTTGAAAGTGTGGGCGATGAGTTTGAATGGTGCTTGTTTGTAAAATGGAAGCCAGTGGAGCTCATTCAGGTGTGGGCTGATGTGAGTGTGGCTGCTGAGTTCTAAATGGTCTGCATGCCTTCTGATGAGTTTTTGCTGATCCCAAGATAACAATGGGTGTACTCTTCTGTGAGTAGGTTTTGATTCCCTCCCTCAGCCCCTAATTAACCTTCCATTAACCCACTCCTTCCCTCCCATATTCTACCCATTTTGCAGTACGTCTTCTGCATTTTCAAAGAACTTCCCCTACCTCTGCCCCATTTAATACAAGAACCTATGAGAACATGTGGGTGACCTCCACAATGGGGGCTGAGATCAACCTATAGAAAAGGTGGGATTGGTAGATGCAGAGGTCTCTGAACATAAGGTTGGTAAATAGCTTTTTGTAGTATCTGAGTACCACTATTGTAGCAATACTAACCATACAATAAAGTGCAGATTCTGAACAGTGTATATGAAGGGAAGAAGACACTATTCAGTGTTATTTTCTGGATTCTGACTTGAATACAAATAGATAGATCACCTGATTATGGGGTCTGATTCACACAACATTTTCACTGGTATTACATGTGTTTGGCAAGCAGTGAAGCATTAGGTCCAAAACTGTCTAGTGGTATCCAGATACACAATTTTCTGGGCCATATTCATGTGTTTTGCATAACATGTGAACAGTTGCAATGAAGGAGATTGATTTGAAATTTAAATAAACCATTGTATTACATTTGTAGTAAAAATCAAAATTGTATTTGTCATAATTCCATCCATTCACCTACAGCTCATAACAAAGTCCAGTCAGTAAGCCACTAAAGTCGCTGATCCTTAAATGTGCCACTACGTAAAACATCTGTCATTATACAAAACAATATTTGTTACCTATATGTATGCTTCTGGAAAGATGAGTAACACACATTTTGATAAAGGTAACCAGTCATGGAGTGTTTTCAATTTTGAACATGGTGGTGCAATCTTAAATTTACTCACAACTCCAGTAACACTGAACCTTTCATTTATTAAAATATTTCTTTGAGAAGTGTTAAAGGAAATGGAATACTTCATGTGATCAATCAATAAATGTCTTGTTGTTAACTAGTATCTGATTATGGAATTCTGTTTGGATAGCGGTAAGTGACTTTATGAGTGGTATCCTAATCCAGCCTTAGCTCATTAGCCAAGAGTACTTTGCTTTCAGGGATTTTTCAGCATACACGTACAATGTAAAAATGTAAACTATATATCTCATAATGCAACATGTGGTCTGCTGAAATGCCAGGACTGCACTGTTGCATGATGCATTTAAGTATGCCTGCTCAATAGTGACCTTTGTCTCCTTGGTGTAACAATTATGTACAGAGTAATTGTAGTCCCTGAGGTGTCTATGCATGCATTATATATATATATATATATATATTGAATTTATGTGGAACAAACAAACCAGAAAGTAGTAGAATGCTGCACAAGTCCGAAAGTAGAAACACAATCAGAAAATGATCACAGAAAGGGGTGCTAGGTTCTGAGAGGGATGGTAGACCATTTACTGCATCACAATGTAGTGATCTTCAAAGAGAGAGTCTATAGCTGTTGGATACTAAATTGAAGAAGGTACAATTTGATTTGATACATGGATATTGCTCTAGTTGTGTGCATAATTAAAGCAGGCTTGTTAACTAGTTTTCTATTCTAATTTTTAATTTCCATTTTGATGGCATCTTGACCCTGTGTGCGCTGAGGAACATAAATGCTAGTAGATCGTGCTGCTGGCCCTGAAGTTGACCCAGAAAGGGGAACCAGTGGTGATCTATTTGGGTGGGGGTGAATTTGGACCTTAATTACGAATGCTGCAGAATCTAGGATGCTCTTACAGGGGACTAGTGTTGAGTTTCTGGAAGGACCTAAAACAGAGTCTTGCCACTAAAAATGTATAAGTAAATCTGGTTTTGGTGGAGTTATGTTTCATGTACTTGCTGGACCTTTATTTCTGGATGATGTTAAGACAGTGCTTATGGTTGTGGATGTCCAATGGGAAGGAGAACTGCATCTTGGGGTTATATCATTGGCATATTAATAGAAACCACTGCTGTTATCAGATAGTAGATATACAGGGGATCTAATTTTGAGGTTGGTGATGATGGGAGACAAGATGTATCTTCGGAGTATTCCACAGATGATGACGAGCCTCTGGGATCTGGTGTAGACTATGTAAATGAACAGGAGGTGATTGAACAGATAGGAGGAGAACCAGGAAAGGACATTACCAATAAAAACAATTTGAGCCTTCAGAGACTGGATGAGCATGATGTGGTCTACGGTGTCCTAGCAGTGGTGTGTTCTAAGTGAGGGCTGGATTTGTGGTTATAAATCACATTGGTCTTGATGTGATGTAGGAGTTCTGTATAGACTACAGTTTCTAAACTCTTGCAATTTGTTGTGTTTGGCTTAGAATTTAATGATGTCTCTTACCTATATGGCACAGGCCATTTCAGAATGTCATATGAGGAAGATTCCAGGGATAGAAGTTGGAGCTTGAAACTGGAGGGTAAAGCTGCTGATCTCACTTGGTGATGATGGTATACATTAAAGTTCCTTATCTGCTCACCTCAAGTGTCCTGTCATCATTGGACATCTGAATACAGTTGAAGGCTAGGAAAGTAATGGGTCTGTTCTTGGGAAAGTCAGCAGGGTCTAATGCCTATTTTGTCCACAGATAGAGGATTTGGTGTGTATGGTGTGGTCTTGGGAATGAGGGAGGAATTTACAATGTTCAATACGGGACAGAGAGAGCTTGTGATGGCAGGGTTAAATGAAGGATTATGGCAAGGCATTGTCTTCTTAGGAGGTAATTTTGAGGGAGCAGAGGATGTTAGTGAGGTTCGCAAAAGATAGGGGTTTCAAACATGACAATTATAGGATATGCATGAATGGGTGGATATAAGTGGAGATGCAGGCTTATTGTTGTGAATGTGCTGTCAGGTATTATGTATTCGTCACTGAAAAGAGGTTGATGCCATTATACTTGCCTGCGGAGTGTGGGATTGGAGGGTCATGTAGGGAGTATTGCAATACTTCATCGTCGTGAAGTACATTTGCCTAGGTTGACAGCTTCACTGAGTGAATTAGTAAAGGACTTGGGCACACATTTAAGAGAGCCTAGTGCCTCCGTGCTCCACATTAGCATACTTTTCTATGATGCTAATGTGGCTCAACAAGGCCAAATTTGCTGGATCACTTTGTAAACCCTTGTGCCACTTTATGCCCCTTTTAGGGGGACCGCAAAAATGCATAGTGGAATCTATGTGATTCCACTGCACCATTTTTAGCGGCTATTTTTAATGCCTGCACAGATCAGGTGTTAAAAGGGGGTACACCATTATTTATAATGGGCTCCTATGGAAATTACAGGATTAGCTGAAACATTTTTGGTACTAATCCTTCAATGTACGACAGTAGCATCAAAAATGTTGATGCTAATCCTTCAATTGTTGATGCTATTGTCGTAACCTGCGTCCTGGTGTGCCGTAAGTTTAAGATAGTACACACATGGTGGAATTAGGGGGGTGCTGATGGATGAAAGAAAAGTGGCGCTGCATTTAATGCAGCCGCACTTTTGTTACATTCTGGCCTTGGTTTTGGCTGTGATGAGATGCATTCCCATTGCTCCATTGGACTTTAATAGTGCCCAGTCTTCTGGGGTTCTGCTTTTCATATTTTTATTTTTTTTCAGTGTACAATGGAATGTTTGTAGTTGTGTTTCAAGATACTGGGAATTGGACGGGAAGGCACTGCTTGCACCTGTGTATCTTCTTTGAAGTATGGATATTCATAGGGTTTCCATGAAATGAGTTGAAGTTGTTTGGTATGGTGTTGATGTTGGACCTTTGGGTGGAGGAGGCTTAGTGAGAGATGATATGTGCTTTAGGTTGTCAGAGAGTACTCCTTAAGAATCTGACATTTTTTTGCTGTCTTTTGGGTTGAAGTTAATGTGAAAGCTGGAAACTGAGCAGATGGATTTGAATTTGAATTCATTCCACCAGTGTTGGTGGTTTTTGTTGTATGGGTGGTGATGCTGACAAGACAAGGTTAAACAAGTCCTAATTTGGTGACATGTTGAGCATGCTGTTGAGGTTGGGAAGGGTGCCTTTTGTTTTCTTAGTGTCTGCATTGTCTTCGAGGTTCAATTTGATGAAAAGGGGGGTGTTCTCATGCTAGATTAAGGAAGGTTACTTAAATTCTCAGAACCTGTCTGTATTTGGTATATGAGGTGAAAGTTGGTGGACTGTAGCTCATTTGTCAGAGGTACCGCACCCAGAGGAAGTATGAATGATAGTAAACTCCCTTACATTTTTATAAGTTTGGTCCACTTTATAACTTTGGTGTAGTTTGTGGAAACAAGGTTGACTAGTATGAACAATGATGTGGAGGATGAGTCATGTTGCCTTGATGAAGAGTATGTTGAGATTTGCTAGGTGGCCTTGGGGTGATCACAATTGTGGGGCTGGGTGTTGAGGATTAAGCATATAATGAAGCTTTACATTTAAAAGGTGTTAGCAACACAGGGGACATGCCGGGACTGCCCCGCCCCCATTTTCCATGGAGCCCTTAGTGTCCAAAATCCAGAATAACTCCACTATTCAGGGTGTTGGAGTGGGAGGCAAGGAACACAAACGGGCCCTTTTTTGCTGATGATATCATATGCTTCCTAACTCATCCTTCTTCCTCCAGCATTAATGGAGGAACTTGATTCCTTTCCCAAAACATGTGGCTTCAAAGTTATTTTTACAAAATCTTGGGGTAAGGAAATCGCTGACCCATGAGGTGACCTAGAACATCCTGTTTGATGAGTGACGTTTCAGTGGGCTACATATAATATTACATATCTAGGGATTCAACTCACTTCACGTACAGCAGACTTGTATTAGAACAAGTTTCCTCTATTACTAACTGTCCTATTCAAGGACCTCTATCATTGGGGTAAACTGGAAATTTCCTGATTGGGCAGACTTAAAGACCTTAAGATGAACTTCATGCCACGCCTTCTATATGTCCTTCAGACCCTTCCTGTCTCAATTCCCAAATCAATGCTAACACATATCTGCACTAAAATGCTTTGATTTGTCTGGGGTGGCAAGTCTTCACAAGTAGCAAGGGTGACTATGTGCCACACTAACATTGATGGAGCCCTTGGAGTTACCGGGTATATTCACTTATGTACTCGCAGCACAACTACAACCCTCCCTGGATTGGAACTATGACCTGGATAATAAATATTTGGCAATGGTTGCGCAAGCTCACTTTTTAGTCCCCCTGGGTGGTGTCTGTGGCTTCCCCTTTCCAAAAATCCTCCGGGCCCCCAGTTCATCCCAATAAAATTTCTTCTACTCAAATATTGCCATGAAGTGTGCACCGAACGTGGCTTCCCCAACTACCCCTCATACACTTGGTGCATAATTATGATTTCCCTCCTGGAGCCCTTCACCCTGCCTCCTTTATCTGGGATGAGGCCCCCAGATTACAGGCTTTTTATGATGAGGGTGTTCTGACGACAAACGACTCCCTTGGGGCTAAGTTTGATCTCTCTCGACCTATGGCATACCACGTAGGCCAGGCTGTACATTGGGCGGGATTTCTGAATTCCTATGCAGCCATGGAATGGGAAGAAACTGAATCCCTTTTTCACTCAAATGTTCACTGTAAAGGCATCTCAGTGCTCTATAGTTATATACTTACACTCACACCCACCATGAAACATGCCTATGTGATACAATGGGAAAGGAAACTAGGCAATTACATTTCTGTGGATGCATGGGGAGCTACATGGAAGAGGGTGCATCTGACATAAAGAAAATGCCTATAAACCTGCCACACAACGGTATTTGACACCTGTACAACTGCACAGAATGTTTGGGAGCTCTGATTTCTATTGGAAGAGTTGTGGTGAATGAGGCATATTTATGAACACCTGGTGGACTTGCCCATCAATACAATCCTTTTGGGACGAAATGCTCCATAACATATACAATATCACCAACATCACATTGCCCTGCAACCCCTTGTCGGTCCTTTTAGGAGACCCTGGTGTAGAGAGGGCTCTTCCCACTGCAACCTCCTGAGGTCGATTTCTATCACATCTCTTATTAGCGGTGTGCCTATGTACAGCACACATGTATAAGCATCCCCATCTTCCCACTGTTAATTTGTAGTGGAGCAAAGTGTGGAACATATATGCTATGGAAAAGCTCACCACAGTGCTCAGGGATCGGCAGGCTAAATTTGAATCTACATGGCTTCCCTTTATTACATACATTGATCATCAAGACAGGACAGGGGGCCTTCATCTTACAATGTCTAAGACACGCTAAGCCTCAGATCTATGGGCCTCTCACCTTCAGTATCAGCGGAGGATTCTTCATGACCTGACTATATTTCAGCTATCCCGGACACATGTTATTGCTTTCTTTGACAGGCTAACTTATTCAAGATAGAATTGAGGTTGATACCCCTCTAGGGGCTTGTATGTCTGCCTATATGTCCGGGGTGAGGGGGCGGGGAAGGGTGGAGAGACAGCTAGGGGTTCCCCTGAACCAATCTCCACCTTAACGCCAATGCATTGAATCTTTGATGAAAGGCTAGGAGATTGTCTGCCGTCTTTCTACATTTGATTTGCTAACTTACAACGAGGTATGCTGTATACTGTGGTCAAATTTGCCTTGTTAAGTTTTACCCATCAAATGCGAAATAAAGTTGTTTAAAAAAAAGTGTTAGCTGCAGTTGTACTGGAACAGCGCTTTTGGTCCAAGGTTTCCGTGCCCCTAAGTGGGCCAAACTGAAGATATCATTGTTTGTGTCTGCACTTAGAAGATGATTCCCAGGTTGTGAGAAGCCTTATGGAGATAACAAAGAAGGAGAAAAGGCTAGAAATTCCAGGATGGAAACCCCTAATAAAGCTTCTGGTTGAGCTAGATTCTGGGGAATGCAGTGATGTCACTTGCTATAGAAATTGATACTGGAAAAAAAACAATAACCAGCAGCAAGGAGCTGTACCCATGCAAATACTACCCTCTTTGCTAATTAGCACCCTTATGTTGACTCTGTAACGTGCTGAAAAAGAGCAGAGAAAAAGAATGTGGAACCTCAGCTAGCTTTTAAAAAAGCATCACACAAGAGTGGGATGGCATGGGAAAATAAAAGCATTTTGTACAACAATGGCAATTAAAGGTTTAGAGGAAAGAAGAGTATAAAATAGAACTTTCATAAATGAAAAAAAAAGTCTGTGATTATAAAACTATAACAACATAAACACAAAGATGGCTATTCACAAAGGTACATTTACACGAGTAAATCTGCACATGCAAATTTAGTCTTATACTTTGCTATCAATTTCTTAATTTTGGTTATTCACCATTTAAAAGTGTAAATTTACTGCAGAGTGGCAAGTTACGTGTCTTCACCCCCTATAATCAGTGGGTGGAGCCTAATTTATAAGTGTACAGTTGCTGCTAGTAACTTTTCACAAGTAGACAAAGATTTTTGTGGGGCAGAGATCTCCATAGAAATAGTATAAGAAAATATGAAAAATGTAGTAAACTTTGAAAAAGTGGTAAAAATAATTTTATGGTAAATATTAATTTAACTTACTTCTATATGTGTGTATTTTAAATGCAGAACACTTTTTTAAAACAGCTACAACACCATTTACTTAACTTAGAAATAAATATGTAATTCACTTATGTATGTTGATTTAAATTAAGATGATTTTTAAAGATTTATTTTAAAAATCCCACCTAAAGTTAAATCTTTATATTTATTCATTATGTAGGAAAAATTAATAACATGTTTTAGTGAATTAGTGCTACTGTACCACTGCTTTATATATTAAAATGTAGTTTGGAAATAGGGCCCTAAATGTCCAACAGATTAGAACAGCCAATGTAGATGATCCCATGCTCATATTATGTGAATCCTCAAACTATGGAGAGCAATACTGTATTGTGGTATAAGCAGGATCTCAGCAGAATCTTAGTAGAAGAGCTTAGGTGATGTAAATTTAATGTAATCATTGTGTGTGATAGTTTTCAGCGTATACCTTCTCATGAGAGAAATTTTGAAGTTCACCTAGTTTATTTTGTAAACAAAGAAATGTGTGAATACTCACTCAGTGATTAGGATTTCTTGGTATGACCATAACAGCATGTGCACATAGAGACTTTCCCTTCCTTTCACGTTAGAATGAGTTTTTAAAGTCTGTATTTTCTGGAGTGCAATAGACATGAGTTTAAAGTGCAGGAGACAAAATGGGTTCAGACACTGGTAGAATTAGCATACTACACAGATTTGCAACCCTTTCACACAATTCTCACATGGGTGGATTTGATAGCTAATAAACAAAGTAAATTATTGTTAAAAATAAAAGTTTCATGTAAATGGATTGGTATGTCTAAGTGGCAGGACTCCCTTCCAGAACAGTCATTGGCTTTATCTTCTTTTATTTACGCTATGTAGTGACATAGAAGGTTTCATGATGATGTATAGATTGAAAAACAAACATTTTTCACAGAAATAGTTCTAAGCCATGGTAGAAAAGCGAACATATACTTCATTATTTTTAGAAGTTATAAGATGTGGTCATTGAGACCCTGCTGCATCTAAGCTTCGATTAAGCAAGATGTTCCACTGTTCGTAAGGGATTGGTGAAATGAACAGAGGCTCCTGGTGTATAGGTGGCATTAGGAAGGTACTTCACAGCACCTGAATGCCTAGAATAAGGAGGTGGTGTCACTTTTAATCAGCAGCAATGTATACACTCACTACTCATGTGTTTCTGACAACATAAATTGTGACTGTTTGCAGTACAAAGTAAAGAACATCAGGAACAGGACTGGACTAGCTACTTTGCTGGTCATATGGTGTGTTCCGTGTTTAATATTTCTGCACAGGCTGTTTTTGGTTTCCAGTCTGACCTTGATCAAGAGGGTTCCATGGATTGTATATTTATCAGGGTCCATTACATTTGTACTCTCATCGCCCATCCACAATCCATAGCTAACATTCAGTGCATGTCCCTTTTCTCATCTGAACTCTTAAAACACATAAAACAGCCAGCACTAAACAGCAAATATGTGTTCTATTAGTTGGCTTATGAATATTTTACATTTCTGTGAGCTGAACATATATAGATATAAAGGCAAAGCTTTTATAAGGCTTGGACAAAGTGGGCAGTCACTTTTCAAGAGCCCCTTGGAAAATAAAAATTTGCTCTTTCACACTTCGGTCTATTGCTCTATCTCAGACTTTACCATTTAATCCAATATTGTTTGGCATTCTGGAGGTTTAACTAGCAGTAAATGGGTAAAAAAAATCCAAGTATTCCCAAAAATATTTCTTGCCCAGCCCCGTCAAAACCTTAAGATTGCACTGTATGAAGGACATCAAGTGGTAATTTATCACTGTGGAATATGGTATGATAGGTCATTGCTTGATGTCAACATGAAACATGACCGAAACATCAAGAACAAAAATATCACAAGTAAAAATATTGCTAAACTATTATTTTATAATTATTGCTTATGGCCTAACATATCACTTTGATCATGATGTTAAATCGCATCATTGATGACATCACTGATGACATCTCAAACATCACTGAGATCACTGATAACACCATTGGCATATGCATCATCTATTAAAGTATATGACAGCATCCTACAATGAAAAGTTTACTTTAATTTTTTGTCACAATTATGCAGCCAAGAGACATGTTTAGGCAGTAGTTGTCAACATGCAAAGCCCAAAAGCTTTATAAAGTGAAACACATATTTATATTTCAAATTAAATGTCATTTAAATCTGAAAACAATGTAATATTTGGTGTTCAGAGAGGAGAGCAGGCGGATGACAATTGTCTCCAAAAGTGTTAAACAAAGTAGTGGCCAACTCCATGATTTCAACTTAGAGAACAAGAGAGCATCTTGGTTTTGTAGTTTTAGTGCATGCTAATCTTTGGGAGGAAGAAAAGGGGGATTAAGGCTGAAATTGCACATAAAGGGCTCTTTGGCGCCCCACAATGTAGGAGTTTCTTTCAGCTACCAAGAGACATGAGTCATTTGCCCATAATTTCCTTCAAAAGGGCTATTGAGGTAATTATTAAGTAACAAGAATCAACAAAGAGAACATTGTCTTTGTAAAGGGGAACCTCAGTCTCATCGTCCATAGATAGCCCAGGCGACCATGGTAACATCAACTAGAGGTCAAGTAATTTACCCATTGTGCATAAAACTTTAAATTTATCCAGCGTTTTTGAGGATCCACCTCTCTGGCCAGCATTTCCTCCTGGTATTGATCCTGTGAAAAACAAAAGAAAAGGGGCAGAAGCAGTACTGGGCAGCCTGCCAGTAAGAGCATGCCAAGTATGGAACAATCCCAGTTGAGCTTTCCTGATTTATCCTCTTTTTAGATACATTTTGTTTAAAGTTGCATGAAGTTATGCAGGTATTGTTGTGTCCAGTCTTAGTTAAGCTGGAACTAGTAGATGCACGCCTAATTAAACTACCAATTAAGACTGCAGCTTGTGCAATCTTAACTACAATTAGCCCAACTCCTATTTCTTGTACCACACATTTGCGACTCTCTATGGCAAAGAGCTCCATAAATGTAAATCATACTGCCAACAGGCTCACAGAGCCCCGATTGTCAGTTCATCCCGTAGTCAAAGATAATGACGTAATCTCCGTGATGCATAAGAGGTTTTTACGAGTAAGAAATGTAATTCCTGTCTGATCCTACAACTGTTGGTCCTTTAAATTTCAATCCGCGAAATGTGCCTATCCCTTTATTTGTCACAATAAACATGCCCATATTTGTTAATTTTAGCAAATGTGCTGATGCTAAAAGTTGGGCAAATTGAGAGCCATGACCAACTCTTGCATAAATTAATTCATTGTCTGTCAATACGTAAGGGCTTTAATCTTTCCAATAAGAACCAAATAATATCTGTGAGGAGTGTTGTTTGGGTAGGATGCTCAATTAAGACACTGGCCGGGGATTGCATTGTTAAAAACTTTGGTAATCCCATTTAATTGTGGAATTTGTTATAAAAACATTAGCAAGATACAACATAGTAACATTTTTTCCCCACCCTTATTCTTTTTTTCATAAATGACGGAGCCCAGCTTATCATGAAGTTCAATATATCCCAAAATAAATGTGCAACACCTGACTAACTCAATCAATAATCCTGCCTTTAGAGGTCCTAATATGATATCGTATTAAGGAACACATTTGTACTGCTCCAATACCTGTCAGACCTGGATTGATCTCTCCTAAATTTGCTGATTTTTTACAATAAAATATCTGTGATCACAGCGATTTGTGACACTACGCAATACTTTAACTACCTTAAGTAATATTATTAGTTGGAACGTCATGGACCTAAGGGTCTAAATTAAATCAGCCTGGTTGGTTATAACAATTCCACAATTTTCATGTAATTCTTTTACAAGAGACATTAAATGCCTCTCAGTTGGCGTGATCGTTTTACATGGTGTTCGAATACTGCACTCCCTTCAAACTTAGGCACAGCAGTAGAGGGACTTTCTGCTTGGTTTAAGGGTCCTTTAATAATAAATATCTTATCATTTAAGACTGCAAATCACTGCAGGCTTTCACTTTAAATGTTGTGAACAAATTTACATGTTATTTAAATAATCTTTTTTACAATGATTTCGCCAATCAGAACAATCCAAACCATGTATGATTATTTAAATTTGTTGAAGATCTGCTGGATTCTAATAATTTTCTTAACATGTTAATGTAAAGGATTTTTAATGTTAAAATGTGTGTTGATAGTTTTGAAGTGTGTACGTGAATTATGTATCCCTGCACCTAATATTTGTTCAGGCTCCAGGGATGAAATGATTGATAACTTCATCTTTTACTTTGATTTAGCTAATGTGCATGAAAAGGACTCTTCTGCAGCAAAAATACCATGCCTTCTGTCAGACATATTTGTGTTTCCACTATCAAACACATTTTTGTTTTCTGTAGTCTTTTGACCTATTTTTTAGACAGTAACATTCTAGAGGCTAAATATGGAAATCACAATTCAATTGCTGTATCACTATTGCACCCCCAGAGTCTCCTCAACAGACATGCAAAGAGAGAGTATCATCACACTAGCAAACATGATTGGCTCAAGACTAGCATAACAATTAGCTAAGGCAGCTCTCTTCCTGAAAACTGTGATAACATCGAATTAGACCATTTTTATGCCTGCTTATCAGATAGAGCTAATTCTGCACGAGTTTTTGAGTTCTCTATTATTTGGTTGTATTTATAATAGTTTGTTAAGACCCAGATCTAAAACTGATAGCTTAATAACTCCTTATCTCAGGCGCTTACATGACGTGTTAACCAGGATACTAAGAATTGCTAAAGAGGCATTAGCAAAGGAATTTCTACAAGGATACATTGAAAACAAGGAAACACAAAATTCAGACACAACACTAGAAACGACTTGCAGTGGCATATCTCAATCACAAACCTAAAGTTCTCTGGGAGACGCGTAATGCCAGTAAAAAAGCAGCAATAATATAACAGGGATTGGGTACGCATATTCAGGAAGCACATTGGGTATCACATTTTCATTCTATCTATAGTCACAATGTGGACTTTATTTGCGTTTTGGATTTCTACAATATAAGCCATTTGTGGACCACATAGTCAAAATCTTCATTGTCGAAATAGCACTTGCTATATGCCAGAGAGTATCAGGCAAATTTCCTGGTCCAGATGGGGTCTTCTGGATCTCTTTGAATGTAATCTAGTATATAGAACCTCCTTTTGACCAATATTTTTAACCACTGTGTCCCTTCAAATTTCCCTCTGTCCTAGTCAACTTCTATCATAGACCCAATTTGTAAAGAAAGGAAGCAGATTTATTTGTTGTTGTTATAGGCCCATTTTGTTTATATATTCTGCAGTTAACATTTTAGGCAGAGTCATTTTTAGCAGAATTAGGGGCTGGGCTAATGCTAATAATTTCCTAAGCAGATGTCTGTATGGTTTAAAAGAACACTTAGGAACTCTAGAACACTTTTTAAATTTAAATGTGCTAATAGGTAAGTATACTATAGCTAAACAGAGACATTTATATCTAGCATTTGTGGACCTATCAATTGCTTTTGATAGAGCTAATACCTCAAAACTCTAGAACGTTCTATTATATACATGTATTGATCTCTGGTCTCTTTCTTGCTAGTTTTCACAAAAATCTGATGGCAAGGGTGAGGTATGCCTCAAATGGTGTAGTATCAGAATCTTTCAAACTAAAGAGACACGTTTGTCAAGGATGTATTTTAGCTGCATTTCTGTTTATTTTATATATGAATATATTACTTTATTCTTCACCAAAGGCTTGTTACTGATAGAAAAAGTGTGACAGTTGGGGCCACCCGAGCAACCAACTACCAGGACATTTAAACTTAAAAATACATATCCTACCTGCCTTTTAGTTATATAGCACTCAGCTCTATGGGCTACCTAGGGCCTACCTTAGGGGTGATGTATATGTAAAAAAAGGGGAGTTTAAAACTTAGCAAGGTGTCTTAAGCACCAGGTCTAAGTGGCAGTCGAACTGCACACACAGACTCTACAGTGGCAGGTCTGAGACATGTTTAAAGGCCTACTTCAGTGGATGGCACAATCAGTGTAGCAGGCCCACTGGTAGTATTTCATTTACAGGCCCTGGGTATACTGTATGGTATACCACTTTACAAGGGGCTTACAAGTACATTAAATATGCCAATTGTGTATACACTGATGTTACCATGTTTATGGGAGAAGCACGTGTACTTTAGCACTGGTCAGCAGTGGTAAAGTGCTCAGAGTACTAAGGCCAACAAAAAGAATTAGCAAAAATATGAGGCAAGCAGGCAAATGGTTTGGGGGAAGGCTACCCTAAGGATGACAGTTCTAACAATAATGGATAGTCTGCAAGAGCTGAATGTTGCTTAATCTAGTCTTCTAAACATGAAAGATGTTAGATAATGTGTAAGTAACCAAATGTGACTTACAATCTTTACAGAATGTATGCAGATGAGGACAAAATGCATTTTGTTATTTTAGAATTTGCCTTCATGGTGTCAAAGTAGGCAATACTGGTTTGTCACCACCACAAACACAAACAGAATTAATGTAGACAAAATAGGTATGCATTGCGGATAATAATGTAAATGTGCCAAATAAGAGTATTTCTTGAGTGGGTTAAGCCACCACCGCAAATTACTACTCACAATCCTTGTGGGACTGTACCACTAAAGTAACTGCACAAACCTGAGCTACAACCCCTGACAGAGCAGTTTCACGTAGATAAAATATGTAAACATAAGCTGTTCAGTTGAAGGTAAGGACTCTTGCAGCTGCTACCATCCCTATAGCATAGAAGATAGCGTTAGTCAAATGACCCTTGAAGTCACATTTTGGTCAAGTTTACAAGGCTAATGGGCAGCATGGTGCTAATATTGCAAATAGCGGCTACAAAAGTAATCACACATAAAATTTGAATAACAAGACGAAAAGTACCCCTATCCAGTTGGGTCTAAGGGTTGCTCCTGTGGTATCTATTCAGAAAAAGCACATGACACATCGATTTATTTGTCTAAGGGACATCAATCTGAAGTGAGAGTCAAACGCGTGTTAGTTCACAATTAGGTAAATAAAAGGCTTTTACATATCATCTCGATAGGGCTATTTGTTGGCAAAATAGCAATACACATAGAATTCAACAGAACATCTGATTAGTAACGTTGTTAAAAATATAAGCAACCATAACAACCCTATTCAGAGAGGTTCAGAGTCCTCTTATTAGAAATACTGAAGAAGAGCAATTCAAAATGCTATGTAAGTAATGCACTTTGACCTTGTAGCAAATCTTGAAGGGACTGAAATATCAATGTGTAAAGGGCTGGGGGATTTTTCTCCAAGGACATTTTTTATAAAAATGATTGCAACAACATTTTATTTTTAATGCCAGACATACCACCCAGAAATCCAGATCCTGTTACTCACCAATTTCAAGAAGAGAGAATGTAGTGAGGCTGCAATGTGACTTTTCATGTTGTTAGAAATGGGGTCTTTGATTGGCAGTCAGGTTACCCCCTGCCCATGCAAGCACCCTCACTCTAGTGAGGGTAAAGG
The DNA here is from genome assembly GCF_031143425.1 of Pleurodeles waltl. Taxonomy (NCBI): domain Eukaryota; kingdom Metazoa; phylum Chordata; class Amphibia; order Caudata; family Salamandridae; genus Pleurodeles; species Pleurodeles waltl. Next base: position 386,410,804 of record NC_090447.1, on the reverse strand, counting down.
AGAATCACCCTCAGCTAACCCCCGCTCGCCCCCTTGGTAGCTTGGCACAAGCAGACATTCGTAACTTCAGAGTCTAGGTGTAAAGTATTTGTACCCACACACACAGTAACTCCTTGAAAACACTACAAAATGACACAACACAGGTTTAGAAAAATATGATACGTTTATCTAAACAAAACAAGACCAAAATAACAAAAATCCAACATATACAAGTCAAGTTATCAATTTTAAAAGCAAAAGAGTCTTAAATCCATTTCTAAACAGTAAAAACACTGTTAGCGTTGAAAAGTATCTGGGTAGCATCAAAATAACACGCACAGGTGAGTGTGTGTCAAAAACAGTAAAAACACAGTTAGCATTGAAAACTACCTGGGTAGCATCAAAATAACACGCACAGGAGTGTGTGTCGAAAAAGGTTAGCGATGCGTCAATTTCTCACCCATAAGCGAGACCGTGCATCGTTTCGCCTTCTCCGGTCGGATCAGCGTGTGCCGTTTATCCTCTCGGTAGGAAAGCTATGCGTCGATCCGGGCAAGCACTTGGGTCTGGGCAGGCGTTGTGATGTTTTTCTGCGCCCAGCAAGGTTTGCGTCAAAAATCCTGCCGCACGGTATCAGCAAAACCGCGCTGTGTGGGTTGTAATTTTACCAGCCTTCGTTAGCAGTGTGGCGCGTTGTTTCTCCAGCCGCATGCGTCGATCTTCCAGCCGCGCTGCATGCGGTGCGTCAACTTCAGCCCTGAAGCCGGTGGCACGTCGTTTCTTCAGCCACGTCTCGGAGGTTGCGTCGTAAATTTCCCCGCACGGTGGTCTGTGTGCAGATTTTCAATATTGGTCTGCCAGCTTCACCTGTGAAGGACTCAGGAACTGGTTAGGGTACCACTTGGTAGGGTCGGAGTCTCAGCAGAGAGTCCAGGTGCTGGCAGAGGAAGTCTTTGATGCCCCTGGGACTTCAACAACAGGAGGCAAGCTCAGGACAAGCACTTGGAGATTTCTTCATAAGCAGGAACGCACAACAAAGTCCAGTCTTTGTCCCTTTTCACCAGGCAGAAGCATCAACTGCAGGATAGCTCCACAAAGCAGTCACAGACAGGGCAGCACTTCTCCTCAGCTCTTCAGCTCTTTTCAAGGCAGAGGTTCCTCTTGATGTCTAGAAGTGATCTAAAGTCTTTAGTTTTGGGTGCTCTTCTTATACCCATTTTGGCCTTTGAAGTAGGCTTACTTCAAAGGAAAGGCTATCTTGTTTGTGAAATCCTGCCTTGCTCAGGCCAGGCCCCAGACACACGCCTGGGGGTTGGAGACTGCATTGTGTAAGGGCAGGCACAGCCCTTTCAGGTTTAAGTGATCACTCCTCCCCTCCCTCCTAGCACAGATGGCTCATCAGCATATGCAGGCTAGACCCCGGCTCCCTTTTAGACACTGTCTAGAGAGAGGTGCAAATAACTGTCAAACTGACCCAGACAGGGAATCCACAAACAGGCAGAGTCACAGAATGGTTTAAGCAAGAAAATGTTCACTTTGTAAAAGTGGCATATTCAAACACACAATCTTAAAATCAACTTTAATAAAAGATGTATTTTTAAATTGTGAGCTCAGAGACCCCAAACTCCACATGTCTATCCACTCCCAAAGGGGATCTACGCTTTAATCATATTTAAAGGCACCCCCCATGTTAACCTATGAGAGGGATGAGCCTTGCAACAGTGAAAAACAAATTTGACAGTACTTCACTCTTAGGACATATAAAACACATTAGTATATGTCCTACCTTAAACATGCACTGCACTCTGCCCATGGGGCTACCTATGGCCTACCTTAGGGGTGTCTTACATGTAAGAAAAGGGAAGGTTTAGGCCTGGCAAGTGGGTACATTTGCCAAGTCGAATTGGCAGTTTAAAACTGCACACAGACACTGCAATTGCAGGTTTGAGACATGATTACAGAGCTACTATTGTGGGTGGCACAACCAGTGCTGCAGGCCCACTAGTAGCATTTGATTTACAGGCCCTGGGCACTTCTAGTGCACTGTACTAGGGACTTACCAGTAAATCAATTATGCAAATAATGGAAATCCAATTACAATACAATTTACACAGAGAGCATATGCACTTTAGCACTGGTTAGCAGTGGTAAAGTGATCAAAGTTCTAAAGCCAACAAAAAACAGATCAGAAAAAATAGGAGGCAGGAGGCAAAAAGATTGGGGGTGACCCTGCAAAAAGGGCCGGGTCCAACACATGCATTGTGCTAAAAGATAAGAGATAGAAAGAAAAACATTACAATTTTAGATATCCCACCTTTGTGACATAGAAAACCAAGACAGAATATAACCACTGCTCAAAAAAGTAAAATAAGAAAAACTGGAAAAAATCTGTTAAACGTCGAGCCCAAAAATTAAAGGGTAATGCAAGATTTTTTTTTAATTTGTTTGGAAACATTAAGGCATAAATAAGATCTAAACTGTCAACATCCTTTTTATGTCACAATTGCATTAGTTCCAAGGATGTATCTATTGTATGCATCATTTTCATCTGTAAAGAGAGCAGAGGAGAAGTGATTCAGTTCAATATTTGCAAACATTGCAATAATGCTTCTCAATGGCTCTTACTTTCCAGCAAATAGCAGAAAAGAAAGAACAAATAATGCTAATCTCTTCGTTGTAGTGATAGAGAAGGATGGCAACGCCAGCACTGGAAAGGAAGCAGAGGAGAGAGGCAGAAAATCAAGTGGCACTTCACTGGTGAGTGCTTTTTCTGTGTATACAATCTAGGGACATATCTACAAGGAGCTTGTGCCACATCTGTGTCTTTTTTTTGATGCAACAGTGGCGCATTCAGTGCTCCATATTTACAAAGTGGCACATTAGGCATAATGTGTCACTTTTCTTTATCCTGCCTAATTTTTTCCTGCACTGCAATCGGCAGCATCAGGTTAAGTTAATCATATGCAAGGTACGAATTATTTCTTAAACTCCCACACAGAACTGACACATCCATATTTAGAAGTTTTTATGAAATTGAACGATCTTTGGCAAATGACACGCAGAGTCAAAAATGCATCAAAAATTCCTACGCCTCCTTAACCCAGGCGTAAAAATGACACAGTGGCTTTTCAATTGGAATCTGACCAGCTGAAGTCACTTCACACACTGGAATATGTCTGTATTTTACTTTCCCTCTACTAGTAGTGGTCTACACATGTGAGATTCATGTTGTAGGGCCCCTTGGCCAAGCAGGGACCATGGCACCTGGGATTTTATCATCACGCAGCAATGCAATATGACGCTGTGTACTTTTTGTAAGGAGCAGGCCAGGATTGGCACTTGTCCTTGGAGGAAGGGGTCTCCAGGTCCAGGCCTACGTACTGCAAAGGACAACACATAAGTACACACATAGGTTAGGTAAAAACATGTATTGCCACTTCACATTCCAACATATACTTGTATTCATTTACATTACAATGTCACTCGGTATGTCACACATACTCAGGTCTTTACATTTACATAAGTACACTATGCCTACTGTGACACATAGACATACTGCATACATAACCTCTTACATCCAGGACCAATGTAAAAGTTCAGCAGGTGATATTCCACCATTTCACAATCTTTTAAATTGGTCCTATGAAATTAGGCTACTTGTGGCAATTAAAACTGATGCAGCACCTCTAAATTTTAATGCATCACTGAAGTTCCGTCAGTTGTGAGGCTAACTTCAGAGATGCATCACTTTTGGGGCTGAATCGTTATGGCGAATTTTACACAGATGTGCCAGAATTTTTGAGGCACCTTGGGTCCTTGTGCTTGTGCCCCATTTTATAAATACTGCGCATCCATGGCATCGTAACAGATTCCTGGGCATCCTAAATAATTTTGACGCATCGCTGGTGTAACAAAGCAATACGTTCTTTCTTGTAAATATGCCACTCAATATCAAACATGCTGTGTCAGAAAAGTGGGCAAACAGATGCTCTGGCCTATTTATGAGCTAGTTTGCGTCACTCTTGCACCACGCAATGTAGTGCAAGAGTGACACAGACCTTAAGTCAGATTTATGAAGCCATGCAGATCTGGAGTAAGGCAACGCAGCGCAAATCGCTGCGTTGCCTTAGTCTGCCTTGGGAAGGTGTTCCATGGGTGTTACGTGGGTGTTCCCATCCAACTCCTATGATTTTTTATGCATTCCCATATTTACCAGACCTGGTAAACCTGGGAATGCCCAAAAAAGATATGCCTTACCAGGAGAGGTGTAATGAGGAGAAATATATTTATTTCTCCTTATTACTTCCTCTTTATATGTGTGCTGGAGGGGATGACGGACATACATCTCAGGATTGTTTTTGTACAGAGAGGTGTATTTCCTGCACAAAAATAATCCTGCATGCAACGCAGGCACCCTTCCATAGTGCAAGGGTGCCTGCATTGGCGCTAGGCTGCCAAAAGGGTGCCTGCACAAAGGAAAAGGCGGAAATGCATCGTATTGCCTTAAATACAGTGCATTCCTGCCCTTTCTGTGTTACACAATGAAGCGCAACAAGGTGACTTGCGGTGCTGCACTGTGTGACTTTTCGTGAATAGGTCCTTAGATTGCTAAAATATTGCTTCCAAAGCATTCCTTAATTTGCCAGAATCGTCTTAAGTTTTGTTGGAGGTCTTGTGGTAAGAGAGCAACTTTGACATTAACCCAAAAAAGATGATCTGTAGCTAATTTCACAAATGTATCATAGCACATGAAAAATGGGTGAACAGACAGGGCAACCACAGATTGCCATTATGGTGATTTGTACAGGATGTACCTACAAGGTTTGTGGAACATCACTAGCTCAAGAGAAGGCAATATTTTAGTAAATTGTGAATCATACAGTAGACAATGCGACTAAACTTAATTCTTCATAGTGGTTCATGCTGAAAAACCTGCCAGTACTCCATCTGAGATAATTTGAAGAAGCCACAGTATACATGTTCAAGAAGTATCTTTCTGTAAGTAAAGTTATACCATTAATCTCACTGCTACATACTTTGATTAAAAGGCCATTGCGGAACGTTAATGACAATTATGTGACAAAATCTTGATAAGATTCTGTGAATATAGACTCATTTAACAACCTTTCAAAAAAATTCGACGTCAGCTCACAATCATTTTTGGCACTTTACCTTAAAACCACACGCCTTCCAAAGGATCAGGTCTTTATGTCACAGAGGCTTTGGAAACTAATACATTATCACATAGACGTACATTTTGGCAGACAATATGGCTAGCTCACTGGAAGCAAGTGTTCAGTTTTCTTCCTGCACAGCTCTTCAACCCCCAGGTGTACTTTGAGCATGAAATCTGCATTAAGGTGGAATCGAGGCTGTGAGGCCTGCGAAACCCTGCCTCTGATTTCGTGACACAATTCTGTTGTGGAGAGCGACCATGACTCTCTCAAATGGCGGAGAGATCATGCTTCTCTCAAATATGTTGTGTGGAAGTCCAGGATGAGAACAAAAAACGCTAGGATGGCTGACCTCTTTTTCTTTGAGAATCCCCTCCTTTATGACAGAGTAAAACCAATCCTCTCTCACAAATTTGCAAGAGTTATATAGTGGGTAACTCACAGTAGCTGAAAGAGGAGACGAAGACTGGTGAATTGTGTGTGCACACCCGTTTTGAATCACCTTCTGAAGTCAATGGTGGATGCACGCTGCCAGCTTTTTCTATGCATGCTGAAGCTTAGAGATTTTTTAATCAGTCAAGCTCATCCCTGAGGTTGCAGGCGAGGCACAAGGAGCTATGTTTGAGAAACAAATGTCTTAGTTAATAGGGCTCTGTGTCTGACCTTTCCTGCATGGCAATATAGTAAGATGAAAAGCAATATGAAGTCTGCCACATTTGAGAGAAGTAGCATGATGGAGTGTATACAGCTTTATGGACTAGTTGAAAGCTGACTATCTGGTTAGAGACAGAGGGTCAAAGCTTAAGGCTGTCCTACTATAATAACACGTGAAAACATAGGGGCTTTTTTACAGACACTGTGGGCAGGGCAGTGCAGCAAGTGTGTTGCTGCGCCACACTGCACCACTGGTAAAAGGCAGAAATTGTCACGACTTACGTGCTGCTTTAACCTGGAGTCCGCAGAACGAGTGGCGAGGATCTTGTTCCTGAATGTTCGGCCTTGGCCCAGGTAGGGGCGACTCTTTCTGGTAGCCATGGTGCTGCAGGCAATGGAAACGCCAAGAGCAGGCCGTGTCCCTCAGAAGTAGTGCCAGAGGGAAAAAACCCTGAAAGGGGAAAAAACCTCCAAAAAGGAAAGGTTCCTGCAACAGGAGCAAAATGAATAGGTAAATACAGGAGAAAAAGTACAGGAAAAAAAACTGGAACAGACGAGAGCCAGTATAGAACACGAGGAAGCAGGAGCGAAGACGCCATCCAAACAGAAAGTGTTGCAGGGCAAGGAGAGAAAGAATCACAGCCCTTAAATACCAACAAACAGGAAGCAACCAACAGGAAGTACAAGGACACCATCTTAGATAGGGAAAAACACATAGAACATAATGGACTAAGAGCCATAGAGAGTAGGGAATAAGGAATGCTGGGAGGAGAGGGGTAATATGGGAAAAGGAAAAAACATAAAGGAAGGCACAAGAAAACGACCGGAACAGCTGAGTGGGGGAGGTCAGACCTGCCTGGAAGCATGTTGCGCTAAAAAAGAACGAGGCCCCATGCCCAATTTGGGGCCTCGGAATGTGCACAGCAGGCTGGGGATGCGGCGCGTCTTCAGACCGCGTGCCGCGGCCCGAGCCGAATGTTCGGCTTGTGCTGCACGCAGCGGCGCGACACAAATGCATTGAATCTACAAGATACTGTGCATTTCTGTCCTCTCCCCTTACACTGGTGCACAAGTTGGTGCCTGGCGCCACCCCAGGCACCCTTGCACCAGGGTGCAAGGAGGCCTGCATTGTGGGGATGACTGTTTTTGTGCAGGAAGAGACACCTTCGTTCACAAAAACAATCAAGAGAGGTGTTTTCATCTTTCTCTGTGTGCTGCAGAATGCAGTGCACATAGAGGAAAAAACAAGGAGAGATAAAGATATTTCTCCCCGTTGCATCACCTCTACACCACATCTGATGTGATCTAGGAATCTGACGCATTCCCAGACTTGTAAATCTGGGAATGCGTCAGATTCCTTAGCGTCCCATGGGTGTTGATAGGGACACCAGCAGAAACACCCATGGAACACCCCTTTCACTCAGTTTTATGCATGAAAGGGGCCCATATTTACGAGGCTATGAAAGGTGGCTTTGAGTTGCCTTGTAAATATGGGATGGCACTCTTTGCCATCGGAGCATCAAAAACAATTATGCTCCGGTGGTGCAGTGTGCCAATAGGACCTCTTAAATGAGGCCCCTACTTTTTATGTAATTTTAAACAATGTACAACTTTTTTTAACTCAGTTTTGAAGAGTTTCCAAAGACATAGGGACAATACTAGATGAACTGGTTACTAGCTGATGCCGTCTGTTAGGTTAAGTTTGGATACCTTTGTTATTTATGGCTATATACTCTGCATCTGTTCTACAGTCTTTGAAAACTTTGAGCTGCATTCCAGAGACAACTGTTAGAAAGATTGGCCTGGTAGGTGCTATATAATGTAAAAAGCCAAGAGTTGTACTGCTTTAGAAGCGCAACAGCATTGGACAAATTCAAAGTGCTATCACAAGGGCTCCAGAATCTTTCGAGAATGGAAGCGTTTTCAGAAGCGGTCCAGGCCCGCCCCTTGATTGAAAATTTAGGGACAAATTCTCTACACCTTACCATAGAGAGAATCTTGCAGATGGGTTGGAGATCTCCATAAGTTAAAGCACAGGGAAAAGTTACCTGTACTGAACCATACAGAGATTGCCATCCTGGTGGCAGAGATCTCCTAGTGCTAAAGTATAGGGAAAAGTAAAAACGTTTATTAAACTTGGGAAAAGTTTGTTAGAATATTTTAATGAAAAAATATTAAATTTATATCTGAATTTACATGAACTAAGGAGAAAATGCTAAGCTCTAGTAAACAAATTTTGAATTAACAAATAACTTATTTAAAATATGTGAAATTCAAATTACTTCAAGTTTAAATAAAAAAAATATATATATCTTTTCTATGCATCAATATTTATTAAAAGTGATGTACAGAATTCTTAAAAAGTACTTTAATCACATTGTAATAACGTGTTATATCAATTTTAAAATACAAAAAGTTATTAAAATATTTTATACACGAAAATATGTACCTTTTATATTTTTACATTAGGCTATATGTATTTTTTTTAACTATAATTTTTTTTTTATGGAGTTTTAAATTTAAATTCCTTTCTCCATTATTTTCTAAAGGAGGGTGGTGAAGTACAAGAGGTTGACTGTGCATGGTGCTAGCCTTACTTCTGTTTTTTTCAATAGTAACTTACACTCATAAATTAGGCTCCATCCTCTTTTTCAGAGAGACATCATGTTTAAGTCTGCACTTTTAAGTAAGTTTAGATTCAGATTTTGTGAATTGCTGAAACTGGGAAAGTTACTGAAAAGTGTAGAAGTAAATTTACAAGTGTAATTTACTTGAAAAGTCGAACAGAGAGATGAGAAACTGGGCCAGTTTAAGAAGAGTTGCATTGAATTAGAGCAACACGTTTCTGCCAATTTAGGATGTCCTCTAAAGTTACTACTTTCCACACTCATATTGCAAGAATGTATAGCAAAAAGGTCTGATATAAGTTTTATGGGCATTCTGAGGCTCAGGAATCTGGCACAGAAGAAATAGATCTAATCACAGGTCTGATAAGAGACTGTGGGGGTCATTCCTACCTTGGCAACCGCCATGCGGCCGCCAATGCGGCCGCACTCACGCGGCCCCCATTCCGACATTCCTGCTGGGCCGGCGGGTGCAAACCAAGTTTGCGCCCGCCGGCCCAGCGGGAATGAGGCCGCAACACAGAAGCCGGCTCCGAATGGAGCCGGCGGTGTTGCGGCCGTGCGACGGGTGCAGTTGCACCCGTCGTACTTTTCACTGTCTGCTAGGCAGACAGTGAAAAGCTGGCTGGGGCCCTGTTAGGGGGCCCCTGGACACCCCTTACCGCCAGCCTCTTCCTGGCGGTGAAAACTGGCGGATTATCGCCGCAGGGGCAGAAATGACGGAAAACCGCCGGCCCCGGCGGTCCGACCGCGGCTTTACCGCCGCGGTCAGAATGGGGAAAAAAGCACCGGCAGCCTGTTGGCGGTGCTTTCAGTCATACTAGCCCTGGCGGTCTCGGACCGCCAGGGTCAAAATGACCCCCTGTATCCTTCTGAATTGTCAAGGTGGCTTGACAAGCAACATGCCTCACTGAGTTCCTTTCTTTGCCCTGAAGCACATCACACCACCTCAAATGATTATGATTATTTTCTCAGAGTACTAAATTAAAGAAAAAGTTACACATTTAGCTATTTATGTACAATCTTTCAAATTATGAAACAACTTCTCTTTTCAAATTTTTCCTGTTATATCAGCCAACAGGGGTAAATTATGACAGGAATTAAAGCAGTTAAACCCAAAATTCTGAACCATAGGGATGCATGCTGCTCTTTTTTAGCAATCAAAATATTGATTCACAAGTGGAAGAAGCAGTCCACCTCTGACAAAAGCATTTAAAAGGTCCACTGTTACTTTTGAAAAATAGAATATAGGGGTAAAGTAGCATCTCAGTAATTGTTTGGTTTTCTCATTGAGGAGATTCACTGTCTTTGGTCTATGTTCCATACAATGACACCATTAGGACCTACAGAAGGGACAATTGAAGGCATTAGTCAGCATCGAACTAGAGTGGGTGAGGCATAGGTGGAGTAGCTGTGGAATGGAGGTGGGGTGGCATTATGAGGTGGGACAGCCGGCTCTGCAGAGTAAAATATAGTATGAGGTGAGGCGAGTGGCTCTGCAGAGTAAAACATAATAAGATCTACAGGAGAGGAGAAGGAGGAGGAGGTTTAAGCATAGTAATAATGGATTAAGTTAATTTATTAGAGTTAGATGAATTAATTACAATGGTTAGCAAAGTTTCTAAGTTTAAATCCTTTAGCTACTCACTTCAATAGCTATTCATTTCAATTGAATGTTTTCAAATATTCTCACATATCTTATATGGCTAAAAGAATAAAGAAATAACAGGCATCTAGTGCTGCAGAAGTCTGGACTGAGTCATAATCCATAATTTTTTTTTTTAAAGAAACCTAACGAACAAATCTAACATAAAAAAACAATATAATGTTTGCAATGTGGCCAGGATATTTCTGAATGCCAAGATTCTCTGTGTGTGTCTTGGTGAGACAGAGAGATGGGGTTCAGATTCATACATCAGTTGGCTGAAAAAAGACCCACAGAGAAAGGCCAATGTCATTAAAATTGTTTAACCATTTTCCTCCTGCCACTTAAGCGGCAATTAAATATGACTGATAAAGACTGGGTTAACAAAATTACTATTTGTATTAAAAACTTTTTTTAATTAAACCTCCACAGTTTGGTTTAGTCTTAGATGCCCTTAATTAAACATATATGGCTAACTAATTTTAAAATCTATAAATATGTATATGTATATAGATACTTTGCAAAATTTGGTGGTAAAAATCAAGCATACATGCAGAAAAAGTCAATCAAAGGTAATACAAATTGGGAGGAAGCTAAGAACTTCCCATGATATTATTACCACGAAGAAGAGCAAGTAAACCTATCTAGAGTTAAGCAGAGCTGATATGAAAATAGAGATTGAGTATGGAGGGTCATATTCCTTCTTTATCTGCTAAAGCGAGACTCAATTACAATAAGTACTCTGGAATCCTCAAACTAAATATTACCCTACCCAACTAAAGATTTGCTGGTATTTTTAGAACATTATAGGAAAATTTAGATTGTAAATCAAAAGGTTGAGGAAAGTGACATATGCAAATATATTTCAGAACTTGAACTCCCATCTTTGTTCAGAAGCTGCTTAGGTCTGATTGCCTTATTCAAAAAAAGAATTACAAGAATATGTAACAGATCTGCCCAACGGGAAGGCTCGTGTGGAAGATGGTATTCCTTTAAGAGTTTTGTGAGAAATAGAGGACCTATCTTATTTAATTTCTTGATCAATGAATAACATATTGATGGGAGCTCACCCCATCTGTTTTTCGATAGAAAGATAGCAGTTAACATTTTAAAACCTGGGACACATCCAGAGGATTGAAATTCATATGGACAAATTACCTTATTGAATGTGGAATATAAGGTAATGTAAAAAGGTTTAGCAATTGTAATTCCTAGAATAGCAGCAGTATTAATTCATAGTGATCGAAATGGTTTCATCTATGTTAGGGAGAGATACCCAAATACCAACTATTTCACTGAAGCTATTAAGCTATTTTCTAAAAAAAAAAAAAAACTCTAGATGTAGTGGTACTGCTGGAAACGGGAAAAAGGAAAAAAACGTTTGATTTTGTGAGCTGGGAATCCTACTTTACCTCTTGAAGGCCTTTTGACATATTTCCCAATGCACAAGTTTATTCACCCATCTATACCATAATATAAAGGTGCATATTATTGTAAATTCTGATAAAGGAGACATTGTTAAAAATGACTAGAGCAGCAAGAAAGGGCTGCCCTATGTCTCCTATTTTGTTCATCTTATTTACAGACTCATTTGGTATTTCTATCCTAGGTAATCCTAGAATTTGACTCCCATTACCCAGTTTTTCCAAACAAGGTATATGAAGATAACGTTGCATCATATGTAAAACCTGGTAAACTGAATAGTCAAAGTGCTTTAGATTATGGCCTTGGCCTACAAGCTTGGTGGTTGGACCGCCAGACCTCCATGTTGGCGGTCCTGAAAAGACCCTGATATTGGTTGTCTTACAGACCTTCCTATTATGAGTCATAGAGGCAGGACGGTGTGAAGGTCTCGAAAAAGGCAGTCCAACCTCCAGCCCTGACAGCACAGTGACCGACCACTGCCCATGCTACAAGCCATATTACAAGCCCAAAAGTCTAGTTGGCAGAAATACCATGGCAGTCAGCCAATGGTGGTCAGAACCACAGCGGTTCGCAGTCACCAAAGTCATACACAACACCACATTGGATGGATTTGAAACAACACAGCTGACACGCAATGCCACAATGAACATACCTGCAAAGGACTCTATAATGTAGGGGTGTGTGGGGAGCTGTGCTCCGCTGGCAGAGCTAATGCAGTTTTTGGAACGCTGCGCTCCGCCGGTGGAGCGGAGCTCATCCAGTGCACACTGCATCCCAGTATGGGATGCACAGACAGTCTGCGTTTGCGCTGTTCAGCCCATAACTGCACTGCACACAGGACAGGCCGGAGCACAAGAGGCCTGAAATGGCAGCTTTTACTGCCTACAGCCCTCCTGAATGACCTGATCTCAGAAGCGCTATGTAGGGTCGGGTCTAGCTGCCCAGATCAGGCACCTTCAGTACTCCGTGAGTCAGGGAACTCTGTGGAATTCCACTGAGTTTGTTTTCAACTCTGCAGAATTCCATGGAGTCAGACTCCGTCAACTCTGCCCATTCCTGCTATAAAGCACACCCCTTCACACACTACAGTCCTTTGCATTTACACTGCAACACAAACAAGCCAAAGCGACCTTTGTACACAGAATAGACATTAAGCACCACTTTTTTCTCGCCATCTCTTTTCACACCCAGCACACACTTTTGTCAAGTCACTCCCTTTTGCACTACCCCCTTTAGTAAGTCACTGTCCCTCTCCTAAATCTTAGGTAAATATATTTATATGTCAAAATCCCCTTTCACAGATCCATGGTGGATGAAATCATAAAAAGTAGAGCCACAATCTTTTGGAGCAGAAGTCCAGCACACTACTCTCAGAAGGAAAATGGAAATGTGGGGCAGGATAGTTGACAGAGTGCATGCTGTAGGCACTACCCTGCGCACAAAGGAGGACATCAGGAAGAGGTGGAGGGACCTCAGGGGAAAGGTCCGTTCCTTGGTATTCGGGCACCAACTGCAGGCCAAGAAGGATGGTGGTGGCGCTCCCACTCCCTCCTTATAACTCCTGGAAGGAGAAAGTCTTGGCCATCCTGCATCCTGAGGGCTTGACAGGAATGCCTGGGGGAGTGGAGTCTGGTAAGTCGCAACACTAAATTGTCACAAAATTGCAATGTCGTGAATGCTCACTTCTCACCTTTTGCCACCTTCACTGTCACTCCACTCACCAGCCCAGTGTCCCCCTATCCACAGACCCCTGCATGGCATCTCACAATTGAAGTAGACTCACATGGGGGGACAACATCTGTCTATAATGTGTGCATTACAGTGAGTTACATGATTACAACTCCCAGTAGGCACTGCTCTATAACTCCAAACACCAAACCAGTGTTTCCTTCTCCAAACACCCATGATTGTCAACTCCCAATTGAAGTATCCACACCTGTGAGGATAAGATTCGCCAAGTGTGTGTAGTATAGTAACTGACATGACTACAACTCCCAAGAGGCACTGTTACTGTTACTCAAAGCACCACCACAGTGTTTTCTTTTCCGAATATCCTTGTTTTAACTCCAATTGTAGTGTATTCACCTGAGGGGGATGACATTTCTAAGGTGCATGAAGTAGAGGGAGTGACATGACCAAGGCCAAGAAGCTCTGTCTCTCCAACTCCAAACACAAGCCCAATGTTTACTTGGTCAAATACCCTTGTTTGTTAACTCACAATGGAAGTGTAATCACCTGGGAGGATAACTTTTCTATACTGTGTGTAGTACAGGGAGTAACATGACTGCAACTCTAAGGGGGGTCAGTCCCTGTAACTCTAATCACTACCCCAGTGTCCACTTGTCACAATGCAACTGTTAGTGAACTCTCAAATTATGTTTACTCACCTGGGAGGTTACAATTTGTCAGGTATTGGGAAGTAGAGGGAGTGACCTGACTGCAAAGTCCAAAATGCCCTGTTTAGGTAACTCCAATCAGCAGCCCAGTGTCCACTTTTGACAATGCATCTGTTAGTGAACTCTCAAATTAGGGTTACTCACCTGTTAGGTTACCAGTTGTCAAAAATGGGGAAATAGAAGACGTAGCCTGACTGAAAAACCCAATGGGCCCTGTTTAGCTAACTCCAACCACCATCTCAGTGTCCACTTGTCACAATGCATCTGTTAGTGAACTCTCAAATTAGGTTTACTCACTTGGGAGGTTACCAATTGTCAAGTGTTGGAAAGTAGAAGGAGTGACCTGACTGCAACTCCCAGGAGGCATTGTTTAAGTGACTTCAAGCAGCAGAATAGTGGTTACTTGTCCAAAAACCCTTGCCTGCTAACTCTCAATTGAAGTTTACTCACCTGGGAGGGCCCAAGATACAGATCATGCTCAACTCAGAGATGTGTCTGGCCACCTAGATCTATCTTGAACTGCTAAGCCAAGATGAGACTATTGAAGACAGGAAGGACAGCTCACCTAGTGAGGTATGCCTCTCAAAATGTGACTGGATATCCTGACTGCAAAAATGCCCTTTGATGGAGGTGGACTGTGCCCCACTGTAAAACACGTCTATGCCTGCAATACACTACAATGATGTTTGAGTAGAAGGACCTACATGACAAAGGAGGATAAGCTTGTTTGGGAGCTCAAAACTAAATTTTCAGAGGTGTGACACTGTTTGTGAAGCCCAATACCACATTTCAGGCCTCTAAAATGGTGGCTGCCTAACCTACTCCACTGGACAATAGGAACCGCCCCAACCACCGGTGGAAGTAGTTATGGCGATAGGTGGTTGCAACCACACTGGACACAGCCATACGCTAATGTTGTAGCCAGTGACAGTCATAGGCCAATGGCTGTGTCCACCGCCGGTGACAACCACATATGTGGCGGACATGACCAACATATTCTGCAGATTCACTTACTTGACATCTGACACTGCTGCCAGCAAGACCTCCACTACCAAGCTGCTGTGTACTGCCTCTAGGAGCAAATCATGCCACATCCAGCAGGTGATAGGGCCCCTGCCTTCTCTCCAAAGAAGCGGAGAGGCCAGTTAATGAGGTCCTACCCCTGAATGCACAGCTCTACAGTGCACCAGAGAAGCAGGTATGCACAGTTTTCTCTGTACTTCACCTTCCTTTCCCTCCTCACTGGCTAGAATGTGCTCATGTGTGCCAGATTGACTACTCATGTGCCTGTAGTTGCAGTCTTTGTGGCATCAATGGGAGGGTCAATGTGCAGGTATCGGTACTCAGTGCCATATGTTGAGTTAGTTCATTTACATTGTGGTGTATGTGTTTTTTTGTGTTCCTAGATCCACCTTGTGTTGGATGCACATAACTAGGTGACATGACATTACAGCCATCCACTGACATATCTTTCCTCGTGATTGGTGTATATGTGAGACAACATATATGTGCATAACAGCATGAGCTAAATATGCATGTTATATGTGTCAGTTGTGAGTAATGTGAGCTGTGTGTATGTTGCCACAGAGATTTCTTCACACATCTGCCCTTGCTAGACTGTTGTTGCAAAGGCATGTCATTACTCTCTCTGCCCTTCAGCTTGCCACATACACCACCTGCCAATTTGCTATTGTCTGCATGATGTAGTGGCGTGCTTGGTAGTGATAGGAATGTAGTATCATGTAGGTTCTGAATGCTCATCCTGCAGAGACCAGAGCCTGTCACATGTATCTCCAAATATGGGTCCTAGTCTAGGCTTGGGTAGAGTCACTGAGGCTATGCAATTGTGGCACTGTGCCCACTCCCTGTACCCCAGCAGATCCTGTCACATGGGCAATGTGAGGCTCTGGTGTAATATCCTGCCCAGAATGTCTCATTCATTTGATCAGATTAGGAATGGGTACAGAGGTGAGTTACTGATCTATTATACCTGTGTCCTTAGCATTTTTGTCAAAGTGTGTCTCTGACTCGTGACAGGTCCCTTACTCCCACAGCCCTGTTGTCATCTTCACACAAGTCATAATTGTCCTGTTCAAGGTTATTGCATAACTGTTCCCACAGTGCAGACAGAGTGTCAATTATTGGGAGATCATGATATGTGACTCAGTAGCTTGATCACAATGCAGAAACTGTTTGCTGCATGCCTTTGTTTGTTGGATGCCATCTCTGTAGGAGAGACACATATGTCTAAAAGTGTGTTCTGTTCTACAGGTACATAACATAAAAACCCTCCCACTGAAGTGGCATGAGTCTGCATTTGATAGTGCACATGTCCACACATGGACAGGGTAGACACTTTCTGAACCCACCATGCCAGTCCCTTCATTGTTAACCATGAGTGATGTTTGAGTTTGTACTCTGGCAGTATCCTCTTGGGACTGTATGCAGAGAGTCATTCTCACAGAATGTGAATGTGTTGGTCCATTTATGTCTAAGGAAGGTGTGAAGAATGGGGAATTTATGTCTGTAGTAATGTCTCTATACTTATTGGCTTGTATGTGCCAAACTTTGGGAGTATTCACAAATAGGAAAGTTCTAGCTTGATGCTACTGACCCGTATGTGACTCAACCATTTGTGTTGAAACTTGTGATTATAATCTCTTGATTTGTCTTTTGCATCCATGTAGGTCAACGCCTATCAGAAGAAGGAAATATGTAAAGCCATCACCAAGAAGGTGCGAACCCCTAGGGGTCCACAGCTGGCGAAGCGCCAACTGCAGAAAATGGTAGGAGGACCTGAGACACTGAGCCCGGAAGATCGCAGAGGTTCAGCTGAGGCTGTCCTCTCAACATGGGTGGGGTGCCTGTCTAACAATGACCCCCTTAATGGCTGGCATCCTCGAGGTGGCCAATCCGAAGCTTGGTAGGAATTTGAGGGCAGCACAGCAGCCACAAGGGGGTAAGACCACAACATATACCAACCTGTCCCATTGCCAAGTGATTGAGTTAGGTTTTGACAGCTCCTCCTGATAAATAAGGGTGAGCCATGTGTCACACAGTAAATGATGAGAGAATTTTTGTGTTGACATGTCATATGGTGCATACTGATGAGCCTTGCATATTGGCCAAGGGACCTAGGAGACACCTGGGTGAAATCCACAAACAACTTGCTCAGCAGGGACGACATATGACTGCGTACATTGATCAGTCATGTACTGTTTGTTTTTGTAGTATGTGTAATTTCTATGCAACAGACTACTACTTCTAAATGTCCCAGGCCAAAGGTAAGTAGGTGTCCTCTGCCATGTGTCTGGACAAATGTGTATATAGGCATCTGCCACCCAGAAGCTATTTGTCTTCAGTGTATGATGGGTGCTGGTGCCTGATTGCAGCCTGTAATATATGTGACAGGGATTACATTGGTCTTTTGATGCAGCTATGAATCACTACTTTCCCTTGGTGAGTGGGGAATGCCCATTGACATGATTTATGTTCCATCACTGTTGGCGACATTGCTTATGCCCACATGTCAGCATATATCCCTTTCTCTATATAAAACATTTGTGAGCTGCAGTTTCATGCATGGGGTGCCTATTTTAATGGGATGATGTCTGTATTCCCTCACATATATGTGTATGCTGACCTGTGTGTGGAATAGGACATTTACAATGGGGTGCATTTCATAGTGTGCCACATATAGGAGTGTGTCACCATTGTTTATTGTCTGACATACCCTCAGCCATCAGAGCATGTCATTTGGTACGTACAACTGCAGTAGCAACGAGGCACATGGAGGCCTGGAATTTAGAGCCACAATGTCAATATATATGCCCTTGATGTGTCATCATGTGGAAAAGTGTACTGCACATGTGCACCTTGTAAGGTATGTGCCCTGACTGTGGCATGCATCATGGAGTGACTTGCAGTTTTGTAGAAATCACATATTTTTGGGTGCAGACATTCATCCACAAACAGACCTCTGGGTTTGCATGACCAAAATGTGGAAAGTGATGTAGATTCCAATTAGGCAACATGTTAAGGGCCTTCAACAAGTACTTGCAAATCTCAGGGCCTGTACAACATTCAAGGAACTAATGGCTTCTACTCAGAGTATGTCATAGGAAGGGGTGCCAAACGTTAGTGGTGATTACCATGGGGCTTGCTGATTCGTTGTGTTGTGTATTTTGGAGGCATTTCTCCCTGACATTTTGCACATGATGTCTACAGTGTCCATTTCCATGCCAAATGTGTGGCCTATCTGAAGAACATTATTAGTACCTCCATGAATCTATTGGGACAAATTTCAGGTGGTGAAGTGCACATTGTTGATGTGTTTCCTTAGTGACATGGGCATTTCCATGTCACCTTATCCAGGATATTGTACTGTTGATATCAACATGGCATGATTTTGTATTATGAGGTATAATTCTTGTGTCATTGTGTCTGTGACAGAGATGTGTGCATAACCTTGTGTGGGATCTGTGGAAATAAATTTTGCATTGGCCTACTATTGTACCAACAGGTGACTGTTGTCTGCTCCATGAGCCAAAGCTTTGAAGGTAATGGTATTTCCTGATGGCTGAACGGTCATTGTGATGGCACAACTTTAGACATGCAATTGTAGTTGTGTGAGATCCTGATTTTCCTGTGGGCAACTGTTGACATTTCATATGACATATATGCATATGGTATGGCACATGTATCGGACACTTAGATGTAGCTTGTAGCTGGGGTCTACGTGACAGCATGATAATGTTTGCTAATCAGAGCTGTTGTCAAGTGTGATCATGACATGTGATGACCCTATTTATCTTTGTCTTTGCAGCATCAGCATAGGAATGCTAAGGAGATGGGGCAGGGCCAAGTGGGGAAGCACCAGACCACGGGAACTCAGGTCAAGACACCACTGACACAGAGGGACCCAGTGGCCTGGAGGGCGAGGGGAGTGCCATGGGGAGACTTTAACATCATCATCAACATCATCGGATTCTTCCTCCAGTGGACACTCCCTAGTTGTGGCAGTTGTGGCAGACACATCAGAGCATCCCCTGTACCGTCCTTGTCTGCTGCTCCAGTTTCTATCACCACCATCCCTGTTGCTTCCCACCAAGTTGGCCATGCCCACTCATCCAAGAGGGTGGACATCTCCGTAGCCGCAAGCCCCTCCGCCCCAGTCCCTGTTATCCCTGCCACCTTCAGTGAGGAGGCTATTGACCTCCTGAGAAGTATCTTTGTGAGTCAGTCAGCCATGGTAAATGCCATTCAGGAATTGGCCACCCAAACTGCAACCGACCAACACATTCCTAGAAGGCTTTCATGGTGCAATG
The DNA here is from genome assembly GCF_031143425.1 of Pleurodeles waltl. NCBI lineage: Eukaryota > Metazoa > Chordata > Amphibia > Caudata > Salamandridae > Pleurodeles > Pleurodeles waltl. The sequence goes on along the minus strand of NC_090447.1, from coordinate 386,391,580 downwards.
GCTGGCCTACAAAGATCTTTTCAGGCTCTGGCCTCCACACTGACAGCAGCCAGTCACCCCAAACTTTCCGTTCCCCCCTCTATCTCCCTCTTCCCAATCCAAACCCCCTTTCCCCTACCTCCCCAAAGCACACAGACAGATCCACATGCATCCACATCAACACACAAGAGGAGCACACACAAACACAAGCACTGCAAAACACACCAGCATACAAGCAAACAACAGTCACCCACAGACACAACAGTCACAACTTCCCCAGACACCCCCACCACCTCCAGCATCACACACACAAACATCCAGCATACCAACCAACAGCAAGTGACACACCCATCATATCCACAGACACCACCCCAGCAGACCCCAGGCATCAACCACAAGCATCACATCTACAGATACCACAACTACAGACACACAGACATTCACAAAATCCAGCCAACCTGTTGTCACCACCCTAACAGCCACACACAGATCCACCACTCCATCCCTGAGCCCCTCCACCCCCCAGTCCCACAAGACACACAAACACACTCACTCACTCATCCACCCAACAGACACACACCACACACAAGCATACCTCCCAGAAGCATGCACCCATGATATCCACACCAACATAGCACACAGCCACTCCCTTGACCTCTAAATCCTGACCCCCTTCTGATTACCGTACACGTGTCCCTAAGAAAGTTTTTTTGTTTGCCCTGGACCTTTCCCCTGTTCCCTCCACCCCGTACCAAACCCAAGAGGGCCTGACCCACCTCCCAGCCCTCCCTTCTAACTTCCAAACCTCCCCTGCCCCCCTGCAGGCACCCTTACCTCTCCCCTCAATAAGAAGCACAACCCTCCCAAAAAGAAAACCACACCTCCCAAGCCCAAGTCCAAATATCCCACTCCCAAATTCAACCCCTCTGGGATAATCCCTGAGTTGTCTGCCTGTCCCCTTGGTTCCCCTTCTTCTGGAGGTTCCATGGCAAATTGGAGTCAAGTTTAAGGACACCACTGTGCTATTATTGGACTTCATATGGACTGGCCAATAAATCTGGAATAAAACAAAAAAAATTATTTATAAAACCCAAAGAATTCCTTTTCTACATTAATGTTGTGCCTGAGTAGCTTGTGTTGTGTGCCTAAGGTTGTGTGTGTTTTAGCCTTCTTGCTGATCCATTTGCTGTTGTTTCCAGTATATGACTTTGTGGGCAGTGCTCTTGACCCCCAAGAAAAGGGTATATGTTGAGTGTATATATATGTGGGTGTAAATGCAATGGTGGTGTCATGGCATTGTGTTCTGTTTGTCCAAGTAAGTATTCCAGCTTGTATTGTCCAATATAAGCAGGTATGGTGTTAGACCTGTCCACTTAATATGGCCTATGGATTCACCTAATATGTGTCAGCATTAGTTTTGTTTGTGCAGACATGGAGTGTGTTTAGTTAGCTTTGTTTGCATTTGACTGTACATGTGCCCCTTTATCTGCGTGTACCTTGAAACTAGACCCTGTAGAGGTATGACCCAGGCAGTTAGAGTTGTATGTGCTTTCTTGACTTGCACTTCCAAATTGTGCAGGTGGGCATGTCAATTGGGTCTAGCACTGTTTGTCTTTGTGACACATGTAGGGTCATTTCCTGTGCACATGTTGTTTTAGGGGAGTGGGCAAAGTGCCATGTGTCCCAGTGCAGCCTCCTTCCCTGAGTGCTCCTGATGCCCCATCCCTATTGAGCAGGTATTGTTAGCATCGTGCTGTTTGTCTATTTGTCTTCCTGTCTATTTTGCATGCCATTGTCCTTACATTGTGCTGTCATGTGTGTGATGCGTGTGTCCATTGCAGGGCTGTTTACTGGGAGTGGTGTTTGTGCTCCATGTCACATCGATACATATGTGTATTGTATGTGATGATAGTCCAAGGCATGTGTGGAATGTGAGTGTGTGAGTTGTATTTGTAGATGTAGTGTTTGTGTGTTGTTGGTGATGTGTGAGACAATGTTGTGTAGCCTTCACTGTCCCTGATATGTGTGGATGTGTGTTTTTGTGTAGTGTTGCTGTGCAGTGTGAGCAAGTTGCCAAAAGAGGGCGTTTTGTGAATGTGTCCATATTTATGTATGTTTTGGACTGTGTACACGAGTGAACCCATATGATGTGGACAATGGCGCTACGATCTGTTGTTACGGGAAATTACAAAGGTAGGTGTGTGCACTTATAGTCAATGCATCCATGGAGGTGTTGAGTTTGTGCTCCAACGATGATCAACAACAGCGGCAGGACATCCGTGATAGGATTCATGACGGTATTAGACGAGTAAAGCTGCCTGCAGATGAATGTCTCCCTTTATACTGTGTGTTTCCGTCTTCGTAGATGTGGTAGTTGGACCACCATGGTCATATTGGTGGCGTGCAACATTATAATGTGTCAGGCTGCTCTGCTGTCCTGTTTGTGCTACCTCCTGACCATGCTGGTCTGTGCTGCCTGGAGGTGCAGTTGGAACCGTGGCAGTCTTTGCTCCATAGGCCAGCATGACTCGCAATACGGCTGAAGGCGGTCAGGCTGCCACCTCCACCATGGCAGTCGACAGACCGCCAAACTCGTAATGAGGCCCTAAGTAGCTATTTGTTTGCAATTGGAGTTTACAAAATGTATCACCATTAAATCGAAACACTAACAGTATTAGTGTGAAGGAAATATTGTGTGAGCTTTTATATTCAATGACTATTCTAAGAAAACTAAAAAATCTCTAGGCAAATTTGGTAAAAAGAAGTATAAGTTTAAATTAAACCCCTCCTCATGAAGGGTGGATCTCTGTCAGGTAGATAGAACTTGTTTCCTCTGTAAATAATGGGGCGAGAAGCCCTGACTAAAATATCAATTTTATCCCTTTTTGTTTCCTTTAATCTTGTTTACCATGCATTTTATATGCAAAATTTGTTACACAAGTGAATTCAGTTTCCAGCACTTTTATCTGGAAAAATAAGCACTCTAAGCTTGCCCTTGGTCATATTTGTCTTTTAAAAGAAGAAGGTGGATTAGCTCTGCCCAATATAAAACCCTACTATTTAGCATTTTTTTGCAAATTACTTTAGCCATTTTATTTTAGCAGTTGACCAGTATGATTATGGGAATGCATAAGTTATTACAATGATTCTGAAAGTTTACCAGATATTCCTCCTTCTCTTAACCTCGACCAGTGGTCCCAAAAATGCCAGATTTAAGGCAGTCCAATCATTTCTTAAAAGGAACAGTAATTGTTTTTTTTTCCAAGATCATCTGCAGACTAGAGTAGCAGAGTGTGCTTCTGCTTTTTCTTTTTGACAACACCTGTAACCAAATGCTGGCAAGATAGTGGTTTCACTAGAAAAACAGCTAATGTGACTAGTGGGGACTATGAGCCAGAGTGCACACAGCCCCAGGAAGTGGTCTCTGTTTTGATAGTGCCTGAAACCAAGCTCCTGAGCGCTATACAGCATGGTGCTGGATCCCGCTGTGGTGGACTAGCAGAAGCAGCCAAAGTGACCAGAAAAAAATATGAGCCCCAGGAGGCAGTCCCTGTTTTGCTTTCAACTGAACCCAAGATCCTGAGTGCTTTGAAGTGCATTGCTGCATCCCGTTTCAGGGAACTAGCAGAAGCAGCTAAAGTGACCAGCCGGCGCTACGAGTGCCAGTGTATACAGGGCCCCGGGAGGCAGTCCCTGTTTTGCTCGCACCTGAACACAAGCTCCTGAATACTATGAAGCGGGTTACCCCATCCCACTGTGGGGGACTAGCAGAAGCAGTCAAAGTGACCAGTGTGGACTACAAATCCTAGTATGCACAGGTCCCCAGCAGGTGGTCTCTGTTTTGCTCATACCTGAACCAAAGCTCCTGAGCGCTATAAAGTGCATCACCACACCCCTGTGTGGGGCACCAACAGAAGCAACCAAAGTGACCAGCGGGGACTACGAGTCCCAGTGTGCACACTGCCCCAGGAGGTGATCCCTGTTTTGCCCACACCCGACCCCAAGCTCCTAAATGCTATAAAGCCCGGGACGCGTGCAGGCTGTGAGCTGGTGAAGCCCAGGCCAAAAGTAGGTCCGTCCTCTGCACGTCAGTGCCCAGAAGAGGCTGGTCCACCCCTCTTTCATTTGACTTTTGATAATTTATGATGGGTAATTGTAAATCAAATTGCAGCACAGACCTACACGCTCAAAAATCCCCTAGAAACAGGTCTCAATTATTTCATACTTAACATCTGCAGTAGGGGCATACAAAATGCAGAGGAAGTACTGGGTCTATGGGTAGAACAAACTTCACTCCGTCTTGAACAGCTTGAATCAGCTGAGTGCCCTGGGCCAGAGCCAATGGCTGAAGAGTTGGCTTCTCCACAGGGGACACGCTGAGGGTGGGGGTCAAAAGATTGCGAGGGCATCACAGGGAAACACACCATAGATAAGGCCACCCCACTGCAGTATAGCATGGAAGGGTAATGATGAATTCCTCATACACAAAGAGAAGATTTTCCAAGTTAGACGTTTATTGAGGGTCCACGGCAGGCATACACATGACTGATCAGCCTGAAGGTCAGCCTTGCAATCCCACCCAAGAATCCATAACCAAGAGATAGATTCTGTTTGCCCAACGGTATGGAACTCACTAACTTAAATATAAACAATAAGTAAGTGTAGCTAGAAACAAAGTAAGAAACAATCAAGCACAGGTAAATACAAATATAAGAGAAACATGCCATATGCTACATCATCTTCCTCCTTCACAAATAAAAAGGAAAACAATAAAGCACAGGTAAATACAAATATAAGACAAACATGCATGCCACATGCCATACTTCAATTTAAAAGATAATCATTGAACTTTGAAGGAAGTTTAACAAGTCTATGACTGCGCGTATACAGTGGTTCTGCAGCTGGACACAAGGATGAAGAAGGACCAGGAACATCCTCTCTCCCCAGACTATGACGACAATTTCGTGCTTGGCAAGTGGAATCATTGTGTGTGTGATTGAACATCCTGTCTTCTATATTAGTAGGATTCTCAATAAATGTGGCACTAGAGCTGGTGTCATCTTCACGTCCAGCATAGACCTGCTTAAAAATGTCGGCTTGCGACGAGTAAATCGGAACAATACAATTTTTGTTCCACCACCCTTTGCCTTCCAGTAAAACAGCAGATTTCGAAACTCTTATAAATTTAACAGGGAATGAAAATGTTGATGCTCCTTTGGGCACCCTGCACGGTTTCTTAATTAAAACCCAGTCATTCACACTAACCAACACCTCACTCACATTTTTCAGAGAATCGTAATCATGCTTCTGGACAAACTGTTTTTCAGAGACTCTCTGTCTCAACTCTTTAACATCCACATTCATTCCATTGTGAAAGGAAGCCATCCATGAAGGTGTTAGTTTAGATCTAGATTCCCTCCCTCTGAGTAGCACAAAGGGCGAAAGACCTGTGGTGGAATGCGGTGTATTCAAATATGCCCATAATTTCTCATTTAAAAATTCTTTCACATTGCAGTTGGTTGCAATATCTGTTTGAATGCCCTCTTTAAGAACACGATTAGCTCTCTCCACCAGTCCGTTAGAAGCCGGACTGTACAAAGCCACACATGAATGTTTTGTGTTGAACTTGAGCAAGAATTTTTCTATTTTACTGGAGGTAAATTGTACACCATTGTCAGTGACAATGTTGGATGGTGGGCCTTCCAAAGAAAATAGAAATGATAAAAATTATATAACAGATTCTGTATCTGCATGTTCCACAAAATCGTAGTATATCCATTTTGAGAAATATTCTATGGCAACCATCATATAGTAGGAAGTAGGTTAAAAGGGCCTGAAAAATCTATGGCATTGCTTTCTCAAGCGCCATAGGGTTAAGGAATGTTGTGCAAGGGTTTATTGTGACACTTCCAATGCTCATCAGACACCACACATGAAGTGCACTGGTCCACGTAATTCGACACTTGTTTGTCAAGACATGGCCACCAGTATTTTTCCTTTAACCTTCTGCAGGTAGCTGAGATACCTAAATGCCCCTCATGAGCAGCTTTTACCAACAATGGCCTCAAATCACATGGGGGAATGCAAACAGGACCTCTCATGCACACACCGTTCTCACACGACAATTCAGCAGCTAGTTGGCGATAGGTGTTAAGTTCCCCACTGAATTTCTGATTTTTAGGCCAACCATGAATAATATGAAACATCACTTCTGACAATAAAGAATCTCTTGACATCGCAGAAATCCAATCCTGCTCGGAAAATAAACCTTCAGAACCTGAAACCATGTCTAATGCACCAATCACACACTCCGTGTCATCATTCTCAGTGTCAGACAGGGGTAGAGGCAACCTGGAAAGGCAGTCTGCCCTAACATTCTTCCCTCCAGGAAGGTATCTGACATCCAAGTTAAACTCTTGCAGTTTGGACAACAATCTTACTAGTCTTGAAGAGGCTTTACCGAAGCCATTCCCATCCATTAAGAATACGAGTGGCTTGTGATCCATGTACAACGTACAGGCCATACCCCAAATATAAGTCTTGAATTTATATACTGCCCAGACGCAAGCTAGAGCCTCTCTCTCAATGGTGCTGTAGTTGATTTCAGTTTCTGAGAGAGATCTTGACGCAAATGCGATAGTGTGTTCTCGTCCATCCACCCATTGGCCAAACTCCACCCCCAAGCCTTTCATACTAGCATCCACTGCTACAAAGGATTTAACTGAGGGTATAAATGGCTTCAAAGCCGGAGCAGACAACACCAGTTTTTTGATGGCGTTAAATGCTCCCATCGCTTGCTCACTCCAATCGAACTTACTGCCTTTCTTCAACAAGTTCCTAAGAGGTTGTACTATCATAGCATAACCATCAACAAATCTCGAATAGTATTCACATAGACCTAAAAATGAGCGTAGCTCATCTTTATTCGATGGACAAGGTGCATTTGTGATTGCTTCCAGGTTCCCCTGTTTAGGCTTAATGCCATCTGCAGAAATAGTGTGTCCCAAGTATTCCACACTCTGGACCAAAAATTTACACTTCTCCTTCTTAATCGTGATACCATAATCCTTGAGTATGGAAAACACTTTGTCTAAAAGGATAGTATGTTCTTCCATACCTTTAGTGTGAATCAGAATGTCATCCTGAAAGGCACATACATTCTCAAAATCGCCAAACAAGGAATCCATTAATTTTTTTAAAACACTCGCCGCAGAGGCCATTCCAAAAGGTAGTCTAAGATATTTATATGCCCCAAAAGGAGTCACAAACGTGGTGAGTTCCTGAGAATCTAAACTAAGAGCAATCTGATGGTACGCAGAGTGTAAATCAATAGTGGAAAAGATTTTTGAGGTGCCCAAACTAGCGATCATCTCCTGTATACGAGGAAGGGGATGGCAGTCAATGATTATATTTTTATTTAATGATCTTAAATCTACGCATAACCTCAAATCCCCATTTCTCTTCTTTGTGAGAACAATGGGTGAAACCCACTCAGAGGAGTCTGTGGGAGTTATGATGCTGTCTTTGACCAGTTTCTCCAAGAGATCTTTAAGTTGCCCTTTCACTGAGATAGGAATGGGTCTTACCTTATGTGAAACGGGAACAGCTCCATCCTTGAGCCTGATACAATGTTCAAAACCCTTAACAACTCCAATTACATCAGCAAATACCTCAGGGTACTTCGTTGTGAAAGATTCTGAGATATTGGTAACAGGTATACTGATTTCCGACACTTCTACAGGCATTTCCCCCAAGACTATGGGATTGTCAAATCCAGGACGTAATACTATGCCCAGCTTCGCAAGATCTTTCCATTCTATGATATCTCTACCATCCACTGCCACGTATATCTTAGTCACTGTGTTCCTACCCAAAATAGATAAGGTGGACAAAAAATACCCTAAGAGTTCAATGTCATGATCCCCAAAGGCTTTGGGACTAATGTCAGCATCTTTCAATACTTTTGTTGTGGGCCAGTATTTACGATCAGTGACATCTGCAATGATGGTGGCAGGTGAACCAGAATCAGCCATGACAAACATTTCAATTGAGTCAATAACTGACCGACAGATGGGTCCCTTGATACTCCTAATTGCGGCAATATCCACTGTTAGAACAACATTAGATAGGTTAGTCGCACAGTCGTCTACCCCACCATCCGTCCGTTCACCTTTAGAGTACACATTGTTCACTTTCACTCTCATATTATTGCTACCAGGTTTATAGGTGCGGTTAGACTGCCTGCAAACAGCTTGAAAATGACAATTCGTTTGACATTTTAAGCATTTCTTGCCCAGTGCTGGGCACAATTGACTGTTGCTAAAGTGATTGCGTGACCCACAGCGGAAACACAGTTGTACGTTCTTATTATGCTTTGTAGTTCTCTTCTTAATATAGTAAACATCAGAGTCTTCAATTATCTGATTAACCCCTACACTCTCTGTCTGTCCAGATACTACTTTAGAGGTAACAATGGATCTCTCAACAGCTTTAGCTATGTCCAATGTTTCCTCTAAAGAAGGATTGCGACATGCTAACAACCGTTCCTGAATTTTTTTTGAATAACAATGGAACACAAATTGGTCTCTAATATGCATATCTAAATGAGTACCAAAATCACATCTTGCAGCCAGCACACGTAAGTTAGCCACAAATTCATCCACTGTTTCATCCATTGACTGCTTGCACATTGCGAAATTGAATCTTTCTAATATAACATTGTATTCATCTGAGAACTGCTTCCCAATTATTTCCTTCGCTTCAGTATAAACGTTCCATGTTACAATATCACCGCCACTTTCATTAGGTGGGGAAATAACAGGTAAATTGTCAAAAACAGGCTGCCTGGCCACACCTAAGTGATTAAATAGCAGGGCCAACTTCCTAGTGGGAGAAAAGTCATTAGCATCAATTGCAACCAAATAATTTTCAAAAATTCTTATCCACTCTCTCCTCTTAATGTCCGGTTTTCCACTTCTTGTTAAGAAAGGTGGAGGTTGTACCACCAGATTACTAGACGCCATAATATGATAACAAATTAGTTCAAAAAAAGGAACTCAAATATCCTGTAAAGTAAAACGATGGGTCAGTTCCAAATTCCCAAAAGCCAAAGTGAGAAGAAATGGAAACAAATGAAACTATATTAAATAAAAGTTACTGAGCGAAGAGCACCTACTCCGCTAATGTTCTCATTGGTGGGGTCGCTTTAGTTACATATATATATATATTTTAAATAATGTTCCTTTCGTTTCGGCAATCACCTGCTCGATGAAACACGCAAGACGCGCGTCTTGATCGTGCGATTTGTCTCTGAAGCGTTGTGACGTATGAGACGTTGTACGCGTTCCTGTGCGTGTCTCCTAGGAGACCACGTTGACCTGAATCACAGCACATGATGCCGTCATGTTGGAAACCAATCGACGCCGTGTGACATCCGACGCTACGCGAGATAGTGAAGGCTGTAGAAGCTCGTGACTCACAGCGCAGCGAGTCAAAAGAAAATAGTCCTCGCGACCGCTCTCATTGCAAGTAAGACAACCGCCAGAAAATAAAACAAGGTGTTTTCAAAGTACAAAAGGTGTGCGCTGTGCAAACGTTATGTGTCCATAAGCGCTGACGATTACGATGTGCCAAATACACTGCACCTGTTCATATGCTGGTCGGTAGACCCGTTAACACGCTGTGTCAGCTCCGAATCTGCTCCGTAGTCTTCTCTAATGCAAATTCGTACCCCACTTCTGGTACCATAAAATGTAGTATAGCATGGATGGGTAATGATGAATTCCTCATACACGAAGAGAAGATTTTCCAAGTTAAATGTTTATTGAGGGTCCACGGCAGGCATACACATGACTGATCAGCCCGAAGGTCAGCCTTGCAATCCCACCCAAGAATCCAGAACCAAGAGATAGATTCTGTTTGCCCAACGGTATGGAACTCACTAACTTAAATATAAACAATAAGTAAGTGTAGCTAGAAACAAAGTAAGAAACAATCCAGCACAGGTAAATACAAATATAAGAGAAACATGCCATATGCTACTCCCACTCAACGGTTTTCAGTTGTGGGAACGAAAAGAAAAAAGAAGTGTACTAGGTCTGTTCCCATAAATGGTGATATGGCATGAGCGCATAACAAGGGTTCCAAATGCCCAGAGCCCCCCTTTACCTATTTCAGCCCCAGTAGACTTATCAGGAGTCACTGAGCTGCGGCCCAAGTTAAGAATTTTCCTGTAACCTATAAGAAAAACCCAATGTGATGATGTTATGAAATCCCTGTCAACAGCTATGGAGCGACTACAAGCGAGGCCAGGGGCTATAGAAGCCTCAGTTACCAATCTGAAAGTACTGATAGAGGGGAGCCTGTTAACCCAACCACCCAGCATGGTGAAAGACACTTGCAGTAATGACAAAACGAGTATTACCCACTAGACTCATTGTCCAGATAGCAGGTGTTTGAGAACAGTACTTCCAGAAATTTGAGAGGAGTCATGAGGGTCCATGTCCGTTCCAAATGAACAACCCAGTAGACTGACACAATCTCAAAGGGTAATGGAAGGGAGAAGGGTTCATCCGTCATGATCTGAACTCTGCGAGGTTGACTTCAGGCCAGATTAATGGGATTAATCAGGTGTCTTTGTGGGGCCCCAAAAATGAAGCACAAGGTTTGGGTGGGCTGCTCTACTAGACTGCATCTCGTCCGGATTAGAGGCCTCTAGGCGCTGCTCTAGTGGGTCTGCTACCTCTGAAAGTGGGAGTGGGGGAGTCAACCCCCAAATTAATGCTCAATGTTAACCATTGGTGTCACAATGCTCTAGAGGCTGAACTCTGTGACCCCCCATATAATTATGGCTGAGATGAGTGGGTTGGGTAGGTCATAAAGAGAAAAGTGACGAAGGGGATTGTATAGTGGGTACTTTTAGGCACCCCGGTTACATAAGAGAGCTATTATGACATAGACTAAATGACTTAAACCTTCCACTGAGATTAGGGTTCTGCCTCTGAACTTTTGCTATCCACTGGAAAATGTTTAGTCTCTCTGGGATTTCGTGCACCCCCCCCACACTTAAAATAGACAGGCTGTAGTGATTTACTGGTGGTGCAGTTGGACTTCAAGCATGCCCAGAATTTGCTGATTATTAATTTTCACAACATTTTTATGCGGGTGAGCACTTTGGAGCATCTGCTATGGTTAAAATCCTTTCTGGAGGGATATGAGGAAAACCAGACCTCACCTTATTCTGTTATTATTTTGGGTGATCTATACTCATTTGTGTCATTTAGGCTGTATTATTTGTGACAGTGTTAATTGTGAAAGCACCAATAGTTTCCATTGTGAACATTCCGTGCAGGGGGATTTGCTGGAGAACATTATAACAGCCAGTCATCAGCACCACATTCATCAGGATGCTGAGGACAAAGTCATGCCATCAATTAATGTAAGAGGTTGTCATTCTATAATTCATTTTATCATATTATCTGCCTCCCTGGCCTATCAAGTCAAACACCTTTTGGTCAAGTGGAACAAACTTAGGGATCACAATCTTCTTACATCAGAAATGGAATGGGGGACAGGAGAACTTGTGGCCCCGAGAACATTGAAAGTACAGCTAAGGATCATGCCTGCAAACTAAAATGGAGTCGGGTGGTACTGGCATCCTCTGTTAATAACCTCTATACTGACAATGCCCAAGACATTAGTGCATATTTAGATGATGCTTCCTGTGGAGAGGAGTTTTTTTTCAGAGGGTATTGGGGCAGATCGCTAATACCTTTAGGATCCTTTTCTGGAAAAACAAATTGGGGGTGGTTTGATAAAAAATGCATGAAAGCCCATTAAAAATTGCTCACAGCCGTAATACTAAATCCACAGAATAGGGGTGAAATAAGCATGTGCAGAAAAGCATACAAACTTGCCTTGCTATCCTGTAAACATGAAATTCAATAACAGGCTTGGAATTAACTCCTACAGAAAAGTGTGTTAAACAGTATTGCCACATTTTGGGGAAAATCAACCAATTTTCACAGGGTCAGGGAATACCGTGATTGATTGCACTATTTCATCTGAAATATGGATTACGCATTTTCAGAGTATGTATGGAAGTGTAGTTGCAGAGGGTCAAAGTTTTGATCATAGTATATACTAGAGAGAAGTTCTTACCATGTTATTTAGAGATGACATGGGTAATGATTCAATTGCAATCATGTCTAGAGACAAAGCACCTGGCCCAGATGTTGTCCCTGCCTATTTAAATAAAGTGGACTTTTTAACCTGTGCCAGAATGTACATACAGGTTTTGAACGCTTCCTGTTAAAAAGGCCTTTTACCCTCTTGGTCCAGATCTGTTATTTTCTCTAGTCTTCAAGAAGGGGTGAAGAGCAGAGCCCCAATTTTATAAACCTATCTGTTTAATAGATACTGCTGTGAATGTCATGGTGTGGGTGGTCTTTGTCAAATTAACTGAATGGCTGGAGCAAAATAATTTTATTTCAAACCCACAATATGGATTTAGGCAAGGGAAAGGGACCCTAGATAAATGTATACATTTACAGATGTTCATTTGCAAAAACAAAGTAGCCAAAAGGAGTAGATCGTGTCTTGCTTTTATGGATCTTATGGATCTCATGTAAGCTTTCGATCAAATGAATAGATCGAATCTCTAGGACATGCTCATTTAGCTGGGAGTGGATAGAAATATAGCAAACTTTTTCCATGAGCTCCACTTTGATCTCCAGGCATCAGTGAGATTTAACCTGGATGGCACACCTGTGAAATTGCATAGAGGGGTGAGACAAGGGTAGGTTTTAGTCCCACTTTTATTCATTTTATCAATAATTTGGGTTCAACTCTATGTGCCACTTGTAAGGATATCTGCTGTGCAGGATCCCAAGTAATTCCCTCGCTTCTAAATTCGGATGACAAAAGGCCCTCATTACAACCCTGGCGGTCAGTGTTAAAGCGACAGTAATACCGCCAGCAGGCTGGTGGTAAAATGGGATCATGACCACGGCGGAAACTGCCAACACAGACAGCCACCTTAACACTCCGACCACCACAGCGGTAGCAACAAGCACCGCAGCGGTAACCGCCAACAGAAAGGTGGAAGTCAATGTACTGCCCACCCTATCACAACCTGCCCATCTGCCAGCTTTTCCAGGATGGTACCAACACCATCAAAAGCACAGTGGAAACAGGACTTAGAAGAGAAACCACTCACCTCTCGACACTCAATGAAGAACCAGGATGCCATGGAGCCCGAGTTGTAGGTCCTGCCCATGCTGGTCTACCTCCTCATCTACCAGGAGTATGAACGGCAGTGGCGATGACCACGGTGAGTACTGCACATAGTACACAGGGGAGGGGGGGAGGATAAAGAGAGTGACACACACAAGCAACACCCCCACCCCCACCCTCACCCACATTAACATACACAAACACATGCAGCAACTTTACATTTACACCCTGTACCCCCCTGGAAGAACGCAAGGACAAAAGGAATAGAGTCAAATCAGTGATATATTAGAAATAGTCAGATGTACATAATAATTTGCAAATCAGTATTTAAAAAACTATACAATATGTACATAAGGCCGTACATTGTCCACTTAAAATGTCTGTGGGCCACTGGGCCAAAACTCATAGGCCAAGCCCACACTTGACTCCTGCATCAATACGGAGACAACACTGCAGGGGAATCAGGTCGAAAACACACAGGCACCTCAGGGGGTGGGGTAAGGGCGGGCACCTCAGCCTGAAGATGATCCTCGAGGGGGATCCATGCCCCTAGCGATGTCCTGGGGAGTGAAAAGAAACAGTCTCTCAAGTGGGTGATTTGCCTACTGCTTGGTCCTGGGGAGTGCAAGGCCACAGTCTCTCAAGGGGTGGTATGCCCACTGCTTGGTCATGGGGAATGCAAGGCCACAGTCTCTCAAGTGGGTGGTTTGCCCACTGCTTGGTCCTGGGGAGTGCAAGGCCACAGTCACTCAAGTGGGTGATTTTCCCACTGCTTGGTCATGGGGAGTGCAAGGCCACAGTCTCTCAAGTGGGTGGTTTGTCCACTGCTTGGTCCTAGGAAGTGCAGGGCCACTGTCTCTCAAGTGGGTGAATTGCCCACTGCTTGGTCCTTGGGAGTGCAAGGCCACAGTCTCTCAAGTGGGTGGTTTGCTCACTGCATGGTCCTTGGGAGTGCAAAGCCACAGTCTCTCTAGTGGATGCCTTCTTCCACTGGTTCTGGAGGGGGCTTTGTGCCCATTGTGCTTCACCCTGCCAAGGATAGGGTGAGTGGATGCCTTTCTCCACTGGTTATGGAGGGGGCTTTGTGCCCAGTCTGCTTCATCCTGCAAAGGATAGGGTGAGTGGATGCCTTTCGCCACTGGTTGTGGAGGGGGCTTTTTGCCCATTGTGTTTCATCCTGCCAAGGATAGGGTGAGTGGATGCCTTCTTCCACTGGTTCTGGAGTGGGCTTTGTGCCCAGAGATGCAACACTTGGGGTGTGGCAGTTCACAGTCCCTCACCTGGGTGTCTGAGGCACGAGATTTGCAGGGACCAGGTTCCATGATAGCCCATGGAGGCAGGGCTAGATTCCATCCTGCTACGGCTATGGCAGCAAACTGTTGGTAGTGCTGGTGCTGGTGGGGGTGCTGCCAGTGGTGGAAGGAAGGCTCCAGCCCTTCTCCTGCAGCCTCAGACGGATGCCCGCTGGGACTGCTGCTGCTGGTAGTGGTGCTACTGTCAGCAGTGCAGGTGGCTGTGCTTGCAGTTGTGCTGGTAGCCACCAGGCCTTCACCTGCAGCTTTGTAAGGCTGAAGTGCCTTGCCTGATGTTTTGTGCCCCTTCCTCACCTCAGCAGATGCTGGTGTGACCTTGGGTCTGGCAGCTGGAGTCTTTGATGTGGCCTTGCTGGGTGGTTGTGGCTCCTTCCCCTTGCTCAATGCTGTCCCCCTCTTCACCTTGCCAGTTGGCAGATTGGTTTTGGGTTTGCAGGGGTTGGTGGCACACTGGCTGGGCTGACGGGTGCCCCCTTTGAGCCTCTGATAGCTGCAGGAACCACAGCGGACGTCAACTTTGTGTCTGAGGTGCTGGGCTAGGTTCTGGCCACCCTGGCCCGAGGGGAAGGACGGGGTTAGGGGTAGGTAAGAGGTCAATGTTTGCCAGGAAAAGCTTTTTAGAGACACTGGGGCAGTAAGAGGGAGAGGGTTTGGGAGTGGAGGAAGAGGGAGTGGTTGTAGGAGGTGTCTGTCTGCTGAGTTTGGGTGCAGGTGCATGGGCTAGATGTTGGTGTGAGGTGGATGGCTGTTGGGTGGGTGGGTGCTTGCGTTTGTGTACTTTGGGAGGAGGTGTCACAGACACACTGGGTGAGGAAACAGGGGACGTGTGCATGGATGTGAGGGTGGTGACTGCCAGTGAGGGGCGTGTTGTGATGTGTGTGCTGGTGATGGAGGTAGTGGATGAGGATGTAGTGCATGCAGGTGTGAGTGGAGATGCTACTGGGTGGGAGGTGGACGAGGAGGAGGAGGGGGACACAGTGGAGGCAGTGGATGTTGGTATGTCTGCATGGGGATGGTGCTTGTGTGAGTGCCTGTGAGATGAAGTGTAGTGCTTGTGTTTGCCTGAGCCACTTTTGTGTGTTGATTTGGGTGAATTCTGGTCTGAGGTGTGCTTCGGCTAGGCTGGGGTTGAGGGGATTGGGACTGGGTAGAGGAAGTTGGAGGGGGGAGGCTAGATACAGGGACAAGGGCTGCCATCAGTGCTGAGTGCAGAGTCTGAAATGCTCTCTGTTGGGCCGCCACGCCAGAGTGAATGCCCTCCAGGTCTGCATTTGTATTTTGCAAATGCCTCTTGACACCCTTGATGGCATTCAGAATGGTTGACTGCCCAACAGTGAGGGATCTCAGAAGGTCAATAGCCTCCTCACTGAGGGCAGCAGGGCTGACTGGGGCAGGGCCTGAGGTGCCTGGGGCGAAGGAGATGCCCACCCTCCCAGGTGAGGGGGCACGGGAAACACGCTGAGGGGCTCCTGGGAGGGCGGTGCTGGTAGGGGCAGTGGCGGCTGTACCTGCTGCTGGGGTGGGCACAGAGGTGTCCGCCACCGCCAGGGAGCTTCCATCGGAGGAGGAGTAGCTGTCTGTGGTCTCCCCTCCTGTTCCTGTTGTGGTGCTCCCCTCGTCCTCAGTCCCACTGGTGCCGTCACCGTCGGTGGATTCAGCCTCCAAGCCCATGTGGGATGCAGCTCCCTCCGTCACCGGTGCCTCTGCTTCTCTGCCAGATGATTCTAATGCACACAAGGACAGGGTGACAAAACAAAAAGGGGGTCAGAGATAGAGGATACACTTGGTCAATGCCAGCAACACTACTACCGTTGGCGTACACAACACACAGGGAGCAGCCCTATGCACTAGGCCATGCACTACCAGTTACTAAGATAGTCACCAGCCCATGGGGTACAATGCCTACCACCATTAGCTGCACACCTGTAACCCACAGGACCCTGCCCAGTAGTAGATGCCCACTAACACTATTGGGGAAGGAGTGCTTCAGAGCCTGCCCAACAAGGGACCTACCCTGACATGTTCGCCCTGGCATAGGGGCACCCACAGACCAAATCCCCCACACAGGTAAACCTTAACGCACACACAGACAGGAATCTGAATCTGTACTCACCCCCTTGTGGCTGCTGTGATGCCTTCAAGCGCCCATCCAACTCTGGATAGGCCACCGCCAGGATGTGGAACATCAGAGGGGTCAGGGTACGATGGGCATCCCTTCCTCATTGGGAGGCCAGCCCCAGCTGGGCCTCTGCCATCTTCCTTGCCCATCGGCGCAGGTCCTCCCACCATTTGCGGCAGTGGGTGCTCCGCCTGTCAAAGACCCCAGGGTCTGCACCTCCTTGGCGATGGCACGCCAAATACCCTTTTTCTGGTGGGCACTGACCGGTATGGAAAAGACAGCAGAAAAGGGAATTAGTCAACCGCCCGGACCGTCATACTCATGGCCCACAAGATCCCTCCCATCCCCTGACGCACATACATTGACCACCATACATGCAGCACTCTGGTCAGGACTCCTCAGCCCCCCCTACATGTGGCTTACATACACAGCAATCTATACATTCATGGCCCACGTATCATGCTCACAGTGTACTAACCTGTTTGTCTGGAGGACCGTAGATTAACATGTACTGGGTTAGGACCCCATCCACCAGTTTCTCCAACTCCTCCGCAGTGAAGGCAGGGGCCCTTTCGCCAGACACATGAGCCATAGT
This sequence comes from Pleurodeles waltl, assembly GCF_031143425.1. NCBI lineage: Eukaryota > Metazoa > Chordata > Amphibia > Caudata > Salamandridae > Pleurodeles > Pleurodeles waltl. The sequence continues at coordinate 386,374,341 of NC_090447.1, read as the reverse complement.
TGCTTCCAGGCACAGGTCACAGCAGCACTTGCAGTGTAGGTCCTCTCCTGTTGAAGGTCAGATAGCAAGTGAGTGAACAGATAGAAAGTGGTGGTCACGTCCGCGGCGGTACGTACCGTCACCGCCGGCGTACATCGCCATTGGCTCCTGGAACCCATAAGGCCCAATGATAACCAATGCGAAGTTGGGCGGCGGTCGTAGACCGCCTACCACAACGGCACACAACGCCAGCGGAATTACCTCATTTCCACTTGTCCCTCCTCAGAGGTCAGGCAGCCGCCATTTCAGGGCGGCACAAGGCATGGCACCTAACTGCTTCACAGCAGACATTGGCACAGCAACTGACTCTCAGATTCACATACTGGTTCTGTAAAGGAAAAGATGCATCAATATTGCTATATATGTGTGAATATGACCCTCTGCTCACCGTTTTCTTCCATAGGCTTCAACCGCTGAGGTTGAATATGAGATGGCGACATGCTCTGGTGTACAGAGCCCTGGTGGACCTTGAGACAATGTAGGAAAGACACATTATTGTGACATATAGACTTGATCAGGCCACAATCCAGCAACTGTGTGCCCAATTGGAGCCAGACCTAATGTCAGCTATCCGCCAGCCCACAGGTATCTCCCCTCTAGTGCAGGTCCTTTCAGTGCTCCATTTCCTGGCAAGTGGTTCCTTCGAAACAACAGTGGCCTGGGCATCAGGGATGTCTCAGCAAATGTTCTCAAAGGTGTTGACGATAGTGTACTCAGCCCTGCTGAAACATATGCGCAGCTACATCGTATTCCCCCAGGTGGAGGATATGTCCACAGTAAAAGCTAACTTTTATGCCCTGGAACATATCCCCAACATAATTGGTGCCATTGATGGTACACATGTGGCATTTGTCACCCCCCGGAGAAATGAACCAGTGTTCTGGAATTGAAAAAGCTATCACTCTATGAATGTGCAGATGGTGTTTTCGGTGGAGCAGTACATCTCCCATGTGAATGCCACGTATCCTGGCTCTGTGCATGATGCATTTATCTTGAGGAATAGCAGCATCCCATATGTGATGGGCCAACTCCAGAGGCACTGGGTGTGGCTAATAGGTGAGCCCAAGGTCCCCGCCCAGTAAAGGTAGGTGTCTGGGTATGGGGTTGTCCCTAAGTGAAAGTGTGTGTCTAACAGTTTTCCCTCGATATTTGCAGGTGACTCTGGTTACCCCAACCTCTCATGGCTACTGACTCCAGTGAGGAGTCCCATGACAAGGGCAGAGGAACGTTACAATGAGGCACATGGGCGAACACAAAGGATTATTGAAAGAACCTTCGGCCTCCTGAAGGCCAGGTTCTGGTGCCTCCATCTGACAGATGGATCCCTGTAATACTCACCCAAGAAGGTGTGCCAGATCATCGTTGCATGTTGCATAACCTGGCCTTGAGACGCCAGGTGCCTTTTCTGCAGGAGAATGAGCCTGGAGATGGTCTTGTGGCAGCGGTGGAGCCTGTGGACAGTGAGGAAGAGGAGGCAGAGGAAGAAGATGTTGACAACAGAAGTAATATAATACAGCAGTACTTCCAGTGACACACAGGTAAGAGACTGTAACTTCACTTTACTTTTCAGTTTCTTGTTGGACATTGTACATGGCAGCCTGAATTCCCTATGTCTATGTCCACTTACTGTACCCTTTGGTATCTCTATTTTCAGATCTCTGTGGCCCACTCTGGCTCCTGGTATGTTGACTGCTGCCCACTAAAGGTCATTCTATTGTAAATGTAACTGTACATATGAGTTGCAATGCTTTGATAATGTTGTACTAATACATATTTGAATCATTTGACAGACTCCAGATTTGTATTTGTTCCAAGGGTTTTTATTTAAGTACTCATAGGTTGAGGGGGATGTGCTATGGGCTGGGCTGATGGTGGAGGAATGTCCAGTTAGAGTCCAGCCTTTTGGTATCACAGGTGCATTGTCCAAGGGGGCATAGGAAGGGGAGTAATGACAGTTCAAGGTGGACAGGGTGACATAGTGGGACACAAGGGTGAAAATCAGGAGAGACTTATTTCCTGGCGGGGGTCGTGGCAATGTTCTCTGTCTTCTGCCTGGAACGCAGGGACCGTTTGCTGGGTGGTTCTCCTTCTGCAGGGGGTGGGGTGCTGGTGGCCTGTTGTGTCTGTGGCAGGGCCTCCTGTCCACTAGCGCCGGCGGAGGTGGAGGGCTGTTCATCGATGTGGCTAGTGTAAGGGGCCCGTTGGTGTGCCACTGCCTCCCTCATGGTGTTGGCCATGTCACCCAGAACCCCTGCAATGGTGGCCAGGATGGTGTAGATGTGTTTTAGGTCCTCCCTGATCCCCAGGTACTGTCCCTCCTGCAGCCGCTGGGTCTCCTGCAACTTCGCCAGTATCTGGCCCATGGTCTCCTACGAATGGTGGTATGCTCCTAGGATGTTGGTGAGTGCCTCCTGGAGTGTGGGTTCCCTGGGCCTGTCCTTCCCCTGTCGCACAGCAGTCCTCCCAGCTTCCCTGTTGTCCTGTGCCTCTGTCCCCCGAACCGTGTGCCCACTGCCACTGACCCCAGGTCCCTGATCATCCTGGGTTTGTGGAGTTGCCTGGGGTTCCTGTAGTGGTGGACACACTGCTGATTGATGTGTCCTGGGGACAGTGGCATGGGCCCGCTCGGTGGGTGCTGTGGTGGTGTTTCCTGAGGTGGGAGGCTCTGTGGTGGGTTGGGGCTGTGGCAGCGTAACCGACTGTCCAGAGGTCCCTGATGGGCCAGGTTGGCCATCGTGATCCAGGCGTGCAGAGCTGCTGTCGTCACTGTGGGCCTCTTCTGGGGGGGGGACTGGATGTAGCTGGCAAGTCCTCTCCAGTGACGTTGAGTAGGGTTCCTGTGGGGATGTCAATGCAGTGTTATTGTATCTGCGTGTGCCATCTTGTGCATGGATATGTTTCCCTCTATGCTTGTTATTAGCAAGGCAGCTTTGGCTTGTGTGAGTTGTGCTTGGTTTGGCTAAGTGATTGTCACTAGTGTGCATGCTTTGGTGATGGGTGTCCATTAAGGTCTGTGATGGGGGTCCATGCATTGGTGTTGTATGCAGGGCTTGGGATTGGGATGGGTGGGTTGTGATGGTGGGGTATATGTGAGGTGATGGAGTGATGGGAGTGAGGGTAAGGTTGGGGTATGTGATGGCATGCAGGTAGGGTGGGGGATAAAGAAGTAAAGATTTGACTTACCAGAGTCCAGTCCTCCTGCTACTCCTGCGAGGCCCTCAGGATGCATTATTGCCAAGACTTACTCCTACCATGTTGTTAGTTGTGGGGGAGGAGGTGGGGGTCCACCGCCAGTCCTCTGTACAGCTACCTGGTGTCTTGCAGCCACAGAACACTCCTTCCCCCGTAGGTCATTCCACCTCTTCCTGATGTCGTCCCTTATACTGGGGTGCTGTCCCACGGCATTGACCCTGTCCACGATTCTCCACCATAGCTCCATCTTCCATGCAATGGACGTCTGCTGCACCTGTGATCCAAATAGTTGTGGCTCTACCCGGATGATTTCCTCCACCATGACCCTTAGCTACTCCTCTGAAAACCTGGGGTGTCTTTGGGGTGCCATGGATGTGGTGTGAGTGGTATGTGTGAGGGTGTGTGGGGTGATGTGTTTGGGTGTGTGGCGTGAGGTGCGTGGATGGTGTATGGGTGATGATGTTTTGTGCCTCTGATTGAGTGGGTGCTCCTGGCTTCTGGCTTATCTCTCTCTGCTTGATATCTTTTTTTTCATTGGAAGGGGTTGTGGGTAATGTAGGTGTGTATTTTATAGTGGTCTGAGTGTGTGGGTGTGGTGTGTGTATGTGTGTCAGGTGTGTGTAGTTTGAATTGTCCAATGTGGTGGTGTTTTGTAAGTGTGTGTGTATTTTGAGCACGGCGGTATGTACTGCCAATGGTTTACCGCAGTTGAAAGACCGCCGTGATGATTCGTGGGTCGTGGTACTGTGGGCGTATTCCTGTTGGCGTAACGGTGTGGGTTTTGGTAACGCCAATTTATCACTGACCTTTGGTCTGCCAGACTTGTGTATGTGTCTGTATAGTGGCGGATTTCTCAGTGTGGGTCACAATACCCGTAGCGGAATACCGCAGCGGTCACGGTATGTTGGCGGCCATCAGCACGGCGGTAGGCGGCATTTACTGCCGGGGTTGTAATGAGGGCCATAGTCTTGATGGCTAGGACACCAGTGGGACTACAGCATTTGCTTCATACTTTTATTGACTTTTCCAAACCACACACTATGGTGGGAGGATCAAAGAAAAAATATATTATGGACATGATACAGAATTGACTAGGGTAACTACCTTGAAGAGCCGTAACCACTTTGATGAGCAGGGATCATGGTACCCCCAAAAGAAGGCTTTTGACTTTGCAAAAAGACTGGGGGTCAAACTGGTGCAGGCTCTGGTCAAGGTGCACCAAGCAAAATGTATCCCCATTCAAGATATAGGAGCAATGTATGGAGTTATAAGGGTACCATGGGCTCTTAAGCAGTGAGAAATACATTTCTGAGAAGACTCCTAGTAGTCCCCCAGGGGGTCCCTTTATATATAGTGCATGAATAACTCGGCGTGGGATACATCTCTGACCTTTTAACACTTGCCTTCTTGAGGAGATAGGTAAGGATATGGGCCAATCCAGACTTAGGGCTAATTATGAGTAGAGTGGTACATTATTTGATTTATCTGAACTCATAAATATATTTTTTGAATGGTGAGGCTAAAAGGATAGGTCCCTAGCATAAATTTGTTTTAGCAGCATTCTTCTTCAAGTGCATTTAATAAGATGAGTCAGAGAGTTAGGGATCGCAGTGACTAAGCAGGTATGGCAAAGTGCCAATGCTTTCACCTTTTCAACACTTTGTATGTATCTGTATGGTAATTAGTTGCTTTAATTAATGCCTGCCTTATTGTATAAAGTAGGTATCAGAGCAGATGCATCTTGCCCATGACTTTGAAAGTGTTCCTAGTTTCCTTGTGTCTAATTATGGAAGTTATTTATTGGTAATGTAGTTCTCTGTAAAATGTTTATTGAAATCATTCATAAATTTGTATATTATAACCCTAACAAAAAACAAAAAAAGAATTAGAATTGAATAAGCTAATGAGTTTGGTCTAAAAGAAAAAAAGCAAATACCTGGACATTCTATAGTTAATGACTAAATATATGGAATTTCTCCAAAAATATTCAATATTGTGTAAATGAGGTGTGCAGAACACTCATAGACAACTATCTTAATAAAGTGTTAGAATTGTTGATATTTGTTTATTCAAGATTTCAAGTATTTGACTGATAAAAAAGCAACTCTGCCTCTATCTGATTTTGCATGGAAGATGATGATTTGTCTTTTACTAAGTATTATTGTGAGTAGGTATTTAGGATAGTTACTGTTAGACCTGGCATCCTTGGTGTGGTCTCCCCTTGTCTTTTTTGCCCCTGCTTCTCATGTTTTTACTGTGTGCTGGACCTTGTCGTTGCTGTTTGTGGTACTCTTGGCACTTTACCACTGCTGACCAGTGCTAAAGTGCAACTGCTCCTGTGTAAAATTATATTGGTGATTGGCTTTTTCATGACTGGCATATTTGATTTACTAGTAAGCCCCTAGTAAAGTGCACTAGAGGTGTCCTGGGCCTGTAAATCAAATGCTACTAATGGGCCTGCAGCACTGGTTGTGCCACCTACATTAGTAGCCCTGTAAACATGGCTCATACCTGCCACTGCAGTGTCTGCAGTTTTAAATTGCCAATTCGACTTGGCAAGGGTACCCACTTGCCAGGCCTAAACCTTCCCTTTTTATACATGTAAGGCACCCGCTAAGTAGGCCCTAGGTAGCCCCATGGACAGGGTGCAGTGTATGTTAAATGTGGGACATGTACTTGTGTGGTTTTACATGTCCTAACAGTGAAATACTGTTAAATTCATGTTTCACTGTTGCAAGGCCTGTTTCTCTCATAAGTTAACATGGGGCTGCCTTTAAATATCTTTAAAGTTCAGATTCCTTTTGACAGCAGATAGAAATATGGAGTTTGGGTGTCTCTGAACTCACAATTTCAAAATACATCTGTTAGTGAAGTTGCTTTTTAGATCGTTAGTTTTAAAAATGTCACTTTTAGAAAGCAGGCATTTTCATGCTTTAAACCATTCCGTGACTTCCCTTTCTGGGTCAGTTTGACAGTTGGGCTGTTTGTGAATCCCCTCTAGACAGTGAGACAAAGGGTGCTGGGGTGTAGCCTGCCTATCCTGATGAGCCATCTGTGCTAGAGTGGAGGGAGGAGTGGTCACTTACATCTGAATGGGATGTACCTGCCCTCTCACAATGCAGGCTCCAACCCCCTGGTGTATGTCTGGGACCTGGCCTGGGCAAGGCAGGATCTGGTAAACAACAGAGGCTTTCTTTTGAAGATTGCCTACTTCAAAGGCAGAAAGGGGTATAAGTGTTGGTCCCAAAGCCCCAGACTTTTAGATCACTTCTGGATTCAAGAGGAACCTCTGCCAAGGAGAAGAGCTGAAGAGCTGAGGAGAAGTGTTGCCCTTGCTTGTGACTGTGCTTTGTTGGGATATCCTGCAGTTGCTGCTTCTGCCTGTGAAAGGGGACAAAGACTGGACTTTGTTGTGTATTCCTGCTTGAGAGGAATCTCCAAGGGCTTGAACTGAGCTTGCCTCCTATTTTGAAGTCTCAGGGCCATAAAAGGCTTCCTCTGCCACCACCTGGACTCTCTGCTGAGACTCCTGCCTTGCCAAGTGGTGCCCTATCCAGCCCCTATGCCCTTGAAAGGTAAAGTTGGCAGAACAAGAGCTGAAATCCACACACAGAGTGCCGTGCGGGGAAATTTCCGATGCACCATCTGCAACGTGGCTGATAAATGCCACACCACTGGCTTTGCAGCTAAAATCGATAGTCTACCTGCATCACAGCTGGGAGATCGAAGCATCGCAGCTGGAGAATTGATGCACAACACCCAATTTTGGCTGCTGATAACAACATAAACCCCACACAACTCAGTTTTCTAACACCGTGCGACCAGATTTCTCACACATTGTCCCTGGGCATCAAAGTCACCCCGCCCCTGTGTGAATCCAAGGTGCCCTGTCTGGATATCGGCGCATCGCTCTCTTGCAAGGGAGAAAAACAAGGCATTGCTGACCCGACCGAAGAAGAAATGATGCACGGCCTCCCATACGAAGAAGGAATCGGCGCATCGCTGCCTTTTCCGATGCACTCTCAACAGTGCAGCTTTATTTTTTACTTTAACCAGGTATTTGTGAAAAACCAACATTTCCATTGTTTTCTATGGAGTAAGACCCTTGAAATACCCTTGAAATACACTTATGTATGTTGGATTTTTGTTCTTCTGATCATGTTTGATTTAGATAAATATTGCCTATTTTCTAATCTGGTGTGGTGTTCATTTTGTAGTTTTTTTTCACTGTATTACTGTGTGTGTTGGTACAAATACTTTACACATTGCTTCTGGGATAAGCCTGCCTGCTCATGCCAAGCTATCAAGGGGGTGAGTGAGGGATAACCAGGTGTTTTTGTCCTTTTCCCTGACTAGATTGAGGGTCCTTGCTTGGACAGGGGGTAACCTGACTGCCAACCAAAATCCCCATTTCTAACAGTTACTGACACAAATACTCAACTCAGCCCTCCACTTTAAGCCCCATAGATAGCAGGCAGGACAGGGGCCAGTAGGGCCAGCAATTAGTATCAGATGTCCTGTGTTCACAAACCAAATTCACAAGTAGCATGCTGACTGTAGTTGAAGAGGAGGCGCTTTAACTATCATTGTATTATATTGCAGAGTCTGAGACAGTGTCAAGTTCCCTTAATGATCCATGTATGACAACTTCAGTTTTGGGACCAGAGGCCGCTCCCCATTGTTCTCTATTACTTTGCCATCTTCATGATAAATCAACAAAACTTACACTGACAAAGCTCAAAAGTCTATGGTGCTTAATCTTTGTTTTTGGAATCATTACCAACTTGTTATAGAGCTGTATAACTGGATCATCCAAATGGCAATGTTTTTCACTTCCCGAAACGTAACGCGCAAAGAAGCAGACAACAAAATCTATTGATAGACCATGCTTTTATACAAAAAATGTGAACACCCAAGTTCAAACAACAGATCTCAGGAAAGCATCAAGTTCTTTGAAGGATAATTAGTTAAAAAAGTACCTTACAAAGAACATAAGATAAATATTGATACACTCATAGTGCTGGTTCCTCCCCACTTCTATCCTGCTCCGCACACCCCTAATTGCTCCAAGTCGTAACCCATTTCACAGTCTCAAACGCTGCTAAAATGAAGGTTGCTTTAAATTTGATTGCTTCATTGTCTGGTTGGAGTAGGCTGATGCCACGCTTTTTATTCCTGTGTTGATGGACCAGTCTAGAGTTTGAATTTCCTGCTGTCTCCCTCTCATCCTTCATTTTTATAACTTAAAATGTTAAGAATTCCTTATAGCCTTATGCACATCACTAATTCTCCATATCTCTGTATCTCAAAAAACCTGGGGCATATTTACAAGCCCCTTGGTCCCTTTAGGACTGCTGTGGCATCATTTGTTTTTACGCTACGGTGGCGCTAAACAGGCCCTCATCCTGAGCCGTATTTACAAAGTGGCCTAATGCAAGCATTGCACCACTTTGCACCCCTTTGCACCACATTACATCCGCACCAGGTATAATGTATGCAATGGGGGTGTTCCCCCGCAGAGAGGCCCAAAAAATGGCACAGTGAAATTTACAAGATTTCACTGTGCCATTCCAGCGTCATTTCAGGGCAGGCGTGCCCGTAAAGAAAAATGACGTTATTGCTGCAAAAGTGGGCAACATTTTTGGTGCTAGTCCAGCAAAGCACTACAATAGCGTCAAAAATGTTGATGCTATTGTCCTAACGTGCACCATGGTGCGCTGTATTGTAAATACAGATCTACCATGGTGTAGTTCGTGGGGCGCAGGGTGACACAAGGAAACTGGCACATCGGAGCCGGTGCTCCAGTTCCTTGTAAATATGCGCCTTTGTTTTCTTTGTCTCTCTTGTCCCTTTCTTATATTACTCCTCGCTGTCTCTGTCTCTCTCAAAAAGCTGAAGTATAACCAAATTAAATCTAACATCCTGAATGTTACTTGAGGCAATGCAAGCAAACTATAGTCAATGGGGGTTGGAATGTGGGTTATTGGTAAGAGCAGGTAGGTACTTACACTAAGTAATAGGCCACAACCTCACACTAGGTCCAGTGAAGGTCTCAATGAAATAATCCTTGCTCAACCATTGGTTGCTTAGCCCACAAGCTGTTAGGCTTAACTTAGGAGACACATGGGTAAAGTATTTAATATCAGAAAAACAGTAAAATAAGTAAAACACAACACACAATAAAAATCCAACACCAATTTGTAACAATAGGAAATATCTTTATCTTTAAAATGACACCAAAACAACAAAAATCCAATGTAGGAAACTGGAGATATGAGTTTTTTAAAGATTAAGGGGCATATTTGAACTTTTTGATGCAAAACTGCGCTAACGCAGTTTTGCGTAAAAAATAATAGCGCCTGCTACTGCCATTCCTGAATGCAAGCCGGGTGCGATATTTATGGAGTGGGGCACGCTGGCGCAAAGGAATGATGAACTGCAAAAAAAATGACATTAACTATTTCGCCCGGTCGTAAAGAAAAATGACGTTATTGCTGCAAAAGTGGCATAAAATTGGTGTGCAGCATGTAAACATGTCACAAAAGGGTTACCCCCATCCCGCATTAGCGATAAATTTAAATGCACAAGCAGGTAAAAGTGCAACTGAAAATGTAAGAATCAGGCCAGGAGAGACCCCAATCGCCCAAGCACCAGCCAGGAGGATCCACAGAAGTCCCTAAGAAGGAGAAGAAAAAGCAAAAATATTGCTTCAGTGAGGAGGAGCACGACATCCTTGTCAGAGAGGTGATGGAGCACCAAAACTTGCTCTTCTCCAAATTGCAAATTTCTAAAAGAGAGGCTATATGGCAGCAAATAGCGGACAAAATCATCTGCATAGCAGGGGTGAAGAGAACTGTCACTGAGTGCAAGAAGTGCTGGCATGATTGCAAGTGTAGAACTTAGGAGAAATTGGCCAAGAACAGAAATGCAGCACTGCAGACTGGAAGTGGAAGTCCTGCACCACATGAGGACCTGTATGAGCTGGAAGAGATGGTTGCAGCGGTCATCCCGGAAGAGCTGGTCACAGAAATGCAAGGGCAGGACAGCACAGACTACCAACCACCACCACAAATGCAGGTTAAATGCAGGGAATTAACTTAAATCTTACAAATGCCAGAAGGGGGAGGTAGATAGGACACACCCAATGCATGTTAAAGGAGTGCATAGGGACACACGCGTCTTCAATCCAGATGCCCCATCCTCATACAAGCAACACATGTACACACCCTTTGGTTGTGCTATGACCCCCAACATATACACAACGTGGACACACACCAATCATCAGGGCTATACTCCACCGCGTAAATATGCAGCAAATTGGCTGGAATGGATGTGTATATACTGTGCCTGGGCTGTGCCATCACAACACCCCTTGCATAGTGTCAAACTTCATGTACCCACACAACTTAGAGATCTGACACTAGGGCAGAAGGCAATACCATTGAGTGGGCTCAGGGTGGCATATCCCACAAAAATGCTCTCCTACCTCCTTGTAGCACTGCCAGTACACATGTGTGCCACATCTTACAGAACACATTGAAATTCCACCTTAGCTAACATGACTTGTACATGTGCAGGAAGGGACACTACTCTGCACAGGAACAATTGAATCTGTCAAGGCAGCCACTCCTACATCATGCAGCAACAATGCCTGTCTTGGTGCAGGGAGAGCAAATCAGTGCATCTGCAGGGGGAATTGCAGGGTCGTCCCATATCCCAGTAAACATGGCACTTCCTTATGTAACTAACCTGGTGCCGTGTTGAGCTACATTTATTGCTGCTGACCTGAACTGTGCCACTAGAGAAAGATCTGCACTAAAGCTTGCAACCGGTGGAACACAACACATACAGGGTAAACCCACAACAACTCAAACACAACAATATTACACACTTGCTTATCACTGCCTGTAAATTGGGCAGTTGAAAGCACAAAGGGGCTACCCATGGGGGCCTGTGCACTGCCCATGCCAAGTGAATGGACAGTTCAGGGGCCCCCCAACCCCCATTACGGACTGCCATGCAAAGGCCGGTGGGAAAGTGGGATAAAAATCTGGAGGGCAGCACTGATTGCAGTGCTGGCTCGGAGGATCGAGACCGGTGGCACTCCCAGCCTGTAGGTTGCCGGCATCCTGGCAGTGCCAAGCCATTGAACCGTGGTGCTTACACCATTGTCCCAATGTGCCTTTTGGAATGCTGCAGTTAGTGGTGATCTGAGCACCACTGCAAGTCAGGTGGTTATAGGACTGCCAGACTTGTCATGAGGGGCCAGGTATGCTGTAGTCCAATCACACCATCAAACAAGATAGAGGCCCTTATCAAGCTGGAAATGAAGGTGGGTCCATGTGTACCAAATTAGGCTGGCTCATGCACTGATATTTAGTAAATGCATCCTTGACCGAAAATCAAAAGGATATGGGCCATCCCTGTGTCCACCCCTGTGCCAGTGGTACATTAGCTGTCCAGCCTCAACGCCACATCATTTGCACTATATTGCAAGGATGGCTGTGTTGCGGGGGATAATATTGTTGTGTAGGAAGGAGCACCTTGCTGCACACCAAGAAACTGATATGGAAATCTACTTGGTCCATGAGTGCAGTGTAATGCAGCACACATTGACAAAGGTAAACAAGAGGAGGAAATAAATTATACATTGACATAGCACCCTGCTAATGTCACCCCTGGGGTGGTGATAGATATTGGCGCAGGCTCAGGTCTACACAAATATGTAAATCTGGGACTGCGTCAAGAGGCAATGGGTGCTGGCGTGGGCCACCCACAGCAACACCTAATGCATGCCCTTCCACGCAAAATGCTGCATGGGAAGGGTCTGATTTTTACAAGATGAAAACACAGCTGCCATCCAAGGCACACACTCCCTACTGCGTGGAGTCCAGCAGTCCCTGGCGGACATAGCTGCTGCCATGAGGGAGAGGCCACAACAATACCCCTCCCAAACTGGCAGCAGCATAGCAGACAGCAGGCTGGAGTCCATTCAGCTGGAAATGGCCTTCCTCAGGGGAGACATGGCTATCTACCACCGAGATGTTGCAGCTATATTTGAAAATCAGCAGTTCCTCCTTGCTGCAATTAAGCCTTATTTGTTATGGCTGCTGCTGGGAACTTGGACTCCACATTTCTATCCCCTGAAGTGTGTGTGGCCCCCTCTACAACAGCACCACCAATGGTACACGAGGCATCACACACATCAGAGGATGAAGATGTGGAACAAATTACTTTCAGTAGGAAGATTACCCAGTAGCACCAGTGTGTGCCACATGGACAATTCTCCTTACTTCTGGCCTCAAGATTATGCCAGTGTCGTGAAAGTAGGAAATGTGTTTTCTTCACCCACCCACCCACTGTTGATTTGTCTGCTATGTACTGTCATTGTCTCTAACACACCAATTGGCAATTGTTGTTCCTCCTCACTAATGGACAATACTTCCAAGCATGTCTCATGACATGCCCCTCAACTTTGGACTCTGATTGTGTCACAGATCCATGACTTTTCCCTTATGGAGTCTCAGACCAGGACATTGTAAATAAGTCACAATCACACTTCCACCTGTATATAAACACCTTGTACACATTTAGATTGTCTATGTTTACTGTGTTCCAACTACTCAGCTAAATGACTGAATTGTGTGAATCAATTGCAGTGATTACAGTATAGCAGTACATGAGTGCAGGACTGTAGGACACCAAGCTACACACAAGGATGCTAACATGAGAAAGGTGTATGATGGTGTTGTCTGGTACAATAAATTAACTGAGTATAAAAACTAAAATGTTTCGATTTATCATTTATTTCTGATATACAGCAGGTATGTCTGAGAACCAAGTCAATGCCACTATAGACAGCTGGGAGTCCTACAACAACTCACGTGTGTGGTAGCTAACCTCATCAGTGATGGGCACCTGTCCCAGTTGCATGATGCAGTTCCAATTGTGCCTGTTATCAGATGTGTCACAGTTTTCAATATTGATACTACAGGACCAATGACAGCTGAAGTACCAGACTGACCTGTCCAGGACAAAGTATACATGGACATTGTGAATGGCGGGTACACTGGATGGCAAATGCATTGAACAGTAGATGTTCTGTTGCAGACAAAGAGAAAGCTCCTTTGTCAATAGGGGAAGCACATGGTAAATCAGGGATTGCAAGACAGTAAGGATTCCATTGCCCATTCCTCCAATTTGCCCAGTGCACTTATGAGAAGACCTAGATTCTCAGGCAACTGACACAAAACGAATGCCAACTTAAAGAGGATATATTATTAAAACATCAACCTATATAGTAAATAAAACCTATCATGTCCTAAGCTAACCAATACTAACAATACTCATGAAGCAACTACATTTGTCTAAGCTAATCTAAACTTATCTTACACATGGGAATACCACACTCTAAACATTGCCGCCCGACCCCCTTAAGAAACAAGATACAAGTAGGGTAACAATTACTAAACTACACATGTACTAACTTATCCTACTTCCTATAAAATATATATATTTATTGGATTTTTCTAAAAAAAATATTTTTATTATTATTATTTTTTACATAAATACACATACCCCAACATTACCCTCACCAAACCCCCACCATTAAAGAACATTATAATAAAAACCCACCCCCAACATACATAACCTAACTAATGCTTACCCTGCACTAACCTAACATTAACTATCTAAAACTCAGCCCAAATCTAACAAAATGCAATTGGGAGGGGAAAGAACTGAGAGGTAGTCCAAATAGTCCTGAAGTCCATTTTTTCAGTTTTTTTTATTTTTCTCTTTATGAACTTTAACATTCTCAGGTTGTCAGCCCAATCCTCCTCCAGTTTGTCCAGTTGCTTAAGGATAGCATTCAGGTCCCTCCTGAGGTCCAGCTCAAACTGAGTTGGCACACCGGCTGCTGGTGGCTGTACCTGTGTGCTGACAGGTGGTGCTGATGTTGAGGGCATAGGTGGGGCTGGGACCCCCTGCATCCGTGAAGTGCTGGCTCTTGTGTCCCTTGGTTCCTACATCGTGGGACCACCATGTGGAACGGCATGCCATTCTCCTGAAGCTCTCTCATGCCTGCAACGCCTGCCCATCCTGCAGTATCCTACTTCCACTTCTAGGATGTGGTGGTTATGGCCTGCCCTCTTCATGAACATGTGCCCCTGCTCAAAAGTCATATTGGCAGCTGAGATATGAGGACAAGCAAGCATCAGTATCCGCACTGGGTGGAGTTTGTACAGCGTTAAAATTTGCACTGCAACAGCAAATAACATATAGAGTCCCACACATATTCCACAACAATGACTTGATCCTCATCTATGTCTAAAACCAACCAGACTTCACCAGTATCATGTACATGTTAGTGAGATGACGGCAATACATATTAAATCAAAAAGTCCCAGAGCTGACAGAAACAAATACAACCCTCATCAACATTTGTGTCATCTAACCTGTGAGGATCACGTGCCTCTACAGGTCTGAAATAACTGTCTCCCTGGTCATTGAGGGCTTGGGCATGCTATCCATCTACTCAACACCCGTGAAGATACATCATGGCCTGACCACTCATTATGGAGTCAAGGTGTGGCCCATATCATTGTGGAGCTGCTAACTACCAACCTGCTTTTCTGAGGTCAGGTAAATCTTCATTCATGTGTCCTGGTGTAAGAACTGCCATGAGGATATGTTACAAGGGGCCATCCCATATCCCATTATGTAACCACATGTACAACTGATGCAATGTTGACAGAAGAACGTTTGAGTTGCACATCACAGTTGTCAACACATTACAGAACTGAAGCGCCCTACGCTGTGCTATGTAGTCCTATATGTGTAAAACGGCACACACAAGGTGGCTGTATGGATGGCCCTAAGCCCACAGTGATATTGGTACAGCATTGGGTGCTACAACTGTATCCTGAAAGTAGATATATCATTAGCATATGCATGTCATATATCATCAAGGTACCAGCTACAAACAAACAATTCACGTAATTTGCATATGTGATGTGACCTACATCAGTCACAATTATCATGGTGGCAGGACCATGTTGTAAAAACTGCAGACATCTGGGACCATATTCATGGGAAAACGACAGAGTATGAGGCAGTGCCAAATTTTGCAGCACCGCTCTTTCTATTTCACTATGCAGAGAGGCGCCGTATATAATTGGATAAGGCACACACCTGTGTTGTCCCCTGCATTGGCCCTAAATTTAGCTGTCTGTACCAATGCAGGCATCCTTGCACCATCGAGCATGGATGTCTGCTTTGAGGGGTGTTATTGTTCATGTGCAGGAAGGTTTTTCTTCCCGCATGTAAGCAATCATTTCTTGCAATTTTGCTCTTTTGATGGGTGCTTTAGAATGAAGCACCCAGACAAAAAGGGAAAACTGAAAAGGATAATAGTATTCTTCCTCGTAGCGCCTTGCTAATGCCTATCCTGGGCTGGCTTTTGGTTTTAGTGCTGCCTCAGGTTTACGGAATCTCATAGATCTGAGGCAGCATCAAAATGCAATGGGTGTTGCTGTGGCACACCCACAGCCACATCCATTGCACACCCCTCTGACGCAAAAAACTACATCAGAGGGGCCCATATTTATAAGGTGGCGTAACACCACAAAAAATTGTTATACCTTCTTGTAAATGTGGAGCTGAGGTTAGTGTGACTGGAACGTCATGTTAGGTGATGCTCCAGTGGCGTTAGGGCAACTTACATATGGCCCCTTGTGTGGGAGAATGATAGGCTTTTCCCACAACCATCTGGAGTGGAGTTGTCCACAAATTGTGCATACTTCTGACTGTTGTGCAGCACAGAATGGCTCCCTGCTCTCCTACAAACACTTAAGTTCAGAAGGTTAATTAGGCACCTGTGGTGTGTGTGTTTCCTACATAATCCCCCTAGTGACTTCTGCAGATAGAACCCACATCTGTACCATCGTGACAATAAGTGTATGCTATGTATGGCACACAGAGCTGACAATGGTCCTGTGACAAAGTGATGGTCAACAGGCATGCAATGTACATGTACGGCTGCACTGTGATTCATAATGGTAGACAGCTATGAATATGTGGTCAGCCATAACTATTCCTATTACACACAATTCCCACATTAACTAAATGTAAGCCATTCTAATTACATATCAATCTAACATACATGACGTCACTATCCATCCTCCTATGATATCAGATCATTGGTCAGGAACAAATACTTTGTATTCCACACCTCTGACTGACTCACAGCATTCCCTGGATTGGCTCACAGGATGAAAAATATGACACTTACTGGATGCTTCTGGGTCTTGTATAAGCGCCACCTCTTTAATGGTGTAGGGGGCTGGTTCACCTGCAAGACATTAATGGAAAATATTGCTTAGTGTAAAAGGCAAGTTGAAGTACATGGACAACATCGTTCAGTGTAAACTTGTTAGGCTGAATGAGGTAGTCATCCTAGTGGTAGATCACAGTAACTGACCAACTTCTGTGATCACTCTATCACACATACTATCAGATAAGGTTGACCCATGCACCTACAGACCATCACTGTCCCTGACACTCCTGTGGTGCTTCTCACTGCATCATTTATACATGACATTGTCATGCAGCTATCTGGTAGCAATACACCTCAATTACCAGATGGGACTGCTTGATAATGTTTATTCCATCTGAGGGGCATGCGAAGGTTGTCGCAGTGCCTGGCCCATTGTAACACCCATGGATTTCATCCTGCATCTGATGCAGTAAACATCTACATCATTGTCACAGCTAACTGACAAACTACTACCCTGGGGTTGTGTGGGTATTCCAAGGTCTTGAGAAATGCCATCATACATCCTTCAGTCAAGTAAGTAATCTGGGTGTGCCGTCTCAAGCCACACATACATTAAAAATAGCTATGGAAGTGTGCACATGTGATGTTGAGGTACCCACATGCACATTGACTGGATGAAATCATGGATATAGTGCCCAATGTGTGCAGGCTGCCATTGCTGCCATGGTATACCATTGTCAGTTTAGTGAGAAATTAGTACATGGCCATAGAAATAAGGCTCAACACGGACACACTTGCTCAGTGGTCAAAGGATGCATCTGGTGGTGCAGGTTAGTGAGTGATATGCCAGTGATGGAGCTGATGCAGGGCAGCCCCATACTGTCAGTGAGAGGTGGCAGGCCTGTGCAACAGACTCAGCACATGTGTCTGGTTATTGACATTGTATAGGCGATCTGTGATACACAACGAACTGGAACATGGAACTGCCAGTAGTCTGGACCATTGCATGTTCAAGCACCCTTACATTGCCTTGGCTATTTGCACAAAGGGCCCGATAGAACTACAGTGGTGCATTACCAATTGCATCTGTTTAGTCCTTGTGGCCCTCAGTGCACCCCTTTCTCACTGCCATGTGTATGCGTAGTCAGAGATATGTCACAGCATGATGCATGTGTCGTCCAACATCATCCATTCATGTGAAGGTCAATGATGCATACAACAGGAAATACAACAGGTTGTCAAAACTACTGCTGAGTAAATGGGGGCCCTCGTCATATATTTGTATGCCCACTTTGCACTGCTTCTCACAGCAGCCTCTGGGAAGTGATACCTAGGGATTTATCTTCTGACTTAGTGGATGAAAATTTGGGATCACAACAATGTTTTGGGCCCCCTTTTCATGCATGTTGCAAGGGGCAGGGCTCATTTGTAGCTGCTCACTACCTAGTTACAATACGCATGCAGCGCAACACTGGGAAATGGTTGTGCATGGTAAATTATACATTTGTCCTGCATTTCCTTCCTTGTTGTACAATTGAACTGCAGGCCTGACGTGGGGCATAGACTCTTCATACAGGTCGCATATGACATGTCCACATCCATTGCATGCAGCACTCAAACTTAACAGCAACTTTCATGCATATGCTAAAAGAATTAGGTTGTATGGCAATGGGAGACTTATCAACTGTACCACCAATATGTACTCCCAGATGGTCGAGCAGATACTGCTCCCTGAACACCAGATCTCCCCAGAGGCACTTGATTTGGTGGTCATTCCTTCCTGTCTTGAAAATCCGGGTAAGATGATGAAGCACCTGGCCCCAATGCAGCCGCATTGCCTCTGTGGAGTAGCCTTGGACCACCAAGTCACCCAGTTGCAGCATCATAGGGAGGTAGTATGCCACAAGCCAGATGAACTCCCCCAGCTCCTCAGCAGACATCCAGCTCATCCTCCCTTTCTCAGACATTACCAATAGTGAATGGAGTTAAAAAAATAATAAACAAAAGAAATTTAACCTATACTCCTACCCAAACTTTTTAAACTACCCTAACTACTTAAATACCCCAGACAAACTCCCGACAATACAGAGACAATTACGGTACACTCAATAGACAAAACACAAGTATTGACACAATTATAAAACAATTATTTACACAGGATACAGCACAATGTACACAACACACACAGCAATCAGTCCACAAATCCACCTGCACCAAAAACACAATCTCACATAGCCACAGGGAAACAGACTGTAAAGTGAAACTACACTCACTGTAGCATGTTTGCAGGCAAAATGTCCTGGTACATCACTTTCTGGGTGTGTGTGTCACATTTTTCAGTCATGCGTCTTTTTTTGGCCATATTTTCGCACCATTAGCGTGAAAAAGACCTGTGGACGTGTGATAGATGCACAGGGGCTTTGCGTCTATGAGCCTAGGGGTATTATATGGTAAATGCGTATGTGTGAAAATGTATCACGCATGACAGTGATATGTTCATGTAGCTAGAGCAGGGTGTGTGGGTTCAATGAGTAGGGACCTAGCCTCTTCATGTTTGTCACTCAGCAGTACTTTGCACACTCCCCAGCATATACATGCACAATTGTGGTCATACAGTCCTGGATCTCACATTTACCACTGCCATTCTTGATGTCTTCTTTCCACTCTTACGTACATTACTCTGATCTTGGACATTCTGTACATGTGACATGTTTTGATGTCCTTAGCATTTCCCTTAAGCATCTTTTTTGCCCAGTATCTCTGTTGCAACTTCAACATTGGAAACATGCTAATGTACAGATGGTGTTATAATATATAATATTTGATATGGTGGCAGTAGACCCACTCATGTCACAAAAGTTGATGCTACCATACTGGGCACAATTGTGTTACCTACCTGCTCACTGTGGTTCACGTCACATTCAAATGGAGTATTTAGTCAAGAATGAGTAGACCAAGGAGATTCAGGTGCAAGGTGATTTATTAGTGCTATTTACAAGGCGATGTTTAAAATATTGTGGCCATGTGTAGAAGGTCTCCACAAAGTGAAGTCTCCTATGAACTCTGTCTGCAGTGTTAATTTGTTCCCCCTCCACATGATCTGTGGCGGAGCATGTAAGAGGCTTCCTCCTGTCAGGGCCAAACACCTGAACCTGAATTTCAGGAGGCCAAATGTCCTCTTCACCATATTGTTGGTTTTCCTGTGGCCCTCATTGTAGGCCCACTGTTCCACCGTTGTGAGATTAGAAAAAGGGGTCATCACCTACGACTGGATGCCATGCCCTTGGTTAGCTGCAAAGGATAGAGAGGAGATGTGTTGTTAAGTGTTGATAGTGGTTTGGTACATCCCATGGCAATTGTACTTTTTTGTTGGAGTTGTGACACAAACTTGCTTGTGGTGCACTGTATGTTTCTGTTCTTGTGAAATGGTTTCTTTGAACTGTGTTGATGGACATGACAAACTTGGGTAGTGGCTCAAAGGCCTGGGAAGTTTTTTATGTTGTTCCCTGAAGTGATGGTCATGATTTGGGCTCATGTGTTGTGAAGTCAATATTTGGAGCAGTGTACTAATTTTACATGGCACATACCACTTCCTAGCAGCACAATGGTGTCAGAAGTTGATACAGCATTGTTGCCCTACAAAGCAAGATTGACATGTTGCACTATGCATGCAGTGTGGCACTTAGAGGCATCATTGTGAGCACCTAGCGCCACCAGAGCGTCACTTTTATGGAAGCTCCGGTGACGCTATTCCCTGCCCCGTATTCAAAGGTGGCGTAAACCATTTCTTGTTGCTTGATGCCACCTTGTGGCTACAGCCCCTTCACACACAACCCTTTGCATGGAAGGGGGTGCAAAGGGTGTTGCTGTGGGTGTGCCACAGAAACTCCGATAGCATTTTCGAACTGCCTCTGATTTAGAAGTTTTTGTAAACCTGAGGCAGCACCAATACCTCATCCCAGGGGTGGCGTTAGCAAGGCACAACGAGAAGGATTACTTTTATTCCTCCTCGTGTTTTAGCACATTCAATGTGTGCTGCATACTGCTGCACACGTAGTAGGAGCAAAATTCCAGACATGGTAGTTTATGTGCAGGAAGGTGTCCGTTCCCACACATGAACAATTACAGCCCTCAACACAGACATCCTTGCACGATGGTACAAGGATGCCTGGGTTGGTGCTGGTAGCTAATTTTTGCGCAAGCATTGACGACAACACAGGAGTGTGCTGTATACTATTAAATTAGGCGCATCCCTGCATTGCGTAAATGAGGGTCAGCGGCGCGGCCTCTTTTGGCACAATGTTGCACTCTGTCATTTCCCTTACATTTATGTGCCTTAGTGACCCTTTGTGGCAGATGATGGTTGTGTCAGCCATGCCATGTACGGGAGTGTGTGTCCGACGTTTGTAGTATGAAGTATTTTTTTGCTGAAGTTTCTCCTGCCTTCTATTACATGATTTCTGACAGACACATGCACAGTGTAGGTTTTGGGAGGGGGCACAGATATTTTTCACATGGTACCCTTAGTATAATACAATTAAAGGTCAGGTATCTCCACTATACAGCTACCATATCTGACTATGTCATCCATGAATGTTAGTGATTTTTTCAAAGACACAAGACCATGGTGTAGCATTTCTGGTAGTTGGAACAGACATGGGCCCTCATTACAATCCTGGCAGTCGGTGTTAAAGCGGCGGTAATACCGCCAACAGGCCGGCAGTTAAAATGTTTTAATCACAACCATGGCGGAAACCACCAACATAGACAGCCACTTTAACAGTCCGACTGCCACGGTGATAGAAACAAACACTGCGGCGGTAACCACCAACAGACAGGCGGAAGACAATGTACCACTGTATTACAAGGCACCAATCCGCCAGCTTTTCCGGGGCGGTACCAGCGCCATTAAAAGCACGGTGGAAAGTCTTTGGAACGGAAACCACTCACCTCTCGACACCCAACGAGGAACCAGGACACCATGGAGCCCGAGTTACAGGTCCTGTCCATTTTGGTTTACCTCCTCTTCTACCAGGAGCAGTAAAGACGCCGGCGACGACCACAGTGAGTACTGCACCTAGCACACAGGGGAGGGGGGAGGAAAGAGAGAGGGACACACACACGCAACACACAACACCCCCACCCCCACCCTCACCCACAACAACATGCACACAAACACATGCAACAACTTGACATTTATACCCCGTCACCCTCTGGAAGAACGCAAGGACAAAATGAAATGATTGTAACTAGTGTAATCATCGAAAAATCAGATAGCCACAATTTAAATCATCAGTATGTACAAATATGTACACCAACTATACAAGTCCGGATAGTAATGCAATCATTGTCTGTGGACCAGTGGTCCAGTGGTCCCAAAATGCATGGGCAAAGCCCACACATGATACCTGACTTGAAACGGAGAGAACACTGCTGGGGCATCAGATCGAAAATAAACAGGCACCTCAGGGGGAGGGGGAGCACCTCAGCCAGATGAACGGATGACGCCACTGCTTCACGAGGGGGGTCCATGCCCACAGTTTGGTCCTGGGGAGTTCAAAGCCACAGTCTCTCAAGTCTCTCCAGTGGGTGGTTTGCCCACTGCTTTATCCTGGGGAGTGCAAAGCCACAGTCTCTCAAGTGGATGTCATTCTCCACTGGTTCTGGAGGGGGCTTTGTGCCCAGAGTGCTTCATCCTGCCAAGGATTGGGGTTGTGGATGCTTTTCTACACTGGTTCTGGAGGGGGCTTGGTGCCTAGAGTGCTTCAACCTGTCAAGGATTGGGGTTGTGGATGCTTTTCTCCACTGGTTCTGGAGGAGCCTTTGTGTCCAGAGTGCTTCATCCTGCCAAGGACTGTGAGAGTGGATGCTTTTCTCCACTGGTTCTGCAGGGGGCTTTGTGCCCAGAGTGCTTCATCCTGTCAAGGATTGGGGTTGTGGATGCTTTTCTCCACTGGTTCTGGAGGGGGCTTTGTGCCCAGAGTGCTTCACTTGCAGTGGGCCAGGTCCCATTCCCTCACCTGGGTGCCTGCGCCACAAGATTGCCTAGGAACAGGTAGCATGATTCTCCATGGAGGCAGAGACATACTCCACTCTGCTGCGACTTCGCCTGCCACCTGCAGGTACAAACAGTGCTGGATGTCGTGCCTCATGTAGGCTGTGCAGGGTCCAGGATGTCTCCTGCAGCCTCGGACAGCTGCCCACTGGGGATGATAGCCAAGTCAGCTGTGGTGGCACTGTCTGAGCATGTCGTGAGGCTGGTGGCGGTGGTTTCGCCTGTGTCTGTGGCGGAGATGCTGGCGGTGGTGAATGTGTCAGCACCTGTGGAGGGACACATCAGGACGTCTCCTGCAGCCTCGGACGGCTGCCCACAGGGGATGATGCTGGGGATGTGTTGCTGAGGCAGCAGATGTGCAGGTGGCGGTGCAGGTGGCAGCGTCCACCGCCTTACAGGTTGCTGTTCTGGTTGTCAGAAGGGGTGACTCTGGTCCCTCAGCCAAAGGCTCCTTGCCCTGTCCTGACTTCCCCTTCGCCTTGTGTCCCTTCCCCACCTTTGATGTCGCTGCTGGTCCTTGGCACTGTCCCCTTTAGCCTTGGAGGAGCCCTTGCTGGGTGGTTGGTACGGCTTTTACCTATGGCATGTGGGTACCTTCTTCACCTTGGCAGGTGGCGGAATGGGCTGATCCTTGGCCTCGCAAGGTGGCCCACTGGCAGCCCTGATGTGTGCCGCCCGCGATGTGACCGGACTTGCTGAGACCACAGTGTTAGAGGATTTGGTGGCTGAGGTGCTGGGCTGGGACCTGGACATCCTGGCCCTAGGGGAAGGACGGGAGGAGGTGTAGGGAAGAGGTCAATGTTAGCCAGGAAGAGTTTCTTAGAAACACTGGGACGGGAAGATGGAGGGGTTTGGGAGTGGAGGAAGAGGTAGTGGTTGTAGGAGGTGTACGTCTGCTGAATTTGGGTGAAGGTGCATGGGCCGGAGGCTGTTATAGGGTGGATGGCTGTGGGTGGGTGTGTGCCTGCGTTTGTGTATTTTGGGAGGAAGGCTCACAGACACACTGGGAGAGGACACAGGGGATGTGTGAATGGTAGTGGGGGTGCCGATTGCACGTGAGCGGTGTGTGGCGATGGGCGTGCTGGTGATGGAGGTAGTGGATGAAGATGTAGTACATGCAGGTGTGAGTGGAGACGAGACAGGGAGGGAGGAGGAGGACGTGGAGGAGGGGGACACAGTGGAGGCAGTGGATGTTGCTGTGTCTGCATGGGGATGGTGCTTGTGTGAGTGCCTGTGGGATGTGTGGTGCTTATGTTTGCCATGTCCACTCTTGTGTGTTGATGAGTGTGCATGCTGGTCTGATGGTGTGCTTGGGATAGGCTGAGGTACAGGGGATTGGGTCTGGGTAGAGGAAGTAGGAGGGGGGAGGCTGGACACAGGGACAATGGCTGCCATCAGTGCTGAGGCCAGAGCCTGAAATGCTCTCTGTTGTGCCGCCACGCCAGAATGAATGCCCTTCAGGTATGCATTTGTTTGCTGCAAATGCCTCTCGACACCCTGGATGGCATTCAAAATGGTTGATTGCCCAACAGTGAGGGATCTCAGGAGGTCAATAGCCTCCTCACTGAGGGCAGCAGGGCTGACTGGGGCAGGGCCTGAGGTGCCTGGGGTGAAGGAGATGCCCACCCTCCTGGGTGAGGGGGCATGAGAAACTCGATGAGGGGCTGCTGGGAGGGCAGTGCTGGTAGGGCGGGTGGCAGCTGTACCTGTTGTTGCGGTGGGCACAGAGGTGCCCGCCACCGCAAGGGAGCTTCTATCAGAGGAGGAATCACTGTCGCTGCTGTCTGCTCCTGTCCCCGTCTTGGAGCTCCCCTCACCCTCCGTCCCACTGGTGCCTTCAGACTCCGTAAATTCACCCTCCAGGGCCATGTGGGTTGCAGCTCCCTCCGTCTCCGGTACCAATGCTCCTCCGCCAGATGATGCTAATGCACACAAGGACAGGGTGACAAAACAAAAATGGGGGGAAGACAGAGGAGACACATGGTCAATGCCAGCAACACCACTACCGTTGGCGGACACAACACACAGTGAGCAGCCTCCATGCACTAAGCCATGCACTAACAGTGGAGGGGAAAAGCACATGTCCATGGGGGACTCTGTCGAGAACCATTTTATGCACAGCTGGAACCCATAGGAGCCTGACTAGGTGTAAAGGGCAACTACCACCTTTGGGGTTGGAGTGGGACTGAGCCTGCTAAACAATGGATATACCTTGGCGCGTATGCCCTGGCCTAGGGGAACCCACTGCCCACCTCCCCCACCCAGACACCTCGTCAAGTGCG
The DNA here is from genome assembly GCF_031143425.1 of Pleurodeles waltl. Lineage (NCBI taxonomy): Eukaryota > Metazoa > Chordata > Amphibia > Caudata > Salamandridae > Pleurodeles > Pleurodeles waltl. The sequence continues at coordinate 386,349,497 of NC_090447.1, read as the reverse complement.
CAGAGTCAGCTGAATGAGACGGTACTCACCCCTTTGTGGCTGCTGTGATGCTGTCAAGTGCCCATCCAACTCAAGCTATACCACCGCCAGGATCCGGTACATCAGGGGGGTTCATGGTGCGACAGGCACCCCTTCCACGTTGGGACGCCATCCCCAACTGGGCCTCCGCCGTCTTCTTGCTCCAGCGGCGCAGGTCCTCTCATCTTTTATGGCAGTGAGTGCTCTGTCTATGGTAGACCCCCAGGATCCGTACTTCCTTGGCGATGGCACGCCAAATATCCTTCTTCTGGTGGGCGCTGACCTAGAGGAATAGTGAAGTAAAAAAGGATGTTACTCCCCCGTACAGTTCTTCTCACACATTGGCCACAAACCTCCCACCCTGGCCCAGAATAACATACATTCACCATCCTCACATGCTGGCCTGTCCCCCCCGCTGTCTCTTCCATCCACGACACTCCATACAATCATGTCGCATCCACCATGCACACAGTTTACTCACCTGTTTGTCTGGAGGCCCATAGAGTAGCGTGTACTGGGGGAGGACCCAATCCACCAGTTTCTCCAACTCCTCCGCAGTGAAGGCAGGGGCCCTTTCCCCAGACACTGTAGCCATTGTCGCTTCCAGATGCAGGTCACAGCAGCACTTGCAGTGTAGGTCCTCTCCTGTTAAAGGTCAGGTATCAAGTGAGGGAACTGATAGAAAATTACAGTCACGTCCACAGCGGTGCGTAACGTCACCGCCGGCGTACATCGTCATCGGCTCCTATAACCCATAGGGCCCAATGACAACCAATGCTGAATTACGCAGTGGTCTTCGACCGCCTACCGCGACGATGCACAATGCAAGCGCAGTTACACCATTTCCCCTTGTCCCGCCTTACAGGTCAGACAGCTGCCATTTCAGGGGGCCACATGGCAGCCCAACTAACTGCGTCACAGCATTTTTGGCAAGGAATACAGACAGACAAAGGCACACAGGGATTATTTCACGATTGTGCTAAACATCCTTCTGAAACATATGTGGTGTATGACCCTCTGCTCCCCCTTCTCCTCCATAGCGCACGTCCGCTGGGGCAGGTGATGAGTTGGCAGCATCTTCCGGTGTACAGACCCCTGGTGGACCTGTCGACAATGGAAGACAGACACATCATTATCACTTACAGACTTGATCGTGCCACAATCCAGGAACTGTGTGCCCAATTGAAGCCAGACCTGATGTCAGCTATCCCCCACCCCACAGGAATCCCCCCTCTAGTGCAGGTCCTGTCAGTGCTCCATTTCCTGGCAAGTGGGTCCTTTCAAACAACAGTGGCCATGGCATCAGGGATGTCACAGCCAATGTTCTCTAACGTGTTGTCCAGAGTGTTATCTGCCCTGCTAAAACACATGTGCAGCTACATCGTTTTCCCTCAGGTGGAGGATTTGCCCACAGTGAAAGGTGACTTATATGCCCTGGGACATATCCCCAACATCATTGGTGCCATTTATGGCACACATGTGGCATTTGCCCCCCCCCCACAGGAATGAACAGGTGTACAGAAACCGGAAAAGCTACCATTCAATGAATGTGCAGATGGTGTGTTTGGCAGACCAGTACATCTCCCATGTGAATGCCAAGTATCCTGTATCAGTGCATGACGCTTACATTTTGAAGAATAGCAGCATCCTTTATGAGACGGGGCAACTCCAGAGGCACTGTGTGTGGCTAATAGGTGAGCCCAAGGTCCCCACACAGTTTAAATAGGTGTCTGGGTATGGGAGATTCCCTAAAGGTTGGAGGATGTCTAACAGTTGTCCCTCGATATTTGCAGGTGACTCTGGTTACACCAACCTGTCATGGCTACTGACCCCAGTGAGGAGTCCCAGGACAAGGGCAGAGGAACGCTACAATGAGGCACATGGGCGAACTAGGAGGATAATAGAGCGCACCTTCAGCCTCCTGAAGGCCAGATTCCGGTGCCTCCATCTGACAGGTGGCTCCCTATACTACTCACCAAAGAAGGTGTGCCAGATAATCGTGGCATGCCGTATGTTGCACAACCTGGCTTTGCGATGCCAGGTGCCTTTTCTGCAGGAGGATGGGCCTGATGCTGGTCTTGTGGCAGCTGTGGAGCCTGTGGACAGTGAAGAAGAGGAGGCAGAAGAAGAAGATATAGGCAACCGAAACAACATCACCATTCAATACTTCCAGTGAGACACAGGTAGGAGGATGGCACTGCTTCACACATCTCATACTCTTGTAGGACCTAGCATAAATCTGCCTTTTTACCTCTGTGTATGTACCCTGACATGTCACTTTGGCTTTCTATTTCACAGATCTGGGTCCCACTTTGTGCCCTCTGCTATGTTTACTGCTGCCCAACAACTGTGTAACCATGGTATGTGAACATGAACATTGACATTGCTAGTTTTCCGAAAGGTTGCAATTACACATTTGTGAAAGTACAGACGGACTCCAGATTGATTTGTGATTCAAGGGTGTTTATTTCTGTGCTAATAAGTGGAGAGGGGTGTGCAATTGCCTGGGGTGATGGTGGAGGAATGTCCATGGTAGAGTTCAGTTTTTTGGTCTCACAGGTGCATTGTCCACGGGGGCATAGGAAGTGGAGCAATGGCAGTTTACGTTGGACACGGTGAGAAAGTGGTACAGAAGGGTGACAATCAGGAGGGTCTTATTTCCTGAGGGGGATCTTGGCAATGTTCTCTGTCTTGTTCCTGGATCTCAGGGACCGTTTGTGGGGTGGTTCTCCTTCTGCAGGGGGTGGATGCTGGTGGCCTGTTGTTCCTGTGGGGGGCCTCCTGTCCACTAGCGCCGGCGGAGGTGGAGGGCTGTTCATCGTCCAGGCTAGTGTCAGGGACCCATTTGTGTTCCACTGTGTCCCTCATGGTGTTGAACAGGTCTGCCAGCACCCCTGCAATGGTGAACAGGGTGGTGTTGATGGACTTCAAGTCCTCCCTGATCCCCAGGTAGTGTTCCTCCTACAGCCGCTGGGTCTCTTGAAACTTGGCCAGTACCGTGCCCATGGTCTCCTGGAAATGGTGGTATGCTCCCATGATGTTGGAGAGTGCCTTGTGGAGAGTGGGTTCCCTGGGCCTGTCCTCCCCCTGTCGCACAGCAGTCCTACCAGCTTCCCTGTTATCCTGTGCCTCTGTCCCCTTAACTGTGTGCCCACTGCCACTGACCCCAGGTCCCTGATTGTCTTTGGTTGATGGGTTTGCCTGGGGTCCCTGTAGTGGTGGACACACTGCTGATTGACGTGTCCTGGGGACAGTGGCATGGCCCCACTGGGTGGGCGCTGTGGTGGTGTTTCCTGAGGGGGGAGGGTCTGTGGTGGCTTGTGACTGTGGCAGGGGAACCGACTGTCCAGAGGTCCCTGATGGGCCGGGCTGGCCATCTTGATCCAGGTGTGCAGAGCTGCTGTCATCACTGTGTGCCTCTTCTGTGGGGGGACTGGATATGTCTGGAACCTCCTGTCCGGTGACGTCGGGTATGGGTCCTGTTGGGGTGTAAATGCATAGTTTTAGTATCTGTGTGTGCCATCTTGTGCACTGGGTGAGTTACCCTCTACTCCTGTGCTTGCCTTGTTGTGTTTGCCATTGTGTGATTAGCGTTTTGGGATCTGTGTGGGTATCTGTACTGGACATGCTTTGGCAATGGGTGTCCATGCTTTTGTGTTGCATGCATGCATTGCTTGGTTTTGGGATGGGTGGGTTGTGATAGTGGGGAGTGGGGAGTGTTGCAGTGATGGGGGTGAGGGGTGGGTTTGGGTATGTGGGGGATAAATTAGTAAAGATTTGACTTACCAGAGTCCAGTCCTCCTGCTACTCCTGCGAGGCCCTCAGGATGCAGTATTGCCAAGACTTGCTCCTCCCATGTTGTTAGTTGTGGGGGAGGAGTTGGGGGTCCAAAGCCAGTCCTCTGTACAGCAATCTGGTGTCTGGATATCACTGAACGCACCTTCCCGCATAGGTCGTTCCACCTCTTCCTGATGTCATCCCGTGTTCTTGGGTGCAGTCCCACTGCGTTGAACCTGTCAACGATTCTCCACCATAGCTCCATGTTCCTAGCAATGGAGGTGTGCTTCACCTGTGAACCGAATAGCTGTGGCTCTACCCGGATGATTTCCTCCACCATGACCCTGAGCTCCTCCTCAGAAAACCTGGGGTGTCTTTGAGGTGCCATGATGTGGTGTGGGTGATGTGTGAGGTGATGTTTGTTGTGATGTGTGAAATGTTGTGTTGCTGTGTGTTGTTTGAGGTGCGTGGATATTGTATGAGTGATGGTGTGGTGTGCTTGTGGATGCTGGTGTAGTGTTGGCTATTCTCTCTCTCTGCTTCTTCGCCAAAATGTCTTTGTAAGGGTTTGTGGGTAATGTGGGTGTGTGTTTTATAGTGTTGTGGGTGTGGTGTGTGTATGTGTAGCAGGTGTGTGTATTTCATATTGTCCAATGTAGTTGTGTTTTGTAAATGTGTGTGTATTTTGAGCGCAGCAGTGTGTACAGCCAATGGATTACCGTGGTTGAAAGACCGCCGCCTTGATTCGTGGGCGTATTCTTGTTGGCGTGGCGGTGTGGGTTTTCCTATAGCCACTTTATCACTGACCTTGGTGTGGCGGACTTGTGTGGGTGTCTGTATTGTGGCGGAATACGAGATGTGGGTCGTAATACTTGTAGCGGAATTCCGCCACGGTATGTTGGCGGCCTTCAGCATGGCAGTAAGCGGGATTTACTGCTAGGGTTGTAATGAGGACCATGGTGTTCTTAGTGGGCACTAGGGGCACATGTGGGGTGACACTGGAGTAGGTGCTGCCCTATTTCTCATAGTTCAACCCCATGGTCTTCAATGGCAAATATTTTTGTATAAGTATGTGTGAAACACAATGCAGCAGACAGGTGTATGTGAACACTACAGGTATGTCAGGTAGGTGTAGCTGATGTATACTTGATTATGGCACCACTTGGGTGGCATTGGATTTAGGTTCTTCCTGAGGCTTACACACTATGAGTTAAGTGGGACTGTGCCTATGTGTGTCTTCCTCAACATGACGAAAGCCTATGCCATTGACATACCTGTGTGCTTCTTTGTTTGGTGTGATGTGCGTGTGTGATATGTATTTAGTTGTCAACCTGTGGACACTTGTAGTAATTTGTGAGCAGCTTCTGCATGCAAAGGAGACTTGTCTCCACCTGTCCACACGTGGTTTGCCAGTCAGGGTATTGCTGTGGTATGTAGATGTTGGTGCATGTGTTTATGACATGCAATGTGTGCAGTGTGGTGTGGCATGCGGCTTATGTGCTGTTGCCTGTACATCTCTGTGGCCCTGCCCATGTGTATTTCCTATTGAGTTTGTCTGGTTTGCCCTTGATGGTTGGTGTGTTGTGTGGTATGATACCTATGAGTGGCTCATTGTCATATCCGCCATCCTGGAACTGCTGGTTGATGGTGCAATGGCAAAAGATGTATGCATCATGGACGATGCTGGGATATTTTGCCAGCACATTTGTGAAGAGCCCACCGTGGTCCACAATAGCCTATACATTGATGGAATGTGTGTGCTTGTGGTTCCTGTAGAGGTGTTCCGATTCTGCTGGTGGCACCAGTTTGACATGGGTACAGTCCATTGCAACCAGCACATGTGGGAACCCAGCTATCTAATAGAAACCTTGCTTGGTATCATGCTGCAGCTGCTGGGTGTTTGGGCAGCAGATGGGTTGTGGCGTGAGGTGTAGGATTTCATCCAGGTCCTTTGGAAGACAGACGGAGAAGGATGACTGGGAGATACCAGCAACTAAAGCACCCATTGTCTGGAATGATCCAGACACCATCATGTGGAGGACAGCGAGGAATTTTGTAATGGGTGGGATGCTATGGGGAGTTTGCAGCCTTGCCGTGATGTGTGGCACTATCAGGTGCAGCAGGCTTACGATAGACTCCCGGTTGAGTCTGTACATCCGGACCACATCTTGGTCCCTCATTCCTAAGATGGTGATTTGCTGTCTAAAAATGTTCTCCTTCCTTCTGCTTTGCCTCTGTGACTGTTGTGGTTGTGTTTGAGGTTGCTGCAGTGGTGGTGGTCGGATCTGCTGTCTTTGCAGACATCTGCGGCATGTGTCAAGCTGGAGCAGTAGCAATTCCATGTTGTCCTGGCAGTTTCCAAGGTTCCTTCTGGGTTTTTTCTGTGATTGGTGGTGTGTGAACCTCTTTTTAATGCCTGGGTCTGACCAGACATTGATTGTTGGTGCTAATCAGACTTTGCGCCATTTTTTCAGTCCGCTTCCTTCGTTAGTGGCGTTTTTGCATCAGGGATAAATATGGGGCTAGGGAGTTAGCATTGAGTTTAGGACAGGAAAGACTACCTTGCATCTCATTGACGCAAGGTGGTTTCGCGCATCCTAAAAATGGACCTAACTCCAATATTTTGACACTAGACGGAACTAGCGTCAAAATATGAATATGGAGTAAGCTATGCGCCATTTTAGCATCAAAGTTTTTGGTGCTAATACCGCGCAAGCCAAGTAAAAATGTGCACCTAAATGTAAAAAGCAATAACGCCAACCAGGGATATCTGGTCACGCTTGACCGGGACAAAGTCAAAGTCTGAGGCCAACCTCAATGGAGCCACAGTTGGATACACTGAGAGGTAGGACTCAAAAATTTTACCTTCTGACTTTTTACGAGTTTGACGATCGGACCTCCAGACCACCGTAGTGGTGGTGGCCAAAAGACTGCCGTGTTATGACTTACACAGACAGAACCGACGACCTCCAGCCGAAAAAGCCACACAGCCAGTACCGTGGAGGATGGGATATAGGTGGTCCAACCTCCAGCACCAACAGCCCGTTGACCAAACATCGATCATATTACCAGTTCAAAGTCACAGAAGCAGACAGTCATGGTGGTCCGTGGTCACCACAGTAAAACACAACTGTACATTAGATGGATTTGAAAACAATACAGATGACAAACATAGCTCACCCGACATGACTGCAAAGCACATTATAAAACACCCACCTTCACACACCACCATTTTTTGCATCTCCAATGGCCAGCACTTAAACCAGAGCACATTTAAAAAAAAAAATGAAACTATTGAATGGACACCCCTTCAACATTCCACACCCTGAACACACTTTTATTTCCAATTGCATCCATGTGCACTTCCCACCTTCATAAACTCACCATTACCTGTTAATTTCCTACTATTTTTATCACCACCAAGTCACCCCAGAAAAATCCCTGTTCCACTGAAGGTGAATAAGGACTCATGTGTGATGAAATCATAAGAGTAGAGCCACATTTATTTGGAGTCCAAGTCCAGCACACTACTATTGCTGGGAAAATTGAATTGTAGCACAGGATAGTTGACAGAGTGAAGTCTGTAGGCCCCACCCTGCACACAAGGGAGGACATCAGGAAGAGGTGGAACGACCTCAGGGGGAAGGTCGGTTACATGGTATTTAGGCACCAGCTGCAGGTCCAGAAGACTGGCGGTGGTCCCCGCCTCCTGCCTTACAACTCACATCCTGGGAGGAGAAGGTCTTGGCCATACTACATCCTGAGGGCTTGAGAGGAATACCTGGGGGAGTGGAGTCTGGTAAGTCACAACACAAAAATATCTCACCAAAATTTATTGTCACGCATGCTCACTGCTCACCTTGTGCCACCTTCACTGTCACCCCACTCAGAATGCCAGTGCCCAACTGTCCATAGATCTCTCTCTGGCATCTCACATATGAAGTAGACTCACCTGGGGAAACAATAGCACCACAATTCTCAGCAGGTACTGTTCTACAGTTCCAAAAATCAGAACAGATCAGAATCGTGTATCCTTCCGAAAATTATCTTGTTTGTCAACTCCCCGTTGAGAGGGTGACATTTGTATAGTGTGTGTGTGTAGTACAGGGACTGACAGGACTGTTAAGGCCAGGAGGCAGTTGTACTATCAATCCACTCAGCCACCTCAGTGTTCTCTGCTCAAATGACTCTTATCCCTGAACTCCCCTTTGAAGTGTACTCACCTGGAAGGATGATATTTGTATGGTGTGTGTAGTACAGGCACTAACAGGACTGCTGAGACCAGGAAACATTGGTACTGTCACTCCAAACACGAGAACAGTGTCCTCTTCGCTGAAGACCACAGTATTTTAAATCTCATATGAAGTATACTCACTAGGGGAGTTGGTATCTTTCAGGTATTGGGGAGCAGTGAGTGTGACAGGACTGCAACTCACAGCAGACACTGTTACCCCAACTCCAAACACCAAAACAATGTTTTGCCCTCAAAATACCCATGTGTTCCAAATCATAATTGAAGAGTACTCACCTGAGAGGAAACCGTTATCAAGTGTGTGTAATACAGAAAGTTACATGGCTGCATCTCACAGGAGGTTCCCTTACTGTCACTCTAACCACCAATCCAGTGCACACTTGCCAAAATACTCTTCTTTGGGAATTCACACATGAAGTGTACTCACCTGGGAGGATGACATACAACAAGCGCATGAAGTACAGGGAATGACATAACTACTGAGGCCAGGAGGCGCTGTCTCTCCGAGTCCAAACACAAGCCCAGTGTGCATCTATCCAAATACGCCTGTTTGCTAACTCAAAATGGAAGTGTACTCACTTGGGAGGATATCTTATGTATATTGTGTGTAGCACATGGAGTAACATGACTGTAAATCGCAGGAGGGCCAGTCTCTATGACTCCAATCACCAAGCCAGTGTCCATACGCCATAATGCATCTGTCTGTAAACTCACAAATGAATTTTACTCACTTGGGAGGGACCTCATGTATTGCTTTCACTTGAAATAAGAGGGTACAATGCCAAAAGAATTCAGCACTCCTAGTCTGAATAATGAATTTATGAAGGCACTTCCCAAATATCAAAAAAAGGTCATACAAATATATGAGAATAGGCATATAACTCAAGTGCAGTAGAACGTGTATATACAAAGATAAATGCCTAAATCAAGTAGTCAGGACTTAAACTTAAAATGTGATGTGCAATTCATCAACAGAGCTAAATAATCAAGATTTGAACTACTTCACCAATTGAGTTAAAAACATCATCCTTGCCAGAGCGACTGGAGGAGCCCTCAGATCAGTTAGGCAGGAGACTCGATCGGTATCAGAAGTAGATGCTGGGCGATGTGTCTGTTCCACAGGCGAGCTCCTGTTTGAGCACCAAGTCTCCCCACCTTTTATACCTTAAAACAAGCTCAAGGAGAGAACTCTAGAACCCTCTCCCCTCTGTTATAAAGATAAATGCAGGCTGTACTTTGTCTGTGTCAAAAACACCCACAGAAGCTGGCCAGACTCCCATGTTTGTTCAGAGACAGATTTGTACATTCCTCTGGTATAAACAGTGTCAGCCTTGCCTGCATTCCACATAGTATGTTCCAGCACTGTCTGAATTTGTACTGGTAGAGAAAAAAACAACTTTGGTGAGGAAAAACACCTGCGCTGCTCTGCAACTGCCGCAGGACACAAAATGGAGTCACTCAAACAAGATGGAGTTGATGGTCAAATGATGGCCAAATCTACATAGCATAGCACCAAGATACAGATCATGGTACACTATGTGATGTGGTTAACCACATAGATCCATCTTGAACAGCTAAGCCAAGAGGAAAATATTGTGAATAGAAAGGACAAGTCAACCTGTGTGCAACAAAAAAAAGAACCCAAGGCCTCAAGATGCATCACCTGAATGATATTGACAGCAGACCCATTCACAATGAACTGACCACATGATGACTCCAACCACATATACAACAAAGTTCTTGGTCTACCTGCATAACAGTCAACTAGGCCTTAAAATGATCAAAGCCACATCCTGCCAGCCACTGTTTTGCCTGCACAAGGGGCAAGATGTAAGTATATGTCCATCCACCCAAATGCTAATTAACGCCTAAATTCTGTAGCTGGTTGACTAAAATGGAATTGGTATGTTTCACAAATGTCATGTCAATACAATTGATACCATGTGTACCTGCAAATCCAGTGTGTACACAGCCTTTGCAAAATGTCACTGTAAACTATTTGAGGTAGATGTCACAAAACAACCAGTAACATTGTATCTCTCACATCAACAGGTTGAGCTGCCACTGGGAACACCGAGCCCACTGAAGAGACAGTCACTACCTCATGGATAGCCCTCAGTGATGACAACACTCCTGGACGTCTGGACGTTGAGGACAGTTCTGGCTCATCATGGCAACATAGTCATATGACACCAGTGAGCCTCACTGTGACCACATCAAGTTCTCCCAGCCCAGTTGCATCAACATTGCAGGCAGCCATTCGCCCCACAACCTGTGTCCCTAGGACAGTGACAACCATCTTTTGCCCCCCAGTCCAGAATCCTGAGTCACAGCAACACATCTCCAACAATGATCCTCTTTAAACCAGTGGTAGGGGCAATCTGTGCCAAGGGTGCAGGCACCTGGGGGTAGGGTGTGTGGGAGGGATGTTGTGAGCCAGTGGCATGAGGCCCATGGGGATGGTCCTGGCCAGGACACCATCAATCACATCTTGGGAATCTATCAAGAATCCCAAAGCGTGATCGGTCAGGTACTTGCGGAACTCAGGGAAATAAAGCAGCTGCAGAGGGACTTCCATTGTGAGTCACTGGAAAAGTGTGAGGCCACCAACACCATCTTGGCCTCCCCATCAGGGGCATTCAGGGATATAAGCAGTACGCTGATCAGGGACCATGAGCAATACTACATCCCTTCCTTTGGCCAAGCAGCACCAGTAACTTCAACATCTGTGACAGCCACTGGAAGGGAGGCCTTGTCAGGGGAAGGACCTGCCTCAGATACCCCAGCCTCTGTAGCAACAGAAACCCCACACCCGTAGGGATGTCCAGCCAAGAATCCAGGAGCATTGGATGGCAAGACACCAACCACTGCCAGCAAGTGACCTCTTCATGAAGGAACTCCTTTGTGCCACATATTCACTCTATTGACTGTTCTTCAACCACCTTCCATTTTCTATGGTAGAAGGACACTGGACTTAGGACTTCAAATGGTGTGGCATCTACTAACATGATTACATCCACCAATACTGATCCCTTCACTTTCTTTTTGTGTGGCATCTCATTTCCTCCACCTATGTCAAGAAACTCACCTGTCAGAAGACCATTGCCTGCTTGTTTCTGTTCCACATTTTGAAATGTTGAGATGTAAGCCCATGCGATACACATGAGGAAGGCACAAGATGATAATGGAAGGAGGTATGTGTCACAGGTAGTGTCATGCTGAGGATTACTAGTAGCACACTGATACAAGTTTCTGGTCACACCAAACATTTTATTGCACAGGAGATAGGCTGTCAAAATGTCTGGACTGTCATAGCCAAGAATGGCTGAACCATATTGAGTCAGGGTAGATATATCAAGGTACAGTCACACAGACCACAGAAGAAAGGGCTTTGTCAGACCTTGTCGAGTAGAATAGATTAATAGAATACTGGATGTTTTCCCCTACTTGAGCCTCATCACATACCAAAACCAGGTTTGCTAACATCACATAAACCATGGCACAGACCGAGGGCAGTACAACAGTCCCTGATCATACCAAACCTGTCTTAGTGTTATGGCACAGGCACTGAGGCCTGCCATGAGGAAACACATCTATAGCTACAACCAGGTACAAGTCCATTGTTGACACAATGTGAAGGGCGAATGTATGGATTGCATTTGTTGACAACACATTTCAAGGCCACGTGATCACACACATGAGACAATTGGCCCAACACACCATATCAAACAAGTGTATTGTGCATTTCAGACTTCCACCCACACACTGTCCAAGCTGGTTTGGAACAGGACTCATACACCCTACATCTGTGACAAATATTACATGAATCAATCCATGTCCTCTTACTATGTCAGAACAGCATCAGATACCTGTCAATGTCACAATTCTGAAATGCCCACATGAAACAATACAAGGAGTTTAGACTTCAAAATGACCAAATCCTCATATCAAACATCAGTATTTCCACTTGCATTGCAATGCGACTGACACAAAAAAAGCAGCTAATCAAGGTAGTGAAATGTTCAAGTCTGACTTAGCAAACAACCTTTGGTGGTATATTGCAAAGCAGTAGATCCCCAGTGTATTGGAAAAACACCCTACCTCACATATCCTCACAACTACAGTTCCTCATACAATCACATTAATTACATCACATTACATACTTACACTCAGGTAAAGTAGTGATTGATGAGATTTGCACGCAAGTCTTCATCTTCCTCTTCATTACTGCCATCCTCACTTGGCATTTCAGGATTCTCACCCAGTGGCACTGCTAGCTCACCCTGATCAGGGATGTAGGGGATATTCCTCCACAGGGTAATATTGTGGAGCATGCATTAGGCCACAATGAGATTACATACTTTCCAGGTGAGTAGAGGAGGGCTCCACCTGTCTTGTCCAGACACACAAATCTGGCCTTCAGGAACCCAAAAGCCTGCTCCATGACATGCTGTGTTCTTCCATGGGCATCGTTGAAGCAGACTTCCCCTCGCGTAGTTGGGTTCCTCAGTGGTGCCAACAACAAAGGACAGTTTGGGTATAGAATGGGACAAATGTGCAACTATGAGTCCTTCTCATCAGATCTGTTGCAGCAAACATTGAACACACACAAACAGACATATGTGACTTACCAACCAGTCAGGCTCTCTCTGGCTACAGTCATGACATCAGCTGTGGGATTGTACTGTTCCGCAGAATGAAGGCATCATGGACTGAACCTGAATAACAATCACAGACCTGTGAAATGTAGAGGTCCATCAAACAAACAACTTGCAACATATAGCATGCAAGTCGTTAATAAAATGTAACAAGGCATGTAGTAAGGTATGTACATGATCCCCAGTATACATCACAGCTGATAATCACACAGGGGTCACATGTTAACCCCTTGCTTTGCCACACATGTGTACATATCATGTATCTGGTCATCAACAATTTGTGTATTACAAAGCCACTTGGACTGCGGCTAGATGTCCCAAGCATTAAAATGACCTTTGTCAGTGGTTGTGGGGGAAGGACTGTGCCCAAATGCAAATTGCCATATGTGCCTAGCAAGGTACAACAATGGTATTGGAGGAGTAGGACCTATATGACAGGACAAGCAGTTTTTAATGCTAAAAACAACATTGTCAGAGGTGTGACACATTTTTAAGAGCCCTATAATTCATTTCAGGCCTCTAAAATGATGGCCGCCTGACCTATTCCGTTGGACATTAGTAACCCGCCGTGACCACCGGCAGAAGTCGTCATGGCAGTAGGCTATTGCAACTGTGAAAGACACAGCCATATGCTAACATTGTTGTCAGTGGTGGTCGCATGCCAATGGCTGTGTCCGCTGGTGGTGACAACCGCATACATGGCAGGCGTGACAGCCATGTTCTGCAAAATCCCTCACTTGATTCCTGACACTGCTGCCAGCAAGACTTCACTACCTGAGCTGCTGTGTACCACCTCTGTGTGCAATCATGCCATGCCCAGTATGAGATAGAGCCCCTGCCTTCTCATTAGAGGAGATAGAAAAGTTGGTGTCTAAAGTCCTACCCCTGTATGAACAGCTCTATGGTGCACAAGAGCAGGTAAGGGCCTCATGTGCACAGTTTTCTCTGTACTTTACCATATATTCCCTCCTCACAGGCTAGATTGTGCCCATGTGTGCCAGAATGTAAACTCAAGGCCCTGTAGGTACTGTCAGTGTAGCATCAATGGGAGAGTTAATGTGCATGTATTTGTGTTCAGTGCCAGATGTTGAGGTTTAATACGTTGTGGTATGTGAGTTTTGAGCACTCCCCGATGCACCTCATGTTGGATGCACATGACTAGGTGAGGTGACATTACATCCATCCACAGACATCTCTTACCTAATGATTGTTGTCAATTTGAGACAATATGTATGTGTATGACAGTATGAGCTGTATGCATATTACATGTCAGTTATGTGTAAAGTGAGCTATGTGTATGTTGCCACAGAGATTTATTCACACATCTGCTCTTGCTAGACTTTTGTTTGGAAGGCGTGTCATCACTCTCACTGTCACCACACACACCACATGCCAAACTGCTGTTAGCCACATGATGTGCTGTCATGCATGGAAGTGATGGGAATGGAATGTCATCTAGGTTCTGTCTCCTCAGCCTGCAGAGACCAGGGCCTGTGACATTTATCTCACAATATGGGTTCAAGATTAGGCTGGTTTTGGGTCACTTTTGCTCTTCAACTGTGGCACTGTGCCCACTCCCTGTATCCCTGCAGATCCTGTCATGTGTATAAATCTAGGCCCTGTTTTAACATGCAGCTTATTGAGGCTCTTTCCTTTGATAAGATTGTAAATAGTTTCGGAAGAAAGTTACTGATGTGTGACTGCTGTGCACTTTCATCATTGTCAATGCGTGTCTGACAGGTCCCGTAGCTATGTTATTTTGAATGCAATCTATGTAATTTGAACACATATGTCCAAAGGTGTGTACTGTGTTCATAATAATTCACACAGAACCCCACACCCTAAAGTGGCATGAGTCTGCATTTGCATTTGGAGATGTCCACACATGGACAAGCTAGACTCTTTCTGTACCCACCCTGCCAATCCCTTCATTGTCACTCACATGTAATGTTTGAGTTTGTAATCTGGCAGTAGCCTGTAGGCACTGTATGCAGAGAATTATTCTCAGGGAGTGTGAGGGTTTTGATGCATTGATGCCTAAGGAGTCTATACTTCAGAAGTCACAAAGGTGTGATGTGTCTCATAGTTTCTCAGTTCAGATCTGTAGTGTGTCACCATTGTTTATTGTCTGACAGAAACCTTCATGTGTTATAGTATGTCATTTGGCACGTACAACTGCAGTAGCAATGAGAGACATGACAGGTAGGCCCAGAGTGAGGATCCACTTTGTGCTTATCTATGTCCTTTATGTGGAACCATGTGGAAAAACACACTGCACATGTGTAATGGTTAAGGATTGCACCCTGACTGTTGTCATGCATCATTTCGTGACTTGCAGTGATGTTGACATCACATGTGTTTGGGTACAGGCATTCATCCACAGACAGACACAAGGGTTGGCATGTCCAAGATGTGGATAATGATGTTGCTTCTCAATGGGCAACAGGTTGAGGGCCTTCTATTAGTCTTTGGAAGTTCTGTGTCCCTCCAACATGCAAAGGACAGATGGTTTCTGCAGAAAACACTCAGAGAACGTCATTGTTATGGGTGTCTGACATTAGAGGTGACTATCCTGGGGTCTGCTGGTTCATTGTTTTGTGTATTCTGGGGACATCTCTTCCTGACATATTGGACATGATGTCAACAGTTGTCCTTTCAATGCTACATGTGAGGCCTATCTGAGTAACATTGATACTACCTCCTTGACTCTTGGAACAGATGCCACTAGGTGAAGTGTACATTGTTGATATGTTTCTAGTGTGACATGGGTATTTCCATGTCACCTACTCCAGGATATTGTACTTTTGTAAGCAACATAGCAGGATTTCAGGGCATCATATCTCATTGTTGGTTCATCATTTATGTGCCAAATAGATGTGTGCATGACTTTGTGTGGGAAACGTGAGAATGGACTTTACATTGGAATACTAATGTTTGCCAATAGATAACTGAGGTCTGCTGTATGAGGCAAAGCTGTGAGGGTCTCCTAGTTGTAGTATGGTTATTGTGGTTGCACTACTTCAGCCATACAATTGCAGTTGTCTGAGATCCATATTTTCCTGTGGCAACTTTAGAAAATCCAGACAGCATGCATGTATATGTTATGGCATATATAGGGGACAGCTGAAGTGGAGCCTAGTTGACATAATATGACCTACTTGACATAATGGTACTGTTTGTTAATCAGAGTTGTGGTTCAAGTGTTATCATGGACATGTGATGACCCAATTTCTCTTTGTCTTTGCAGCATCAGCAGTGGTAAGATGAGGAGACTGGGTCGAGCCGAATGGGGAAGCTTCTGGCCACGGAACTTCAGTTCAAGACACAACTGACACGGAGGGACCCAGTCGCCCGGAGGGCGAGGGGAGTGCCATGGGGGAAGCTGGAACATCATCTTCATCATCAGATTCTTCCTTCAGTGGCCACTCCCTAGTGGTGGTGAACCCATCAAGGCACCCCCCCAGGTACCATCCTTGTCCACCACCCCATTCTATCACCACCCTCCCTGTTGCTCCCCACCAAATTGGGCATGTCTGCTCACCCAAGAGGTTGGGTGTCTCCTTCACTGCAGGCACCTCTGTCCCAGCCGATGTACCTCTGCTGCCCTCACTGAGGAGACTATTGACCTCCTGAGGATGATCTCTGTGGGTCAGTCAGCCATTGTGAATGCCATCTAGGGATTGGGAAGTCAGCTACAGCAAACCAATGCATTCCTGGAAAGCATTCATGATGCAATGGCTGGTCTACAGAGATCTTTTCAGGCTCTGGCCTCCTCACATAAGGTAGCCAGTCACTCCCTACCTTCTGCACCCGATCCATCTGCCTCTTTCAAATCCATACCCCTACTCCACTTACCTACCCAAGGCACACATACAGATCCAGACATCCACCTCAACACCCAAGGGTAGCTCACACAAGCATCCCAAAACACACTGGCACACACACAAACAACAGCCACGTAGAGACACTACAACATTCACTACTACCCTGAACACTCCCACCACCCCCAGTATCACAGACACAAAATCAAGCATACCTACAGGCACAATACCAACAGTCACTGACACACCCACTATACCCATCAAACCCACAGACACCACCCTAGCAGACCCGCAAACATCTACCACAAGCACCACACCCACAGATACCACATCCAGCCAACCCACAGTCACCACCCCGAGAGACCCAGATACACAGCTGCCACTCCCACATACCCCAGCACCTCCACCTCCCATCCCTATGACCCACACTCATCTACCCAAATGACACCCACCACACACAAGCATACCTCGCAGAAGCACGCACCCATGACATCCACACAAACACAGCCTACAAGCACTCCCTCAACCTCCAAATTCCGACCCAGTTCTGATGACCGTCCCTGTGTGTCAGAGAATTTTTTTTTTATGACCTTAACTTTTGCCCTGTTACCCCCCTCATCCCACACCCAGAAGGACCCCACTCAGCTCCCAGGCCATCCTTTCCACCTCCAAGGCCTCCCCTGCACCCCCTGCAAGTAGACATACCTCCCCCCAGGAAGAAGCCCACGCCCAAACCACCCCCTCAATCTGATCCACTCCCATATAATCCCTGAGATGCCTGCCTACCACCTTGATGCACCTTCATGTGGAGGTTCCCTGGCATTAAAAGGAGTCAAGTGTTGGCATAGTACTGTGCACTTGAAAACCTGATGGACAGGCAATCGCCTTGGACATTTCCGGTTTGGTTTTGGAATGAACCCAAAGAGTTGTTTTGTTTTGGGTACACATTTGTACTGCAATTCCTTTTCTAGCTTTATGCTGTTCCTGAGTAATTTTGATTGTGTTCCTCCAGTTGAGTGTGTTTCAGCCTGCTTGCTGATCCATGTGCTGTTGTTTACGCTATGTGACTTTGTGAGCAGTGTTGGTGTACCCCAAGGGAAGGGCATATGTTATGTGTATAAGTGTGTGTAGAAATGCAATGGTGGTGTTATGGCATTGTGCAATGTTTGGTATGGTAAGTATTTTTCTTTGAGTTTTCCAATGTGGGCATGTATGGCATTAGACGTGTCCCCCTGATATGGCTAATTTAATCATGTGATGTGTAATCTTGAGTTTTGTTTGTGCAGAAATGGAGTGTGTTAAGTTGTGCTAGCTGTGTTTGCATTAGACTGTGCATGTGTCCTTTTAGGTGTGTATCCCGTGCAGGTGGTTACTGTAGAGGTATGTCCCAGGCAGGAGGAGTGGTATCTGTTTCGTTGACTTGCCCTCTCCATTGTGCAGATGTGCATAACATTTGAGTTTACTATTGTTTGTCCCTGAGACCCATGTAGGGCCATTTCCTGTGTATATGTTGTTTGAGGGGACTGTTCAAAGTGATATATGTCCCAGTACAGTCTCCTTCGCTGGGTGTCCCAAATGGTCTCATCACAATTTTGCGGGTATAGTTGGCATAGAGTTATTTGTCTATTTGTCTCTCTGTGTTTTGTGCATGTCATTGTCCTTCCATTGTGCTGTGATGTGTGTGATATATATGTCCATTGTAGGGCCGCTTAATGATGGTGTTGTTTGTGCTCCATGCCACATCGATACATATGTGTGTTGTATGTGAGGACAGTCCTTGGACAGTGTGGAATGTGAGTGTGTGAGTTGTATTTGTATATATGCTGTAGCTGTGTTGTTGTTGATGTGTCTGACTATGTTATGTAGACTTCAGTCTCCCTGTGCCTGAGCTGTGTGGCCATTTGTATTTGTGTAGTGTTGCAGTGCAGTGTTATTGTGCATCCAAAGGGGCATATTGTGTCTGTGTTCATATCCGTGTTGATGTATGTTACTGAGTGTGTATAGGTTGAGACATGTACCTGCTGCCTGTGGCTTTCCCCCTTTCTAAGATGTATAAGCTTGCTCTACAAGCTGTATTGAAAGTTAATGATACAGGTAGGTGTGTGTGTGTACTTATGGTTATTGGCGTCCATGGCGGCGTGGATTTGATTGTCTTACAATTAGCATCAGCAGCGGCATGATGTTGGTGAAGGGCTCCATGGTGGTACCAGATGTGTAAGGCTGCCTGCACTGGAGTGTTTTCCTTTATACTGTCTGTTCCGGACACCTTGTACATGGTCTGGTGAAAACATAGGCTCTGCCCGCCTGTTTGTGCTTTCTCATGACCATGGAGGTCTGTGCTGGCTGTCAGTGCTGGATGACTGCTAGCGGTCTTTTGTTGTTACGACTGCCAAACTATTAATACGGCGGTCCGACCGCCAAACCAATGATGGTCTGAATGCCAACTCCACCATGGCGGTCCCGAGACCGCCAAACTCACAATCAGCCCCTTAATGTCTTTTTTGGAGCTTTTTCTCTTGACATCGGTCAAGGCTCCTCTTCAGTCCAGCTCCCAATGCACTGTCACCAGCTTGACACAGCGCGAGGTCCAGCTCAACTGCTGCAATGCCTTGTTAATGGGGAAAAGCTCCAGAGCTTTAGCGGGTTAAGCCTGAAATTCAGGCCAGGCCGCAGTTTGACCTTGCTGGCTTGACTCTTGTCTTGCAGCACTGTTTGTAAGATATATTGCTAAAACTAACTTACTGATTACAGACAATTAAACATACCAATACTTTGGAGACTGTCTCTGTACACAAAAGCACTATTTCTCAATATCAGCAAATTTTGCATTTGCTTATGAGAAACTTTTTTATTGGAGTTTTATTATGATATTAACAACAGAAAACACAGGATACAGCTCAATGCATCCATGATATGTGGCAGTTGATATGATTAACAAAATGTATAATTACTCTCAATCAAACATGTAAATTTTTGCAAGGGTCAGTGTGTTCATTTTGTACAAGTTTATGTACTGAGCCAAGGCCAAATGTGAGATATGAGGTGAGATATGAGGTGCATGTATATTGCATGTTCATGTCACATATAAGTAGGATTTATGACCAGATATGTTCTCAGGGGTCCGCAAATGTCTCTCAGTTGTGTCTGTGGGACCTGCAGCTCACTGTATGTTTCTGCTAACTCGCTGCAATATGCAGCATCCTTGAGCCATAATTTTGTCACAGAGAATGGACCTTTCATCCATGCAAGAATTAATCAGGATTCTTCTGGTTTCTCATGAAACTTGAGCACCTAATACAAAAGGGTGAGTGCTCAGTTTGCAGTTACATTTGTGACACCAAAAAAGGAGTGCCTATCTGTTATACTACACCCTACTCACTCTCATGATGTACCGCTATATTGAGGCTGGATTTATCCATTCAGTTCCGTAAGGAAGGCTATGCCTCAGATCACCTATCTGTAAAAACTGTCAGTATTAAGCTCTGTTTAAAAATTTGAAACCTACAAACAGGAAAAGCATTGTAAGAGTTCTCTAAACCCCGAAGTATGACTCAGTTAGCACCAACGTAATCAATCATTGTTGAAACTGGCCCTCTCTAAAGAGTAATCCCCCTCCCCCCAAATGTTTTGACTTTTTCCCTCCAGTTTCTAGTGAATTTGTTTTTGTTGGCCTTAGGACTCTGTGCACTTCATCCCTACTAACCAGTGCTAAAGTATTTGTGCTCTCTCCCCTAAAAACATTATAAACTTGGCTTATGCTCATTTGGAATATTTATTTTACCTGTATGTCCCACGTAGAGTGATATGCCATACACCCAGGGTCTGTAAATCAAAGGCTACTAGTGGTCCTGCAGCACATATTGTGCCACCCACTTAAGGATAACTTTAAAACATGTCCCAGGCCTGCCATTGAAGATTAAATGCACTTTCAAACTGTCAACTCAACTTGGTATTTAACCCCCTTTGCCTAAAACTCCCCTTTTATTACAATTATGTCCCCATAAGGGATGCCCTAGGTAGCTCATAGGCAGGGTGCTCTGTAAATAAAAGTTTGGACATGTATTTTTAAGTTTTACATGATATAGTAGTTTCAAACTCCGAAATGTGTTTTTCACTAATGTGAAGCTCACCTCTTACATAGGATAACATTGGGGATTTCTTTAGAAATTTAATATGCTGCAATTTCTAATTGGGAGCAGGTAGCTATTCCATGTTTGGTGTCTTTGTAATTGTAATGAGAAACCCTATTTAATGGTAAAGTGGGCTTTTGATTACAATTTTAAAAATGCCACTTTGATATTTTTCTGCCCTTAGCCCTTTTGTGCTTACAGCATGTCTTAGGTCACATGACTGGGTGTAACTGACAGTTAGACTTTGTGAATTTGTCCCAGACAGTCACACAATAGAGGGATTAGTTTGGCCTGAATGGGCCATCTGCTGGCAGGATGCAGGGCAAAGGTAAGCACAGCACCAATTGCAACTGAATATGGAGTGCTCTGCCCTCACATAAAGGACCTATGACCTCCACATTGTCACTGCAGCCAACTTGAAGCCAGGGCAGGGGACTCAGGAAATTCCTTGCACCCCAAAGACACTGTCTAGAAGCTTCTCTTACCTTCCAGATGAAAGGCACAAGAGTATACACTTCAGGCAAAAACTCTTCTGTACACTTCTTGACCAGTGGACTCTGCCAGGAAGAAGGACTGCTATGTTGCTGAAAGGACTTCCGCTCTGCTGCACTGCTGCCCTGCTCGACTGCTGCTTCACTGAGCTGCTACCTGCTGTTCTCTTGCATGGGAGGGGAGAACTAGACTTGCAACTTTATCTTGAGCCTATGGCTACCAAAGTGACTTGAAGGGCTACTCAGTTGGACTCCTGATCTGAGACGCAGGGACATAAAAGGCTGTCAAAAACCCTGCACCAGCACCTGAAGCCAGCTGAAGTGAGTTCCTGACTCACTAGTCATGCCCCTCAGGTCCTAGATCATTGGTATGGCCTCAGAGAGCTATATTGAAGTTTTTGGGCTCTTTGTGACCAGAAACAGGCCTGTTCCTCTCGGTCCATACTGCCATTCAATGCAGCTGCTTCTTTGCACTACAGCATTGACTGCTCATGTGCCCTGCCAACGCAATGTTGCAGCAGTGCACGTCTGTGATGGCTGGCCTGCTCTTTGCATTACTCTAGCAGACTCTTCCAATGCTATCCATGCTCCTAGTGGATGCCTACACCACAACCAAGACTCTTGGCACTAGTTTGAAAAGATACACTTTCAGTGGAACTAATCTGATAAGAGTAGCTTACCTGTGCTCCATCGCAGTCAGCCTGAACTTGTGACTTTGACCTAGTCGAGTGCAACCAGATATCCATATTTTGTGCTTTGTGCTTTCGGGTGCTATTTTCACTAAAATTTTAAAAAATGCATAACTCCATTTCTACTAATTGGATTTTGTACATTTTGTGTCAAATCATTTATTAAAATGTGCTCTCTTTTACTAATTTATTGAGAGATTTTCCTTGTGTTGTGTTTCCAATAATTAATGTTTTTCTGCTGCCTAAATACTTTACACATATGCTCTAAGTTAAGCCTGGCTTTTTGTTGTGTCAAGCTACCCATTGTTAAGCATTGGTTAATTTTGTGACTTTCTGTGGTTCACCCTGCAAGGGGTTTTGGCAGTTACTTGACCAGGGCTAACACCCTAGTCAACCAACAACCCAGATTCTCACTGTCATCTTGCTGACATTCAATATGAAACTCTAGAAGCCTATGGGACCTCCGCCATGATTTACACCTCCTAACAGAGGCATAACAATAGAATCGTTGACTCCAATGCAAATACTGAATATGGGCCTCCTGACAACTTCTTGAACAGTAAAACAGCCATTAGGGGTGAAAGGTGGGCCCATTACTCCTCTACGCACCATGCAATACCCAGGCTGAAGAAATTGATAGCTATGTCTCTACTCCCGTTGACCTGCAAAAAGTGCACCATCATTGGCATTGTGCTCCAAACATTAGAGAAGAATGTGTAACAGGGGTATTATTCAGACTTAAGAAAGAGATCTCTGAGTTTGCGACCCAGCAACACCAAACTTAGTGAATCCTTGGAGCATACATGTGGTCTTATTTTTTTATTGTTTTTCATCAGGAAGCAGAGAAAGCAGCCTACCAGGACATATACAACAAATCAATGTGAATACAAGGCCCTCTGCCCTATGAGACTTTAGACCCTACTTTAAGGGTGGCTTTCATATGTTAACATGGAAGGTTTAGGCCTGTATACGAGTTGTTTTACGTGTTCGAAGTGGCAAAGTAAAATCACAATAAAGGCTGCAGTGGCAGGCTTGAGACACGTTTTGAAAGGCTACATCAGTGGGTGCACAACGAGTGCTGCTTGCCCACATGCAGCATTTAATTAACATGCCATGAGTAGGCGTATTACAATTTACTAAGAATTTACCAGTAATTATAACAAACAGGTTGTAGCATGTTTTAGGGAGAGGGCGCAAGCACTTTACCATAGGTTAGCAGGATAAAGTGCACAAAGTCCTAATGCCTAAAAGGGTTCAGCAACAGAAGGCAGTATTATGGGGGAGACTCTGCAAAGTGGACCATGCCCAACTCATATTAATTAAGAATGCAGTTTTCCTAGTTTATTGGCAGCCTACATTTATGCTTCTGCAAGTAACAGTTACGGAAAAGAAAGATTATACTGCTTTCCACGTGCTTTCTTCCTCTCATAATGAGGGAAAGTTAGTGTTTCTCTTAGTTGAAAAATTAGTTGCAGTTCTCTAACATTTAGCTTCTTATGAAATTGTCTGTGGACAGATGAGGTTAGGAATCTGAAATGTACAGGTCGTAGCTCTTTGATACCCTGCTCTCCGTGTTTCCTAGAACCTCTCTTGATGCGTTGCCTTTGTTTTCACTCTATCACGCTAGCTCTCCCAGACATGATGCATATCTTTTTTTATCTCAGTCACTTATGGCCAGAGAAGCTGGAATGATGTTGCAGGGGAGCACCAAATTATGTTGCAGAATTGACTAAATTACGCAGCAAGTTAAGGCAAATTATGTGGCATAATGAGGTACCTTTTGATAGCATTTAAAATGTTGTCGTTTTCACAAAATGGAAATAATGTATGGGTGTAAGATTTCAACACATTACTACCAGTTTAACAAGCAAATACAGAAATAAGTAACTGAAGGGTGACTAGTTAACCTTTGTGAAGGCCCTCCACTGTATGAACACACTTCTCCACATTTTTAGTAACTTATTGTCCATTTGAGCTAGAAACATATTTTAAAATCCTCAGTTTATGCATCAGAGGACTCATTATGTGGTAAATGTGGTGAACCAATACCTATGCAAACAAAAGCTGCAGCCACAGATTTGCAAACTTCCAGGGGCCCCTTTTACGGTCAGGCATTTAAGTGGGATGATAAAGGAAAAGGGTCTTTAAACCGGGCACGAGGGCATGGCCTAAACATTTGAACTACAATCCTATGCTTCAATAGTTCTTTAATATTATGACGTCCTGAAGAATGTTTAAAATATGAGATTGCTAATTAGACAGTAGAAGGTTTTGTGGAAGAAGAGTGTTCTGAGTGTTTCAAACCCTCCCATTCGTCACCTCACATCACTTTCCTCTGAAGTTTTTTTTCTTTTGGACTGTTAATATTTCATTATCAGTGTACCAAATTCAAACACTTTTCCATAATCATACTTACAATTAGCACATATGTCACTATTGCTCTCTGTACTCTGCAGAGAGACCAAGTGTTAGAAGAGCATATAGTCAGAACACCTTTATGAACCAGTGGCAGGCACTGAGAACAACTCTCACTTCCTTCAGCTTCAACTCTAGTACTATCTAATGTGCCCCCACCATAAACATTCGTTCACACCATGAGTTCACCCAGACACCCAGGTGTGACTCAGTTTGCAATATGCATTAGTGAAGACTCATAGGATGTATAAAAGAAAAACAAAACTACACAAAAACAAGGTTTGGGAGAAAAGAATTGGGATTTTAGCAGTCTTAAATAGGTTCAAGTAAAAACCCATTGCTTTATCACTCATCAGACATAAAAAAACGCAGCTCAAAATCTTTTTCTGGAAAAGCAGTTTGGCACTTAATGTATGTGCTTCACGTGTGCTGCTGTGTAAATAATATGACAGTAGTACTACCACAAGCTCAAAAAATGTCAGGTATGTTTCAGAGAAAAAGATGCCTGTCCCCACACATGTGTGTGTACACACAAACACACCACACAGACACACACACAAACACAGACACGGAGTCTAGTCGAAAGGCAGTTCCCTCAACACACATACAACACAGAAATGAGATGTCACACACACAGGCATGCACACAGGCATATATGCACAGACAGATTCGGGGCATTGCAAACAGTGTCACAGAAACCGCAAGATGGTCCCCCAACATATGCCCAAGACATGTGAAACAGGCAGGCTCCAGCATCACCATCACCCAGGGAATAGGCCTAAAACCTAAAAGCAAAGTCTGATGTCAGAATTGCAGGATCTATCATTCATTTAAAGTACTATGAGACTGAAGTGCTCGTGGATGGGAGAAATGCAAGAACAGGGAGGAAAGCCATTAAATCAGGAGCAGGTAGGTAAGATACACAAGAAAGCGCACCAGTCATGAACAAGGGGCTGCTCCAAAGGCACTTTAAGTTTGCACATTGCATTGAGAACAATAGGAAGCAGATTCTCTAAGCTTTAATGTAATTTCGCACTACAACCAAGGTTGCTGAGCTGGGTTACATTAAATGACAAGAGCAGAACAGTGTCATATATACTAAGGTATGGCTCTGTTTCTCTCCCTTCCTGAGCTGGTGCACTTTAGGCTGCCTTGGGCTAATACACATACCCTTGCACCAAAGAGCAATGGTTTGTGCCTGATAAAGGTATTGTCCCAGTGCAAAATACTGCGGTTAGACATAGGGTACCCTTTGAAACATTATCCACCTTGTATTTGTGCTGTACAGTCAAGTACACATGCAAATATTTGAGACTCTTTTCAAACGTTTTACCTGCCTCGAGGAGTCATTCATTTTTGCTACCAAGTTAAGCTCTTGTGTATTTTTTGCTATATACGACTTTGAAATAGAATCCATGGGTGTTTGCATTGGCTTACTACTTTGCATTAGTATAGACCAATGCAGACCTGGATTTGTGCTGGAAGGTAAATTTCAAAACAACACGTTGTGGAGGTTAGCGGCCAATGCCGAAACCTAAAAAGAAATGTACTGCTGTTTTTTTTTGGCTTCTGAAGTTATGGATATGGATATAGAACCATACGCTACTCAAGTAGAGGACCTGGTGGGTGCCCGTTTCAAAGTCTATTTTTCAATATTTTCAGTGCACGACACTTGCAATAATTCGCACACTTCAAGCCCTGCATTTAACATTCACTCTCTTGCTTAGTTTCTCATGCTCTCCAACATATTATCTTAATATCTATGACTAAGCCCCACTTAGCGCAGCGATTTGAAATAATCATGTGCATGTTGCAACGTGGATAGGCATTAAGAAGTAGACGTAGGACTGTGGCTTGGGTGCTGCTAGAATTTAATTTTGAAGAAGACGTGGACAGGTAAAATTCCCCCTTGTGAACCTCGCGTTTCACAGTGGTATGAAAATGTCAAGGAATCTATAAGTACGCTGAGGATGTTGCAATACAAACATCTGGATTCACGGATTTCTGCTACTCAGGCAATGAAAGCATGGGGCAGCAAGGCACTGTTCCAGCCTCACGAATTTCGAAATAAGGAGAGAAAAACACATGAACGTCAACTCACCAAAATGCCAGGGGCAGTGGAAGTGATGCCACACACTGGGGCTCATTCCGACCCCGCGGGAGCACCGGCAACAGGCTGGCGGTGCCCCGCAGGGCATTCTGACCGCGGCGGTTTGGCCGCGGTCAGAAGAGGAAAACCGGCAGTCTCCCGCCGGTTTTCCGCTGCCCGACGGAATCCTCCATGGCGGCGCAGCTTGCTGCCCCGCCATGGGGATTCCGACACCTCATACCACCATCCTGTTCCTGGCGGTTCGCCCTCCAGGAACAGGATGGCAGTATGGGATGTCGTGGGGCCCCTGGGGGCCCCTGCAGTGCCCATGCCAATGGCATGGGCACTGCAGGGGCCCCCGTAAGAGGGCCCCACAAAGGATTTTAGTGTCTGCTGTGCAGACACTGAAATCCGCGACGGGTGTAACTGCACCCGTCCCACCTTCCCACTCCGCCGGCTCCATTCGGAGCCGGCTTCCTCGTGGGAAGGGGTTTCCCGCTGGGCTGGCGGGCGGCCTTCTGGCGGTCGCCTGCCAGCCCAGCGGGAAAACCAGAATGGCCTCTGCGATCTTTCGACCGCGGAGCGGCTATTTGGCGGTTCCCGCCAGGCGGGCGGCTACAGCCGCCCGCCAGCCTCAGAATGAGGCCCACTAATCCTTCGATTCCAGCTAATTGTACTCCATTGTGTATTACACTAATAGTGAATAATTAAACATTTTTTTTACTATCAGTGTAATAAAAAAGAGAGAAAACAAAGAAAAAGGAGTCCCAACCAACGTCCATTACCACGTGCTGCCACTGTGTATTTGTCACTACTTTTGCCACCTCTAAAGCCAGGGGTCACAAAGACAGTGCCAGGGGTCACAAGGGGCAACTGAGGGGCGACTCCTAAATGACGTCCCTGGAAAAGCAGAATCGGAACACTGTAAAAAGTACAGCTGGAAAAGTCACTGAAAGATTCAGCAAGGCTCAAGCCAGATTCTATGCTCTGACTGGACTCGAACTCCGTTTTCATCTTGAGTCTGCCTGCCACCCACACCTTTCAAAGCAAAAACCTTTGAAACGAGCGACAGAAAGAAATACTATCTAGTGTCTGAACTGTACAATGTGGAATCAGAAAATCTGTGATCAATTCAGACTTCCCTTGTCCACCAAATTGTGTGATACCAGGCAAGTATTTTTTTACTGAGATTCTATTGTTCTTCATTATTGTTAGACTTTTCATCCTTGGCGCGGGCTCCCTTAACTTTTTGCCTCTGTTCCCCAGGTTGTTGATGTGTGCTGGACTCTGATTTTACTGTTTTTGTTACTCTGGGCACTTTACCACTGCTAACCAGTGCTAAAGTGCAAGTGCTCCTTTACAAAATGTGTACGTGATTGGTTTATCCATGATTGGCATATTTGATTTATTATTAAGTCCCTAGTACCCAAGGGCAGGGTGCAGTGTATGGTTAAGGTAGGACATATAGTAATGTGATTTATAAGTCCTGACAGTGAAATATTGCTAAATTCGTTTTTCACTGTTGCAAGGCATGTCCCTCTCATAGGTTAACATGGGGGCTACCTTTAAATCTGATTAAAGTGTAGATTCCCTTTGGGAGCGGATGGACATGTGGAGTTTGGGGTCTCTGAGCTCACAATTTAAAAATACATCTTTTAGTAAAGTTGATTTTAAGATTGTGTGTTTGAAAATACCACTTTCAGAAAGTGAGCATTTTCTTGCTTATACCATTTCTGTGACTCTGCCTGTTTGTGGATTACCTGTCTGGGTCAGTTTGACAGTTGGGCTGGTTGCACCTCACACTAGACAGTGACACAAAGGGAGCTGGGGTGTAGCCTGCATATCCTGATGAGCCATCTGTGCTAGGAGGGAGGGGAGGAGTGGTCATTCACACCTGAAAGGGCTGTGCCAGCCCTCACACAATGCAGTCTCCAAACCCCTGGTGAGTGTCTGGGGCCTATCCTGGGCAAGGCAGGATTTCACATTCCAAAGAGACTTTACTTTGAAGTAGGCCTACTTCAAAGAAGAAATTGGGTATAAGAAGGGCACCCAAAACCACAGATTTTAGAAACACTTCTGGAACCAAGAGGAACCTCTGCCTGGAGAAGAGCTGAATAGCTGAGGAAGAAGTGCTGCCCTGCCTGTGACTGTGCTTTGTGGAGCTTTCCTGCAGTGCTGCTTGTGCCAGAGTAAGAGGGCGAACACTGGACTTTGTGTGCCTTCCATATTGTGAAGAAATCGCCATGGGCTTGATATAGAGCTTGCCTCCTGTTGTTTGAAGTCTCAGGGACAGCAAAGACTTCTGTCTGCCAGCACCTGGAGTCTCTGGAGAGACTCCTGCTCTGACAAGTGGTGCCCTATCCAGTCCCTGGGCCCTTGAAAGGGAAGCTGGTGGAAATCCAAGGAAATCGACTTCAGACGACTTCGGACCGACGCCGCTGCTGAATCCGGTGACACCGCCTGCACCCGACGCCGTGATCTTCGCTGGAACGCGACGCTCTTCGCAGGCCCGATGCCGCTGCAGCCTCGTTGAAGACCGCGACTCCGTGGAAGTCGCCGCACCACGTCGTGACCGACACCGCTCGAAGTGTGCGGATTCAACGTTTCACACAGACGCCGCGATCCCCGACTTCGCGCATCGGCTTGTTTTCACTCTTCAACAAAGGTACTGTACTTGGGGGTCTATGCGACTCCGTGTCCGGCGCCGCTGGTGTCGGCTTGTTGGGCACGACTCCGTCACAACGCCGTGTGAACACCTCATCGATGCATTTTTGTTTCTAAGCGCTATTTTTTAGTTTAATCTTTAAAAATTCATAACTTGACTTGGGCATGTTGGATTTTTGTCGTTTTGGTCTTGTTTTGTTTAGATACATATTTCCTATTGTTCTAAACTGGTGTTGTGTCATTTTGTAGTGTTTTCATTAAGTTACTGTGTGTGTTGGTACAAATACTTTACACCGAGCACTCTGAAGTTAAGCCTACTGCTCTGCCAAGCTACCAAGGGGATAAGCAGGGGTTAGCTGTGGGTGATTCTCTTTTACCCTGACTAGAGTGAGGGTCCTTGCTTGAACAGGGGGTAACCTGACTGTCAACCAAAGACCCAATTTCTAACATTGGTGATCAGCGGTTGGGATTTGGACTTGTATTTGTACTTGACATACAGTGATTAAGTGTACACTACTGTTTGAGTTCAGACCACTACGTGACCACATACTACTTGTTTGGTGATCTTTTAATTTTTTCTCTTTGGGACTGTTTTTGTTCTACTTCCATTTTATTTTTTTTCGCTGATTCCTTGATTGACTTTCTTTGGAACTTCATTTGGGAACTTGTTTTTCTGCCTTTGGAACTTTGCACTTGTTTTTGAATCTTCATCATGTCCAATGCTGGAGATGCATCAGTTGGAGCTGACTTTGACCTTGAGAAATTAGAGAGTCATACCAAAGCTTAGTTGAAGCAGTTCTGTAAAAGTTTTGACTGTCCCATTAAGAGCTCATCCAGGAAGGAGAAGCTTCAAAAGGCGCTGAGGGCCTGGGTGACAGCCAAGAGCACTGAAGGGCACACAGAGGATGAGGGAGATGAGGAGGATGAGGAAAAGTGTTCAGTACACAATGGTATTGTGGGTGGGCCTGTTATGTCCAGGGAGAAGGTCTCCAGGGCAGGTAGCAGTGTCTCATCCAAGGGTCTGACACCTGAGGAGTTACAGGACAGACAGGCAGAAAGGGAGTACCAATTGGAGCAGAGGAGGCTAGCCCTTGAGGAGAGGAAGTTAGCGATGGCTCATGAGCTTAGCTTGAAAGAGATGGATCATAGAAGCCAGTCCAGTAGAGATGGTGGCAGCAACCCTACAGTGCAGCCCGAGAGGAGGGTGCACATTCCTAAAGACCTTGTGAAAGGTTACAAGAGGGAGGATGACATATACTTGTGGTTCAAGGGGTATGAGTCTGCTCTCCACATGAATCTGGTCCCTGAAGCTCATAGAGGGGCGGGTCTGTGGAAGCACTTTGAGATAGAGGGGAGGGATACACTGACAGCCTTAGGGGATGCTCAGAATCTCACCTACTCTAACATGAAGGATGCCTGGCTTACAAGGTATGGTCTTACCCCTGAGTAGTACAAGGATAAGTATAGGTCCTACAAGAAGAAGGAATCCCAAACATGGTTGGAATGTGTTGATTCTTATTGCAGGTCACTGGATGGTTGGGTGAAGGGCAGTAAGGTAACTACGTATGAGGGGCTTTACAATCTGATTGCTTAGGAGCACTTGTACAGTTTATGTTTTCCAGAGCTGCGCCAACACCTGATTGACAGCAAGCTGACTGACCCCAGGAAGCTTGCGCAGGAAGCAGAGCGCTGGGAGAACACCAGGGTCCAAAAGAGGTATGGGGGAGACCACGCCAAGGGTGGGCAGGGTCCCTCTCAGAAGAAAGGGGGGGATAAGGGCAAACAGGGGGAGTTCTCTAAAGGGCCCCAAACTGATTCCCAGGGTAAGGATTCCCAACCCCCCAGTGAAAAGAAGCCATGGTTCTCCAAAGGGAAGCCAGTGGCAGGTGGTCCCCCACGTAAGTGTTATGCATGTGACCAGGTGGGTCATGTGAGGGGGGACCCCAAATGCCCCAAAAG
Source organism: Pleurodeles waltl (assembly GCF_031143425.1). NCBI lineage: Eukaryota > Metazoa > Chordata > Amphibia > Caudata > Salamandridae > Pleurodeles > Pleurodeles waltl. Next base: position 386,318,534 of record NC_090447.1, on the reverse strand, counting down.
TACACCGGCACCCACTGGTGCACCGTCCCAGGGTTTGGCCAGTGCAGCGCTTGGGGAGGAGTTGGGTTCAGGTGGGTGGGAACCAGCTGAGATGACCCTTGTCTCATTAGGGGACAGTGAGATGGTCCAGAGAACCCTAGTGCCTGAAAACACTAAGAAGTACAGGCAGTGGGTGACCATTAATGGACAGAGGGTGGAGACTCTGAGAGACACAGGAGCCAGTGTGACTACAGTGAGGAGTCAGCTGGTGTCTGAAGAGCAGATTGATCCCCGGGTACTTCACCAAGTAGTTGCAGTGGACAACTCAGAGCGCCTGTGCAGTGGCGCAGGTTCCCTTTGAATGGGGGGGGTCTCAGGTTCCTTGAAGGTAGCTGTGAGTCCAACCATGCCTGTTGATTGTTTGCTAGGCAGTGACCTGGAGGATTCCCCTTGGAAGGAGGTGGAACACAGGTCTCACTTGGATATGTTGGGTCTGCCTGGGTGGGTATGCATATCCACCCGGTCAATGGCAGCCCGTCAGGGTAATCAAGAGCCCCTGGAGCCTGAAACAGTGGCCCAGGGGACCGCCAAGAAGAGAAAGGGCAGGGGGCGCGGGAAACCGGCCCCAGAAGTTCCCACGGTTCGGGAGGAGGCAGAGCCTGAGGGTGACGCCCCGGAGCCTACAGGGGAACAGGTGGCTGAACTGGGGGAGGTCCCTGAGCTGTCGCAGTGGCAGCAGGAAGGGGGGCCCACCAGGGAAGCATTCTGTGCTGCATAGAAGACATGCCCTACTTTGGAGGGTTTGCGGCAGCCGGAGGCAGACCAGGCGGCTGGCAATGAGCCAGGATCACACATGATTTATTGGGAGGATGACCTCCTGTATAGCGAGCCTAAGGTTCCTGAGCCTGGGTCAGCCCGTGTGCTGGTGGTACCCCAGTGCTTCAGGGCCTTCCTATTGGGGTTGGCTCATGATGTGCCTTTAGCTGGACATTTGGGGCAGGACAAGACCTTTGAGAGGCTTGTCACCCACTTTTACTGGCCCCTAATGCGCAGGCACTCAGATGCACATTGCAGGTCTTGTCAGACTTGTCAGGCAAGTGGCAAGAGTGGGAGGAAATGTAAAGCTCCCCTCCAGCCTTTGCCTGTTGTGAGTACTCCCTTTGAGAGGGTAGGCATTGACATTGTGGGGCCTCTGGATCCCAAGACAGCCATGGGCAACAGGTTTATCCTGGTCTTGGTGGACCACGCCACCCGGTACCCAGAAGCCATTCCTTTGAGATCAATCACTTCCCCTGTGGTCGGTCGTGCTTTGATGTTTTTTTTTACCCGCATGGGGTTCCCCAAGGAAGTGTTATCTGATAGGGGTACCAACTTCATATCCTCGTATATGAAGTCTCTGTGGAAGGAGTGTGGGGTAACCTACAAGTTCACCACCCCTTAGCACCCCCAAAGTAATGGTCTGGTTAAGAGATTCAACCGCACCTTAAAAGGCATGATCATGGGCCTGTCAGAGCCCTTGAGGCGGAAGTGGGACGTCCTCTTACCATGCCTTCTGTTTGCCTACAGGGAGGTGCCTCAAAAGGGACTTGGGTTTAGTCCCTTTGAGCTGATTTATGGCGACCCTGTGAGGGGACCCTTGAGTCTGGTTAAGGAAGCTTTGGAGAAAGCTCCTAGTAAACGCCCCCAGGATGTATTCAGTTGCATGCTGGCTTTGAGAAACCAGACTGCCCGCTTCAGGAGTCTCGCTCAGGAGAACCTGGAAGCAAGCCAGGAGGATATGAAACAGTGGTATGACCAGAATGCCACTCTGGTCGAGTTTCAACTTGGTCAAAAAGTGTGGGTGATGGCACCAGTGGAGCATAGGGCGCTCCAGGATAAGTGGACTGGGCCATTTGAGGTGGTGGAGTGAAAGAGTGAAGTTACCTACCTGGTGGACTTGCGGTCTCCAAGGAACCCTTTAACGGGCCTTGAATGTCAACCGCCTAAAACCACACTTTGAGCGTACTGAACTGTCCATGCTCCTTGCGACAGATGATGGGGTAGCGGAGGAGAGTAAGCCTCTTCCTGACCTCCTGTCTGCAGGAGAAAAACATGGGTCAGTGGAGGGAATGATCCTCTCCCCTCCCTGACTGAGGAGCAGCAAGGTGACTGTCGCCACGTGTTGGGACAGTTTTCCTCACTGTTTTCCCTGATCCCAGGAGTCACATAGTTGTGCACACATGATGTGGACACTGGGGACAGTACACCTATTAAACAGAAGGTTTACAGGGTGACTGACAGGGTCAGGGCATGCATTAAGGATGAGGTATCCAAAATGCTTACCCTAGGGGTTATTGAGCACTCCAGCAGTCCTTGGGCCAGCCCAGTGGTATTGGTCCTAAAGGCTGCTGCACCTGGTGCCACCCCAGAACTCAGGTTCTGTGTGGACTACCGGGGACTCAATGCGGTCAGCAAGACTGACGCACACCCCATCCCCCGAGCTGATGAGCTCATTGACCGGTTGGGAGCTGCCAAGTACCTCAGTACGTTTGATTTAACATCTGGGTACTGGCAGATTGCCTTAACTGAGGGGACCAAGGAGAGGTCAGCATTCTCTACACCAGATGGACACTTTCAATTTAAAGTGATGCCATTTGGGATGAAGAATGCCCCTGCCACCTTTCAGAGGTTGGTCAACCAGGTGTTGGCAGGACTGGATGAGTTCAGTGCCGCCTACCTGGATGACATTGCTGTGTTTAGTTCCACATGGGAGGAACACCTGCAACACCTCTGGAGAGTGTTAGAGGCCCTGCAGAAGGCAGGCCTCACTATTAAGGAGAGCAAGTGCCAAATAGGGCAGGGTTCTGTGGTGTACTTAGGACACCAGGTGGGGAGTGGCCAGGTGGCACCCCTACAGCCTAAGATTGACACGATTCTGGCTTGGGAGCCTCCCAAGACCCAGACTGAAGTGAGAGCCTTTTTTTACGTCTCACAGGATATTAAAGGAGGTTTGTTAAGGGAAATGGTACCAATGTTACCCCCTTAGCTGAGTTGACTTCTAAGAAGCAACCCAAGAAAGTGATCTGGACAGAGGCTTGCCAGAACACTTTTGATGCCCTGAAGGCCCTGAAGGCTGCCATGTGCACAGCACCTGTGCTGAAGGCACCTGACTACTCCAAGGAGTTTGTTGTGCAAACAGACGCCTCAGAGCATGGTATTGAAGCAGTACTCTCACAGCTTAATGAAGAGGGCCTAGATCAACCCGTAGCCTTCATTAGCAGGAGGTTACTACCCAGGGAACGTAGGTGGAGTGCCATAGAACGTGAAGCATTTGCTGTGGTCTGGGCATTGAAGAAGCTAAGACCCTACTTGTTTGGGACTCACTTCCAAGTTCAGACCGACCACAGGCCCCTCAGATGGTTAATGCAGATGAGAATCCAAAACTGTTGAGGTGGTCTATTTCCCTACAGGGGATGGACTTTACGGTGGAACACCTTCCTGGTATAGAGCACGCCAATGCTGATGGTCTGTCCAGGTTCTTCTGCCTTAGTGATGAGAACTCCCATGAGGTTGGCTAGTTGCTCCCCACTTTCAGCTGGGGGGGACACGTGTTAGACTTTTCATCCTTGGCGTGGTCTCCCTTAACTTTTTGCCTCTGTTCCCCAGGTTGTTGATGTGTGCTGGACTCTGATTTTACTGTTTTTGTTACTCTGGGCACTTTACCGCTGCTAACCAGTGCTAAAGTGCAAGCGCTCCTTTACAAAATGTGTATGTGATTGGTTTATCCATGAATGGCATATTTGATTTATTAGTAAGTCCCTAGTACAGTGCACTAGAGGTGCCCAGGGCCTGTAAATCAAAAGCTACTAGTGGGCCTGCAGCACTGGTTGTGCCACCCACTTAAGTAGCTCTGTAATCATGTCTCAGACCTACCACGGCAGTGTCTGTGTGCAGTTTTAACTGTAAATTCGACTTGGCAAGTGTACCCACTTGCCAGGCCTAAACCTTCCCTTTTCTTACATGTCAGACACCCCTAAGGTAGGCCCTAGGTAGCCCCAAGGGCAGGGTGCAGTGTATGGTTAAGGTAGGACATATAGTAATGTGATTTATAGGTCCTGACAGTGAAATATTGCTAAATTTGTTTTTCACTGTTGCAAGGCATGTCCCTCTCATAGGTTAACATGGGGGCTACCTTTAAATCTGATTAAAGTGTAGATTCCCTTTGGGAGCGGATGGACATGTGGAGTTTGGGGTCTCTGAGCTCACAATTTAAAAATACATCTTTTAGTAAAGTTGATTTTAAGATTGTGGGGGTCATTCTGACCCCGGCGGTCAGAGACCGCCGGGGCCAGGGTCGGCGGGAGCACTGCCGACAGGCCGGCGGTGCCCCGCAGGGCATTCTGACCGCGGCGGTTCGGCCACGGTCAGATGCGGAAAACCGGCGGTCTCCCGCCGGTTTTCCACTGCCCGTGTGAATCCTCCATGGCGGCAGAGCGCGCTCCGCCGCCATGGGGATTCTGACACCCCCTACCGCCATCCTGTTCCTGGCGGGTCTCCCGCCAGGAACAGGATGGCAGTAGGGGGTGCCGCGGGGCCCCTGGGGGCCCCTGCAGTGCCCATGCCAATGGCATGGGCACTGCAGGGGCCCCCGTAAGAGGGCCCCACTATGTATTTAAGTGTCTGCTATGCAGACACTGAAATACGCGATGGGTTCCTCTGCACCCGTCGCACATACCCACTCCGCCGGCTCCATTCGGAGCCGGCTTCCTCGTGGGGAGGGGTTTCCCGCTGGGCTGGCGGGCGGCCTTCTGGCTGTCGCCCGCCAGCCCAGCGGGAAAGCCTGAATGGCCTCCGCGGTCTTTCGACCGCGGAGCGGCCATATGGCGGTTCCCGCGAGGCGGGCGGTTACCGCCGCCCGCCTCAATCAGAATCAGGCCCTGTGTGTTTGAAAATACCACTTTTAGAAAGTGAGCATTTTCTTGCTTATACCATTTCTGTGACTCTCCCTGTTTGTGGATTCCCTGTCTGGGTCAGTTTGACAGTTGGGCTGGTTGCACCTCACACTAGACAGTGACACAAAGGGAGGTGGGGTGTAGCCTGCATATCCTGATGAGCCATCTGTGCTAGGAGGGTGGGGAGGAGTGGTCATTCACACCTGAAAGGGCTGTGCCTGCCCTCACACAATGCAGTCTCCAACCCCCTGGTGAGTGTCTGGGGCCTGGCCTGGGCAAGGCAGGATTTCACATTCCAAAGAGACTTTACTTTGAAGTAGGACTACTTCAAAGGAGAAATTGGGTATAAGATGGGCACCCAAAACCACAGATTTTAGAAACACTTCTGGAACCAAGAGGAACCTCTGCCTGGAGAAGAGCTGAATAGCTGAGGAAGAAGTGCTGCCCTGCCTGTGACTGTGCTTTGTGGAGCTTTCCTGCAGTGCTGCTTCTGCCAGAGTAAGAGGGCAAAGACTGGACTTTGTGTGCCTTCCATCTTGTGAAGAAATCTCCAGGGCTTGATTTAGAGCTTGCCTCCTGTTGTTTGAAGTCTTAGGGACAGCAAAGACTTCTCTCTGCCAGCACCTGGAGTCTCTGGAGAGACTCCTGCTCTGACAAGTGGTGCCCTATCCAGTCCCTGGGCCCTTGAAAGGAAAGCTGGTGGAAATCCAAGGAAATCGACTTCACACGAATCCGGTGACACCGCCTGCACCCGACGCCGTGATCTTCGCTGAAACACGACGCTCTTCGCAGGCCCGACGCCGCTGCAGCCTCGTTGAAGTCCGCGACTCCGTGGAAGTCGCCGCACAACGTCGTGACCGACGCCGCTCGAAGTGCGCGGATTCAATGTTTCGCACAGACGCCGCGATCCCCGACTTCGCACATCGGCTTGTTTTCACTCTTCACCAAAGGTACTGTACTTGGGGGTCTACGCGACTCCGTGTCCAGTGCCGCTGGTGTTGGCTTGTTGGGCACGACTCCGTCACGACGCCGTGTTAACACCTCATCGAAGCATTTTTGTTTCTAAGCGCTATTTTTGAGTTTAATCTTTAAAAAATCATAACTTGACTTGTGTATGTTGGATGTTTGTCGTTTTGGTCTTGTTTTGTTTAGATAACTATTTCCTATTTTTCTAAACTGGTGTTGTGCCATTTTGTAGTGTTTTCAATAAGTTTATGTGTGTGTTGGTACAACTACTTTACAACTAGCACTCTGAAGTTAGGCCCACTGCTCTGCCAAGCTACCAAGGGGGTAAGCAGGGGTTAGCTGAGGGTGATTCTCTTTTACCCTGACTAGAGTGAGGGTCCTTGCTTGAACAGGGGGTAACCTGACTGTCAACCAAAGACCCCATTTCTAACAATTATTATATGAGAGAAACTTCAAATGCATGAATTTGGAATATGCTGTTTACAAAAACCTCTTGTGTTTCATTTAATAAAAGATAATGCTACTCTGTGCATAATGAGAATCTATTAGACCACATACTGGTTCCACTTGAAAACTGCCTAGCCTCTTAGTTCACTAGTGGCATTGTCATCAGGGCTGGGGTGGACATCAATGTTTCTGAGCTCATTTTCAATACATGCTCTGCAATGCAGTGATATAATCAAATGCACTAAGGTAAAACGTTTCCACATTATTGAACCTGCCTCTCTCTGCAGCGTCACCCCAGATTTTTCATTACTGTGCCCCCCTTTGCAGAACTCATTTTCTTTGACAGTTAGGATTCTGTACACTTTTTCCCAGAAAACTAGTAGTAAAGTGTTTGGGCTCTTCATTGAAAACAGAATAATTTGGCCTACTCTTAATTGTACATTTAATATATTTGTAAGTCCCTAGTAGATAGAACTACATGTACCCAGGGCCTGGGAATTAACTGTACTAGTGGGAAGCAGCACTCATTGTGCAAGCCACTAAAGTAACCCTCTCAAACATCTCTGGCCTGGCACTGCAGCCTGTAGTGTAGTTGTAATCTGCCATTTTAACCTGGCAAATACCTAAAAGCTTATAGGGCGTATAGGGTGCATGGTATCTAAAAAGTAGGACATGTTGGTTTAGCTTTTTACATGTCAAGTCAGGGAAAAACTCACTAATTCATTTTTCACTGCTGCTCCCACATACATTAAAGCCTTGTTATCTTCTTACAATTAGGAAGTGCTATTTACACTCTAAGGAATTGTAATTTAAAATCCTCTTTAGTTGTGAAGTGGGATTTTCAAGTGCCCAGGTCACAGGACTATGAATGGTTCTCCTATGGTGAGTCGTGTATTGCTTATAGACATAGCAACAAAGAAAGAAGGGAGAGGGTCTGCCTGAGAGAAAGGTTGGGAAGGAGTTATGCTCTGCCCTGACTACATTTCAAAGAGCATACAAAGGAACCTGATAACTGGCCTTGCCTTGCCTTTGTCACGCTAGACAATTTGGGCAAAACCTGGGGAAGGAGAAGAAATTACAAGAACCAGTTTTAAGCTAGGCCAAGGAATTCCCCCACACAAAGGCTGGAACCAAACATAAAAGTGGGACCCTAAGAACCTCTCATCAAAACACTTCTGGACCTGTGGAAGATTCAGAAGAAGGACTTCCCTGCCTTGTCTAAAGAAGGAAGATTGGACCTGCTTGCCTTGAACACTGGCTCTCCATAGTGACTCAAAGTTTCAGTTTGCAGACCTCCTGTTTGAGCTAGAGGGACAGCACAAGCTTCCAGAGGCCTCCTTGCAACTGCCCAGCTGAGAGCTGACACGCACCAATTGGACCTGCCCAGACCTGCGTAAGCCCTGCTGTGGGCCACTGGACCCTTGGTGGGCATCAGTGTGAACTCCTTCTGAAGGAAAGGTGAAAATCTAGATGTTTCCGGGTCCTCGTGACCACAAAGTGACTCTCTGTGCTGAGAATCGACTGCACTTAGGTACTGCCATTGCGCAGCTCCACCAGGAGCTGCTCTTCAGGCTGCCAGCAACTAACTATGATGACCGACAAACCAAGGCCTACACTTCACGCTTAACAGCCAGGATTGATTGCCACTGTAAAGCTCAAGAGACAACCTGCTCTTCACACTACAGCAACAATCATCCATGATTCTTGGACTGCTCCTCGGGCTTACTGCATCCTCCTCCTAGCCCAGTCAAGATGAACAGCACCCTATATGCCAAATTTGAGAAGGTAACTCTGAAGTGGTACCCATTTGGTCCCTGTATTTGACCTTTGCTCCATCACAGTTGGGCTGACCGTGTGGCTTTTCCTCAGTCTACCATGACCAGATTGTACGCTTGGGGCTTTGTTTTTGGCACTTTTTTCATCTGAAAATTTATAAAAGTAGATTTTATTCTACTGATTGGACTTTTGTCCTTTTGGAGTCATTATATTTGTTAAGAATTACTTTACTATTCAAAACATTTCTTGTGTTGTGTTTCCATTCCATTACTGATTGAGTGCTACTTATTTACTATACACATAGCCTCGAAGAGAAACCTGACTGCTATTGTCCTAAGAAACCAGGGAAAAAGTGCAGGTTAATTTTGTAATTTGTGTGGTTCACCATGACTATGATTGTGTTTATTCTTTGAGTCAGGCTTTCATTCCCTTAACTAATAACCCAGTTTCCAAAATGCATGTTAAAGAAATACATTTTAGGTATATCATATTTTGACATTAGACATCTTACACAATTAGCATGCTAAATATTTTCATGTCTCAGCTCGTGCACAGACTTTTAGAGCCAAGCCAGTCCCTTGGCTCAGCTCTGGCTAGGCTCTCCCTGTTAAGCTGCTGGCTCGCTCACCTCTAGCAAGAGTTGTGGTAGTATCAAAATAAATATACTTTCCGTTGCATTCAGTTAAGGGTTTTTGTGCTTCTTTTCTATTGCCCAGCTCCTTTTTATCTTCTGTTTACTATACAACAATTAAGGAGCTCTTCTCCAGCTCCGCAGTTGGACCCCTATGAAAAGCGTGCACTAATGACCTCCTGCACATTTGCATGTGCATGCCAGCTCACGTTCTGATGGAAACATAGATTCCATTATTATTTGCCGACCAACCACTTTTGCAAAACTGCCAAGAAACCTTGATATTATATAGGATGCAAAATTAAACTTTAAAGCACACATTAAAACAATAGTGAATTCAATATTGTATGTTCTGAAACAACAGAAACAAACCAACCATTGTCAGTATCAAGTAGCACACGAGGGAGAGCAAAATGTGGCAGCTCTCCTGACCTTGAAAATCAAGGAAACTGACAATTAAGGAGCAGGTCTCAACATAGTTCCTGGGTAATTAATGGCATATGTGCAAAACAAAGTTTCAGTAGGGATCACTTGGAGATACGTCAAACTGCTTCTGCAGGGACTAACTTGCTAAGTGGCCTTGCTAACACAAATACTGTACTACACAATTATTAATGTAGTGGTTTAATCAACAAATTATTGATTCATACATGTATAAACATATATACTTATATTTGATTGTGACAATTCCATAAAGTAAATAGGTGATACAAGCTGTATTGTCCTCCCCACGTAAATTAATATGCCACACACAGATCTTGGTCTTACACGTCTTTATTCTTCTGCCTGCAAGCACGAACCCAACATTTTAAACATGAAATCAATCACCACACCCTAACACTTTGGTCATAGTTATGCAGCGTTAATCAGGAACTAAAATGCTCTTGTCATTGCTAGCTCTTTTTAAAAAAAAGACAATCTTTTTACATATATATGTTACAACTCCTCGATAATTAGTTTTGCAACTCTGACCAAACACCCAGACCTTGCCCTCTGAGGCTGGCAAGAGAAAAGAGAAGCGTCCATGTCTTATACTGGTGAAATAGGGACTGATGAAGTCAGAGAGTGCTGTGCAGTCTCAATCGAACCAGTCTCATCCGTGTCATTAAGAACTGGTGAATGATGAAGCAGCTGTCTGGAGTGCGAAGAATCTCATGTAATGAGCTTTCCAAGAAGGGAAGCAGTTACCATGTGTCTTTTGCTAGTCACAATTCTGAAGTGTTCAGCATCAAAGGGAGCATCAAATTTATGTTTTCTCTGTTGTCAAACCAATACTCAATCTCCTTTATATAAAGTAATGTTTTTAGTACATTGAAGTTTGTAGGCATATACTTTCATATTTTCTTCACCACACAAGTCTTTTTGAAGAAGCTCACCATCTGTTGTAGAGCTCCTGTTGGTCCATTGTGGTATTTTGGTTGTTTGGTTCTCCCAAAAATCAGTGTGGCAGGACTTTCACCTGTATTGGAGGAGGAGTCGACTGATAAGCTCGAAGGGTAGCATGGAAAACTGACTTCAGATTAAGCTTCTCCAATTAACATGCTCGACAGTCTTTTTAAGTCTGCTCATAAAATGTTTGACAACTTTCAGATACTTCACATTGAGATGAGTAAGAAAGTCTTGGATTTCTCAACTGTTGAAAGGCGGACCATTGTCATTCTTTCAGATTGAAGGAACACCCCATATTGTGAAAATGCCATCTAATCTCTCAATTACGTTTGATTGAGTAATCAACGACAAGAGATTTTCTACTAGTGGAAAACAGAATATTTATCGATAGTCACCATCAGGTGATATTCATTGTCAAGAGGACCAAAGAAACAACAGATATTCTTTCCTACACATCTGGTGGTAAATATGACATGTTCAAGGTATGTTGAGTGATTTGGGGGAGATAAGCACTTTCACAAATGATAGGCCTTCAAATCTATTTCAACTCTCTTAGCAAGGTGAGGAAACCAAACTCAGTCTCAGCAAGTTTGTTTAGTTGCAATAATTCCACAGAAACCTTCACAGGCTACTTCAATCACTTGTTGTTGCAGACTCTCTGGGATAACAATTCTTGAACCTCATAAGAGAAAACCGTCTTGAGTAAAAGACAGTTCATCTTTTACATTCTTGAACTTCTGATATTCACTGTCATGTCTGAAAGGCTGAGCATGCTGCTTCCAGGATTGATGTGCAATAATGTCCTTCAGCATGACATGTCACTGTCTTTGCTTGTTGCAGTAATAATTTGCCCTAATGAAAGCAGCAGGTGTGTTTGGCTTTAAGAGGAAGGTAATGTAGGCTTCAGCCGCTTTGGAAGGGGTACCATGACTCTGCACTGGCATTCATGAAAAGTAGTCAGCAGGGTTTGATTTTTCCCTGATTGATGCACAGTAGTGTAGTCATATTCCTGTAGTCACAAATCCCAACATTCAAACCTCAGAGGGTTCTTGGCCTTTGGATTGCCACAGAGATAAGCAATGCTTGGTGATCAGTTACAACAGTGAAAGATTTTCCAATAAAGAATACGTGGAAATGTTCATAAGCCCACGCTACTGCTAAACTTTCTTTTTCAGGTTGTGAATAGGCACATTCCATTTGTGACAAACCTCTGTTTCCATATGCCACAATATGCCATGGAGCATTCGGATGTCCATTGTGTTGAGCAAGGATCACACCCAACCCAACTGGACTTTCATCAACAACAACCTCTGTATGTAGCATTGAATCAAAGTAGGCCATTTCACTGACCTTCTCAATTGCATGTTTGATTTTCTTAACATTTTGTTCATCATTGTGTGACCAATAAAATTGAACATTTCTTTTTGTTAAGCCCCTTAAGGGAGTACTTACCGTGGCAAAGTCACATATGTATCTAGAACAGTAACTAGCCATGCCAAGAAATAAATGTCACATGGTAACATCTTGTGGGAGATTGGTGGCTGACAAAGATTGTACCTTATCTGGATCTGGCGTCATATTCCCATCAGAAAAGATATAGCTAAAGAATTTGTGTTTTGTTTGGTGGAACTCACACTTCTCTCCATTCAAGTTTGGACCTGCATCAACAAGTAGTTGACAAACTTGTGTAAGAGATATTTATCATGTTCTTTTCAGGTAGCCCCAAGGACTAATATATCATTACTGTAATTAAAGAGAGGCTGTATCACATGTTGAATGACATCTTGAAAACGTTTTACAGCTGATGATGCACCCAAGCTTAATATTTTTTGTCTAAACAAACCAATGTGACTTGGAAAGATAGTAATGTACCTGCAATGTTCTTCAAGTTCCTATTGTTTATATCCTTTGTTTAGATCAAGGTGAGAGAAGACTTTGGCCTGATTTAACTGTGTGATCATGTAGGCAATGTGGAGAGGGATGTAGTTCTCCTTGAATTGCCTTGGTAGCTTGACGCATATCAACACAGAGGCGTACTGCTCCTTCACTGCCCTTTTTGGGTACTACCACTATGGGTGAAACCCATGTAGTGGACCAGTAGATTGCTTAATGATATCATGCTTTAGTAACGTCTCAAGCTCTTTTTTAACAGCTTCTTGCAAATGAAATGCAATACATCTATGTCTTAGAGCAACAGGATGAATGTTGTCATTGATATGTTGTTTCATGTTCATAGTCTCAAGCTTTACTTTTTTAAACAATGAAGGGAACAGAGTTACTATTTCGTGATGAGCGTTCATGTTGTAGTTCACAGACATCAGTCCCATTTCAGCAACAGTATTGAAACTGAGTAAACAGACATTTGACACAGTATCTTGAAGTATGTGAATGGGTGCTTGTACCTTTATCTTTTTTTGTTTCATGGTTGCTACAAATAAACCTTGACTCTTAAAAATTTATTTAGTATGATCTAGGACAATGTGAGATGTGGTAATGGAGATAGCTCTTTGTATTTCTGGTCAGGCATAATTTTTATTGATGCACCAATATCAATATTGAAAGGTATGGAGCAGCCGTTTATCTTTAGTGTAATTATTGGACAATTCTTCAATGATTTTTGTGACTTTTCATGTTGACTTTTCTTTGATTTGTATTTTTTTTCGCAGGCAGCCAGTCCCACATGCACACATTTTTCTAAAGTAAACATCAGCATCGCACATCCATCTTCCTCACTGTCACTTGGCACTGAAACAGTAGAACAATTGGACAAAGATTTAGATGATAAACATCTTTGTTTAGTGTTGATTTGCATGAGCTCAGCTGATGTTGTCTCTTGGCTTTGTGAGCATGGTCAGAACATCGCTTCTGGAACATTCGGGCTTCCATTTTGTTTTCTTGGCATGGCACATTCAGTTTTTCCTTCACCTGGCAAACCATTACAAAATGGTTCTATTTCTCAGATCTTGCATATCTGTCTAATGGCAGGACATTTACCTTTATGTGGAAATGAAAATCAACATTTGAAGCACATTTTATTTTTCTTTAATGACATCACGTTGTGTCTTTCAGCCCTGTGTTTCTGTTTATTTTTCATGTTTATGACTGGCTCACTGTAGGCACCTCCGGCCTCCATGAGAGTAGCTTGTCAATCTGTGTATTCCTCTGCTCTGGCACCCATGATTAGTCACTGCAGACTAAAGGTTTCTCTCAGCATTAGTCATCTGATTTAATCTGACAAACAAATTATCCATAACTCTGAAGCGTATGGTTTCTTCATCATTGAATTAGTTGAACTTAACAATATTTGATGAGTGTATCAAGTCTCTCAAAAAATTAATCAATTGTTTCTCCAGCTCTCTGCCTTTCCTAATTGAAAATACATCTTTCATAATCAATATATGCCATTGGATTGAACTTGAGATTTAGAGTTTCTTTGATTTGACAATATGATACTTCATCAGCACATGGAATTATCTTTATTTCTTTTCACACTTCTTCATCGGCAAGCTTCTTGAAGTATTTGACAATCTTTTTCTTATCTGTTTCTTCCAGTGCATCAATGAAATCACCAAAAGTTTCTATTCAGGCAGTCCATCTGTCACTAGTCAGTCAAAAAGAAAATCTTTATTTGGTTCAATACAAAAGCCATATAAGTGCACATTTAAATTCGTACATTAAAATATAAAAACTTAACTAAACAGTTCATAAAACTAATCAAACTGTTCATAAATACAGGTGTTACATAAAATCGCTTGGTGCATACAATGTGCAATATAATTTATATTCAGTCCAAGCCTGTACTATGCATAATTCAGCTACCTATCTAAATCTCACCAGCCAGGCTTAGACTTGCACATATACACTAAAAGGCAAGATGTCATAGAATGCACAGATCTTCATTATCTCTCATGGGGTTTATGCATGGCTATATCTTCACTTTCCAACAATTCTCCTGTTTCTAACTAAGGAAGCAAGACAACTATACATAGTGTGATACACAGTAACAGTTTAAAATAGCTGCAAGTACTCAAATGCTTTTTTTATATCTTCTGATATATAGTCTTCGCAATAAGGGATTCAGTATGCTGTTCACACAAAAAAGAACAGATGGATTTGTGAATGCTGTGCTAATGAATCACAATGACACGGGGACAAGTCTGTTATATATTTGTTCTATTTAGAATGTGGAACAATGAAGTTCTCATGCAGGAGTTGTTCTGACAATGAGGGAGCAGCGACAGTTGGGGAGATTACAGGACGTGTTGTTGGTGGCTCCTGAAGATCAATACTACTAAAGAGAGTTTTTCTGCACTTACTGGTTTCTGATCACAACATAGATTTGGCGACGACCACCTGGAGCCACCATCTTGAAGAATCTGTGCGTTTGCTCCAGCACTCACGCATTTGCAGTTCCAAGGTCCTTGGCTGCGACGTTGCTTTCTATTAAGAAGAAGACCGTTTCTGTGGTTCCGCTGGTATTTCTGGGAACCATTGTGTGGTTATCTAGGATTTTATCGGCAGCATTACCGAGCTGAGAGCGAGCCGTTCGTTTATTTGCTTGAGCGAGCAGGACGTGCACGTGTGCCTGACGTGCGACTAACATACTTTAGGAGGTCATCACTGTAATGCGTTTCAAGGCAACAAGGAACATACAGCAGAAGCTTCAGGACCTATTTTTACTAGGGATTTCATGCAACGATGTCTCCTGGCAATGAAGTATAAACAGTTCACGCTGATGGACACAGCTTTCAATACATCAAGCTGCTAATACTGTAGTGCGTTTTGGTACAATATGTGGTACCCTTTTTGCTGGAACACACATCTTGGCCTGTAAGATTAAATCTCCTATACAAAGGAAAAAAGAACTATTAAAAAAAAAAGATTTAAAGGCTACATTTGCTTTATTTATTTGTTTTTATTTTCTTCTTTTCTCCTTCATTCATTGTTTTATGTGACACAGGGTTTTTAATATACCATGCAGTCTGTCTCATCTCTACCACCTTTCTTAGAAGCTCCTGGAGAACCACCAGTATTGTGGAGGCAATGGTTTGATGCATTTAAGACATATTTGGGTGCTATAGGTGCATCTCGCTACATACCGGAAAGGAAAAAAAAAAATTCTAATGCACTCCTTAGGCTTTAAAAGGAGAGAAATTTTGAAACAGCTCCCTGAAGTTGTTGTGGCTGATGGTGAAGAACTGGACGAATATCAAGATACCCTAAAAAAACTTGCTCTGTGATTTGACAGACAGCCTTGTCTGGTGGTCTTACGTAACAAATTTTTCAAAAGATCACAATAACATAGTGAATCCATTGATAGTGCACTGAGGAAGTTGTGTTCACAGTGTCAATTTGGAGCATTTCGTCATCAATCAGTGAGGGATCAGTTAATTGGTCATTGTTTCGATAAGCGCATTCAACAGAGGTTGCTTACTATGGGGTACCCGCCATTGGAAGAAGTTATTAAGGTGGCTAAGAGTGTTGAACTTGCTCAGGCTGCCCTCAAGGAATTGGCTCTGCAGCATAAAGAAGAAGAAAAAGTCAATGCTATTGGCAATGTGTCTATACGAAAAGACAACAGAAGTGTGAACAATCAGTTTTTCAAACGCAATAATATTTGTTTTAGGTGTGGAAATTTTCCACATGGAAGAGATTCTAAAGGCTGCCCACCTAGGACAGTTGTTTGACTCAAATGTGGCTGCACTGGTTATTTTGCCAAACTTTGTCAAAGCAGTGTGAGCAAAAAATGAAAGTTAACTGTATTTCTGAGGCTGATCCAGTGTCAGACCAGATATTGGAAAATGAGTTCTGAGATATGATTGTTGCTGGAGATTCTGATGAGTGTGTGGATCCCTAAGCGGATGTTATGGTTGGTGGCATGATGTTACATTTGTTGGTGGATTTGGGTGCAAGGATCACCATGGTGACGTCTGAACTGTTTAAGAAAACATGGGGTACTAGGAAGTTGTTTCCCCCTGTTAGAATCCTAGTTTCTTACAAAGGCAGGAGGATAGGGCTCGAGGGCTTTATCAAAGATGTTTTGGAGTTTAAAGGACGCAAAATCCAGGGAAAGGTGTATGTGGCGGTCATGGGACTTAGGGCCATATGTACGAACACTTTTTCCCATAGACACAGAATGGGTAAAAACCTTTGCTACATCTGGCCCTTAATATTTTGGGTTGGCTCCATCAGGGCCTTTTTGTAATGGTTCTCAAACCTGGCACAAGTGAACAAGTAATGTTTTTTAAAGAACAAGGTGGGTTGGATGTCCACAGTTTACGTAAAGATTTCCCCAGTTTTTGGAGGAAAAATTAGGATGTATCAAGGGATTTAAACACAAAATTAGAGTCAAGCAAGGTGCTATCCATATTAAACACAAATTGAGATCTATACCGTACAGTTTGAGAAATGACCTTAAACAGGAGTTTTAGAAATTGCAGGAGAATGGGGTGATTGAACCAGTTGAGTCTAGCCTATGGTTGTCACCCATTGTGGCAGCTCACAAACGTAATGGTGAAATGCGATTGTGTGTGGATTTAAGGAGTTCACAAAAAGGAGATTAAGGATTAATGACCTTTTAGAGGAACATAATGGTGCGGAGTGGTTCTCTAAGATTGATTTGGCATCAGCATATCACCAGGTGGCACTTGAAGATAGTTCTAGACACTATACAGCTTTTGACATGCCTTTTGGTACTTTCCAATTTAAAAGGATGCTTTTTGGGCTTGCATAAGTGACTTCTGTTTTCCAGCAGATTATGTCACAGCTATTGAAAAAAATCCATGGGGTTCTGGTCTTCCAGGATGATGTGCTTATTTTTGCTAAACAGTTGGCGGAACATGATTCTATTCTCAAGTCAGTTTTACAGATTTTTGAGAAGTATGGGGTGGTTGTATAAAGTGATAAGTGCAAATTTTGGAACAAAGAAATTAAGATTTTAAGACATGTCATTTCCTCTGAGGGCGTCAAACCTAAACCAGGTTTAGACAAAGCGGTTATTGAATGTCCTCCTCCTCAGAACAAAGATGAGTTGTGCTCATTTATTGGTTTGTGTGAATTCTATACCAGGTTAATTCCTGATTATGCAACTAAGATGAGGTGTTTGACCAATATGCTGAAAAATAGCGCAGTGTTTGTGTGGAACGAGGACTGTCAGCATACTTTTGAAATCGGAGATGACTAATGCTAAGGCATTACTTTCATGTGATCCTCAATTAATGTGTACCATTATGGTGGATGCAAGCAAGTATGGGTTGGGAGCTGTGTTGACCCAGAATTCTGCACAGGGAGAAGTAACTATCAGTTATGCTTCTAGGGTGCTGAGAGATGCAGAGTTAGAAAAGACAGGAGTCATGCCCACCACCCCAGTGGCCAGCACAGGGGACAAAGGTCTCTTTGTCATGATCATTGCACCCTGTGCCATGAGAGGTGCTCCAAGTTGGGACCATTATTTAGCCCCTACTCCCACCTGTGCATCATTTTAGCACGGGGATAAGTATGGGGCTATGGGGTTAGCACCATTATTTAGATGGGAACATCTACCTTGCATCTTGTTGACGCAAGGTAGGTTCATGCATCTGTAAAATGGTCCAAACTACAATATTTTGACAATAGACGGGTCTAGCATCAAAATATAAATATGGAGTTAGTTTTGCAAATGGACTATAAATATGCCCATTAATTCCTCAGTTGAACATCCATCTTAATTTGAGTTAGTTGCAGTTGGGAAGGACCATTTGTACCACTACATATGGGGTGCAGGCCAAAGGTAGAGCTAACAGCTGGTGAGTCTGGGTGCTACATGCTTATGACCCATGAGCAAACTAAGTCATCGTATTCCTTCCATTAGTGCGCCATCCCATGTTATCTAGACCCCTGTGGAATGTAGAATCATTTGATTTGGTGAGTAGTTGATTGGACCCTCGCTTTCCACCTCGGGATTCTTAAGACTTGCTAGGTGGGTTAGTAAGTGAGGGGTTACGCCAGATTGCTGTACAAATGACTCAGTTAGAGAGGGTAATTTCTTATGCACAAGTTTGAGTAATTACTTCAAGAAGTTATTGATGCTTTTTACCACGGTTAAGACAGGGGTCAGCAGTTCAGCAAGGGCTCCTTCCAACAGCCCAGCAATATTAGGAGTGTTCCCATGGTCCGTCGGTTTAGGTGAAATGTGTTGGGCTTGTTTAGTTTCAGGCCTTCCCCTACTCACTACTTGCTCCAGGGTAACGCTTATATTTTCAGCACGCTTTGACTTAGGCACAGAGCTGCACTTTTTCCTCTTCTTTGGTGAGCGGGTGCCAGCATTAGTCAACGGGGGCTTGACAAAGTGGGGGTGCACAGAGTTACTTGGCTCAATGTCACAATCCTCCTCATACACACAAACGTTATTTATGCTCTGGCTCCTACCCCTATACCCCCAACTGTGATGCAGGTGTTCCTGTGATCTCCTTCAATTTAATCAAATAAATGGCTAGATTCAGGGATGGTATTGAGAGATAATGACCTCCTGGTTTCCCTCAGTCTCTTTTCCACACACTCAATTTCAGAATTTATAGTGGTCATAACATAAGTGAAGTAATTTGTAATTGACCCAGCCCTAAGACAATCATTCACGGGAACAGTCAAAGTGCCAGCTTTCCACTCGCCCATTATTATAAAGAAATGCTGTTAAATGAATGCCTTGATGTTTATCTCAGCCAAGGTGGAGAGTATCTGCTCCTAGAGAGGTAGTCTATCCCAGCCACCTTTGGGCTCTGACAAGCACAGATGGACCTGCCCTTGGCCCAGGCTTTGCTCAGGCGCAGCCCATGCACTCCTGTGCAGCTGGTGTATGTAACATGCTTTATAGCACCAACAGGGTCCAGGCAGGTGTGGTTCTCAGGGCCTCCTCCTTGCCCCTTAGGATTCTGGGACAGTTAGTCCCAACAGAGTCTGTTCAGCTGTTTCTTCTGCGCAACACTCTTTATAGTGCCCATAGGGTCCACGCAGGTGTGATTCTCCTTGCCCCTTAGGACTTTGGGACATGTAGCCACACAACAATCTATGCAGTCTTCTCTCCTCAATATGTCATCTGTCACCAATATTTTGCTTTTTGGCAAAATTGAATGTAAGTGGTGATTTCAAAAAGCGGCAGCACTTGCAACCTGTGGAATTTTCTACTGTAGAGAGGGGACCTTGTTCTGGCAACACCTGCTGCCCACTGGTACTGGCACCTTCTTCATCAAGCACTAGATGTGTGCTATCACCTGGGTCATAGTGCTTACTCTCTGGCTGTGAGGGGCTGTCTTTTTCTTTAGAGCTGAGTAAAAGCTTTGTTTCTTGCACAGATTCTTCCCCCTTCTCACCTCTTTCCATTGCATGTAATGCACCTGATTTTTACTGCCTTTAGTACATCTTTGTACTCAACTGTTGCTGTCTCTTGTGCTTCTCTGTACCTGGGGACTGGTGCCTTTAGAATTATCATTCTGTATATCTTATAGCTCTGTGTTGCATTATGGTGCAGTATCTCTTTCACAACCTCGCTAAGAGGTTCCTGCATAATAATGCACACATTTTTCTATAAGGCTTTCTTCTTCGAAAACTTGGCACTGGCTGGAGTGGTGCTTTCACTCCACATATGCCAAACATCAATCTTCACTTTGACTGAGGCGATTGTGGCATGCACAATCAGTTTGCTGGACCACTTCAATCTCTCTCGGAGAGTACTTTTGCCAGTTGTAACATTCTCCACAGCCTAGGAACTCATAAATCAATGCCCCACACTTGGAGCTTGGTTTTATATGTCTTTATTCTTCTACCTGCAAGTGTGAAAGTAACATTCTAACCATGAAATTTGTTCATCACTTCCTAACACTTACGTCCTAGTTATATGTTGTTCATTAGGGACCAAAAGACTCCCATCATCGTTAACTCACAATACACTACACAAGTGATTGCACAGTGCAGGTGAAAAATAAGTGCATAAACAAAATACAGCAAAACAAAATACAATGCACTAAACATATACCTGTCTTAACCATTTAGACACTAATATAAATGTAGAATCCAGCAAAGGAAAATTAAGGACTTCTCAGTGCCTGGCATAACTGCTTAGTACATTACTTGTGTTAACAGGGCCATTGAGTAAGTTAGACCCTGCAGAATCAGTTTGAGGTATCACTAAGTGATTCCTACTGGAGCTTTGTTTTGTGCATAATTCCTCGGTTTGTTTAGCAGAAAGGCAGAAGTGATTTTATTAGTATGACTTTTAAGATTTAAGGCTAAGGCAACTAGTAGAAAAAGACTTCCAGGTTACTTGCAACCTGTTCTTGAAAATGGTAATTGCTCTTGTCTTGAGAACATAATTCACAAGACAGAGGGTGGGTGATTAAGATTATGGCCTTTGTTTTATGGGAGTTATGTTGTAACAAATTGTGGTGCAATTTGGGGATTGCCAGAGCCAGTTCTTAATATTTCCTTAAGGTACTATGATGCCTCCTAAGCTGCATAAAGTGTGCATAAAAACAAAATGAGGCCAAAGGAGTTTTTAAGTGTTGCCAAGGAGGGAAACACAGTATCGGGCTGAGGTCAATGCTCTGTAGAACCAGACATTTCAAGAAACCTAAAGGTAAACCAAATTGGACTCATAATTCTGATGAACCCAGTAACCCCTGTTATTGGGCCAATCAGAATTAAGAGGCCACTAGTAATCTAGGCCTCTGCAGGGCATGAGATAGCAGTGAACACATTTCTACAAATGACTGACATACCTCCACCAGTTTTAAATCATTGGCTCAGGTGTGTAGCCAGAATGAACAGCAATAGCAATATTGAAATCTGAAGATCTTTACAGAACTTCTCAGAATTAAATGAAACATTGACTAAATATTTACTAGGTTGGTCATTATAGCTGTATTCTGGTTCATCAGGACATACCTGCCTGGAGGACCCCCGAGTAGATGGCCGTGAACTGGGTGTTGAGTGGCATCCTCCGCAGGCCTGATAGAAGCCTGACCTGCCTTGAGAAATTTCTTCTGAACAGCCGTTACATCCAAAGAAGCACCTCCAGAAACCTTGTTAGCCACTAGATGAGCGCGGATGGTCCCAGAGGGATTTCATTTAGTGGGATTTAATGGAATGTTGTGGTCTGTTGAGAGAGTACCATCTGCTCTGTTTAGTTGCTGTCTGGAAGAGCTCTAACCAACCAGTACGGATTTACTGGCATATGAAACAACCAAGTTCCAGAAGGCAGCAACCACCTTGGAGTCCTGCGACATGCTCTAGAGATGTCCATAGCTTTCACCTGGGACAGCTTAAGAGTGACATCACTCTATGCCTGTAATCAAACTGTGTCTAACTGTCAGGGGGACTACATCACCCAGAACTCTCGGGTCCCAGGAGGCGGCCCAAGCATCAAGCACTGCTGGGTCTGATTAGCACTATAAAGCGCGTCTTCTCTTCCTGCATTATGGGACGCACCCGGGCGGGGCCGTCCTGCACCCGTCAGTGCCAGGAGGTGGCAGGGCCACCCCTCTTGACTTTCCTAATTAATATATCTAAACTGAGTGTTCATTTAATTTTGTGGGGGACAGCAAGGTGTAGAGGTGCAAAAATAACCTGGGGTGTGCCGATGAGAAGTGTGTGATAGACTATGGGGAAGAGAAAACATTCAGCACTGGCGACAAAAGACATAGAGAAGAGGCACTCGTGCACTTCCTTTTTAAACTACATCACAGGGGCTGTGGGAGTCACTGAGAGGCAATATTATCACTTTTGAGGAATCTCTACCTACCAATACGGAAAAAGCTACAGGCACCTCCCTCTGTGAATCTAGAGTAATGCACAGGAAATCATCAACTTCTAGCATGGACATTATAGATAGTGTTAGCACAGATGGAGCTCCCAATGATTCTAACTCAATCAGTGAATTGCAACCCGAAGCCCCCGCTAAAATGGAGCAGTTTGCCAGGACTCCTACCAAGGCCTCTAGTGACTCAGAAAGGGGAGATCAAGGAGCTAGACCATAAAATATCTAATAAAATGGGCACGGCAAAACCCTCAAAAAAGAAAAGTATGGCTAAGGTCACTTTTGAAGAGTTTAAGGAGTTGCTAAATCCTGTGCAATGCTTGGAATCTTCTGTTAAGCTGTCACTGACTTCCCTATCCAATAGACTGATTCAGATAGAACGCAAGATCTCCACTTGTGCAGAACACTTACACTTAGCTCTGGCATCAGGAGTGATTAAACCCAACCAGGTACCTAATTCGATCCAGGGAGAGGATAATGACACTAAGGACGGGGCTATGCTCATGGGAGGGGGATGCAGTGGATCAGACGGCAGGAGCAGGATGTATATTGCCTGGAAAACAGAGGATGGGTGGACAATCTGTTCCAATGGCACCTACTAATGTAGGCGGATCAACTAAGGAACTCTATCCTACAGAACCAGAACAGGAACCTAGAAAGAATGGGGTCATTGCTGATAAGTTGTAAAATATCCTAATTTACCCCCTGCTGCATCACCGTACATGGTAGTGTTGGCTAATGTAACAATCCTGCGTCCAGAGATGGGGGCTAAGGAAACATGGATATCATTGAAGAACAAAGCCCTTCATTGGCAAGGGGAGAAATCTGGGCACTCACAGGAAATATTTGAGGATATTGAAATGGTTAGGAGAGTAAAATGGGAGGGGACTGAAAAAACTATAGGGCGATTGTGTGATTATGTCCTTTAAATCTCTGCACCTGGTGGAAACTATTTTAAGCAGAGGAGGGTTGTGGGAGGTGAGGCCAAACTGTATATTGGTTTTGCCCCTTGATTATTTTTATCGATCCTATGGCATTCAGGAAGCGTCTAAACAACCTTCTAGCCTGGTTGCAAGATTTCCCCTGTTCACTACTAGCAATTGTTTTTAAAGGCTCAAGGGCTTAGAGGATGTAAGTTGACTTGCTATGATTGTAATCCCATTGAAGGAGGACAGGGTGGTGTCTTCTTCTGGCTTTAAAAGTGATCGGCCAGAAGAGTTTAATAAAGTTGATGGCAATGACGCTGTAGTCTCCCTAAGCAGATTCCCTGAAGATGGGCTAGTGTTAAGTCATAACCCCCCAGAAGTCCTTCCTGCTACTAGAGCTGTGATCGGTATAGAGAAGTCAAGGGTAGTGTTTTGGAATGTGGCAGGTCTGCTGTCTAAGTTGGTATTAGCAGACTGGTGCAAATTTCTAAATAGCTTTGACATACTTTGCTTTCAAGAGACTTGGGCAGTAAACCCAAGCGACCCAAATGGTTTCAGAACCTTTCATAACCCAGTGGTGCCATCAAGCTCAGGGACAGCAAAGAGAGGTATTTGTATTTATGTCTCAAACTCCCTGACGGTTTCCAGGATCATTATGTTGACCCCACAACCCTTTCACCAGATAGTAATTGTTGAATTTTCAGCTACATGTGTGTTGGCATCACTTAATTTCTATAATAACATCTCAAAGGCGAAGATAAAATCAGCTTTGACTCTATTCAAAAAGCATTTTGAAGCCATCAGGAATGGGATCTATAAGGATGTGGTATTTCTGTGGGATGGGGACTTTTATGTTGGATTATGCAGCAAGGGTTCAGAAAAGATATATGGCTTTAGAGAATGTGAGAACTACGGGCATTCATTCTTTATGGGGACCAACTGAATGAGTTCCTCTTGATTTTGCATTCTGTAATGAGATTTGTCCCCTGTCAGTTCCATTTACGTACACATTTAAAGGCCAGGGGAAAAACTTGGTGATAGATTATATATTGGTTACAAGTAGACACGCAGCAAGAGTTGGACATTTTATTACCCATACTACTGCTGCAGTGACCATTACCCGCTGAGTGTAGATCTGGATGTATTGGCCAAGGATTGGCCAGCTCAAGTGCCACATTCTAACTATTGCACAGTGGGTGATTTAGATATTGCAAGGCATACTGGGTACACCTTGCGATGGTCACAGATTGATCCTCATGAGTTCTTAAAAAAACTGACTTGTGGTAATAAGCAGGCCTTTAAGGAATGTCTAGATATGGGCATTAATCCTGAGAACATCATTGGGGGTTTCTAGAGGATTGCTAGGGGCATTAAGGATGGACTGGTGGTTGCCAGTAGGGCCAGTCGCAGTATTATGGAAAGGGGGTGCTTCGATGAATCCTGCACTAAGGCCCATAGTGTATTGAAATCAGCCTTACGTAAAAGCCCACACTGTATTCATGAAATCTGGGCTGCTAGGAAAAACAATACGTGTGTTTTAGTACAGAGGAAAAAAATGCTGAAAGAAGAACTGTGGAATAAACTGCAAGAAGCTAGCCTTAGTGAAGATTCTACCACTTTTTAGCATGTAATTAATTCTCCATATTTTAGGCCAGATGACCGGCCTGGAAATAGCAATAAGCGAGGCAGAGTAGATCTCTCACTTTTAGGCTACCTATTTGAGCCCACCTGATAGGCTATGTTTAGTAAATGATGAGGCACCTGACAGCTGCTTTCTTGCCCCTGGTAACTTTCCAATTAATCTTGTATTTACCTTGAAAGAAGTTATCACTGCTGTAAATGCTAGCAAAGGTGGAAAGGCACTGGGCCCAAACTTTATCCAGGTAGATTTATTTAGAGCCAACATTAGTTTTTGGTGGCCATTGCTCAAATTGGTATATTGGGGTCTTGGAGGGAATCTCTTATTGTGACAACGTTTAAAAAGGGGGACAGACATAGTTTAACTTCCTACCAGCCAACTTCCTTATTGGATTCTATGCTGAAAGTGTCTGGTGGCATATTCCTGACTAGATTACATGATTGGACTCAGGAGAAGAATGTTTTATCTGGCATGCAGTATGGGTTTTGGACGGGAGTGGGGACTGTTTAACAGAGCCTTAATCTTAAGATGTTGATTGAGAAATATTATACTATTAAACAAGGAAAATTATACCTGGCCTTTGTTGACCTGTCAGCCCCATTTGATTGTGTAATTCACAATAAATTGTGGGTTATTCTGATGAATATGGGGGGGACCCACCGATCATTCAATTTCTCAGGCAACCCTACCAGGGTTGTAGGGCTAGAGTGCGGTATGGTTTATTGGGTGAATACACCCATCCATTCAGCATAGAAGGGGGTAAGGCAGGGATGTGTTTTGGCACCCTTTCTTTTTTCTTTATATATGAACAGCTTGGGCAGTACATGAACTGTGGATTGTAAAAGTCTGCCCCAAATAGAGTACCGCCCTATCCCTGCCAATTATATGCTGATGATGGAATGGACACCTCTTGCATTGCAACAGCTATTAACATGTTTTGTATCCTATATGGAGGAATTAGGGCTATTAGTTAAGAAAAGTAAGAAATTTGCTATGAGATGTGGGAAATCAACATTGAAATCTCCCAGTTTCATGATAAAGGATGCTAGAATTGACTATGTCAGTTTCTTCTTGTATTTGAGGATCATGTTTGACCAAGATAGGTCATGGTGGACGGCAATTAAAACTAGGAGGTTACATTTCCAGAAAACTGTCACAGGTTGTGTAGTTTTGCTCATA
This sequence comes from Pleurodeles waltl, assembly GCF_031143425.1. Taxonomy (NCBI): domain Eukaryota; kingdom Metazoa; phylum Chordata; class Amphibia; order Caudata; family Salamandridae; genus Pleurodeles; species Pleurodeles waltl. Next base: position 386,292,886 of record NC_090447.1, on the reverse strand, counting down.
AGCTTGGAAAGAAACCCCATATGGAGTTATTATCAGTCTACAAGGCTAAATGTTTGTCAACGACTCTGTATGGGGCAGGCCTATGGGGATATGTAAAAAACAAAACCCTACAAGTTATTGAGAATATCTTTTTGAAGGACCTCCTCTCTCTTCTGCAGAGTAGATCCTATGTATGCCATGCTGAATCAGGGGGTTCTTTTATTTCAAACTTAGCTAATATCCAGCCGATTCTGCTATTGCACGAGGTTTGGAACTCTGAGCATACTAAGCTGAATCAAGAGATTATTGGGGACTGCCTTAGGTCCTCTCGGGTAGGAGGAGTACAGTGGTTAGAATATGTCAAAAAATTTATGATTGAGCAGGGGCATCAATATTATTTTTATAAACCAGAACTTTAAGGTCTGCACCAAGGAAAACCTTGAAGAATGAGTGCCTGTCACATTTGGTAGAACTAAGTTGATCTGCAGAACTGATTAATCAAGTGTTTTAAAAAAACAGATTTTTCTACCTTAATTGGGTATGCTATTGTACTTTAGGGAGGTGAGCAATTACCATCATAGATTTGTTCTAACTAGGTTTAGACTTGACATTTTTCATCACCTGGTAAGCGTTCCAACTATGAATGACTGGTCGTGACCTATGGGAAGATGCCTGTGCAGTGAGGACATGAGCCAAAGCACTTTTTACACAGTCTTATTCTGTAACTTGTACAGGGCACAAAGATTGGCACTGCTTCTACCATTGTTGAGATCCATGGAATTGGTACAATGTCACTCAGCTTATATGTTTTTACTATCTAAGGGCCAAATTTACACTTTTTGATGCAAAACGCTCTAACGCAGTTTTGCATCAAAACGTTTAGTGGTGTCTAGCGCCTTTTCTTAAGGCCACCCATGCATCATAATTATACTTTGACGCTGGGTGGCACTAAGAAGACGTTACAGTCATTTTTCCTGACGCTAACCATTGCGCCTTGTCGTAAGGCAAAATGACGTTAATGGTGGAAAAATGACTCTAATCTGGTTTACGACATGTAAACACATCGCAAAACAGAAATGCGCCATTTATGTCAGCAATAGTGTCAAAAAGCGATGCAAACGGAGCAAACAGTGCAAAGGAGAGGCAAGATTGATACAAAAAGCCAGGAGAGACCTCAGGGAGACACCAGACAACCAGGAACCAGCTGGGAAGACACAGACAAGACCCAGGGGAGAGACAAGAAGAAGAGGAAGTGTTGCTTCAGCGCAGAGGAGCAGGAAACACTGGTGAGAGAGGTGACAGAGCACCAGGATCAACTCTGTGAGTCCAGCACCGTAAGAGGACCTGGACAAGATGGAGGAGATGGTTGCAGCCCTCATCCCGGAGGAAATCATCACAGGCATCGCAGGACAGGATAGCGCAGACTACCAGGAAACAACACATATGCAGGGTAAGTTGCATGGGGGACCACAATGCCAAAATGTCAAGTGCAAGAAGGGGGAGGCACATATCTACTACACAATGCATGTCAGCCCTGAAAATCAGGCAGTGGAAAGGGCAAAGAGGCATGACATGGGACTCCCTACACTTCCCATGCCAGGTGCTTGGGCTGTGCAGGGTCATCCAGGGGCACAGGACAACACTACACCACCAACCTTTGCATGGGGCTACACCGCCATGCCAAGGCTGCTGGAAATGCTGAAGCAGACCAGGAGGGTAGGATAGAATGTAAAACTGGTCTGGTGTCACAGGACAGCTGGTATTGTCAGAATGCAAACTAGAGGACAACGCCCAGTCTCAGGCTATTGGCTCAAGTGGCATTCCCCATTGACAACATTTGCCACAACTACCTGTGCTGTGTGCGCTGGTCAATTAGGAAATGATAGTTAGGTGCCATGGAACAAACACACTCGAAATGAGGGTTCAGTATGACTACATGATCAATCCCCATCAATCCCTATCTAAGTGCAACTTCTGTCAACTGGTCATGTCCATAGACTCAATAACCATCAGGCACTGTCATATACATAATGATGTACACAGCAGTAATCTCATACTCATGCTGGCCATCGCTGGGTTTACCCCTGTGCCTCTGTCACAATAGCTGCAATACCACCATGCAACATCTCAGGTTTCATAGTGCTAAGAAAACTGCATTGAGGGGGAGGACATATGTGTGTAGGAAGGCAAACACACCCGCACAGTCACAAGAGGAAACAGAACTCTGCCAGGTCATCAGTGCAATGCAATGTAGCACACATACACAAACATCAACATGAGAAACTACCAATGGTAACAGGTGCATTGCCTCAAGGAAATGCCATGCATGGTGGGGTGCTAGGTCTCAGCACCACATAGGTGTATGTGAAAAATGATAGACTGGGACAGGGCCATATTTTCATGTGTGGTGCTGTGGCATCAGCACACCAACAATCATTGCAAGGCCTCACCATGCAAATGGAAGCAGAGGGAGGGTTGATGAAGAGAAGAAGGTGGCAAGAGACAATTTGGACAGAACCCACACCTACCAGATGTGACACAGACAATTGCCCAAACTGCCCTTCACTACATATGACATGCAGGTGGGGCATAGGGCTGAGAGACTGCAAACATTAATGACAGGATCAATGCATGGGAACCAAGATGACAGTGTACCACCAATGGGAAGTCAATGACGTCACATTACAACTGCCACAACATAGACACACTGATTGTACAATATCTCATTGCAGAGGACGATGGCTCTCCTGTGGATCTGCCTGTCCTGGATTACCCTGATGACCTGAATGACCAGCTGACAATCATCAGCCAGGAAACCCTCCAAGATGTCTGGGGAACCCTCCAGACACCACCTACAGTCGTAAGGAGGAGCATACATGTAGCAGCCATCCCAGAGGACCCACCCACCACTCCAATAGTAAGACCTGCCGGCTCAAACACAGCTGAGGACTAGGATGACACAGGTACCAGCTTTGAGAGAACTGTAGTTGGAGTACAGCGGGAGCTGGCCAAGGAGGTGCGGGTGGGGATGCAAACTATGGCAGCCAGCCTTGAGGGGGTGCGTTCGTGCATGATGTCATCTGCAGATCAGGCAGCAGCTATGCAAGCCCTAACATCCATACTGCAAGGACTACAAGAAACTGTCAAGGAATTCACCACTGCAGTAAGGGAGTTGCCACAACACCTCGCACCTCAAACCTTCCACTGCATGCACGAATGCAATCATGACTCCCTCAGGGCCGACCTGGCTGCCTACCATCGTGATGTGGCTGCTATTCTCAAGAACCAGCAGACCCTCCTTGCTGCAGTACTGCCCTTAAGACCTTCACAGGGAGCAGCGACCGGGACGTGTGAACGGGAACCAACAACAACAAGGACAAAGCAGGCAACACACACATCAGAAGAAGAAGACATGGAACAGATCACATTCACAAGGAAAATGACCCGGAAGCACTAATCCCTGCCACATGGCCCACATTTACCAAGGTCCGCAGCGGCACGGGGGCGGCCGGCGTCGGGTTCTTTGAAGCAGGCAGTCGCGGTCAGGGGGAGCCTCTGGATTCTCTCTGCAGGCGTCGCTGTGGGGGCTCAGGGGGGTCAACTCTGGCTACTCACGGGCTCACAGTCGCCGGGGAGTCCTCCCTGTAGTCTTGGTTCTCCACAAGTCGAGCCAGGGGGGTCGGGTGCAGAGTGCAAAGTCTCACGCTTCCGGCGGAAAACTTGTGTGCTTTAAAATTGCTTCTTTGTTGCAAATATGTTTCTTCTTTGGAGCAGAGCCGCTGTCCTCGGGAGTTCTTGGTCCTTTTAGATGCAGGGTAGTCCTCTGAGGCTTCAGAGGTCGATGGACCCTGTGGAACGCATCGCTGTTGCAGTTTTTCTTGAATTGGGGAGACAGGCCAGTAAAGCTGGGGCCAAAGCAGTTGATATCTCCGTCTTCTCTGCAGGATTTCCAGCTCAGCAGTCAATTTTCGTCTTAGGTAGCAGGAATCTAGTTACCTAGGTTCTGGGAGCCCCTAAATACTCGATTTAGGGGTGTGTGTAGGTCTGGGGGGTTAGTAGTCAATGGCTACTAGCCCTGAGCGTGGCTACACCCTCTTTGTGCCTCCTCCCTGAGGGGAGGGGGGCACATCCCTAATCCTATTGGGGGAATCCTCCGTCTGCAAGATGGAGGATTTCTAAAAGTCAGAGACACCTCAGCTCAGGACACCTTAGGGGCTGTCCTGACTGGCCAGTGACTCCTCCTTGTTTTTCTCATTATCTCCTCCGGCCTTTCCGCCAAAAGTGGGGCCATGGCCGGAGGGGGTGGGCAACTCCACTAGCTGGAGTGCCCTGGGGTGCTGTGACAAAGGGGTTGAGCCTTTGAGGCTCACCGGCAGGTGTTACAGTTCCTGCAGGGGGAGGTGAGAAGCACCTCCACCCAGTACAGGCTTTGTTACTAGCCAAAGAGTGACAAAGGCACTCTCCCCATGTGGCCAGCAACATGTCTGGTGTGTGGCAGGCTGCTAAAACTAGTCAGCCCACACTGGTAGTCGGGTATGGTTTCAGGGGGCATCTCTAAGATGCCCTCTAGGGTGTATTTTACAATAAAATGTACACTGGCATCAGTGTGCATTTATTGTGCTGAGAAGTTTGATACCAAACTTCCCAGTTTTCAGTGTAGCCATTATGGTGCTGTGGAGTTCGTGCATGACAGACTCCCAGACCATATACTCTTATGGCTACCCTGCACTTACAATGTCTAAGGTTTTGCTTAGACACTGTAGGGGCATAGCGCTCATGCACTTATGCCCTCACCTATGGTATAGTGCACCCTGCCTTAGGGCTGTAAGGCCTGCTAGAGGGGTGACTTATCTATGCCTATAGCCAGTGTGAGGTTGGCATGGCACCCTGAGAGGAGTGCCATGTCGACTTAGTCATTTTATCCCCACCAGCACACACAATCTGGCAAGCAGTGTGGCTTTGCTCAGTGAGGGGTCTCCAGGGTGGCAGAAGACATGCTGCAGCCCTTAGAGACCTTCCCTGGCATCAGGGCCCTTGGTACCAGGGGTACCAGTTACAAGGGACTTACCTGGATGCCAGGGTGTGCCAATTGTGGAAACAAAGGTACAGGTTAGGGAAAGAATACTGGTGCTGGCGCCTGGTTAGCAGGCCTAAGCACACTTTCAAATCATAACTTGGCATCAGCACAGGCAAAAAGTCAGGGGGTAACCATGCCAAGGAGGCATTTCCTTACAACTGTATATCTTGTCACCCAGCCCAGTGATTGTCTCTCTCCTATTCATTGCCAAATCCTGTCCCTCTGCACTGTCTGAAACATCAACCCCAGCATGTCAAAAGCATTTCCGTAACCCCTTGTGTTGGATCCCAATTTAAAATGTCACTATAATGGACTCACAATCATGGACAATGTACAGATAGCACTACAGCACGTTTAAATAAATAGTACTTACACAACAAATCTGTCTCTGGGTAATGTGACATATCAACTGTGAAGCAGATAACTGAAATGTGCCTACTGTCAAATTACGTAGCTTGTCAATACAACTGTCCTGATAATATGTAGTCAGAGAATTCTGCACAGTGCCCATGATTGCATCATACTCTGCCCTTCCTGAGGGACAAATCGGATGAAGTGAGAAACCATACACCACCATGCTGTGTTGGATAGAAGAATGCTTCCTCAGGGGATAACTAAGTCATCAAATAATGGTCGCAAAATGTTGTAAACATGCATAAATAACACAATAAACATGCCACACTAATCTAAGTAAAGACTAAAAAAAACTGCACAAATGAAGGTGTCTGAGTTAACATACAAATAAGTAATCATGCCGAACTGTGTCACAAATGATGTATGAGGGTCATGAAGACAAGAATACAAGATTGCCAATGAGAACTCATCTTATAAGGGTGTGCATGATCATCACACTGCAGTCAGACCTAAAACTGTTTCCCCAATATCAAGTCTGGAACCACTGTTAGTGACTTTGAAAACACACTTATCAAGAGAAACACATTGGGATCCATATTAACTGTGATTGGTGGTTGCAACAAAGGGTCGACACTTTGCAAGGTAGCTCTGGGCTAGCTACCAATCGTACAGCTCAGTTGGTATTTGTTTGTAGCATAGGACAGAGATGTTATAGTACCAAATTGATGTACACTGAATCCAAACCCATCATCAAGTACCATTCAACACATACTGTTAAGGGGTAACCAAATATTTATTAAATGCTAACCACAGATGAGGAAACTGAGGGAAAAATCTTACCTACCCTAATCTACCCTGACTACTCATTACCCACAACTGTCCCTAACTAACCTAAGCTACACTTACTTATCACATGTAACAAAACGTTCCAAACATCTACCCCCCATGCCCCTTATGAGACGGGACACATGGAGGACAACACATACTAACCTGAACACATACTATACTATCCTATACAAATATATATTTTTTTTGTATTTTTTATTTGTAAATATATATATATTTTTTAATTTTTTAATTTTTTTTAACATACAAGAACCCCAACATATCCCCCCACCCATCCACCCACACACTTAGTAAGTAAAAATATAAAGAATGAGGACCCCCCACCCACTAACACTAACTATATTAACAGCCTATACTAACCTAACACTAAGCCCCCTAAGCCCACTAACTATAAGAACAAGGAAAGAGGAGGGAGGGGAGGGAATCATGTCCATCAAAAAAAGTGTCTAGAGGTTGACTCTCCGGAGGGTCCTCTTAATGGACTTGACCCGCCGGTTAATGTGCTGCACGTCCCGGCTCAGGTGGCTCAACTTGCGCAGCACTTCGTCCATCTTATGTTCCATTCGGTTGAAGGCTGCAGGGTCAACAGATGGAGCAGTGGCAGTCTGGGTACCGGTGGAGGAGGTCTGTGTGGGTGTGGTGCCAGGCCTAGTGGGCTGTCCTGCACCGATGGCAATGCTGGGGCCTGGAAGTCCATCAGATGTTGGACCAACAGTGGCAGCTGTGGGTGGGGCCACCTGGCTCGTATTGGTGGTTGTGCTGGTGGTGGCTGTGGTGGGCAAAGTAGGCCCACCCTGTGGGAAGGCTCTCCATGCCCCAGAGGCCCCTTCATGGCGATATCGCCGGGCCATCCTCTGGAACCCCGACTCCACCAGCAGGATGTGCTGATATCGCATGGCCCGGTGGTGAAATTCACGGACCTGGTCTGGAGTCATGTTAGCAGCTGTGAAGACAAATGCAGATATTCTACATTAGTAACTGCATTGTGTGAAATGGCACAGCAAGTTAATCAGACATTACATCTACTGTACTTGTAACAGCTCATATCACAATGCAGAGCATTGAATGTCCCTGAGGAAGTATATGGCAGGCCAGACTACAAAGGTCACATCACACAAAGCACATCCATAACCTACAAGATGGGTAATAACTGGCTTTGAGTTGCAATCTGAGTTCTGCCAGTTATCATCTAAGAATCATGCTGCATATCCTCCGCCAAGACCTGGGCTACAAATGTCAGTGTACGGAAAGCAAAACTAAAGCCACATGGTCTGCAAGTTGTAACTGGGCTTGCCAGTATAGTACCAAGTGCCAAACCTGAGTGCGCATACTAGTATGCAACCAAACCGTCACTTATTCACATGTATGTGTAACATACTCGTAGCATCAGTACTAGGTACCCCATTCACAAACCCATGGCCGTGTTTGAGGGGGGGAGGTGGATACACAACTATAATTTGCCAACAACATGTACACCGAGGAGTGTATAGGCAACTCCACACATGTTTGTCTCTACAGACACACCACAGGTAAGGTCTATCTACAATTAGGAGTCAGCAAACCCTAGAGAACTCATAGGGTCAGACATGTCGGAAATGCAGAACTTGGTACACAACATATACTTCCAGTGAGGCCTGACTTACATCAGACACAGAGTTGCTAGAACACCCATGATCATGAATTGCATGCACACCTAGGCCATTGCACTCAGGTTCCACAGACTTGTTGCACTACATGTGGAAGTACATGCTGCTAGGAGGTTCTACCTACTGTTTCAAAATAACGTAGGTAAATAGGGAAGCAGATGTCTATTGGAAAGCTATTTGCTGTACCAATCTTAGAGAATGTGGGTCTGACAGGCTGACTAAATTGGGGCTGACTTCCAGTGCGACTCTTGGTGATACAAGTGTCATACACATGACTATCCCCTGTACTCACAGTGGGGCCTACAGGGATGTCCTACAATCCCTACATGATACCATTGGATACGCATTGGCAAACTCAAAACATATGAGAACTGCATTCCCACTCATGGAACAAAAGTAAAGCTTGCCCAACGCATCACACCTTGCTATGCGTCCAACTCACACAAGTCCATAACCAGCAAACACAACATATAACAGACATATCAACACTTACTGGAGTGGTCGGGGTCCTCAAATGTCGCCACCTCTCCCACAGTGTAGGGTGCCGGTCCACCTGTAAGGTATGGAAGGAAGAAATGTGCTCAAAATCTGTGCACAGTGCAACAATTTCATAAACATTTACAATGTGTAGGCTTAATAATGAAATGGCAGCTATTCAGACATGATTGTACTGCATCTGATATATCACGGCCAACTTGTACATAGCATGGGTCTCCTGTGACAGTTACACACATATCTGCACACATACATTGGCCCTAACTATCATGTGGTTGCAAACATGCCCCATAATTGGTGAGCACTAAAAAATATGGAGTGTAATCGTCTCATCATGTGCATCCAAGAGAAACCTCCAAAGCCTGGTTACTTGAGGACTGCATTACCAGTCAAACATGCCTTGTGGCCATGACACATTTATTGCACATAGGCCCAATGTACATAGGGAAGGGCAGGGACTTTTGTAAGCCATCCAGTTGTTACAGTATAGTCAATTGATGTGGCCCAGTTATGGTGATTTGCACCAACCATGGAGATGTGAGGCCATGTGCATACACTTGGACTGCCATCCATATTTGGATTGTGGCTCAACTAATTCCAACAAACATCTTAAGATGTTAGCTGAGGGCACCTTACACCTTTTCACGATGTTTTCAAATCAAGAACTGACATGTATCCAAAAAGATGAAGGAACACAATAATCCCACACATTCATAGTACTTCTGTGAACGCTTTCCTTCCACACTCACCAGACTCACATGAGACATATGTCTGAGCCACTTTGCTATTATCAATTGACGTGAAGGCAGCACTCATTTTCAGCATCATGTAGTGATTCTAAAGTCAGTCTAGCAATTGCGTCAACATAGTTGGCCTAAATGTTGGTACATCTGTACTTCTCTGTCAATAGTACCCTATATAGACAAGATTGGCTCATATTTTGTTAGCTGTTCTGACAAAAAGGCCGCACCAATTTCCTTCATGGAAAAGTAACCTGTAAGTTTGCTGAGCACGTGCTACCTGACAGCTAGCAATTGTGATCCTTGCCATGGTGCATCAATGATCCCCTTATATTTCCCCAGCATTACACACAGTCAGCAAGTTAGCTGGCAGACATTGCACTAATCCCCTGATGTCACTACAGAGCATTTAATCGTGCACATTAACATAATTCGTACTCACCAACAGTGCCACCAATCATGATTCCCAGGTGGTCCAAGAGATCCTGCTCACTGGGGATGAGGTCAGCCCACCGGTGCTTCAGCTGGTGGTCACTCCTCTGGCTGGCATACACACGCTGCAGGTGATGCAGCACCTTTCCCCACCGGATCCTGCGCGCCTCTGTCGGATACCCCTGTATCACCCTGCCTGGATCATGAGCGGCAAGAAATGCGTCACCAGCCAGATGAAACCCCCCAACTCCTCTTCCCCCATCCTGCCAAGACGTGGCCTACCAGACATACTTATAAGTGATGTGGAATAGGGGTAAAAGAAATAGAAAGGGGAAAAGGGGGAAAGTAGGGGTACAAAGACAGAAAAAAAGTAAACCTAAACACTAAAAGAGCCCAACTATCCCCAAACTAACACTACCCACAAAAGACTCCCACAAACAAGAAAAACACAAGATAAATGGACAAATGTAGACAAAACACAGTAGTACAGTATACACAAACAATATTTATTTCACAAATTAACAATATAGATAGCACACAGGACAAAAACAGCACAAAATCTCAGGACAACACTCTCTACACAGCCACACAGTCTAGAAGGATTATAGACTGCAAAGTGAAAGTGAAAGTACACCCACTGTACATGATCTGTAAACAGGATATCCTATGACATCACTTCCTGTATGAAAAGTACTGTCTTTTTCGCGTTATGCGTCATTTTTTGTTTACCAAAACTGTATTTGCGTCATTTTTTTTGACGCACAGACGTGAATATTAACCCGCATCCACATAATGATACATGGACTGTACAAATATCTGGATGCGGGCTAAATTTCACTCCTGTGCGTCAAAAAAATGACGCAAATACAGTTTTGGTTGTCAAAAAATGACGCACAACGCTAGGGACGTCAAAATTACAGTGCATTAACTGGTTTGGGGCATTTTTACTTGTTTTTTGGTTATTTTACATTTGGAGCACATCAGAGATTGGCTAATTGAAGACAGTATGGTGTTGATGGTGTATGTTCACATGTGTGACATCATACTGCAGCGGAACATGATCCACTACTCCCTTCACAGTATTTTTACAGTTGGCTGACGCAATAGATGGTCATAAGTGTGGCCTACATATATGTGTTGCACAAATTGTGCATGTTTGGCATAAGGAGAGGATTGCAATGTGACGCACATATGTACAATACCTAACTGCCTTTGGCTCAAATTGTGTGCTTTGACATCTAATGTGTTGGTTGATCAAGTGTGTGTATCACATGAAGTATAATTATACATATGGTTGTATGAATGTGACGTCCATGTGTCCAATCCTTAGATGCAAGTCATATTGGAAATGAGCGAGGGCATGTGTTAGTCATACATGTAACAACACCCGTAAAGTGTACTTCCAAGTTTTAGGGTCACGTAGACACCACATGTGACATAGCATGCACCAGATGGATGGCAGACGCTTGTTCATGTCAAAGGTCCACATTTTCTACATCCTATGTCCTAGAGTATTGGTAAGAGCTTCCGAGGCACTAGTTGGTGAATCCCACAGTGAGTCACACACATGCATTGAGGAAGTGGGTACCATGTTGTTTGCACAGACAGACAAGGGTGAATCTCATATGTATGATGACACCACAGTTGAGGCCATAGAAGTGAGCCCCAACTATCAAGTGGCTGTGGTGGACCAGCATGCAAGACAGCACGTGTCCACTTATTTCCAGTGATCAATTGCACATAGGTGTCTTGTTCATGTGTGTGGTCCAATGATGATCCTGTAGATTGTTGGGGTGTAATTTGTCACAGTTCGGTCCAGGACTCATCATGAGTCAGTGGCAGCTATTCCTGTATCTACTGAGTATCCTTGGTTGACCAATGTGAGAAAAGTAGATGTGGACATGTGAACCAACATGTGGATGGTCCCACCCTGTCACTAAAGACGTGTAATGAGACAGTCAACAGGGCATCCTTGGTGTGCTGAGTGAGATAATGTCTCAGGTGTCATGTTCCGGCAGGTGTCATTGCAACATTTGTACACAGGTTGGCCTCTGCACTTCCCACTGCATCTGGAAACATCATAGCCTCTGTGCTGATTATTCTCGCAGCTATTCACCACACACAGCCCATCACTATGTTGTGCGCACTGTGATGCTGTGTGTGAACTGTCAGGGTCCTGACATTTGTGTATTATTCATGGACATTATCAGAGGTTGCTGGTTGTGCTGAAAGCCCCGTACCCAATCCCTGCCTACGGCCCTGGGACACTGTCACACTTTGTCATTCATGCATGAATTCAACCCAGACAAGGGATGGGCCATGAATTTTGCTTTTCCAAGAGGATGTAACTCAAATGGTACAGTTAAAAGGCAGATGATGTTATACAATGTATTTGGGTATGCATGGAAGAAGCCCATGCCCAATGCCCCCTGATGAATGAGAGGTTTGCTAACGCAAGTGTGGTACATATGTAGACACAGAGATACTTTAGTGTGACGCACAGACAGTTGCCAGTCAGGCTGACAGAATGCAAGGTGATTCAGGATCCAGTTACTTGACAAGTTACGTAATCAGTGGTCTGACTGAGACTGTTTTGAGGACAAACATGTCAAACTGTGTACGTCCTGTGTTTTTGAAGGTGACAAATGAACCCAAGGGCTGTGTTACACGGCTTAATTAGTATCAATGCTTGACGGTGTATTTGACATAATGGCAACTCCTATGCTGTTCCAGGCATCATCAGGGGCAGTGCTTTTTGAAATGGGTGTTGTGCATGGAGGTGATCACAGGAGTGGAATGCATCTGTTTCTCACCAGTCCTGTAGGTGAGACTTGCATTCTAAGGGCCAAAAGACATTTTCACAAGGGGAAGCATTCTACCTGTGCTAACAGGGCTTTGAAACTAGAAGACAGTGTATAAATTGACCTGACGTCCTTGCAGTCAGATGTTCTATGACAATGGCATACCATAGGAAAGGGTGTAGCACACTGGTTTGCTAATGTTGGTCTGTATGTGTAGAGGAGGTAATATCAGGGTACACATCTTAGTATTTCAGGGACCTCTTCCGACAGGTGGGTTGTGACCAGGTGCATGGGTGTGTCAGGAGTTAGGAAATAGGCTGACATGTACATGGATTGTCATGTGCGCAATGCTTGTCATATGTGTGGCACTTGTGCTGTCTATGTTCTGCTTCTAGGGAACTCTAGTCACTGATAGTCCTTGCAAAGATTGGATGCAGTTGGACTTACTGCTGTCAAGGGTCTGGTCAGGCATTCCTGTTACTGATGCCAAAGCACATTGACTGCCTCATGTATGAGGCTTGTTTTCCCCTTATTGAGTGATGGTGTCTTAGTTGTGTGCCATATGCTGTGTTGGACCTTGCTTTCAACATGTATGTGTGAAATAGTTGTGGTATTCTGCTATTGGCCTTCAAAGGAGATATGTACATGATATATGTCATTAAGAGTGTGTGTGTATGTGACCATTGTATGTTAGGCATCACATTAGCTCTGGGATGTTCCGTGTCCTACTCAGTATCTCAGCAATGCTCCATGAGGCAACACTCTTATTCTGATAAGTAGAGATGAAGGTGTGCAAAAAGGAATAGCCAGACCATGATATGGTGATTAGAATAGGTGTTTATTTAAATTTGTTAACTAAAGTGGTGAAGGTGATCATATTCAGAAGAAATTATTTACAATCTGATGCTGCCTGCGTATACCAGCGGCCGTGGTCTGTAGTTCCCCCTCCTGTTGCAGGCCAGCATCCTCCTCTTCCTCCTCTTCAGGCATGTGTGGCTCTGGTTCCAGGAGGGGAATGTTTCTTTTGATACAAATGTTGTGCAATATTGCACATGTGAGGATGATCCTACAGACCATCTCGGGGGAATGTAGGAGGCTATCACCAGTGATGTCGAGGCAGCGGAACCTTGACTTGAGGATGCCAAAGGTCTGCTTGACAATGCTGCGTGTCCTCCTATGGGCGTCGTTGTAGGCACGCTCTGCTGCAGTACTTGGGTTGCCAAATTGTGTCATAATCCATGGCTGGATGCCATACCCCTGATCAGCTGCAAGAGAAAATGATTGGGATCATGTTGATGTAGCTAGCACTATTGAAAAGACCTTTCATGGCAGTAGTTGTCTTGTGTTGTCTGTGACTCTTTTGTGTACTAATGTGGCATCCTATGTTTGTAGGATGTACCGTCTGCATTGTGTTGTTTCCTTGGCTGAACGAGTGTTTGTCTGCTAATCGTTTGTCAGCAGTATGTTTGGGGATTTGCAGTACAGTGTGCCCTCCCTAGCATTGTGACTTGTGATACAGGTGTCCGTGTGTCTTCACTGGGGGTGAGATGATAGTTCCATGCACAGTTAAAAGTGAAAGTGTTGTTAACACGTTCATATCAATGTACTCTGGACATCCCATACCTTGAAACTTATGCAATGGATTAATGTAAAGGTCATTGGGACACTTACAATTTGCAAGGTGACATTTAGGGAACCACACTCATTGACGTCTTAACATTAGGCTGTACAGTAATTTCCGATGTGTGACAGGTTCAATGGTGACTTAAGAAACATGGCTAGCGGTGTCACGACCTCAGTGTGTTCCTGTTCACATGTTGCTGTTGTGGTGTATGTGTTGTGTGTGCTAGAGGGTTGCTGTGCAGTGTGTATATAAGTAGGTTTTTGTACTTACCAACAAGTAGTCCATTGCCATACCGTCCATCCTGGAAGTGTTCATTGATGGTGCAGTGACATAAGATGTACGAGTCATGTACACTCCCAGGATATTTATCCACAATGTTGGTGATCAATCCCTGGTGATCGACTATGGCCTGCACGTTGATGGAATGTGTGTGCTTCCTGTTGCGGAAGAGGTGTTCAGTTGCAGCAGGTGGCACAAGGCGTACATGTGTGCAGTCGATTGCACCAAGGACGTGTGGGAAGCCACGGATGAGGTAGAACCCCTGTTTTGTTTCCTGCTGCTTCTGCAGTGTGTTAGGGAAGCAGATGTGGCGGGGTGTCAGTCGAATGATGGCATCCAGTACTTTGGGAAAAAAGGCGGAGAATGATGGTTGTGGTATTCCGCCAACCAGGGCACCAGTTGTTTGGAAAGAGCCACTTGCCAGCATATGAAGTACGGCAAGCAGCTTTGGTTCTGTTCGGATGGTGCGGGGTGTCACCAAAGTGGGGGCCAACTGCTGTTCAATGTTGCGCAGCAGCTGCTGAATGGCCGGCCAGTTCAACCGGTACCTCTGGATGATGTCTTGTTCCCTGATACCCTGAAGGGTGGTTCTTGGGCAGAATATCCTCTCCTGCCTTCTGCGCTGCCTTTGGGGTCCCTGCTGGTGTTGTTGTAGCTGCTGTTGTTGCTGCTGGGCTCTGCGATTAGTCCGCTGGATTAGTATCACCTCCATGGCTCCCTGTTGCTGCTCTGCTGCTCTGCTGGTTGTTCTGTGTGTTCTGATTAAATACAGGTGTGTTTGCCCCATTTTAACGCCTGCCCTGACCCAGGCGTTATTTTTTTACGCAAATTGGGCTGTGCGTCATTTTATGGCTCCGCCTCCCGGCCGTGCGTCATTTTTGCCCGAAAGCATAAATACGACGCACGGCCCTTTAAGCCATTTTTTGGACGGGAACGCCTACCTTGCATATAATTAACGCAAGGCGGGTTGCCACATCCAAAAAATGACGCACACAGCAGAATTTTGTCGGCCGCGGGCGTCAAAGTTTAAATACGGGGCAACGTTTTTGACGTACAATCGGCGCAGACGGAGTATAAATATGCCCCAAAGCATCAACATGATGAATATCAATGCTGGCCACATCCCCTACAAGCAAGTCACTGTGTAAGTGACATTTGCTTTAAAACATACATGCCTCACCCACTACATACAGCAGGAATGGCTGTGTAAGAGTGCTCGGCCAATAACTTCAGCTGGGAATACAAAAAAAACACATTGGTGTGAAATATGTATACTTGACCTCATCTGAAATTGGCACTGATCACTTTAGCAGTGTTGACATGACATGAACTTCAGGCTGCAGCAGACTTCCCACAGTGCCCACCATCACGACACAGGATCCAAACAATTACAGCTTAAAAAACACACTTATCTGTCCAATACATGGGAACCATAGTCATGTTGAGTGGTGGGTAGAATGGATGGCAGATGCATTGAGATTTAAATTTGTTGTAGCTGCCAATGTGACAGCTTATTTGGACATGGGAATTAACATGTCAAGAGAGGAATGTGGATACAGGATGGAATTCACAGGCCAACAGACAATTGGCACTGTACACTCATGCAAAGACCCTGAGCCCCAAGCATATGACACATGCAGTAAGGGAGTACCTACATTTTGATTATCTATGCATGGAACTTAACTTAAAACTATGTAACACACCTATACTAACCTAATCTATCCTAACTATACATTACCCACAACTGGCACTAACTACCCTATCCTAAGCGTACTAGCCACATTTAACAACACAATCTAAACATTTGCCCCCCACCCCCCTTATATGATGAGATACATGCAGGACAACATATACTAACCTAAACATATACTACCTAATACTAAACATATATATATATATATATATATATATATATATATATATATATTTTTTTTTATATATTTTTTTTTATTATTTGTTTGGTTTTTTATTTTATTTATATACACAAAAGCCCCAACATTAACCCCAACCCAACCACTAACTAACATGTAATAATATGAAAAACCACCCCAAACTTACTAATCCCATCTAAACAACTACCCTACTCTAATCTATCACTAAAATCCTTAAACCCACTACAAAACAGGATGAGGAATGAGGAGGGAGGGGACTGAACTAGGTGTGAGGGGAGGCAAGAGCTCACAGGTTGGCAATGTTAGAAATGGGGTCTTTGTTGGCAGTCAGCTTACCCCCTGTCCAAGCATGGACCCTCACTCTAGTCAGGGTAAATCACACACAATCCAAATCATCCTGTGCCCACCCTCTGGTAGCTTGGCACTGAACAGTCAGGTTTAACTTAGAAGGCAATGTGTAAAGTATTTGTGCAATAAATCATGCAATAACACAGTAGGATACCACAAAAATGCACCACACAGTGTTTGGAAAATATATAAAATTCCTCTGTTAAGATGTAGGTCAAAATGATTAAAATGCAATACGTATATTTGGAAATATCACTATAAAAATGATATAAAGTGTCTTTAGTCTCTTAAAAGCAACAAATGTCTCTTGCATTCACAAAGTACCTGGTTTGCATTCAAAATCTCTGCAAAGAACCGCACAGAGGAGTAGATGCGTGGAACACAGGTAGGTGTGTGTCGTTTACTTTTAATGCAAGGATGGCTATGCTTTGATTTCTGGCACTCAATCGTGGATCCTCTTCGGGTTGCGGGGTTTTCGGATGCCCCAAGGATGATTCGCTGATTTCCAGCACTGACAGGACAAAGTCACAGGGGCTGCGTCGATCCAGTGGGTGTTGCATAGAACTTTCTACTGCATGGCAGGAATTTCTTGGTGGGATGTTCCTCCTCACACAAATATTGTGCAGGGTAGCACAGGTCAGTGTAATTTTACACACAATGTGTGGGGCATATAGGAGATTGCCTCCTGTGATGTCCAGGCACCTGAATCTGGACTTCTGGATGCCAAAGGTCCTTTCCACAATGGTGCCTGTCCTCCTATGTGCCTCATTATAGGCACACTCTGCTGCTGTGCTTGGGTTCGGGAATGGAATCATGATCCATGGCTGGATCCCATAATCCTGATCCACTGCAAAAGATAATAGAAGTGAGTATTTTGTTAGTGCTTGCAACAGGAATGTCATGTAGCATGGCAGTTGATATCTTGTGGCATCTGTGACTTATATGTGTTTGTGATATTGTGTGAAATCCTGGGCTTCTGTGAGGTTTTATCTGCAATGTGTTGTTTGACATGACAACTTGTGTTTGGCTCACTGACCTGGGATCTATGATTTTTTTCCAAGCTGTTGGTCAGTATGTATGCATCATGCGTTGTGTAGTGTCCAACGTGTTTTAGTGTGCTTTCACTGGAGGGGACATGATACATCTACACACACAATGGATTCAGATGTGCTGGTAACATGGTTGCACTACATGGCCTGGATGTCCAATCCATTCAGACAAATGTCATTGCAGATAAAATGTGACACTGAGGCCCTTTGATTTGGGTAGGTGACAATACACAACACATATCCATAAGTTGGCAGCACTGAGCTGTTCAGTATTGACAATGCACAATTGTCCAATGCGTGACTTGTTTCTAGGCAAGCCTTAGCTGTTCCCTTTGCCAGTAGCTCATGTGCACCCATGTACCTACACTACTGAACTTGCTCCAGGGAACCTGGTTAACTGCCTTGTGGAGGTGGATATATCTGTGCAGGAAGGGCCATCTCCCTGTACATATGCTTTTTTGATGGGCATTTGGCTCTTTCAGGGTATGCAGCAGTGTGCAGTTTGCATTAGTGCCACATCAATATGTGTTCATAGTACAGTCCACTTCCTTAATGCAACTTGGAAACAGCACCCCAGGAGTGATGTTTGATGTTGAGATTGCCTCAGTAATTCAGTGTCACCTACATCTGAGTCAGCATCATCATGCTATGTGTCTCATGGTGTTAGACCTGCTGTAACACACACTGCACACCTCTTCATGCTACTTATTGTTTGGGAGGGTGGCCGATTGACTATGTGGCCTAATGTAATTATAAATGGTTCATCTTTCAAGTAGTACTTTCATTGCAGGCCATGTCTTTGTCACTGTGGGCTTTGACATTGGTTGCTTGTTGCTCCAGAGTGGCAACTATTGTTTGTGGCAGCCATCATTTGTCAAGAGGTGTGTATCCCATTGTGTCAGGGTGTACAACATAACTACCTGTGTCACACCTCAGTATCAGCCCGTCCACGTGTCAATGCAGTGGCGTATGTTTTGTGTGTCCTACTGGGTTGTTGGCTGTGTGGATATTGCTAGGTTTATTGACTTACCGACAAGAAGGCCATTGCCATATTGTACGTCCTGGAAGTGCTGATTGATCCTGCTGTGGCGGAATATGAAAGAATCATGGACACTCCCAGGATACTTGGCCAAGATGTTGGTGAATAGTCCCTGGTGGTCAACTATGGCCTGCACATTGATGGAATGTGTGTGCTTTCTGTTCCTGAATAGGTGCTCTGTTGCTACAGGTGGGACGATCCAGACATGGGTGCAGTCAATTGCACCGAGCACATGCGGGAAGCCATGGATTTGATAGAAGCCTTGTTTTATCTCCTGCTGCTTCTGCTTCTGCTGGGTGTTGGGGAAGCTGATGTGGTGGGGTGTGAGGGAGACTATGGTATCTAACACCTTGGGCAGGAAGGCCGAGAATGAGGGCTGTAATACCCCAGCTACCAGCGCACCCTTTGTGTCTAAGGAGCCACTTGCCAACATATGCAGGACAGCTAGCAGCTTGGTCACCTGTGGTATGTTGTGTGGTGTCTGCAGGTTAGCTGTTAGTTGCGACTCAATTTGGTGCAGCAGCTGCTGTATGGCTTGCCAGTTGAGTCAATACCTCTGGATGATGCCATGCTCCCTGAGGCCGTGGTGGGTTGTTCTGTTCCTGAAAAGTCTCTCCTGACTTCTGTGTTGTCTTTGTGGGCGACGTTGGGGTGGTGGTGGCTGCTACCGTTGG
Source organism: Pleurodeles waltl (assembly GCF_031143425.1). Taxonomy (NCBI): domain Eukaryota; kingdom Metazoa; phylum Chordata; class Amphibia; order Caudata; family Salamandridae; genus Pleurodeles; species Pleurodeles waltl. The sequence continues at coordinate 386,273,611 of NC_090447.1, read as the reverse complement.
TCCTGTGGTCGGCGTTGTCTTGCAAGCTGCATCAGTAGCACCTCCATGTTGTCCTGTTGGTCTGTAATGTTCCTTGTGTGTTTTCATTAAGTAGTGGTGGGGTTTTTGCCTCATTTTAACGTCTGCCCTGATGTAGGCTTTAAAATTTTACACAAATCGGGTATATTGCACTTTTTCTGGTCCGCCTCCCGTCCGTGTGTCATTTTTGCCTGGGTGGATAAATATGGCGCTATGGTGTTTGATTCATTTTTTGGACAGGAACGCCTACCTTGCATCTCATTGGCGCAAGGAGGTTTCAGGCATCCTGAAAATGACGTTAACTCCATATTTTTGACACTAGACGGGTCTAGTGTCAAAATATAAATATGGAGTTATGTTTGCGATGTATTTGCATCAAAACAAATATGCAAACCTGACGCAAGCAGAGTATAAATATGGGTCTAAGTTTCATTCATTCGTCATTCCGACCGCGGCAGTACAGCCGCGGTCGCCCAGCCGGGTCCGGCGGTTTCCCGCTGGATTTGCCCCGGCTGGGAGAATCCTCCAGGGCAGCGCTGCAAGCAGCGCTGCCTTGGGGATTCTGACCCCCTTCCCGCAAGCCTGTTTCTGGCGGTTTTCACCGCCAGGAAGAGGCTGGCGGGAACGGGTGTCCTGGGGCCCCCATAGAAAGGCCCTACACCTCCAGGAGAGCAAGAGTTAGCCCATATTTTAGCTGTAAAGGATTTGGTTTTTCTTTTTAATTATTTATTACATTCTTTTATCTTGTGCTATGATTTTAATATAAAAATGAATACATTTGATTTTGAGGTTTGATTAGGTGATATGTACTATAACCAATAATATCTTGGCTGTGTTTGGGAAAGTAGCACACTTTTATAACCATTCAAGGAAGAGTGTTGTTACTCTTCAGTATACTTTAGATAGAGGGTTCCTCAGAAGGAGGTGAACTTGAAGATGATGCAGATTGGATGTACATAGGAAGACCAGACAGTTTACAAAACAGTTAATGGCATGATGTAGCTAGATCAGGGATTCCCTGTTTCAGGAGATTATGGGGGTCATTCCGACCCTGGCGGTTGACTACCGCCAGGGCCGGGGACCGCGGATGCACCGCCAACAGGCTGGCGGTGCATCCATAGGCATTCTGACCGCAGCGGTACAGCCGCGGTCAGAAACGGGAAACCGGCGGTGTCCCGCCGGTTTCCCGCTGCCCTAGGGAATCCTCCATGGGGGCGCTGCAGGCAGCGCCGCCATGGGGATTCCTACCCCCTTACCCCCAGCCTGGTTCTGGCGGTTTTGACCGCCAGAACCTGGCTGGCGGTAACGGGTGTCGTGGGGCCCCCTAACAGGGCCCCACCAAGATTTTCAGTGTCTGCCAAGCAGACACTGAAAATCGCGACGGGTGCAACTGCACCCGTCGCACCCCTTCGGAGCCGGCATCATCATGGAAGGGGGTTTCCCGCTGGGCTGGCGGGAAACTCAGAATTACCGCGGCGGTCTTTTGACCGCGCAGCGGTATTCTGACGGCGGGACTTTGGCATTGATTCTTTTCCACGCGGCAAGAGCTTTGCGTTGAATTCTGGCACAAAGGCTTGAATCTTTGCAATGCGGGGTCTTTTGATGCCCAGGGACGATGTGTGGAAATCCCAGGTGTGTGGGGCGAAGTCACAGCTGTTGCGTCAATCCGGTGGGTGATGCAGTGGAATTTCTGACGCACGGCTGGCGCTGTGCGGATTCCTCTTGCAGGAAGTTAGGCTGCATCTTTCCGGCTTGGAGATGTTTCGATCCGGTGGGCTGTGCGTTGAAGTTCCGGTTGCAACGTTGGCACTGTGTCAATCTCCACTGGAAGAGCAGGGCTTGTTTGGCGATGCAGTGATTTTCTCACCGCTGGACAGGCTATTTGTGGATTCTGGCAGGTTCTGCATAGCTTTTCACTGCACAAGAAGTTTCTTTGCAGAGATGAAGTCTTTTTGTCCCTGAGACTTCAGGAAACAGGAGGCAAGCTCAATTGAAACCCTCAGAGAGCACCTCTCAGCAGAATCAGAGGCCAACAAGGAAGAAGGGCAACAGCAAGGCAGCAGTCCTTTGCAGCAAAGCAGTCAAGGTGAGTCATTTGTGCAGCCAGGCAGCTTCTCTTGGCAGATTGCAGGTTCTGGGACAGAGCGTCTGTCCCAAGAAGTGTCCAGTTTGGTAGGGTCAGAGACCCAGTTTATCTGCCCAAAAGTTCCTTTGAAGTGGGGGAGACTTCAAAGAGTGGTTTTGAAGTGCACAAGGTCCCCTTCCAGTACAATGCTGTCTGCCAGGGTTCCAGTAGGGGGTTTGGCAGACCATTGGGTGAGGGCCTCCACCCTTCCAGCCACGAAGACCAATTCAGTATGCAGATGTGTGCAGGTGTGACTGAGCATCCTGTGTTTGTGGCTGTCTGGTTGAAACGCACAAGGGAGCTGTCAACCAGCCCAGCCCAGACTTAGATTGGAGACAGGTTGTATACACAGAAGGATTTAAATGCGGAGAAATGCTCACTTTCTAAAAGTAGCATTTCTAAAATAGTAATATAAAATCCAACATCACCGGTCAGCAGGATTTTGTATCACCATTCTAGCCATACTAAATATGACCTGCTTACCCCTTTCTAATCAGAATCTACCACTCAAACAGTTTATGTGGGTAGCCCCTAATGTTAGTCGATGAAAGGAGCAGGTCTCCCAGCAGTGGGAAATACATTTAGGAGTTTTCAATCACCAGGACATATGAAATACACGGATATATGTCCTGCCTTTTACCTACACAGCACCCTGCCCTCTGCGTTAACTAGGGCCTACATTAGGGGTGACTTATACGTCCAAAAAAGGGAGTTTAAGGCTTGGCAAGTACATTTAAATGCCAAGTCGAAGTGGCAGTGAAACTGCCCACACAGGCCTTGCAATGGCAGGCGTGAGACATGGTTTAGGGGCTACTTATGTGGGTGGCAAAATCAGTGCTGCATGCTAATTCATAGAAATATAGGCCCTGGACACATGTAGTGCATTTTATTTAGTAAATTAAATATGCCAATTGGATACAAGCCAATGTCACCATGTTTTAACCGCTTGAGTGCGGGCGTCGGCCACTGGCCGACGCCCACACACCCTCCCTGGTGCGGGTCACGACCAGTGGCCGACACCAGGAAGGGCATTAATAAATCCTCGGGTGCGTCGCGCCCGAGGATTTTTTTTTTTTGTTTTACTACCCCCGGGAGACACGGAAGCTACCGTGTCTCCCCCCGCCCCCCATCCGCCCCTTTGTGACGTCAGCGCGCCACGAGGCGCGCTGACGTTGCAAAGGTGTTTTCCCCATGAAAGCAGGAAGCAGCCTTGCGGCCGCTTCCTGCTTTCATAGGGAAAACGGCCTTTTCCACGTTCGGGAAGGCCTTGTAAGAAAGGGGAGACACTCCCCTTTCTTACGAGGCCTTCCTGAAAGTGTTTCCTGGCCCCCGGTCGCAGCTGTGCTGCGATCAGGGGCCAGGAAACACTTTCAGGTTTCCTGGCTCCCCCGATCGCAGCACAGCTGCGATCGGGGGGGCCAGGAAACATTTTGAAAAGGCCTTGTAAGAAAGGGGAGACTCTCCCCTTTCTTACGAGGCCTTCTGAAACTGTTTCTGGCCCCCGATCGCAGCACAGCTGCGATCGGGGGCCAGAAACAGTTTCAGAAGGCCTCGTAAGAAAGGAGAGAGTCTCCCCTTTCTTACGAGGCCTTCTGAAACGGTTTCCTGGCCCCCGATCGCAGCACAGCTGCGATCGGGGGCCAGGAAACCCCACTAGACACCAGGGATTTCACTTTTGGGGGGCGGCCCCCCTGGAAAACGGGCCGCCCCCCCCCGGCATAATTTTTTTTATTAAAAAAAAGGTAGGTGCCCCCAGGGGATTTTTTTTTTTTCAAAAAAAACTAAAACAAAAAAATGAAATGACAGGGGGTCGCCCGTGGGCAGGGTGGCCCCCTGTGGGGGCAATTTTTTTTTTAGATGTTGTAGGGTTTCCCTGGGGGCCATTTTGGCCCCCAAGGAAACCATACAGCAACTAAAAAAAATATGTATGTATATATCTATATATATATATATCTATGTAGATAGATATATCTAGGTACATGGATATATCTATAGATATATCTATGTAGATATATATATATATATATATATATATATATATATATATATATATATAGGTAGATCTGTATCAAAGAGATTTATAAAGCGCGCTACTCACCTGTGAGGGTCTCAAGGCGCTGCGGGGGGGGGGACAGGGGGAGGGAAAGGGGCTAGGAGGTTCACTGTTCAAAAAGCCAGGTTTTGAGGCCCTTCCTGAAAAGAAGTAGGTTTTGGGTCTTGCGAATGTGGGTTGTGAGTGCGTTCCAGGTTTTGGGTGCAATGTAGGAGAAGGATCTGCCCCCGGTGGTGGTGTGTTTGATGCGGGGGACAGAGGCGAGAGAGAGGTCAGCTGAGCGGACGTTTCGTGTGGGGGTGTGGAAGGTGACTCTGGTTGAGGTAGGCAGGGCCTGTGTTGTGGAGTGATTTGTGTGCGAGGATGAGGATCTTGAAGGTGATCCTTTTGTCAATGGGGAGCCAGTGGGGGGATTTGAGGTGTGGAGAGATGTGTTTGTGTCGGCGGAGGTCGAGGATGAGTCGTGCTGTTGAGTTCTGGATGCGTGTAGTTTGCACTTGAGTTTTAGAGTGGTGCCGGCGTAGAGGGCGTTTCCGTAATCAAGCCTGCTGCTGATGAGTGCGTGAGTGACAGTTTTTCTGGTCTCTGTGGGGATCCATTTGAATGTTTTTCAGTATACAGAGTTTGTTGAAGCATGAGGAGGTAAGAGCGTTGATTTGTTGGGTCATAGAGAGGGAGGAGTCTAGGATGATGCTGAGGTTGCATGCGTAGTTGGCGGGGGTGGGTGCAGGGCCTAGCGTGGTGGGCCACCATGGGGGGTCCCAGGTGTTTTTGTGTGGGTCAAAGAGGATTATTTCGGTTTTGCTTGAGTTGAGTTTCAGGTGGTTGGCTGTCATATATACATCACTTTTGTCAATATGTGTGTGGTTTCCCTGGGGGAAAAGGGTCCGACTTGTCTAGTGGCAGTTTTAGTGCCATAAAGAAGCGCAGCAGGTTTATATGCCTACTGCAAAGAGCACATCTGTATTTTATGTAAATAGCTGAGTACATTAGTAAAGTCTATGGAGAGATGAAGGGCACTTTTGCTGGGTGGTAATGAGGGAATCCGAGGAGGAGGGAGTGGGAGCACCAATAATGATTGTTGGACTGGGCGCAGGAGGTGCTAAAGACTGTGACGAATGTTATGTGACAAGGTGTTTTTTGAGTGTCTTGAAAGTACGTGCTGATTGAGGGAAGAAGCGCAGGTAAGGTGGCCTCTACTGTTGCACGTATCTCACACGCACCATCGATTTTGTGACTGTCTACGTAGGCTAGTGTTTTAGAGCAACAGTTTAGCCAATAGCAGAGATGGCATCTTGATGGATGACTGCTGCCTGCACTTGGGTTATAGAGGACCGCTCTGACATAGGATCAGAGACTGAGACATCAGATACTGAGACAGCATCTGAGGGATAGGACAATGGCGCAGACTCTGGGAGTGATTTTTCAGTCAGAGGAGTCCCATTCGAAAACTCCTCTTCCAGTACATTATGAGGGAGGTGATGAGGACAGTCCTGCTGTCCCTTCGCAAGCTGTTCGTGCAACTGGGTAATAGTGGGTTAGGCCAACCCAGAGAGCAGGTGAATGCGGCGGCAAGCAGAGAGAGAGTGCTCTCTTGGGAGCTCACCAATTTAGTTCAGCCCCAAATTCCACCACCCAAATCATATTGTGGAGACATCAAAATTGTCTATGGCAAAACAAACTGGTTTTGTAAGGCAGGCACCTGTGTTTTTGGTCCTGGATTCGGCGGCCATATAGAGAAACACACTAAACCCAAACATTTCTGGAAACTAGACATTCGGGGGAGTCCAAGGAGGTGTGACTTGTGTGGATTCCCCAAAGTTTTCTTACCCAGAATACCCTGCAAACCTGAAATGTTGAAAAAAAACTCTATTTTTCTCGCATTTCTGTCACACAAACTACAGGAATATGCTGGGATCCACAACATTCCTACCACCCAGTGACTCCTCACCTGTCCTGATAAAAACACTACCCCACTTGAGTGCCTACACCTAGTGCCTGTGTCAGGAATGGATCACCCCAGGGTCAACAGCTGCCTCACGTAAGGACCAACATTGACCGTTGTGTGATCTATTCCTGTCGCAGGCACCAGGCCTAACCACACAAGTGAGGTATCATATTTATCGGGAGACTTGGGGGAACGCTGGGTGGAAGGAAATTTGTGGCTCCTCTCAGATTCCAGAACTTTCTGTCACCGAAATGTGAGGAAAACGTGGTATTTTAGCCACATTTTGAGGTTTGCAAAGGATTCTGGGTAACAGAACCTGGTCCGAGCCCCACAAGTCACCTCATCTTGGATTCCCCTGGGTTTCTAGTTTTCAAAAATGTGCTGGTTTGCTAGGTTTCCCCAGGTGCCGGCTGAGCTAGAGGCCAAATTCCACAGGTAGGCACTGTTTTCTATTAAAAAATGTGATGTGTCCACGTTCTGTTTTGGGGCATTTCCTGTCGCGGGCGCTAGGCCTACCCACACAAGTGAGGTATCATTTTTATCGGGAGACTTAGGAGAACGCCGGGTGGAAGGAAATTTGTGGCTCGTCTCAGATTCCAGAACTTTCTGTCACCGAAATGTGAGGAAAACTTGTTTTTTTTAGCCACTTTTTGAGGTTTGCAAAGGATTCTAGGTAACAGAACCTGGTCCGAGCCCCGCGAGTCACCCCTCCTTGGATTCCCCTAGGTCTCTAGTTTTCAGAAATGCACAGGTTTGGTAGGTTTCCCTAGGTGCCGGCTGAGCTAGAGGCCATAATCTACAGGTAGGCACTTCTCAAAAAACTCCTCTGTTTTCTTCCAAAAATTTGAATGTGTCCACGTTGCGCTTTGGGGCGTTTCCTGTCGCGGGCGCTAGGCCTACCCACACAAGTGAGGTATCATTTTTATCGGGAGACTTGGGGGAACGCCGGGTGGAAGGAAATTTGTGGCTCCTCTCAGATTCCAGAACTTTCTGTTACCGAAATGTGAGGAAAACTTGTTTTTTTAGCCACTTTTTGAGGTTTGCAAAGGATTCTGGGTAACAGAACCTGGTCCGAGCCCCGCAAGTCACCCCTCCTTGGATTCCCCTAGGTCTCTAGTTTTCAGGAATGCACAGGTTTGGTAGGTTTCCCTATGTGCCGGCTGAGCTAGAGGCCAAAATCTACAGGTAGGCACTTTGGAAAAAACAGCTGTGTTTTCTATAAAAAAAATAGGATGTGTCCATGTTGTGTTTTGGGGCATTTCCTGTCGCGGGCACTAGGCCTACCCACACAAGTGAGGTATCATTTTTATCGGGAGACTTGGGGGAACACAGAATAGCAAAACAAGTGTTATTGCCCCTTATCTTTCTCTACATTTTTTCCTTCCAAATATAAGAGAGTGTGTAAAAAAGACGTCTATTTGAGAAATGCCCTGCAATTCACATGCTAGTATGGGCACCTCGGAATTCAGCGATGTGCAAATAACCACTGCTCCTCAAAACCTTATCTTGATCCCATTTTGGAAATGCAAAGGTTTTCTTGATACCTCTTTTTCACTCTTCATATTTCAGCAAATGAATTGCTGTATACCCAGTATAGAATGAAAACCAACTGCAGGGTGCAGCTCATTTATTGGCTCTGGGTACCTAGGGTTCTTGATGAACCTACAAGCCCTTTATATCCCCGCAACCAGAAGAGTCCAGCAGACAAAACGGTATATTGCTTTCAGAAATCTGACATCGCAGGAAAAAGTTACAGAGTAAAACATAAAGTAAAATGGCTGTTGTTTTCAGCTCAATTTCAATATTTTTTTATTTCAGCTGTTATTTTCTGTAGGAAAACCTTGTAGGATCTACACAAATGACCCCTTGCTGAATTCAGAATTTTGTCTAGTTTTCATAAATGTTTAGCATTCCGGGATCCAGCATTGGTTTCACACCCATTCCTGTCACTAACTGGAAGGAGGCTGAAAGCACCAAATATAGTAGAAATGGGGTATGTCCCAGTAAAATGCCAAATTTGTGTTGAAAAATTTGGTTTTCTGATTCAAGTCTGCCCGTTCCTGAAAGGTGGGAAGATAGTGATTTCAGCACCAGAAACCCTTTGTTGATGGCGTTTTCAGGGAAAAAACCACAAGCCTTCTATGGCAGCCCTCTTTTCCCATTTTTTTGGAAAAAACTAAATTTTCACTGTATTTTGGCTATTTTCTTGGTCTCCTCCAGGGGAAACCACCAACTCTGGGTACCATTAGAATCCCTAGGATGTTGGAAAAAAAGGACGCAAATTTGGCGTGGTTAGCTTATGTGGACAAAAAGTTATTAAGCCCTAAGCGCGAACTACCCCAAATAGCCAAAAAAGGGCTCAGCACTGGGGGGGAAAAGGCCCAGCAGCTAAGGGGTTAATGGAGAGAGCTTATGCACTTTAGCACTGGTGAGCAGAAGTAAAGTGTGCAGAGTCCTAAAACCAGCAAAAACAATGTCAAAACAGTGAAGGGGAGGCAGGTAAAATGTTGGGGGTGACCACCCTAATTCTGTCCGGTCTGACCCAAACTAAATAGTTGGAATGCCTATGTGCAAGGTTTAGGGCCTGGAAAACTAACATTTTAGAAGGTAATGATAACTGAGGCCATAAGTATGGGCTCTGTGATGCAGGGCAACACAGCAAGTCACCTGGCTGTGCTGCCCTGCATCACAGGGAAGGGCAGGAATGCACCATAGTTATCCAATTTCACGGATTCCTGGCCTTTCCTCTTGTGGGGTAACCCTTCTGGCAGCCTAGACCCAACACTGGCACTCTTACTCCATGGTGCAAGGGTGCCTGCATTGCATGCAGGATTGTTTTTATGCAGGAAGTGATATCTTCCTGTACAAAAACAATCCTGAGAGGCTTGTTCATCTTTCTGTGTGTGCTGCAGAATGCACATTGGAAGAAGAAAAAACAAGAGAAATTAAGATATTTCTACTTGTTACACCTCACCTAGGGAGGTGTACCTTTTTGGCGCATTTCCAGGTCTACCACTTCTAGAAAATCTGGGAATGTGTGAAAATCCACAGATGTTCTGTGGCAACACCCAACCAAACACCCATGGAATTGCCTACCAGGCGCAGAGTAATAGAACACAGCAGTTTGCGCTGTCTTACATTACTTGAGATCTGTGAAGCCAGCAGCGCCGTGCAAGGTGGCCTTGTGTGATTTCATAAATCTCACTTGACGTTTGCCATATTATTTTAGCAGCTAAATGACATTGGTTATGGTAACACAAATGCTATACCATACAAAAGAGGATTCTTCCATTCTGCTGTCCAGCAAGTTACATCTAAGCCGGCCTGAACGAGTTAGCCTTTCTGGTCATGCTGACCCTTTTTTCAGACTCTGCAGTATCATGTCCTTCTCTGTTTTGCCTACATCTGTCAACTCATGAAAAAAACAGGTGATGTCTTTCGGGAAATTTGAATATATGACTGGATCGACATGGGTAAACCCTTAAGTCAGATCAAAATCACTGCTTCCTCCAGGAAGAAAGGAAAACACAATCCTTTTGAATTGTATTGAAAAGTTAATGAGATGGTAGTTTTTATTCTCCCATTTTATGTTATGTTCTCAGTCACAATTATGGAGGGACATACCTTTCATCCAATAAATGTAAAACAAAAAAACGTTTTTAGTGCAGTTTTGATATATACCTGATGGGGGAGACTCAGATGAACTAAGAAGAATTTTTCATTTTCCTGGACATTGACCAAGTCATAGCAAACCAGTACTCGACACATTCAGCAAAGGCTTGTGCATCAATGTAACAGATGGCCCTGCAGGGCTATTTTGTACTTGGGTCCCACCCAGTAGAAAGAGGGAAATATTCTCTGTTAGCTCTCTTGAAGCAGTTTTCGGATTTAAGAGTCCCCTCCACAGCTGAGCTTCACCAATTAGGTGGGGACACTATCTGTATACTTAGGAGAATAACTGAGCCCCTCTGCCCTCTGATCTATCCATTCAACACACAAGCCATCATTATGACATTGGCGGAAAATCCCACTTACCACCACACTGACTGCTGCCAACATACCGCCGGGGCGGCGGACATCTGTTTACCATATTATGACACACACACACCAATCCGTCACTATTCAGCCACATACACAAATCCGCCACACCAAAGGTCAGTGATACACTAGTGGTATCAAAACCCACACCGTTATACCAACAGAACAACGCCCATCACATTATGACCCACGAATCACCACGTTGAACATTCAATGGCGGTAAATCATTGGCGCTACATACCGCTGTGCTCAAAATATAAACACTCAAACAAAACAGCACCACATTGGAAAATTTAAATAAAACACACCTGACACCCATACACATACCACACCCACACCACTATAAAACACACACCCACATTACCCACAACACTTTACGAATACAAACCGTTGCCAACAGACTGACATCACAACTGCAGATAAGACCAAACCCACACACCACCATCACATATACACCACCCATGCATCCCACGTCACACATCCCAACACATCACCTAACACACCCTCACCCACACCACTCACACAACACTCATGGCACCACAATTACACCCCAGATTCTCTGAGGAGGAACTAAGGGTCATGGTGGAGGAAATCATATGGGTGGATCCACAGCTGTTTGGAGCACAGGTGCAGCAAAAATCCAGTGCTTGGAAGATGGAAGTATGGTGGAGGATTGTGGACAGGGTCAATGCCGTGGGAAAGCACCCAAGAACCAGGGATGACATCAGGAAGAGGTGGAACAACCTATGGGGGAAGGTACGTTCTATTGTAACAAGACACCATCTCGCTGTACAGAGGACTGACGATGGACCCCCCTCCTCCCTCACAACTAACAACATGGGAGGAGCAAGTCTTGGCAATCATGCATCCTGACGGCCTGGCAAGAGTAGCAGGAGGACTGGACTCTGGTAAGTCAACTCTCTATTTCTATCACCCCTACCTGCATGACATCGCATACCTCACCCTTACCGTCACTTCTATCACATCACCACGTCCCACACCCTCCACCATGACATCTCACTCATCCCAATGCCAAGCCCTGCATGCCATACCAATGCCTGGACACCACTCACAGACCTGCATGGACACCTATCACTAAAGCATGCACACTAGAGAGAATCAGCTGGCCCACCACACAAGTGAAATCTGCCAGGGCAAATACAACCAAACAGGGCAAGCCACCCATGCACCATATGTCACACACAGAAACAATAACACTGCATTTACATTCCCACAGGTATCCCAGCCAATGTCAGTGGAGAAGAGGTTCCAGCAACTTCCATTCCCCCCACAGAAGAGGCTGACAGTGATGACAGCAACTCTGGTCGCCTGGATCTGGATGACCAACCTGGCCCATCAGGGACCTCTGGACAGTCTGTAACCCAGTCACAGTCACACACCACCATAGATCCTCCCCCCTCAGGAAACACCACCACAGCACCCACCCAGCGTACTAATGCCTCTGTCCCCAGGACACATCAATCAGCAGTGTGTCCACCACTAAAAGGGACCCCAGGGCACACCTTGCCCCCAAGACAATCAGGGACCTGGGGTCAGTGGCAGTGGGCACACGGTTCAGGGGACAGAGGCACAGGACAACAGGGAAACTGGGAGGAGTGCTGTGCACCAGGGGGAGGACAGGCCCAGGGAACCGACTCTCCAGGAGGCATTCATCGAGATTCTGGGAGCATACCAACATTCCCAGGATACGCTGGGCCAGATCCTGGCCAACTTGCAGGAGAACAGGCGGCTGCGGGAGGGACCAGGGGATCAGGGAGGACTTGCAGGCCATCAGCACCACCGTGGTCTCCATTGCAGGGGTGCTGGCAGGCATGGCTAACATTATGAGAGAGGCAGTCCTACAACAGCGGGCCCCTGCCACTAGCCAGACTAATGAGCTGCCCTCCACCTCTGCTGCCGCTAATGGACAGGAGGCCCCGCCACAGGACCAACAGGCCACCAGCACCCCTCCCCCCGCAGAAGGAGAAACGCCCCTCAAACAGTCCCTGCGATCCAGGAAAAAGTCAGAGACTATTGCCAAGACCCGAACCAGGAAAGAAGACTTTCCTGTTTGTCACCCTTGTATCCCACTCTGTCACCCTGTACACCTTGAACTGCTATTGCTTCCCTTACTACGTCTTCTTGGACAATGTACCTGTGCTACAAATAGACTGTAACAATAACCCAGACTTTCCTCCATCTTCACCCCAGCCCATTGCACTACCCTCTTTTCTTCATAGCACTGCAATAAACACACTTTGAAAAAATACAAGTGTGGAGTATTTCAAATGATTTAAGTATGTATTTGTTTAACAAGGTTCAAACTTCATAAATCAATTGTACAGTAATATGCACATAGGATAGACCTGTAGGTGGCTGCAGTGAACACACCAGGAGTGATAGTGGGACACCAACATCTGCAAAAAGAGTATTATAAAGGGTACAGTGAGAGGGAATAGAAGTGGGAAAACTCAGCCTGCCTTGATGTGTGCCCTAATGATGTTGGGTATATGTCCCATTGCATAGAAGTCAGCCTTCACTGTGGCCAAATCCTCCACCTGGGGGAAAACTATGTAGCTCGACATGTGTTCAATCAGGGCATCCAGGACTCTTGTCAGCACTATTGAGAATATTGGCTGTGACATTCCAGCTGCCAAGCCCACTGTCACTTGGAAGGAACCTGTTGCAAAGAAATGGAGCACAGATAGGACTTACATAAGAGGGGGGATCCCAGTGGGGTGATGGATAGCAGATATCAGGTCATGCTCCAATTGGGCACACAGCTCTGTGATTGTGGCCCTGACAAGTCTATAGGTGAGGACAATGTGCCTGTCCTCAATTGTTGCCAAGTCCACCACGGGTCTGTACATGGGGGTATTTGTCCATCCCCTATTCATCTGCAGCTGTAGCAATCTATAGGCAAAAGAGTGAGGAGCTGGTCACAAAATGTACATTGTAGCCACAACAGTACAATGCATGAAGTTAATTTGAAATGTATAAGTGCCATCTGTCCTGTATGTACAATTGTGAACTGTGATGCAGTTATAATACAGGGCCTGCCCACCCCCCCTGAAATGGTCCTCCTGTGTGGAGGGACAGGTGGAAGTGTGGTAATTCGGCTGAAGTTGTGCGCCGTTGCGGGAGGAGGTCGAGAACATGCCGTGCAATGCCTCATTGGATAATATTGAGCCCTATGGGGTACAGTGGCCAATGGTGATGTACGCCGATGGTGACAGTGTGCACCGCCGCGGATGTCACCGCCATTTTCTATTTGTTCACTCACTTGTTACCTGACCTTAAACAGGAGGGGACCTACACTGCATGTGCTGCTGTGATCTGTGTCTGGAACCTACCATGGCACGTGTGACTGGTGAAAGGGCTCCTGCCTTCACCTCGGTGGAGTCAGAGAGACTGGTGAATGGGGTCCTCCCCCAGTACGGACTGCTCCATGGGTCTCCAGTCTAACAGGTGAGTACACTGTGAGCTTGATGCATGTGGCTTGAATGCATGGAGTGGTGTGTGTGAATGCCTCGTGTAGGGGGGTTGGTGAATGTCCCCTGGGCGGCGTGCTGCTTGTGTCCTGGGCCAGGTCTGCGCAAATAGACTAGCATTGTTACTGGTAGTGCATTGCATAGTGCTTAGGCCTTATCCCTGTGTGTGAGGGTGCTGTGTACGCCAACAGTGGTGTTGGTGCAGCCACTGAACAAGTGTATCCTTTGTCTCTCCCCCCTTTTTGTTTTGTCACCCTGTCCTTATGTGCATTAGCATCATCTGGTGCAGGAGCAGAGACACCGGCGACGGAGGGAGCTGCATCCCACAGCACCCAGGAGGCAGAGTCCACAGACGCTGAGGGCACCAGTGGGATGGAGGGCGAGGGGAGCACCACGGAGGAGACTGGAGGGGACAGTTTGGACACAGATACCTCCTCCGATGGAAGCTCCCTGGTGTTGGCGGACACCCCTGTCCCACCCCAGCTACAGGTACATCCGCCACCCCGTACCAACGCCGCCCTCCCAGCAGCCCCTCATTGAGTTGCCTGTGCCCGCTCACCCAGGAGGGTGGGCATCTCCTTCACCCCAAGCACCTCAGGCCCTGCCCCTGTTAGCCCTGCTGCCCTGAGTGAGGAGGCTATTGACCTCCTGAGATCCATCTCTGTTGGGCAGTCAACCATTGTGAATGCCATCCAGGGGCTGGCAGCCCAAATGCAACAGACCAATGCATTTCTGGAGGGCATTCACACTGGCTTGATGGCCCAACAGAGATCAATCCAGGCTCTGGCCTCCTCTCTGATGGCAGCCATTGTTTTTGTTTTCACTCTCCCCCCTCCAACTTCCTCTACCCAATCCCATTCCCCTAAACCCCAACCTATCCCAAGCACACAGGCAGATGAGCATGCACACAAGACAACACACAAGAGTGGCACAGGCAAACACAAGCACCACACATCATCCAACAGGTTTCTCACACAAACACCATCCAGATGCAGACATACCAACATCCACTGCCTCCACTGTGTCCCCATCCTCCTCCTCCTCCACCTCCTTCACAGTTGTGTCTACACTCACACCTGCATGCACTACACTACCGCCATCACCAGCACACATACCAGAACACACACTTCACTGGCAGACACCACCACAACAGCCATGCACACGTCCCCTGTGTCCTCTCCCACTGTGTCTGTCCACCCCCCTCCCAAGGTACACAAACGTAAGCACTCAGACACCCAACAGCCATCCAGCTCACAAAAGCATCCAGCACATGCACCTGAACCAAAACACAGCAGAAAGACACCTCTCACAACCACTCCCTCTTCCTCCACTCCCATACCTTCTCCCTATCCCCCCAATGTCCCTAAGCAGCTTTTCCTTTCCACCATTGACCTCTTCCCTACCCCTCCCCCCGTCCTTCACGTCCACCCAGGGTGGCTAAAACCCAGGCAAGCACCTCAGCCACCCAGTCCATGGGCCCAGTAGTGTCTACACCCACTCGTGGTGGGAAAGGATCCAAGGCACCAGACTGCCTCACGGAAAGGGTGCCTGCTCCAGCAGCACCACCACCACCAGCAGTGGGCAGCCGTCCGAGGCTGCAGGGGAAAGGCTAGAGCCTCCCCCCACAACCATAGCCAGCAGCAACAGCACCACTGCCACCACTGAGCAGCCGTCACCACCGGCGGACATTCTGTAGACCTACCTCCATGGGCTGTTGTGCAGCCAGTCCCCTGCAAATCCTGAGGGAATAACACCCACTTGATAGACTGTGACCTTGCCCTCCCCAGGATTTGCATCACAAGGCACGATGCCCCCTCAAGAACCAGTGGGTATGGCACACACTCACCTCATCCTCCCCAGGATGAAGATCACAGGGCATGATGCCCCCTCCAGAACCAGTGGGGAAGCCACCCACTCACCTCATTGAAGATCACAGGGCACAATGCCCACTCCAGAACCAGTGGGGAAGCCACCCACTCACCCCATCCTCGCCAGGATGAAGATGACAGGGCACAATGCCCCCTCCAGAACCAGTGGGGAAGCCACCCACTCCCCCATCCTCCCCAGGATATAGATCACAGGGCACAATAACCCCTCCAGAGACAGTGGGCAAGTCACCCACTTGAGAGACTGTGGCCTTGCACTCCCCAGGACCAAGCACAGGGCATGTTGCCCCCTCCAGAGCATGTGGGCATTGTCACCCACTTGAGAGACTGTGGCCTTGTACTCCCTAGGACCAAGCACAGAATATGGTGCTCCCTCCAAAGCCTGTGGGCAAGTCACCCATTAAGAGACTGTGGCCTTGCACTCCCCAGGACAGAGCAATGGGCATGTTGCCCCCTCCAGGACCAGTGGTGTTGTTCATTTGCTGGCTGAGATGCCCCCCATTGCCCATCCCTCTGTGGTGCCTGCCTGTTTTCGAATGGATGCCCCTGCAGTGTTCTCTCTGTGTTGGACAAGTGGGGTCTTGGACTTTGTCATGTGGCCCTGTAGCCCACGCACATTGAGGACTGGGTAGTGTCCCTTTAATTGTACATATGCTTCTACTTTTAGATTGGATGTATATATTTCAATTGTATTTATATTATTACACTTACTTTCATCTATTCCTGTAGTCCTTGCATTATTCCTTTGGGGTATGGGGTAAAAATGTTTTCTTACTGCATCTGATTGTGTGTATGGTGTTGGGGGTGTGTATCACTCTCTTTTTCCTCCCTCCTCCCCTGTGTGCTAGGTGGCTGTACTCACCGTGGTCATCTTCCCCATCGTTGGTGTTCGTGGTGGAGCAGGACGTAGAAAATCATCAGAAATATTTGCAGCTCGGGGTCCATGGTGGTGTGGTTGTTGCCTGTGTCTCCAATGGTGAGTCCTTTCCCTTCTGTGTAGTGTTTGCGCTAGGCTTTTGCTGTTGTTGATACCGCCCTGGAAAAGGTGGCAGATTGGGCTGTCATAATACAGAGGATGCAAGATTGGCTTCTACATGGCTGTAGGCAGCTATCGCCGTGGTGGCTGTTGTTTCCGTCCTGTCGGTCAGTGTGGTACAAGTGGCTGTCTATCTGAGCTCTTTCAGCCATGGTCATAATTTGGTGGTAATTACCGCCGGCCTGTTGGCTGTATTACCGCCACTTTATCACCGACTGCCAGGGTTGTAATCAGGGCCACAGTGTGGCAGTGGATCCCTGTCAATTTTGTGTACTTTGGCTCAGTTCAGGTCAAGAAAAGAGATCAGAGCTTACATAGAAGCAATGAACAAATGAAGAGCAACTGACCTTTTGAGTCAGCATTCTCAGCAAACTATCTCAAAGAGTGCTTAAATTGAATCGAGACAACTCAGTGGGATAATGGAGCCCCTTAAGTCCATCCCCAGAGCCTATTAATTTCAGATGTTCAAATAAACCAAGACGTCTATCGACATGTACATATGTACAAACTTGAGCAAGCATTGGTGAAGCCAATAGGTCGCACCCTTAGAAGGCTCAAATTGACCTAGTAGCTTTACCAATGCTTGCATACATTGTTGTGATGGGTGCGTTTTAGTTTGTTTCCCATACAGACATGGGTGTTGGCCAAGAAGTAATGCTAAATTTAAAATAAAAAATATATATCTAATAAATGGGCAATGCATTATATGCATGTGCATGCGTCATGACGTGCCATATGTGAACATGTTGGCCATCGTGGTTACTGCTCTTAATTAGCTTATGTAAAGTACATTTCCACTTGCGTCTCAATCCATTTGCACATATGTATCCTGATGCACAAAAACATAGTGATTGAGGCTGGCAGTTTTCTGCATTTTGCTTGTGGCCCTGTTGGTACAGTATATTAAACAAAAACAAAAAATGAGCAAATTTATGAAGATGTGGCTCAGTGCAGAGCAGCTAGCCACCTTGCTTCACTACACTGTGTCACAGGGAAAGGGCAGGAATGCCCTTTATTTAAAAGAATACGGCATAGTCCTAACTTTGTCCCTGTGCCAGTACAAATTTGGCAGCTGAACGCCAATGCAGGCACCCTTGCACTATGGTGCAAGGTTACCTGTATTATAAGGAGTATTATTTTGGTGAAAGAAGAAACATGTTCCTGCATAAAAACAATCCTTTGAGTCATGTTTCTCTTTTTATGTGTGCTTCAGAATGCAGCATGTATACAAAGAGAAAAAACAAGGAGAAATAAATATATTTATCCTTGTAACGCCTCACCTGAGAAGGCAAAGCAATTTGGTACATGCCTGGTTCTACCACTTCTGGTAAAACTGGTAATAAGTCATAATCCATGCATGTCGAATGGGAATAGTCACTCAACACCCATGGAACACCTTCCTTGGGCAGAGTAAGTCAATACAGCGATTTTTGCTGCATTTCTTTACTCTAGATTTATGAGGTGACTCAGGGCCAAGTAAGGTGGCCTTGTGTAGCTTCATAAATCTCATTTTAGACTGGCGTCACTCTTGCACCACATTGCGTGGTGCAAGAGTGCCGCAATTGGCTCATAAATATGGCCCTAAGAGTGTAAATCACTAAAAGGTGCTGTGAGTGCCCCAGTAGCACTTGGCAGCTGCTGGCTCCTCAGAAATTAAATAAATCAATCAATAAATAAAGTAACACAAGGAGAGACGAGGATGGATGGGGGCATTAAAATAAGCTGACAAGGGTGGTGAGAGGGTGGATTGAAATATATGAAGACCTGGCCTTCCCAATAAAAGAGGAATTTAATGCTAATGTGTATGTAAGCCATTTTTTTAAGTAGCCATAACCCCAAAATGCAGTGAGCTCATAACAATGCCGATTTACAGTGCCAGCCAAGGACTAAGGCCAGCTAAACCACATTAATCACTGACTGTGAGGTGTTTTCCAAAATTCCTTTTTCGGTATCTTTGTGCATGTGCATCTTGGGTGTTTGCATGTTATGTGGTGTTGTATTGTCTATGTTGTCATATGAGCTCTCACCACACAGCTAAAGCTGTCTGTAGCTGTCAAAAAACAGAATACAAATAATGTGACTAACTCCAGCACTAGCAGGCAATCTGAGTGTAACAGACAATACAACTTTTGGTTCATTTCAACTATTCATAACTAATGCCCCCCATTTACTGGACGTTTTTGATCTGAAGGTGAGGGAGAGTTGAAAGATTTTTTTTTATCATGTTCTAACATTGAATTCTATTGTATTTTATTGCCATGGGTACAGTGACTGCTTTCTTAACTCTTTAAGAGATCAAAAGTACTTTTTTATAAGTTTTTTTAACTATGTCGTTATGCATTGTTATAAGGGTTTTGTTTTCTTAGGGTGGTCTAAGTAGAAAGAGTTTTGGTGTCATGTGTGAGGCTTGAATGAGTGCTCCATATTTAGAATGGCAACCTTGTGGCTACAATGAAGCATGACAGGACGTAGTGAAATGTATGTTTGAATGAGTAAAAACTGAGGAAACCTATCATAGTTGCTTTATTAAATTTACATCTTTTGCCAACTGTTGTGGGCTGATGCTTCCCACCCGGAAGTGAAATTTCACATCCTGAATATCACCATGGAGACCTTAGGGGTGAGTCTATGAGGTCCACCCAGAGGCAGAGGTGGCATAATCCAAATATAAGCCACATACACCATTGTAAGAAATGGGAATTATGTGAAACAAAAATAATCCACAGAAACTAAAGTGGTGGGTCTACAAGGTCCATGCAGCAGCAGAGACAGTGGTAAACAATAGATGCCAAACTAGTGGATCAATGAGTTAACAACCCCACAGGAGAAGGAATCAAGAGCAGTAATCCATCTACAAGATGGTTTTCATAGCAGTCCGAGACAAAAAGCACACTAGTTGATATGGAACGGGAAGGTCATTCCTTAGTTTGACCTCACCTCAAAGTCAATTTGAACCAGTTTAAGGTCCGCTGACATTTTGTTCTCAATGGCTGAGTCAGCAGCATCTATGCAATTTACACAATGCCTGCCTCTAGACTGTACATGAAGTGGGAAATGGAAGCAGTGAGTAGTCTGAATATCTGTGTTTTTGAGGCTTATTATTGTTCTATGTGTTATTACTCAAAAAAGAGGCACATTACCACTGAGTTATTAACAGAAACCCTACATCTTAGCCTGCTTGCAATATACCTGGATGTGGAGTTTCACTATTATAGGTGTAGACTTACTATTGTTTACTAAGCTGGGGTAATATTTTTTAGACAATATTTAGTACATTATATTTATGTCAGAAGATATTGTTACATTGATATTCTGGTATCACACTATGGGTAACTAGTTTGACATTTTTTGTGCAAGGATCATCAGTGTGTCATGAGTCACACAAAATAATTAATTGCTGCTAAAGGTTTCTTGCTTTTCTGTGATTTTTGCCTCAAAAAAGCAGCAGATTAGGTGTAGAAATCATAACTCAAGAAAAACTTGACCAAAAGTGGTCAGATAAAACCTGCGTCAGGCGAAGAAAGGTGGATCAGTTACTGAAGGACATATTAGTATGTCATACAACCTGAGAGGGACCTTTAACCAATTGTTTTACCCCAACTTCAGTGAGACCTTCTACCAGGTAGTTGTAGGACATGTTACAAGTGTTCTCTGCATGGTAATATTCCCAAACTGTGAGTTGTCCTGATGCTAAACACACCAGACCACAGTTGAGAAAATGTCTAAAAAACTTGCAACCATGCCAGGAGGGCACTGTGCAAAGATAAATGTGTTTGGAAAAGAGTTTCTAATTCAGTAGGCACCTATGAGATCTGTGGTGCTAGTCCTTTCCCAGGCGTTAGCAGGCTTTACCTTTTCATTGAGCCAATGCTAGCATTTCTGCTAATCTTCCTTTCTATATGTTGCTCTTATCTAAAGTGTTTATTGAAGAATTTTCATGATGCTTCTTACAAGATCAGGGATTAGGTTGTTTATGTTTCGGAGACCAGAAGTAACGTTGTCTTTTATTTTAAAATTCAGCCAAAATCTATTTCACCCTTATGTGGATGGGATAGTGACTTAATTACCAAGGCTTATTGTTTTGCAAGGGTTACAATTCCTTCAAATTGTCAGGGTCCTTACATTTTTGGACTGATAGCATTGTGCATGACAACATCCAGAGTGTTCTGAGTGGCCATTCTCAGGTTAACGACTTTGGCATCTCTTTGGAAACTCTTTCTACCGTATGTTTGCTGCATATTAACGACATTGGAGGACTGCATGGCTGGAACAGGGGGAAAATGTATGTTGCAATTCTGGCAGTGTTAGAACAATGCACTAGGGTTTGAGAAAAATATAGAGTTCCTTTTTTGTGTTAATCATAGGGTCTGGAAGTAGTTGTGCAGGGTTAGTGCAGCACCCCCACAAAACCCAAAATGAAGGAGCATCATTTTGTTTTTATCTTGTCACCTTTGCTGCGTGTTCAAAGACAGAGGTCAAATGTCAGTCAAGTCTTCTGACAATTTGCTTCCTATTCTTTTGTCATGGAGACTTTTCTTTCTCTTACTGCAAAGTGTGAGGATTTTGAAAAGGGAACTGTGCAACAATTTTACTAATGTGAAAGGAAGGGCTGTAAGATGTGTTTTTTTCCTAACACAGCAAAATGTAAATGCTTATAAAGTAACTGCACAAATATTTCAAAATAAACTGCTAGAAAAGCACAAATAAAGAGATTTTGGGGGTGATTCTAAGTCTGGCGGGCGGCGGAGGCCGCCCGCCAGACTTCCCCCACCAAAATACCGCTCCGCGGTCGAAAGACCGCTGAGGGTATTTTGGGATTTGCCCTGGGCTGGCGGGCGACCGCCAAAAGGCCGCCCGCCAGCCCAGGGCAAATCAACCTTCCCACGATGACGCCGGCTCAGAATTGAGCCGGCGTAGTGGGAAGGTGCGACGGGTGCAGTGGCACCCGTCGCGTATTTCAGTGTCTGCAAAGCAGACACTGAAATACAAAGTGGGGCCCTCTTACGGGGGCCCCTGCAGTGCCCATGCCATTGGCATGGGCACTGCAGGGGCCCCCAGGGGCCCCGCGGCACCCCCTACCGCCATCCTGTTCCTGGCGGGAGACCCGCCAGGAACAGGATGGCGGTAGGGGGTGTCAGAATCCCCATGGCGGCGGAGCGCGCTCCGCCGCCATGGAGGATTCACAGGGGCAGCGGAAAACCGGAGTGAGACCGCCGGTTTTCCTTGTCTGACCGCGGCCGAACTGCCGCGGTCAGAATGCCCTGCGGGGCACCGCTGGTCTGTCGGCGGTGCTCCCGCCGACCCTGGATGACCCCCTTTGTTTCTAATTCTGAAGTGTGATGGAAACTGAGATTTTAATAGGACCAAACCTAATCAAGACACTTCACTTGGTGATGCACAAATGACAAATATTCACTGTAACCCATTTCAACACATTATCAAATGTGCACTATATAGTTTTATCAGTAAAACTGTATTTCTGTGGA
Source organism: Pleurodeles waltl (assembly GCF_031143425.1). Classification (NCBI taxonomy): domain Eukaryota; kingdom Metazoa; phylum Chordata; class Amphibia; order Caudata; family Salamandridae; genus Pleurodeles; species Pleurodeles waltl. The sequence continues at coordinate 386,251,530 of NC_090447.1, read as the reverse complement.
AATGGAGTCGTCATTTCAATGGAAAATGTGTTGTCTAAAATGCAGTGTGCTACTACACCATGCATAGGTAAAATATTTGTGACAGCCCGCTCCTAAGTGCAATACTAGCTACATACCACACCTTTACCACTCTCCTGCTAAACGGTCATGGCCCCTTTTTGGCAGTTGTTCTTTGTGTGATGCTTGGGTTTTTCAGAATCCTTTCAGTGATGTAACATTGATGGCAGCAACCTCATTCTGCAAATGGTTCCAACACCACGGGTAATAATTTGTTTTTCCAACAACACAACTGTATATTGAATACATTAGGACAACCTCAAATATTAAGGATTGTCGAAGAAAAGAGAAGAGAGGATAGTAACAAAGTGATTTTATTGCAAACCCCTTTAAAGGATCTTATATTCCATGCCACATTTTTGCCACAGTTCCTCCGCTCCCACTTGTCAGTTGAGGTTCTAATAAAAAGAGTTTTTGGCATCCTTCATTAAAAGGTGGACTTCATGCAACTGAGCCCTGGGTAGCAAAATGCCAAAAGGAGAAAGAGTGCACAGAAGTTGAAAAAGAAAGGAAGCCCGGAATAGTGGAGTGTGTGCCTGAAGGTAATAAGCTGCATTAAAATGTAAGGAACGTAACATGGATGAGAAGTATTGATCGAGCTTTACTAATAGATTAGATAAGCTTGTCTACTCATAAGAATAAAGGAGTACAATAAATATTAGTGGGCACTTTAGAGATTCTGTAGTTATCTTTATATCGAAGAATGCATGTAGTTTGTTACTTTTACTATGTAAAAATAATGGCATTCTTATTTGGGACCCTTTTACCGCAGTTCAGCTGTTTTACCTAATGTAATTCTGCTCATTTTACCAACCGCGGAAGGATACAAAGCTGAGTCGTCTTATTAGAATGGAACTGTTAGTCAATAAAAGAGCTCTTGTTTCTGCAGCAAGCACTCCGCACGCTGAGCTAACCTGCCAGCTCTCGAATTTTTCCGTCGTGCAATGTACCACCAAGGTGCAATTCCTGTGAAGGGAAGCTACATTTTTCTCCTTATTTCCCTACATATCCCTGACCGGCATGATACCATTACTCCAAGTTTGACAACTAAACAATATGGAATGAGGCAATGTTCCCAACTGTGTACTCAGCATGTGCAAAATATTTCATTAAGTGAAATGCCTAACATTGTTTGTTGTGTCTATTTCACTATCTAACACTGGTAACCATGTGTTCAAATCCGCAACATTAAAAATGCATGCGTGAGGGGAATAGGAAGCCACATATCTATTGCGTATATTGCACAACAACAACAGTTAGTGACTCTAATGGGTCTGGAGTGAAATGATCTGCGAGGAAAATCGCGAGTTCGGCTGAAATATGGAAATTGCTAGCACTCAGGCGGGATAGTGATATGCCAATAGATTTTACCTTGGATAATAATTGACAGCCTGCAATTTGATACTAGATTAAATATGAAATGCAGATATTAAAAGTCATCCGTAGACTAATTTCATCATGAAGCAGGAAAGGAAATATATATCATCGAAAACATCATAAAAAGACTGCACAAAGTTAGGGTCGTTCTCTGCTTGTTTCCACACCACTTTTCGATATGGCTCCTTTCTTCAAACGCTCCTGCTATCGCGAAAGAAATGTATGATTCTACTCCAACCTGTACAGCAGGGCACAAGTCCTAAAAAAAAAAAGTGGGGGTACTAACCAAGTTAAACAGTATTCAAGTGAAATGCTTGCGTATGATCTCATGGTATGTGACATCATGGCGCAACATTGCACGTGGCATTTAGGGGAGTAACATCACAGGAAGTGGCATTACAACCCATAACCTTGCAGGAAGTGATATCACAAGAAGTGGCGTCTGACTTTGAGACCTCACACATATGTTTATCAGGCCTATAAGGATTACATTTGAGCGAATTATCAGATTTAACAAATGAGATTTTGCATTGGGGGTGTGCCAAAAACGTTACTCAACCCTGAGGCAAAATCTGGACCTCAATTTCAATATTAATTTTTTAAAATCTCTGCCACAAAGACATTTACACAAGGAGGAACTTGGCATTACATCTGTTCTGATTAATTAGTTGCAAAGACTGCATTAAAAAAAAAAATCTTGTGGGGTTAAGGCACCTGCTGAAGAAATCTTAGTATGCCCTGTAAATCTCATGGAATAAAAATATTGTTAAAATAACTCTGGTTATTAACACACTTGCTGGAGAGATGTGTGTCATGTCTAGTACAAGTTTTGAATCAAAGTAGCATAGAGGGTTAACGTGTGTCCTGAAAAGCACATCATGACAGATCTTTAGTTTAAGGAGTGTTGGTAAGTAGGCTACTGCTTTAAACATGGTGATCCTTTTGTTGCTTGCAGTTCATAACTTGTAATCCTTCTAATATAGCACAGTGAGCTATGGACATGTGACTCCTACACCTTGTAACTCTCACTTTCCTATGTAATGCATCATGTACAAAGATTTATACATATAATTTATTGTCAATGTACAATGTGTACTTGTGTAAAGTACTCCAACACATCTGCATTGGGATAAGTAGCACTATAAAAGAAATACAACAAAATAGTGATATTTAAATTGCTATTTGTGCAAATACAGGAACATACCAGCAAGTCTGACATTCTTACTGTGCATGCATATTTCTTCAATCAAGGGACTGACCAAAGTCAAAATCATGCCTCTCAAGCACCTGTGATGTGACAAGTCCTGTGTCTTTGTTTCCACTCCATTACATTCGCAGGTGGGTATGAGGCTCCAAATAGCTCCTACGAGAACAAAAGGAGAGCTGAAGGCCACTAAACTTTGGCCTTTTTTTGACCCAGTTTGAACTAAAAATAAATAAAGAAGCCCCTCACTGCCGCCTGCATGTTGCTACTCAGAAGGAAAACAGACAACGTGCATGCACTACTGAATGCATTGTGGTGTTTAAACATTACACCGGGATAAGTGCAGCATATTAGAGTGCGGGACAACTATTTGGCAGGGTAGATGGCGTCCACCTTTTGAAAATAGTGGGTGGACGACATGTACCCGTGTGTACCCTCGAATTGTGCCCTGCTTTACAGTGCTATACATTGCTATAATTCTTGACATGTTTCAACACAGCAGAGACATAATGCAGGCCCCTGCAGCCTCTGTGTGGCAGGGCGCCCCAGAGGGTCCCACCAGCCCTAGGACAATTAATTTCTGTGTGATAGAGGAGACTCAGGGGCCCCTCATGATAATGTTATTTTGCAAAGGAGCCCTATCATTTTATGTTATTTCTGCCACCAACTTCACAACTTCCGCAAGACACTGAGAATATGGCTGTTCAAGTAGACACACCACTGTGCCTATGGTCCTGCTCCAGTGCCTGAGTAACCTCATTGGTGACAAGCTGTGCTAAACAAATCCACATAACATACCATAGCAAACTCATGAAAAGTTACATGAAACGTGAGTGCCATTACCTGTAAACTGTTCTTTTACCCTTGATGAATGTTTAATGTTAAAACAGGTTGTGTCATCCTGTAGCTTTTATCATCACAAATATGGCTGAGATAGCAGAGCTGGATGAACAAGGGGACTTTATATACAATGTAATAAACTGCCAGGTGAAGTTTCAAACGTGTCTCGCTGTGCTCGGTACGATCTGAAGATGTTTCCACTCACGGAAAACTAAGGGGCAGATTTATGAAAAGAGGTGCCACACTGAGTGTAGCGTCACATTCCCTGCGCCCCTTAGCATCCCTGTACCGCCACCATGTGTGCTTTGTATTTAAAATACGGCACACCATGGCTCAGGGTAGGGGGCAATAGCACCATTTTTCGTGACGCTGTTGATGTACTCTGCAGGAGTAGCACCAAAATATTTCGTGACACTCCTGCAGAGTACATAGTGCCCATTATAAATAATGGAAGCTCCCTTGTAACGCCTGCTCTGAGCAGGTGTTAATAATGCTGTACAAAATGACGCAAGGAAATCTCTTAGATGCCCACTTTGGATATTATGCCTGGCACAGGCATAATGTAGCGAAAGGGTTACAAAGTGGTGCAATGCATGCATTGCGCCACTTTGTAAATATGGCGCTTGTATTTGGCCTCGTTGGGCCAAATTAGAGTAAAACAAATTACGCAATTGTGGTGCAAGGTGGCGCTACTGGCTTATAAATATGCCCCTAAATGTGAGATATCTAACTTAGCAAATGAAAAGTAGCTAGATTGCATCCCATTAAAACTCTAGGGGAAATTCAACATGAAGTGAGATTTTTTTATATCAAAGAGAAACGCATTTCCAATAACTGAACTCAACCTGGCTGTGTTGCAGTGAATATAAACTGTACAATTTCCAAAGAACAGCAGGGTGTCAAGGTCCTCATTATACAGAGGACAAGTCACCTCACCTTTATGAGTGAGCTGGCCAATCGCCCTCAGAGATGTCTTGGTTGACTAGAAGAGTAAGTGATCTCAGGCGTCCTTTCACACTGGCATTACATACCCCCTTCGCTGCCAGGCCTTTTCCCCCTCCTGTGCCGAGCCTTTTTTTAGGCTATTTGGGGCAGTTCGCGCTTAGGCCCTCATAACTTTTTGTTCACATAAGCTACCCACGCCAAATTTGCGTCCTGTTTTTCCAACATCCTAGGGATTCTAGAGGTACCCAGACTTTGTGGGTTCCCCTGAAGGAGACCAAGAAATTAGCCAAAATACAGTGAAAACTTTTTTTTTTTCCCAAAAATCGGAAAAAAGGGCTGCAGAAGGCAGCTCATGGTTTTTTCCCTGAAAATGGCATCAACAAAGGGTTTCTGGTGGCAAGATCACCATCTTCCCAGCTTTCAGGAACAGGCAGACTTGATTTGGAAAACCCAATTTTTCAATACAATTTTGACATTTTACTGGGACTTACCCCATTTTTACTATTTTTTGTGCTTTCAGCCTCCTTCCAGTTAGTGACCAAAATGAGTAAGAAACCAATGCTGGGTCCCAGACAGCTAAACATTTCTGAAAACTAGAAACAATTCTGAATTCAGCAAGGGGTCATTTGTGTAGATCCTACAAGTGTTTCCTACAGAAAATAACAGCTGAAATAAAAAAATATTGAAATTGAAGTGAAAAAAACAGCCATTTTTCTCCACGTTTTACTCTGTAACTTTTTCCTGCGATGTCAGATCTTCGAAAGCAATATACTGTTACGTCAGCTGGACTCTTCTGGTTACGGGGATATATAGGGCTTGTAGGTTCATCAAGAACTCTAGGTACCCAGAGCCAATAAATGAGCTGCACCTTGCAATGGGTTTTTATTCTATACCGGGTATACAGCAATTCATTTGCTGAAATATAAAAAGTGAAAAATAGGTATCAAGAAAACCTTTGTATTTCCAAAATGGCCACAAGATAAGGTGTTGAGAAGCAGTGGTTATTTGCACATCTCTGAATTCCGGGGTACCCATACTAGCATGTGAATTACAGGGCATTTCTCAAATAGACTTCTTTTTTACACACTGCCTTCCACTTGGAAGGATAAAATGTAGAGAAATACAAGGGGCAATAACACTTCTTTTGCTATTCTGTGTTCCCCCAAGTCTCCCGATAACAATGGTACCTCACTTGTGTGGTTAGGTCTAGCGCCCACGAAAGGAAATGGCTCAAAACACAACGTGGACACATCACAGTTTTTCACAGAAAACAGAGGTGTTTTTTGCAAAGTGCCTACCTGTGGATTTTGGCCTCTAGCTCAGCCGGCACCTGGGGAAACCTATCAAACTAGCGCATTTTTGTAAACTATACTCCTAGGGGAATCCAAGATGGGGTGACTTGTGGGGCTCTGAATAGGTTCTGTCACCCAGAATCCTTTGCAAACCTCAAAATTTGACCAAATAAAACACTTTTTCCTCTCATTTCGGTGACAGAAAGTTCTGGAATCTGAGAGGAGCCACAAATTTCCTTTCACCCAGCGTTCCCCCAAGTCTCCCGATAAAATGGTACCTCACTGGTGTGGGTAGGCCTAGCTCCCACAAAAGGAAATGGCCCAAAACACAACGTGGACACATCACATTTTTTCACAGAAAACAGAGGTGTTTTTTACAAAGTCCCTACTTGTGGATTTTGGCATCTAGCCCAGCCGGCACCTGGGGAAACCTAGCAAACCAGCGCATTTTTGAAAACTAGACACCTAGGGGAATCCAAGATGGGGTGACATGTGGGGCTCTGACCAGGTTCTGTTACCCAGAATCCTTTGCAAACCTAAAAATTTGACCAAAAAAAACACTTTTTCCTCTCATTTCGGTGACAGAAAGTTCTGGAATCTAAGAGGAGCCACAAATTTCCTTACACCCAGCGTTCCCCCAAGTCTCCCGATACAAATGGTACCTCACTGGTGTGGGTAGGCCTAGCACCCACAAAAGGAAATGGCCCAAAACACAACGTGGACACATCACATTTTTTCACAGAAAACAGAGGTGTTTTTTACAAAGTGCCTACCTGTGGATTTTGGCCTCTAGCTCAGCCGGCACCTGGGGAAACCTAGCAAACCTGCGCAGTTTTGAAAACTAGACACCTAGGGGAATCTAAGATGGGGTGACTTGTGGGGCTCTGAACAGGTTCTGTTACCCAGAATCCTTTGCAAACCTCAAAATTTGGCCAAAAAAACACTTTTTCCTCTCATTTCGGTGACAGAAAGTTTTGGAATCTGAGAGGAGCCACAAAATTCCTTCCACCCAGCGTTCCCCCAAGTCTCCTGATAAAAATGCTACCTCACTTGTGTGGGTAGGCCTAGCGCCCACGAAAGGAAATGGCCCAAAACACAACGTGGATACATCACATTTTTTCACAGAAAACAGAGGTGTTTTTTGCAAAGTGCCTACCTGTGGATTTTGGCCTCTAGCTCAGCCGGCCCCAGGGGGGGCAGGAATGGCCTAAAATACATTTGCCCCCCCCCCCCCAACACCCCCGGGGAGCGACCCTTGCTTACGGGGTCGCTCCCCCGCGTGACATTGGCGGAAAAAAAAAGATCCCCGGTGCCTAGTTGTTTCTGCCCCCTTTGGGGGCAGATTGACCTAAAATCGGCCGATTTGCCCCTAAGGGGGGCAGAAATGGTCTAAATACAATTTGCCCCCCAGGGGAGCGACCCTTGCCTAATGGGTCGCTCCCCATCTCTAAAAAAAGCAAACAAAAAAAAAAACACAATTTTTTTTTTAGCCCAGGCGCCTAGAGGTTTCTGCCCCCCCGGGGGCAGATCGGCATACTAACAATAGGCCAATCTGCCCCCGGGGGGCAGAAATGGCCTAAAATAAATTTGCCCCCCCAACCTCCGTGGAGCGACCCTTGCCTACGGGGTCGCTCCCCTTGCGTGACATTAGTGCAAAAAACAAATCCCTGGTGCCTAGTGGTTTCTGCCCCCCTTGGGGGCAGATTTACCTCAAATATGCCGATCTGCCCCCAAAGGGGACAGAAATGGCCTAAATACAATTTGCCCCTCCAGGGGAGCGACCCTTGCCTAAGGGGTCGCTCCCCATCTGTAAAACAACAACAACAACAAAAAATCCCCGGTGCCTAGTGGTTTCTGCCCCCCTTGGGGGCAGATCGGCCTAATTAAAATAGCCTAATCTTCCCCACAGGCGGGCAGAAATGGCCTAAAATAAATTTGCCCCCCAGGGGAACGACCCTTGCCTAAGGGGTCGCTCCCCTTGTGTGAAATTCACAAAAAAAAAAAAAAAAACTCCCTGGTGTCTAGTGGTTTCTGTCCCCCTTGGGGGCAGATTGGTCTCATAAAAATAAGGCCAATCTGCCCCCAAGGGGGACAGAAATGGCCTAAATATAATTTCCCACCTAGGGGAGCGATCCTTGCCTAAGGGGTCACTCCCCACCTCTAAAAAAACAAAAAAACAAAAACAAACCAAAAAAAATAAACTGATCCCTGGTGCCAAAAGGTTTCTGCCCCCCGGGGGGGCAGATCTGCTAATAATAGGCCGATCTGCCCCCGGGAGGGCAGAAATGGCCTTAAAAAAAATGCCCCCCCGGGAGCGACCTTTGCCCAAGGGGTTGCTCCCTTATGACAATTTCCTTTTAAAATTTAAATCCCTGGTGTCTAGTGGGCGTTTTAGCAGCTGGATTGCTTTACAATCCGGCTGCTAAAACGCTGAGAGAGACTTCAAAGGGAAGGAAATTCATTTCCTTCCCTTTGAAGCCTCTGCGGCCTCCTCCACGTGATTGGAAGAGAAATGCAAAGCATTTCTCTTCCGATCGTGCTGGAAGCTGAGCTTCCAGCGTGATGGGAGGAGGCCTTGTGACAATCAGCGCGCGATCGCGTGCTGACGTTACAGGGGGTCGGGGTGGAGGGGGAAGGGCTTCCTATATGTTCAGGAGAGGAATGAAGGTTAACAGAATTATAGTATCAAGTTATGCTTACAAAAACATGTTTATCAGTAATTTGCACATGTTTGCTAGATTAAAACACGCGCTGACCATTCTCCTTTCTTACCCTGGATTGACCTGTCAACATCCTAGAGTCTGATTGGATTGAAACGGGACCAAGCTAAGGTACTCATTTCTGCCCCAACAAAAATCTTAAAACCAACCTTGCCAATTAGATCACCAAGCTTTAAATAGGTTCATTCTCTCCTCAATGAAAAGTATATATTGGTCATGTATGTTTTATTGATTTTTTAAAAGTTTTTGGAACAATTTGTTTTCCTACTTGCAAACCTCATCTCTACTATGGCTGTTCTGCATTGTTGACCCCTTTAGGCTGCTTTGTTCCCATCATTGTCTCCCATTTTCTCCAGTGGTCAAATCTTCATTGACTTTTATACATCAATCATATTTGCATAAAACAAGTTGCCTAGAGCAAACTGCTCCTCTTGACGATGAGTACCTTGCACCACATCCCCAAAATGCTTTTCTTTTCTTCAACTCGGTACAGATTAAACTAGATTTTCCTTTTTCGTCTAGGCAAAGATACCTCAATGAAACACATCAATGATTGCTCCGTTTGTGAGCAACAAGCTCTGTACATAGTTGAAGGGAAGTAAAACATTTTGGGAATGTTCTTTTTAAGGGTAATCTATCCCACCTCACGCAAAGCTTGCCCCATTATCCACTTAAGGTGTGATTCTCAGTGTCTCCTACAAGATCGTTTATGAACTGCTTCATGCACAAATGACCCTTTCAAGTCCTCCACAACTCTATCTGGGTTTTCTGATTCATGTACCTTAATGTGTGCTCATGTAGCAGATTACTCTCTTAACTTTTTTTTTAATTAATTTTATTACCAGGAAAAAGAAACACCAAAACAAAACAAAATACATTGTCACTTTCAGAAAATGAAACAAAATAAAATCAACCAAACTTATCTAAGAAGTAATCCCCCCACATCAGAGAGAACTTTTTAACACTACCTATTCTGCTAGCATATCTCATCTCCAGAAGTCTAACTTGAACCATCCTACAATACCACTCTTGACTAGTTGGAGACAGTTCGGAATGCCAATTTCTCAGCAGAAGTGACCTAGCAACCGCAGTGGCTATAAATAAGAGCTTCTCCCACCTAGAAGAAAGTCTTGCCTCGGGTTGTATCCAAGCTCATTAACCGAATGCTGGGAGATATGGATACCAACGCTATAGTTGTTAATATTGCAAAAACTCCCTCCCAATATCCCTATATACATCGGCATGTCGCAGTCATATGGATCCAACCTGCCGCTCCTAATTCCTTGCAGCGAAAACACATATCAGGTTGGCCTTTCCCCCTACGAGATAGGGCCTGCGGGGTTCGATACAATAACCATTTACTCAAAAATATAATTCGGTGCCAATTAGCCCCTCGAAGCACAGAGAAATTCAGGCGATTATTAGTCTCCCAGTAGTCACCTGAGACCTCTAGGCCCTCCTGACAAGCCCATTTCGTCTGAGCTCTTGTCCCAAGATCTACTTTGACCCTTTCTGCCAGAAGCCTTCTCCATGACCCTGCATTCCTTATCCCAGGAGGGTCGACCAATTCTGTTACCAATGGCTGGGCATTAATGATAGAATTAACGTCTAAATCCCTTAAAAAATGTAACAAAATATTATAACATCTGACCAACAAAAAATCATTTTTAACAGTAATCAGGATATTCAATGGAGCTTCCCAGTTGTCCTCAGCACGAAAATCTCCAATCTTACTGAATCCAACGAGCTCCCACCTTTTTACCAAGTCTTCATTAAGCTGAGCCCCGGTATGCAGAAAATCTGTGAAAGTGGAGTGTCAAAATTTAAAGAAGGGATTGAATATTTTCTAAAAAAGTCTGATCTTCTCTTGAAAAACTATTTAAGAATCTTATAACAAACTTTTTTAGGTGATTCATCAAGAGAGCTGGGTTCCGAATATTATGCTCCCTACATATTAATACCCGAAAATCAATAAAAAACCTGGAGCCTGCGAAATGATCCAAATTAAAGCTGGCATAATAATGTGCAAAAAATGCATAATAATAATCTTTGAAATTTGGCAAGGCCAGTCCCCCCTTCTCCTTATCGGCATACAGTTTACTTAAAGTGCCTCGAGCCTTTCGGTTCTGCCAAATGAATGGACGAAATAGGGATTCCAGTTTTCTAAAAAAAAATTGCGTTAGAGCACACGGAATAGCCGCAAACAAGAAATTAAAAAGTGGTAAAATTGACATTTTAATTAACGCAGTTCAGCCTATTATAGAGAGGGGGAGAGACCTAGAACGAATTAGCAGAGCCTGAGTTTTCTGAAGTAAAGGAGCGAAACTCAACTCGTAGTGATCCCTTATATTGGCCGAGAAATAAATCCCTAAATATCTCTTTGGATTGGGATTTACACATCCTCTTAATTCAGGAAGAAGACAAATAGGAGAAGTACCTCAAAGAATAATATCAATCTTGCTCATATTGATCTTATAGCCACTGATTTGCTGAAATTCATTAAATAGATTGAAGGCCGCTTCCTGAGAAGAGTGTTCAAGGTCTAAAAACAAAATGATATTGTCTGCGTAAAGTTTGATCTTTCCCATTGATTTTAACAGAGGTTGAATCGGACTATGTTGCCTAATTTTAATGGCGAGTGGCTCACTAAAAAAGGCAAATAAAATGGGGGATAAAGGGCATCCCTGTCTAGTCCCTCGTTGTATTTGAAGTTGTCCGACAAACTTAGAGTATATAATGATATTGGCCTCAGAGTTTGAGTACAACCTTTGAATTAGTGCGCTAACTTGAGAGGGTACCTTATTGCACGACAAAACTGAGAAAACCGTGTCCCAGACAACCAAATTAAATGCTTTTTCCGCATCCAGCAGAAGAATAATGACAGGGACTTTATTAGTAGAAAAGTAATCGAGAACCTCAGCTAAATAATGTGTGTTTGTTGCCAGTTGTCGGCCAGCCACAAAACCATTTTGATTGGGATGCACCAATTTATTAAATACCCCATTAAGCCTATCAGCCAATAATTTTGTCATTATTTTATAGTCTGAGTTTAATAACGAAATTGGGCGATATGCATTTGGATCCTTCCTGTCCTTTTTTTTCATAGGGAAGCTAACCACGTTTCCTGAATGCCAGGTCTTAGGGATCTGTTCGCCCCGTAGCAGGCCGTTTAATAAGACCAAAAACTCCTCAGCGAATGCATTTATAAAGGTCTTATAGTACTCAGCCGGGAAGCCGTCCGGTCCACAGGTTTTCCCCACGGGAAGGTTCTTAACGACATCCAGGAGTTCTTGCTTTGTAAAAGGCTGAGACAGTGCTGCACAGTCTTCATCTGAGAGGCGAGGAATATCGAGGTCCATCAGGAACTTCTCAAGAGTCCCGGGATCTATAACTGGGGCATCACTATAGATTTGTCTATAATGTTCCAGCATAATTTTATCGAGGTCTCCGGGGTCAGTGCGTCTAGCCCCGGTGACTGGGCATCTTAGAGCGTGTATGACATTGCCAGCAATACGATCTCGAATTTGCCATGCCAAGAATTTTCCTATAAAATTACTCTCTTCGTAGACCTTCTGTTTATAGGTCCGATATTCTATGTCAACCTTCTTAAAAAAAAAAATCCGCCAGCGCTTTCTTGGCAGCTTCGAAGGCCTGCCTATTAGTATCCGAGAGGGCATATTAATAGGTAGTTAAACATTTTTGAACTGCATCTTGCTGTCTCAGAAACCGTTTATCAGCTGCCTCTTTGGCAATTACCCAGCCCCTTAAAAAAGGCCTTAAATGCATCCCAGACTACTGCTGGAGTTGAGGACCCCTGATTGCGTTGAAAAAAATCCCTTATTTCGGCCTGTGAAGTCTGTATCCACCCCTCCTCCAAAAAGAGCCGGAGATTAAAAATCCACCTTTTGGTCTGGGGTAAATAATCTGTAGAATAGAGAGAAACTTCCAGCAGCAGAGAGGCATGGTCTGAGAGACCAGAGTGCTGGACCGACTGAGATCGATAGCACAATGTTTCTGAAATCAGAAAAAAATCTATACCGAGGAGTTTTTAAACCGAGAGGAAATTCAAGTATATTCCCTCACATCGGGAGTGTTCGTTCTCCAGGGATCGCACAGCGCCAAAACCTTAACATAATCTCGGAAGATCTTTGCTACTTTAGGTTTGTGCTGTCTCTTACCTTTTACCGTAGTATCTAAAACTGGGTCCTGGAGAAAATTGAAGTCCCCTCCAATAATCATTTTTGCTGTCAATTGCAAGAGGGAGTGAAACAGGCCTATATAAGAAGCTGGATCATCTATCAGAGGAGAATAAAAACTAACAAAAATAAATCTCTCCTTAGCGACTAAACACTGAACTCAGCACCAACGCCCATCAGGATCAGAAAGAAAATCCAATGGTTGTGCATTAAGGGCTTTGGCTAGAAAGACTGCCACACCTCTATGAGCAGCTGAAGCCGCAGCAACCGCTTTAAAATCAGCCATTTTTTTAAACATGCGAAAACCCGAAACTTTATTAAGTGGAATATGGGTCTCCTGAAGAAATATAACTGAGGGACTGAAAGCAGATACCCTTTCCTCAATAGCGGACCTTTTCCTATGGTTATTTAATCCATTAACATTCCAGGATAGTATTCTTAAGGTAGAAAAGATTTTGTCATTTATTTATACCTTGAGTTAGTCTGCATATGGTCCCCCCTAATCTGGAGTAAAATACACTATCCAGACATAACAATCCTCTAAAGTGACAAAAACGGATCCTGATGTCCATACCTCTCCCCCCAACCCCCCCTTTCTTTCCCCCATCCCTCACCCTCAGTGGCCCACACCTGGAGCCCTCGAACCCAGACAGCCCGGGGCCACATCCCTCCCCCACCCCCTGACCCCATTCTTCCCTAGCGTGGTGCCTTGTCATAGCACCCTAGGCCATAGACTAGAGAGAAAAAAAAATAGAATAGCCGGAAAATAAGCTGTGGGCAAAAAAAAAAAGAGGGGGGCCCTATTCTCTTACAGTATCATTATCCTCATTCTCAGTGTCCTCATAGTCCAATATATCACCTTGTAGTCTTTTATTAGGTTTTTTCCGCCCCCGCCCCACCACCCCTTACTCGTCCCAGCTGCTCAGAGTTCTGAATTGCATGCAACAACGATTTAGCAGCATTGACTGTGTGAATAAAATTCAAGCGACCCTGAAAAAATACTTTAAGTTTGGATTGTTGCACAAGACCAGCCTCCGCCCCTGCTTTTTGAAATGCTGGAATCATCTCTTTCAATTCTCTTCTCCGATGCGCTGCCACCACCGACATGTCCGAGAAAATCTTGAATGCATAGTTGCGGGGATCTGGAAGATTTTAGTTTTAATTGCTTACTGGAAAATCTGTTCCTTGATACGGAAGTCACCAAAGTTCACTAGAATAGTGCAAGGATATTTAGAGTTTGGCGGCTGGACTGCAGGGACCCGATGGGCCCGCATAATTGTGAGATCTGGATGCTTGTCCACTAGTCCTGTTAAAACATGACTTTTAATAAGATCAGTTACCAAATCTCTGACTGTCCGGCCGTTTTCACGTCCTTCAGGGACTCCCGTGAATCGCAGATTGGATCTACGTGATCTATTTTCGGTGTCGTCAAGGCAAATCTGTAGATCTAGCAGATCAGCTTGGCATTTTGCCAGAGATGGTTCTACAGTTCCCCGGATATCCTCGAGATCGGAGACTCATTGCTCGATAACCGTGATTCGTGAGTTAAGTTGCTGGATATTACTACAAATCAGGTTTAATTGTGACTCTGTTCTCTGATTTGCGTCATCTTGCGAAACTTTCAATGTTTTTAACTCGCTTAATATCTGCAGAAGTAAGTTTTCCGGGGGAGCGCTAGTGCTTGCCATATCTTTCGACCCCTGAGAAAGAGCCCCACTTTGACCATTAGATCCGGAAGACACAGCAGAAGTAGAAATGTGGGCATAAGATTCAGCTGCTGTGCCTGCCCCACCCCTGCTGATTAACTCGTGTGCTAGTAAAGAGGCAGAGCTGTCTACCTGAGGGGCAGGAGTGCAGCTGACAATTGGTGCAGGGGTGCCTTCCTTATGATTTTTCCCTCCCCCAAACAAGGGATAGAGGGGTCTGGAAGAAGGTCCCATATCCGTCGTCTGATCACAAACGTCTCAGAGTTCCAGTCGGGGGTCGACTTAGTGAGCAACGGAGATCCTTTGAATGACACCAGGCTATGATCTGAATCGGGCGGCGGAACCCTTGATTCGTCGGATGGGCAATCCAAGCTGAGAGAAAAACTTGACAAGTTAGCACCTGAGAACGGTAGATTGAGAGGTAGAGGTGAAATAGGGTTAGAGGCTGAATCTATAGCGGAAAGTAGGGGAGGCACGGAAGCTGGAGCCTTCTGCAAATGATTATCTGAAGGCGCAGGGCGTTTCTGCTTGGTGGTACGTGTTGCTCTAGGAACTCCGACGGAAGAGCGGCCTGCATAGTGTGGAGAACACTGCATCTTCCCAAAAAAACACACTAGCCGTGTAGCAAAAGAGAGAGAAAAAAAAGGGGGGCCCCCTCAAGTGTGATTAGATTGAGATATTTAGCTGAATAGCTGAATATCAAGGGGGGGTCCGGCAGGTCCTACCAAAAATCTCAGCCTCTGAATCCGTGCCTTAAGGGAGCTTGCAGGATCCCCAGGGGGGGCAGAATAGCCTCTGTGTACCGGGCGGGGTGAGGGCGAAGGCTGGGTGATCAGCAAGAGTCTAAATCAGCTATAATGTCTTACTGCCGGCACCCTCCTTGACTTGGGCACGTAATCTTGATATCTTGCATAGCGATAATCCTCCACAAAGAATCCAAAAATACTTAGTTGTGGCTTCGCGCCCCCCGGAGACTGCCGTTCTGCGCCTCCTTAGCTGAAAGATCCTTGACTCGTCCTCAGTTCTGCCCTGAGGCTGAAAACTGCCTTGGCTTCAGCTGGCACGTCCTCCTTATCCTGGAGACTGCCTCGCTTCACCGTGTATCCGTGTCTCGGAGGCCCTCGGAAGGAGCATCCCTGGTAACCACCTCAGAGTCGGCTCGGGGCTGTTTCTGCATTCCACTCAACGAATTGCCTGGAGTCTCGGAGGCCCAGAGAAAAGCGTCAAGAAAACCCCAAGCTAACTGGTACTCTATGGAGCTCAGTATGATCAAACGCCACTGCAAACAACTAGTGCATAGATAGAGACTGAGCCAGGATAGCATGGACAAGAACACCTTCCAATCTGCCCTCAGAAACTACCACCAGCTAAACCAAATGTCCCACCCTTGCAGAGTACATAATGGTCAATAGCGCCAAAGAGCTCTTCACCATCATGAAAAATTAAACTCCCCAGCAGCCAGCACAACCAACATCCCTTACGAGCAAGACCTCTTTACAAAGCTCTTGCCCTTCTTCTGAAACTGTATAACCAGTATCTATAACCACTTCAATTCTGCCCTTTCAACATGGCAGCACGCCATCCTATCTTGACCAGCAACCAAGGTATCATACTGACTGCATGGCCAAGGATGAAACCGATATTACTATGTAGTTTATCCACCCCTGAGCCTCATTGGACCCCCCTCCATCACCACATCTTTGCCAAGGGATCTCACCACATCAGCTCATCACTCAACCCAACCCTGAATGCCTCCAGCACAAGAGTCACCTAATCAGAAGACTTGAAGCACTCCATTGTTCCCCCCCCTCAGGACGCTCTCTGCAAAAACAACAATGCTAGGCAAATATAGACCCATCTCCCTGCTATGCTGATCAACAAACAATGAGCCTACCACCCCAACATTAACTATACCCTTGACTCAATCAAACTTCAGAACAAACCACAGCATGGAAAGAGCCCTCACAGCCACAAGAGACGCAATCCCTATAATCATAAACAGACCAAACATCACAGGCCTCATCTTCCTGGACCTCTCTGTGGCCTTCCACATCATTTGCCTCCCCATCCTCATGTAACGTCTACATGAAGGACTACTCTCTGCTCACTGCTAGTTTGGGTTGGACTGTTCCCCTGGGAGCAGGGTCAAGAATGATTTGCATATGCCTTGGTCCAAATTGGGGTGGTGTGGTGAGCAAATCAATGGTGGATTAATCCCAAATCTGTGGCTAGGGGTGAATGTTTGCATTGTTCACCATTCTGTCCATCATCTAGTCTTTTTGCCTTCACTGCCCGACGTAGGAAGGATATGCCCAGATATGGGTTCCACGCTAACTGTGCCACTGGATTCAAGCTCGCCTAGCTGATGAGGAGTGAAACCCCAGAACCGGTCCCAGTGTGCTTGTTTCCAGTCTAGGGATGATCTGGCCAAGCAGTATGGGCTGGACTGTTCCCATGGGGAGAAGGGTCAAGACTGATTTGCATATGGCTGGGTCCAAACTGAGGTGACGTGGTGAGCAAAAATGCAATGGATTAAACCCAGATTTGTGACTGGGGGTGAATTTTTGCATTGTTCAACAATCCGTCAATCATCTGGGTTTTTTAGGGTTTGCATCTTAAGTGGGAAGGGTATGTCCAGATGTTGGTCCCATGCTCACTGTGCCACTGGATTGAAGTTAGCTTGACGGATGAGGGCTGATACCCTGAAACCAGTCCTAGGATGCTTGTTTCCAGTTCAGGGAGGATCTGGCCTGGCAGTTCAGGCTGGACTGTTCCCTTGGGGAGCAGGGTCAAGACTAAGTTGCATATGTCTGAGTCCAAACTGGGGTGGTGTGGTGAGCAAAAAAAACAATGGATTAAACCCAGATCTGTGACTTTGGTGAATATTTGCATTGTTCAGCATTCCATCCATCATCTGTTCTTTTTGCTCATACTACGTACTGACTGGTCATACCTAATCAGTCAGCCTGCCCTCCTATTGCTAGGACACCTGTGCCTTTATCTCTAGAGTCCAGCAAACTTTATCCATTCAGCCCAATCCTCTCCATCACATTTATGATCCCACTCAACAGCATTATTCACACCCATGGATTCAACATTGTGGGGGTCATTCAGACCCCGGCGGGCAGCGGGAGCCGCCCGCCTGGAGGGAACCGCCATATGGCCGCTCCGCGGTCGAAAGACCGCGGAGGCCATTCTGGCTTTCCCGCTGGGCTGGCGGGCGACCGCCAGAAGGCTGCCCACCAGCCCAGCGGGAAACCCCTTCCCACGAGGAAGCCGGCTCCGAATGGAGCCGGCGGAGTGGGAAGGTGCGACGGTTGCAGTTGCACCCGTCGCGAATTCCAGTGTCTGCTGAGCAGACACTGGAATTCAAAGTGGGGCCCTCTTACGGGGGCCCCTGCAGTGCCCATGCCATTGGCATGGGCACTGCAGGGGACCCCAGGGGCCCCACGACACCCCTCACCGCCATCCTGTTCCTGGCAGTCGGAACCGCCAGGAACAGGATGGTGTTGAGGGGGTCGGAATCCCTCATGGCGGCACAGCAAGCTGCGCCACCATGGGGGATTCCCAGGGCAGCGGAAAACCGGCGGGAGACCGCCGGTTTTCCTGGTCTGACCGCGGCCAAACCGCCGCAGTCAGAATGCCCTGCGGGGCACCGCCAGCCTGTTGGCGGTGCTCCCGCATCCCCGGCCGCGGCGGTCCATGACCGTCGGGGTCGGAATGACCCCCTGTATCCTTTCCCAACTACACACACCCTATATGCTCCCTCTCTGACAAAACAACCAATGCCCAGACAAAGGTCTACTCCTACAAAAGTCAACGACCAACAAGACTGAAATCATAATCTTCTGTACAGATTCTTCATCATTGGACTCCACCTGGTGGCCAGCAGACCTGTGTCCCACACAAACACCCTCCACCTCCACACCAAGAATCGCAGGATAATTACTGACAATCTATTTATCATAAATTCCCAAGTCTATGCCCTCTCCACCTCCTGCTGCCACACCCTAAAACTGCTTAAGATGATCTTCAACTGACTTCCCATCAGCACCTGCAGAATTGTCATGCAAGCACTCATCACTAACAAAGTGGACAAAGGGAGCATTCTTTATGTTGGAATCAGCACACAACTGACTAGGTGACTTCAAACCCTACAGAACGAAATGGTACTCAGCAGCTAGGATCACCCAACCTATCATGCCACATGCATGTCGCTCCTCACCTCAAAGAGCTTCCCTGGCTTCCCTTCCCAAACAAGTTTTGCTCAAACTCCCACAGACACCTTGAAAGCACCATACACCATAGACACAGCCTACCTCAACAACTCCATCAGATTCCACAAACCCACCAGACATCTCTGCTCAGCTAAACTCCTACTCTCACACATCCCAGCCACCCACAAAATCATAACCGGTGGCTCCTACATTCCTCCTAAAGCCAGGAACATCCTGCCATGGCAAATCAGAGCTACCTCTTCAATTCTCAGATTCTTCAAAAAGTTGAAGACTATGCTGTGCCAGCAAATTGTCCAGGACTGGGTGCTGAAAGATGCATTAAGCACCACTTGATGAAGCTGGCATGTCAATGGTAAGTTGTGGGAAGAATTGCATGGCTAACCATAATACAATTCTTCAACTCTAGCTCCATATTTTCTGTATGTAGCAGTATCAACAGAGGATGTGTGTTCAGGCAGAAAAGTAGGTTTGAGGGCATATGCACAAATGTTGTAGTACTTTTTGTAGTACCACAATATAGCTATTAATGTACTACAATCTGCTATTCACATACTTACGTGTGGAGGTCCACCCCTCCTCCTCTCCTATCTTTTCTATACAGAAATCAGAGTCTCAACTGGGGAAATTTCATACCTACATTTTAATAGGAAATATGGGAGGGACAGGGAGAGTGGCTAGAAAATGCTGAATAATAACTACTGATGGTGAGGGGTTAAAAAGCAGTAAGGAGGGTTATAATGAGGGTTTATGAGGATTTGGGAGACACAATCCACACACCCACAAAAATTGCTATTCACAAACTGCTCTTCTGTAGTTATTACAGGAAAAAAAAAGTTGTAAATGTACTCCAGCTCAGACATGTACAGACAATTACAGGTACTGCAATAGTCTCCTATAGAAAATAATTGTGGTAGAGGCTTAAAATAAAACCTCATAGGAAGTAATGTTAAAATAAATTAAATTATTTAAGCTAATTGAAAATATAGTTACATTTAATTTAACATTAGAAAAATATCTAAAATAATAATCACAAATACGAGGAAAGTGTTTTCCATGGAATCAGTGCAATACATAGGCTCTCGTTACAAACCTGGCAGTTGGTGATAAAGTGGCGGTAATACCACCAACAGGCTGGCGGTAATTACTGCCAAATTATGACCGTGGCAGTGAGAACTCAGACAGCCACTTTAGCACACCGACCGCCAGGGCGGATACAACAGCCACCACGGCGGTAGCCACCTACATCCAGGCGGAACAATGTTCCGCCCACCATATTAAGACCCTGGAAACCACCACCTTTTCCGGGGCAGTACCAACGACATCAAAAGCTTGGCGGAAACACTGCACAGAAGTGAAAGGACTCACCATTGGAGACACAGGGAACAACCACGCCACCATGGAGCTTTACCTTCATATATTCCCAATGATTTTCTACGTCCTGCTCCACCACGAACACCAATGACGGCGAAGACGACCACGGTGAGTACAGCCGCCTAGCACACAGGGGAGGGAGGGAGGGAGGAAAAAGAGAGTGACATACACACACGCACAACAGACATCACCACCCCACCCCCAACACCATACACACAATCAGCTGCAGTAATAAAACATATTTACCCCGTACCCCTGAGGAATAATGCAAGGACTACAGGTTTGTGCAAAAGTAAGTGTAATAATAACAACACAGTAGAAATACTAAAATGCATTGTAATGGTATATACATATGTACAGTCCAAGGGACACTGCCCAGTCGATATTGTGCGTAGGCCACAGGCTAATGTCCAAGGCCCCACTTGTCACCTGCACCAACATGGAGAGAACACTGCAGGGGCATCAGTTGGCAAACAGGCAGGCACCTCAGGGGGAAGAGGAACGGGGGGGCACATCAGCCGGCAGATGGAACAAGACAACTGCTTCTGGAGGGGGCAACATGCCCTGTGCTCTTGATCCTGGGGAGTGCAAGGTCACAGTCTCTCAGCTGGGAGTCATACCCACAGGATTTTCAGGGGGCAGGCCGCACAGCAGCCCATGGAGGCAGGACTTCATATCGTCCACCGGCGGTGACGGCTGCCCACTGGTAGTGGTGCTGCTGCTGGTGGTGGTGGGAGGAAGCTCCAGCCCATCCTATGCAGCCTCAGACGCCCGCTGCTGCTGGTGGTGGTGGGGGGACGCTCCAGACCATCCCCTTCAGCCTCGGATGGCTGTCCACTGGTGGTGGTGCTGCTGCTGGTGGTGGTGGGGGGAAGCTCCAGGCCATCCCCTGCAGCCTCGGACGGCTGCCCACTGGTGGTGCTGCTACTGGTAGTGGTGGTGGGGGGAAGCTCCAGGCCATCTCCTGTAGCCTCGGACGGCTGCCTATTGGTGGTGGGGGTGCTGCTGGTGCTGCTGGTGCTGCTGGTGGGGAGAAGCTCCAGCCCATCCCCTGCAGCCTCAGACGGCTGCCCACTGGTGGTGCTGCTGCTGGCGGTGGGGGGAAGCTCCCGCCCATCACCTGCAGCCTCAGATGACTGCCCACTGATGGTGGTGGTGCTGCTGCCGCTGGTGGTGGTGGGGGGAAGCTCCAGCCCGTCCCCTGCAGCCTCAGACGGTGGCACAACCATGGTTGGTGGTGGGCGCTCTGTCTGAGTTCCTGCACCAGGCCCCTTGTCCTTCCTGCCTGCTGGTGCTGACTCATTGTCTTTCCTTGCAGCAGCTGGGGCAGGCACCTTGCCCTTCCTGGCAACAGCTGGGGATGGCTCCTTGCCCTTCCGGGCAGCAGCTGGGGATGACTCCTTGCCCTTCCGGGCAACAGCTGGGGATGGCTCCTTGCCCTTCCTGGCAGCAGCTGGGGATAGCTCTTTGCCCTTCTGGGCAGCCGCTGGGGATGGCTCCTTGCCCTTCCGGGCAGCAGCTGGGGATGGCTCCTTGCCCTTCCTTGCAGCAGCTGGTGAAGGCACTCCTTCCTGGAGGCTGCCTTGTGCCCTGGATCCTCTCCCACCATGAGTGGGTGTGAAGTCTAGTGGGCCCGTGGACTGGGTGGCTGAGGTGTTTGGCTGGGTTTCTGCCACCCAGGCCAGACGCGAAGGACTGGGGCTAGGGGTAGGGAAGAGGTCAACGGTGGAGAGGAAAAGCTTCTTTGGGACATTGGGGTGGGAAGAGGGAGAAGGTTTCAGAGTGGAGGAAGAGGAAGTCGTTGTAGGAGATGTCTGTCTGCTGTGTTTGGGTGCAGGTGCATTGGCTGGATGCTGTTGTGAGGTGGATGGCTGTTGGGTGTCTGAGTGCTTGCGTTTGTTTGTGTACTTTAGGAGGGGGACAGACACAGTGGGAGAGGACATAGGGGATGTGTGCATTGCTGTTGTGGAGGTGTCTGCCAGTGAGGTGTGTGTTCTGCTAGGTGTAGTGGTGATGCTGGTAGTAGATGAGCATGTAGTGTATGCAGGAGTGAGTGTAGACGCAACAGGGAGGGAGGTGGAGGAGGAGGATGAGGGGGACACAGTGGAAATTGTTGATGTTTGTATGTCTGCATCTGGATGGTATTTGTGTGAGGTGCCTGTGGGATGAAGTGTGGTGCTTGTGTTTGCCTGTGCAACTCTTGTGTGTTGTCTTGTGTACATGCTTGTCTGCCTGTGTGCTTGGGATAGGTTGGGGTTGAGAGGAATAGGATTGGAAAGAGGAAGTTAGAGTGGGGAGGGTGGAAACAGGGACAATGGCTGCCATCAGAGAGGAGGCCAGAGCCTGGATCGATCTCTGGTGGGCCGCCAAGCCAGTGTGAATGCCCTCCAGAAATGCATTAGTTTGCTGCATTTGGGCTGCCAGCCCCTGGATGGCATTCACAATGGTTGACTGCCCTTCAGAGATGGATCTCAGGAGGTCAATAGCCTCCTCACTCAGGGCAGCAGGTCTAACTGGGGCAGGGCCTGAGGTGTCTGGGGCAAAGGAGATGCCCACCCTCTTGGGTGAGCGGGTACGGGCATCTTGATGAGGGGCTGCTGGGAGGGCGGTGCTAGTCTGGGGGGTGACGGCTGTACCTGTAGCTGGGGTGGTCATAGAGGTGTCCGCCACCATCAGGGAGCTTCCACGGAGGAGGGATCAGAGTCTGAACTGTCCCCTTCAGTCTCCACCGTGGTGCTCCCCTCTCCCCGTCCCACTTCTGCCTTCTGGGTCCTGTGGGATGCAGCTCCCTCCATCGCCAGTGCCTCTGCTCCTCCGCCAGATGATGCTAATGCACATAAGGACAGGTTGACAAAACAAAACGGGGGGAAGAGACAAAGGATACACTGGGTCAATGTCTGCACCAACACCAATGTTGGAGTACACAATACCGTCACACACAAGGAACATTGCACTACCAGTTATTATGCTAGCCACCAAGGCATGGGGAGGGGCACACACCGCCAAATGCCGCACACCTGGGACTAACACAGCCCTGACCAGTTGTGGATGCCTACGAGCTAGGTAGCAGGATTATCACTTCAGAACCCTGGCCAACATGGGACCTACTCTGCAATGTCAGCGCTGGAGTAGGGGCACCCACTGACACACATCCCCCACCAGATACCACCCTACCATGCGTGAGTTGTAATGATGGTCACTGTACTCACCCCATTGTGGTTGCTGTGATGCTCTCAAGGCCCCATCCAGCTCTGGATAGGCCACCAACAGTATGCGGGCCATCAGGGGAGTCAGGGTTCGATGGCCACCCCTTCCTTGTTGGGAGGCCAACCCCAGCTGGGCTTTGCCCTCTTGCGTGCCCAGCGTCTCAGGTCCTCCCACTGTTTCCAACAGTGGGTGCTCCATCTTCCATAGACCCCCAGGGTCACACGTCCTTGCCGATGGCACGCCATATACCCTTCTTTTGATGGACGCTGACCTGCAGAGAAATACACACAGGAAATGGTATCAGTCAGACTGTCCTGCCTGTTACACTTATGGCCCACCATACCCCTTCACATCGCCATTTATACACACGTGGCCCAGCATACAAGCTGTACGCCGCCCAGGGGACATCCACCCCCCCACACATGGCCTTCACACACACCACTCCATGCATTCATGCCACATGCATCGTGCTCACAGTGTACTCAGCTGTTGTTCTGGAGGCTCATACAGCATTCCATACTGGGGTAGGACCCCATCCACTAGTTGCTCCAACTCCGCTGAGGTGAAGGCAGGGGCCCCTTCCCCAGTCACACGAGCCATTGTAGGTTCCAGACACAGGTCGCTGCAGCACATGCAGTGTAGGTCCTCTCCTATGGAAGGTCAGGTAGCAAGTGAGTGATCAGATAGAAAATGATGGTCACGTCCGCGGCGGTGCATACCGTCACCATCGGTGTACATCACCATTGGCCACTGTACCCCACAGGGCCAAATATTAACCACGGTTGCACAGTGGTTTCCGACCGCCTACCACAACGGCACACAACTTCAGTGGAATTACATCACTTCCACCTGTCCCTACACACAGGACAGGCAGACTCCATTTCAGTGTGGGTGGGGCAGGGCCTGGATAATAACTGCGTCACAGTTACAAATTGGACATACAGGACAAATACCACTTACCCATTACAAATTAACATTAAGCATTTTACTGTTGTGGCTCAGATGTTCAGTTTGTGATCGGCTCCTCACTCTTTTGTCCCTTAGACTGCAACCGCTGCGGATAAATAGGAGATGGAGACATACCCCCGTGTACAGATCCCTGGTGGACTTGGCAACAATGGAGGACAGGCACATAATACTCACCTATAGACTGGACAGGGCCACAATCACAGAGCTGTGTGCCCAATTGGAGCCTGACCTGATATCTGCTGTCCGTCACCCCACTGGGATCCCCCCTCTTGTGCAAGTTCTATCTGTGCTCCATTTCTTGGCAACTGGTTCTTTCCAAGTGACAGTGGGCTTGGCAGCAGGAATGTCACAGCCAATGTTCTCAATAGTGCTGACCAGAGTATTGTCTGCCCTGATTAAACACATGTGCAGCTACATTGTATTCCCCAAGGTGAAGGATTTGGCCACAGTGAAGGCTGACTTCTATGCAATGGGACATATCCCCAACATAACTGGGGTGATTGATTGAACACATATTGCATTCCCCCCCGGCAAAATGAACAGGTGTACAGAAATCGAAAGAGTTTTCACACAATGAATGTCCAGATGGGGTGCTTGACGGACTAGCACATCTCCCATATCAATGCTAAGTATCCAGGATTGGTGCATGATGCCTTTGAGGAATAGCAGCATCCCAAATGTGAAGGCCCAACTACAGAGCACTGTGTGTGGATAATAGGTGAGCCCTGGTTCCCACCCAGTAGATGTTGGTATATGGGTATGGTGTGGGCCATATAGGTTAGTGTGTGCCTAAATGTTGTCCCTTGATATTTGCAGGTGACTCAGGTTACCCCAACCTATCATGGCTACTGACCCCTGTGAGGAATGCCAGGACAAGGGCAGAAGAAAGTTACAATGAGGCACATGGGCGAACAAGAAGAATAATCAAACTGACCTTTCCCAGGCAGGCCAGGTTCAGGTGCCTCCATCTAACTGGGGGATCCCTGTGCTACTCACTCAAAAAGGTCTGCCGTGTGTCAACAGTGGACCCTGTGGACAGTGAGGAGGAGGAGCCAGAGGATGAGGACAAAAAAACTGCAGTGATCCAACAATACTTCTAATGACACACAGGTAAGACAGTGTTACTTCACATTTCATTGCCATAATTTAGATTATCTTTGGCACTGGCATGGTGTTATTTCCCACTTCTATGCCCACTCACTGTACCCTTTGGCAACTCATTTTGCAGATGTTGGTGCCCCACTATAGCTCCTGGTGTGATCACTGCAGCCAACTACAGGTCATTCCTATTTGAACATTACTGTACATTTGAATTGCAATGTTTGCACCAGGATAAACTAATACATTCTACAATAAGTTTGACAAACTGCATACTTGTATTTTTTCAAAGGGTGTTTATTTCAGAAGTAGAGGGGCAAGTGCATTGGGATGGTGTGATGATGGAAGAAAGTCCAGGGAATTGTTCCAGTCTATTTGTAGCACAGGTGCATTGTCAATGGGGACATAGGAAGGGGAGCAATGGCGGTTCAAGGTGGACTGGGTGACAGAGTGGGACACAAGGGTGACAATCAGGAGAGTCTAATTTCCTGGAGGGGGTCTTGGCAATAGTCTCTGGCTTCTGCCTGGATCACAGGGAACGTTAGCAGGGTGGTTCACCTTCTGCAGGGGGAGGGGTACTGGTGGCCGATTGGTCCTGTGGAGGGCCTCCTGTCCACTAGCGGCAGCAAAAGTGGAATGCAGTTCAGCTATCTGGCTAGTGGCAGGGGCCCACTGTTGTGAGACTGCCTCCCTCATAATGTTGGCCATGTCTGCCAGCACCCCTGCTATGGAGACCAGGGTAGTGCTGATGGCCTGCAAGTACTCCCTGATCCCCTGGTACTGTCCCTCCTGCAACCATCTGTTCTCCTGCACGTTGTCCAGGATCTGGCCCAGCGTATCCTGGGAATTTTGGTAGGCTCCCAGGATCTCTGCAAGTGCCTCCTGGAGAGTCAGTTTCCTGGGCCTGTCCACCCCCTGGCACACAGCACTCCTTCCAGTTTCCCTGTTGTCCTGTGCCTATGTCCCCTGAACTGTGTGCCCACTGACCCCAGGTACCTGATTGTCTTCGGTATGAGGTGTGCCCTGTGGTCCCTATAGTGGTGGGCACACTGGTGATTGACTGGTCCTGGGGACAGAGGTTCGGGTACACCGGGGGGTGTTTCCAGATGGGGGAGGCTCTGTGGTTGACTGGGTCTGTGCCTGGGTAACCGACTGTCCTGAGGTCCATGATGGGCCAGGTTGGTCATACATATCCAGGTGACCAGAGTTGCTGTCATCACTGTTGGCCTCTTCAGTTGGGGGACTGGATAGTGCTGGCACCTCTTCACCCCTGACATTGTGTGGGATACCTGTGGGGATGTAAATGCAGTGTTATTGTTTCTGTGAGTGACATGTTGTGCATCAGCGGGTTGCCCTATTTGTTTGTATTTGCTCTGGCAGCTTTCATTTGTGTACTTTGGTATGTGGTGGGATAGCTGATTTTCACTAGTGTGCGTGCTTTAATGATAGGTGTCCATGCTGGTCTCTGAGTGGTGTCCATGCATTGGTTTGGCATGCAGGGCTTGGCATTGGGGTTAGTGAATTGTGATGGTGGGGGTTGTGGAAAGTGGTGGAGTGATGGGAATAAGGGTGAGGGTGGGGGTATGTGATGGCATGCAGGTAGGGTGGTAGTAGTAGTGTTGTGTAGCCATATAGCTCCATGCATGTTATTTTAACACACTAGGCCAAGCCGCTCTGCACTCTAATCTAGAAATATTTTATTTGGCTTTATTTTATTATTGTTACAATAGCCACTTCTACGGTCTTGTTTTATTTTCTGTTTATCTAACTGTTTTGCTTACACCAGCACTCTGTTCTCAAACAAGACATTCTTGCTCACTCTGTGCTTTTCCAAAGCTTCAGCACGCTACATTGCAGGTGAACGTGGTATAAGTTTAGTCTCCGACATTCATAGAAAATACACATCCTTACGTAGGGACATCTTCTCAGAACATCAGCTGTGTTATTATAAAAACACTTCCCTGTCCTTTACACGTTAGAGGGAGATTCCAGCCAGAGAACAGCAATTGTATGCTGATTGCCGAATGCTTCGCTACAGATGCTAATGCAGACTACAGGCCTTTGCTCAGGCATGGGGGATGATGTCTTCCCAGGGGAACCCGAAGCGCAGAATTAGAGCTGAACACCCTGTGCTCTGTCACAGCCTATGTAGGAGTTAGTCTATTGACCGTAGTGACAATATGACACCGTTATTTTTATGCTTCACTCTCCTTGTCACAATTTTAATACTGTCATGCTGTGTTGTCCTGGTTATTGCAGCTCATGCTTTGCTATCTAAGATACAGTTGTTTTATTAGGATCATTATTAAAACACACACTGCCTCTGTTTGTCATTTTATATATGAGACTAAGGTAACTGAGAGAAACGGATGAGACCTGAGTGACCATGGCTTACCTGAGAAACCAATTATGTCATGCGCTCGGCGGCTGCCCAGTCATTCCTGCCCTCGGGTAGAGATGAGCCACTGCTAGTTGGCTGGAGCAAAACCCGGATTGGAGCGACAGGCGTCACCTGCAGTGAGTCAGACTTAGGCCCTCATTACAATATTGGCAGCAAAAGCCACTTACCACCGTGCAGAAGACCGCCAACACACCGCCGCAGCAGCGGAATTCCGCCACGGTCATTATGACCCACTGCTCGGAATCCGCCAAAATTGAGACACCCACACAAGTCCGCCTCACCAAAGGTCAGTGATAAACTGGCGAAAACAAAACCTCCACCGTCACGCCAACAGAAATACGCCCACACTATCACGACCCACGAATCCACGTCTTTCAACCACGGTATTCCATTGGCGGTACACACCGCTGCGCTCAAAATACACACACTCTTACAAAACACAGCCACATTGGACAAATGAAAATACACACACCTGATACACATACAAACACCACTCCCACACACCCATTACAATATAAAACACACACCCACATCACCCACAAACCCCTACGACCAAAATACTGAAAGAAGGCCAGAGAGAGACATTACAAACGACTACCAAGCATCCACAGGCACACAATACCATCACCCACATAACTTCCACGCACCTCACACAACACACCACTAAATATCACCCCACTTATCACTACACACACCACCCCACACATCACCCACACCACCCCATGGCACGGCAAAGACACCCCAGGTTCTCCTAGGAGGAGCTCAGGGTCATGGTGGAGGAAATCGTCCGGGTAGAGCCACAGGTATTCGGATCACAGGTGCAGCACACCTCCATAGCTAGGAAGATGGAGCTATGGCGAAGAATAGTGGACAGGGTCAACGCAGTGGGACAGCATCCAAGAAATAGGGATGACATCAGGAAGAGGTGGAACGACCTACGGGGGAAGGTGCGTTCCGTGGTCTCAAGACACCACCTTGCGGTTCAGCGGACTGGCGGCGGACCCCCACCTCCTCCCCCACAACTAACAACATGGGAGGAGCAAGTCTTGGCGATTCTGCATCCTGAGGGCCTCACAGGAGTAGATGGAGGAATGGACTCTGGTAAGGCAATGCGTTACTACTATCTCCCCCACCCTACCTGCATGCCAACACATACCCCCACCCTCGCCCTCACCCCCATCACTCCAACTCCTCACAAATGTCCCAATATCACAAACCACACATCCCAACACCAAGCCCTGCATGCATCAACAAAGCATGGACACCCATCACCAAAGCATGGCCACTGCTCATACCCATACACCCCAATAAACCACCATCACACAAGGTCCCACACAGGAATACAAGCACTGGGGTACACGGTCACCCACCCATTGCACACCATGGCACATACAGATGCAATAAACATCCTTTTATACCCCTGCAGGACCCCTACCCACCGTCA
This sequence comes from Pleurodeles waltl, assembly GCF_031143425.1. Lineage (NCBI taxonomy): Eukaryota > Metazoa > Chordata > Amphibia > Caudata > Salamandridae > Pleurodeles > Pleurodeles waltl. The sequence goes on along the minus strand of NC_090447.1, from coordinate 386,222,465 downwards.
CCGGACAGGAGGGTCCACATATTTCCACACCACCAACAGAAGAGGCCCACAGTGATGACAGCAGCTCTGTCCAACTGGATCAAGATGACCAGCCCGGCCCATCTGGGACCTCGGGACAGTCGGTTCCCCTGACACAGTCACAGACCACCACAGAGCTTCCCCCCTCTTGAAACACCAGCACAGCACCCACCCTGCGGGCCCATACCTCTGTCCCCAGGACACGTCAGTCAGCAGTGTGTCCACCACTACAGGGAACCCAGGCTAACCCACCACCCTAACAACAACAGGGACCTGGGGGCAGTGGCAGTGGGCACACGGTCCAGGGGACAGAGGCCCAGGAACACAGGGGAACTGGGAGGGCTGCTGAGTGACAGGGGGAGGACAGGCCCAGGAACCCACTCTCCACGAGGCCCTCTCCAACATCATGGGAGCCTACCACCATTCCCAGGAGACGATGGCAATGGTACTGGCCAAGTTTCAGGAGACCCAGAGGCTGCAGGAGGAACAGTATTTGGGCTTCAGGGAGGAACTCAGATCCATCAATTCCACCCTGGGCACCATCGTAGGGGTGCTGAAGGAAGTCCTCAACACCAGGAGGGACACTGTGGCACAACAAGGGCCCCCTGACACCAGACTGGACGATGAACTCCCACCACCTTCGCCGGCGCTAGTGGACAGGAGGCACTGCCACAGGACCACCACACCAGCACCCCACCCCCTGCAGAGGGCGAACCACCCCGCAAACGGTCCCTGAGATCCAGGACAAAGACAGAGAATGATGCCAAGACCCCTGCCAAGAAATGATTGTCATCCTTCTGTCCCACCTTGTCACCCTGTCCATCCTCAAACTGCCCTAGCTCCACTTCTTATGCCCATTTGGGCAATGCACCTGTGAGACTAATAGACTGGACTCTGCCATGGACATTCCTCCACCATCACCCCTGACCATTTTACAGCACCCTCCAATATTGAGCACTTAAATAAACACCCTTAAAGCACAAAACAATCTGGAGTCTGTCTGTTATTTCAAAATAGTGTATTAGCAATTACAGTGTCAAAATGCTCTTTCAATAGTAATGTCAACACACCTATGTCACACAGCTCTAGTCCATGAGGAAACAAAGCAGATGTCACACAGTGGCACCCACATCTGTGAAATCGTAAGGGAAAGTGACAACTCAGTGACCATACACTGGGTGAAAACGACAGACAGTAGAGATGTAGTAGTGTTAAAGTACATGTAGAGGCAGGTTTGTATTCTTACCTGTGTCTCACTGGAAGCATTGCAGGATCACCGAGTTGTCAATGTCCTCTTCTTCTGCTTCCTCGTCTTCACTGTCCACAGGCTCCACAGCTGCCACAACACCTCCATCTGGACCATCCTCCTGCAGAAAAGGCACCTGTCGTCGCAAAGCTAAGTTGTGAGGCATACAGCAGGCCACGATGATCTGGCACACCTTCTTTGGTGAGTAGAATAGGGATCCACCTGTCATATGGAGGCACCTGAACATGGCCTCCAGGAGGCCGAAGGTCCGCTCTATAATCCTCTGAGTTCGCCCATGGGCCTCATTGTAGCGTTCCTCTGCCCTTGTCCTGGGATTCCTCACTGGGGTCAGTAGCCATGACAGGTTGGGGTAACCAGAGTCACCTGCAAATGGCGAGGGACAACTGTTAGACACACACTAACCTGTAGGGATATTCCCAGACCCAGACAACCATTCCCACTGACTTGCTTCCAGGTGCTCACCTAATAGCCACACACTGGAGTTGACCCATCACATAAGGGATGCTGCTATTCCGCAGGATGTAAGCATCATGCGCTGAGCCAGGGAATTTGGCATTCACATGGGAGATGTACTGGTCTGCCAAACACACCATCTGCACATTCATTGAATGATAACTATTCTGCTTTCTGTACACCTGTTCACTCCTGCAGGGGGGTACCAAAGCCACATGTGTCCCATCAATGGCACCTATGTTGTTGGGGATATGTCCCAGGGCATAGAAATCACCTTTCACTGTAGGCAAATCCTCCACCTGAGGGAAAACGATTTAGCTCCGCATGTGTTTCATCAGGGCAGACAACACTCTGGACAACACGTTGGAAAACATAGGCTGGGACATCCCTGATGCTATGGCCACTGTTGTTTGAAATGACCTACTTGCAAGGAAATGGAGTACTGAAAGCACCTGCACTAGAGGGGGATGGCGGATAGCTGATATCAGGTCTGGCTCCAACTGGGCACACAGTTCCAGGATTATGGCATGATCAAGCTTGTGGGTGATGATCACATGTCTTTCCTCCATTGTCGACAAGTCCACCAGCGGTCTGCACACCGGAGGATTCCGCCATCTCCTCACATGTCCCAGCGTACGGTACCTATGAAGGACAACAGCGAGCACAAAAATTAAGCCATGTGGGCCCCTGAAATGGCGGCTGCCTGACCTGTAAAGTGGGTTGATGGGATGTGAGGTAACTGCGCTGGCGTTGTACACCGTCGCAGTAGGCAGTCGAAGGCCGCAGCGCAATTCTGCATTGGTTAACATTGGACCCTATGGGTCCCAGGAGCCAATGACGATGTACGTCGGCAGTGACGGTACGCACCGCCGCAGACGTGACCGCCATTTTCTATCTGTTCAATCACTCGATACCTGATCTTCGAAAGGAGAGGTCCTACACTGCAAGTGCTACTGTGAACTCAGTCTGGAAGAGACAATGGCTCGTGCGTCTGGGGAAAGGGCTCCTGCCTTCACCATGGAGGAGTTGGAGAAACTCATGGATGGGGTCCTCCCCCAGTACAGGCTACTCTACGGTCCTCCAGACAAACAGGTAAGTGCACTGGGAGCATGCTGTATGGGCTATGCCTGTGTGGAGTGGAGTGGATGAAAGATGGAGGGGGGAGATTGAGGCGTGCATGAAACGATGGTGAGTGCATGTGCCACATGGCAAGGGTAGGGATGGGGGCCAATGACTGTGATGGTGCAGTTGGTAATAACTTTTCTTTTTCCCCTGCACAATTCATGTAGGTCAAAGCCCACCAGAAGAAGGACATCTGGCGTGCCATCGCCTGGTACGTCCGGACCCTGGGGGTCCATCACAGATGGAGCACCCACTGCCGTAAGAGATGGGAGGACATTCGCCGCTGGAGCAAGAAGACGGTGGAGGCCCAGCTGGGGATGGCCTCCCAACGTGGGAGGGGTGCCCGTCGCACCATGACCCCCCCTGATGTTCAGGATCCTGGCGGTGGCGTACCCGGAGTTGGATGGGCACTTGAGGTCATCACAGCAGCCACAAGGGGGTGAGTACACTCTCATTCATCTGATTCAGCGCGCAGGGGAGGTGTCTGAGTGGGGGAGGTGGGATGTGGGTTTCCCTAGGCCAGGGCGAGTGTGCTAGTTAGGTCCCCTTCTTCTGGCAGACCCTGTGGCACCCCATCCCACCTGTGTACAGTGCCAACTACACCTAGTCAGGCTCCTGTGACATCCATGTGTGCAGATGTCAGTCATAGCCTTGTAGGCCATGTCCCAGGGATTGAACAGTGGACCCCAAGTGCGCGGCGTAGTGCAGGGGGCTTCTGTGTCTGTCGTGTCCGCCAACGGTAGTGGTAATGCATGCACTCAACATGTCTTTCTTCTGTCCCCCCCCTTTTTGTGGTCTCCCTGTTCTTGTGTGCATTAGCATCATCAGACAGAGGAGCAGTGGCACCAGAGCAGGAGGGAGCTGCATTCCATATGACCCTGGAGGGCGAGAATATGGACTCGGAATTCACCAGTGGTACGGAGGGTGAGGGGAGCTCCACGGCGGGGACAGGAGCTGATACCAGTGACATGGACTCGTCCTCTGATGGGAGCTCCCTTGTGGTGGCAGCCACATCTGTGCCCCCGCATCTACAGGTACAGCCGCCATCCCCCCTACCAGCACCGCCCTCCGAGCAGCCCCTCAGCCTTTGCCCCGTGCCCGCTCACCCAGGAGGGTGGGCATCACCTTCTCCCCAGGCACTTCAGGCCCTGCCCCAGTCACCCCTGCTGCCCACAGTGATGAGGCCATTGACCTCCTCAGGTTCCTAACTGTTGGGCAGTCTACCATTTTGAATGTCATCCAGGGTGTAGAGAGGCAGTTGCAACAAACAAATGCATTCCTGGAGGGCATTCATTCTGGTCAGTCAGCCCTTCAGCAAGCTTTTCAGACTCTGGCCTCAGCACTGATGGCAGCTATTGTCCCTGTCTCTAGCCTCCCCCCTCCAACTTCCTCCACCCAGACCCACACCCCTGTACCTCAGCCTACCTCAAGCACACCATCAGACCAGCATGCACACACCTCAACACACAAGGGAAGCTCTGGCAAACATAAGCACCACACAACACACAGGCACTCACGCAAGCATCACTCACATGCAGACACACCAACATCCACTGCCTCCACTGTGTCCCCCTCCTCCTCGTCTCCCTCCTCCCTCCCAGTCTCGTCTACACTCACACCTGCATGCACTACATCTACAGCCACTACAGCCATCACCAGCACACACGCCACCACACCCTGCTCACGTGCAGTCACCACCCCCACTGCCATTTACACATCCCCTGTGTCCTCTCCCAGTGTGTCTGTGAATCAACCTCCCAAGATTCACAAACGCAGGCACACACACACCCAACAGCCATCAACCTCACGACAGCCTCCAGCGCATGCACCTTTCACCCAAAGTCACCAAACGTACACCTCCTACAACTGCAACCTCTTCCTCCACTCCCAAACCCCCTCCAGCTACCTGTCCCAGTGTTCCCAAGAAACTTTTCCTGTCCACCCTTGACCTCTTTCCCTCACCTCCCCCACCCCGTCAGTCTCCTAGGGCCCGTCTCTCCAGGTCCCAACCTAGCACCTCAGCCACAACATCTCCGGGACCAGTGGTGCCTGTAGTCACCGGAATCTGGAGTGCACCGGCCACCAGGGCAGCCAGCGTGGCACGGAGCCACAGCACGGACAGTCCCCCACCTGTCAAGCATCAAAAGTTGGCCAGTGCCCGGCGGGAGAGGGGGAAGTCTCCAGCCACCAAAGCTGCTCCCAGGGGTACAGGTGGGAGTGTTGAGTCAGCTGCGACACCTTCCAAGGTGCGGAAAGGGCACAAGAAACCCGGCAAGCCTGGGAAGAGCAGCACAGCAGAGAAGACCGCCATCATCCCGCTGCCCAGGAGGCCACCGCCATCAGCCCCGCTGGCCAGGAGGCCACCACCATCACCCCCTGAGCCAGACAGGACCGCCAGCAGCTGAGTCACTGCCAAGGACCCCGCTGCAACAAGCACCGCTGAACAGGACTCCACCGCCACAAGCACCACTGAACAGGACACCTCTGCCACAGACACCGCTGCCAAGGACACCGCCGCCACAAGCACCGCTGAACAGGGCACCTCTGCCACAAGCACCGCTGAACAGGAGACCGCCACCGGAAGCACCGCTGGCCCATTAGCGCCAAGGGCACTGACGCTACTGAGTCCGCCACGAGCAGGATGAAGCACTCTGGGCACAAAGCCCCCTCCAGAACCAGTCGAGTATCACATCCACTCACACAGTCCTTGGCAGGATGAAGCACTCTGGGCACACAGCCCCCTCCAGAACCAGTGGAGAAAGGCATCCACTCCACACAGTCCTTGGCAGGATGAAGCACTCTGGGCACAAAGCCCCCTCCAGAACCAGTGGAGTATCACATCCACTCACACAGTCCTTGGCAGGATGAAGCACTCTGGGCACAAAGCCCCCTCCAGAACCAGTGGAGACTGTTAACCACTTGAGAGACTGTGGCTTGGCACTCCCCAGGATTGAACAGTGGGCAACCCACCCACTGTAGAGACTTGAGAGACTGTGGCTTTGCACTCCCCAGGATTGAACAGTGGGCAAACCACCCACTGTAGAAACTTGAGAGACTGTGGCTTTGCACTCCCCAGGATTGAACAGTGGGCATGTGGCCCCCTCGTGGATTTGGCATCGTGCACTCAACTGGCTGAGGTGCCCCCCCTTTCCCTTCCCCCTAAGGTCCCTGTTTTATTGCTATCTGATGCCCCTGCAGTGTTCTCTTCGTCATGTTCGGGTATTGAGTGTGGTCCTTGCCCATGCAGTGTGGGCCCAGTGTTCCAAGGACTTCAATGGAGCAATACCTGGACTACTATTCTTGGTGTATATATTTGTTTATAGTGTATATATATTTTTGCGTACTGGATTTTAATATATTACAATGGTTACACTCATTTCCTTTTGTCTTTGCATTCTTCCGGGGGGTTTGGGGGTGCAACTGTAATGTATCATGCTGTATTAGTGTGTGTGTTGTCGTGGGTGAGGGTGGGGGTGGGGGTGTTGCGTGTGTGTGTCCCTGGTTTTTCCCACCCCCCTCCCCTGTGTCGTAGGTGCAGTACTCACTGTGGTCTTCGCCACCGGCGTTCGTGCTCCTGGTAGAGGAGCAAGAAGATGAGGGCAGGGAAAATGTGAAGCTCTAGTTCCATGGCTTCCTGGTTCCTCGTGGGGTATGTAGAGGTGAATGTTTTCCCTTTGAAGTCCTGTTTCCGCTGTGTTTTTGTTCACAGTGAATCCGCCCCGGAAAAGGTGGTGGATTGGTAGGTTGTGATAGGGGGTGCGGTACATTGTCCTCCGCCTGTCTGTTGGTGGTGACCGCCGCGCTTTTTGTTTGTACCGCCTTGGCGGTCGGAGTGTTAAAGTGGCTGTCTTTGTTGGCGGTTTTCGCCACGGTCGTGATTCCATTTTTTTCCGCCGGCCTGTTGGCGGTCTTACCGCCACTTTAACAACGACCGCCAGGGTTGAAATGACCACCTTAGTCTCCCACGCCAAGGGCGATTCTGCCACTCTAAATCCAGTCGTCTCATTTGAATAATGATAGTCTGCGTGACATGGCGCCGCCAACGTTTGGTCAGGCTCTAATTTTCGGGTCCTGTCAGGATACTTCAATTCGATTTCCTCAGAAGCAGAAGATAACTCCTCAGTCCCGACCCGAGCTACTCACAACGAATATTAATCCTTCGTGCTGAGTACCCCGGAGGGGGAAAGAGGAATGGGATGGTAGAGATACTGCCACAGAGATGATGAACGCCAGTACTCAGTCTGCCTCTTCACATCTAAGATTGAATACAGCACCTGCAAGAGTCACAGTCGCAATTACTAGGGACATACAACATCAGTTTTTCACTTTCTACTCTCAACACTTAATTCTCTTTAATTCTATTATTTCTTCCCTCACCCTGAGTTCTCTGTAGCCTTGCTTCTCTCTATATTGATAGCTCTTCTTAAAAAAATGCTTATTACTGATTCTGGAAGAACTTCTCAACCTTTGTTAGAGATTGGTTTTATGTTGCTATATATATATATATATATATATATATATATAGTTGGTGATAATGCGTTCTTCAAATCAGCTGATGTTATTTAATTTCTCCTGTCTTATTGTGACTTCTGTCAATACTTGTATTTGTAAATGCTTGTTTATTAAAGTTCGTTTCTCCTTTCTTACTTCGACTTCTCAACCTTTGTTAGAGATTGGTTTTATGTTGCTATATATATATATATATATATATATATATATAGTTGGTGATAATGCGTTCTTCAAATCAGCTGATGTTATTTAATTTCTCCTGTCTTATTGTGACTTCTGTCAATACTTGTATTTGTAAATGCTTGTTTATTAAAGTTCGTTTCTCCTTTCTTACTTCGACATTTGTTGATAACTTGTATTTGTAAATGCTTGTTTATTACAGTTAGTTTCTCCTTCCTTACTTCGACATCTGTCGATAACTTGTAGTTGTAAATGCTTGTTTATTACAGTTAGTTTCTCCTTCCTTACTTCGACATCTGTCGATAACTTGTAGTTGTAAATGCTTGTTTATTTAAGTTTGTTTCTCTTTTAAACTCTATTTTGGTTTATTACCATTGAATTTGTAAATGCTTATTTGTTAACAGTTCGTTTCTCCTTTAAACTTGGCCTTTGTTTATAACCTTGACATTTGTAGATACTTGCTCTTTTAAAGTTCGTTTTTTCTTTGACTTTAATATCTTAAACAAGAACCTTGTAAACATAAGGTTAATTCATACATTAACTCTGTAGCCTTGCCGACTTCCACGGGAACGGTCTACTATCAAACTCTTCGAATAAACCTTGACAATATTTATCCATTTTCTGTAATATAATCTTCAAATGTAATTTTACCTCACGGGAGTTTCTATTCTGAAGCGCGCTCTCTCTCCACACAGCTGATTCCTGTCAGACCTCAGTTGAAGTGCAAGGCTTCCAGCTGGAGAGCTCGTAACCTAGCAACCAACCGATTGCAAGACTAGAACTGTAACTAACCTTCAGGATTCACAGCGGCCATCTTGGATCTTCTCTTCTTGATTCTTCCTTTGAAATAAGCGCAAGATTACTCTGCAAACCTTCTTCCAGTTTGGGCTTTGCCGTCTCCACTGAGGATATCTCTTTGCTTTTCTCATGCACTTCTTTGATTTGACGTGGCAAGTTTGTGTGGTCATGACAGGTCCTCCTCTGTCTCATTATATACAATGATACCCCACTACTGTACATGGAGACATCCGTGGTACTGAGGAATTCCACCCCAGCTACGTAGGTTATCCTAGCTGGTGTTGGAGGTTGTTCAAGATTGAACTCTAAAATGAAAAACCCTATTTGGTGTGTCTTCTCTGAACATACTTTCTATCTAGCATGGCGAATCCCCAGAAGGTAGCAATAGCAGTCAATATGAGACAACCTCTGACTACACATTTATTAGCAAATGGCCTAACGGCACAAGAGGGGTCCAGTCACATTTGTGGTGGATGCCCATCCAGCTTATAGAACAGAACTTTTCTATTCTTGGGTCACATTTCCAGCAGTTGATGGGAACACAAATACATTTCATCACTATACACTTGCAATAGCTGGACAATACAGGGCATATGCACATTTAGAAATACTTTTATCTTATCAAGAACATAATAATTGGCTTGATGGCGCCCTACCCCACACAATATTACCAGGAAGGTTAGGTCCTCTAAGTAAAGATGGTCCTACCTGGCCCTTATTGGCCACCTATACACCCCACCCTGCAGTAGCGACTTTAGCAGTAGCTGAGGTTCGTCGCTTATATACTGAACTAACAGCGACATATAGACGATTAGTACAGTTTATGATGCAAACATTAAATACAAACCCAGCATGTGCTGCTCCAGCACAACCACATGCAGTGACACCAGGTATAAACCTTGCGACTGTACATTCGATCATGGGTAAAGCATCCCTCAAACGAGAGGAAACTCAGTTTTGTTTAGCACAAAAAATAAATGCGCTGGAAGCAGTATTTCCCCATGTGGGACTTCAGGATAAACATAGAGGCCCGTATTTATACTTTTTTTAGCGCCGCATTTGCGTCGTTTTTTGACGCAAAAACGGCGCAAACTTGCAAAATACCATTGTATTTTGTAGGTTTGCGCCGTTAGCCGTCAAAAAGCGGCGCAAATGCGGCGCTAAAAAAAGTATAAATACGGGCCAGAATTCTAAAGATGTGCTTGCCATTTGGGATGGTCCCTATAGTGGATAACTGTAATACCTGGGGCACGGTATTTGCACGCTCTATACAACTGCACATGGTACACCAACACTTGCCAATTTACCGGAAAAGTTGGAGCAAATTCAAGATGACTACGGGGCTGCCCCGGCCCTGGATTTGGGGATACAACTAATGGGCAATTTTGCCACAGTATCCTCAATTATTTTAAGTATACTTAAAGGGGAAGCGGTCGCACTAGCAGTACGCATGCGGCTCCGTGATGTTCCGCAACAGGATCAGGCACGTGTGTTGCCTAAGATTATTGCAGAGACCTATTCTAGCATTGGTCGAGATAGTCTAGGGGCCAGACCAAATAAACCACAATTTCAGGGCAAATCTAATAAAGATTTTTCCAAGCAAGCTCCTGTGGGTAATAAGAAATGCTGGGATAAAAAATAACAAACACCTAAAAAATAAAGGGGAGAATCTCCGCCATCGGAGAACCCACAGAATATACATAATCTCAGAAATAGAGATAATGTAAAGACGCCAGATAGATATCAATATACTGATACATGCCAATCTCGTTCCTTTCAGGACTCATTGGAAAAACGAAGTGAGAGAGGTGGGCGATCACAGTGAAGAACAGAGTACGTGAAGCCGAGACAAGAATCACAACGCTCATCAGAGGTTTCGAATAAAAAAGAAGAGAAACCTCCCCAACAAAAACCCCAATTTAAAAAGAAAAAGGTGGCAGCAGTCGCAGTACGACATGCCACTCAAAAAAGTTTCCTCTTGAAGAACAGGAAGTGGGCACTAGCACTGCTAGACAGCGCGGCAGAGGTCATAATAGTTCGCCGGAGTCTTCTAGAGCATCTGGATGTGAAAGTAACTGATGACTTTTCTACAAGTAGAAACGGCGGACATGCATGTCTCCACACCTCATAGGGTGTATAAAGTAATGCTACAGTTGGATGGAGACATTGAGGTGGTCATTACAACCCTGGCGGACGGTGTTAAAGCGGCGGTAAGACCACCAACAGGCCGGCGGAAAAATCTTTGCAATTACAACCGTGGCGGAAACCGCCACTATAACACTCTGACCGCCACGGCGGTACAAACAAACAGCACGGCGGTCACCGCCAACAGACAGGCGGGAGACAATGTACCACCCACACTATTACAACCCACCAATCCGCCACCTTTTCCGGGGTGGATTCACCGCGGATAAAAACACAGCGGAAACAGGATTCCAAAGGGAAAACACTCACCTCTACACACCCCACGAGGACACCATGGACCCGGAACTCCAAATTCTCCCTGCGATAGTCTTCCTGCTCCTCTACCAGGAGCACGAACGCCAGCGGTGAAGACCACGGTGAGTACTGCACCTACGACACAGGGGAAGGGGGAGGGAAAAACCAGGGACACACACACACAACACCCCCACCCTCACCCACTACAACACACACACTAATACATATTTATACATGATAGTTACATCGCCCAACCCCCCTGGAAGAATGCAAAGACAATAGAAAATGAGTGTAACCATTGTAATATATTAAAATCAAGTAGGCAAATATATATATATATACAACATGTACAAAATATCTACCAAGCATAGTAGTCCAGGTAGTGTTCCAATTAAGTCTGTGGAACACTGGGCCCACACGGTATGGGCGAGACCCACACAAGATCCCCGACCATGACGGAGAGAACACTGCAGGGGCATCAGAGAGCAACAAAACATGCACCTCGTGGGGAGGGAAAGGGGGGCACCTCAGCCGCTTGAGTGCACGACGCCAAATCCACGAGGGGGCCACATGCCCACTGTTCAGTCCTGGGGAGTGCAAAGCCACAGCCTCTCAAGTCTATACAGTGGGTGGGTTGCCCACTGTTCAATCTTGGGGAGTGCAAAGCCACAGTCTCTCAAGTCTCTACAGTGGGTGGGTTGCCCACTGTTCAATCCTGGGCAGTGCAAAGCCACAGTCTCTCAAGTCTCTACAGTGGGTGGGTTGCCCACTGTTCAATCCTGGGGAGTGCAAAGCCACAGTCTCTCAAGTGGATAACAGTCTCCACTGGTTCTGGAGGGGGCATGGTGCCCAGAGTGCTTCATCCTGCTAAGGACAGAGGTAGTGGATGAATCTCTCCACTGGTTCTGGAGGGGGCATGGTGACCAGAGTGCTTCATTCTGCCTGTGACGGACTCAGTAGCGTCAGTGCCCTTGGCGCTCATGGGCCAGCGGTGCTTGAGGCAGCGGTGCCCCGTTCAGCGGTGCTTGAGGCGGCGGTTCCCTGTTCAGCGGTGGTTGGAGTGCCAGTCTCCATTGCAGTGACTCAGCTGCTGGCGGTCCTTCATGTCCCAGCGGGGCTTTTGCTGCCGGTCCCTCATGGCCCAGCTGTCGTGAGATGGATGGCTGTTGGGTGGGTGTTTGCCTGCGTTTGTGTATCTTGGGAGGGGGCGTCACAGACACACTGGGAGAGGACACAGGGGACGTGTGAATGGTAGTGGGGGTGGTGACTGCACGTGATCGGGGTGTGGTGGTGGGTGTGCTGGTGATGGTAGTAGTGGCTGTAGAGGTAGTGCATGCAGGTGTGAGTGTAGACGAGACTGGGAGGGAGGAGGGAGACGAGGAGGAGGGGGACACAGTGGAGGCGGTGGATGTTGGTGTGTCTGCATGTGTGTGATGCTTGCGTGAGTGCCTGTGGGATGTGTGGTGCTTATCGTCTCCCTCCTCCCTCCGTCTGTGGTAGACCCCAAGGGTCCGGACGTCCTTGGCGATGGAATGCCAAATATGTTTTTTCTGGTGGGTGCTCTCATACATGACTTGTACAGGGGGACGAGAAAGTTATTACCAACTGCACCGTCAAAGTGATTGGCCCCCATCCCTACCCTTGCCATGTGGCACATGCACTCACCATCGTTTCATGCATGCCGCACTCTCCCCCTTCCTTCTTACATCCACCCTTCTCCACAAAGGCATAGCCCATACAGCATGCTCCCAGTGTACTTACCTGTTTGTCTGGAGGACCGTAGAGTAGCGTGTACTGGGGAAGGACCCCGTCTACGAGTTTCTCCAACTCCTCCGATGTGAAGGCAGGGGCCCTTTCCACAGACACTCGAGCCATTGTCTCTTCCAGACCAAGGTCACAGCAGCACTTGCAGTGTAGTTCCTCTCCTGTCGAAGATCAGGTATCGAGTGATTGAACAGATAGAAAATGGCAGTCACGTCCGTGGCGGTGCGTACCGTCACCACCGGCGTACATCGTCATTGGCTCCTGGGACCCATAGGGTCCAATGTTAACCAATGCAGCATTGCGCCGCGGTCTTCGACCGCCTACCGCGACGGTGTACAACGCCAGTGCAGTTACCTCACATCCCATTGTCCCACTTTACAGGTCAGGCAGCCGCCATTTCAGAGGCCCACATGCCTACAATTTCAACTGCGTCACACATACCTAGGCCTACACTCAACACACATACAGGCCACTTTTTAGATTATGAATGGTGTTTTGTGTATGCTGTGGGTACGTACCTCTGAGTTGTTTGACTCTGTGCTCACTGTTGTCCTTCATAGGCACCGTCCGCTGGGACATGTGAGGAGATGGCGGCATCCTCCGGTGTACCGACCATTGGTGGACCTGTCGACAATGGAGGAAAGACATGTGATAATCACATACAGGCTTGACCGTGCCACAATCCAGGAACTGTGTACCCAGTTGGAGCCAGACCTGATGTCAGCTATCCACCATCCCACAGGAATCCCTTCTCAAGTGCAGGTGCTGTCAGTACTCCATTTCCTTGCAAGTGGGTCATTTCAAGCAACAGTGGCCATAGCATCAGGGATGTCCCAGCCTATGTTTTCCAACGTGTTGTCCAGAGTGTTGTCTGCCCTGCTGAAACACATGCGGAGCTACATCGTTTTCCCTCAGGTGGAGGATTTGCCCGCAGTGAAATGTGATTTCTATGCCCTGGGACATATCCCCAACATCATAGGTCCCATTGATGGGACACATGTGGCTTTGGTCCCCCCCCACAGGAGTGAACAGGTGTACAGAAACCAGAAGAGTTATCATTCGATGAATGTACAGATGGTATGTTTGGCAGACCAGTACATCTCCCATGTGAATGCCATGTTCCCTGGCTCAGTGCATGACGCCTGCATCCTGCGGAATAGCAGCATCCCTTATGGATGGGTCAACTCCAGAGGCACCGTGTGTGGCTTTTAGGTGAGCACCTGGAAGCTAGTCAGTGGGAATGGTTGTCTGGGAATATCCCTACAGGTTAGTGTGTGTCTAACAGTTGTCCCTCGCCATTTGCAGGTGACTCTGGTTACCCCAATCTGTCATGGCTACTGACCCCAGTGAGGAATCCCAGGACAAGGGCAGAGGAACGCTACAATGAGGCCCATGGGCGAACTAGGAGGGTGATCGAGCTGACCTTCGGCCACCTGAAGGCCAGGTTCAGGTGCCTCCATATGGCAGGTGGATCCCTATTCTACTCATCAAAGAAGGTGTGCCAGATCATCGTGGCCTGCTGTGTGCTTCACAACTTGGCTTTGCGGCGACAGGTGGCTTTTCTTCAGGAGGATGGTCCAGATGGCGGTGTTGTGGCAGCTGTGGAGCCTGTGGACAGTGAAGACGAGGAAGCAGAGGAAGAAGACATGGACAACAGGGACTCAGTGATCCAGCAATATTTCCAGTGAGACACAGGTAAGAATACAGACCTGCCTACTACATGTACTTGAACACTACTGCCTCTCTACTGTTTGATGTTTTCACCCAGTGTATGATCACTGAGTTCTCACTTCCCCTTGTGATTTCACAGATGTGGGTCCCACTGTGTGACATCTGCTTTGATTCCTCATGGACTAGAGCTGTGTGACATAGGTATGTTGACATTACAAATGAAAAAGCTTTTTGCCACAGTTATTGCCAATACAGTATTCCGAAATCACAGACAGACTCCAGATTGTTTTGTGCTTTAAGGGTGTTTATTTAAGTGCTCAATATTGGAGGGGGTTGTAAAATGGTGAGGGGTGATGGCGGAGGAATGTCTGTGGCAGAGTCCAGTCTATTAGTCTCACAGGTGCATTGCCCATATGGGCATAGGAAGTGGAGCTGGGGCAGTTTAAGGATGGACAGGGTGACAAAGTGGGACAGTAGGATGACATTCAGGGTGGTCTCATTTCTTGGCGGGGTCTTGGCATCGTTCTCTGTCTTTGTCCTGGATCTCAGGGACCGTTTGCGAGGTGGTTCTCCCTCTGCAGGGGGTGGGGTGCTGGTGTGGTGGTCCTGTGGCGGTGCCTCCTGTCCACTAGTGCCGGCGGAGGTGGTGGGCAGTTCATTGTCCAGGCTAGTGTCAGGGGCCCCTTGTAGTGCCACAGTGTCCCTCCTGGTGTGAAGTACTTCCGTCAGCACCCCTACAATGGTGCCCAGGGTGGAATTGATGGTTCTGAGTTCCTCCCTGAAGCCCATATACTGTTCCTCCTGCAGGCGCTGGGTCTCCTGAAACTTGGCCAGTACCATTGCCATCGTCTCCTGGGAGTGGTGGTAGGCTCCCATGATGGGGGAGAGGGCCTCGTGGAGAGTGGGTTCCCTGGGCCTGTCTGCCCCCTGTTGCACAGCAGCCCTCCCAGTTCCCCTGTGTTCCTGGGCCTCTGTCCCCTGGACCCTGTGCCCAGTACCACTGCCCCCATGTCCCTGTTGTTGTTTGGGTGGCGGGTTAGCCTGGGTTCACTGTAGTGGTCACACAGCTGATTGACGTGCCCTGGGGATTGAGGTATAGGCCCGCTGGGTGAGTGCTGTGCTGGTGTTTCCAGAGGGGGGAAGCTCTGTGGTGGCCTGTGACTGGGTGTGGGGAACCGACTGTCCCGAGGTCCCCGATGGGCCGGGCTGGTCATCTAGATCCAGTTGGACAGAGGTGCTGTCATCACTGTGGGCCTCTTCTGTTGGTTGTGTGGACATGTGTGGACCCTCCTGTCCCGTGACGTTGGGTAGGGGTCCTGCAGGGGTATAAACGGATGGTTATTACATCTGTGTGTGTCATGGTGTTCAATGGGTGGGTGACCGTGTAACCCAGTGCTTGCATTCCTGTGTGGAACCTTGTGTGATGGTGGTTTAGGGGGTTGTATGGGTATGTGCAGTGGCCATGTTTTGGTGATAGGTGTCCATGCTTTGTTGTTGCTTGCAGGGCTTGGTGTTAGGATGTGTGGTTTGTAATGTTGGGACATTTGTGAGGAGTTAGAGTGATGGGGTGAGGGTGGGGGTATGTGCTAGCATGCAGGTAGGGTGGGGGATGTAATAGTTAAGATTTGACTTACCAGAGTCCATTCCTCCACCTACTCCTGTGAGGCCCTCAGGATGCAGAATCGCCAAGACCTGCTCCTCCCATGTTGGTAGTTGTGGGGGAGGAGGTGGGGGTCCGCCGCCAGTCCGCTGAACCGCAAGGTGGTGTCTTGAGACTACGGAACGCACCTTCCCACGTAGATCGTTCCACCTCTTCCTGATGTCCTCCCGATTTCTTGGGTGCTGTCCCACTGCGTTGACCCTGTCCACTATTCTTCGCCATAGCTCCATCTTCCTTGCAATTGAGGTGTGCTGCACCTGTGCTCCGAATAGCTGTGGCTCTACCTGGACAATTTACTCCACTATGACCCTGATCTCCTCCTCCGAGAACCTGGGGTGTCTTTGCCGTGCCATGGGGTGGTGTAAGTGATGTGTGGGGTGGTGTGTGGGTGATAAGTGTGCTGATATGTAGTGGTGTGTAGTGTGCGGTGCGGGGAAGTTATGTGGGTGATGGTGTTGTGTGCCTTTGGATGCTAGTGTTGTTGATGGTGGTGTCTCTCTCTGGCCTTCGTTCGTGATTTGTTGTCGTAAGGGTTTGTGGGTGATGTGGGTGGGTGTTTTATATTGTATTGGGTGTGTGGATGTGTATCAGGTGTGTGTATTTCGAATTGTCCAATGTGGCTGTGTTTTGTAGATGTATGTGTATTTTGAGCGCGGCGGTGTGTGTACCGCCAATGGAATATCGTGGTTGAAAGACCGCCGCGTGGATTCGTGGGTCGTGATAGTGTGGGCGTATTTCTGTTGGCATGACTGTGGAGGTTTTGTTTTCGCCAGTTTATCACTGACCTTTGGTGTGGCGGACTTGTGTGGGTGTCTGAATTTTTGCGGATTCCGAGCTGTGGGTCATAATAGCTGTGGCGGATTTCCGCAGCCGCAGTGGTGTGTTGCCGGTCTTCTGCACGGCGGTAAGCGCCTTTTACCAGCAATGTTGTAATGATCGCCTGAATGTACAATAGACGCAATCTTTTGGGATCGCTTAGTAAACATATATGATGTTTTGTTGGCTGAACAAGATTGGCCACTTGAATTTGTCCGTACCTGCCCATATGGAGAAGATGTTATTAAACATCCTTTCTTGCCCCTTGTTCCGGAGGAATTCGCTGAATTGTATGTCATTGATTGGGCTTTGGCATAGGAATCTACGTTATATCGCAATCATTTAGGATGGGATAAAGAATCCCCCTACCACGTAATTCCCATTAAAAATGGACCATAACCCCAACCCCAGTACACAATAAAACATGAAGCAAAAGCACCTGTGAGAGAAATACTCACACAACTAGAGTACCAGGGCGTAATTGAACCCTGTGTCTCCCCAATGAATAATCCTTTATTTCTAGTAGCCAAACCGGACCATTCGTACAGAATAGTCTTAGACTACAAACACTTAAACAGTCATACACGCACATATACTATACAAACCTCACATAGCACAGCACTGATGAACATTATAGTGCGTAAAAAATAAAAAAAAACACTTGATATTTCCAATGTTTTTTTCTGCCAGAATATAGCGCCTGAGAGTAGAGACTTAACAAGTTTCAGTGCACTAGGCTCCCAGAAAGAATTCTGTCCTTTACCTCAGGGGTATAAGAATAGCCCAGGACTGTTTGCAGCTCTTGTCACTGCAATTCTGCACGAGATAGACCCTGAAGCATTGTCCTATGTAGATGATATTTATCTTACAGATGATGAATTACTACAACATTTGTGAGGGGTAGCCCGCATTGTTGTCGGATTTGCTGAATTTGGCTACAAATTCAACTTCAAAAAAACAAAAATTGCCTTCCTTAGTGTCCTGTTCCTGGGATTTGAGCTGTCAAGTGAAGGAAGGAGTCTAGTGCCACAATTCTTAGAAAAATGTGCACAATTACAACCTCCAAACACGATAAAAAAACTCCAGTCTTTATTGGGTTTTCCTAATTTTGGAAGAATTTACATTCCAGATTATGCATCACGCATTAAACCTTTATATGACTTGATACTTCCTGACTTTTCAAGTACATTTTGGACAGTCGAACACACACGAATACTTAGGGAACTGCAGACAGACATGCTTGCAGCACAACACCTACACATGAGGGACAACAAAACACACTTGGTCATCAGAGTAATCTCTGGGGCCATTGGTTTCACTTACGTAACATTTGATGAGGGTGAGACCGTCCCGATAGCTTACAAATCACATTTGTACTCAGAAGCAGAACAACGCTTTGCTCCCATGGAGAAAATTCTCACTGCTGTTTAGATGGCTGTCATTAAAAAAAAGACCTCTAGCCCAGGGCAAATGCATTACTGTTGTTTATCCAATTCCAGCCCTAGAGGCTGTTACAAAAGCAAGTGTCCCAAATGCTAAAGCACTACATCCACGTTGGATACAATGGGCCACGTCTTTGACAGCCACTAATGTAGACTACATCTTTGATCCAAAGTTACAAACTCAAGGATTTTTGCAATACGAAATGGAATACCCAATTCCAGCAGACACTTTGCCTATCAAACAATATCACAGAGTCATGTACACTGATGGCTCTGCACAGCCTGCAATTGGCACAAAGCTTCAATACTCTGCTGCTTTTGCAGTCGTAAGCAGCTATATGGAGGAAAATAAGTTCTGTCCACTCCATACATTTACGCAAGCCTTAGGGGATTGTACAGCACAATTAGCAGAGTTCAAGGCTCTGGTGATGGCACTGGAACATGCAGAGCCTGCACAGTATACACTGATTGTTTGTGATTCGTATTATTATGTCCAGTCCTTCAATGAATACCTGCATTACTGGTGCCAGAATGGGTTTAGAGATTTTAATTGCAACACCATTAAAATACGGATTTCTATGGGGGAACATAGTAGATCTAAAGGAAACGCTACCAAATGTCTATGTTGAACATAAACTTAGACACCAGCGTGTTGGAATACACGTTGCTGGGAATACACTGGCTGATGAAACCACAGTCAGCAGTGGTTGTGACTGCTGTTGCTGCAGTGACTCGGCTGAGTTTGAAACCGGACACAGACAAATGGGCTGCAGTGAAAGCTATGGCTGATGGTACGCCCTATCCAAAAGCATTTCCTGACAAATATTCCTACCGAATGGGAGGTTTCCTGAATGCTGAAGTTAAGATACCAGGCGTAGGGGTGTAAGATATTCCCAACAGAGATATAAGACCACAATTGATTAAAGCAGCGCATGAAGGGGTAGCATCTGCCCATGCTGGTATGGCAGCTACAATATCAATCTTACAAGCCTGCTATTGGTGGCCAGGCCTCTACAAAGAGACCAAGCAGTGTGTACTTTGTTGTGACATCTGCCAACAAATTAAAGTTCCAACTGTCAAACGCCTGCCGCAGACACCCCTCTTGATTTCAAACAAACCCTTACATTGTGTGTACTTGGACCACTTTGGTCTCCTAACACTGGACAGTGCATACAAGTACAATTTGGTCGCTGTTGACTCTTGCTCCAGATTTCTATGGGTGTGACCACAATGCTCAGCTGACGCTCGGACTGTTATTAAAGATTTGCATATCTTTCTCGCTACATATGAAGTTACGGCTTTCCACGCGGACCAGGGCCCTACTTTCGCTTCAAGGGCATTCAGGCACACCATGGCTTCGTTGGGGGTCCAACTCCAGTACTCGTCTCAATTTCATCCCGAGAGAAATAGTGTCGTGGAGCTATTAAACCATGATTTCATGCAATCCTTAACAGCCAGAGTGTTGGGTACGAGTCGTAGTTGGTTTAATCACCTGTATGGAGTTCAGAGAGCACTTAACAATCTGCCTAGAAGGTCCCTGGGGGGTCATACTTGAAATGAGTGCCTGTTCGGAACTCAAATGTATGTTCTAGATCTTGATGGTCCTGGGGTGGAGGCGGCAGAAACACCTTTTGACATAAATGAACATTTCACTGTCTTACAGGAATTACAACAGTTCCGTGACGACAACTCTTCTTCCAGTACTGCCTCCGTAGGAATTAAGACTGTACCTGTAACATCTACTGGCTGGATTCCTAGAGTCGGGGATCTAGTACGTGAAAATGTCACTGTGAAAAAGGAATTTGGTCCTTCTTATCGAGCACCAGTCCCAGTTTTGGGGATACCCGGTACCAGAACTGTAATTCTACCACCGTTGGCAGGTGCTAAAGAAAAACATGTTGTCTCCATCAACAATGTCAAACTACACCATGTGCCGGATCCTGCACAGCAGACTAAGAGGAACACCCAGTAGTTCCCGAATCTCTCTCACTACTTGTCAAGAAGTCC
Source organism: Pleurodeles waltl (assembly GCF_031143425.1). NCBI lineage: Eukaryota > Metazoa > Chordata > Amphibia > Caudata > Salamandridae > Pleurodeles > Pleurodeles waltl. Next base: position 386,202,319 of record NC_090447.1, on the reverse strand, counting down.
CTCTACAGGTTGTAAGCAGCAACACCGATACCTCTCTGAGCTTGGGGAGGGTGGAAAATGATCTTGCATTGGTTCCACTAACATCAAATACTAGAGAAATAGTTGATCGGCTTCAATACCAACGGATGGTGCTATTTATTCTGTGCCACAGCGAGAAACACCAACTTTTTGCACAAACTGCTTCTGAATATTTTGCTGACATCAATGATGACGTCTCAGACTCATTCGCCACTTCAACACCTGAACTGTCAAGAACACGTAAGCTAATGAACTGGCATAAAATAACACACTTTATTTTTCCATGGAATTATCTGTGACTCTCCTTGACTGTACTAGCTTTCCTACTTTGGATTGGTTTTGTTATCACTTTCTTTTTACTAATACATGGTCATTTTCTTCCTGAAACATTAACAGTTGAACTGGTGGATGAGGTCTTAAAACTACATTTTTCATCACACAAGGTCCGAAGAGACTTGTCTTTTGTGAACATTTCTCCAATACCAATTCCTGATGGGATTGTTTGGGATAAAATAACATTTGATATATACGGTCCCATGGAGGTCATTCAAATACCATATGTGTTCAAACTTTCCTTGAATGATATAATAATAACGGGCATTGTTTCTGATGATTGGGATGTGAAAACAGTTGATTCTATGATGAGTGAATTGCAGTATTATACTGTATTTAGAAATGAAGATGTTTATCAATCTATAGAAAATTATGGTGATGTGTAGTGCTATAATTATTATGGGCACCATTTCATACACAGAGCAAGCAGCCCCAAAACAGTTTTTAACTATACACAATGGGAACATTGTCCAACTCCACCACAAGGGAGTTCCAAAACATATTCTGAAAAGTTTCCATATTTTTCTGGGCATGATGTTAAAAATGCTGAGTTGTATTATTTTAAATAGCCATCTACTAAAAACATACACATATTATTGACAAATACGAAATTCATACATTCGGATTCCTTTGTTTCCCGGTTGACTGTAGAAGGCTATAAATATTGGCTGAAGTCAATTGACTTAAAAAGTTTGTGGGGAACTAAACATTTGCAAATAAGGGGGAAGGAAGTTTTATTCAGAGCATGCCTGATACCTGTTCAAATGATATCCTTAAATGAAACAGTACAACAAATAAGTTGCCTAGGCTTAGCAAAGATCAAAGAATTAAACCCACCCAGTATACCTGCCTCTGCAAGATTTAATAAATGGCAAAAATATACAAATGCAACTGAAGATCAGCTCGATGAATGGGTCCGGAATGGTACATTTAATGTTTCACTGACACGTCCTGTCGGATGGTTATTGTGGCCAATAGATACCAATGGGTGTCACCAATGTTTTGTCAACTCCTCGGGGGGTTTTAGAACTAATAGGCCGGATCCACGCTATATATCATCCAAACATGCGGGTATAGTTACTACATACAGTGTAGGGAAACTATGCCAGCAATGGTTAAGAACTTCCTCATTATGGCCCTGATTTATACTTTTTTTGCGCCGCATTACCATCATTTATTGACGCAAAAGCGCCGCAAACTTACAAAATACAATTGTATTATGTAAGTTTGCGCCGCTTTTGCGTCAAAAAATGACGATAATGCAGCGCAAAAAAGTATAAATCAGCACCTAGATGCGGTTAGAGAACACCTCAGTCTCCTGTCTAATAATACCGACTTACAGGATTTCCTGTTAGGCCCCAGAAAACACTGCAGAAAGCGTTTCTTATATGAAGTATAGAATGAAATTTGGAAGCTTTCACAACAAGAAGCAGCTGCCCGATCAAGGCAAATAGATCAGGAAAATCAAAAAAATGCATTAGCTGTTGTGGATAATGGGATTAAAACCCTGTCCGACCGGATATACTCTTTAAATAACGTTGTTTCTTTAGCTATAGACCTTATACAAACAGATATATCTTTCTTACATCATGGACAGAGTCAGCTAAGGCCCATTATGCAGTTGGGTTGGACACTTCAAACGCTGAAGGTGAGTCACGTTCCCTGGCAACATGTCAGCGCGAGGGAAATATTTTATTTCTTTAATTTAATGGACGACAACAACTAATGGCCAAGAAAGTAGTGACTTATGTCATGCTATACATCGAGAAGTTAGAAAAGTTGCCTTTTACTGTGGCTGAAATACCATCTCCTGACTGGCTAATACACAGGGTCATTCATCTGTCAATTTCTACACTTCAATTCACCTCTTGTTTAAAACACATTCCGGTAGGCAGATATAAAAGGCTGGGAGAGAGTTACATCCATGAGGTGTGGGAGCTACCCTTCTCGTACAAATGTCTCAGTGGCATGAAAGAAGTCTTTCTTAGCGGTAGTGAATGCAAGACTTCAGTCAGCTATTCAATGGTTTGTAAACAGCTGTCCGTGCATGGGGCTTGTAACGCATCTGCAGCAAATTTAGCTTTTTATCTGAAGGCAGTTGTGGTCCCCTTGATTAGACTTACGTTCCAGGTGCTTTCAAATGGCAGCTATGTCCTCCTCAATGGTGAGGACTGTTGTGGGATGCAAGCCGGAATAGTTTATGTTGTTTCGGTCTCCAAGATCGTTACGTGCTGCCAGAACGTACATTTCCCCCCACTCAGATAAAAGAAGTAGCTGACATTTGGCCTCACATTGCTACTTCGAATGTGAATTTTGACAAGTTGAGCAGACTCAAGGCTTTGTTGTTTCAAAAGCTTGTGGCCCTCACATCTGCCTGCGAGACCTACGCACTTCAGGTGGCAAGGTCGTCAGCAGAGATACAGTCCCTTTTAAGTACAAACTTTCTGAGACACTTTGGTGAACTTGTGGGATGGATATTTAATGTGTCCAGTACAACTTGAATTGCAAACTTTTTTAAGGCTGTTGGTTCTGGTTTCGTTCACACCTTCTCCTCCATTTTCGTTTTAATACCATCAGCCATCCACTAAATTTTTTCTAGTATTTTGGAGGGATTTCCAATAACTTTGGCTTTAGTAGCTTGCACGTTGAGGTTGTGTTTGCTAAGGGAAGCTACTTATGAGTTGCCCTTCCTGGAGGATGTGGCTCTTAACTCATCCTTGGGTACACCACAGAACGTTATTTTAACACACTAGGCCAAGCCGCTGTGCACTCTAACCTAGATATATTTTATTCAGCTTTATTTTATTATTGTTACAATAGCCACGTCTACGGTCTTGTTTTCTTTTCTTCCTCACTCTGTGCTTTTCCAAGGCTACAGCACGGTACACTGACGGTGAACGTGGTATAAGTTTAGTCTCCAACATTCATAGAAAACACACATCCTTAAGTAGGGACATACTCTCAGAACATCAGCTGTGTTATTATAAAAACACTTCCCTGTCCCTTACACGTTAGAGGGAGATTCCAGCCACAACTGTATGCTGATTGCCGAATGCTTCGCTACAGATGTTAATGCAGACTGCAGGCCTTTGCTCAGGTATGGGGGATGATGTCTTCCCAGGGGAACCCAAAGGGCAGAATTAGAGCTTTACAAGCTGTGCTCTATCATAGCCTACGTAGGAGCTAGTCTATTGACTGTAGTGACAGTATGATAGCATTATTTTTATGCTTCACTCTCCTCGTCACAATTTTAATACTGTCATGCTGTGTCGTCCTGGTTATTGCAGCTCATGCTTTGCTATCTAAGGTGCAGTTGTTTTATCAAAATCATTATTAAAACATATACTGCCTCTGTTTGTCATTTTATATATGAGACTAAGGTAACTGAGAGAAACGGATGAGACCTGAGAAACCAATTATGTCATGCGTTCGGCTGCCCAGTCATCCCTGCCCTCGGGTAGAGATGAGGCACTGCTAGTTGGCCAGAGCAAAACCCGGATTGGAGCGACAGGCATCAGCTGCAGTGGGTCAGACTTAGGCCCTCATTATGACCCTGGCGGTGTTGCACCGCCAGGGCCAACGGGGGCGGGAGCACCGCCGACAGGCCGGCGGTGCTCCCTTGGGCATTCTGACCGCGGCGCTTTGGCCGCGGTCAGAAATGGAAAACCGGCGGTCTCCCGCCGGTTTTCCGTTGCCCATTTGAATCCCCCATGGCGGCGCAGCTCGCTGCGCCGCCATGGGGGATTCTGACACCCCCTACCGCCATCCTGTTCCTGGCGGTTCGCCCGCCAGGAACAGGATGGCGGTAGGGGGTGTCGCGGGGCCCCTGGGGGCCCCTGCAGTGCCCATGCCAATGGCATGGGCACTGCAGGGGCCCCCGTAAGAGGGCCCCGCTAGTATTTCACTGTCTGCATAGCAGACAGTGAAATACGCGACGGGTGCAGTAGCACCCGTCGCACCTTCCAACTCCGCCGGCTCGATTACGAGCCGGCTTCATGGTGGGAAGGTCGTTTTCCCCTGGGCTGGCGGGCGGCCTTTCGGCGGCCGCCCGTCAGCCCAGGGGAAAAGTCAAAATACCCGCCGCGGTCTTGCGACCGCGGTACGGTATTTTGACGGCGGGACTTTGGCGGGCGGCCTCCGCCGCCCGCCAAGGTCCGAATGAGGGCCTTAGTCTTCCACGCCGCAGGCGATCCTACCACTTGAAATCCAGAAGTCTCATTAGAATAATGAGAGCCTACGTGACAGTAGTATAGAGTTGACTTACCAGAGTCCAGTCCTCCTGCTACTCTGGCCAGGCCCTCAGGATGCATGATTGCCAAGACTTGCTACTCCCATGTTGTTAGTTGTGGGGGAGGAGGTGGGGGTCCACTGCCAATCCTCTGTACAGCGAGTTCGTGTCTTGCTGAAATGGAACGTACTTTCCCCCATAGGTCATCTCACCTCTTCCTGATGTCGTCTCATGTTCTGGGGTGCTGTCCCACGGCATTGACTCTTTCCATGATCCTCCGCCATAGCTCCATCTTTCTAGCAATGGATATGTGCTGCACTTGTGCTCCAAATAGCTGAGGCTCTACCCGGATGATTTCCTCCACCATGACCCTTAGCTCCTCCTCTGAGAATCTGGGGTGTCTTTGTGGTGCCATGGGTGTTACGTGAGTTGTGCGAGTTGTGTAGGTGAGGGTGTGTAGGGTGATGTGTTGGGGTGTGTGATGTGGGGTGCGTAGGTGGTGTATAGGTGTAGGTGGTGTGTGGCTCTGGTTTTGTATGTAGTCGTGGTGTCTGTCTCGTGCCAATGGTTTGTAGTCGTAAAGAGTTGTGGGTGGTGTGGGTGCCTATTTTATAGTGGTGTGGGTGTGTTGGTGTGGTGTGTGTATTGGTGTCAGGTGTGTGTTATTTGAATTGACCAATGTAGTGTTATTTTGTTTGAGCGTACGTATTTTGAGCGCAGCGGTATGTACGCCAATGGTTTACCGCCATTGAATGTCTGCCGTGGTGATTCGTGGGTCATAATGTGGTGGGTGTTGTTTTGTTGGTGTAACGGTGTGGGTTTGGATACCACCAGTTTATCACTGACCTTTGGAGTGGTGGACTTTTGTATGTGGCTGAATAATGACGGATTGGTCTGTGTGTGTCATAATATGGTAAACGGATATCGGCCGCCGCAGCAGTATGTTGGTGGCAGTCAGCATGCGGTATTTGGGTTTTACCACCAATGTCATAATGAGGGCCATAGTGTTAAGGTGGCTTCTCTCAAGGACAATCATGTTCTCCCTTTAACAATGGATCTACGTGTCTGTGATATAATTACATAGAAGTCAATGACGTGTGTACTAGGCTGGAAAATGTGCTGTCCTCGTTTCCTTTTTTGAATTGACCCCCCAACTTATAGGTAATTACATGCATATAAGTTGCGTCAGTGTTTATCTAGGGGAAGATTTAAGTGCCCCTGGTGCCTCCTTGCATCATATTAGCATAATTATTTTACATTAATGTGGCCCAACAAGGCCAAAAATTGCTCCGCCAAATTTACAATGTGGTGGAATGCATGCATTGGCCACTTTGTAACCCTTTGCCCTACATTATGCCTGTGCCAGACATAATGTAGCACAAAGGGGGCCGTCCTCCGTTAGGGAGGCCCAAAAAATGGCGCATGGAAATCTAAGAGATTTCTTTGCGTCATTTTTTTCTGCACATTTGACACCTGCTAAGAGCAGGCGTTAAAAGGAGGCTCACCATTATTTACAATGAACCTCAATGGGCTTTGCAGGATTAGCGTCAACAATTTTTACACTAATCCTTTAAAGCTCCAAACTAGTGTAAAAAAATTATGATGCTAGTTCCCTGACTACCACCATGGTGCGCTGAATCTTAGATACAGCGTACAAATGGTGGCTTTAAGGGGAAGCTAAGGGGAGCAAGAAAATTGGGCCTGCACTGGGTGCAGCACCACTTTTCTTAAATCAGGGCTCTAGTGTCTTGTCCTTCTGGCTTTCCCTCCTTTCATGGTCAATGCTGGCTTTACTTGAGTTTACTGTGGTTCAGGTGTGAACACACTTCACTCCGGCTGCAATGTACACATACAGAGATCTGGTCAAAAGATTTGTGGACTATCTAAACCTGTATTAAGTGAAAGTTCTTAAATACGACTTCTTAAGATTTCTTCACGTGGCATAGTGATAGCCCATGAAAAAATATTTCAAAAACAGTAGTGACGACTGGTGTACCTGCCCTTTCTCAAATTTAGGAATGTAATTAATTTGATTAGTGATGTGTAGTGTTGCTTGTATTCAAAGTGAGGGATCTTCTTTAAATTCTGGGTTTGGACCAGGCATGTTTATTATAACTTTACTCTCTCTAGCATCATTTAAACTGCAAATGCCATTACCCAAACAGTTTGGAGGCATAGTTGTTGAATTTGAGTTTAATTATTAGCGCTCAACCTGAAGTTGTATTATTGTGGACTAAAAATAAAATATGTAACAGTAAGTTAAACAAGGACAGAATTTTAAAAAAAGTAATATAAAAGTCTTCATTTATTTTTTAAGTTTGCAACATCGACAACTACAGGCAAATAGGAAACTCTGAAATAAACCATTGAGTCTGTCGTTAAGAGTGCTAAATGTAGTCCCTGGATAGGAAATTGAAATCAAGATGTCTGGAATTGTTTTTGTAATTTACATTTTGATATGCTCTAATAGCTGCTGGCTTCAGCGGAACATGAATGCAAATCTAATGTACCTGTTGGAATGATTAGCTGAATCATAAGACATGCATTTAAATAACACCCAAATAATCTTAATTAGGATCTTCTGCTCATTTCAGAACTTAAGTTCTACAACTGGATAGTATTAATTATCAGTCTGTTGATTAGGATGTAATCAAGGTAAAGACCCGAAAGTATCAGTAGATAGATTATTGAAAGAGGGAACACACTTGCTATGAAGTGGTGTCATTTTTCAAAACCACAGAGAAATATACGTTGTAGGTAAGAATTAAGTCAGATGCACATTGTGAATTTATTGAGGCACTGGATATCTGAAAGAAAAATAATATATTTTGTGTATTTGTTCTTATCTTGCTAGAATGCATCAACATTACAATTTTGCTCAATAGTGTTGCAATTGGAGAACATTAAATTACTCAAATCAGCATAAGAGCATTCCTGTGTACTAGTTCATGATCATTATGATGTCAAACAAAAACCAGGATGCAGTGAGAAAGTGGTACTAGTTGTTACATCGACGTATTGGGTGAATTACTTCTCTGTGACATATTGTAAAATATAATATTCTTTTTCAGAATTTGTTAATCATCACATCACACTTTTTTTCAGCCGCTTCTGTTTTGAAACAGGCAAGCTGAATATTGGACAGGCTGATTTTTTTGTAAATCACAGATACTCATTTACAGAGAGAAGACTGATTATTTTACTAATGAATATCCACCCCCAAAATAACGACTTCCAAGAATATTGTGGACAGAATATTGAGGGAAAATTCTCGAAAGGTAAGTGCATATGTGGAATTAAAGCATTGGAATCTTGAGAGCTCCATAGAAGACAATGAAGCAGCAGTGGCCCATGTAAACGTGTATCGGCCCGCTGCTTTCCACATTTCAGTGTTCCAGTACACAGCCTCTGTCGTTTTCTTTCCTGCAGCTCCAAAATTTGTGGGGTGGCTATGCTGCAAGCACAAATGAGCCTTTCCCCTTCTTTATCCTGTAACTCACAGAGCCAGTGGAGCCTCAAAAGGAAGGGGGTGAATGCTGCTCAGTTCTTGGGTCTCTCTGGCTTTGCTGAACGAGCAAAATAAGTTTAGCCAAGCCCAAGGAGAACCTGGGGCTGAGTATAGCCCCTTTCACAACTAGTGCTGTGAATGTTCAACACTTAAGAGTTGTGGTCCTGTGCATGGCTGTCAGCCATTGAGCAATTAGAACAAAAGTGGTGAAACAAAGGCTGTGGAGCCTCTGAGATTGCATCCCCCTCAGCCTCTGGGTGGTCTTTGTCTTTCCAATTAAGACATTCTGCCCTCAAAGGGTGGAATGTTCTTAAAGCCTTATAGCTCACCGTAGTTGGCTAAATTGGCCATTAAAGGTCTCCTCCATCTTAAAGGCCCTCACCTTTGGCCCAGGCCTTTGACATGGCATTGGTCCTTTAATGGCTGGTATAGGCCGCTACAATGGGCTATGGGTCTATATTATAGCCTAATAGTCCGTTGCCAAGGGCTATACCAGTGCTAAAGTACTTGAACCCAAGTTTAACAAGGGTGAGGACCTTTAACAAATGCTATAGCTAGAGGAGTAAGGATTATAAGTCATTTGGAACACTCAACCCACCTAGGGTAGACTGTTGTAAATTAATAAGGGAGAAACAGAAAGATAAACATTGCAATGTTGGAGCAAAAGGCTTATACAAGGCATTATAAGCCCTGAGCCACTCCATTGTCTTCAATTGAGCACATGTTCCAATATTTGATATAGAGAATTACAATTCCGCATCTTTGTACCTTGAAATTTGTTTGTTGGTTGACAGGGGTGTGAGTCCTGGTCAAGCAGCAACCACAATCCTTGTCAGGGTAAGGCACAAGCAAACCCCAAATCAACATGTGCTCATCCTGTGGTAGCTTGGCACAGAACAGTCAGGCTTAACTTTAAAGCAAAGTATTTGTGCAACCTTTCAAACAGTAAAACAGTGAACACACCACACAAGAAGGATCCCACACCATATTAGAAAAATAGAACTTAATTTAATAAATAAAACAAGACCAAAATGACAAAACTCCAATCAGTAGAACTGGAATTATGAAGTTTTAAAGAATAAACTGTAGTATAGCTCCTAACAGCCAAAATCGCCAATCAGGGTAATGTGGCCGTTCCGGACTGAGGCAAAGTCAGAAGTTCAGGCCAACCTTAATGGAGCACAGACTGGCTACAGTGACCCAGTTAGGCCTGATGAACGAAGTACCTTAAGCCCCGGTTTCAGACCATTGCATTCAAACATGCGTCATGCAGCTGATCCCATCGACGGGACTTGCAATGTCAAGGCCTGTGTCAGGGATAAGCTGCACAATTGAAACGATGTGTCAGTTTGGATGAGCTGTGATGCTGTGATGTGGAGTTTGTAGTGTTATTGTAGAGGCTGCAGTTGACGAGGTATGTGAGGACCTGCTACAGAGAAGCATCACACAGTGGCTGTTCTGAAGACGATTTGTTAAACCCAAGTTGCAGGATGCGGTGGCAATGCAAGCCTTCTGCACTGGGTCCAATCCAGGCAGCAGTGACGATGCATTGGTTTTGCCGGAGGATGTGCCTCTCATCCGATGAGATGTATCGGTTCCACTCAGTGATGTGCCACTCAGCAGAGAAGATGCATCGGTCCTGCTGGGAAGCACCTGAAGCCCACTTCCAGTGGTCCAGGACTGGGGTGGCACCAATTGGGAGGGTTGACTAACAGATGGCAGAATCTAGGTGCAGAACAAGGGGGGTTGGAAGTCTTTTATTTACCTGAGATGTGCTTCACAGTTGAAACAATGCCTCGGTTCTGATGACTGAGGCTGCAATGTGGATTTTTTTTTTGTTATTGTAGAGGCTGCCATTGACAAGGGGTGTGATGACCTGCTCCAGCTAAGCATAGCACAGTGGCGGTTTCAAAGACGATGTGTCAAATCCTGTCCCCTCTGCCCTGGCTCTAAGCTGGCTGGAGTGACAAAACAGGGTTGTTAAGCCCTTTGTGAGTGGACAAGACACATCCTATTCAAGTGTAAGTGAGGCGATGTCTACTTACTCTCTCCCATCCTGCCCAGGATGACTCATTAAGTCACACCTAAGGTCCCATTGTGTGTGGCTGTATAGGAGAAATACACAAAGCCAAACAGCCAACTATATCCAGTCATATGGCCAGAGAAAGACTGCGGGCACCAAATGGTTAAGGAAAGAAAATGCCAACTTTTTAAAAGTGACATTTTCAGATTTGCAATTTAAAATGTGACTTCACCATAAGTTAGGATTTTAAATTGTGATTCTAGAGACACCAAACATGAAGGGGTCATCTCTTCCCATTTGGAAGTTACACTAATAAGAGGTAGTAAGAAAAACTCAAATGTTAACCTACAGGAGAGATGGGCCTTGCAGTGGTGAAATACAGGTGCATTTAGGACATGTAAAACTAAAAAATACTAACTTTTTAAACACACTGCACCCTGCCCTCTGGGCTGTCCAGGGCCTACCCTATGAATGACTTCTATTTTAAAACGAAAGGTTTGGGTCTGACAAAGAGTTTATTTTGTCAGGTTGAAGTGGAGTTCAAAACTTTACACATAGCCTCTGCAATGATAGGTCTGAGACAGGTTTAAAGGGCTACGTAAGTGAGTGGCACAATCAGTGCTGCACGTTCAATAGTAGCATGTAATTTATAGGCCCTTGACACATGTTGTGCACTTTACTGGGGATTTATAAGTAAATTAAATATGCGAAGTGGGTATAAAAAAGTTTTATCATGGTTTAAGGAGAACACACAAACACTTTAGCACTGGTTAGCATAGGTAATAAAGCCAAGAAAAACAAACTCAGCAAAAAAGTGGAGGAAAAGGCAAAAACTTTGGGTATGACCCAGCAGAAAGGGCCCACTGTGTGTGTGTGTGTGTGTATATATATATATATATATGTGTGTGTGTGTGTTATAGATTTATATATTTATATATGTATGTATGCATATATATATATATATATATATATATATATATATATATATATATATATGCATATATATATTTATATATAGAGAGAGAGAGAGACAGAGAGAGAGAATTTTTTTACCCTCTGCCATTCGCTAGTTTCCATAGGAAAATTGTTTTCTGTTTTGGTAATAATTTGGGGCTGTTTGACGAATCATCACAAAATTTTTAAAGGTAGTTTGACAATCACTTCAGCTGCTGTTTATAAAGTTTTGGGGTGATGATTAGCAAGAGGGGGCTGAGAAAAAAGGTGGTTCTCACTATAACATCCCTGTAACCTTTGTTTTTTCAGTAGTGTGTTGTACAGTGGAGCTGCAGAGAGGATGATTGGACAGTTGTGTAGAGAGAGAAAAAGTCGAGTTACATAATGTAGTGTGAAGTAAAGCATATTACAGTGCCATAGTAGAGTGACGTGGAGTGGATTATAGTGTAAGAGCATAGCATATAACTGAGTAACCTCTGATAAATTGAAGTGGTGTCCCGTACAGTAGAGAGAATGGCTGTATCATACAGTATTGAAAAGAGTTGTTTAGTGGAATAGAATGTTGTACAATGGAGTGCATGGGCAGTAGAGTTAGACAGTGGCGTGTATGTGGTAAAGTGAAGTGAAGTTGTGTACAGTGTCATAAAGTGCAATATAGTTTTAGAGAGTTCAGTGTTAGAGAGGGGAGCAGGTGTTGTACAGTGAAGCTGTATATAGCATGGTGCCGTACACTGTAGTGATGTAAACTGGAGTACTGTACAGTGGTGTAAAATATAGTAGAATAGTGTATAGTGTAATGCCATACAGTATAATAATTCACAGTGGAGTGTAAAAGAGTAAATTGGCAGAAACACTGGAGTGTCATAGCGTGGAGTACCATACACCAGAATAACGTACAGTGTAGTGGAGTACAGTAGAGTGGTGTACAGTGGGTTAGAGCACAGTGGAGTGGTGTACATTTACATGGCATAGACTAGAGTGACGTAGAGTGACTTAGAGTGCAGTGTGATAATCTGGAATATCCTTCAGTGGAGTGAGGATCAAAGGAGTGGTGTCCCATAAAATAAAATTGTATGTAGTGCTATAAGTGGTTTGGTGTACATTAGAGTGACATAGAGTGGAGTGCTATAGAGTACAATAGAGTAGAATGACCTGGAGTACAATGGAGTGGTGTACAGCGTAATAGCTACCCCTAGGCAGAACTTGCAGAGTTTTACTTTCTAGAATTCTGTTGGGCTACATAAAAACTTCACAAGATTCCTCAGAGTTCTGTGAGCTTGCAGAAATCGGCATGTCAATCTGATCTTTCAAGGGCCACTGGGAAGGGTGGCAGAAATATATGAATCAAGCACAGAAAGGAAGGCAGAGTAATTAAACCTAGGTAAACTTTCCACATTTTCTTACCCATATTTCAATCATATTGACTAGATGATTTTATAAAACACAGTTTCATACCAGCCAGGCACTTTTAACCTAAAAAGAAACCGTCCATCTCTTATCCTTCAATATTTTGTGGTTGGTATCATTCAGTGCTCCGATGGAACTCATAGGTAGTAGCATGCCCCGTTCTGCAGCTAACAGGAAGAACCCAGTGATGAAGGATGCCACCAAGGGTTAACTGTGGTGGGTGAGGGTTATACTATAAAAAAGATTTTTGTTTTTTCCAATGGAACGGCCAGCACATTCACTGGAGCAGGGCTCTCTTTTTTTGGTTGGATTTTCATAGCGAGGAAGATGAGCCCTCCCCTATAGCAATTCTTGTCCCTCCCCACTTTTTGTTGAAACCCATTCTACAAACAACAATGCCTTTATATGTGGCTTGCTGTGTCGTACACTGTACTTTAGACAATGGCCCTCATTCTGACCTTGGCGGTCGGCGGAGAGGCGGCGGTCGGACCGCGAACAGACCGGCGGTCCAAAAAATGGCATTCTGACCGCGGCGGTCACCGCCGCGATCGACCGCCACTTCCCCACTCCGACAGCCACGGCGGTCATGACCGACGGGCTGGAGTCTGCGCACTCCGGTCCGGCGGTCGACCCAAGACCGCCAACGGTATCATGACCCTGCTTACCGCCGCGGTTTCTGGCGGTCGGGAACCGCCATGCGAACCATGGCGGTAGGCACTATCGGGGCCAGGGAATTCCTTCCCTGGCACTGATAGGGGTCTCCCCCACCCCCCACTGCCCCCCCGAGTCCTCCCCCCACACCCTCCACCCCCCTGCCACCCCTCAGAGGTGGTACGAACCCCCTCCCCACCCCCACCCTGACATGCACATACACGCACCCCGACATGCACACACCCCCAACATGCACATATACACACCCCCTACACACACACATACACAACGGGGACACATACCCGCACACATACATGCCGACATGCGCACCCGCCGAACTACACACATTGCCCATAGGCACAGCAGCACTCCCCGCCCGCATGCACGCACTCACACACCCCCTCTACACACTCACACGCACACCCCCATGCACGCACACATCACACAACACCCCCCCACCCCCTCCCCTCACGGACGATCAACTTACCTTGTGCGTTGGTCCTCCGGGAGGCGACAGGAGCCATGGGGAGGTGACGGCCAACAGAAGACCGCCAACAGAAGACCGCCACACAGAAATGTGGGCCGTAATTCTGTGGGCGGTGTTCTGCTGACGTGGCGGTGGAGGTTGACCAGTCTCCACTTTCCCGCCGACCGCCAGTGTGGCTGCTGGCGGTTTTCCGGCGGAACGCTCCCAGCGGTCGGAATGCGCACAGCGGCATACCGCCGCGGTCGGCGGTCTTCACCGCCGGCGGTAACTCGGCGGTCTTGCGAAAAGACCGCCAAGGTCAGAATGACCCCCAATGACTCTTACAGCCATATGTTACATGGGTGAGATGGACAGTGATGAAAACTTATTGGTCCACTCCCTGTACAAGTTAGTGCCAACTGATAATAAAAATGTAACAAAGTAATTACTGTTAAATACAATAGGAACTTAGGGCCTGATTCTAACTTTGGAGGACGGTGTTAAACCGTCCCAAAAGTGGCAGATATACCACCTACCGTATTACGAGATCCATAGGATATAATGGACTCGTAATACGGTAGGTGGTATATCCGCCACTTTTGGGACGGTTTAACACCGTCCTCCAAAGTTAGAATCAGGCCCTTAATGTCATAGTTAGAGACACAGTAGTTGTTTTGCTGACATGGTGAGGCTGGAAATGTTTAAAAAGTTAGGGCCTTTCCACCAGTGCTGCATCATTTTGTTTTATGAGTGGTGGCACTAGCAGTGCATTGCACTGCTCCAAATTTACACACTAACACTTTGGGTCCAATGTTGATTTTGAAAGCCCTTCATCACATTTTACCTGCACTAGGAATAATGTATGCAGGGTAGGCGTTCTCTCAGAAAAAGCCACTTGGAACTGGTTCAGGGAAATGTTCAACTTTTCACTGCGTCATTCAATGACTTCAATGCATCAAAGTTTTACTGCCTGCAGGTATTTTTCAAATGGGACTCCTTGCACTACTGGAGTTGCATCAGTTTAACAACACAACTCCAACAATGCATCACTTTAGTGGCAACAGATGTGTCAGAAATTTTGACGCATCTGTCAAAACGGGCGCCATGGAGCTCTGTATTTTAAATACAGTGCATCAATGGTGGTTTTCAAGGATGTGTGGCAGGCACAAGAAATCTGATGCATTGTTGACGATCCTTCATTGTAAATGAGGCCCATAGTAGCCATAAAATACTGTTTGCCCATGTTGTATCCTGATGGCTAGCTTGATGCAATACTAACATACTACACACTCCTTCTATCTCCATAATGCATATGTGATATACTCAGACAGTGGTGTATGCATAATTGTAAGTATCTTTGTGGTTTTGAAATGTTAAACACATGTATGTGCAGGTAGGGAAATATATGTGATATTTGTGTGTGCTGCTACTATTTATGCGGAAGGTTAGGTATATGTCTACCATGAATACCCCATGGTGAAAGTGTACTGACCTCGATTGTCTTTGCTCTGAAAGGGGGTCTTTCTTGCGTCCAACT
The DNA here is from genome assembly GCF_031143425.1 of Pleurodeles waltl. Classification (NCBI taxonomy): domain Eukaryota; kingdom Metazoa; phylum Chordata; class Amphibia; order Caudata; family Salamandridae; genus Pleurodeles; species Pleurodeles waltl. The sequence continues at coordinate 386,187,194 of NC_090447.1, read as the reverse complement.
AAAAAGTAGAATTTTGTTTTTTTTGTTGGACTGATACTAATAAAGTCTACTGTCCACCTATTATTATATGTAACTGTCCTATGGATACTTTCAGGTAGCATGATAGATAATTGGCAAGGAGTGGATGCACTGTTTAAGATGTAAGTGGTGAACTAACACATCCTGCATGTAATTTCCTGTATGTCACTTCCTGTCTATACTCAAAGACAGAGGAAGTGACATACAGGAAACTACATGCAGAAGTTGAAGGCAGCCATTTTGTGTTTGTTATGTGACTTCTTCACCTCAGAGCAACACCTTCCACCATCCTGCTACTCTGTATACCTATCCTGCTCTCATCATGGTGGAGGGACTTCATGATAAAAGCAACCCCCTTCAGTGAGCCAGAATTTAATGTATTTATAGAGGAGGTGTTTGTCAGCTTTGTGAGTGCCCTGAATGCTAGCAAAACAATGCAGTGCATAGACAAATATGCTGTGATATTGCTGCATGGTGCAGTGCAATCGGTGTGTGCTAGTGGAAGGACAAGATGTTTTGCAAGCTCTGGGATTCATGAAGTCCTACGCCTGCGTTAAGGCCCAGGACTTCATGGGAGTGTCCTCCCAGCCTCTTTCATTTGGCCCTGCATGAGTCCACTGTACTGGAGGGTCCTGGAGAAAGCCTGGCTGACCTTTCATGCTTAGATGGAGGACTCAAAACACAAATGGGTAGATTTTCAATACAATTGCATTTTTGAGAAAAAATGCACTTGCATAATCATGACTAGTGAACTAAGGGCCTTCTATTTATTCTATGCTATGATTAGTTAATGAGCTGGACAATGTGTATTGTTGGCATGTGAGGATTTGTGCATGCTTTTGTGTGTATTATTTACCAGCTTTCACGCTATCTGAGTAATGGCTGTAATAATGACAAGGTCTATGCATCAGTCATCTATTGGAATGTTGTTTTCTGAGGGAATTCAGTGACTCAGTTTTCAAAACACAAATGGGTAGATTTTCATTACAATTGCATTTTTGAAAAAAATGCACTTGCATAATCATGACCAGTAAACGAAGGCCATTAAAAAAGGTTTATGCTACGGTGAATGAAAGGCTTGAACAATGTTTGTCATTGGTATGTGAGGATTTATTTGTTGTATATTGTATCATGAATGCTTTTTGTGTGTTTTTTTGTCATGACTACTAATATCTTTTCTAAAATGAAGTAAAGGCTGACATTGTGTCATTTGTTTCACTCAAAATGATATATATTCATATCCAAGGTGCACTAAATGCACACATATTTTCAACAGTGACACTTATGTAATTTACAATGTATATGTAACTGTACTAAGTAAGCATATATGGTTTACCATGTACAGCACAACCAAAGCAATCTTGTCATGTAAAATGGGGCTCTTGCCATGTAAAGTTTCTGATGTTGCCAAGAAATATAAAAAAAACATTGGAATCACATTTTCTAAAAGTTATTTCCATGGCCTTGTTTGCATAAGTGGAACAAATTCAGTATATATGGTGTGTCTCACTATACTACACAACAAATGACAGTTATTAGGCGTAAGACTTTTGAGAATGCATTGGGTGCATAAAAAGACAAACCTGGATCCACTTTTAGGTGTGGACCTATTTATCCAGACTTCGTACTATTTCCAATTGTAAAACTACATTGGAATATAACTATGTTTAAATGTCAGGGACCTTACATTGCACTAATGTTGAAGGTATGATTGGTAAATACCAACGATTATACTGACCTAAATTGAGAGATTTTTTGTTGTTTAGTTAATTTCTTGACATTACAGTGACAGTACACCTACTTTTGGTTTAAAACCACAAATTATTGGTTAGTGAGATCGAGGAAGTACAATATCAGCACTTGCTGTAAGTTGTCTCTACCTTTATTATAGATTGTACACCAACTACCTAACTGTTTGTCTTCATTTTCAGTGGATGGGGCTGACTAAGGACCAGGGGCAGACCAGGACCTAGGCTCATTTGCAGGCACATCCTCTGCCTCTGAATTCTCTCACCCATGATGTTCAACCCGAACCCCTCCATGTGTGTTTGCTCCTGTGGCAGTAACTCAGGGAGTGATGGTGGCAGATGATGATGTCGGGACTGTGTCCACTCAAGTATTACAGAAGTTAAGAGATGAGATCTGTATTTTCTGAAAATCTCACTCCAGAATTTTGGAAAATATTAATACCTTCCTTACTTACTTGGGTGCAGTCATATTAACTATGTTGTCCCAAAAACCCACCCAGACCACGGTTGTTGTGTCCCCAAGTGTGTCTTCCCTCTCTATTTCCCCTGCTACACCTCATGTTGTACACTCCCATGGGGATTCTGGTCTTGAATCAGACAGTCACTGTGTGTCCACAAGCATGGAGGATCTGGAAATAGTCAGTAAGGCTTGCCAATGACTGTGCCCCACCACTCATGGACACTCGTAGAGAAACAACATGTGGCTTGGTGAGGGCGGACAATATTTTTTACTTTGGCCATGGACTCTTCTGTTAGGACAACGTTTAGACTGAGCACATCATTTTATGTAACCTTTGTACATACACTGGTTTCCATGACACTTCCTGATGTGCTTTTATTATATTGGCAAACACTCTCCAACTTCCCTTGCCTGTTCTGTGTAAAGATTTTATTTTGCCTCCTTTCTCCTTTCTGATGGACAGTATATATTTGAAATGTATTTTAAGGATTACTTTTTCAACTAAGATTTGCCTCACTAAATAAAATACACTTTCATACCATCTCTCTGACTTTAGTTTTTATTATTATATGTTCTAGATTCAAAGTACAGAAGCCTACATTTGTAGGGGCATTGCCATGCTTTCAACATGCTATCTTGAAACACGGATGGTTCTACAAATCAAAATATCTTATTCACACACATTTATGGTCACAAATATGTCCTACAACCATTTGACCATCATCAGCTATTAATTATTATTTTTATTCACAATTCTTTAAAGTATTTACATATTTACAGTGGCCATGGAGATTCTCACTAGCGACTTTGCAAATGTGGTGGTCAGACTCTTTGTGAGTTTATGCACATGTGTGGGGCATCTGCCTCTGCAGCTGAGTTGGTTTGAAAAGCTGAGGAGGATGGTTTCTGTACAGTTGGTTTGGAGGGTGCCTGTGCAGGAAGGGACGTGCCTATACAGAAGAGAGGGTGCCTGTACAGGTGGGAAGGGTACCTGTAAAGGAGAGGAAGGTGCCTGTACAGGTGGAGGGTGCCTGTATGGGTGGGGGACATGCCCGTACAGGTGGGGGGATGGTACCTGTACAGGTGGGCAAACACCTGTACAGTTAGAGGGGTTTTGCTTCTATGGGGGTGCTTGTATGGGTGGGGGATATACATGTATAGGTGTTGGATGTGCCTGTTGTGCTGTGGGATGAGCCTGTGCATGGGGACATGCTCATGGGGGGATTGCCTGTGTATGTGGGGGTTTCACATTACTGTCCAAGACATGGGTCTGCCTGTCAATCAATTTCCTGTAGTGAGTCTGAAATGTCAGACAGAGTAGTCCCTATTGTATAAATGCCTTGCCTCACATCAGACTGCTGTTGGAAAAAATCTTCCTCCCATTGGTCAACATGAGCATCTGCCATTCCCTTCCACATGAGACACTCTCCGATATGACCATCAGGTCCATCAGCACATGGAGTGATGGCATGTGAAGGCTGTGGGGGGGGTTTATGTCTAGGGGATATCTTCTCCTCACTCGGGGTGGCAGGTCCTTCTGATGCTTGAGAGAAGGCCTGGGGTGCACTGTCATGGGAGGAGTGTATAGGAGAAGCAACATATCAACCTTGGACGTGAGGGATATACAGAGATGATGATTGTGTTGGTGTAGGTGAACTCTGTGGCTGGTTGGCTGACTGCAGGAAAAGGGAGTCTTCAGAAGGGAAATCGGAGGTACAGTGTTGACCAGACCTGGTTTTCTCTTCAATCTTTTTGCCAGTGAGCCGATAATGCACTCCCCCTCATCCAGGTCCTCCTCCATCATTGGCACCTGCTCATCTTCTTCCTCCTCATCCTTGTCTTTTTGAGCATTGATGGCTACTGACATTGCTGCTTGGAGGAAGATCGGGGTTCTCTCCTCAGATTGCATGCCACCTTCCAGAGGTGTGTAGTTTAGCTTTATCAAGCAACTCATTTTCTCAACACCTGAAAGACAGAGGTTGCAACTTGATAAGTAATTGCCATTGTGCTACAACACAAACATTTGAAGCATTTTTCTTTGCATCTATCTGAAGTTCCACATGTGATCTCGTCTGTGTAAACGTACAAGTGACAGTCACACTGTAATTATTTTAAGGTCTTGAATGAAGATGTGCAATGCAAAATCACAATCATCAGCTCCAGCCACAGATCTGTATGGGGTTGAGATCCCCCTGATGTTAGCTGCTAAACCTGGATCCTTGATTATATGGCAGAAGACATGATCCTCAATCCAGCAACTTCAGAAGGAAGTGACACCTTCATTAATGTTCAGCATGAATAATAGGTTATCATGCAAAACAAACACAGACATCACCGATTATGTTGGGAACATACCACATATCAAGATTAAATGCTTAGAAAAAGTGGTGATATCTGCTAATTTAGTTTCACAATGATTTACTCATTGTGAACTATTTGGAAAATAATAGTGTACAACACTCAATGGCACACTCACCTGCTGGACAGATGCTAGTGAGTCTGACTGCTGCAGCCGGAAGATCTCTAAAAATCCCTGGATGCATTTTGAATAACTGAGCTACTCCTTACAGGAGCTGTAATAAAACAAAAAAATCCATACTTCAATGCAAATTGTTGTGAATAATTTTACAGATATGTGTCATTCAAATATACTTTCAACTCAATTTGCGCTACTCCTCTATAGATAAGACAAATTAGCAATTAGGTAAATACTTTATTATGTCTATTTAAATGTAGAGTCATACTTTCTTTATTCAACACGTGCTGAACTAGTGTACTCTTATGAACCATATCCGAGCATATGGAGATGGGTGACAACAGAGATATTTGACACGGAACACAAACTGCTAAAGTCATCCAATTTAATAAACTATGCACTTTCAATAAAAGTATAAGTTTGGAAACTTACCACAGTCTACCATCCCTCAGTGTGTTGTGCCTGACCATATGTCACTTCTGTACATGGAGCTGCTGAAGCAGGTGTATTAGTTAGAAATGATTAATGAGTGTTTATGTATTTTGAATAATGAATTATGTAGGAAATGAATAAGGTAGAGAAAAATAATGCACCCATTTGAAAATGTGACCTCGAAGAATGGCCACCAGTGTCCACAAAATGTTCTACTTGATGATTAATACTTATGAAATATTGAAAATGTATTAGATGAATGTAGTAATATGTCATATTATGAAGTATGTTTTAGCATATTAATTGCAGGCCTTAACTTAGCGAGTGTCTTGGCCTAGTTTTGCTCATGCAAAAGCTGTATTTCTTAGCGGTTAATAAAAATGCTGACTGAGTCAAATTAAAACATTGATCCGGTGGGTGTTGCATGGAAATTTCTACTGCACGGCAGGCATTGCTTTGATCCATCTATGGAAGTTTGCTGCGTTGTTCCGGCTCAGCGGTGCGTTGTTCAAGTGTACAGAGCGTCAAATTTCTGGTCGCTTCACTGGCGCTGCATCGATCTTCTCGTTGCAAAGTCGTTGCGAAGTCGGGCTGTGTCATTCCGGTTCGGCGTGCAGTGAATTTTTCAGCACGGTGCAGGCTGTGCATTGTTTCTGGCAGGCTGTGCGTCGATTTCGCTGCACAAGGAGTCGTTCTTGTAGAGATGAAGTCTTTTTGGTCCTGAGATTTCAGGGAACAGGAGACAAGCTCTATCCAAGCCCTTGGAGAGCACTTCATCACCACAGCCAGAGAGCTGTACGGCAGCAGGGTAACAGCAAGGCAGCAGTCCTTCACAGAAAGAAGACAGGTGAGGCATTTGTGCAGCCAGGCAGTTCTTCTTGGCAGGATGCACATTCTGGTACAGGTTTCTTCTCCAGGAAGTGTCTGAGTTGGTAGGGGCAGAGGCCCTCTTTAAATACCCAAATGTGCCTTTGAAGTGGGGGAGGCTTAAAAGAGTGTCCTAGAAGTGCACAAGGCCCCCTTTCAGTTCAATCATGTCTGCCAGAGCCCAGTACGGGGTGTGGCAGTCCTTTGTGTGAGGGCAGGCTACTGTCCTTTGACATGCAAGTGTCATGCCCTCCACCCTCCCAGCCCAGGAAGACCCATTCAAAATGCAGATGTGTGCAAGTGAGGCTGAGTATCCTGTGTTTGGGGTGTGTCTGAGTGACTGCACAAGGGAGCTGTCAACTAAACCCAGCCAGATGTGGATTGTAAAGCACAGAAGGATTTAAGTGCAGAGAAATGGTCACTTTCTAAAAGTGGCATTTCAAAAATAGTAATCTTAAATCCAAATTCACCAGTCAGCAGGATTTTCTATCACCATTCCGGCCATACTAAATATGACCTTCCTACTCCTTTCAGATCAGCTGCTATCACTCAAACAATATATGAGGGCAGCCCCAATGTTAGCCTATGAAGGGAGCAGGCTTCACAGCAGTGTAAAAACAAATTTAGGAGTTTTACACTACCAGGACATGTAAACTACACAGGTACATGTCCTGCCTTTTCCCTACACAGCACCCTGCCCTCTAGGGCATACCTTAGGGGTGACTTATATGTAGAAAAGGGGAGATTGAGGCGTGGCAAGAGATGGGATTGGGAACATAAGAAATGGAGAGCGGAAACTTTGCAGGGAGTTAAGTTGTTTCCAGCCATTACGTAGGAGGATGAGACGGAATGAAATAAGGTGACTAGAAAAACTAATAGAAGTCAGTCTGAGAGTAAGGAAGCAAGAAAGTCTTCCATAGTAGAGGAGGACTCAGAGGCTGAGGATCTTGTTACACAGATATTGAGAGACCGACTACCACCGTATATAGTACATGAGAGTGGCCGAAGTACTAATGCTGATCCAACAGCCCGGCACAGGTAGCAGGGATAGAGAGTCCGGTACAGGTTAATGCTAACCTGACACAGAGGCCCTCATTCTGACCCTGGCGGTCGGTGATAAAGCGGCGGCCAAGCCGCCAACAGGCCGGCGGTCTAAAATATGCAATTCTGACGCTGGCGGGAACCGCCAACACAGCCCGCCAACTTAACACTCCGCCCGCCACAGCGGTACAAACAAACAGCGCGGCGGTTCCCGCCAACAGCCAGGCGGCAGACAATGTACCGCCCACCCTATTACGACCCACCAATCTGCCACCTTTTCCGGGGCGGGAGCACCGCCGATAAGAACACGGCGGAAACAGACTACGAACGGGAAAACGCTCACCTCTACGCACTCCACGCGAGATTCCGGCAGTATGGAACCAGAGTTGCAGGTCATCCCCGCACTCCTATTCCTGCTCATATACCAGGAGCACGCCCGGCGGCGCGGAAGACATCGGTGAGTACTGCACCTACGACACAGGGGAGGGAAAAGATTACCGGCACACACCCACCCACCCACACCCACTACAACACACACATCAATGCATTCCCACAGATCACTGTCACAACCCACAAACCACCCCCCTCCGAAATAATGCAAAGACCAAAAGAAGAGATCTTAAACGGGCAGATATATTGAAATATGTACACCAGTAATCCCAATAAATAAATAAACTATGTACAAAATATATACAGCTACTAAATGTAGTCCAACCACTGTCCGTCGATCACAGGGGTCCTGTGCAAAGGGGCAAGGCCCAGTCCCACGACAAGAACTCCACGGAGAGAACACTGCAGGGGCATCAGAAAGAAAATAGGACAGGCACCTCAGGGGGAAGGGAAGGGGGGGCACCTCAGCCACTTGAGTACACGACGCCAGATCCACGAGGGGACTCCATGACCACTGGGCCATCCTGGGGAGAGCAAAGCCACAGTCCATACAGTCCATACAGTGGGTGGCCTGCCCACTGGGCCATCCTGGGGAGAGCAAAGCCACAGTCCATACAGTCCATACAGTGGGTGGCCTGCCCACTGGGCCATCCTGGGGAGAGCAAAGCCACAGTCCAAACAGTCCATACAGTGGATGGCCTGCCCACTGGGCCATCCTGGGGAGAGCAAAGCCACAGTCCATACAGTCCATACAGTGGGTGGCCTGCCCACTGGGCCATCCTGGGGAGAGCAAATCCACAGTCCATACAGTCCATACAGTGGGTGGCCTGCCCACTGGGCCATCCTGGGGAGAGCAAAGCCACAGTCCAAACAGTCCATACAGTGGATGGCCTGCCCACTGGGCCATCCTGGGGAGAGCAAAGCCACAGTCCATACAGTCCATACAGTGGGTGGCCTGCCCACTGGGCCATCCTGGGGAGAGCAAAGCCACAGTCCATACAGTCCATACAGTGGGTGGCCTGCCCACTGGGCCATCCTGGGGAGAGCAAAGCCACAGTCCAAACAGTCCATACAGTGGGTGGCCTGCCCACTGGGCCATCCTGGGGAGAGCAAAGCCACAGTCCATACAGTCCATACAGTGGGTGGCCTGCCCACTGGGCCATCCTGGGGAGAGCAAAGCCACAGTCCAAACAGTCCATACAGTGGGTGGCCTGCCCACTGGGCCATCCTGGGGAGAGCAAAGCCACAGTCCATACAGTCCATACAGTGGGTGGCCTGCCCACTGGGCCATCCTGGGGAGAGCAAAGCCACAGTCCATACAGTCCATACAGTGGGTGGCCTGCCCACTGGGCCATCCTGGGGAGAGCAAAGCCACAGTCCATACAGTCCATAACAGACCCCACTGCCACTGGAGGAGGCAAGTTGGCCAGAGGACATCCTGCAGCCCTGCCCGAGATAGATCCTGCCCTGCCACGTCTGCCAAAGGGCCAGCGGTTCTTGCCTTGAAGGGCCCAGTTCAGCGGTTCCTGAGACGGCGGGGCCCAGTTCAGCGGTCCTTGCCCTGAAGGGCCCAGTTAAGCGGTTCTTGAGACGGCGGGGCCCAGCGGAGCGGTTCTTGAGACGGCGGGGCCCAGCGGAGCGGTTCTTGAGACGGCGGGGCCCAGTTCAGCGCTCCTTGCCTTGAAGGGCCCAGTTCAGCGGTTCTTGAGACGGCGGGGCCCAGCGGAGCGGTTCTTGAGACGGCGGGGCCCAGCGGAGCGGTGCATGAGACGGCGGGGCCCAGTTCAGCGGTTCTTGAGACGGCGGGGCCCAGCGGAGCGGTTCTTGAGACGGCGGGGCCCAGCGGAGCGGTGCTTGAGACGGCGGGGCCCAGTTCAGCGGTTCTTGAGACGGCGGGGCCCAGTTCAGCGCTCCTTGCCTTGAAGGGCCCAGTTCAGCGGTTCTTGAGACGGCGGGGCACAGCGGAGCGGTTCTTGAGATGGCGGGGCCCAGCGGAGCGGTGCTTGAGACGGCGGGGCCCAGTTCAGCGGTTCTTGAGACGGCGGGGCCCAGTTCAGCGCTCCTTGCCTTGAAGGGCCCAGTTCAGCGGTTCTTGAGACGGCGGGGCCCAGTTCAGCGGTCCTTGCCTTGAAGGGCCCAGTTCAGCGGTTCTTGAGACGGCGGACGGTCTATGGCCAACTGCTAATTGCCTGGTGGTGCCCTCCTGGGCAGCGGGGATGGTGCTCCTTCACTGCCCACCTGGGCTGTGGGTGGTGGGGCCCTCCTGGCCAGCTGGGCTGGGTCCTCCCTGGGCAGCGGCTATGGGGGTGGTGGGCTCTCCCGGGGCAGCTGTGCCGGTTCCTCCCGGGGCAGCGGCTATGGGGGTTGTGGGCTCCTCCTGGGCAGCAGGCCTGCTGCCTGACCTCTCCGACTTGCTGCCCTTGCCCTCCTTAGTCGTGGGCCTGTGGCCCTTTCCTCCCTTTGGAGCTGTGGCTGGTGACTGTCTCTGGGTGGTGTCCGGGGGGGATGAAGAAGGCGGGCTCCTGCGGCGCCCCTTCCGCCTTCTGCTCCTCTTCCCAGGGGGTGGGCTGGCTGTCCCCTTGCTGCTGGGCGAAGATCCAGACATGCGGGCTGGCGGGCTCCAATACCCCTGCACCCTTGTCAAGGGGGCTGCAGGGCTGGTGGTGGCTGAGGTGCTCTTCTTACCCCGACGAGAAGGAGGGGGGGGCTCAGGGTCAGGAAAGAAGTTAGTAGTGGCGAGGAAGAGCTTCTTGGGACAATGGAGAGTGGTAGGTACAGTGGGAATGGGAGTGGAGGGAGAGGATGTGGTTGTAGGTGAGTCACGTTTGCTGTCTTTGGGTGCAGGTGCAGGAGGGATAGGCTGTCGTGAGGTGGATGGCTGTTGGGTGGGTGGGTGGCTGCGTTTGTGTGGTGTGGAAGAGGGGGTGACAGACACAGTGGGAGAGGACACAGGGGACGTGTAAATGGCAGTGGGGGTGGTGACTGCACGTGTGCGGACTGGAGTGGAGGGTGTGCTGGTGATGGAAACACTGGCTGATGGTGAGGTGAATGGAGGTGTGAGTGTAGACGTCACAGGGAGGGAGGAGGGAGACGAGGAGGTGGGGGTCACAGAGGTGGTAGTGACTGTTGGCATGTCTGCATCGGAATGTTGCGTGTGTGAATGTCTGCGTGATCTGTGGTGCTTATGTTTGGATGAGCTTCTCTTGGGTGTTGAGGTGTGTGCAGGCTGGTCTGATGGTGTGGGTGGGACAGGCAGAGGAACAGGAGACTGGGAGGAGGGAGTTAGTAGAGGCAGGCAGGAGACAGGGACAATGGCTGCCGTCAGTGCTGAGGCCAGAGCCTGGAACGATCGCTGATGGGCAGCCTGACCCGAATGAATGCCCTCCAGGTACGCATTGCTGCGATGAACCTCCCTCTCCACCCCCTGGATGGCATTCAAAAGGGTAGTCTGCCCAACAATGAGCGTTCGGAGGAGGTCAATGACCTCCTCACTGAGGGCAGCGGGGGTAACAGGGGCAGGGCCTGAGGTGCCTGGGGCGAAGGAGATGCCCGGCTTCCTGGCAGAGCGGGCACGGGGCGAACGCGGAGGGGCTGCTGGGAGGGCGGAGATGGTGCGCTGGGTGGCGGCTGTACCTGTAATGGCGGGGGGCACGGATGGTGCCACCCCCGCAAGGGAGCCCCCTTCCAAGGACGTGTCCGTGTCGCTGCAGGGTCCAGTCGTCCCCGTCGTGGAGCTCCCCTCGCCCTCCGTCTCACTGGTCCAGTCTGACTCTGTGGCATGGCCCTCCTGGGCCATGTGAGATGCAGCTCCCTCCTGCCCCGATGCCACTTCTCCTCCGCCTGATGATGCTGATGCACACAAGCACAGAAAGACAAACAAAAAGGGGGGGGGAAGAGAGAAATAAAGGGATATTGAGTACATGGATCTCCGGTACAGTTAGCGGACATGACAGACACAGATGCCCCCTGCACTAAGTTGCGCACTTGGGGTCCGCTACGCATTCCGTGGAACATGCCCTACACGCCTAGAGTTGACAACTGCACCCATGGATGACACGGCCCAGGGATGGCTGTACTGACAAACTACTGAGGGTGGTGGCTGGGGACACAGGGGCTTACGGGGGTGCCCAGCCTACAGATATCGCCCTGGCCTAGGGGGACCCCCAGCCCTCCTCCCCCAACCAGACACCTCCACTGCACGACAACAGAGTAGATAATGCTTGTACTCACCCCCTTGTGTCTGCTGTGCTGCCCTCACGCGCCCATCCAATTCAGGGTAGGCCACCGCCGGGATCCGGAACATCAGGGGGCTCAGTTGACGGCAGGCACCCCGCCTACGTTGGGAGGCCATCCCCAGCAGAGACTCGGCGGTCTTCTTGGTCCCGCGGCGGATGTCCTCCCACCTCTTGCGGCAGTGGGTGCCCCGTCGATGGTGGACCCCCAGGGTCCGGACTTCCTTGGCGATGGCACGCCAAATCCCGATCTTCTCATGGGCGCGGACCTATGTGACACGTACAGGGAGGGAGAAATACCACGTTCAAGTTTGTCAGCATTTTCCTTTCCAGTGGCCCAACGCCCCCCATCCCCGCCAGGCCCCCCGCCATGCCCCCCGCCAGGCCCAACATGCCCCCCATCCCCGCCATGCCCCCCGCCAGGCCCAACATGCCCCCCATCCCCGCCAGGCCCCCCGCCATGCCCCCGCCAGGCCCAACATGCCCCCCATCCCCGCCATGCCCCCCGCCAGGCCCAACATGCCCCCCATCCCCGCCAGGCCCCCCGCCAGGACCCCCGCCAGGCCCAACATGCCCCCCATCCCCGCCAGGCCCCCCGCCAGGACCCCCGCCAGGCCCAACATGCCCCCCATCCCCGCCAGGCCCCCCGCCAGGACCCCCGCCAGGCCCAACATGCCCCCCATCCCCGCCAGGCCCCCCGCCATGCCCCCAAGCCAGCCAGTGGCCCCAAATCCATATTGAATTAAACTCACTTGTTGGTCTGGAGGACCGTAGAGTAGCGCATACTGGGGGAGGACCCCATCCACAAGTTTCTCCAACTCCTCTCCAGTGAAGGCAGGGGCCCTTTCCCCAGGCGCAGCAGCCATTGTCCCTTCCAGACCGAGGTCACAGCAACACTTGCAGTATAGGTCCTCTCCTGTGAAAGTTCAAGTCGCAAGTGGATAAGTAGATAGAAAATGGCGGTGACGTCCGCGGCGGTGCGTACCGCGGCGGTGCGTCCCGCCACCGCCGGCGCCCTTCGCCATTGGCTCCTGAAACCCATAGGCTTCAATGTTAACCAATGCGGCTTTGCGCCGCGGTCTTCGCCCGCCGCCCGCCGCGGTGTGCCACGCCAGCGCATTGACCTCACATCCCATTGTCACACTTCACAGGTCAGGCAGCCGCCATTTCCAGGGCCCACATGGCTCAATTTCAACTGCGTCACACAGGCCTAGGCCTTGCATAGCCACTCAGACACGCCATTCACTGCATAGAGAATCGTATACTGTGCTAGCTGTGAGTACGTACCTGTGGGTTGCTTGACTGTGTGCTCCATGTTGTCCTTCCTAGGCACCGTCCGCTGGGTTGGCCGAGGAGACGGATGAATCCTCCCGTGTACCGACCGCTGGTGGACCTGTCGACAATGGAAGAACGCCACATTATCCTGACCTACCGTCTTAACCGTGCCACTATCCATGAACTGTGTGCCCAGCTGGAGCCCGACCTGATGTCCCCCATCCGCCAACCCACAGGGATTCCCCCTCTGGTGCAGGTCATGTCAGTACTCCATTTCTTGGCAAGTGGGTCATTTCAGACAACCGTGGGAATTGCTTCTGGGACGTCTCAGCCCATGTTTTCGAAGGTGTTATCCAGAGTGTTGTCTGCCCTGATGAAATCCGTGAGGAGCTACATCATTTTCCCTGAGGTGGGCGAATTGGCTACAGTGAAGGGTGATTTCTACGCCCTTGGACATATTCCCAACGTAATTGGTGCCATTGATGGGACCCATGTGGCTTTGGTTCCCCCAAGAGACAGGGAGCAGGTGTACAGGAACAGAAAAAATTACCATTCAATGAACATCCAGGTGGTGTGTTTGGCTGACCAGTACATCTCGCATGTAAATGCCAAATTCCCAGGGTCAGTGCATGACGCCTACATCCTCAGGAATAGCAGCATCCCTTACGTGATGGAACAGCTACAGAGACACCGTGTATGGCTAGTGGGGGACTCTGGATACCCCAACCTGTCGTGGCTACTGACCCCAGTAAGGAATCCCCGGACCAGGGCAGAGGAACGGTACAATGAGGCCCATGGGCGTACTAGGAGGGTGATCGAACGCACCTTTGGCCTCCTAAAGGCCAGGTTTCGGTGCCTGCATATGACAGGTGGATCCCTAATGTACTCACCTAAGAAGGTGTGTCACATCATCGTGGCCTGCTGCATGCTTCACAACCTGGCTTTGCGCCGCCAGGTGCCTTTCCTGCAGGAGGATGGTCGAGACAGTGGTGTTGTGGCAGCGGTGGAACCTGAGGAGAGTGACGAGGAGGAATACGACGGGGCTGAAACAGACAACAGGGACAGAATCATTGAACAGTACTTCCAATAGGACACAGGTAACATTTCAAAGATAATTTAGTAAATGTTAACTACTCTCCAGCATCTCTGCTGCCTGTCTATTTGCCCCAGTGTATGATGACTGAGTTTTGGCTTTTCCCTCCCTAATTTCAGATCTGGGGTCCCCACTACGAGTCCTGTGCTTCGTTTCCCCATGGACTACAGCTTTGTGGCAGCTGTTTGTTGACTTCACCATGTACAAGGACATATTTGCACTGTCATGTCAATTACAATCTATTGAAATCACAGCCAGACTCCAGATATTTTGGTGCAAAATAGGTGTTTATTGAAGTGCTCAAAATGGGATGGGTGGTTTCAAGTGGGTGGGGGCTATGGTGAAGGAATGTCCATGGCAGAGTGCAGAGTAACAGTCACACAGGTGCATTGTCCAGAGGCCTGTGGAGAGATGGAGCATGGGCAGTTCAAGGATGGACAAGGTGACAATGTGGGACAGTGGGATGACATCAGGTGGTATCCATTGCTGGCGGGGGTCTTGACATCCTACTCTGTCTTCTTGCGAGATCTCAGGGCCCTCTTGCGGGGTGGTTCTTCTCCTGCAGGAGGTGGGGGTCTGGTGGGCTGCTGCTGTGCGGGGGCCTCCTGTCCACTAGCGCCGGCGGAGGTGGTTGGCTGTTCTTGGTCCAGGCTAGTGGCAGGGGCCCTTGGGTGTTGTTCAGTGTCCGCCCTGTTGTTGACGAGGTCCTGCAGCAGCCCTACCATGGTAACCAGGGTGGTGTTGATGGCTCTGATGTCCTCCCTGTACCCCCGATAGTGTTCCTCCTGCAGTACCTGGATCTCCTGGAACCGGGCCAGTACCGTCGCCATCGTCTCCTGGGAGCGGTTGTATGCTCCCATGATGGTGGTGAGGACCTCGTGGAGAGTGGGTTCCCTGGGCCTCTCCTCCCCCCCTGTCGCACAGCTGCCCTCCGAGTTCCCCTGTTTCCCTGGGCCTCTGCCCCCTGGCCGGTGTGCCCACTACCACTGCCCCCAGGTCCCTGTTGTTGTTGGGGTGGTGGGTTATCCTGGGTGCCCTGTAGTGGTAGACACACCGCAGATTGACGCGCCCTGGAGACAGAGGCATGGGCCCGCTGGGTGGGAGCTGTGCTGGTGTTCCCAGAGGGGTTTGGGTCTGTAGTGGCCTGGGCCTGTGTGAGGGGAACCGACTGTCCAGAGGTCCCCGATGGTCCGGGCTGGTCATCGGTGTCCAGGTCGACAGAGCTGCTGTCATCGCTGACGGCCTCTTGGGTGGGGGGTGTGGATAATTCTGGCCCCTCCGCCGCGGTGTGTTGACGGTCGGGTCCTGCAGGGGTATAGAGGTATGGTTATAGTTTCAATGTGTGGCATATGGGGGTATCTGTGGGTTCTCGTGTCCCCAAGTGCTGGCATTCGTGTGTGGGGGCTTTGGTGAGGGTGGCTTGTGGGGGGGATGTGTATATGCATTGGGCATGCTTTGGTGATGGGTGTCCATGCTTAGTGGACGCATGCAGGCCTAGGTTTTGGGATGTGTGGGTTGTGATGGTGAGACATTGGCGGGGAATAGGTGTGCTGGGGTGGGGGTGAGGATGGTGGTGGGGGTGAGGATGGTGGTGGGGGTGAGGATGGTGGTGGGGGTGAGGGTGGGGGTGAGGATGGGGGTGGGGGTGAGGGTGGGGTTCGAGGATGGGGGTGAGGGTTGGGGTCTGATTTGGCATGCAGGTGGGGGGGAAGCAGTATTGAAGCTTCAACTTACCAGTATCCATTCCTCCGCCGACTCCTGCGAGGCCGTCAGGATGCAGGATGTTCAAGACTTCCTCCTCCCATGATGTGAATTGTGGGGGTTGAGGTGGGGGTCCTCCGCCAGTCTTCTGCACGGCGATGTTGTGCCTGGATACCATGGAACGCACCTTCCCCCGTAGGTCGTTCCATCGCTTCCTGATGTCTTCCCGATTTCTGGGGTGCTGTCCCACTGCGTTCACCCTGTCGACAATCCTCTGCCATAGCTCCGTCCTCCGGGCAATGCTGGTGTATTGTATCTGTGTGCCGAACAGCTGGGGCTCTACCCGAACGATTTCCTCCACCATGACCCTGAGTTCTTCGTCTGTGAAGCGGGGTTGTCTTTGGGGTGCCATGGGGTGGTGTGTATGATGTGTGGGGTGGATTATGTGTATTTAAGTGAGTTGAGTGTGGTGGTGTGTGTTGTTTTGTGTGTGGATAGTGTGTGGGTGATGGTGTTGAGTGGCTGTGGCTGTTATTTTTGGGATGCTGGTGTCTCGCTCTTGCCTTCTTTACGAATTTTTTAGCGTAGGGGTTTGTGGGTGATGTGGGTGGGTGTTTTATATTGTATTGTGTGTGTGGGAGTGGTGTGTGTATGTGTATCAGGTGTGTTGGATTCAAATCGTCCAATGTGGCTGAGTTTTGTTCGTTTGTGTGTATTCTGACCGCGGCGGGGTGTCCCGCCAATGGAATACCGCGTTTGAATGACCGCCGCGTGGATTCGTGGGTCGTAATGGCATGGGCGTATTTCTGTTGACGTGACGGTGGAGGTTTTGTCACCTCCACCTTTCCGCCGACCGCTGGTCTGGCGGTCTGTTGTGGCGGTCGGATTTTCGGAGGTTTGCCTTCTGCGGGTCAGAATAACCGTGGTGGGTTTCCGCGACCGCGGCGGGATTATGGAGGATTTCTGACCGGCGGTAGGCGCCTTTTACCGCCGAGGTCAGAATGACCCCCAGAGTGTGGTGCAAGGTAGTTCTAATGTGCTGACTACTCCTATAGTTCAGGCGCAGATGCAGCAGTCACCAATACAGAGAATTTATCCCGATGTGCTTATTTTAGAGACAACATGGAACTTAATGGTGCCTATTGAGCAAGTGGTTCCGAGGGCAATGCTGATCCCGACTGAGCCGACTCCGATTTTGTTGCACCAAGTGCAGCCGCTGGTGATGCCGAGATTTACACCAATGACAGGGATGCAGTTGGACTTGACTCCGGTAATGAATCAGAGTTACTTTCTCCTCTCACAGAGTGCAGGTGCCAGAGCAGCCCCAGATGCAATATCGCTGCCGATTACTGTTGATCCAGTGGTACTATTATTTGCGCAAAAGAAACAAATTATGAGTGAACAAGGACAAATGTCTCAGAGTTTAATGAGGAGGGGTCCAGGTGAACAAGCTATGGGTCAGACCTTTGATGGATTGAGATCATTGTTAGATCTTAGTCCACTTGTTGCAATTCCAGAGTGCAGGTGCAGGTAAGAGCCTGAAATTATCGACACCAAAGACACAGAATACAGTGGTACAGCAGGTGCCACCGGTTCAAGTGAGTAACATTTTGTTACAAGGACTGACAGCTCAGCAGTTAACTGAATGGTTAGACAAGCTGAATACTCAACAGAATGGTTCCAAGGAAGAATATCAAATAAATTGTGTCATATTAAGCATGAAACAGGTGAAATTGTTGAGGGGACAATGGGGTGAATAGAGTAGAATCCTACATAGAAGCAAAATGTATGCCCAAGGATTACAAGAGAGGTGGGCAAGGTACATCAGAGATGAGCAGATTTGGCAGAAAAACATGGCATAGAAATTGAGAAAACAAAGCATTGAAAGAGGAGTTACAGATTAGATTTTGAAGCAAAAGATTTTGAACACATGAGGTCAGCCGGGATGAAGGTGCACCTTAAAGAATTACTGCAGAGTGCTCAGGTTTGGGGGGCATTAGAGAAGTGGGAAGGCAGATGGGTAAAGAAAAGGGACAAGAGGAAAAGAGATTCTGTAGAAGTGACTGAAAATGTAAAACAGGACAAGGATCTGGTGAAGATTTTACCAATGAGGGAAGTCTCAGGGGGACATTTTGTTCACGTTCCCTGGAGTAGGAGTGATATTCTATCATTTACAAATGATTATCCAAAATTGAGGGAGAAACCAGTAGAGTGGTATTATCAGACAGACAGGTTTGTGAAGCTCACAAAGTGTTTGTGGGAAGACTTGAATATGTTACTGGAGATAGTGGCTCCAGTTGACTTGTGTGTTGAGTGTAAGAGAGCTGTAGATTGGCCAACAAGTGAACCAGAGAGAGATAAGAATACAGGTGCACTGTCTCCTGAGGTAATAAAATTTTGCTATAAAGTGATTGAATTTCTGAAAACAAGGATTTTGCCCCAAAATATTGACTGGCAGAGAACTGAGAGGATAGTGCAGGAAGTAAAGGAATCGATACATGTGTACTATGAGAGATTGTTAAAGGCACTCAAGGAGTGAAGTGGTAAGGAAGCAATTGAGACGAAAGACATGCTGCATTTTGTGTTCAGATTTGTAGAAAAACTGAGGGGGCCATTCCAACCCTGGCGGTCGGTGTTAAAGCGGCGGCCAACCCGCCAACAGGCAGGCGGTCAAAAAAATGGAATTCTGACCCTGGTGGAAACTGCCAACACAGACCGCCACTTTAACACTCCGACCGCCATGGCGGGACAAACAAACAGCGCAGCGCTCACCGCCAACAGATAGGCGGGAGACAATGTACCGCCCACCCTATCACAACTCACCAATCCGCCACCTTTTCCGGGGCGGGAGCCCCGCCGATAAAAACACGGCGGAAACAGACTACGAATGGGAAAACGCTCACCTCTACACACTCCACGAGGAATCTGGACAGCATGGAACCAGAACTACGCATCCTACCAGCTATTGTATACCTGCTCCTCTACCAGGAGCACGAACACCGGCGCAGAAGACAACGGTGAGTACTGCACCTACGACACAGGGGAGGGGGGAGGAGAAAAGATTACAGGCACAGACATACGCGACACACCCACCCTCACCCACAACTACCTACACATCAATGCAGAACAACAACTCAGAGTGACACCCCCCAAACCCCCCGGAAGAATGCCAAGACAAAATAAAATGATCATGAAATTCAAATATATTGTAAGGCTAAGTAAAAAATTATTTCCAACATCTAAAACTATATACACATATGTAAATTGTCCTGTCCAAATTGGCTTTCAGTCATTGTACGTGGGCCAATGGGCCTCAACACATGGGCAAAGCCCACACAGGAGACCCGAATGCATTGGAGAGAACACTGCAGGGGCATCAGATAGAAAAACTACAGGCACCTCAGGGGGAAGGGAAGGGGAGGCACCTCAGCCACATGAGTCCACGATGCCAGATCCACGAGGGGCCTCCATGGCCACTGTCCCATCCTGGGGAGTGCAAAGCCACAGTCTCACAAGTCTCTACAGTGGGTGGCTTGCCCACTGTTACATCCTGGGGAGTGCAAAGCCACAGTCTCACAAGTCTCTACAGTGGGTGGCTTGCCCACTGTGCCATCCTGGGGAGTGCAAAGCCACAGTCTCACAAGTCTCTACAGTGGGTGGCTTGACCACTGTGCCATCCTGGGGAGTGCAAAGCCACAGTCTCTCAAGTGGATTACAGACTCCACTGGTACTGGAGGAGGCATGGTGCCCAGAGTGCATTGTGCAGCCCTGCCCGACACAGATCTGGGCCTGCCCCTTCTGCCAATGGGCCAGCGGTGCTTGAGATGAAGGGCCCAGCGGAGCGGTGCTTGAGACGGCGGTGCCCAGCGCAGCGGTGCTTGAGATGAAGGGCCCAGCGGAGCGGTGCAGAGATGAAGGGCCCAGCGGAGCGGTGCTTGAGATGAAGGGCCCAGCGGAGCGGTGCTTGAGATGAAGGGCCCAGCGGAGCGGTGCAGAGATGAAGGGCCCAGCGGAGAGGTGCAGAGATGAAGGGCCCAGCGGAGCGGTGCTTGAGATGAAGGGCCCAGTGGAGCGGTGCAGAGATGAAGGGCCAAGCGGAGCGGTGCAGAGATGAAGGGCCCAGCGGGGCGGTGCAGAGATGAAGGGCCCAGCGGAGCGGTGCTTGAGATGAAGGGCCCAGCGGAGCGGTGCTTGAGATGAAGGGCCCAGCGGAGCGGTGCAGAGATGAAGGGCCCAGCGGAGAGGTGCAGAGATGAAGGGCCCAGCGGAGCGGTGCTTGTCCTGAAGGGCCCTGTTCAGCGGTTCTTGAGACGGTGGTGCCCTGTTCAGCGGTGCTTGTCTTGAAGGGCCCTGTTCAGCGGTGCTTGTCTTGAAGGGCCCTGTTCAGCGGTGCGTGTCTTGAAGGGCCCTGTTCAGCGGTTCTTGAGACGGCGGTGCCCTGTTCAGCGGTGCTTGTATTGAAGGGCCCTGTTCAGCGGTGCTTGTCTTGAAGGGCCCTGTTCAGCGGTGCGTGTCTTGAAGGGCCCTGTTCAGCGGTTCTTGAGACGGCGGTGCCCTGTTCAGCGGTGCTTGTCTTGAAGGGCCCTGTTCATCGGTTCTTGAGACGGCGGTGCCCTGTTCAGCGGTGCTTGTCTTGAAGGGCCCTGTTCAGCGGTTCTTGAGATGGCGGTGCCCTGTTCAGCGGTGCTTGTCTTGAAGGGCCCTGTTCAGCGGTGCTTGTCTTGAAGGGCCCTGTTCAGCGGTTCTTGACATGGGTCTCCAGGGCACCATATCCGGCCAATATATGAGTTCACTCGCCATCCGACTTCTCGCTTGCGGGGCCCTCCTGTGCTGGAGTCCCGGGCCCGTGGGTGTCCTCCTTCACACCTGGAATGGGGCTGGTGGGGCCCTCCTGGGCAGCTCGCCTGCTGCCGGACTTGTCGGCCGTGCTGCCCTTGCCATCCTTCCGTGATTCTCTGTGGCCCTTGCCTCCCTTTGTAGATGTGCCAGGTGGCACCCCACTTCCTGACGGTGCCAGGGTAGTGTCTTTGGAGGCTGCCGTCTCTGGCCTCTCGCGCCAGGCCTTGCCTTTCTTGGTTTTTTTCCCAGGGAGTGGGCTGGCTGTCCCTTTACTGCTGGCCGATGTAGCTGCCCTTGAAGGTGGTGGACTCCAATATCCTTGTACTATGGTCCTTGTAGGTCCAGGGGTTGTGGTGGCTGAGGTGCTGACTGGACTCTTACGAGATGGAAGGGGTGGGTCAGGTGATGGAAAGAGGTTAATTTTGGACAGGAAAAACTTTTTAGGAGCAGTGGGAAGGGTAGGTGCAGTGGGTATGGGAGTGGAGGAAGAGGATGTGGTTGTAGGAGAGTCAAGTGTGGTGTCTTTGGGTGCAGGTGCTTGTGACGGAGGCTGTCGTGAGGTGGATGGCTGTTGGGTGGGTGGCTGCCTGTGTTTGTGTGGTTTGGAAGAGGGGGTGACAGACACACTGGGAGAGGACACAGGGGACGTGTAAATGGCAGTGGGGGTGGTGACTGCACGTGTGCGGAGTGTTCTGGTGGGTGTGCTGGTGATGGACGTAGTGGCTGATGATGTTGTGCATGCAAGTGTGAGTGGAGACGTCACAGGGAGGGAGGAGGGAGACGAGGAGGAGGGGGACACAGAGGAGGCAGTGGCTGTTGGTATGTCTGCATGTGGCTGTTGCTTGTGTGAATGCTTGTGTGATGTGTGGTGCTTATGTCTGGATGAGCTGCCCTTGGGTGTTGAGGTGTGTGCAGGCTGGTCTGTAGGTGTGTCTGGGATAGGCAGAGGAACAGGGGAGTGGGACTGGGTGGAGGAAGTTGGAGGAGGGAGGCAGGAGACAGGGACAATGGCTGCCATCAGTGCTGAGGCCAGAGCGTTGAACGATTGCTGATGGGCAGCCTGACCCGAATGAATGCCCTCCAGGTATGCATTGCTCCGGTGCACCTCCCTTTCTACCCCCTGAATGGCATTCAAAAGGGTAGACTGCCCAACAATGAGCGTCCTGAGGAGGTCAATGACCTCCTCACTGAGGGCAGCAGGGGTAACTGGGGCAGGGCCTGAGGTGCCTGGGGCGAAGGAGATGCCCGCCTTCGTGTGTGAGCGGGCACGGGGCGAACGCTGAGGGGCTGCTTGGAGGGCGGAGCTGGTGCGCTGGGTGGCGGCTGTACCTGTTGTTGCGGTGGGCACGGATGTTGCCGCCACCACAAGGGAGCTCCCTTCCGAGGATGTGTCTGTGTCGCTGATGTCTCCACGTGTCCCCGTTGTGGAGCTCCCCTCGCCCTCCGTCTCACTGGTGAACTCCGAGTCAGTTGCATGGCCCTCCAGGGCCATGTGAGATGCAGCTCCCTCGTGCTCCGATGCCACTTCTCTTCCGCCTGATGATGCTAATGCACACATGAACAGGAAGAGCAGCAAAAAAGGGGGGGGAATAAAGACATGTTGAGTGCATGCATTGGCAACACAGATGGCGGAGAGGACAGACACAGAAGCCCCCTGCACTACGCCGCGCACTTGGGGTACACTACTCAATCAATGGGACTTGGCCTACAAGCCTATGGACGACAACTGCACACATAGGTGACACAGGGCCATGGATAGCTGTACTTGGCACCCTACAGAGGTGGGGGGCGGGGCACAGGGCCATGCCTTACGGAGGAGCCTAGCCTACAGAAATCGCCCTGGCCTAGGGATACCCACAGCCCTCCTCCCCCACCCAGACACCTCCACTGCGCGCTAAGATAGCAGAATGTGCTGGTACTCACCCACTTGTGTCTGCTGTGATGTCCTCACGCGCCCATCCAAATCTGGGTAGGCCCCCGCCAGGATCCGGGACATCAGGGGGGTCAAGTGACGAGTGGCACCCCTCCTACGTTGGGAGGCCATCCCCATCAGAGCCTCCGCGGTCTTCCTGCTCCCGCGGCGGATGTCCTCCCACCTCTTGCAGCAGTGGGTGCCCCGTCTGTTGTGGACCCCCAGGGTCCGGACGTCCTTGGCGATGGCACGCCAAATGTCGATTTTCTGATGGGCGCTGACCAATGTCACATGTACAGGGGGAGAAATAACATTGTTATAATTTTCTGCATGCTCGATGTGAGTGGCCCCCCATCCCCACCCTTGCCATGTGGCACATGCTCTCATCCGTTGTTTGATGCATGCCTCAATCGCTCCCCTCCCCACCATCTTTCATCCAGCCGACTCAACACAGGCATTGCCCCCAAAGCATGCTCCCAGTGTACTAACCTGTTGGTCTGGAGGACCGTAGAGTAGCGCATACTGGGGGAGGACCCCATCCACGAGTTTCTCCAATTCTTCAGAAGTGAAGGCAGGGGCCCTTTCCCCAGTCGCATCAGCCATTGTATCTTCCAGACCGAGGTCACAGCAGCACTTGCAGTATAGGTCCGCTCCTGTGGATGATCAGGTCTCGAGTGATTAAGCAGATAGAAAATGGCGGTCACGTCCGCGGTGGTGCATACAGCGGCGGTGCGTCCCGCGACCGCCGGCGCACTTCGTCATTGGCTCCTGAAACGCATAGGGTTCAACGTTAACCAATGCGGCTTTGCGTCGCGGTCTTCGACCGCCTACCGCCACGGTGTGCAACGCCAGCGCATTGACCTCAAATCCCATTGTCGCACTTCACAGGTCAGGCAGCGGCCATTTCCAAGGGCCCACATGGCTTCATTTCTACTGCGTCACACATGCCTAGGCCTTGCATCGACACTCATACAAGCCATTCAATGCATAGAGAATCGTGTACTGTGCAAGCTGTGGGAACGTAGCTGTGGGTTGATTGACTCTGTGCTCGCTGTTGTCCTTCCTAGGCACCGTCCGCTGGGACTTGCGAGGAGATGGAGGAATGTTCCCGTGTACAGACCGCTGGTGGACCTGTTGACAATGGAGGAACGACATGTCATTCTGACATACAGGCTTGACCGAGCCACTATACAGGAACTGTGTGCCCAGCTGGAGCCAGACCTGATGTCACCCATCCGCCAACTCACAGGGATCCCCCCTCTAGTGCAGGTGCTGTCAGTACTCCATTTTTTGGCAAGTGGGTCATTTCAAACAACAGTGGCCATTTCATCAGGGATGTCTCAGCCTATGTTTTCAAAGGTGTTGTCCAGAGTGTTGTCTGCCCTGCTCAAACAAATGCGGAGATACATAGTTTTCCCTGAGGTGGGGGATTTGCCTACAGTGAAGGGTGATTTCTATGCCCTTGGACATATTCCCAACATCATTGGTGCCATTGATGGGACACATGTGTCTTTGGTACCCCCCAGTGAAAGTGAACAGGTGTACAGGAACAGAAAAAGTTATCATTCCATAAATGTCCAGGTGGTCTGTTTGGCTGACCAGTACATCTCCCATGTAAATGCCAAGTTCCCTGGGTCAGTGCATGACGCGTACATCATGCGAAATAGCAGCATCCCTTATGTGATGGAACAACTACAGAGACACCGTGTGTGGCTAATTGGTGACTCAGGTTACCCCAACCTGTCGTGGTTACTGACCCCAGTGAGGAATCCCAGGACAAGGGCAGAGGAACGGTACAATGAGGCACATGGGCGTACTAGGAGGGTGATCGAGTGGACCATCGGCCTCCTGAAGGCCAGGTTTAGGTGCCTGGATATGACAGGTGGATCCCTAATGTACTCACCAAAGAAGGTGTGCCAGATCATCGTGGCCTGCTGTATGCTTCACAACCTGGCTTTGCGACGCCAGGTGCCTTTTCTGCAGGAGGATGGTCCAGATGGTGGTGTTGTAGCAGCTGTGGAGCCTGCGGAGAGTGAAGAGGAGGAAGACGAAGAGGACGACACAGACAACAGGGACACAGTGATACAACAGTATTTTCAATAACACACAGGTAAGAATCAACACCGGCATTTTACATTTACTTACAGTCTCCTGCCTCTCTACTGTCTGTCCTTTTCACCCAGTGTATGCTAACAGAGTTGTGACTTTCCCTTCCAATTTCAAAGATGTGGGCCCCACTGCGTGACCTCTGCTTTGTTTCCCCATGGACTACAGCTGTGTGACAGTGGTATGTTGTTATCACAATGTAACTGGTCATTTTGGCACGTTTATGTCTAATACATATTTTCAAAAATACAGGCAGACTCCAGATTATTTTTGTGCAATAAGTGTGTTTATTAAAGTGCTCAATTTTGGGACATGGTTGAAAATCGGTGATGGGTGATGGTGGAGGAATGTCCATGGCAGAGTCCAGATTCTCAGTCTCACAGGTGCATTGTCCACATGCCTGTGGAAGGTGGAGCAGGGGCAGTTTAAGGTTGGACAGGGTGACAATGTGGGACAGTGGGATGACATCAGGGGGTGTCCTTTCCTGGCGGGGGTCTTGGCATCCTACTCTGTCTTCTTCCTGGATCTCAGGCCCCGCTTGCGGGGTGATTCTTCTTCTGCAGGAGGTGGGGTTCTGGTGGCCGGTTGTTCCTGTGTCGGGGCCTCCTGTCCACTAGCGCTGGCGGAGGTGGTAGCCTGTTCCTGGTCCATGCTAGTGACAGGGGCCCTTTGTGGTGCCACATGGTCCCGCAATGTGGTGACAATCTGGTTGAGAACCACAACGATGGTGCCCATTGCGGAACTAATGTTTCTCAGTTCTTCCCTGAACCCCATAAACTGTTCCTCCTGCAGTACCTGGATCTCCTGGAGCCTGGCCAGGACCGTCGTCATCGTCTCCTGGGAGTGGTGGTATGCTCCCATCATGGAGGTGAGGGCCTCGTGGAGAGTGGGTTCCCTGGGCCTGTCCCCCCCCTGTCGCACAGCTGCCCTCCCAGTTCCCCTGTTTCCCTGGGCCTCTGTCCCCTGGACCGTGTGCCCACTACCACTGCCCCCAGGTCCCTGTTGCTGTTGGGGTGGTGGGTTAACCTGGGTGCCCTGTAGTGGTGGACACACCGCTGTTTGACGTGTCCTGGAGACAGAGGCATGGGCCCGCTGGGTGGGTGCTGTGCTGGGGTTCCCAGAGGGGGGTAGGTCTGCTGTAGCCTGTGGCTGTCTGAGGGGAACCGACTGTCCCGAGGTCCCCGATGGGCCGGGCTGGTCATCTGGGTCCAGGGAGACAGAGCTGCTGTCATCACTGGGGGCCTCTTCTGGGGGTGGGATGGACATTTCTGGACCCTCCTGGGCGGTGTGCTGGCGTTCGGGTCCTGCAGGGGTATAAGAGTATGGTTATTGCTTCTGTGTGTGCCATAGCGTGCAATGGGTGGGTGCCCGTGTACCCCAGTGCTGGCATTCCTTTGTGGGGGCTGTTGTGATGGCGGTTTGTGGGGGAGATGGGTATGTGCAGTGGGCATGCTTAGGTGATGGCTGTCGATGGTTTGTGGTGGCATGCAGGGTTTGGTGTTGGGATGGGTGGGTTGTGATGGTGAGACATTAGCAATGAGGATGTGTGATGGTGGTGGGGGGGAGGGTGGGGGTATGAGTTGCCATGCTGGTGGGGTGGGGGGGATGAAGTAGTGAAGATGAGACTTACCAGAGTCCGTTCCTCCGCCTACTCCTGCGAGGCCCTCAGGATGCAGGATGTTCAAGACCTGCTCCTCCCATGTTGTAAATTCTGGGGGAGGAGGTGGGGGTCCGCCGCCAGTCCGCTGCACCGCGATGTTGTGCCTGGATACCATGGAACGTACCTTCCCCCGTAGGTCGTTCCACCGCTTCCTGATGTCGTCCCGATTTCGTGGATGCTGTCCCACAGCGTTGACCCTGTCCACTATTCTTTGCCATAGCTCCATCTTCCTGGCAATGGTGGTGTGCTGCACCTGTGTCCCGAAGAGCTGGGGCTCTACCCGAACTATTTCCTCCACCATGACCCTGAGTTCTGCGTCTGAGAACCTGGGGTGTCTTTGGGGTGCCATGGGGTGGTGTGAATGAGGTGTGGGGTGGTGTTTGCGTTGATGAGTGTGGTGAGTGTAGTGGTGTGTGGTGTTTTGTGCGTGGTTGTTGTGTGGGTGATGGTGTAGTGTGCCTCTGTGTGATGGTGTTCTCTATTCTGTGCTGTCTCTCTCTGGTCTTCGTCTCTGATTTGTGGTCGTAGGGGTTTGTGGGTGATGTGGGTGTGTGTTTTATGGTTGATTGGGTGTGTGGGAGTGTTGTGTGTATGTGTATCAGGTGTGTGTATTTCAAATTGTCCAATGTGGCTATGTTTTGGAGCTGTATGTGTATTTTGAGCGCAGCGGTGTGTACCGCCAATGGAATAACGCGGTTAAAAGACCGCTGCGTGGATTCGTGGGTCGTAATGGCAAGGGCGTATTTCTGTTGGCGTGAAGGTGGAGGTTTGGTCTTTGCCAGTTTAACGCTGGCCGTTGGTGTGGCGGACTTTTGTGGATGTCGGGTTTTTGGCGGTTTGCCTCTTGAGGGTCAGAATGACCGTGGCAGTTTACCGCGACCGCAGCGGTGTTGTGGCGGCCTTCTGACTGGCGGTAAGCGCCTTTTACCGCCGAGGTCAGAATGACCCCCAGAGTCCTGAAATAGGTCAGATGATTAAAAGTAATTTGATTTGTTGGCAAGCAAAGCCGATTCATGAGGTGTTGCAGTATGCAAAATACTGTAGTGATGAGATTGAGTTGAAGCAGAAAAAGTTGAGGAGAAGGCGATGGTGATACAGATTAAGGGAGCTCAAACAGGAGTGCAGGAAGTTTTCTTCAGCAGCTGCCACAGAAGCAGGGAAATGTCATGTTTCAGCCCCAGATGAGAGGTGGAGGATGTGGGGGCAATATGAATCGTGGTCCAGACTTGAATACTGTAATGGTTCTGAATGATGTGCAGGGAATGAAGAAATCTGTTGCTGAGTCACATTTGCAGAGCTGTGGCACATTGGAAGCGGGAGTGTCTGATGATGATGCAGGAAAGCATTGTTCAGCAAGGTAATGACATCAATACATTTAAAAATGTGAGAGGACCAAGGTTAAGGGGTCTCAGTGCAAATTTTCAGAATAATGTGAATCAGGTGCTGAATTTTCAACCCATGCAACAGGTGTAAATGCCCCATACACAAGTGTCACAATTACAGCTGATGCAGCAGCAGGTTCCTATGGTACCTACACAGCAAATGCAGATACCTCAAGCCCCGATGGAGCAGCAACAGATTATGCTTTCTCAACAGGTCACAGGTCAGAGACAAGACAGAAGTCGTAAGATAGTGTACCAATTCCCGTTACACAGCGAGAATGAAATAAATGGTGAATGGATGAGTGACAGTTCAGATGAGGTGCCATGTGAACTTGCGACTTCTTTAGGGGTAGAGCAGAGAGGACCCTATGTGAGGGGGAAGGTTATGGGTCACAGAGTCTCTTTCTTGGTTGACACAGGAGCTACACTCTCTATAGGGAGAAGTGCAGAGGTTCCTAATTTGCCCCTTTCAGGAAGAACAGTTCAGGTTGTGGGGGTAGCAAATCAGTATCTGATAAACCCGATTATAGATCCAGTGCAAGTTGAGTCTGGCAATTTCAGGGACTGCAAACATTTGTAGTCTGCAATTAGAGTCTGCTGTCCTTACTGGGAAGGGACTTGTTGTGTAAGACAAAGGGGGTTATTCTAACTTTGGAGGAGGTGTTAATCCGTCCCAAAAGTGACGGAAAAGTGACGGATTTACCACCAGCCGTATTACGAGTCCATTATATCCTATGGAACTCGCAATACGGCTGGTGGTATATCCGTCACTTTACCGTCACTTTTGGGACGGATTAACACTCCTCCAAAGTTAGAATAACCCCCAAAGTGTTTGATTACTTGCTCAAACGATGGAATTGAGATTCAGACAAATAGTGATGATGAGGACGACCCAGGCCCAGAAACTGAGTGTGATACTACAAATGTGGAGTACCCTTTGATTGAGTTTTTCCCCATGTTCGCAGTGAAAGAGCTTCATTCTGATTCGTAGGGAGCAGTACAAGAGAACGTGTAGGATTTGACAGGGAAGAAGTGGTTTATATCAAGGGAGTGGAGCTAATTAAGGTTACTTTGAAGCCAAATGCAGTGTTTCCGCAACTTCCACAGTACAACATGACACAAGATGTCCTGATGAAAGTGGCTCAAATAATAGCAGATTTTGTGAAGCAAGGAGTTCTGAAAGAAGTGTTGAGCAGCCCATGTAATTCACCGTTAATGGGTCTGAACAAGCCGTGTGGGAAGGTTCAAATTGTTCAGGATTTGAGAAAATCAAATGAGATTGTGGTCAAGTGCTATCCCATAGTGCCCACTCCAGCTGTGATAGTGTTCCAGATTCTATGTGATGCAGAATGGTTTATGGTTGTTGATTTGTCACCAGCGTTCTTTTCTGTGCCTCTTCATGAGGATAGTAAATTTCTCTTTTGTTTCAAATTCCTGGGCCGAGTCTACTGCTGGTGTAGACTTCCTCAGGGGTACACGGAATCACCTTTCTTGTTCAACCAGATCATGAAAAAGAATTTGGAGTCATTAGAATTGCCTTTTCAATAGACTTTGGTACAATACGTGGATGACTTATTGATTGCGTCCAAGACAAGGAAAAATATGTTCATAAGGTGTCTCCACTGAAATTGCAGTACTGTCAGAAGGTAGTGAAGTATTACCATCCAGAGAGAGGATTACCATGACACTGCAGATAAGTCCCACAACTGCACAAAGAGATGTCAGGATGTTCCTGGGAATGGTGGTCTATTGTCACCAATGGATCCTGAATTTTTCAGAGATTTGAAACCCATTGCAGAAGTTGACTCATAAGGATGTCACCGATCCCATAGTGTTAGATCAGGATGAAATGAGAGCGTTCACCGAGTTGAGAGAGATTTTGTGCAGAGCTCCAGCATTGGGTATGGAAGACTACACAAAACCTTTCACATTGTTCGGTCATGAGTGTGATGCATGTTCATTATCTGTCTTGACTCAGGTCCATGGACGTGCTCATCGCCCAGTAGCATGTTTTTCAGCTACATTGGACCCAGTTGCAGTAGCCTTACCAGGTTGTTTGCTTGCAGTTGCCGCAGTTGGTCAGAGTCTTTCACAGTGTGAAGGAGTGGTGATGGGATATCCCCTGACTGTCAAGGTCCCTCACTCGATTGAGATTTTACTGACAAGAAAGAAAACCCAATACTTGATTGGTGCAAGGTTAACTAGGTATGAAACAAGTATTTTGGGTGCACCAAACGTGACACTGAAAAGATATACAGTGCTAAACCCTGCAACTTTACTTTCAAGTGATACTACTGAAATCACTTGAAACAGTGACAGTGGTTAATTTGAGCCACATTGGAAGAGCAGGAGGCCCATTCAGCAGAATGCAATTGGATTTTATTGAGCTGCCTGTTTGTGGAGGTTTGAGATATGTGTTGGTGATTGTTTGAATTTTTAGTCACTGGATTGAAGCAAACCCTCCACAGAGAAATTATAGTCTCACAGTAGCGAAACTGCTGCTTAGGGAACTGTTACCGCGTTTCACATTTCCGATCTCTTTAGAATCAGATGGGGGAAGTCACTTCAACAATGAAGTGATTAAATTACTGTGTGCAGCAGTGATTATTGTCAGAAATTGCATTGTAGTTACCACCCTGAAGCATTAGGACTAGTGGAGCAGATGAATGGTACTTTGAAGTGAAGGATTGCCAAGATGTGTACAGCTATGAATTTGAAATGGCCTGATACATTGCCGTTGGTGTTGATGTCAATGAGAAACACACCTGACAGGAAGACAGGATTGTTGCCCCATGGGATTCTCATAGGCAGAGCAATGTGGTTGCCAGCAGTTCCAGTCAATGCACTTGTCAACATTACAGAAGATATGGTGTTGGATTGCTGCAAGGGTCTGGCTGATGTAGTCCACTCTTTCTCTCAGCTGGTGGAGGCCACCACACTGCCACCGATCAATGACCCAGTGCACAACCTGAGAGCCGGAGACTGGGCAGTTGTACGAAAGCATGTGCAAAAGACACGTTGGAAGGGACCGTACCAGGTGGTCCTAATGACTACGACAGCTGTGAAGTGTGCTGGGATTATGAACTGGATTAACCTGAGTCACACACAGAAAATGGCATGTCCACTGGATCATGAAGAAGCATTGTTGAGAGTGTCAACAACAGCGAGACAAATCACAGCATCAGAAAACGAACAAAGAGGAATTTAGATTGAACCTGTGCTTGTTGAAGACGGTTCTGTTACTCCTATGAGGGACGAGAGTGGAGACCTTCAGGAAAGTATTGGGGAACCAGGCTCAACTGAAGCAGCAGGAGAGCCTAATTCAGAGGGGGCTCTCCCAGAAGTAGATGATTCCTAGAGACAACCAGAGCAATTGCCAGACCCAGAAGGGGAAGGAGATGAGGTGGATCAAAGTCAAAGTGATCTGACTCCTCCTGAACCAGTTGCCGGTCTGTCAAGAGAAAACACCACAGAGAAAGAAGAGGGTTCGAGTTCAATCCTGAAGAGAATATTGCCAGAAAGTGGCCGAAAACACAAGTGGAGAAAAGGAAAGAGGTGGTTGTCAAACCAACCATCGAGGACGAGGTAGATACTATGAGAAAAGAAGAATTAAGTGAAAGAGAGTTGAATGGTGATTGAAAGTTGAAGAGGAAGAGAATAGCAAGCCAATTATACGCAGGTCCTGAATGGGCGTATGCAACTACAAACGAACTGCATCAAGAGTTTATGTCTTTTTGTTTTGATAGGAAAGTTCCAAGTCAATATTTTGAGGTGAAGTGAAGAAGGTTGAGGAACTGAACTGTTGAAACAATTTGAGAATTACTTTTCAGAAAGAGACTGTTGAAAGTAAACGGAAAAGACATTGATAACCTGATTTGATTTTTTAAACCTGATTTTGACAAGCTGCTAACTGATTTTTGACAAGGAAGAAGGATTTCTGGAAGTGAAACTGAATTGCTTAAAGAAGACTTGTTTATTTTAGATTTTTTGGTTTTTCCTGCAAGTTTCATAAGTTACTTCTGCTTTCCGATTCTTTACAGATTATGGCTGACTTTGATAAGCAAGTTAGAGATGCTAGGCGCTGTAAATATATAAGCATTGGTTTGACAGTTATAGTATTGATTGTGGGTATGTCTGTTCTTAACGTGAAAAGAGCCAACCATACTTCTGCTTTTAAGATAACTACTGCGCTAACAGTTTTGGAGAGGTTTAAACTAAATTTGCATGATTATACTAATGCGCAGGGAGACTTTCTTCTAATGTCTTCTATCGCTTGTTGAGTGAGTATGTTGAGGCCATGGATGCAAAGGATTGTCTTGTATGTATGCAGATTCCTTCATCAGTTGAGGAAGGAGTCACTTATCATAGCTTACCATTAACATAAGGAATAAGTTGTAGCCTGTTACTAACAAGATGCTATAACTAGGAGTATATTCAGTATTTCTATTCTAATCATGAAGTCGTGTTTTTATTTGCTCCTATCATTAGGTATTTGAGTTGAGTAGCTAAGAATAATGATATAGTATTAGTTAGAGGATTCTTTGAACCTACTTTACCGTTTGGCACAGCTTATGTGCACAGGAATAACCTGCCATGTTTGCTTACCCTCTTTAGAGCAGAGATCCTTAGATCATACTGATGGCAGGAGAAAGGTGCTAAAAGAGAATTTAGAAAAGGGCTAAGAGAAAAGGACTTACAAGAATGATTATACTTATACTGCAATTAAAACGCAAGGGAAATTAGCTTTAGATGCATTACACATAGGAAAGCTTTGTATATATAGGCCAAAGTCGCACACTGACACTTTATTTGTGGGTACTAGTGAATGTAGGCATGTGCTTTTGTTTCAGAATAAATGGACATTTCTGTTGAATGGGCAGGACCTTGCGATTCCAGGGATACCTTATATTTGTTGACTTAATGGTTAATACTGTCTTCCAAGAGGATAGTATGGGACATGTTATTTGGGGATAGTTTTCCCAAAGATTTACCAGATGGAGGATTTGAAAAAGTTTCCAAAAATGACTGAATTACATCTTAAGAGACAGAGGAGGGAGTCATCTTCTGCTATAGTGGGAGATATATTTGGTGTGGTGATTCCTTCAGTGGGAGTCATCCTGAATTAAATCAAGGTTCGAAAGTTGTTGAGTATTGTGGATATCATGCTGACAAATTTTTCAGGGGCTATACTCGTGATTGATACTGAATTAGCTGTGGATTGAGCTATGACTCTTCAAAATCATCTTGCTTTAGACATTCTGTTAGCGAAGGATGGCGGAGTCTGTAAAATGATTAACTCTAGGCATTGTTGCTCCTACATTCCTAACAATAGTAAAGAGATGAAAGACTTAGGGCCAGATGTAGCAAAGTGTTTGCGCCTCGCAAACGGCGAAAATCGCCGTTTGCGAGGCGCAAAAGCCACTTTGGTATTCAGAAATGCATTTTGCGAGTCGGCTCCGACTCGCAAAATGCATTTCCGACTCGCAAATAGGAAGGGGTGTTCCCTTCCTATTTGCGACTCGCAGTGGGATGCAATTCCATTTGCGACCGCGTACGCGGTCGCAAATGGAGTCGCAGTTACCATCCACTTCAAGTGGATGGTAACCCACTCGCAAATTGGAAGGGGTCCCCATGGGACCCCCTTCCACTTTGTGAATGGACCCAAAAATATTTTTTCAGGGCAGGGAGTGGTCCTAGGGACCACTCCCTGCCCTGAAAAAATACCGAAACTAAAGGTTTCGTTTTTTTTTTAAGTGCAGCTCGTTTTCCTTTAAGGAAAATGGGCTACACTTAAAAAAAAAAAACTGCTTTATTTAAAAAGCAGTCACGAACATGGAGGTCTGCTGACGTCAGCAGGCCTCCATGTTAGCGAGTGCCTATACTCGCAATGGGGCCGCAATTTGCGACCCACCTCATGAATATTGATGAGGTGGGTCATTGCGAGTCGCAGTCGGTGTCTGAGACACCGTACTGCATAGCAATTTGCGACTTGCAAATTGCGAGTCGCAGGGACTCGCAATTTGCAAGTCGCAAATTGCCAAGTTGCTACATCTGGCCCTTACTTACTAATCTGACTAATTCGAGTAGTGATTTGAAGGAGTTAAAAGAACCAGATGTTTGTTA
This sequence comes from Pleurodeles waltl, assembly GCF_031143425.1. Lineage (NCBI taxonomy): Eukaryota > Metazoa > Chordata > Amphibia > Caudata > Salamandridae > Pleurodeles > Pleurodeles waltl. The sequence goes on along the minus strand of NC_090447.1, from coordinate 386,153,439 downwards.
AAAACATAGAGAAAAATAATGCACCTGTTTGAAAATGTGACCTCGAAGAATGGCCACCAGTGTTCACAAAATGTACTAATTGAAGATTAATACTCATAAAATATTGAAAATGTATTAGATTAATGTAGTAATATGTCATAATAGGGGTTATGAAGTATTTTTTAGCTTATTAATTGTAGGCTTTAACTTAGTGAGTGTCTTGGCCTAGCTTTGCCAGGCCTCATGCAAAAGCTGTATTTCTTAGCGGTTAATAAAAATGCTGACCGAGTAAAATTAAACTGTGAAATGTTCATTGTCTTATTAAAAGTGCTTAGCAGAAGACTTTCCATGAAAACCAACTAACAGGATATGATGTCCCTAGAATTGTAACAAGCTGTGTGTAATATGTGTGAGATGTACTTTCCCAGGACATGAACAATGAAGACACTGACTGGAGACGAAGATGCCACATATTTGTTACCTGACGAGCCAGATGATGAGGACATTGTAAAGCGGACCAATCAACTTCGTGTGAAGAGAGAAATATTAGAATTCATAAATTTGGTATAGAAATATTATTGGGTAGTGTATAAACATACGATTAACTGACCAATAAGGAATTAGGGGATAGTTTAGGTGAATTTGATATAACAAAGTGACAGAGGGTAAGGATTTCAGACCCTATTCAGATTTACTGTGATTTGAGAAAAGAGACTTTAGAAGAGACACGAGATTCTGTCATTGGACTCATACTCTCCAATTGAGAGCAGAGGACGAAGGCTGATTCTGCTTGCTGACCCATACCATGGATAGGCAGATACGACAATGTGACTGAATTTCATTTTTATGCCTTTTCTTTCTATGTACCAACTGCGTTGTTACCTTAGCTAGAAGTTTTTTCTAAATTTGTGTTCTAAATTGTTTTGCTTGAAGCCCAACATGCTGATGCTAATCTGGGTTAGTTGAGGGCACTCAAACTTAACTGACGAATGCAGGGACTAATGATTGACGAGTTATCTTTCTGAATTCTATGTATGTAATTACTTTGTTGTAACTGACTCTGCTATTAATCTGCACTGTTGCCTTAAAATGTGTTGTAATTCAAGCTTTGATTAGATTGCTTTTCTTCTGTCGCTTTGGTCAACTAGTACTGCTCTTATATGTGTTTCATATGATTTTGAGATTAATCTGCATGAATTTAGCATTGTTAAAATAAGGGAAATAAAAGTACTAAACCTTACTAAATGTGTGGGTATTCATGGCTGAAGGTCATGGTGCGTGATTTACTGAGTCCATGATTATTGATTTTGACTAATGATTATTGATTATTGTGTATTGATTATTGAGTATTATTCATGTATTGGAGTTATGGCAAGAACTTCTTAAACGAGTCAAAAGGTTCATCAACCTATACTCCTCCCCTTTTAAGTTTACTTATTAAGAACCAACGCACTAACAGAGCTGAGGTCATTGTAGTATGTGTTTGCCTGAGCAACATCACAGGACCTAAAAGGATATGAATATTATTTATTTTTCATTCTAGTTGGCACTTGTTAAAACCAACATATACTAGTTAAGAATACAAGTGTGAGAATAGTGCTGGAGTTTATGAAATATATCTATGGGTGGGCTGATTCAAATGTAGTACATTGGACTCACTTCGGTCCATATATATGTACCAGTTTGTGGAAGGAGTAGTGGTGATCTGCCCCATGATGTTGCTTTCCTGCAAGTGCTGGACCCTCTGCTCTAGTGGGTGGATCTATAGACAAATACAGCAAATGATGAATATGGACAACATTTTACATAGTTACCTAATTCCATTGACAGTAGAACTATGTTGGTTACTAATGCATGCGCAATTACATGTGTCAGTTACAAAACTACATTGAAATCACAGCAGAGATTGGACACTGTGAAGAAGAAAGTGGAAGTTAACATTTGCAGTAAGTAGAATTCTGGGACTTGTAGTGTGATAGACAAAATGAAACACACAAGAGTCTAATGTGCCATTAATATTTGCACTTACTTGAAGTGACTTCCATAGTCACATTTGTAGTTCATATAAAGCATTTCCTAATTATGTCATTGCCTAATCATCAAATATTACCTAGCACCACAATAAGGTCATCATTCACAGGCATCCCATGCAGCAGGTGGGGGTTCATGGCTAAGACGTTGTTCTCAAGTGGTATGAGGCAGAGCCAAGTTCCAGTTTGTCCACCGGGGAGATCTCTGGCCACCTCTATCCTGGTACACTTCTTCTTGACCCTTCTTCTTTCACCCTGCCACTTCTTTTTCATGTTGGTGATGGTCCAGGCATCCTCCCCCAGTGCACTGACTGCATTAGCCAACTGCTGCCATTGAGTTGCCTTCTGTGTCCCACTGCTGAGATATGAAGAAAAACTGTGAAGTTTTTTTATAGTTCTTCAGCACAAGTGTGACTATCATCTGGGTCTCCTCCACTGTGATGGTTTTCTTCCTGCTGATATTTAACATGTGGACGCTTGGAAGGTGGCAAGGCTCAAAGCAGCCAGGTGAAGTATGTGTTTGGAAAAAGCAGAGCCTTCAATTTGTGCTGCTTTTATGTGGTGTTGAGTGCATGGATGTCAGTTAGCCTTAATTGTCTGCAGGTGTGTGAAATTAGACTTTCCCAGACCCGAGTTTGGAGCTTCCAGCTGGAGTGCAGAAATTCCATTTTGAGTGCAGAACCACCACCCGAATGCAGGGCATCTTCAGGCATAAAGATACTATTGAAGTGACAGATCATAGTCCATATTTTCATGGATAAATAGTTCTTACTTTTCACAATATCGTTCAGCAAGATATTTTATAATTAGCATGCACTGCTCCTATTTTGCACAAAGCATTGATGTGATAGAGGAAAGTAGCTGCAGCATGGGTACTGAATGCAGTTGTGGAATCCTGTAAAGAGCTACATCAAAAATGTCAGTGGATTTCACATCTCCTTATTCTGTGGACATTGAGGATAGAAGTGGTGAACCCTCACCCTGCACCTTCTGGTGAAGCAGTGCTCAGCAAATCAGAGGAGGGGGAGGATTCTAGCTTTACAGCATGGGGGATTGGCACTTTTGGGAATTTCACTGAAAAACTAAACAGTTGTTCATATATTAACCTTAAAGAACAATAATTACATTGGCATCCAACGTCATTGCTCCCTTAAGCCCAAATTAATGGTCTTTTGGCACAGGGCAGTACAGCAAGTCACCTAGCTGTGTTGCCCTGCATCAAATGGAAAGGGCAAGAACGCTCTGTATCTATGGTGTATGGTGCATTTCTGCCCTTTCACACTTTTTAGCAGCCTAGCGCCAATGCAGTCACACTTGCACCATGGTGCACGGATGTCTTCATTGTAAGAAGGATTGTTTTTGTGCAGGAAGGAGCGCCATCTTGCACAAAAACGATCCTGAGGGGGCTTTTTCCTCTTTTTATATGTGCTGTAGAATGTAGCACACATAGAAAGAGGAAAAAACGAGAAGAAATAGAGATAATTCTCCTTGTTGCACCTCCCCTTGGAAGGTATTAGGTTTGACACATCTCCAGATATACAAGGTTTTGTAAATCTGGGAATGCTTCAAAATCCATGGGTGTTGCATTGTAACACCCACCGCAATGCCCATGGAACACCTCCCTTGCTCAAACTAAAGCAACACAGTGATTTGCACTGCCTTTGCCTCAGTGATTTCTAGAGGTCATTCAAAGCCATGCAAAGTGGCTTTGAATGGCCTCATAAATATGATTTAAGGTTTGCGCCACCATTGTGTAACAAAACGTGATGCAGCCATAGCTCTAGGGGCTCATAACTATGCTCCTAGATGGTTAGGTACATTTTCTTGGGATTCACTCTGACATATCAGACATTTAATAACAGAAGTAACATTTCTCACAATTACAGACTGCTCTGTACATAAATGCCCTCATTATGACCTTGGCGTTAAATCCCGCTTACCGCCACTGTGACGGCTGCCAACATTCCGCCTCTGTGGCGAATATCTGTCTCCCCAATTATGACACACACACACCAAACCGACAGAATACAGCCACATACACAAATCCACCCGTCCAAAGGTCAGTGCTAAAGTGGCGGAATCAACACCCATACCGTTACGCAAGCAGAACAAGACCCACCACATTATGACCCACAAATCACCACGGCGGACGTTCAATGGCGGTAAACAATTGGCGGTAAATACTGTTGCGCTCAGAATGGACACCCACTAACAAAACAACACTACATTGGCCAATACTAATAACACACACCTGACACTCATACACGCACCATTCACACCCACCCATAGAACCATAAAACACACACCCACATTACACACAACCCTTCACAAACAACAATTACTGTCAGGAGATTGACACGAACAGCACAGGGACAACTAGACACACACATCACATACACCCATACATCCCTCACGCCCCCCACATCACACACCCCACCACATTACTCAACACACTCTCACCAACACACACTAGACAACACTCCTGTCCCTACAAAGGCACCCCCGTTTCACTGATAAGGAGTTAAGGGTCATGGTGGAGGAAATTGTCAGGGTAGAGCCACAGCTGTTTGGAGCACAGGTCCTTTGCCAGGAAGATGGAGTTATGACGGAGAATCGTGGACAGGGTGAATGCCGTGGGACAGCATCCAACATCAAGGGACGACATCAAGAAGAGGTGAAACGACCTACAAGGTATGTTCTGAGGCAGCAAGGCACCTGCTCGCCATACAGAGGACCGGAGGTTGACCCCCACCTCCTTCCCCACAACTCACAGAATGGAAGGAGCAAGTCTTGGCATTACTGCATCCTGAGTGATTCGCTGGAGTAGCCGGAGGACTGGACACTGGTGAGTCAACATTTACTACTTACCACCTCCCATACCTGCATGCCATCACACCCCCTCACCCTCACTCCCATCACACCACTCCATCCCACCCACTGCACCTACACATATGACTAACCCCAATGCCTAGCCCTGCATGCTATACCAATGCATGGACAGCCCTCCCAGCCCTGCATGGACACCAATCATAAAAGCATGCACAGCATAAGGAAACTAGCAATCCCACAATACATCACCATACACAAAGAAAGGTGTCAGGGCAACAGCAATGATAGAGGGGAAGCCATGGATGTACAATATGTCACAGACATGAAGCATAATATATTACTTACATCCACACAGGTGCCCTAGCCAATCCCAGCGGAGAGGAGGTGCCACGACTATCGAGTTCCCCAAAAGAAGATGCCCCCAGTGATGACAGAACCAACAACCTGACCCATCAGGGACCACTGGACATTCGGTCACCCAAGCCCACTCAAAGTCCACCACAGGGCCTCACCCATCAGTATCTAATACCACAGCACCCACCGGGCGTACCCACACCTCTGTCCCCAGGACACACCAATCAGCAGTGCGCCCACCTGTACCGTGACCCCAGGTCATACCTCGCCCCAAGACAATCAGGGACCTGGGGTCAGTGGCAGTGGGCACACCATTCAGAGGACAGAGGCCCAGTCCGACAGGGACACTCAGATGACCGCTGTGCACCAGGGGGAGGACAGGCCCAGGGAATTGACTCTCCAGGAGGCACTCACCAATATCCTGGGAGCCTACCAACATTCCCAGGACACAATGGGCCAGATCCTTGACAAAGTGCAGGAAAACAGGCGGCTGCAGGAGGAACAGTATCAGGGGATTAGGGAGGACTTGCAGGCCATCAACACCACCTTGATCTCCATAGCAGGGGTGCTGGCAGACATGGCCAACATCATGAGGGAAGCAACAGCACACCAGCGGGCCCCTACCACTAGCCAGTCCATTGACCAGCCCTCCACTTCTGCTGCAGCTAGTGGGCAGGAGGCCCCGCTACAGGAACCACTGGCCACCAGCGCCCCTCCCCCTGCCAGAGGTGAACCACCCTACAAACATTCCCTGTGACCCAGAAAGAAGCCAGAGACACTGTCCAAGACCACCGCCAGGAAATGAGACTCACCTGATTGTCCTTCTTGTGTCCCACACTGTCACCTTGTACACTTTGAACTGCCTTCGCTCCCCTTCCTATGGCCCCTTGGACACTGCACCTGTGCTACAAACAGACTGGAACAATACCCTGGACTTTCCTCCATCATCACCCCATTCCATTGCACTTTTCCCTCAGTTTCATAGCACTGCAATAAACACCCTTTAACACAACTTGACTACTAGTATTTGATGTGTTGAAAATGTGCATTTATAGACATAGGCCCTCATTCTGACCCTGGCGGTCTTTGACCGCCAGGGCGGAGGACCGCGGGAGCACCGCCGACAGGCCGGCGGTGCTCCAATGGGGATTCCGACCGCGGCGGTAAAGCCGCGGTCGGACCGGCACCACTGGCGGGCTCCCGCCAGTGTACCGCCGCCCCATTGAATCCTCCACGGCGGCGCAGCTTGCTGCACCGCCGCGGGGATTCCGACCCCCCCTAACGCCGTCCAGATCCCGGCGGTCCGACCGCTGGGATCCGGATGGCGGTAGGGGGGGTCACGGGGCCCCTGGGGGCCCCTGCAGTGCCCATGCCACTGGCATGGGCATTGCAGGGGCCCCCGTAAGAGGGCCCCTACATGTATTTCACTGTCTGCTGCGCAGACAGTGAAATACGCGACGGGTGCAACTGCACCCGTCGCACAGCTTCCACTCCGCCGGCTCGATTCCGAGCCGGCTTCATCGTGGAAGCCCCTTTCCCGCTGGGCTGGCGGGCGGTCTGAAGGCGACCGCCCGCCAGCCCAGCGGGAAAGTCAGAATTACCGCCGCGGTCTTTCGACCACGGAACGGTAATCTGACGGCGGGACTTTGGCGGGCGGCCTCCGCCGCCCGCCAAGGTCAGAATGAGGGCCATAATGACCTGTGGCTGTCAGTACTCATCACACCAGTACAAAGTTGTGATCTCACCAACATCTGTAAAACAACAAGCCATAGGTGACAGTAAATTGAGATGCAATGGAAGTTAATGCCATCATGCTACAGCCACACAGAAAACATCAATAGTCAGAGGAATGGTCAGTTGCGCTGTCTCCCCTCTGTGTCATTGGAAGTATTTACGCATAACTGATGTTCCGTTGTCCTCATCCTCATCCTCTGCCTCCTCATCCTTACTGTCCTTAGGGTCCACTGCTGCCAAAGGGCATCTCCAGTATCCTCCTCCTGCAGAAAAGGTACATGCCATCTGAGGGCCAGGTTGTGCAACATGCAGCATGCCACTACTATCTGGCAGACCTTCCTGCGTGAGTAGCACAGGGATCCACCTACCAGATGGAGGCACCTGAACCTGGCCTTCGGGAACCCAAAGGTCCTCTCGATAATCCTTCTGGTTCACCCATGTGCCTCATTATAACATTCCTCAGCCCCTGTCCTGGCATTTCTCACAGGGGTCAGCAGCCACGATAGGTTTGGGTAGCCAGAGTCACCTGCAAGTATTGAGGGACAACCTTTAGCCTCATGCAATGCAATGGGGATGACAACTGAATGCATACACTAACATACAGTGGGTAGGGACCATGGCTCACCTATTAGCCACACCCTGTGCCTCTGGAGTTGGGCCATCATATTTTGGGATGCTGCTATTCCTCAGGACAACGGCGTCATGCACGACCCAGGATACTTAGCATTGACGTGGGAGATGTACTGCTTCGCCAGGCTCGCCATTTGCACATTCAGTCAGTGGAAACTCTTTCAATTCTGAACAGCTGTTCATTCTGGAGGATCAGGGGACTAATGCAATATGTGTCACGTCAATGGCCCCAACAATATTAGCTATATGTCCCATTGCATAGAATCCGGCCTTCACAGTGGCCAGATCTTCCACCTGGGGGAAAGCTATGTAGCTGCACATGCGTTTCACCAGGGCACACAAAACTCTTGTCAGCACGATTGAGAACATTGGCTGTGACATTCCTGCTGCCAAGCCCACTGTCACTTGGAAAGAACCAGTTACCAGGAAATGGAGCACTGATAGAACTTGCACAAGAGGGGGAATCCCAGTCAGATGACGGATAGAAGATATCAGGTCAGGCTCCAAACGGGCACACAGCTCTGTGATTGTTGCTCTGTCCAGTTTATAGGTCAGTACAATGTACCTGTCTTCCAACGTAGCCAAGTCCACAAGGGGTCTGTACACAGGGGTTTGTCTCCTCCTATTTATCCGCAGAGGTAGGTATCTAAGGGACACAAGAGTGAGTAGGCTGCCACAAACTGAACAATGGAACCCCAACCTCAGCGTACATAGTGCATTTATGTGATGGGACAGTATGAATGGCGAGGTGTGTGCTAATGTAGGCTGTGACACAGTTAAAGTTGATATGACCGTTGTCCGCCACCATGAAATGGTGACCGCCTGGCCTGTATGTAGGGACAGGTGGAAGTGAAGTAACTCTACCGATGCTGGGTGTCGTGGCGGAAGGCCGACTTCCACTGCTGCACAATTCCTCATTAGATAATATGGGGCTCTATGGAGTACAGTGGCCAATGGGGATCAGCGCAAGCGGTGACGGTGTACACCGCCACGGACGTGACCGCCATTTTCTATCCGATTCCTCACTTGTTTTCTGACCTTCAACAGGAGAACACCTACACTGCGTGTGCTGCTGTGACCTGTGTCTGAAACTTACCATGGCCCGTGTTACCAGGGAAAGGGCCCCTCCCTTCACTTTGAAGGAGTTGTAGTGTTTGGTGGATGGGCTCCTACCCCAGTACGGACTGCTGTATGGGCCTCCAGACCAACAGGTGAGTACACCTGGGGCAAGATCCATGTAGTAGGGATGCATGGAGATGTGTGTGCAAGCATCGTGTCATCAGGGGGAATGTCTTGTGGTGGTGCACATGGTGTTCGCAGGCCGATGTGTATGACAATGTTGACGGAAATTGGATTGGTGTACCATATCTGTGACAGGCTGGATTGTATGTGTAATGGTGTCCTCCTGTCTATATTACCTCTGCAGGTCAGTGCCCATCAAAAGAAGGGATTATGGCGTGCCTTCACCAAGGACATGCGGACCCTGGGTGTCCATGGCAGGCAGAGTACCCACTGTCGGAAACGTTGGGAGGACCTGAGACGCTGGGCACAGAAGACTGCAGAGGCCTAGCTGGGGATGGCCTCCCAACGAGGAAGGGGTGCCTGTCAGAACTTGACCCCCTGATGGCCTGCATACTGGCAGTGGCCTGCCCAGAGCTGGATGGGCTCTGAAGGGCATCACAGCAGCCACAAAGGGGTGAGTACAGTGGGCATTATTACAATAATTGGCAGGTGGCGTGGGATCCAGGTGGTGGGTGTGAGTTAGAGGGTGCCCCTAATGCTAGGCCAGACATTGCAGCATAATTCAGCTCAAGAGTAATGGGTGCATGGCAAATGCAGGTAACCTAGCTTGTTAGCATTCCATTTCAGTCCCGGCTTTGTGGGTTCCAGGAGGGGTGCAGTTGGTGGTGTGTGGTCCTCATCTTGCCGTGGCATCTAGTCAAATCACTGGCAGTGCAATGCATAGTGTTCAAGCCTGATCCCTGTGTGTGACGGTGCTCTGCATGCCAACTGTGGTGTTGGTGCAGTAATTGACCCAGTTTTTTCTTTCTCTCTCTCTCCCCCTTTTTTCTTCTGTCATCCTGTCCATGTGTGCATTAGCATCATCTGGCGGAGGAGCAGGGGTACCGGCGACAGAGGGAGCTGCAACCCACAGAACCCTGGAGGCAGAGTCCACCAATGCCGAGGGAACAAGTGGGATGGAGGGCAAGGGGAGCACCACGGCGGAGACAGGAGGTGACCACAAAGACTTAGATTCCTCCTCCGATGGAAGCTCCCTGGTGGTGGTGGACACCTCTGTGACCACCCCAGCTGCAGGTAGAGCCACAACCCACCGTTTCAGCACCACTCTCCAAGTAGCCCCTCAGCGAGTTGCCCGTAACCGCTCACCCAGGAGGGTGGGCATCTCCATCGCCCCAGGCACCTCAGGCCCTGCCCCAGTAAACCCTGCTGCCCTGAGTGAGGAGGCTATTGACCTCCTGAGATCCATCTCTGTAGGGCAGTCAACCATTGTGAATGTGATCCAAGGGCTGGCATCCCAGATGCAGCAATGCAATGTATTCCTGGAGGGCATCCACAGTGGATTGGTGGCCCAACAGAGATCGATTCAGGCTCTGGCCTCCTCTCTGATGGCAGACATTGTCCCTGTTCCCACCGTCCCCCCTCCAGCTACCACTACCCAGTTCCAGTCTCCTCAACCCCAACCAATCCCATGCACAGCCAGGAAGGATAAGGATTCCACACCTCCTGCTATGAAGGGGAGTAAGCCCGCACCTCCTGCCAGGAAGGCTAAGGAGTCGTCACATCCTGCCATGAAGGGGAAGAAGCCCTCAACCCCTGCCAGGAAGGTTAAGGATATAACGCCTCCTGCCATGAAGGGGAAGAAGCCCTCAACTCCAGCGGAGTCTGTCAGGGGGACACCACCACCACCAGTTGTTACGGGCCCTCACCACCAGCTGAGGAAGTGCAGCCCTCAGCTCCAGCAGAGGCTGCCCAGGAGGCTCCTCCACCTGCCAACACAGTGCAGCCCTCACCTCCAGCAGAGGCTGTCAGGGTGACACCTCGAACGCTACCACCAGTGGTCCCGGGGCCCTCACCGCAACTGAGGAAGTGCAGCCTACTACTCCAGCAGAGGTTGTCCAGGAGGCACCTTCACCTGCTAAGACAGGGCAGCCCTCACCTCTAGCAGAGGCTGCCCAGGAGACACCTTCACCTGCTGACACAGTGCAGCCCTCACCTCCACATGACGCAGTGCAGCCATCACCACCAGCGGAAGCCACGTAAGCCACCCTCCTGGGACTGCTGTACAAGAGGCCCCTCCAGAAGCAGTGGGGAAGTCACCCACCTGTGAGACTGTGGCCCTGCACCCCCCAGCAGAGAGAAATGGGCATTGAGCTCCCTCCAGAATCAATGGGAAAGTCACCCATCTGAGAGACTGTGGCCTTGCACTCCCCAGCACAGAGAAATGGGCATGGAGCCCCCTCCAGAACCAGTGGGAAAGTCACCCACCTTAGAGACTGTGGCCTTGCACTCCCCAGAAGAGGGAAATAGGCATGGAGCCCCCTCAAGAACCAATGGGAAAATCACCCACTCCAGAGACTGTGACCTTGCACTTCCCAAGAGAGAGAAATGGGCATGGAGCCTCCTCCCAAACCAGTGGGGAAGTCACCCACTCCAGAGACTGTGGCCTTGCACTCCCCAGCAGAGAAATGGGCATGGAGCCCCCTCCAGAACCAGTGGGAGTGTCACCCACCTGAGAGACTGTGGCATTGCACTCCCCAGCACAGAGAAATGGGCATGGAGTCCCCTCCAGAACCAGTGGGCTTGTTCCCGTATTCGGCTGAGGTACCCACCTGCCCCCCATTCACCTGAGGTGCCTGCCCACTTGCAAACTGATGCCCCTGCAGAGTTCTATCTGGATGAAGCCAGGATTCAAGTTGGGCCTTGGACTGTGCCCTGGGCTATGTGGGCCCTTAGTACTATGGACTGGGCATTGGCCCTTTGTGTACATTTGTACATATCTGTTTTTCGTACAATTGGTTCTTTTGGTAGCTGTTTACAATCAATACATTCTCCTTCCTGCATTTTTGTTGTCCTTGCATTATTCTGCCGTGTATCGTGTGCCATTGTTTTTCATCTGCAGCTGGTTGTGTGTATGGTGTGTGTGTGTGTGTCAGGTGTGTGTCATGCGTGTGTGTGTCACTCTCGTTTTCCTCCCTTCCTCCCTTCTGTGCTAGGTGGCTGTACTCATCATCGTTGTCTTTGTTGCCGTTGGTGTTCCAGGTGGAGCATGACGTAGTTGAGCATCAGGAACACTTGCAGGTCTGATTCCATGGCGGCCTTGTTCTTCCCTGTGTCTCCGATGATGAGTCTTTGTTCTTCTGTTTTCTGTTTCTGGAGGCTTTTGATGGCATTAGTAACACCCTGGAAATCCTGGCAGATTGCAGGGTCAAAATATGGTAGGCGGTACTTTGTCTTCTGCCTGGCTGTTGTTGGCTACCGCCCTGGTGAGTGGTGTGAACGCCCTGGTGTTGGTGTGGTACATTGGCTGTCTATGGGAGTTATCTCCACCATGGTCAAAATTTGACAGTAATTACCGTCAGCCTGTTGGAGGTATTACTGCCACTTTCTCACTCACTGCCAGGGTCATAATGGGGGCCATAATGTTTTCATTGTTATGACAAAATTACTGAAGTGACAAATTGGCGAGAGTGATTTGTGAGTGAAGGTGCTCAATGCTTCGAGTGATTCACATATCACCAGAACTTTACACGGAAACTACACAGATATCGTGAAGCTGAAAAATTGGACCACTAAAATTCTCTGTCTTCTTGGAGCATAACAATCAGGATCGAGCAAATTCTCTAGGTATCAAGGCAGATGGGGAAACTATGGGGCATATTTACAAGCCCCTAATGCCACTGGAGTGTCACTTTTTTTGATGTTCCGGTGGCACAGTGTGCCCCCCATATTTACAAGGCCAAGCAAGGCCACCTTGCATGACTTTTCATGGACTTGTAAATATGGCCCTCTTTCGAACATTACTCTGCATGAAAGGGGTGTTCCATGGGCGTTACTATAGGTGTTCCCATGCAACAAACATGGAATCTGATACATTCCCGGATTTACAAGGCTAGGAATGTGTCAGATTCCTATGCTACCTCAGGGTTAGCGTAAAAGTAGCACAACAAGGAGAAATATTTTTATTTCTCCTATTTGTTTCCTCTTTCTATGTGTGCTGAAGAATGCAGTACACATAGGAGGAGAAAAATGCAATTAATGAGTGTGTATGTGCAGGAAGGCGTCTCTTCCTGCACATAAAGAGTGATCCCTGCAATGCAGGCACCCTTGCACCATGAAGACTGCTTTTTGTGGCCCAACGCTGAGGCAAGTATAGGGATGCATCATATTGCTGTCAATACAATGCATCCCTGCAGTTTCCTAATGGCACAGCTTGGCACTGTAAGATGGTTTGTGGTGCCAGGCTGCATCATTACTTTGGAAATATGCCTCTATGTGTTCATCACTTTAGTCAATCCAGAGAAATGTGTCACACTTAAGGCTTACATGAAGTAGAATCCTTGCATGATGCAGCAAATTAGGAAAGCAACAGGCATGGGGAAAACAACACACTCTCCAATAGCCCTTTTGCATTGCTGTTAAAATGATTCAGTACTTTACAGGAACTCGCCCACTAGCTTCAAGAAGCATCTTTCTTCATACTTTTACCCTCTCTGCACAAGAGGTCTGACCAATGCCACTCTAGATTTAGAATCTTTGGGATACAGAAGGGGCAGAAAGAGTGGTCAAGTAGAGGAGACTTTATTCTACGTATTTCCTTGTCCACCTGTGAATGGGATGAGTTTTCCTGCTTCCCTCTGTGACAGCACAAACGGTCCAGAGAACCTTCATAGAGATAAGGCAACTGCACATTGTCTGGAATTAAAGATAACTACTCCATAATAATCCCAACATGCTGTTTATGTCTGTAGCTGCCCCAAAGCTTATTTCAGGAGTGAAGTTAGCTTAAAGCCATAAATGCATCTATAGTATAAGGCTTACACATGATTAAGGACAGCACATAACAAATTCGAAGCAAGCTCTGAAATCACTATCTTGTTAGACTTCGTCCCACTAATATTTATAACACATACATTAATTACGCAAACAGACAAAACTATAATTATTTCCTCTGAAACCTCTTTCTTAAACAAAATGAGCTGATGCTTTTACACTGAAGACTGGGCCCCATTTACTACAGGGAGTGCAGAATTATTAGGAAAATGAGTATTTTGACCACATCATCCTCTTTATGCATGTTGTCTTACTCCAAGCTGTATAGGCTCGAAAGCCTACTACCAATTAAGCATGTTAGGTGATGTGCATCTCTGTAATGAGAAGGGGTGTGGTCTAATGACATCAACACCCTATATCAGGTGTGCATAATTATTAGGCAACTTAACAAAAAACAAATATATACCCATTTCAATTATTTATTATTACCAGTGAAACCAATATAACATCTCAACATTCACAAATATACATTTCTGACATTCAAAAACAAAACAAAAACAAATCAGTGACCAATATAGCCACCTTTCTTTGCAAGGACACTCAAAAGCCTGCCATCCATGGATTCTGTCAGTGTTTTGATCTGTTCACCATCAACATTGCGTGCAGCAGCAACCACAGCCTCCCAGACACTGTTCAGAGAGGTGTACTGTTTTCCCTCCTTGTACGTCTCACATTTGATGATGGACCACAGGTTCTCAATGGGGTTCAGATCAGGTGAACAAGGAGGCCATGTCATTAGATTTCCTTCTTTTATACCCTTTCTTGCCAGCCACGCTGTGGAGTACTTGGACGCGTGTGATGGAGCATTGTCCTGCATGAAAATCATGTTTTTCTTGAAGGATGCAGACTTCTTCCTGTACCACTGCTTGAAGAAGGTGTCTTCCAGGAACTGGCAGTAGGACTGGGAGTTGAGCTTGACTCCATCCTCAACCCGAAAAGGCCCCACAAGCTCATCTTTGATGATACCAGCCCAAACCAGTACTCCACCTCCACCTTGCTGGCGTCTGAGTCGGACTGGAGCTCTCTGCCCTTTACCAATCCAGCCACGGGCCCATCCATCTGGCCCATCAAGACTCACTCTCATTTCATCAGTCCATAAACCTTAGAAAAATCAGTCTTGAGATATTTCTTGGCCCAGTCTTGACGTTTCAGCTTGTGTGTCTTGTTCAGTGGTGGTCGTCTTTCAGCCTTTCTTACCTTGGCCATGTCTCTGAGTATTGCACACCTTGTGCTTTTGGGCACTCCAGTGATGTTGCAGCTCTGAAATATGGCCAAACTGGTGGCAAGTGGCATCGTGGCAGCTGCACGCTTGACTTTTCTCAGTTCATGGGCAGTTATTCTGCGCCTTGGTTTTTCCACACGCTTCTTGCGACCCTGTTGACTATTTTGAATGAAACGCTTGATTGTTCGATGATCACGCTTCAGAAGCTTTGCAATTTTAAGAGTGCTGCATCCCTCTGCAAGATATCTCACTATTTTTGACTTTTCTGAGCCTGTCAAGTCCTTCTTTTGACCCATTTTGCCAAAGGAAAGGAAGTTGCCTAATAATTATGCACACCTGATATAGGGTGTTGATGTCATTAGACCACACCCCTTCTCATTACAGAGATGCACATCACCTAATATGCTTAATTGGTAGTAGGCTTTCGAGCCTATACAGCTTGGAGTAAGACAACATGCATAAAGAGGATGATGTGGTCAAAATACTAATTTGCCTAATAATTCTGCACTCCCTGTAGAATCTGATGCATCAGCACCAATGAGTCAGATTTCTTGCGCTGCCCAACGATCCCCTGACAATGCCACGGGTGCGCTGTATTTACGATACAGAGATCCGTGGGGCATGTTTGCAGAGATGCGTCCGAAATTCGGATCATCTGTGATGCTAAGCTTACGCGTTGCTTGACTAGCATCAAACAAATTACGCACTGGGCCCAATGCTTCAGTTTATAAATGTGGAGCACTGTATAGCAATGCTAGCACCACCTTTAAGTACAAAAACAAAATATGCAATGGTGGTGCAAAGGCCTTGTAAATGAGGCCTTCTGCCTGCAGTTTAGGGGGGAAGAATAGTGATTTACAAATGAACTGGTTTTGGGATGGAAAGGATCAGTGTAACACTGTAGAAAAAAAGGTGTATGGTTGTGAAACATTTTACACATGGGACGGTGTGTTCATGGTTCACTCCAATACGGCAAAGGGAAGTGTGCAGGTGTGGCAATATCAAAGAAGAAGAAGATATGTAAACAGAACTGTGTAACACATGTAAAAAGAGAAGTGACTTAAGCAGACATCGCTTTCATGTATGAGTTACATAACCATGCTTTATATTTGTGGGTACTGTCATACTCTCTCAGAAGAATTGTGGGATTCAGGGGACCAGATCAAGACAATCAGAGAAAGGTTCAGTCGGTATGAATATTCCTTGTCGATGTATTTGGCCAACCATAAATCTTCAAGAAATGTTTTCTCGACTTACGTTGATGAAGGGAGATTTATGAATCTATAAAGGGACTTGTCCACTACTTGTTTCCTTTCTAAGTTACAATACACTAAAAAATAGGTTAAACCAGTTGACACAGTTTCTGGAAATACAGAGTGACTGATAATGTAGAAAAATATACACATACATACACACATACATTTCTTGTTTTCGCTCTTTTGATTTAGGTTTAGTTGTTAGTATATGAATGTGTTTCTAAATTAGTTGATTGTTTCATTTAGTAAGTTTTAGTATATTTGTATATTAAGAAAGAGATATGTTTAAATGAGTAGTAGAGTTTAATGTGTGCTTTCTACTGTCACCTTCTAGCATGGTGTATTTTTCTAAGTTATTTTCAATTGTATTTTTGTTTTAAGCATACATGTTTCTCATACTAATGTCAGATGAGGGGCGATATAGTAGAAAAAGGCTGCCTACTCTTAGTCGAACTGCAACGGTTAGGTGAAAAAACAGGATTTCCTGACAGTCGTTTTTGATATAATTTAATTAATTTGAGTAGTGACGTTTTTAAAAAGTGTTGTAGAACCATCAGATGCAGGAATAGATTTTTTACTGATTATTTGCCATTGCTAGTGCTCCATCCAAATTTGTAGAGGGGTGTTAGAGGCTTTGCGCGCAAGGGGGAAGCCATGGTTATGGCTGGCTCTGCCACAAAAATCTGGGTCAACCCGATGGTGTGTGTGATCCGTTTTACGTTCCATAACATAGTTTCTGAGGAGGGGCAGTCTTTGGTTGTAATCTGCAATGACTGTAGCAGGGCTGGCAAGAAACTTTGGCCCATATTTCTACTCTTTTAGTGCCGCATTTGCACCGCTTTTTGACACGCCTCTTTTGAGTCAAAAAGGAGCACAAATGTGGCGTTAAAAAAGTATAAATATGGGCCTTTGTGTCTCAGAACGGTACAAGGTACAGGTACAAGCTGAAGGATGACAGAGATAGGCATTCCTTATTTATCACATGAAGGCTTAGCTTTAAGTAGAGCACATGCTTGTGGAAACTTTCTTGTTTGTGGAGGAGGAAGCAGTAGCAAATGAATGACAGTCTTCTGAGGAGCCAGGCAGTGTGTGAGTTTCTGCGCTGGAGGGGATGACTCCTGGTGGCCAGCTGCACTGGGAACTGCACCGACATCCACCGACCACGAACGCAACCTGGGATCCATCCTGGACTCTCCACTATCTATGATCCAGCAAGTCAACGCCATCTCCTCCTCCTGCTTCAACACCCTCCACATGCTTCAGAAGATCTATAAATGGATCCCCACTGAAACCAGAAGGATGGTCACCCAAGCCCTCGTAAGCAGCAAATTGGACTACGACAATGACCTTTATGCAGGAACCATGGCCAAACTCCAGAAAAGACTGCAACACATTCAGAACGCCTCAGCATGCCTCATCCTGGACATCCCCCACCACTGCCACATCACAGCCCACCTGAGAGACACATACTGGCTATGTGTCAACAAGAGAATCACGTTCAAACTCCTCACCCACGCTCACAAGGCATTGCACAACACCTGACCAGAATACCTCAATAGACGGCTGCATACGTGATCTGCTCCATATGTGACCCTCTGATGGTGAAGGATCCTGAACCCCGTGAACTCTGCTATATGTGAGGAACCTTGGATACCCTGGGGCCCTGGAAGGGGCAACAGAGCTGAGTTGGTCAAAACTCAGAGGCCCGGGAAGACAAGGAACTGGCAGCCTGACCTCAGAGCAAGATGTGTAAGATGGCAGGAGCTGCGGCAGAACTCTACTGAAGGTGGGGCGGTTTAGGAAACCCCCAGTCCCTGCTCTGGCACAAAACTGGACAAAGGAAATAGGAGTGACTACTCCCCTGTCCATCACCACCTCAGGGGTGGTGCCCAGAGCTCCTCCAGTGTGTCTCAGACCTCTGCCACCTTGTTTACAGAGGTGTGAGGGCATTCTGGAGGCCTCTGAGTGGCCAGTGCCAGCAGGTGATGTCAGAGACACCTCCTGATAGGTGCATACCTGACTAGGTAGCCAATCCTCCTCTGAGGGCTATTTAGGGTGTCTCCTGTGGGCTTCTCTTCAGATTACGACTTGCAAGAATCCATCAGGGCTCCTCTGCACTACTCTCTTCGAGTTCTGTCAAGGATCGACCGCTGACTCCTCCAGTACACCTGTAAACGTGCAACAAAGTAGCCAGAAGACTACCAGCGACATTGTAGCACCTAATCCTGCTGGATTTTTCAACTGTTTCCTGGTGGTGCATGCTCTGGGGGCTGCCTGCCTTCACCCTGCACTGGAAGCCACGAAGAAATCTCCTGTGGGTCGATGGAATCTTCCACCTGCTCCAGCAGACACCAAACTTCAGTCTCACCGGTACTCTGGGTCCCCTCTCATCCTGACGAGCGTGGCCCCTGGAACACAGGTGGTGGACTCAAGTGACCCAGACTGTACAGTGGTCCAACTGTCTGAATTTGGAGGAGTTTACTCCTTGCCTCCCCTCCCCAGACAGTAATCCTGTGCACTGTGTGATCTGAAGCTATAAAAGCTTCTGTGCACATTTCCAAGAAATCCTGCATGCACAGTGGAGCCTAGGTCCCCAGCACTCTGTCCTGTGATGCTCAGCTCTCTGAGTTGACCTCCGGTGTCGTGGGAACTCTCTTTGCAGTGTTGAGACAACCGCTGTGTTCAGTCTTCTTGAACCCGTGTTCAAGGACTTCTGTGGGTGCTTCCCTCCTTTCCCTGGGCTCTCTATGTTGTTGAGTCCCCCTCTGTCCCCTCACCTGAATGGCAACATCCTTGTCCTTCCTGGGCTCAGGCAGCACCCTTTTTCTCCAACCGCAACTCTTGCAGGTAGCAAGGCTTGTTTGTGGTGTTTTGCCAAGGAAAGAATGCTGCATCATCCAACACGTCGTGGGGCATCTTCTCCACAAAGCAGAACCTCCTACCTCCTTTTGTTGGTTCAAAACCAGCACCTTCTTCCATCCAGAGGCAGCCATTTTGCACCTTCATCCGGGTTTTAGTGGGCTCCTGCCCCCCCGGACACTTTAGCGACTCTTGCACTCGGTCCCCTTCCTTTACAGGTCTTCATGTCCAGGAATCAGTCTTTGGTGCTTTGCAGTCTGTTGTGGCCCTTGTAAAATCCTTTATCACGACTTTAGTGTGTTTTGGGGGAAACAGTAGTACTTTACTCCTGCTTTCCTGGGTCCTGGGGTGGGGTCTCCTACACACCCTTAATGTTTTCTCACACTCCCATAAACCCTCTACAAACTACACTTGCCTAGGGGTGATTTCGTGGTTCGCATTCCACTTTCTTAGTATATGGTTTGTGTTGCTCCTAGGCCTATTGCATCGTATTGTGTTTTACACTGTTTGCACCACTTTCTGACTCTTTTAGTTACCTGATTTGGTTAGTTGTGTATATTTTATGTATGTTACTTACATTGTCACTAAAATAAAGTACTTTTATTTTTAGTAACTATGAGTATTGTCTTTCCTCTGATATAGTACCTATATGATACAAGTGGTATTGCATGAGCTTTGCATGACTCCTAGTTCAGCCTTGGCTGCTCTGCTATAGCTACCTCTATCAGCCTAAGCTGCTAGAACACTACTACACCCTACTAATAAGGGATAACTGGACCTGATATAAGGTGTAAGTACCATTGGTACCTACTACAAGCCAGGCCAGCCTCCTACAATGGTGGTACAGCGGCGGGATAAGTACTTGTAACTGCTTTACCACTTTCTCATTGGTGCTTTTCATAAGAAAACCATATTCCTAACACTTAGAGATATACACAAGTAAACTTAACAGTCTTACTTTCACTCTAAAAACTTTCTAAAAAGTTTGGAAACATTTTTTCTCTCTGTTCTTGAAAGCTCAAAACGTTTTCTCTTACCCATACCCTCTTTCTTTTCACCATGTCTATGGTAAAGGCTACTCCCAAAGTTGTGAAAACAACTTATGACAATCTAAACTTTAAAAGTTTGAGGGGTCTCTGTATAGAAAGAAGTTTGGGGATTGGTAAGAACCCTACCAAGGATCTCCTTCTTAACTTTCTCCTTGAAAGTGACCAGAGTCAGTCTGGTCAAACCCAGGATCAGGAGGTAGAGAAGTGGGGTACACAGATAGATTCAGGGGAGGGTCCTGAGAACTCTGGGGAAGGTACTTCCAAAGACCTTTCACTTAACAGGCCACCTAGTGAAGCTAGTACTGTGAGGGAGTCACACAGCAGTAGGACACCTTTCACTCCTGAAGGCCAGGTCACTAGGGTTCAGGCAGTCAGAGAAAGGTCTACTTCTGCCCATTCTCACATTTCCTCTGTATCAGAGGTTTCCCAAGCCTCCCACCAGGAGGGCAACACCCTAGACAGAGAACTCAGAAAGCTGAGGTTGTAAGAGGCCAGACTGAGGCTAACGCAGCAGCAGTTGGCCTTAGATAGGGAATCCTTGGATGTAGAGAGAGAAAGGCAGAGGTTGGGCTTAGTTCCCCATGGTGGCAGCAACAGCAGCAATCTTGATAGTCATCCTGTTAGAGAAACAGATTCAAGAAACCTGCATAAGATTGTCCCCCCTTACAAGGAGTGGGATGACATTAACAAGGTTTTCTGCAGTTGAGAGGGCCTGTATGGTACAGTTGGTCCTTCAAAGGCAGTGGGTTTCTATATTGTGGTTATCTTTCACCGGCAAAGGTAAAGACAGACTCCTTACTGTCAGGGAGAGTGATGCCAACAATTAGAAAATGTTTTGAAGGATGCACTCTTAGATGGATTTGGCTTAACCACTGAACAATACATGATAAAGTTCAGAGATACCAGAAAAGAGTCTTCTCAAGACTGGACAGACTTTGTAGATTGATCAGTGAAGGTCTTGGAAGGATTGTTACATGGCAGTAAGGTGACTGATTATGAAAGCCTATATAATCTAATTTTGAGAGAACATATCTTGAATAATTGTGTGTCAGACATGTTGCATCAGTACTTGGTAGACTCAGATCTGACCTCTCTCAAAGAATTGGGGAAGAAAGCAGACAAATGGGTCAGAACAAGAGTGAGCAGAAAAGCTCATACAGGGGGTGGCAAGGATGGCAAGAAGAAGGATGGTATGTCTCATGACAAGGGTAGGGACAAAGACAAAAAGAATTCTGATTCTTCATGAGGCCCACAAAAATCCTCTGGGGGAGGTGGGTCCAAATCCTCTTCTCACAATCAAAAGAAGCCATGGTGTTATTTATGTAAAAGTAAAGGCCACTGGGTAAGTGATCCCACTTGTCCAAAGAAAAACACCAAGGCTCCCACCACCACAACCCCAACTGCGTCCACTAGTGCCCCTAGTAATAGCAGTGGTGGTGGGAAGAGCACTGCAAATAGCCAGACAAAGGGTGTAGCTGGGCTCACCACTGGTAATGTAGTGGGGATTGGTCTAGTTAGGGAGACCACAGAGGTTGTTTTAGTCTCTGATGGTGGTATTGATTTTGCCACCTTAGTTGCTTGTCCCCTTAATATTGGTAAGTACAAGCAACTACCCATAATAAATGGTGTTGAGGTTGAGGCCTACAGGGACACAGGAGCCAGTGTCACCATGGTGATAGAGAAACTGGTTGCCCCTGAACAACACCTACTTGGTCAGCAGTACCAAGTGACTGATGCTCATAACAACAATCTTAGCCACCCCATGGCTGTTGTGACTCTCAACTGTGGGGGGGGGGGCGGGGTCTGGCCCAAAACAAATTGTGGTAGCCACTGATTTACCTGTAGACTGCTTACTAGGAAATTATTTGGAAACATCAACTTGGGTTGAAGTGGAGTTGGAGGCTCATGCAGCAATGCTGGGAATTCCAGGGCATAGCTTTGCTCTTACAAGGGCCCAGGCCCAGAAGCAAAGAGGACAGGAAACTTGGATCCTGGAAAAATGGACCAAGTCCTCCCAAAAGCTAGGTGTAGAAAGGGTACATCCTTGCCCACTATCCCTCCCTCTCCAGAAGGTTCCCCTTTTGAGGAAGAGGAATATCTCCCTGTGCAGAACCTACATCAGAGGAGCTGGCAGCTGACACTGCTGAGCTTTTGAATGCAGGGGGGCCTGCTAGGGAAGAGCTGAGTGTGGCACAGCAGACCTGTCTCACATTTAAGGGTCTAAGACAGCAAGCTGTCAAATAGCAAAATGGGGATGTCTCTGATACCCACAAAGTCTATTGTGGGAAGACAAACTTCTCTATACTGAGGCAAAGGACCCTAAACCTGGAGCTGCCAGGAGATTGGTCATCCCTTTGCAGTATAGGGAGTTTCTTCTGACTTTGGCTCATGACATTCCTTTGGCTGGGCATTTGGGCCAAAGTAAAACATGGGACAGACTTGTTCCACTGTTTCACTGGCCTCATATGTCAGAGGACACAAAGGAGTTTTGTCACTCCTGTGTGACCTGCCAAGCCAGTGGCAAGACTGGTAGCACACCTATGGCCCCCTTAATTCCACTTCCAGGGGTTCAAATCAAATCAAATCAAATAAAAAAACATTTATAAAGCGCGCTACTCACCCGTGAGGGTCTCAAGGCGCAAGGGGGAGGGGGTTACTGCTGCTCGAAGAGCCAGGTTTTGAGCTGCCTCCGGAATGCAGGGTGGTCCTGGGTGATCCTGAGGTTGGCGGGGAGGGAGTTGGCTGCCAGGTAGGAGAAGGATTTCCCACCTGCTGTGGTGCGGCAGATGCGAGGGATGGCAGCGAGTGTGAGGTTGGCGGAGCGAAGTTGACGGATGGGCGTGTAGAAACTGAGGCGACAGTTGAGGTATTCGGGTCTCTTGTTGTGGAGGGCTTTGTGTGCGTGGGTGAGGAGCCGGAAGGTGATCCTTTTGTTGACGGGAAGCCAGTGCAGGTGTCTCAGGTGGGCGGAGATGTGGCTGTTGCGGGGTATGTCGAGGACGAGGCGGGCGGAGGCGTTTTGTATTCGCTGCAGACGTATCTGGAGTTTAGCGGTGGTTCCTGCGTATAGGTTGTTTCCGTAGTCCAGGCGGCTTGTGACGAGGGCGTGGGTCACAGTTTTTCTGGTGTCGGAGGGGATCCAGCGGGAAGATCTTACGGAGCATGCGGAGAGTGAGGAAGCAGGAAGATGATCCGGCGTTGACTTGTTTGGTCATGGTGAGAAGCGGGTCCAGGATGAACCCGAGGTTGCGTGCACGGTCTGAGGGGGTTGGTGCGGTGCCTAGGGCCGTGGGCCACCAAGAGTCGTCCCAGGCGGATGGGGTGTTTCCGAGGATGAGGACGTTTTTTCTGAGTCCAGTTTCAGACGGCTGAGTTTCATCCATTCTGCGACGTCTTTCATTCCATCTTGCAGGTTGGTCTTGGCGCAAGTGGGGTCCTTGGTGAGGGAAAGTATCAGCTGAGTGTCGTCGGAGTAGGAGGTGATGATGATGTTGTGTTTGCGTACGATGTCGGCGAGGGGTCTCATGTAGACATTGAAGAGAGTCGGGCTGAGCGAGGAGCCTTGTGGGACGCCGCAGATGATCTCGGTGGGGTCTGAGCGGAATGGAGGGAGGTAGACTCTTTGGGAGCGGTTGGAGAGGAAAGAGGTGATCCAGTCCAGGGCCAGTCCTTGGATACCGGTGGAGTGCAGGCAGGATGTTAGGGTTCAGCGGCAGACGGTGTTGAAGGCAGCCGAGAGGTCGAGGAGGATGAGGGCGACTGTCTCTCCATTGTCCATCAGAGTTCTGATGTCATCTGTGACTGAGATGAGGGCTGTTTCTGTGCTGTGATTGGCTCGGAATCCGGACTGAGAGGGGTCGAGTAGGTTGTTGTCTTCAAGGAAGTTGGTCAGTTGTTTGTTGACCGTCTTCTCGATGACTTTGGCAGGGAAGGGGAGGAGCGAGATGGGGCGGAAGTTCTTCAGGTCGCTGGGGTCCGCTGTAGGTTTCTTCAGTAGGGCGTTGACTTCCGCGTGTTTCCAGCTCTCGGGGAAGGTGGCAGAAGCAAACGAGCTGTTGATGATGGTCTGGAGATGCGGGGCGATGATGTCGTCGGCTTTGTTGAAGATGAAGTGTGGGCAGGGGTCTGAGGGGGCACCAGAGTGGATGGAGTTCATGGTAGCGTTGGTCTCCTCCGCGCTGATGTGAGTCCAGGCATTAAGGGTGATGGCTGGGGTTGTAGGTTCTATGGTGGTTGCCTGGGTCTGGTGTCCGAAGCTGTTGTGTTGGTCGGTGATCTTACGATGGAAGAAGGTAGCGAGGGAGTTGCAGAGGTCTTGTGATGGCGTGATGGAGTTGGAGTTGGCGTTAGGATTGGAGAGCTCTTTGACGATGTTGAAGAGTTCTTTGCTGTTGTGAGTGTTCTTGTCCAGTCTGTCTGTGAAGGAAGTTCTTTTGGTGGAGCGGATCAGCTGATGGTGTTCGCGGGTGGCATTTTTGAGGGCAGACATGTTTTCTGCGGTTTGGTCCTTGCGCCAGGCTTTCTCGAGGGTACGGCAGTTTTTTTTGGATTCCTTGGTGTACCCTTTGATAGGGTGGGGTTGACATTGTTGGCCCCCTCGACCCTCCAACAGCTTCAGGAAACAGATTCATCCTAGAAATAGTGGACCATGCCACTAGGTATCCTGAAGCTATACCCTTAAGGACCACTACAGCTCCTGCAATGGCAAAAGCCTTCCTGGGAATCTTTTCCATAATGGATTTCCCTAAGGAATTGGTATCAGAGAGAGGTAGTAACTTCATGTATGCATATCTCAAAGCAATGTGGAAGGAGTGTGGCGTTACCTACAAGTGCACCACTCCTTATCACCCAAAGACAAATGGATTGGTTGAGAGATTTAACAAAACTCTCAAAGGCATGATAATGGGACTCCCTGAAAAACCCAGGAGGCAATGGGATGTCCTGTTGCCATGCCTCCTTTTTGCTTATAGGGAGGTACCCCAGAAAGAAGTGGGCTACAGCACCTTTGAACTCCTCTTGGGGCACCCTTAAGAGGTCCCCTTGTTCTTGTGAAGGAGGGTTGGGAACAACTTTTAATAGCCCCCAAACAAGACTTTGTGGACTATGTGCTTAGCCTCAGATCAAGGATGGCTGAGTACATGAACAAGGCCACTAAATACCTTCAGGCCAGCCAAGAGCTCCAAAAGCAATGGCACGACCAGAAGGCTGTGCTGACTCAGTACCAAATAGGACAGAAGGTGTGGGTATTGGAGCCTGTGGCACCAAGAGCACTCCAGGACAAATGGAGTGGACCCTATCTCATTGAGGAGAAGAAAGGTGAGGTCACCTATTTGGTAGACCTGGGCACTGTCAGAAGTCCATTAGGGTGCTTCATGTCAATCACCTTAAACCTTACTATGACAGGGCTGACTTAACCCTGATTATGGCCACAGATGAAGGGCAGGAAGAAGAGAGTGACTCTCTCCCTGACCTCTTCTCCACCACTGAAGCTGATGGCTTAGTGGAGGGAGTTGTACTGGCAGATTGCCTTACTGCTGAGCAGAAGGACAACTGCATAAATCTCCTTGGACAATTCTCTGATCTCTTCTCACTAGTTCCAAGTACAACTACCTGGCTCTACGACCAGTAGCACCCCCCCCCCCAGCGCCTTGAGACCCTAACGGATGATTAGTTTGCTCTATAAATCCTTGATTGATTGATGTGAGCACACAATTGACACTGGAGATAGTTTACCTGTCAAAGGTAAAATTTATAGACAGCCTGACCATGTCAGAGACTGTATCAAACAAAAGGTACAGAAAATGTTAGACCTTGGAGTGACTGAACCCTCTGAAAGCCCGTGGGCCAGCCCAGTGGTGCTTGTCCCCAAACCTCATAGTAAAGGCGGAAAGAAAGAAATGCGGTTGTGTGTGGACTGTAGGGGTCTCAATCAAGTAACAAAAACTGATTCTCATCCTATACCCAGGGCAGATGAGCTGATAGATACACTGTCTTCTTCCAAGTATCTAAGCACTTTTTATTTAACTGCAGGGTATTGGCAGATTATGTTATCAGAAGATGCAAAACCAAAGACAGCATTTTCAACCATTGGGGGGCATTATCAATTCACAGTTATGCCCTTTGGATTGAAAAATGCACCTCCCACTTTTCATAGGTTGCTGAACACAGTCCTCCAAGGATTGGAAGCCGTTAGTGCAGCATATCTAGATGATATTGCCGTCTTTAGCTCCACCTGGGATGATCACCTGGTCTACCTGTGGAAAGTTTTGGAGGCTGTGCAAAAGGCAGGCCTCACTATCAAGGTCTCAAAGTGCCGGATAGGGACGGGGAAAGTGGTTTATCTGGTCCACCTGGTAGGTGGGGAACAGATTGCACCACTGCAGGGGAAGATCCAAATTATTATGGAATGGACTCCCCCTATAACTCAGACCCAAGTGAGAGCCTTCCTAGGTCTCACTGGGTACTACTGGAGGTTCATCAAGAATGATGGCACTATAGCTGCCCCTCCTAATGACCTTGCATCAAAGAAGATGTCTAAAAAGGTATTATGGACAGCTAGCTGTCAAAAGGCTTTTGATGAGCTCAAACAGGCCATGTGCTCTGCACCTGTCCTCAAAAGCCCTTGTTACTCCAAAAAATAAATTCATAGTACAAACTGATGCTTCTGAATTAGGGGTAGGGGCAGTTCTATCACAGCTAAACACAGAGGGCCAGGATCAACCCGTTGCTTTTATAAGCAGGAGGTTGACCCCTAAAGAAAAGCGTTGGTCTCCCATGGAGAGGGAGGCCTTTGCTGTGGTCTGGGCCTTGAAAAAGTTGAGACCATACCTCTTTGGAAGTCACTTTATTGTTCAAACAGACCACAAACCTCTATTATGGCTTAAACAAATGAACGGTGAAAACCCTAAATCATTGAGGTGTCCATCTCCCTACAGGGAATAGACTATGCAGTGGAACATAGACCTGGGAGTAACCACTCCAATGCAGATGGGCTCTCCAGATATTTCCACTTAGACAATGAAGACTCATCTGGGAAAGGTTAGCCTTATTGTCCCTTGTTTGGAAGGGGGGTTGTATAGGAAAGTACCATCTTTCTTGGCATGTTACCCACAATTTTACATGTATGTCAGTATGTTTTTGCCTGTCTCACTAGGATCCTGCTAGGCAGGATCCCAGTGCTCATAGTTTGTGGCCTAAATGTGTATGCCTGTGTAGTGCCTAACTTTGTCACTGAGGCTCTGCTAATCAGAACCTCAGTGATCATGCTCTCTCTCCCTTTAAATTTGTCACTATAGGCTAGTGACTATACTTACCAATTTCAATTGGCATACTGGTCCCCCCTTATAAGTCCCTAGTATATGGTTCCTAGGTACCCAGGGCATTGGGGTTCCAGGCGATCCATATGGGCTGCAGAATTTCTTTTGCCACCCATAAGGAGCTCAGACAAACCCTTACACAGGGCTGCCCTTGCAGCCTGCGTAAAATAACGCACACGTTCTTTCACAGCCATTTTAACTGCACTTAAGTAACTTATAAGTCACCTATATGTCTAACCTTCACTTGCTGGATACAGAAGGGGCAGAAAGAGTGGTCAAGTAGAAGAGACTTTATTCTACGTATTTCCTTCTCCACCTGTGATTGGGATGAGTTTTCCTGCTTCCCTCTGTGACAGCACAAACGGTCCAGAGAACCTTCATAGAGATACGGCAACTGCACATTGTCTGGAATTAAAGATAACTACTCCATAATAATCCCAACATGCTGTTTATGTCTGTAGCTGCCCCAAAGCTTATTTCAGGAGTGAAGTTAGCTTAAAGCCATAAATTCATCTCTAGTTTAAGGCTTACACATGATTAAGGACAGCACATAACAAATTCGAATCAAGCTCTGAAATCACTATCTTGTTTGACTTTGTCCCACTAATATTTATAACACATACATTAATTACGCAAACAGACAAAACTATAATTATTTCCTCTGAAACCAGAACATGAACATTGGTGACGAAGTGGTGCTCCATCCAAATTTGTAGAGGGGTGTTAGAGGCTTTGCGCGCAAGGGGGAAGCCATGGATATGGCTGGCTCCGCCACTAAAATCTGGGTCAACCCGATAGTGTGTGTGATCCGTTTTACGTTCCATAACATAGTTTCTGAGGGGCAGTCTTTGGTTGTAATCTGCAATGACTGTAGCAGGGCTGGCAAGAAACTTTGGCCCATATTTGTACTCTTTTAGTGCCGCATTTGCGCCGCTTTTTGACGCACCTCTTTTGAGTCAAATAGGAGCGCAAATGCGGCGTTAAAAAAATATAAATACGGGCCTTTGTGTCTCAGAAAAGTACAAGGTACAGGTACAAGCTGAAGGATGACAGAGATAGGCATTCCTTATTTATCACATGCAGGCTTAGCTTTAAGTAGAGCACATGTCTGTGGAAACTTTCTTGTTTGTGGAGGAGGAAGCAGTAGCAAATGAATGACAGTCTTTTGAGGAGCCAGGCATCTCCTCCTCCTGCTTCAACACCCTCCACATGCTTCAGAAGATCTATAAATGGATCCCCACTGAAACCAGAAGGACGGTCACCCAAGCCCTCATAAGCAGCAAATTGGACTACGACAATTACCTTTATGCAGGAACCATGGCCAAACTCCAGAAAAGACTGCAACACATTCAGAACGCCTCTGCACGCCTCATCCTGGACATCCCCCACCACTGCCACATCACAGCCCACATGAGAGACATATACTGGCTATGTGTCAACAAGAGAATCACGTTCAAACTCCTCACCCATGCTCACAAGGCATTGCACAACACCCGACCAGAATACCTCAACAGACGGCTGCATACGTGATCTGCTCCATATGTGACCCTCTGATGGTGAAGGATCCTGAACCCCGTGAACTCTGCTATATGTGAGGAACCATGGACATCCTGGGGCCCTGGAAGGGGCAACAGAGCAGAGTTGGTCAAAACTCAGAGGCCCAGGAAGACAAGGAACTGGCAGCCTGACCTCAGAGCAAGATGTGCAAGATGGCAGGAGCTGTGGCAGAACTCTACTGAAGGTGGGGCGGTTTAGGAAACCCCCAGTCCCTGCTCTGGCACAAAGCTGGACAAAGGAAAGAGGAGTGACTACTCCCCTGTCCATCATCACCTCAGGGGTGGTGCCCAGAGCTCCTCCAGTGTGTCCCAGACCTCTGCCACCTTGTTTACAGAGGTGTGAGGGCACTCTGGAGGCCTCTGAGTGGCCAGTGCCAGCAGGTGACGTCAGAGACACCTCCTGATAGGTGCATACCTGACTAGGTAGCCAATCCTCCTCTGAGGGCTATTTAGGGTCTTTCCTGTGGGCTTCTCTTCAGATTACGACTTGCAAGAATCCATCAGGGCTCCTCTGCACTTCTCTCTTTGTCTTCTGTCAACGATCGACCGCTGACTCCTCCAGTACGCCTGCTAACGTGCAACAAAGTAGCCAGAAGACTACCAGCGACATTGTAGCACATAATCCTGCTGGGTTTCTCAAATGTTTCCTGGTGGTGCATGTTCTGGGGGCTGCCTGCCTTCACCCTGCACTGGAAGCCACGAAGAAATCTCCTGTGGGTCGACGGAATCTTCCACCTGCTCCAGCAGACACCAAACTTCAGCCTCACCGGTACTCTGGGTCCCCTCTCATTCTGACGAGCGTGGCCCCTGGAACACAGGTGGTGGACCCAAGTGACCCAGACTGTCCAGTGGTCCAACTGTCTGAATTTGGAGGAGGTAAGTCCCTGCCTCCCCTCCCCAGACAGTAATCCTGTGCACTGTGTGATCTGAAGCTATAAAAGCTTCTGTGCACATTTCCAAGAAATCCTGCATGCACAGTCGAGCCTAGGACCCCAGCACTCCGTCCTGTGATGCTCAGCTCTCTGAGTTGACCTCCGGTGTCATGGGAACTCTCTTTGCAGTGATGAGATGACCGCTGTTTTCAGTGTTCTTGAACGTGTGTTCAAGGACTTCTGTGGGTGCTTCTCTCCTTTCCCTTGGCTCTCTACGTTGCTGAGGCCCCCTCTGTCCCCTCACCTGAGTGGCGACATCCTGGTCATTTCTGAGCCCGGGCAGCACCCTTTTTCCCCAACCGCAACTCTTGCAGGTAGCAAGGCGTTTTGCGTTTTTTTGCCAAGGAAACAACGCTGCATCCTCCAGCACACCGTGAGACATCTTCTGCACAAAGCAAAACTTCCTACCTCCTTTCGTTGGTGTAAAACCAGTATATTCTTCCAACCAGAGGCAGCCATTTTCCACCTTCATCTGGGGTTTGGTGGGCTCCTGCGCCCCCTGGACACTTTAGCGACTCTTGGACTTGGTCCCCTTTTTTTTTTACAGGTCTTCAGGTCCAGGAATCCATCTTCAGTGCTTAGTAGTCTGTTGTGGCCCTTGAAAAATCTTTTATCACAACTTTAGTGTGTTTTGGGGGAAATAGTAGTACTTTACTCCTGCTTTCCTGGGTCCTGGGGTGGGGTCTCCTTTACACCCTTTGTGTTTTCGCACACTCCCAGCAACCCTCTACAGACTACTCTTGCCTAGGGGTGCATTTGTGGTTCGCATTTCACTTTCTTAGTATATGGTTTGTGTTGCCTCTAGGCCTATTTCATCCTATTGTGTTTTACAATGTCTGTAATACTTTCTGACTGTTTTACTTACCTGATTTGGCTACTTGTGTATATTTTATGTATTTTACTTACCTCCTAAGGGAGTATATCCTCTGAGATATTTTTGGCACATTGTCACTAAAATAAAGTACCTTTATTTTTAGTAACTATGAGTATTGTCTTTCTTATGATATAGTACCTATATGAATCAAGTGGTATTGCATGAGCTTTGCATGTCTCCTAGTTCAGCCTTGGCTGCTCTGCTATAGCTACCTCTATCAGCCTAAGCTGGTGGAACACTACTACACTCTATTAATAAGGGATAACTGGACCTGGTATAAGCTGTAAGTACCATCGGTACCCATCGCAAACCAGGCCAGCCTCCTACAACAGGTGACATGGGTCGCATAAATAAACACCTTCAAATTACCCACAGAAATCAGCTATACCCCCAGGGTGATGGTGTAATTCAAACTGGCAAAGATGGTGATGGTGGAGGACCCTCCTATGGTAAAACAATGATGTCAGGGCCCAGTGAACACATCCTGGGGTCTAGAAACACACACAACAACAATACCTGCAGCAATAAGAAACACTAAACTGGTTCTGGAGCTGAAGGTTGATGAGGTGGCCCTGGCTCTCGGCCGATTATGGGCCAATCATAAGAAGTTGGCAGACAGAATGGGGGAAGTGAATGGCAGGTTAACCCTCATGGAACCCAAGTAGTAGAAAAGCAGATAATGCAAGGAAAAGACCATGTGAAATCACCAACAAAGTCAGTTATCCACCTGATGTACACATAAACTATACATTGGGTGTAGTGGGGAGTGAAAATACACAATGTAGGAGGCTGGCCTGGCTTGCAGTGGGTACCAAAGATACTTATAACAGGTCCAGTTATCCCTTATTAAGGAAATGAAGTCAGTATCTAGAAGCCAGGCTGACTAAGGATAGCTGTAGCTGATCAACCAAGGCTTATCTAGGAGAGATGCAAAGCTCATGCAATTCTACTGTAGTCACACAGTACTTACACACATGAAAGAAAATACTCAGTGTTACAAAAATAAAGGCACTTTATTTTTAGTGACACACTGCCAAAACACCTTAGAGTCTATTCTCCCTTAGGAGGTAAGTAATATACACAGTATATGCAGTAGAATGCCAAAATAGCTGTAAAAACAATCAGCAATCAGTGCAAATAGTGAAAATCACAATAGGTTGCAATAGGCATAGGGGGAACACAAACCATATGCTAAAATAGTGGGATGCAAAAGTCTGTTTCCCACCTAGGCAAGTGTAGTGTGTGTGGGGCGCTGGGAGTGTAAGAAAACACCAAAGGTAAGTAAAAGAACCCACCCCAGAGCCCAGGAAAGCAGGAGTAAATCACAGTACGTTTCCTAGAACACACAAGAAGTTGTGATAGCAGATAATGCAAGAACCAGAAGAGACTGAAAGACACCAAAGATGGATTCCTGGATCTGAAGACCTGTGGAAGAAGGGGACCAAGTCCAAGAAGCACTGAAGAGTCCAGGAAGTACAGGAGCCCTTGCTAACCCATGAAAAAGGTGCAAAAGAAGAACCATCGATGAAGAATAGTCAGTACGGCATCCAAGAAGATGGATGCAGGTTCCTGGCTGATGCAGATGATGTCCCACGCCGGATGGATGACTGCAGTCTGGTTTGGGTCACTGGATTCCGCCAACAAGCCTTGGCAAGCATGTGGTTAGCAGAAAATTGCACTTCCAGGGATCTGGAGGGACCTGGTGGCCTGTACCGAGGTAAGAGAGACAGTGGGGGCTTTCAGCAACTCAGAGAACCCTCAGAAGACCAGGCAGCATAGACAGGAGTCCCACAGCACGGGGACAATGAAGATACAAATAGAGGCCCACACAGCACAACACAAAGGGATCCCACGGCGCCAGAGAACCACTCAGGAAGCTATGCTTCACAGGATGGAGTGCTGGGGGCCTAAGCTGTGCTGTGCACAAAGACATATGTAGAAGGTCGCACACAAGCCTTGGCAACTGCAAATCATGCGGTGCACGGGGTACTGTCTTGGGTGGGGGAGGCAAGCTCTTACCTCCACCAAAGTTGGAAAGCTGGACCTTGAGACTTTTGGGGTCACTTTAGTCTACCACCAATGTTGTTGGATCCATGCTCGTCGTTAGGAGAGGGACCCATGCCACTGGTTGTCGCTGCAGAGGGGTGCCTGCTGAAGCAGGGTAGTGACTCCTTCACTTCAAGGGAGATTCCTTCACCTCTTCTGGTGCAGGCGGAAGACAGGCAGTCTTCAGAGGATACACGACCAGGAAACAGTTCCAGTTGCTGAAAGGAGCTGAGGATACAATGTTGCAGAAGTCGTCTTCGCTTCTTTTTTGTAGTTTGTAAGCACCTATTGTCGTGTAGGTTCTCATTATCCTAATGAGACTACTGGATTCGGGCAGCGGAATCACTTGTACTGTGGGGGACTGAGTCTGAACCCACTACAGGTGACACCTGTCAGCCTAATCCGGGTTTTGTTCCAGCTAACTAGCAGTGCCTCATCTCTACCCAAGAGCAGGGATGATTGGGCAACCGAGCGCATTACACAAATGACTCCTCAGGGAAATCGTTGTCACTCAGATCTCATCTGTTTCTCTCAGTTAGATTAGTCTCACGCAAGCAAGGATAATCAGAGGCGAAGTATAGTTCAATAAGGTTTTATTGAAGCAAATGATTCTTAGATAATAAAGCATGAATTGCAATAACTAGGACGATGAAGCATGACGGGATTAAAATTGTGACAAGAAGAGTAAAACATAAAAATAACGCTACCATATTGTCACTAAGATCATTAGGAATAGCTCCTTCCTAGGCTATGTGTTGGAAATGGCCTTTCTGCAAGGTCACCCCAAAACTTTTAGCCTTCCTTCTTCTCTTTTTATGACCTCATTTTTATTGGTTTTAGGACTCTGTGCACTTTACCACTGCTAATCAGTGCTAAAGTGTATATGCTCTCTCCTTAAAACATGGTGACATTGGCTCATACCTAGTTGGCTTATTTAATACATTTGTAAGTCCCTAGTCAAGTGCACTACATGTGCCCAGGGCCTGTCAATTAAATGCTACTAGTGGGCTGCAGCACTGGTTGTGCTACCCACATAAGTAGCCCCCTAACCATGTCTCAGGCCTGCCATTGTATGAGGCTATGAGTGCAGTTTCGACTGCCACTTCGACTTGACATTTAAAAGTAATTGCCAAGCCTTACACTCTCCTTTTTCTACATATAATTCACCCCTAAAGTAGGCCCTAGGTAGCCCACAGGGCATGGTGCTATGTAGATAAAAGTTAGGACATGAACATGTGTATTCTACATGTCCTGGTGGTGTAAAACTCCTAAATTCGTTTTACACTGCTGTGAGGCCTGCTCCTTTCATAGGATAGCATTAGGGCTACATCCACATACTGTTTGAGTGGTAGATCCTGATCTGAAAGGAGTAGCCAGTTCATATTTAGTATGGCCAAAAGGGTGATTCAAAATCCTGCTTAATGGTGAAGTTGGATCTTATATTACTATTTTAGAAATGCCATTTTTAGAATGTGACCATTTCTCTACACCCAAATCCTTCTGTGCCTTCCAATCCACATCCTGCTAGGTTTAGTTGACAGCTCCCTTGTGCATTCACTCAGACAACCCCAAACACAGGATGCTCAGTCACACTTGCACGCATCTGCATATTGAATGGGTCTTCTTGGGCTGGGAGGGTGGAGGGCCTGACACTTACATGTCAAAGGACAGTGGTCTACCCTCACAAAAAGGACTGCCACACCCCCTACTAGGACCCTGGCAGACAGGACAGAACTGAAAGGGGACCTTGTGCACTTCTAAGCCACTCTTTGAAGTCTCCCCCACTTCAAAGGCACATTTGGGTACTTAAGCATGGTCTCTGACCCTACCAACTGAGACACTTCTGGGGTAGACACTCACCTCACAGATACTTCCTAGGGAAGAAAACCTGAACCAGAACCTGCAACCTGCCAAGAAGAACTGCCTGGCTGCCCAAAGGACTCACCTGACTGCTTTTCTGCAAAGGACTGCTGCCATGCTGTTGCCCTGCTACCTTGCTGGTCTCTTGCTGTGCTGAGAAGTGCTCTCCAAGTGCATGGATAGAGCTTGCCTCCTGTTCCCTGAAGTCTCAGGACCAAAAAGACTTAATTTCTGCAAAAGAACTCCTTGTGCTGTGAAAATCGACACACAGCCTGCAAAGATGACGCAGAGCCTGCATTGCGGCGAGAAAATCACCACACACACCGTACCTGAACAAAACAGCCCAACTTCGCAAGGAAAAGATCGACACAGCACCAGCGTTGCGACCAAAAGGTCAATGCACGGCCCATTGAATCGACGCAAAGCCGAGCCGGAACAACGCAGCCCAACTTCCTGAGAGAAATCGACGCAGCGTCTGCCGTGTAGTAGAAATTTCCACGCCTCGGCCATCGGGTCGACACAGCCCCTGTGACTTTGTCCTGCAAGCACTAGATTTCAATGCATCATCCCCGGGGCATCCAAAAACCCAGCAACCAGAAGAGGATCCCAGTCTGTGCTCCAGAAATCGATGCAAGGCCTGCCCTGTGTGAAAACGCAATGACTCATCGTCTGTGTGCACCAGAAAAATGTACGCACCCCTCCCTGTTTTCCATACATCTCCTCCTCTGTGGTCCCTTGCAGAGAATTTGAATGCAAACCAGGTACTTTGTGCTTGCAAGAGACACTTGTTGCTTTTTAAGAGACTAAAGACACTTCATACCATTTTTACAGTGATATGTCAACGTATACTTATTGTATCTTGATCGCTGTGACCTGCATCTTATCAGATAAATATCATATATTTTTCTAAACACTGTGTGGTGTATTTTTGTGGTGTTCTACTGTTTTATTGTATGATTTACTGCACAAATACTTTACACATTGCCTTCTAAGTTAAGACTGACTGCTCAGTGCCAAGCTACCAGAGGATGGGCACAGGATAATTTGGATTGTGTGTGACTTACCCTGACTAGAGTGAGGGTCCTTGCTTGGACGGGGGTAACCTGACTGCCAACCAAAGACCCATTTCTAACAAGCATGTTAAGCTCAAATTCTGCCCTTCAGGTTTCCCTGGGAAGACATCATCCGTCACACGTGAGCAGGAGGCCTGTATTCTACATAAACAGCTGCAGCGAAGAGCTCAGCAATCAACATACAGTCATGGTCATCTGGCTGGAATCTCCCTCTAACGTACATGTGTCAAAGTAGTGTTTTTATAATAAAACAGGTGATGTTCCAAGAAAGGATCCCCAAATAAGAGTGTATATGTTTCTGTGAACATTAGAGACAAAGGGGGTCATTCCAACCCTGGCGGTCGGTGTTAAAGCGACGGCTAACCCGCCAACAGGCTGGCGGTTAAAAAAATTGAATTCTGACCCTGGCGGAAACTGCCAACAGAGACCACCACTTTAACACTCCGACCGCCACGGTGGGACACACAAACAGTGCGGCGGTCACCGGCAACAGACAGGCGGGAGTCAATGTACCGCCCACCCTATCACAACCCACCAATCCGCCACCTTTTCCGGGGCGGTAGCCCCGCCGATAAAAACATGGCGGAAACAGACATTTCAAACGGAAAACGCTCACCTCCATACACCCCATGAGGAATCTGGACAGCATGGAACCCGAATTACACATCCTACCAGCTATTGTATTCCTGCTCCGCTACCAGGAGCACCAACGCCGGCGCAGAAGACAACAGTGAGTACTGCACCTACGACACAGGGGAGGGGGGAGGAGAAAATATTACGGGGACACACATACGTGACACACCCACCCCCACCCCCACCCACTACAACACACACATCAATGCATAGCAATACATCACTGTTACAACCCCCAAACCCTACGAAAGAATGCAAAGACAAAAGGAAATGATCATAAACAGTCGAAAATATTGTATTATTGGCTTATAAAAATATCACACATTTAAAACTAATATATACATAAATATTAAAAGTCCGATAATTCTAGCTGTCATTGTCCGTGGACCACTGGGCCAAAATCACATGGGCAAGGCCCACACAAGATACCTGACACCAACGGAGAGAACACTGCAGGGGCATCAGATAGAAAAACTACAGGCACCTCAGGGGGAAGGAAAGGGGGGGCACTTCAGTCACATGAGTACACGACGCCAGATCCACGAGGGGCCTCCATGGCCACTGTCCCATCCTGGGGAGTGCAAAGCCACAGTCTCTCAAGTCCAGACAGTGGGTGGGTTGCCCACTGTACCATCCTGGGGAGTGCAAAGCCACAGTCTCTCAAGTCTCTACAGTGGGTGGTTTGCCCACTGTACCATCCTGGGGAGTGCAAAGCCGCAGTCTCTCAAGTCTCTACAGTGGGTGGGTTGCCCACTGTTACATCCTGGGGAGTGCAAAGCCACAGTCTCTTAAGTGGATGACAGTGTCCACTGGTTCTGGAGGGGGACTGGTGCCCAGAGTGCTTCGTGCAGCCCTGCCCGACACAGATGCGGCACTGCCCCTTCCGCCAATGGGCCAGCGGTGCTTGAGACGGCGGTGCCCTGTTCAGCGGTGCTTGAGACGGCGGTGCCCTGTTCAGCGGTGCTTGTTTGAAAGTGCCTTGTTCAGCGGGGTTTGTTTGAAAGGGCCCAGTTCAGCGGTGCTTGTTTGAAAGGGCCCAGTTCAGCGGTGCTTGAGACGGCGGTGCCCTGTTCAGCAGTGCTTGAGACGGCGGTGCCCAGTTCAGCGGTGCTTGTTTGAAAGGGCCCAGTTCAGCGGTGCTTGAGACGGCGGTGCCCTGTTCAGCGGTCCTTGAGACGGCGGTGCCCTGTTCAGCGGTGCTTGTTTGAAAGTGCCCTGTTCAGCGGTGCTTGTTTGAAAGGGCCCAGTTCAGCAGTGCTTGTTTGAAAGGGCCCAGTTCAGTGGCGCTTGAGACGGCGGTACCCTGTTCAGCGGTGCTTGAGACGGCGGTGCCCAGTTCAGCGGTGCTTGTTTGAAAGGGCCCAGTTCAGCGGTGCTTGTTTGAAAGGGCCCAGTTCAGCGGTGCTTGTTTGAAAGGGCCCAGTTCAGCGGTGCTTGTTTGAAGGGGCCCAGTTCAGCGGTGCTTGAGTGAAAGGGCCCAGTTCAGTGGTGCTTGAGACGGCTGTGCCCTGTTCAGCGGTGCTTGAGACGGCGGTGCCCAGTTCAGCGGTGCTTGAGACGGCGGTGCCCTGTTCAGCAGTGCTTGTTTGAAAGGGCCCAGTTCAGCGGTGCTTGTTTGAATGGGCCGAGTTCAGCGGTGCTTGTTTGAAAGGGCCCAGTTCAGTGGTGCTTGAGTGAAAGGGCCCAGTTCAGCGGTGCTTGAGACGGCAGTGCCCTGTTCAGCGGTACTTGTTTGAAAGGGCCCAGTTCAGCGGTGCTTGTTTGAAAGGGCCCAGTTCAGCGGTGCTTGAGTGCAAGGGCCCAGTTCAGCGGTGCTTGAGACGGCAGTTCCCTGTTCAGCGGTGCTTTGAGACGGCGGTGCCCTGTTCAGCGGTGCTTGTTTGAAAGGGCCCAGTTCAGCAGTGCTTGTTTGAAAGGGCCCAGTTCAGCGGTGCTTGAGACGGCGGTGCCCTGTTCAGCGGTGCTTGAGACGGCGGTGCCCAGTTCAGCGGTGCTTGTTTGAAAGGGCCCAGTTCAGCGGTGCTTGAGACGGCGGTGCCCAGTTCAGCCGTGCTTGAGACAGTGGTGCCCAGTTCAGCGGTGCTTGAGACGGCGGTGCCCAGTTCAGCGGTGCTTGAGACAGCGGTGCCCTGGTCAGCGGTGCTTGTTTGAAAGGGCCCAGTTCAGCGGTGCTTGAGACGGCAGTGCCCAGTTCAGCGGTGCTTGAGACGGCGGTGCCCAGTTCAGCGGGGGTTGAGACGGCGGTGCCCAGTTCAGCGGTGCTTGTTTGAAATGGCCCAGTTCAGCGGTGCTTGTTTGAAAGGACCCAGTTCAGCGGTTCCGGCCCAGGCATGGGTGTCACTCGCCACCTGACATGTGGCTGGCGGGGCCTTCCTGCCCATCTGTCTGTTGGCTTGCGGGGCCCTCCTGGGCTGCCGTACCGGGCCTCTGGGTGTCCTCCTGCACACCTGGGAGGGGGCTGGTGGGGCACTCCTGGGCAGCTGGCCTGCTGCCGGACTTGTCGGGCGTGCTGCCCTTCCCACCCTTCCCTGGTCGTCTGTGGCCCTTTGACACCTTTGGCGGTGTGCCAGGTGGCACCCCACTTCCAGACGGAGCCAGGGTAGCGATTTTGGTCCCTGGTGTCCGTGGCCTCTCGCGCCGGGCACTGCTAATTTTTGGGTGCTTTTCCGGGGGTGGGCTGGCCGTGCCTTGGCTCCTAGCCGGAGTAGTTGCCCCTGAGGGTGGGGGACTCCAGAGTCCTTGGACAACAGTCCTGATAGGTCCTGGTTTGGTGGTGGCTGAGGTGCTGATTGCAGTCTTATGAGATGGACGGGGTGGGGGAGTTGTAGGAAAGAGGTCAAGTTTGGAAAAGAAAAGCAATTTGGAAAGAGAGGGACGGGTAGGTGTAGTGGGTATGGGAGTGGAGGAACAGGATGTGGTTGTAGGAGTGTGAAGTCTGGTGTCTTTGGGTGCAGGTGCTTGGGCTGGAGGCTGTCGTGAGGTGGATGGCTGTTGGGTGGGTGGCTGCTTGCGTTTGTGTGGTTTGGAAGAGGGGGTGACAGACACACTGGGTGAGGACACAGGGGACGTGTAAATGGTAGTGGGGGTGGTGACTGCACGTGTGCGGAGTGTTCGGGTAGGTTTGCTGGTGATGGACGGAGTGGCTGAAGATGTTGTGCATGCAAGTGTGAGTGGAGACATCACAGGGAGGGAGGAGGGAGACAAGGAGGGGGGGACACAGTGGAGGCAGTGGCTGTTGGTGTGTCTGCATGTGGATGTTGCTTGTGTGAATGCTTGTGTGATGTGTGGTGCTTATGTATGGATGAGCTTCCCTTGGGTGTTGAGGTGTGTGCAGGCTGGTCTGATGGTGTGTCTGGGATAGGCAGAGGTACTGGTGATTGGGTCTGGGTGGAGGAAGTTGGAGGGGGGAGGCTAGAGACAGGGACAATTGCTGCTGTCAGTGCTGAGGCCAGAGTGTTGAACGATTGCTGATGGGCAGCCTGACCCGAATGAATGCCCTCCAGGTATGCATTACTCCGGTGCACCTCCCTTTCTACACTCTGGATGGCATTCAAAAGGGTAGACTGCCCAACAATGATGGTCCTCAGGAGGTCAATGACCTCCTCACTGAGGGCAGCAGGGGTGACAGGGGCAGGGCCTGAGGTGCCTTGGGCGAAGGAGATGCCCACCTTCCTGGGTGAGCGGGCACGGGGCAAACGCTGAGGGGCTGCTGGGAGGGCGGTGCTGGTGCGCTGGGTGGCGGCTGTACCTGTTGTTGCGGGGGGCACGGATGTTGCCGCCACCACAAGGGAGCTCCCTTCAGAGGACGAGTCGCTGCCACTGACAT
Organism: Pleurodeles waltl; assembly: GCF_031143425.1. Taxonomy (NCBI): domain Eukaryota; kingdom Metazoa; phylum Chordata; class Amphibia; order Caudata; family Salamandridae; genus Pleurodeles; species Pleurodeles waltl. The sequence continues at coordinate 386,113,309 of NC_090447.1, read as the reverse complement.
CAGCACGGGTCCCCGCGTTGGAGCTCCCCTCGCCCTCCGTCCCACTGGTGTTCTCAGAGTCCGTTGCATGGCCCTCCAGGGCCATGTGGGATGCAGCTCCCTCGTGCTCCGATGCCACTTCTCCTCCGCCTGATGATGCTGATGCACACATGAACAGGAAGACCACAAAAAAGGGGGGGGAGAAATAAAGACATGTTGAGTGCATGGATTACCGCTACCGTTGGCGGACAAGACAGACACAGAAGCCCCCAGCACTACACCGCGCACTTGGGGTCCACTACTCAATCAGTGGGACATGGCCTACAAGCCTATGGACGACAACTGCACACATAGATGACACAGGGCCATGGATACCTGAACTTGGCACCCTACAGAGGTGGGGGGCGGGGGCACAGGGCCATGCCTTATGGAGGGGCCTAGCCTACAGAAATCGCCCTGGCCTAGGGAGACCCATAGCCCTCCTCCCCCACCCAGGCATCTACACTGCGCGCAAAGTCACCAGAATGAGAGTGTACTCATCCCCTTGTGTCTGCTGTGATGTCCTCACGCGCCCATCCAAATCGGGGTAGGCCACCGCCAGGATCCGGGACATCAGGGGGGTCAATTGATGACTGGCACCCCTCCTGAGTTGGGAGGCCATCCCCAGCAGAGCCTCCGCCGTCTTCCTGCTCCCGTGGCGGATGTCCTCCCACCTCTTCCGGCAGTGGGTGCCCCGTCTGTTGTGGACCCCCAGGGTCCGGACATCCTTGGCGATGGCACGCCAAATCGCGATTTTCTGGTGGACGCTGACCTATGTGACATGTAGAGGGAGAGAAAAATTGTCATCACCTTCTGCATGCTCGATGCGAGTGGCACCCCATCCCCACCCTTGCCATGTGGCACATGCTCTCATCTGTCTTCTGATGCATGCCTCAATCGCTCCCCTCCCCACCATCTTTCATCCACCCGACTCAACCCAGGCATTGCCGACAAAGCATGCTCCCAGTGTACCTACCTGTTGGTCTGGAGGGCCGTAGAGTAGTGCATACTGGGGGAGGACCCCATCCACAAGTTTCTCCAATTCTTCAGAAGTGAAGGCAGGGGCCCTTTCCCCAGTCGCAGCAGCCATTGTCTCTTCCAGACCGAGGTCACAGCAGCACTTGCAGTGTAGGTCCTCTCCTGTGGAAGATCAGGTATCGAGTGATTAAGTTGACAGAAAATTGCGCTCACGCCCACGGCGGTGCGTACCGCGGCGGTGCGTACCGCGACCGCCAGCGCACATCGTCATTGGCTCCTGAAACCCATAGGTTTCAATGTTAACCAATGCGGCTTTGCGCTGCGGTCTTCGACCGCCTACCGCCACGGTGTGCCACGCCATCGCATTGACCTCACATCCCATTGTCACACTTCACAGGTCAGGCAGCCGCCATTTCAAGGGCCCACATGGCTTAATTTCTACTGCGTCACACATACCTAGGCCTTTCCTCAACACTCATACAAACCATTCAATGCATAGTGAATCGTGTTGTGTGCAAGCTGTGGGAACGTACCTGTGGGTTGATTGACTCTGTACTCGCTGTTGTCCTTCCTAGGCACCGTCCGCTGGGCAATGCGAGGAGATGGAGGAATCTTCCCGTGTACAGACCGCTGGTGGACCTGTCGACAATGGAGGAACGACATGTCATTCTGACATACAGGCTTGACCAAGCCACTATACATGAACTGTGTGCCCAGCTGGAGGCAGACCTGATGTCACCCATCCGCCAACCCACAGGGATTCCCCCTCTAGTGCAGGTGCTGTCAGTACTCCATTTCTTAGCAAGTGGGTCATTTCAAACAACAGTGGCCATATCATCAGGGATGTCCCAGCCTATGTTTTCCAAGGTGTTGTCCAGAGTGTTGTCTGCCCTGCTCAAACACATGCGGAGCTACATCGTTTTCCCTGAGGTGGGGGATTTACCTACAGTGAAGGGTGATTTCTATGCCCTTGGACATATCCCCAACTTCATAGGTGCCACTGATGGGACACATGTGGCTTTGGTACCCCCAGCAGGAGTGAACAGGTGTACAGGAACAGGAAAAGTTATCATTCGATGAATGTACAGATGGTCTGTTTGGCAGACCAGTACATCTCCCATGTTGATGGCAAGTTCCCTGGCTCAGTGCATGACGCCTACATCCTGCGGAATAGCAGCATCCCGTATGTGATGGATCAACTCCAGAGGCACCGGGTGTGGCTATTAGGGGACTCTGGTTACCCCAACCTGTCCTGGCTACTGACCCCAGTGAGGATTCCCAGGACCAGGGCAGAGGAACGCTACAATGAGGCCCATGGGTGGACTAGGAGGGTGATCGAACGCACCTTTGGCCTCCTGAAGGCCAGGGCCAGGTGCCTCCATATGACAGGTGGATCCCTAATGTACTCACCAAAGAAGGTGTATCAGATCATCGTGGCCTGCTGTATGCTTCACAACCTGGCTTTGCGCCGCCAGGTGCCTTTTCTGCAGGAGGATGGTCCAGATGGTGGTGTTGTAGCAGCTGTGGAGCCTGTGGAGAGTGAAGAAGAGGAAGCCGAAGAGGATGACATAGACAACAGGAACACAGTAATAGAGCAATACTTTCAGTGACACACAGGTAAGAGTACACACCAGCATATAACATTTTCTAAAAGACTCCTACCTCTGTACTGTCTGACTTTTTCCCCCAGTGTATGGTAACTGTGTTGTGACTTTCCCTTCCGTTTTGAGAGATGTGGGCCCCACTGCGTGACATCTGCTTAGTTTCCCCATGGACTACAGCTGTGGGGCAGCGGTTTGTCGGCATCACAATGTGAAGAAAAATGTTGCCACTGTCATGTCTAATACATTTGTTAAAATCACAGACAGACTCCAGATTGTTTATGTGCAATAAGTGTGTTTATTCAAGTGCTCTAATTTGGATGGGTGGTTGCAAATCGGTGAGGGGTGATGGTGGAGGATTGTCCATGGCAGAGTCCAGACTATCAGGTTCACAGCCATATACTGTTGCTCCTGCAGAAGCTGGATTTCCTGAAACCTGGCCAGGACCGTCTCCATCGTCTCCTGGGAGTGGTGGTATGCTCCCATGATGGAGGAGAGGGCCTCGTGGAGAGTGGGTTCCCTTGGCCTGTCCTCCCCCTGTCGCACAGCAGCCCTCCCAGTTCCCCTGTTTCCCTGGGCCTCCGTCCCCTGAACCGTGTGCCCACTACCACTGCCCCCAGGTCCCTGTTGTTGTTGGGGTGGTGGGTTAACCTGGGTTCCCTGTAGTGGTGGACACACCGCTGATTGACGTGTCCTGGGGACAGAGGTATGGGCCTGCTGGGTGGGTGCTGTGCTGGTGTTTCCAGAGGGGGGAAGGTCTGCTGTGGCCTGTGACTGTCTGAGGGGAACCGACTGTCCCGAGGTCCCCGATGGACCGGGCTGGTCATCAAGATCCAGGGAGACAGAGCTGCTGTCATCACTGTGGGCCTCTTCTGGGGGTGGAGTGGACATTTGTGGACCCTCCTGCGCGGTGACCTAGCGTTCGGGTCCTGCAGGGGTATAAAAGCATGGTTATTGCTTCTGTGTGTGCCAATGGCGTGCAATGGGTGGGTGCCCGTGTACCCCAGTGCTGGCATTCCTTTGTGGGGGCTGTTGTGATGGTGTTTTGGGGGGGGGTGATGGGTATGTGCATTGGGCATGCTTTGGTGATGGGTGTCCATGCTTTGGGGCCACATGCAGGGCTAAGTTTTGGGATGGGTGGGTTGTGATGGTGAGACATTTGCAAGGGGTAGTTCTGATGGGGGTGAGGGTGGGGGTATGAGTTGGCATGCAGATGGGGTGGGGGGGATGAAGTAGTGAAGATGAGTCTTACCAGAGTCCAGTCCTCCACCGACTCCTGCGAGGCCCTCAGGATGCAGGATGTTCAAGACTTGCTCCTCCCATGTTGTAAATTCGGGGGGAGGAGGTGGGGGTCCGCTGCCAGTCCGCTGTACCGCGATGTTGTGTCTTGATACCATGGAACGCACCTTCCCCCGTAGGTCGTTCCACCTCTTCCTGATGTCGTCCCGATTTCTTGGGTGCTGTCCCACAGCGTTGACCCTGTCGACTATTCTACTCCATAGCTCCATCTTCCTGGCAATGGTGGTGTGCTGCACCTGTGTCCCGAACAGCTGGGGCTCTACTCATACGATTTCCTCCACCATGACCCTGAGTTCATCATCTGAGAACCTGGGGTGTCTTTGAGGTGCCATGGGGTGGTGTGGGTGATGTGTGGGGTGGAGTGTGTAGTGATAGGTTGGGTGCTATTTAGTGGTGTGTTGTGTGAGGTGCGTGGAAGTTCTGTGGGTATTGGTATTGTGTGCCTGTGGATGCTTGGTAGTTGACTGTGGTGTCTCTCTCTGGTCTTCGTTCGGAATTTTTGGTCGTAGGGGTTTGTGGGTGATGTGGGTGTGTGTTTTATATTGTATTGGGTGTGTGGGAGTGGTGTGTATATGTGTATCAGGTGTGTGTATTTCGAATTGTCCAATGTGGTAGTGTTTTGTACGAGTATGTGTATTTCGACCGCGGCGGTGTGTACCGCCAATAGAATACCGCGGTTGAAAGACCGCCACTTGGATTCGTGGGTGGTAATGGCATGGGCGTATTTCTGTTGGCGTGACGGTGGAGGTTTGGTCATCGCCAGTTTATCGCTGACCTTTGGTGTGGCGGACTTTTGTGGATGGCGGGATTTTGGCGGTTTGCCTAGTGTGGGTCAGAATGACCGTGGTGGTTTACCGCGACCGCGGCGGTGTTATGGCAGTTTTCTGTCTGGCGGTAAGCGCCTTTTACCGCTGAGGTTGGAATGACCACCAAAGTGTACCACTTTTTCGAGCAACCCATCTCACTGCAGCCTTGAGAAAAGAAAAGAGTGAAAGAAATGTCTTGTTTAAGAACGCAGTGCTGGCCTAGGCAAAGAACAGATTGATAAGGAAAATCAAAACAAGACCGCAAATGTGGCTAGTGTTAAAATAATAAACCTAGCTGACTTAAATATATCTAGGTTAAAGTGCACAGCGACAGGCTTAGTTTGTTAAATTAACGTGTATGAGGCTATAACTATAATGGCTACACAGCACTTTCAGGGGAGGGCTCTGATGTCACCTGCTGGCACTGGCAACTCAGATGCTCCCAGAGTGCTCCACCACTAATCCAAGATGGCAAAACCCAGGGACACTCTGGAGGAGCTCTGTGCACCAGCCCTGGGTTGGTGATGGACAGGGGAGTGGTCACCCCCCTTTCCTTTGGCCAGTTTAGTGGCAGAGCAGGGACTGGGGGTCCGTGAACTGGTGTAGACTGGATTATGCAAGGAGGGCACCATCTGTGCCCTTCAAAGCATTTCAGAGGCTCTGCCAGGCTACCCCTCCCATGCCTGTAACACCTATTACCGAAGGGAGAGGGTGTAACACCCCTCTTCCAGAGGAAATGCTTGTTTCTGCCTTCCTCGAGCTGCTTGAGCAACCAAAGGGCAGAAACCTGTCTGTGGGGTGGCAGCAGCTGGGGATGCCTGGAAAACCTCAGAAGGCTGGTATAGCAGTACTGGGGTTCCACTGTGGAGCCTCCAGAGGGCATGGAATTGTAAAACCAATACTGGAATCAGTATTGGGGTACGATTCCCAGGTGTTAGACACCTTACATGGCCATATTCGGAGTCACCATTGTGAAGCTGGACATAGGTATTGACCAGTGCAGCCGTAAAATTGAGTCCCCGCACTCCCAAAATCTGGGGAAATGGTCCTGGATGATGTTGGGGCACCTCTGCTAGTGCAGGGGTGCCCTCACACACAGGTACTTTACACTTAGCCTTCAGGGTTGGAAGACCTGACACATAGGTGACGTATAAGTGACCTGGTGCAGTGAAAATGGCTGTGAAAGGGTGCATGCACCACTTCACGCAGGCTGCAAGTGCAGTCCTGCAGAAACCTTTGCATGGGCTCCCTATAGGTGGCAAAAATAATGCTTCAGCCCATAGGGATCCCTTGGAACCTCAATGCCCTGGGTACCTAAGTACCATATACTAGGGACTTGTAAGGGGGCACCAGTATGCCAATGTGGGATGAAATACTGGGTTACCAGTATGTAGTGGCAACTTTGGGAAAAGAGAGAGCATAAGCACAGGGGTCCTGGTTAGCAGGATCCCAGTGACACAGTCAAGCATACTGACAAACAGTCAAACATACTGACAAACAGGCCAAAAACCATAAGCACTGGGGCCTGGCTAGCAGGACCCCAGTGACACAGTCAAACACACTGACGAACAGGTCAAACATCGGGGTAACCATGCTAGAATAAGGCTACCTTCTCACAAACAATGATAGCATAAACCATCACTGTTACACAATTTTATGTTTCTGTAATTAGCTTGTATTTTTGTCATTAAAAAAGTGTTAACATTTCAAACATATTTCAGTGTTCGGTACATTTCAACATCTAAAATGACACATCTAAAAAAAAAAAACAATCGCTTTCATTTCGACTTTGGCGGTCTTTCACACAGACTGCCAAAGCTGTGAGCGCCAGAAGACCACCAGTGCTTGTGGTCTTCCGACCACCACATTACAAGTACTGAAGGATTTCTGCCACAATTTGGGTGGAAATCCTCCAGCAGTCATGCTGGCGGTCAGCGGCGCAGAGGTCCTGTTCCCTGGCGGACGACATCCTCTCTGGACAAGGTAAGCCAATCATCCGACAGGGTAGAGGGGGTGGAAGGGTGGGGGGTGTTGTGTGTGAGTAGCTGTAAGTCTGCATGTGTGTATGCGTGTGTATCTACATCTGTGTCGGCATGTATGTATGCATGTGTGAATTTAAGTGTGAATGCATGTGTGATTGTTGAAGTGAGTGCGTGTTGGATGTTTGTGTGAATGTGGTGCGTGTGTGTGTCTGAATGAGTGTATGAATGCGTGTTGGTGAATGCGTGTTCGTGTATGTGTGTTATTGTTGGTGTATGCATGTATATGTAAGTGTTGGTGAATGATTGTAAGTGGTGTTGTATGCGTGCATTTAAGTGTTGATGTATGCATGTTTGTATGTGTTGGTGTATGTGGGATGCGTGTGGGTGTGCAAGTATGCATGGAGGGGGTGCTGTTATGGAAGGGGGTGGTGAGAGGGGGGTGTTGTCACAGAAGGAGGACATTGTAATTGCAAGGGGGTTGGGGGAGTCATCTGCCGGCGACAGGAAAGGAATTTCCTATTGCCGACAGCCTTTTCACCAGGGTTTTCATGGAGGTGCTACCGGCACGGAAACCTTGGCGGAAAGCCGACTCATGATACCGTTGGCGGTCTTCAGTTGGTAGCTGGCCTGGAGTAGCTGTCCTCTGGCCCGGCTGTCCTACAGCCCTGCCGGTACCAGTGGAGATGTAATACTCGTAATGTGCCAGTCTTCACCACTGGCCTGTCGGTGAGACCGCCACTGCGGCGCCAGGGTCGTAATGAGGGCTAATATGTTGATTCAGCAGTACAAAGTTGTAGTATCACAATTCTTCACGTATTAATGATGCACAGTTGTTACACATATCTGTTGAAGATGCCAACACATGTTTCACAGTTACATTCTGCTTCTTCAGGGCCGCAGAAGACAGAAAAAGGTACAACTTACTGTTCCTACTTGACAGATATTGGTAATAAATTGCTCAAACATATCACATACGGCGCATTTAACTGGTAATGTTCACGCAGAGTTAAATAACAGAAATAGAGGAGGGAACGTGCCTAATGACCAAAAACATAGGGGCATACTTACATGCCCCTAGTGCCACCAGAGCGTCACTTTTTGTGATGTCCCAGTGGCACTGTGCCATATTTACAAAGCGGTGCTAAGCTACTTTTTGTGGCTTAATGCCCCCTTATAAATAGGGCCCCCTCTGACACAGCTTTCAGTGACAGAGGGGCGTGCAATGGGTGTTCCTCAGGGCATTGCACTGCAACACCCATTGCTTTTGCCACTGCCCCAAAATTACAGGAATGTGTAAATCTGTTGCAGTGCCAAAAACTAACACCACCCCAGGGATGGAGTTAGCATGACGCAACAAGGAGAAGTAATTGTATTTCTCCTTATTTTTGCTTTTTCAATGTGTGCAGCATTCTGAGAGCAAAATCCCACAAATGATTGTTTAGGTGCAGGAAGGTGTTCCTTCCTGCAGATAATCAACATAAACAATCATTCAATAAGGATGATTTGCAACTTCTATGTGTTCTGCATTCTGCAGCACACATAGAAGTACCAAATCACCAATGTATAGGACACATTCCTGAACATAAACAATCATTCCGCAAACAACTTTGCACTATGGAGCAAGGCTGCCTCCGTTGGCAGCTAAATTTTGCGCAATTGCTAGGGGAAACACAGGGGTGTTCCCTACATTTCAGAAAGTGACACAGCGCAGAGCTGCTAATTTTGGTGCAGCCCCACAACACTTCTGTGTAAATATGCCCCATACTTTGAAAATGAAACCAAAGTTTAAAATAAACTGTAGTAAAGGAAAATAAAGAAAGAACTGAAAGAAGAAAAAGAGAATATTTGAAAATAAATGAATAAAATACTGGTAAAAAACATGGCAGAAGTGATTAGTGGCCAGAAACTGTCAAAATGACTTAATTAGAAATACCACAGAAAGTTGTGACATCCCTAAGGTAAAGGTCTTCACCTCAAGTATTTATTAGCAACTCACCATAATTTACAGGAGAGACCCAGTGAAAAATTCATTTGAGAATATCCATAGTAGAATGAGATAGTATATGGTTCAATTCCATATCTTCCAAAAGTTCCCATATCTGAAGATACAAAAAGCATCCACATATTGAAAAAAGAAAATAAACATAATAATTAATGTTCAAAATTACTACATAGATAGGAAATATGGCGCCAGAGTTCATAATTACAGCATGCTAAAGTTATCTAAAGATCATACTTCTTCTCAATATTATTTTTAACAATTAAACATGAAAAACTTCCATCTTCTCTCCAAAGACTTGTATTGTTCAGCTGCAAAAGTAATCCAAGTGTACCATTATTCCAACAAGTAGTGCTCTTGCAAACATCATCTAACTTAAAATTGTAAATTGTTACACACCTATTGCAGACAGTGTGGGCAACGATCTGACTTAATAACCAATAAAGAGCACTTAGCCATGCTTAAATTACTAAGTCTCTCACAAACGTATCTATAAAGCTAGTGTGAATAACAATGCCACATCCCTTGTGCAATAGTTATGGGTACCAATCTGACTCTAAGACAATACAGAACAATACTAAATGCTCAGTCATGCTCACATCACTGCCTCATAGAATAGATCAAAATACCCTAGTCAAAGTCTACCCTTCTTATAGAGATGTTTACTCCACAGAGCTTATCTCACTTCCTGCCTGAATATTTTCACAGAAAGCAGATACATCGTATCTGACCTATCTCATAGACAATTCTTCCACTACCGCCATTAAAGATCTCACCCGCACGCTCCACCAAGTGCAAGCTACATAATATCTATTCCTCATCAGCCGGTTCTTTTCTGTGATAGCTAAAAATAAACAAAGATAAATTGCACAATGTATCCATCTTGAGCCTTTCTTAATCCACAATAATTGTTTCAACAGTTGCCTCATTGCTACCATATATTAGGTCCGTGAGGAAATATCATTCTACTTGTTGAATTGGTGGAATTCAGGAACTCCATGCTACTTATATAACGTGGAGTTCCTGCTAAATTTCGCCATCTGGCGTGTGGCAGAATTATTTCTCTGTTTGCACATGCAAGACTTGTTTTAGCACCCATGAGACTTATTTTAGCGTGCACCAGCGAGTGTGATGAGATTTTCTGGGCACTAGGAAGTGCACATGAAATTTGCTGCCTGCTCTTGTGGCTTCCGGTCATTGTGGAGCCTTCCAACGCCATTATCTTGACTCTGGGGAGCTTGAGCAGCTGCAGCTGCTTCTCGAGCAGCTTTTCTACTCAAGTAGCAGCAAAATCTACTTGAAAAGGCATTGTTGACTGAATATTCTACTCCAGTGGATTGTTCAGGTTGTTTTTTTAGTGCAAAAAGCTTTATTATATATATTTTTTCAACAGAAAGAAAGTGTTCCAGAGACTCCAACTTCCTCTTCTTGTCCAGCAGGCTGCTTTGTCCATCTCCTGGTCACTTTTCACTTTGATTTTTTGGTGGAAGGATCACTCTCATTGTCTGCAATTCCTGCTGCAGATACACTATTAGATTTTAAGGACTTTGATTTTGTGATATCACAAGTAATTTGAAGAAACCTTTGTATAAGAGTGTTTTTGTTTGATAGAGGGCATGCACCAGTATTTACTTGTACCTTTATTCCATTTTTAAATTAGACTGTGGTTGTGGTGGGTGGCCTGGAGTTTCAGTGGGACCCAGTTGTTAGTTTGCATTTAATTTTGTATCTTTTGCAAGGGAATAGGTTGCACAGTTCAGTATATTTTCTACACAGTTGTTCAATTTGCACTAGTTATTTATTTTACTATGTGGATTAGTCTGCCCATAGGCCATCCAGCCAGTACTAGTAATGGGTACATGAAACAACTGTTTCCGAAGTATATCTTGTTTGTTTTAAATCATTTAGGCCAGAGATTGCATGGACTGAAAAAAAAAATGAGGTTTTTATTTGTATTTCATGTTTTTTTTTTCAGAAAGTCTATGTTGGTAGGGTAACATTTGATGCCTTGGAAGGATGTTTGTTATTGTAAAAATGTTATAGATCACTTCATTTTTATGTTTGGCATTGTTGAATTAATGGTAGTGTTCTTCATTGTTACCATGCATCCTGTGTCTGGCCAGTGTGTATGTTTTCCATAGACCACAATTTGTCTTTGTTTGTTCTCCAGGTCATGTTGCCAGGGTAATTTTTTGTAGTCAGTGTCCATATGGCTGCATGTGTTCTTTTTTATCTGTGCCTTCTTGCTTGATGCTTGATCATGTGGCCGGTGGTCATTTTGCCTAGCCAGTCAGTGTACTTTTGGCATAGGTCTGTATGTGTTATTTGTTCTCCGATGCCTCTTTGCTTGCTGCTGTTGTTGTTGTTTGACCATGTGGCCGGCTGCCATTTTGTATAGGCAGTCAGTGAGTTTTTGCCATAGGCCTGCTTGTGTTCTTTGTTCTCCAATGCCTCCTTGCTTGCTGTTGTTGATGTTGTTTTACCAGGTGGGCAGCAGTCATTTTGTGCAGCCAGCCTGTGTGCTTTTTCCATAGGACTGTATGTGTTCTTTGTTGTCCATGCCTCCTTTCTTGTTGTTGTTGATTAACCAAGTGCCAGGTGGCCATTTTGTGAAGCCAGCCAGTGTAATCTTTTTTTTCAGTTTCCAATGCCATTTTCTAGGGTGATTATTAGGAGAGGGCTGTGCAGTTTTGTTTTTGTTCTTTTTTTTACTTTTATCTGAAAACAGTTTCATATGCTTGAGGCTCATTGTAGCATATGTATGAACAGTGTTTAATGTTATATTAATGTTTTTCCATTTTTTACCTGCACCTCCTTGCCTAACAAATCCCAGTGGGTTCCTTATATTCCCCACACCAGCAATTAAGTCCTTTTTCATTTATGTATTTATTTATTTTTACATTGTTTATTTTTGTATTTTGTAAAACTTTTCTTTTAGTTTTGTTTTACATTTTCCCTACATCCATCCCCTGCTTGCTGTAGGTGCCTGCTGCACACCAGCATTTATTTTTTAAGGCTTGTCACTACTCATTCTCCTCTGGACCCCTGCCTGGCATTGGCACACAGCTGCACACACACCTGCATTACTTTTTAAGGATTATTCAATTTTCCCCTGAACCCTCCTGCCTGCCATAGGCACACACCGTTATCTATTTTTAAGGATTATTCAATTTCTTCTGGAAAACCCTCCCTGCCATAAGCACACACCAGCATTTATTGTTTAAGGATTATTCTGTTTTTAACTGGGTCCCTCTGCGTGCAATAGGAAGGATAAATCACTTTTCCCCTGGCCTCCTCCACACCATAGGCTCAAACGTATTCTATTTTCCCCTACACCCCTTGCCTTTAACAGGTGTCTCCCCTTAGATGCACCTAAAGCAGACAGTTACACCTCTATGTTGTTATCCTGATTGAAAATGAAATATATTTGCTATGGTGGTCTTGTTTAACTTTGGAATGGATATACTAACTACACTCAATTACATTGTCTGTACTATGAAAAATTAAAACTGCAAAAATGCCATGCTTCACTAAATGTTTTTCTTGTGTTTTTGCTTTCAAGTGCACAAGAGACCTCACCCATAGACTACTACCAGACAGAAGGCAGGCACAAAGTTACATGACCACAACACATGAGTCCTCCAGTCTCTTTTGGTTGTGCAGTTAAGAGCCACTGCCAAACGACAGAGCTTGAAGATGGCCCCAAGGAAAGGTGCTGCCAAGATAAAGGCCAGTGAGGAGGAGAAGAAGAAGCAGATTTCCACTACTGGTGTGCCACCCCAAACCTTTTCAGGAAACATGTGCCTGCCGCACCATCCTACAGCCAGCAAGCTTGAGGTAGCACTAAAGCATCAACTTCACCACCCAACCTAGGCCCAAAGCTCTCGGTGAGGCTGGTCCTCTCAGTGAGGCAGCCCCTACAATAATGGCAATGCACAATCATCACAGGAAACTGAACAAAGTAGACAACAGAAGCCACAGCCAACAATAGTAGATCTTCCAGAAGTAGAAGCAGAACAGGAGGTTGAACGTCCAGCTGAGCAAGATGTTCCTCTTCTTGAACCATTGGTTTCCCAATCTCCACAAGAAAAATAAGGGTATGCCACCATCATCTCCAAGACCCCCTTCTGATGATCAGGACATGGATTTGACCCCAGCTGAGTCCGAGACCCACCACAAAAGACAAGGGAAAATGAATGTTCCTCAAAGCTTTAGAATTATAGAAGGGGAGGAGGAGGATGAGCAAGTCATTGTCATGGAAGCTGGCTAGACAACACAGACATTATCCCTCCTATTCTACCTGCTCTGAGGGATGTGGCATTGGAACTACCGCCACCACCGCTAGCCTCCATATTTGTAAGATACCCGTTGAGACCTGTATCCACCACTACCTCAAAGTATGCACTGCAGAGAGGCAACAATTGGCAGTAATATAGTCAAAGCCATGGCAAATGATTGCTATTTCAGGGTCCTGTGTTTGGCTAATGGCATCAACCTGATTGTGCAGAACTTTCTCAAATTGAAGACATTGTCAGCAACATACTGACCATCTGCAAAAGAATCTAAACTGATTTCAGACATTCTTTCAAAGTCCAGAAGCAGTTGAGGATTATTCAGTGTGCAAATAGAGTACCATTTAAAGTTCTCATGTGGGGGGGGCAACACATTGGAACTTGACCTATTAGTTGTTGCAATGCCTGTTTGAGCAGTACAAACTGATCAATGACTATTTAATTCAAAGAGTAGGGAATGCAATTGGGAAAAACATGACCACAAATGCAGACAAATGGGGCCTAGTCAAATGCCTGATTCAGATGTTACTTCCTTTTGCAGTTTTCACAGGAGAAGTCAGCAAAGAGGACATGGAGCCAAGCTACCCATTGTTGTACCCGCTACAGGACCAGTTAAAAAAGTGTTGCAAAGGTTCGCCAGTGTACGCCAACAGAGAAGCCCATGAGTTGGTTGAGGGCTTAATCCTTCGCTTGGCTGTTAATCCAAGGATGCAAAGAGAAATTGGCCCATATTTATACGTTTTTAGTGCCACATTGCGTTATTTTTTTTACGCAAAAGTGGCGCAAACTTACAAAATACAATTGTATTTTGTAAGTTTGCGCAGCTTTTGTGTTAAAAAACGGCAGAAATGCGGTGCTAAAAAAGTATAAATATGGGCCATTGTGTGCTCCAAACAGTATGTCTTTGCCACAATACTTGATCCATGATACAAAAAATATTAGCCACTTTCATTCCATTTTCAGAGAGGGATGTTTCACTCTACAAGATGTGGATTTTTGAGCATGCCAGAGAACTGGAAGAAAACAGGTGGGACTTAGAGGTCTGGCCAGAAGTGCTGGTGTGCAGCCTTCAAACTCTAGACAGGGCAGTGCTGTTGTCTCACAGCAACCAACACCAGCAACAAGAACACCAGCAACAACAGCAAAAAAATAAGAAGACCCAACCTCTGCAATGGTTTGGTTTCAAATCGCAGGGCTTCGGACAAATGCAGAGATAAAGGCAAAAGAGGCGAGCAGGTGGGAGCACCAATGACCATTTGGAGGATGTTCCAGGACTATCTGGATGACCCAAAAGAGGTCTACATGGATCAGAACACATTGTCTATTGATATAGGAAGATGCACCAATGGCCAGAGCTCAGAAGGCTGGGAATAAAGTATAAAGTTTGAATGGTAGCCAGTGTGTCTGCTGATCATGTGTTCAGTGCAGCTGGGGCAGATGTCAATGTCAGAAGGGCCAGTCTCTCACTTCAAAATGTGGTGAGATCGACCATGATTAACGTGAACCAACACTTAATGACAGACAATTACACTGTTCCTGAAATACCACAGGAGGAGAAGGAAGATTGGTCAGACTTGAGTGTGCTAGCTGAACAGCTTCTGAGTGAGCCCCCTGGCTTTTAGGACAAACTCTACTAAATTGACTGAGTAGAACCTTCAGACTGCAACTGTTTTGCCAAAGAAAGTCTATAGCTAGAGGAACATTATATATTTTTTGTGTCTGACTTATGCATCCCCGATTTTGGGCAGATGTATTGCTGGATTGACGTTGTACCAGTGTGCAGTGAAGAAGCCTCCCCATTCCTTTCAATGACAGTGCAAATGATACCTGCCTCTGAACCCATGCCTACCCTGGTTTTGTTTTACTTTCCCTATAAGGGCTGCCTCAGTAAAGATCATTTAATTTACAAGACTGCTAAAGTGTCAATATGTTGCTTCCATCAAAGGGGAAGATGCAGTTGTGTACAACCATGCTTGAATTGCCACAGGTAACTATTGCACTAATGAGTGATATATTATTGGGTGATTGTGACTGATGATTGATGATTCATGTGGTGGCAGACAGTGTTCAACTAGTAATTTGTAAACTTAATTTTGATGATTTGCAATGTTTGGGGTCTGATTGGTGATTGATTTTGCCTGAAGATTATTGGCAGTTTCACACTTAGCTAAATTTATTATATGGTCCACTCTTTGCTGTACTTTTTTCTGGTTCTTCAGTGACCAGACCAGTCAGTTTAGTTAACCAGTAAAAATCTGCCCAAAATACTAAAAAAAAATTTTTTTCCTCTTCTTGTTTATCAACAGCAGTGCACTACAGTTCTAACTCTTAAAATTAATTTGGGTCGGGAGTAAAACTGATTCATTACTCAGAGTGTGGACTTAGGGTAAGACTACATCAACAGACAGAAGAAGGACGTACTTGAAAAGAAAACCTAATCAGCATGATGGTGATGGCTCTAAGAGGCCTACTAAGCCCTTTAGACTGGAGAGAGGTGCGATGATTTGGGAAATGCTGGGGAATGTACTGGCTCAAATAAATGTCAAACTCCTCTATTATGTGGGTGTTGGCCAGAGGTCTGTTACTAGAGACAGGCATGTGGATGTCAGTCACATCATCACATATTGGATGCACTCGACTAAATGTTATGACAGTGGTGAGGCTGATCAGACGGGTACTTTTAGCTTCTTTGCTCTCACCTCTCTCTCATAATCATTATGACTCATATGTGATTGTTTGCAACTGCCTATGTCCTTGCTCTGCCTCTTGGTCCAGTCTTCATGAAACTTACACTCTGTCCTTTTCCTTGACTCTACAATATTATTACTGTTTTACAATCCACAGGCCATCTCTTCTCCTGTATGAAAGTTGAAAACTCCACAACATCCCTGCTTCACAGGTGCCACAAATGGACTTCCAGACATTCTGAGAAGATTGTAGGTACACCACCCAATTAACATTTATATAGTATCATTTTACGTTTAACAATCATAATTTTTCGAACTGTGCACGTTCAATCACTCCTCCATAATTTGTATTTTTATACCTACATTGGCTAATGGACTGTTTGTAATGCATTTAGTTGAACTTGAATTCCTTCATTTCCTTCTGCACCAGATTTCATGATCATGATGTGCTGTCCATCGCCCTGATTAATATTTTTGTTGTTGTGTTTGCCTTTGCCACATCTTTGCCAAACTCTCCTTTCCCATCCATTCATCAAACCCCTAACTATCTTCCCCCAGGCTGTGTGATTTATTGAGGTGTGACTTAACTTACATCACAAATGTATCACACACTTGATGGGGCGTATGCTGTGAAAGCAACGCCGACTCACTGTGGGATTTTCTAGCACCGGAGCAATAGCCCACACTAGCCATAGTTTACCCACCCATGCATAAAAGGTATCCATAATTTACATATATTTAAGATCATTCATCAACATCATCATCCGGGCCTTGTGTTGTGTACACACTTAACCTTGTCCACTCTTCTCCTGAGTCCCCTTCTCCTGACTCAAGGATGTTGTAAGTTTAATTATATACTAACTCTTCATTGCTCAGAAGAAGTTACTATTGCTGATTTTGGTTATAATGTCAGATCTTTGTGTCAATGTGGTAATCTTGTCTGCGTCTTTGTAAATTTATGATATAAATAAATAACCCACTAACTTTGTGTTTTCTTTCAATCTAGTTGCCTGTAATGGATAATACTTCTGATAAATTCTACAGTTTGAGTTCACCTAGGTGGGAGTAGGACCTCGCTTGTGATGTCTGCCCTGTTAGCATGCTAGTGTGCTACCACTAGCACCACCATGAAGAAGGAACTTTGGAAAACCCTGAAATAAGGTTTTGAAGGATTGACAGAGGTAGCGGCCATCACTTCATGTATTCAGGTAAGAGAACTACAGTGTGAAAAATACTAGTTTAGTTAGAAACTAACTTCTACTGAATAATGAGATGTTTATCTAGGATGTTGTAGGCAATATAGGCACAGACAATAGCATACCCCCTTTAGAGGTCAATATAGTTACAGAGGGTAGTAGGAGCAGGTTATAACTAACTGGTATACACTTTGGTAAGTGGATTAAAAAGAACAGGCTGTGCTTAAGAATAATTTCCCCTTAATCTTTCTTGAAGATATGAAAACAACAGGCTCACCCCTCCCTCCAACTACCCCGTCTACAACCAATGTCCAATACGTCTTAACAATAGAACACCCACCCTGCTGACCAACAACAGGACCATCCCTCTTCCAAAACAATTCACCGTATCCCCAACCAATGCCCAAAATGTCCAAAGAAAACAGAAAAGGACAGTGTCTAGTTCCCTTCCCAATTCCATCCCTCTCCATTCACAAGTCCCTCCCACCAAAGCAAAACAAAAGGGCATCAGAATGCTTCATTTATGCCAGCTCAAAAGCTTGTCACCTCCTGGCGAAGGCTTGCCACCTCCTGACGAGGCAGTACTACCTCTCGTAGCACCTGGTGTTGAAAGTAGTCTTGGTGGGGGAAGATGCAGTGAAGGAATGTGGGGATCCCAATTGCCGGCTGCATTGGTGATACTGTGACTGGGATCGAGGTGCTGGTAGCAGGGCAGAGGTACTAGGCCCAGGGCAAGCCCATGGGGCTCTGCCTCCTTCTCTAGAGCCACTAGCCAGTGATACTCACCATTCATTGACGCTACAGCGAAGCTGCTATTTCCTACCAAAATGGCGTTGGACGAGCAGGAGTAGCCATATTAACAAAGAATAAATAGAAACAAGTCATATTGTAAATTATGCTCAGTGAAAACACATGCTTATGAATTGGCACAGTAGCAGTACATTGCTGGTCCCCTAGGGCCATTCGAATTTTTGATGTGATTAGTCACAGGGTCAAGTTCTCCCCACACATGCATCACATAAACACAATGACTGGCTTCAAGGAATTAAGCCAGAACATCACCAGATTAAAACTAAGTGTTTTTTTTTTCTGGAAAAGAATTTCCTAGTAAAAAAAAATAAAAAGGTAATTTCTGTGTAAAAAGCAGGATGAAAAAATGAATGACCTCTCATTAATGAGTAAGGCATTATGTACTATGCAGTCCAAGCATTTCTTTTGTACTAAACTAATGAGGCTTGCTAGCGCGCTGTGTATTTCACCACTATCTGCAATCTACTTTAATTCCAATGGCCCTGCTCTTCTGTGACTGCTTTTCAATTCTACCCTGGCTCCAAAGAGGCAGAATAATAATACTACATCACATGTCACAAATAAAAGGCAGATATCCTGTCTGCTGTAAGTAGACAGTGGGAAAAACTCTATACTACAGTAGTGGGAGAGGAACGAGATATAGATTGTATTTTGCATGTTCGTCACAGAGTATCCCATCTGCCAAACGCTAAATCAGGCACCTAAGTCCCACTTTACTCCCTGGCCTCACCCTCCACTACAGATTATTTTCAATAAATACCTTTGCTTGGCAGTAAGGAGACATACTCTACTGCAGGGAAGATTAGAGGGATTAGAATAGGTAAAGGTTTCACTATGGAATAGTGGGGTGTCACTGATCATCATGTGCTAAAATTTGGCTTAGTCAGACACTGAAGTTGGCAAATGACAAAAGGGAAAACTTGAACAAGTGTAAATCTGTTATGGAAGCCATGAAATATATATACATAAATCACTTGGTCAGAAAAATGTTGCACATGCCAAGATTAGATGTTTCAAATTTGTGTTAGGCAGGGACAGAACTTGGGAAAGAATAAAGAAGTGAAGTACAAGGAGGTGACTGAGTAAGCACAGGGAAACACACATTGTTTTCTGTTTGTAATGCACTGAAAACTTTGTAAACGCCACACTAACTGAAGCAGATGCACATTGCACAACCAACTCTGCACTGTCAAATTGAACCATGCTGCAGTTAGGTCACAGGTGGCAAAATGCCATGGGCAGGAAGGTGATGGATGATGATGGATGGAATTTCTTCCTTGCTTAACTAATACAGTCAGCTTACTTAATTCATCACCAACCTTTCCTCCCCCTCGAACTGTCCCATTTGTCAAGACCGGTGCACTAGCGCAGCCACTGACCCCACTGTTCGTCTGTGTGGCTAGAAATTACATTACACATTTAAATTTAGATGCCAGACATACCCGGTGCACTAGCGCAGCCACTGACCCCACTGTTCGTCTGTGCGGCTAGAAATAACATTACACATTTTAATTTAGATGCCAGACATGCCTAGTGAACCGGGCCCCTTAATATTTTTATTTAAACAAAATACACCCGCAATACCTCAACACAGTTTGGTTAGTAGTATCTTCTATCAAAACTATTACTTTGGGTGGTTTGTTGGTTGACAATGTTAGAAAAGCCAGTAGTCAAGCCAACCAAAAACATTTCATAATGGAGGGGCAGAGCTATGATGACTCTGAGTCATTGAAGTGCACCATGGGTCAGTCACCTTATGGGTCTTTTTCCCAAAAATGCTCCAAACTTCTCAGAACTGCTTAATCTTCTTCCAGAAGTTCCTTTAGGGGTCCCTTGGGGGTCTTTAAGTGTCCACAAACCTAATCCAAGGGTCCAGAAGTTTGAGTTGCTTCCTGGGAGTTGTTGAGACTACAAATACCACAATACACCTGCAGGACTTGTAGGACTTGAGAAATGGGACTCTTAGTAGCTCCTTTGTACCTGTTGCTTACAGGGAGTCCACTGCTGATGTCTTTTGTTTTGAAGCCCAGAGTGTGCAGCAGGTGCAGTCCTTCAGGGTGCAGGCTTCTTTGTCCAGACCAGGGCTTCAGCAGGGCAGTCCTTCTTCTGATTTCTTCCACCAGGGATCTGAGTTGCTGGGTAACTCTTCCTCTTATATCCAGGTTCTCAGGCTGGCAAACATGGGGGCGCCCCTGACCAGTGGAGTGCAGGGTGCCACCTTCTGTGATGACCCCTTCCTGCGAATTGTGACACATTTCAATCCCAGAAAGCATTGTTTCTTAGAAATTCAAGTTGAAGAAAATGTCTCCTGGATGTGCAGGTCTGGCTAAGCTTACCCACAGGTCTGGCTAACTTTCTCCTATGCTCCCCTTCCAGCCTTCTCCTAATATAATTCAATGGCTCCCATCTGCCTGGAGGTGCAGGAAATGGGAGGGGAGTCTGGTTTCTGTCCCAGCTGTCTTTCCCTCCTTTGAGTACCAGTTTGGCCACCTTACTCCCTTTCTGCTCTGGCATCCACTGCTGCTGTTCTTCTCCCACCTCCTCCTTACTACAGGGATGATTCTAGGTAACTTTAGGTAAGAGTTCTACAAATCTTTACCTGTAATAGTTATAACAAATCTAACATTGGCAAGTTGTTGGATTTATTCTAACTATTAATGCAGCACCTTGAATGACTATCAAAATTAAGACTTCATTAATTTTAAATAGAGCCTTCCCATGTTAACCTATTGAGCTCATGTACTATAATTGAGAAAAATGAAATTGGAAGATTTCCCTCACCAGAACTTATAAAAAAAACTTGTATAATAATGTTCCTGATTATGATCCAACTGTACCCTATCCTTGGGGCATTTAAAGTATACCTTAGGGGTGGCGTTGATGTAAAAATAAGGTAGTTTAAGACTTTTGAAGTACTTTTAACTCCAAAGTCGAATATGAGCTTAATTTTATTTTAAAAGTATCCAACAGGGCAGGGCTGCCTTTAAAATGACATCAAACACCAAAGCAGTGCAACCATAAGTGCCTTAACTCCACTGGGGTCCCTAAACCTACATGCCCACTATATACTTGGGACTTACAGATAGGTTGTCAGAGCAAAGTATATTTATGCCTAATTACCTCTACCTTTGAAACAGAGCACTGGCCCTGGGGTTGTTTAGCAGAGCCCAGACCACAATCAGAGTCAGAAAACACAAGTATCAGTCAGAATGGGAGCATAAAGTAAAGGGATATTTGGAAAAAGCCCAGTTTTCTCCTAATTACTCACCGAACCCTGTAACCTTGCAGCTCAGCTGGTTGAGCAGGTCTTGTTCCCTATTGTGAACATCAGCCCAGTGGTGAAGTCAGCTACTGCATGGTGCCATGGACCCCAGAGCACCCTCAGTTTACTCTCCCCCACAGCAGTCGATGCTCCCACAGGGCATATCACCTCCCAGGCCTGCTGCTTGCTGCCAGCATGGAAGGGAGGTGGCACCGCACATAACAAAGAAGTGCAGCCACTTCCTCCTCAGAGAAAATACTGCAGGGTTGCACCCCTTGGTGGCGCCGCTGACCACAAGACGTCTGTTTCTGGCAGCCACCCTGGCACGCCATCTGTCTGTTGCTTCTCCTCCCACATGGTGCTGGGTAGGAAGAAATAGGAAGTAGGAAACAACTTATTAAGAGAACAGAGAGGCAGAAAGGAAGAGCTAAGGAAGTAGAAAGGAAAACAAAAATGTACAAAAATTCATGGAAAAAATAAACACAAATGCAAAATACACAAAGACAAAGATACAAACTAATAAAAATAAGGTAAATTAATGGTGGATGAGTGGGATTGGGGAGGACTGAATAGATATTTAAGGGATAGAAAATATCAGGCCCAGCACTATGCAGAGAATAGAAGACAGGTAAAACAATATGACTGCTGTGCCCATGTGGACCTTGTGGTGCCGTTCACACTGATTTTTCAGCATGGAACACTCTATTGGCCTACAAAATTCACTGACGAGCATGCATCTGCCTGTTCGTGGAGTTCCGTGGAAACTCCCAGAGTTTTTTTGGAACTTAGCAGAATTCCATTTATCAAAACTCCATGAGTTCCACCCAGTTCTGCCCAGGCACATATATCATTGCAGATTAAACCTGAGACTCAAACCATTAAATATTCTAACTTCCAACCATGGGTACTTGCTAATGGGATACCACTTCAACTAAGTTATATCATATCACTCATTTGTATCCATTCCTCAGCAAATATCGGTTATATCCTCCAGATAGCTCAAACCCACAGCCCCTGGTGATGGGGGGACCTCGGTAAGCATTTACCTGGACTACACCACAGCGGTGCAACAACTTGTGCGTGAATCACCACTGCTTGTAGCTGAATTTGAAATACACTCTGTTCTTTCCAGAGAAGCTACGGATTAGTGACAAGAGGCACACAGTTTTCCAGACAGCAGTGGTGGCATAGGGGGGGCTGGAATCATGTGGCTATCCTCTTCCGGACTCCCAAGAGATGCCTCGAGCTCAGGAGTTAAGACAACAATGGTCTTGATGCAGACAGCGAGGGTGAACCACTGTTGTCCTGACCACGTTCCAGGTGGAGACACCAGGCCAAAGTAGTGGTGGACATCCAACATCACTGCTCCTGGGAATTTGGGACAAAATTGTATCCTGTGCCAAACGGTTCAGATTAGTAAGCTCGTGGATCTGAGGACTCCAAGGTGGACTTAGCAGAGGTAGCCTGGCCGGTGGTCACACTGATGACCCCAGACACCATAGTATGAGGCGCAGCAAGGACAGTCTCTTCCTGTGTGTATGCTGTGGTTCACTCCAGGGGGTGGGACTGGAAGGCACCATGCCCTGAAAGACCATAAGTGATCCTAAGATGGCAATGTTAGTCCCCTTAAACCTTCAATGCACACTTGTTTCTTATGATGTTTTTGGTTTAGGGTGACAGACACCTCGGGCCTTGGGGAGGTAAATAATTCTATATCTATCACTAAGGGGGGTTGGAAAGGGGTGGGTGGGTGCAGGCGTTTCACAGGAGGCATACTGGGTTTACATTTCGTGTTATGGACACTGGGCGGAGGAAAAACATGTGATGATAGCCGCACCACACCCAAACATCCCAGAAATAGCCATTGAGGTCCTGACCTGGAATATCAATGGCCTAGGGAGTAATCTGAAGAGAGGAACATTGGGAAAACACCTCAAGAGGCACAATTCCTATATTGCTTCCTTTCACAAAAAACACACCTTGCGGGAAACATTTGCAGCGTGCTAAACCATGGAAGATACTGCCTGCTACTACACTTGGGTTCTTGTCAGGCTCCAAGGGTGTGGGTATTCTGGTGCAATGATCCTTCCCTCTACAGGTGTCCCAAACATGGGCGGACAATCTAGGTTGCCAGGCTGAAGTGAGCAGGAAGTGCAATGGAGTAAGTCTGGTGCTCATATTCTGGTATTTACCCACCGGGGCTACAGATGGAAGAGCTGGACAAACTGGATACATGGATGACAGCAGCCCCAACACTCTAATTCTCTCAGGGCAGGACCTCAATCTAACCCATCAGAGTGATTTGGACAGGTTGCAAATCACTGGAGATTGACCTTGGCCTGATTCTTGATTGGCTTCCTTCTTTGAAATAATGGGATTGCAGACTTATGTTGGGAAGAACACTAGGGGACATAACAATATACATATAACTCCAACCTTATGAGCTCTGTTTAGACTCAAATATTCTTGATACTGAGACTGAATATGGGCAGGTTCAGGAATCCTACTATCCTTTCATGAGGTATCTACTATCACTCCTCCCTGATAATCTACCTATACACAGATACCTAGGAGTCAAGGGGGGAATGGAAGTTAGGCCCTTGGGACTTGATTGACTGAAACCCCAGGAAACTGATTTCTAAGGCTGTTGACGGCAACTTTAAGAATAACCTGGGTTATGTGGATTCCAAAGTCCACCTGTGGAAAGAATATAAGATGGTTCTAAGAGGGCATCTCTTTGCACACATCTCTGGTAAATGGGGGGAGTGGGACAAAGAGGTCAGAGACCTTGAAACCAAGTTAGAGACCTGAGAGGCCATCTATGTAATCAACCTTACACACATTCGTGAGAACAAGATAGAGGGGATAAGGGATGACCTGCAAACTATGGAACTCCAGGAAGCACAAATGGCACACAAGGTAAAAGAGGGGAAACTCTGAGGTCGGTAACAAAACAAGCAAATTACTGGCATGGCTGGCCAAGAAGGATGAAGGCCAAATATGGATTCTTACCATCCGTACAGTAGAGGGTGAGAAGGACGAAACCTGAGTGGCCATTGCACAAACCTGGTGACACATTTGGCAGATCAATACAATGCTGGAGAATAGACCTATACATGTAGTCTAGAGGATTTTGTCAATGATATTCCAGTGCCTTGAATCCACTTGGAGGTGAGTTGATCCTTAGGTGCTGACGTGTCAGAACAGGAGATAGCTGATGTCTTAAGCCAGATGAGGCGTAGGAAGTCTTGTGGCCCAATTGGCTTCCCCCAAGAGTTTTATAAATGTGTAAAATACCAAATTATGGGCCTATTCAAAACAATGTTTCTGAGAGCAAGAAAGGAAGGCATTTTGCCTCAAGACCTTAGTAGAGCAGCAATTGTAGTGATCCATAAACAATGGATACCACAATAGGAATGTGCCTCATACTGCTCAATATCACTCTTAAATCTTGAAATTAAGATCCTTGCCAGACGCCTATGGCAGGTGGTATACACACTAGTGGCCCCCAATCAATTCATCATAATGCTGTGCAGGGCGGTGAGACACAAACTATGTAGACTGGCTGGGTGCCTGACAAGGTGCGGCTGGATGGCCGAGCCAGCAATCTTGCTTGCCCTGAACACTGAAAAGGCATTTGATTAATTGGAATGGCATTACTTAATGGTGGTACTGTGCTCAATGGGGAAAGGCAAAGAGTTTATGTCCTGGGTGACATTGTTATACATTGAACTAGTTGCCAGGGTTAGGGCAAACAGGGATTTCTCCGAGGAGTTTAGCTTAGGTAGGGGTACCACCGGCATGTCCACTGTCCCCTCTACTTTTTGCACTGGGAATTGAACTCTTAGTATGTTGACTGTAGATGTATGCATTAAAGTGGAGTGAAGTGGGACCCAAATTGGGAGGTCATCATCTCCTTGTATGCTGACGATATACTGTTGTATCTGGAGGACCCCGAACCCTCAGACCTCAGGGTGCTGGAATGTCTGGCAGTGTTTGTCTCCTACCATGACCTCAAAACTAATGTGTACAAGTCTATTGTATTTCTGCTGTCAGAAAAGGTGGGGTTGGGAGCCTGGACCTACTCTGGAGCATGCAACCCAGAGGTTTCAAGTATTAAAGGATCTTTATCACAAAGGACCGGAACGTCTTTGTTAAGGGAAACCTGGGAAGGGTCCTCAGCTTCTACAAAGCAGATGCAGAGTGCCGGAAGAAAACACCAGTATCATTGCTTGTTCACATATGTATGAATGTTTGGTAGTTTGCCCAGGTGGTAAAGGACGGTGGTATTTCTAATGATGTTAATGTACTTGAACCAGTATGCCTCACATTGTTGTTCATGGTTTGATGGAGGCTTTACCACCTGGTTGAGCGTAGTTAATAAAAAGATTTAAAAATAAATCGTGATTTTAAGGGATCCATGCATTTGTAATGAAACAAACCTACTCAATGACTGAATATAAGTGTATTAGACCTGCTAGCCTCAGGGTAGTCAGCCCCACTGTTTTGCCTACCTTCCTCCACTTTTTGACACTGTTTATTTCTGGTTTTAGGACTCTGCACACTTTACCACTGCTAACCAGTGCTATTGTGCACATACCTTCTCCCTTAAAACATGGTGACATTGGCTCAGACCTAATTGGCATATTTAATTTATTTATAAGTCCCTGGTAAAGTGCACTGCATGTGCCCAGGGATAGTAAATTAAATGCTGCTAGTGGGGCTGCAGCACTGATTGTGCCACCCACATAAGTAGCCCCTTAACCATGACTCAGGCCTGCCATTGCAAGGCCTGTGTGTGCAGTTTCACTGCCCTTTTGACTTGCCATTTAAAAGTACTTACCAAGCCTGAAACTCCCCTTTTTCTACATATAATTCACCCCTGAGGTAGGCTCTTGATGAGCCCCAGGTCAGGGTGCTATGTAGGCAAAGGGCAGGACATATACATGTGTGTTTCATATGTCCTGGTAGTGGAAAACTTCTCAATTTATTTTCCACTGCTGTGAGGCCTGCTCTTTTCATAGGCTAACATTAGGGCAGGGATACCCTCATATACTGTTTGAGTGGTAGGTTCTGATCAGAAAGGGGTAGACAGGTCATATTTAGTATGGCCAGAATGGTAATACAAAATCCTGCTGACTGGTGAGGTTGGATTTTATATTACTACTTTAGAAACGCTACTTTTAGAAAGTGAGGAATTCTCTGCACTTAAATCCTTCCGTGCCTTACAGCCTGTCTCCAATCCACAGCTGGGCTGGGCTGGTTAACAGCTACCTTGTACATTTCACCCAGACAACCACAAGCACAGGATACTCAGTCACACCTGCACACATCTGCTTACTGAATGGGTCTTCCTGGGCTGAAAAGGTGAAGGGCCTGACACATTTCAAAGGACAGTGGCCTGCCCTCACACAATGGACTGCCAAACCCCCTACCGGGACCCTGGAAGACAAAGGGTTGTACTGAAAGGGGGCCTTATGTCCTTCAAAACCACTCTTTGAAGACTCCCCCACTTCAAAGGAACTTCTGGGTATATTAACTGGGTCCCTGCCCCAACCAACTTAGACACTTCTTGGGACAGACAGACTGCACCAGAACCTGCAAACTGCCAAGAGAAGCTGCCTGGCTAACCAAAGAACTAACCTGGACTGCTTTGCTGTAAAGGACTGCTGCCTGGCTGTTGCCCTGCTACCTTGCTGGCCTCTGGCATCTGGCTCTGTTGTGAAGTGTTCTCCAAGGGCTTGGATGGAGCTTGCCTCCTGTTCCTGAAGTCTCTGGGCCAAAAAGACTTCATCTCTGCAAAGTAACTCCTTGTGCTGCGATAATCGATGCATAGCCAGCTGGAATTGATGCACAGCCTGATCTATGGTGAGAAAATCACTGCATCACTGAACCGGGATGATGCAGCCCGGCTCATTGAGTGGAGATCAATACAGCGCCATAGTTGCGACCAGAACTTCAACACACAGCCCACCGGATCGACGCACCATGGAACCAGAACGACGAATCCTGATTTCCTGTGAGAAGAATCAACGCAGCGCCAGCCATGCAACAGAAACTCTGCTGCCTCGCCCACTGGATCGATGCAAAAGCTGTGACTCCATCCCGCATGCCTAGCATTTCCACACATCGTCCGTGGGCGTCAAAAGACCCTGCATTGCAAAGAGGATTCAAGCCTCTGCATCAGAATTCAACGCAAAGCCCTTGCCTCTGTGGTCTCCGTACTTGTAATTTTTACACAACCCAGGTACTTTGTCCTTGCAAGAGACAATTGTTGCTTTGAAGAACTAAAGACTCTTCTTATCATCTTCATAAACGTGATATTTCAACTTGTGATTATCAAATCTTGATCGTTTTGACCTCAATTTAATCAGATAAAAATCCTATATTTTTCTAAAACTGTGTGGTGTCTTTTTGTGGTGTTCTCACTGTGTTAGTGCATGAATTATTGCACACTTTACACATTGCCTTCTAAGTTAAGCTTGACTGCTCAGTGCCAAGCTACCAGAGGGTGGGCACAGGATAATTTGGTTGTGTGTGACTTACCCTGACTAGGATTGTGGTCCCTACCTGGACAATGGTCTATACTTCAGCCAACTAGAGACCCTATTTCTAACAAAGTGGGTGACAATTTAGACTCCAACAAATGAGTTGTTGGAATTCTGGCCACTCTGCATTATGTTTGAACATGACGTTCTGGCCAAATTCCAGTAGCCACCACTTGATGGAGGTAGTTCTCGCACACAGCTCACAAATGGTAAGATTGTGTGCGAGAATTTATATCCCCTAGTGCAATTTTAGGGTGACAATAGGGCACCCGGTGAGATTTTTCCAATGCTTGCAGAAGCAGGCGGTTGCAACCATTCATGATGAGAAAGCTACTGTGTAGCATGATGCCGTTCATGCTAATCTTTCAGCGTGGTATAAGCCCCCAGTCCTGATGTCAACCTATTCACTGAACTCCATGGAATATCATGGAGTTTTCAAGTAACTCTGTGGAATTCCACGTAGTGAAACTCTGCAAGTTCTGTTCATCCCTAGTTCTGGAACCAAAACCTACAAATCCTGCTGTAGAAATTGTGTTTTAACACCAGATTTTCTTTTGATTTATGTGCAATCTTCTATCCCAAAAAAATAATCAAACCTTTATTTTGTGATTAAGTATGAGTCAAGCATATCCTTTTCTTAAGTGTTCAAAAGATACCTGAATCAGGAAATATTTCATCTGCATACAACCTAAAGAAACTGTTACCACTGGGCTGACTGGCAAAACATTGGCGTAAGTGCTGTAAGTATGTGTTACTCTTGAACTACTACTGTGTTACATCAGAATTTCAGAAGTAGGCCAGGCGTTTGTGTAGTTTACTCCTCAAATTCAATAGTAAGCTAAGAGCATTTCAAGAATAGGATCTAAACAAATTCTTTGTGAATCAGGCCCTTTGTCCCCTATCCTACAGCAACATGGTTGCAAATTCATATGTTTGATGAGGGAGTAAATAAAGTCCTTTATGATGGACACTTCTATAATGCTACACTTCTTGAGACATGGAGCATGAATATCTAGGTAAAATAAATGTAGAAATCGTTCCCTAAATCAATTTATTTTAACATTTTCATAAAGTTGACATGGTATTATTCAATGGAGAAGAGCATGGTTGAAGTGAAGAGCTAAAGTGTTGGGAGACAGTATCTCCCAGACCCATTCTTTCCCAAAGGATGACATGATATATTTGAAGACCGCCAGAAAATCTTGACTTGCTGAATGTGGGTGTGAAGAAATGATGTGCATTATATGGTGTGGTTGTGCGACCTCTCCCTGTATTGCACTTAACACTCAAGTTAGAGCTATTAGAGTTGTAAATTCCCAATTGGACTTTTTTTCCACATAATTTGAAAAGGAAAAGTAAAACATTTGACATAAGAAAGTCATTTCAAAGTGCCATGGTCACCATGAGCATGAGCACAAGAGTTATTGGCTCCCTGTGTAAATGACTGGAAAGGATCGCGGCTGGGATTAAAGTCAAACTGAAACCAGAGAGGCCATCACATGCTGGAATAGGAGAAAGCGTGAAGTAGTGTAATGGCCAACAAAAATGTTCACTTAGTGAAATCGCCTGGGAGGGAACTCAGCACACAAAGTAGGGACAGTTCACAAAATGTACCAAGAAAAAAGAGGCATTTAAGACAAGCGCAACAAGGAATGAATAGCAGTAGTGGGCGTGGTTAAGTGCCAACAGAGAGATTACAACAGGCCAGAGCACTTGTGCGCTCGACCCAAAAAAGGATGCATTTTAATGTTTTGTTAGACAATAAATGCAAGCTTACATCCGGAAATGGATCTGTGACAGGAGACGGGCCATAAGCTTTTAACCTTTCGTTTATAGAGAAGAAAACTGTTGACACGGGGAATAGGAAATAAATCGGGACATCAATGAATTAACACCCCAAACATATATTCCCTATTTTTGCCACAATTTCATTGACGCCAAATTTCTGACATCCATGTTCAACCTCATTAAGACATGGGAGTGTTGGATGAAGTGGTTAAGGGTTTTGCTGTCAGTTCGCCACCTTTGACAATGAAGATACAGCTCAGTGAAACCACTGAAGGTAAACAGCTATTGAAAAGAGAATACATAAATACACATAACAATAAAACTGCCCTAATTAAAATTAGCACTGGAGTATTATCGCAGACACAATATTAGGATATTTGTTGCTTGACCACGGTGGAAGAATTCAACCCAATAAAGACACATTTGAATGTAATGATGATAAAATGCATGTTTTCAAAAGTTGGGATGCAAATTGCATTATTTATGAAGCAATATTTTTTGACATTTGGCCATGTAAATGAGTTCAGCACGCACCCATTAGTGTCTGTATAGCTACCACTTTAACCCATATTAAGCAATTTAGCATTCATCTCTATTCCTTGATAATTAACAGTGTGGATTCTCTGGTCTGGTTTAATGACATACAGGTCTTTGTAATAATGCTATTTTTTGTAGCTTTAAAAAGCATATAAAAAGGACAGGGACATAATGAGACCCTGGATGGCATTTCCTTTGGAAATTGCTCATCATTTGCCATTGCACTAATTGGTCTCTAGCTAAGACTCTCACATTAAAAATGATATGCTTCCCTGCAGTGGGCTATAGCTATCAATTAGCCATGACAATGACATTTTGAAAGGCGGAATCCATCAGTCTTGATGTTCAGTGAAGCCTTGAACACCAAAGGAAAGACAGGCATTTATTTCGGATACTTTAGGATACAGGGGCCATTTAGTTTTATTTTGTTGTTAGCATCTCACATAAAGTAAAGCTTCCCATTCACACTGGCAAATGTGCAGCTCAGGCGATTTATGGCCCTGTTTAAAAAGCACAAACGGAGAAGTTCAAGCCACTGCAGCCTTTAACAGACAGTAAATTCACCAAGCAAAACACGGAACTCGTCAATTGGACTGCTGTTTTGTGTCTCCGAAAGGGACTTTAAAATAGGTTGAGCTGAACAATTGCCAAAATGATGAAGTTAGACGAAAACGTATTTATTTGCCATTTATGATGAAAAGCTCAATTTCTGATTCCTGAAGAAGGTCAGCAATGGTAACTGCCCAACACTGCTATTGACACTGAATAAAGCTGAGATCATAAAACTAGAGCAAGTTGACAAATCAAGGCCCTGCTTGAAGGAATGAGACATGTTCGATTAGTGATAGATGGACTGGGGAATTACATTTTTCCTTTCAGACCATTCTCTAGGTTACACAACTCGCTTGATGTGTAATAAGGACATCAGATCAAATCAAAGGCCACAAGTTATTTTTTTCAAAAGGAAGCCAGCCAACTACAAATAAAAATAGAGGCAATTTAAACTCACCTGTCCCAGTGACGAGAGTACACTTGATGATATTCATTGAAGTGAACGAGCAATGTGACGCAGATCACAAAAATAATCAGCTCATGAGTGTCTTATTGTAAAAGAAGCAAGACAACACATTCAACAAACATTAGGATAGGTACAACGGAGAGAAAATAACTGCACGTAATAAATTTTACAAAGGTGAAAACCTGGTGTATGTATTTGAAAAACAAAATTATTTAAATGCTAACAATTATAAGTAAAAGTGTCTTTATGCACCCTGAGATGAAAAAGGGGTATTGTGAATAGGCACTTGGTTGTGAAGGTGTGCAAAATGTAAGCATCCTGAGTGGACAGATTTCCATAGCAACACACCCATGTCTCATAGAGTAGTTGTTTTGTATTTATGGATGCCAGTAGGTAGTTGGGTCAACTTGTGGTACACTTGGATATATACACCATGCTCACTGATGATTGTCTGCCCATTCACGGAATCCATTGGAGGTCTACGTGCCATTATTATCATAAAACTAAAACATGACCCAAAATGGGTCCACTTAGCAAGGTTCTCAAACTAGTATATGGGACACCTGAAGCTCTCCAGTAGGCTTATATTTTGCAAGTGGATTAACAAAGTAATCAAAGAATAGGAAAGAGCTGGAATATATATGCTAAATTTATGCTACAAAAATGTTTATAAATGTACGTACATGTGATTAAAACGTGCAGTGAGAATCAACGGACCATGGAATATAACCAAGAAAACAACATTAATTTATTGGAGGCAGGTAACAAATATTTTTTGTATGCAGTATGGGGATGTTCCTTTCAGAATAGTTTCTCCAGAACGGAAGGAAGGTAGTTACAGTTCTGATGTCAATTTGGATATTGTTCTGGACCCTGGATGCGTAGAGTTGATCTCCAGTCTGGTGAGGCTCTGGTACCTGTTGTGATTCTGCCCACCACAGGTGGTTAGTTTATTGGCCTTGTATGTCGGGGTGCCATTTCCGATGGCCTTGTATTTAATGCAGCTGATTTTAAAAGGTGGTACAGATTTGAAGGGTGAGTCAATGTAGCTCCCCCTGCATTGGTGTCATGTGGATGAAGTGCAATAAGGGGTGCGACAGTGTGTGGGCAGATGATATCAAGATGATGTATAAGAGGTCAGCGAGCACAGAATTGCTTTCGCCCAGGTGATTGTAATATTGTTCTAAAATCAGCTTCTGTGAGAAAGAGTTTCCCAATATTCACCTGGGAGAGCTAATATCATGACGTGTTATTCTTTCTGGCTAAATGTTCTTTGAATATGAGGTTTGTTCAGAGAGTTAATCAAAATTATGTTGGTTTGTCTGAAAGCAAGAGTTGAAGCCATTTAAGTTCTTGTCCCTTACTCTAATCATTTGTCTATGCACCACATGAAAACAAACATCTATATATGCTGTGTGTGTCTGCACATAGTAATTTCCCCACTGAATCCTGAAATGAAAATGGAGTTGGTAGCACATGTTCACAGTTTGCTTTTTGAGGAATGTATAGACTGGATGTGATTGGGCCTAACGCCCTTAGGAGGCAATGGCAAGAGGTCATACGTGGGGACGCCTTGTGGATTTCCAAGGACCTGTCTCTGAATTAGTTTAACAAATTGACAATAAAACACAGCTCTTTATGTGCCTTTATTGCTGAGCTAATAGGAAAATGTACAAAGAAAAACAATTAAAATAAGGTCTTTTGATTTTTCTACCTACCACATTAAGATTGGGGTCTGAGTATTTGGGAGTCAGCAGGACAACATATGTGTTGGAAAGCCATCCATTATAAAAAATGAGTACTTCTGTTAAAGTTAAGTGGCCACTTGAGCATCTTAAATGTAAGTGGTAAATCTGCATTAGAGACTTTTGCACTATCCTAACAGGGATACCTAAATAGGTCTGGTTCATTTCATAGAGTATGGCCCTACGTTTTCAAATAAACGCATTTTAACCTGTAAATAATGCACCACATTTCATGTTACAGTTATGTTTCATTTCCATGCAATTACAACAAAAACATAAAATATGCACCGTGGTGTTTTTGCATTTTTGGACCATGATTTATAGCTTTACATATTTTTGTTCTGGGTGTTTCTAGATGATCATGGTTTCTTCCAGGTACATAAAATAGAATTTATAAAAACTGTAGGAACAAGTTATAATCTTTTTTCTGGAAATTAAAACACCAGCTCCGTACTTAACGATCTGTTGTTGTCATGAGTTTAAAACGCATAGAAACAGAACATAATTTATGCGGGGTTCAGGTGAAAGTGAAACCCTATGGGGCATATTTTCAAGCTCCTATTGTCAAGCTCCAAGCGCCAACTTGCACTGCACTAGCATCATTTTGTTTTTACGCTAAGGTACCGTTAAAGTGGCCTTTCTGCTGCGCCATATTACAAAGTGGTGCAATGCTTGAACACGTAATACTGAGTCAGCATAATCCTAAACCCGTCTGGGGCCTCTTCAATCCATTTAAAGCCACTCCCTTCCCCTTCAGCTCACTCTTGGAGCTTTCTACTTTCTCCCATTGTGAAACTTTTTCGTTTTTCTCTTCCTCCTTCTTTCCCATATGTGTCTTTTGCTCGCAGTAAATGATTGAGGCAGAAAAATAAGTGCAGGCCCTCAAATTAAGCACAAATTAAACACTCTATGAACAACAAGGACAACAGCTCAACTGACACAAAAGGCTCCTTTTAGCCTCACCTAAAATCAGCATAGTTGCAAGTTGTTCAGGATTTCAGCTTCAAACAGTTCCCAATATTACATATATGAATTTGCCATTACCACTAGATTCAGAACTGGTAAAAAAAAGTAATTTACAAAAAAAATGAACGCTACATTTATATATATATATATATATATATATATATCCTAATGCTCAAGAATGCGCGTCCAGTCTGCACCCAGCACGGCAGACTACGGTGGGGTCGCAAGCCCCTAAATTTAACAAAATGAATCGTTCCTTTCATGAAAAAGGAAAGGAAACGCAGCAGTCACTTAATCCTTCAACAAAAACGTGTTTATTGAGGCCAAAGTCAAACGGGCACAAAAATGCAAAATCCTTCCCGACGCGTTTCGGGAGACCTTGCTCCCTTGTTCACGGGAAATCATAATAGTCCCTACTTCAGTTTCCATTTAACATTGCAAATACTATCTAAACATAAAAAACGGACTACAAACATTACATATAAATGGCGGCCATCTTTAAACATGTCAATCCTTATTTTCAAACTTTAAGATATTGTATAATTCAAGACATGCAATTCTATAATTCATATTGACTTTGACATTATTACTTGTTTAGTACCAAATAATTTTACCACATCAGTCAATAGTTTAACCCTATAATCCGTACATCAAGTTTGATATGTCTCTCACATACAATACCTACACTAATACAAAAGAACAGCTTTCAATATAATTCCGCCTTTTCATGATCCTATTTTCGTCTTGATATAATAGCTTTGTTGCTTTTTATCAATCTATGCTTCTGTCAAACGAAAAAAGAACAAAAAAGAACAAAAAAGTAAATCAGTTTTAGCTATTAGAGGTTTCACCACATTCAATCACCGTTTAAAATTAGTAGTAATCCAGTAGTAAAATAAAATATAGTCAGAAATATATATATAATCAAATAATATCTATGATCTTACAGTAACAATATATATCCTCATTCATGACAACATTATCAATTAGTATAAATGAACAGATAATTTCCCATCCTTGTTCATTCCATCCGGCTCCATTGTATTACAGCCTATAATTAGTCGCTATTCAAAATTCCTTAGATCTAATGTCTTATTTCCTCCTCTTACATTCATCGTAACCCTATCTAGGACCATAAACTGTATTCTGACTATATTTCACTTTACTACTGGATCACTATTCAAAATTCCTTAGATCTAATGTTCTATTTCCTCCACTTACATTCATCGTAACCCTATCTGGGACCATAAACTGTATTCTGACTATATTTCACTTTACTACTGGATTACTACTAATTTTAAACTCCTTTTAAATTTCCTTTCATTTTTTGTGAAAGGAACAATTCATTTTGTTATATATATTTATATATATATATATATATATATATATAAAACAATATATTTATAAACTTACATAAGTTTGATTTTTGAATTGTTTCAGGATTGGGTCAAGCTTTTATTCATCAATAGTCTGTCGGCTTGTCCGATAAGTTCAGCACATCCACTTCATTTTACTGATCAGTCAGTGACTTTAAAATAGGATTAAGATCCAGAGCCTATGGAATTTTCAACTAGTTTTTCAGATCCACAATCAAAAAGCATGTTAGAAATTTTCACATTATAGATTTCAGTGCAGATTAATTGCACGTTAGTCCTATTGACAGTGGAGGTTGCCACAAATCTCAAGGAGTGAGGGCAGGGGCATGGGTGGGTGTGGGAATGTGGCAGCAGGGATGTGGGAAAACAATAAAATAAAACATTTAAAAAGATTACCTGCCTGCCGGAGCTGCTGCCACCTCACTCCTCTTCTTTACCGATGGTGATGATCTCTCAGCAGTCCGTAGGACACCAAAACAGGCTCCCAACACAATCTTAGCGCTGCTTTCATGCTATACCTAGCACCAGGATTGGTCTGAGCGGCTTAGTCTGCCACTCAGACAGTGCATTGGAGTGTATGCTGTTTCTCCAACCCAGCTAAACCTAAGTCCGCATGTCAGTTTGGCCTACCTAAGACGGCTGGCCAAACTGACATGCGCACCTAAGTACACTCCACTCCTCCTCTCTACTCTCATGGTCCAGGCTGTCCCTCCCTACACATGCTGGCTCAGCCAGCAGCTGAAAAATAAAGCACTGATAAAATATTGTTTTATTTTTCAGCTACTGGCTCATAGCCAGTGGGGCGATGCTCCTTTGCCAGTGCAGAGGAGCCACCCCTGCTTATTGAAACACTTTATAAAAAATCTGCATTGTTTCAACTATCATCAGCATATATCAAGGGCCATGAAAAAAATATGTGGACAAATTCAGGGGATTATACATTAGATAGGGAGGGGTGGCTTTTATTATGCTTGGGACTTATTTTTGAGAAAACGTGTGTGCCAAAGAAGAGAGCAAAACAAAATGATGGCACATGATGGGGGTTGCTGAAGGGGCAGTAGTAAACTGGGGATATTTTACATAAATGTTGCAGGAACCAGTGACAATTGAGCATTTTAGACACAGAAATTTAAATCATGATTCACATTTCCATCTAGGCAAGTATTCAAATATATTCACTTTTTTAAGGTATTAAATTTATGATGTTCATTGTATGTGGTTAATCAAAGCCATTACATTTTCGTCAAAAAGAAACCAAAAAGTAAAAACAACAGTCAACTCTGCACATAAAGAGCTCATAAATGAAGACACCACTTGCAAGTGAATATCTCATAAAAGCCCATGAAGGAGATAAAAGCTAATTATTCATAAAATGATTGCCCTCAGAACTGCATCATTCCACGATCAGAAATGTGTGGAGAACACACACAGAGAATATAAAAAACAACATTGCTTCAAGAAAAATAAGAAATTCATGAAGCGTGAGTGCAGAGATTAAAACAACAGATTAATCTTTAAAGGGTATTTTAGGGGAGAAAAATAAAGGCTAGAACAGTTTGGGAAGTACCAAGGGTAAGAGCTTGGCTCTGCGAGGGGGCATGCACAGCAACCTATACCAGAGGTGAAGACAAGTGTTCCAGTGCCATGTAGATTTTCCAAGGAAAAATACCAATATATTAATACAGAGTTCTTGTGAAAAAGCCATTTAGTGAAAATTACAGGCACACACAGTGGTGAGCGGCGTGGAAGCATAAGTCTCACAAGCACAGAATGCTTACAAATAATCATCACCTAGATCAGATCACACTGAGATCAATAACCCAGTTTACCAATATGCAACACTATCTGCAGTGCAAACATTGCTTCTAATGGAGTAAATAACTCACAGAGTGCAAGCGCAGTAAATGAATAGAAATTAGACAATGAATACGTGTCCTAAAGTCAGGGATAGTTGGGCTGAACCTGCTGCACCCGAGGTGGGAGCAGAATCCTCTGGTTGGACCCCAGGTCAGTCAAACCTATTAGGTGCAGGAAAACCAAAATTGGTCAGCAAGATATAAAAGGGTATTATCTGGATTGAGGGAAGCAATAATTGCCTACCGACAGGTGCAAACCTCTAGATTATTCCACTCTCACCTTAGCCAAACTTTACGCTCATTCAACAATGCTGGACAGAGACACAAAACATGTTAGAATGATTCTTCACCCCGACCACAGCCCCTGCAAGATGTTTCCTCTGTGGATCGGTGCCAGCAGGCACAGTGGTTCAGAAACAGCCATTCTCCAAGCCTAAGGGTCATAAACCTTGCCTTCAAACAATTAGAGTATCTACAGGCCAAATAGGGTGATTGAGATGCTGGCTGGGGTGTATTGATAACTGCCCAAGCATGCTTGGTCTTGACTAGAGCGGCTCCTTCAGAGTGGTTTGACCACAGAAGGACACGTTTTTGAATACCCAGTTTGAATACTGATTTACTGTGGTTACTGTACCAAAGTTCCTTTGCGTTCATAGGTGCTGACAGTCCTCAAGAAACTGCAAATGCATTTGGCTTGGGCCTCTAGTACTAATTCTGGCCCATAGCAGTGCCTCCAGGCACCTGGGCCTAGTCCCCTGCAGTTTATAACACAGTTTGAGGTAGGCACCAGCCCGACTGCCTGTTTATCAGGAAGGCCAAATTCCATCCTAATCTGAGCAGGAGATGAAGACTTAGGAAGCCACAGGACACATTTATATATCCTTGTTATAACTTGTTTAGTAGACTACTGTGCTTGCCCAGTTGGATTTTGGGCCGTAGGACAATGAGGGAGATATTTTGGCACTCAATACTTCAAGCAGAGGGGACAGGCTGGGGCCGGATAGGGATTTTGATAGTTTTGATAAAGACACCTTGAGAGTCAGAGTCTCTGCTTTGACTTCCTTTTGGTGCCTTATGAAGGATCCCCTGGCATTGATATGCACCCCCAAATACTTATATGTATGTTCCATCATGATCTTGTTGCCATTGTAGAACTAGTAGCCCCAGTTGATGCTTTTTGCCTCCAAAAGTAACAGTCTTAGTTTTCTTCAGATTGACCTCCGGGTTGTTAATGACTGTGTATGCATGAAGTTAGTTAAGTAGATGTTGAAGCCCTATTCTCATAGAGTTAATTAGGTGGAGATCATCAGCATACAGCAGATTACTGATCCTTTCTCCACAATCTCAGGGGGGGATGACTGCTGATGGAAGCAAGGGGATGTGATAGGTCTACAATGAACAAGTTAAAAGTAGGGGTGCTAACACACATCCCTGCTTTGTCCCCCTGAGATGTGGGGATTTTCCTGGCTAGGTGGGTCCCATCCTTTAGATTGATATGAATCCAAGTGTTGGTATATCACTGAATTATATGGTCCAGGAGCCTTGTGGGAATTCCCCACTTATTTAATTTGGACCAAAGAGCCACCCGTGGTACTTGATCAAACGCCGCTGACAAAACAACAGTACAACAAAGTGTGTGAAGATTTTGCCTCATCCATTGGAACTGATTTTGCCTACAGGTTGGTTAGTGTACCAGATTCTACTATAAAACATTTTTATCTCTTGAAATAAGCCCCTTTGACTCCACCCAAAACAGTAGGTCACCCAGGAGTAAACTGGCACAATATTCTGCTTTGTTGCCCAGGAGCGCAATTAACCTGTAATTAACCAGATCAGATTGTAAACCCCCTTTGTAGTCAGGGTGTATTATAGCTCAATGCCAAAAGCCTGGGATAGTTGAGGTCCACAGGCAGTAATCAAAGAGCATGGAGAGCCAACTAGCCCAAAGCTGAACATCTTGTTCAAAAAGGGCCTGAGGCAGGCCAATGGGACCGGGCACCATGTTTGACCTTGCTCTTAAATCTATGTACTCAAGCCAACTTGTTGGAAAGGGCATATCTGTGTTTGGAAAGAGCAGGCCATCTTGATCATAGAGCTGGCCTTGAGTGAGAAGTATGTTTGCGCTTTGCTGGTCCCTAACCAGTGGCAAATCTTTTGCCTTGTTTGTCTGGAAATGAAGAGTCAGAAATGATGCCCATTTCAATTCGGTGGTACTTGGCACAGCCCTGCTTACTTGCTCCTTTCAATTGCCTGTTAATCAGAGCCCAGAAATTCCTGGAGTTCAGTTTCTTGCTTGTGTAAATGATAATTGACCAGAAGTGTTGCAGGTGTTTCTGTTTGTCTGCAAAAATTGCTTGCGTGTAAGATTTCTGCACAAGCTTAACTACATCAGGGATCTCATTTACTCCAGGGTTTTTCTGAACACCCCTGAGGGCTTGTTGCAGGCTCTCTTTAAATCCAAGATTGCCTTTGCGGCAGCAATTGGTTTGGGAGGGCTGTGCCATCAAGCTGGCTGCAAACATTTGGCAAGCATTCGGGTAATGAGGTTCATTTTACTCTTATTGGAGACCCATTGCATGCCCCAGCTTCCCCCAGACACTGTGTGCAGTCAGCCATGAGGATGTCAATGAAAGTAGTACTCCATTTGAGATGCTTAAGATTTTCAGTACGTATTCCTTTATATGTGATGGTAGTGGGAGCATGAGAAGATAGATTAGAGTCGGGGTAATGATCGATCTCTGTGCGTTGGCCAATACAATACCTTTCTGTGAAAGGGAGCATTTCGATATTACAGATCGAATAATCAAGATAAGGATAGGTTTTTCCATAGATTCTTGACCAGTTCAGTGGAATATATTGTGCAAATGGACCATTCAGCACTTTGTAGCCACACTGTTGAGTTTCAGAACCACGAGTTCACCTAAACAGCTCAGTAGACAGCCCCTTGGCTTAGATTGTTCGATGATGTCCTGAAAACTTCCTGGAAGAGATCCATCCAAAGCCTCATGGTGCTCTTGAAATAGATTTGTATTGAATTCCCCATTTATCAGACACTCTGCTTGGAGGTGGTCCATCGCTAATTCACATAGGATCAGTATTAAATGGTTGACTTCTAACCTCTTCTCCCTTGCATAAGAACTGATATAAACGTTGATCAACAGGAGAGAGTGCTGCGGTATCCAATTGCTAATTTTAATTCCTAACAGCCAACTCTCTTGTAACGTTTTTAAGTCGATGTTTCCCTGTAGCTTGACCGAGGTGTATATAGATACACCTCCCTTTGATCTGTGATACTTGTTGTGTCTGAAAGCCAGCTTCTAGTACTCAATTAAATCCATTATCGGGCAGATAGTGGGTAAGACTTGGGACATGAAGGGACCACAGAAATGATTCAGTCAGAGCGTCTACAAGAGAGAACAGTGGGCATACATTCACAGTCATTCTTTAAGGGGTCAGTTTTGACCATTCTCTGTATGCTACAGACTGTGACAGCACAGCGTTTTTTAAGATTGAGAATGGTTTCTTCCTGCTGGATTCTAATGGAGGCTTCGATTTGGCCTGGAAGACCGGATAGCCGGTCACTTTGAAGAGGCTGATCTTGATTCCACACATCCAGCTTCTCCAATCTGGACAGTACTGACTGAGCCACAGTAAACAAAACAAATGGTACTAAAATAACTTCTGAGGTTTCAAAGCCCTTCTGAGAGAGGAATTCAATTGATTCTATGTCATGTGACTACTTCAAACCACTTAGTCCAGGAGTGCATTTTAGTAACCTTAGGATGTTCCCCCATTTAAGATGTTGTGGGGGCCTTGTGAATGATATTCTGGAATTAACTACAGTTTGGTGTTTGGGTATTGTGATGGGGCTTCCTGCTGTAAGCCACGGACATGGATAGATCCTATTTCACTTGAGGTGACACCAGTGTGGATACCTTTTGGTGCCCCTCCAGTAACGTGGGGGGGGGGACCCATTTTAATGTGTTATTTGGGTTGGGGATTCACAGGTCCAGAGGTTTTTACAACTGTTACTCGAAGGGTCTCCTTCCACACCTGGACAAATTTGCTAATGATCCCGGTAATGGGGTCTAGATTGATCAGTGGGGCATTCCTGATTACTAATGACTGAAGTTGTAGACCTAGATTGAACAACAAGAGGTTCTTTGTTGCACAACTGTCCTTGATCATTTTGGCCTGCACTGGTAATCATTGGAGTTACAGTTTCCCGGGTCTGCGTCTGGTTGTCTCAGTGGCTGACACTGCCCATTGCCAAGAGGGCCTTCAGGTGCATTAGAACCAGTAGGTGCTGCAATGTCAGGATGGGTCTGAGGTGAATTACGTCACAACAGTCGGAGACCACTTTCTTCTAAATTGGGTCTCTCAAATTCTGTTCCTTTGTTCACGAACATTGGAAACAAATTGTTTGGCAGAAGTAAAGCTGCTTATCTTATTTCACTGTTTCCAACGTATTTTCTTTTCCCTCTTATTGAGAGGATGTAATGGCTTGAACTCATTGGCAGCAAATTATTTGAAAACTGACTTTGCCACTGAGGTATGAACTTCTACTGAATGCGATGATGATGCCTCCACCAGCTTGTGATTCACGTCTACTGACTGGATGTTTGTGTAGCTAGAAGGGCGAGACAGAAATGGGTCATCTGGATCATTTTTCCGATAGAACTATCTGCACCAGCACAGGTCCTAGGGGTGTCCACATTGATGTTTACCGAGAAGCTGAAGGCCGCCCTGAAAATTTTGGATTAGAGACCAGGACTGGTATGCACATCAGAAGGTACCCTGTTATGGGCCATATGTGTTTGTCAAAAAGTTGCATGTGTAGGTTGCTGGTGCTAGATAGATGCACCAGAAAAACTATTGATTTGAGCCTTAACATCGTTGAGAAACATCAGAAGTGAAGTCTATGATGAGAGAACAACATCAAACAGACTGTACGAGGTTAGTAGTTGCATGAGCTCTGAGAATAACTTGATTTAAATTGTTGAGCTTGTTCTCTATTCCAACTGTAAAGACAGCAAGCAAATTCAGGAGGTCAACTTGTAGATTAAATTTGTCTCAGAAGTTTAAGGCGGAGACGGTGGATTGAAGAGTTTGTAGAAGTTGCAACCAGATTGCACTAGGGGAAGCCGTGGTTGTGCCAGAGGTGGTTTTATATTGCAGACTAGGGCTTTGGGTGGACTCTGTCAGGAAAAAGGACAGTTCCAGAAGAGACTGCTTGTTTGGTTCCATGCCTCCGGATCTATGAATGAGATTTCCTGAGTCATCCAAATTAGGTGACTTTGTAGGTGAAAGTGCTTTTATATTTCCTGCTGGGGCCCGGGTCCATTGGGCAGTTGAAAGGCTGATAATGCTATCAGTGCTTGCTTCCTGCATTGAACCAGTACAAGAACCCCCCTGCTGATTTTGGATGATATCTGGTTTGAAGACCTTGCAAGTTCAGGAGGAGCAGCTTCAAGGGAAAAAGAGGAGGGATTTTTTGGTGCGGCTGCTGGTGGGAAGTTGTAAGAGGGTGTGTGTGTGTGGCCCCGTGTGGAGAGGTCTGATTGTCAAAGTACAGTTGTGGAAACCCACCCAGCTGCTTCGTTCTTGTGTTCTACTGGTTGTTTATCACCATCTCCATCCATCAAACTACTGATGGACCCATTACTGTCTCAGACAGGCCGGATAGCCAGAGGTCACTGTATTGTGGCCTGAAATTAGAACAATGAAGGGCTTTTCTCCAGCTGTTCTGGACTAATATGGATGGATGGGACTTCCTTTCTTCCAGTAATGATACCTGCACTAT
The DNA here is from genome assembly GCF_031143425.1 of Pleurodeles waltl. NCBI lineage: Eukaryota > Metazoa > Chordata > Amphibia > Caudata > Salamandridae > Pleurodeles > Pleurodeles waltl. The sequence goes on along the minus strand of NC_090447.1, from coordinate 386,070,742 downwards.
CCACTGTTAGTGCTTTTTAAGAAATCCCAAAGGGTTGTTGCACAGAGACTTGAGGAGCCTTCCGTTCCGCTAGTGCCCAAAGAAGAAGCAGTCAAAACAGATTTGGAGTCTGTGGTTAATTCTAAGCATTTAGAGTTTGGCGTGGTAGTGTCCAATGCAGGAATCTGGAATAGAAGAAGTGACAATGTATATTGTTGAAAGAACTCAAAAACTGACAGGAGAGACATCCTGTTCCTGCAGGGAGTCCTTGCTCTGCCCAGCTTGTTCTTCCTGTGCCTTTGGGCAGTTGGAGGCTCCCTCCTCATCCTGCCTGACCTCCTGTCTTCCCACTGCCAGCCCCACGTCACCTCCCCTTTGTCTTTGATTTCAGCTGGAAATGAAAGGGGAGGGGCATAAGCATGCTGCCTTCTGTCGCTTGACAAGCCTTACAAAATATATGGGTGGGGTGTTGAAGGTAGCTTAGCATAATACTTTTGGGAGTGTGCTCACACCCAATTACTTGCTTGTTTAACACACCAGGCTGGTGTAGCACCGCTTCACCTCTCCACTGCAATGGGCCTTTGAGGGACTTGCTTTGGCAGGACGGGAAGACTGCAAAAGATTTCACAGTCATAAGAGCCAAATACCTTTGTTGATATGGCAGACCTCTACTTCAGTCATCGAGTGTCTGAATCTGTTCATTAGCCATGATATGTCTTGGACTCTCTACTCTCAAAGGAGAGCGTAGCATGTATTTACATGCCTATACAAGAGAAAACAACTTTCTTAATTTCTTAACTGCCTGATAAATATGGGAATACTGATTTGATACATTACAGGGTATAGGCAATGCACATATTTCATGTGCTCCAACATTCTAATAAATGTATACATGTATATTTGAATATATGTCTATATCTATATATTTATTAAGTACATAGTGGTTATCATTAGTTTATTACAAACCACAATCAAAGCAGAATGGGGCATTTGGACAGAAAAAAAGAATTGCATGGCTCTGTATAAGTTTCTTTATTGCTAAGACATTCATGACAATTTTTTGAGGATGTTTTTCTTCTTTGAAAATCTTCTTTATGTATTTAAGTAAGGGCACTTTGAACTTCATATGATTACCTAACACATTACCTGTTTACTGCATGGTTTTTGTAGATGAGCTGAAGTGACTGTAAATTACAGGATTTATGAGACATGGTTATGCCCAGTCTGCATAGATCAATAGAGTTGCGTGTCTCTAACAACCCATCATGGAATGCGGAAATGAGGTCACTGCTGATGTGAGTGAGGATGACTCTTGATTGTTTCTTCTCAGAGCAAGATTCAGGAAAATATTTACCTTTTTTTAACTATATTTCTACTACCCAATTGGGAGACAATGTTAACTGATAGAAAAACCTAGCAAATGTGATCTCTACATGCTCAAGGAGTGTCAGACACCTTGCAAATTACAAGCTCCATGGTAAGAATGGCTTTGAGGCAGTTGCTTTCTAAATACATGGGTCCTGGTCTGCAGCAACGAAGCAGTGAGGACCCTGCATCTGTATCAATGCTAACCTGTTATGGTGTTTGTAGGCCTGTGTTAATCAAGAATCTTTCAAAACAGCCCAGTGCTCATCGTCCTCTTTCTTGTTTTTGTTAACAGTGGATCATCTATCTGGAGTAGAAGGACATCCAAAACCATGCAATCTTCCTGTGCAATTAACTGTGTAGCCTTTAGTATTCTTAGAGCAGAATCTAAACAATACCATTATATTGAGTAGGTTTAATGAAATAAACCTGACTTAAGTCAGCTAGGAGATGGTGTCAGCTGAAGCATCTTCAGACCTTACGAGGGTTTCAAAGGCTTTAAATATTTTGGAAGCCTCGTAAGGAGCTAACATAAGCATACCCCAATCTTTTTGTGACAATCTTCTTTTTTTGGTTTTTGATGGTTTGCAATGGTCTTCTGATGACTATAAATTACTTACCAGCGGAAAATCTCCCTAGAAGTCTGCTGCTTCATTGCCATCCTATTTTCAACACAATTTACTAACTACTTTTGGGAGAAGCTCTGTAGATTGGAGATTACGCCTAAATTGTTGAATGCAATCACATTCATTTAGTTTAGGCCTAGGTGTAACTAAATCACACAGTTTTAATTAGAAAAATTACCACATTATGCCACGCCATGTATTTGCACACCAATAATGGTAAAAATTTACAGCAAATGGACCATATACAGTGAAAATTTACAGTGAATTCACAAGAACAACTCTTGCACTTTTTTTTAGTTCATAATTCACCTTTGCATTAAAAATGACACAAGGATGCTTTTCCTGCTAAAATATAGTGCTAAAGGATGTATTTGCATTTTAATGTAATTATGCTTATTTATGCATATTTTTACTGAAATTTCACTTAATTATGCGAATACAAATTATACTAATTTTCCACAGTCTTACTTTATGTATATGCAGGCATGCTTTTATGTAAGTAAGTGGTATTCATATAGCACAAACATGGCCAAAAAGCATACTGGACTGGTTCAAAGGCAAGCGTACAATCAATCAATGGAAGGAGAGTTGTCTGAAATCTGGGTACAGAAAAGTATGCCTGCTGCATTCTGAAGTTATGTTCTTTACAGTGCTGTGTCTTTAACGTCTAACTTAATTGCAGCAATGTTACAGCAGTCCTAATGGGCATAGGGATGTTGTTCCAGACATTGTGCATTGATGTTAAAGGTCTACTGCCTTATTTTTTCTTTTATACACTTCTTAGTCTCTAGTCTGATGGGGTTTTGGCTGCGGGTGCGGTGAAAACGACCAAACATGGTGCCCTTGTTTGCGAAAAAAGAGGGGGTGCTGGTCATGATGGCTTTGTGAATGATTCAGCTGTCTCTGAAGCCGGTGCTGGGCAGCAAGGTTGGCCAATAGAGTTCTTTCAGAGAGTGATATGATCATCCATTAAGGGGGTGCAACATGGAATCTTGGAACCCTTGGAACAGGGCGTCACCACGATGTTTCTTTTTCTTTAGAAAGGAGAGCTCGTACCAGGCTGTCTTTGTTTTTTTTTGTTTTTTTTCCAATGTGTTTTTTCAGTGTGGGTCAGTGTCTAGGTTGGGTCCAAGTGACTTGCAATTTGGTAACTTTGTGTTTGAAGCCATCAACGTTCATGTCATGCAGCCAGGTTTGTGCCTATACTGTGGTCCAGGTAAAGTGAGCCATGTTTGTATTCATGCTATGGTCCAGGTAAATATGAGCCAAGTTTATGGGCACACTATGGTCAAGCTAAAGTTTAGCCAGGTTTGTACCCATACTGTAGTACAGTACATAGTGTAGTATCGTGTTTATTTCTGTTGCAATATTGTAGGTAGTGTTTTGGGTAGTATTTTTATGTATGTTTGTATTTTATGTTTTAGGGTTATTTGTATTATGTAGATTTCATTTGGTATCTTCCAGTCTCACCTGCGGTTTTTAGTATCTCCCTCAGCTGGACAGCATTCCGTGCTGGACAGTTGATGGTGCTGGAAGTTTTACTGGAGGCTGGAGTTCCTGTTATTTTATCTGTGAAGTTTTACTGAATAAAAATCTTTTATCATCATCTCCTGTGTGGACCTGGACTCATCCTCAACCTTGATACTGCACATAGGGGGTCATTCTGACCCTGGCGGTCATGGACCGCCAGGGCCAACGACCGCGGAAGCACCGCCAACAGGCTGGCGGTGCTTCCTGGGGCATTCTGACCGCGGCGGTAAAGCCGCGGTCAGAAAAGGGAAGCCGGCGGTTTCCCGCCGGCTTCCCGCTGCCCCAGGGAATCCTCCACGGCGGCGCTGTAAGCAGCGCCGCCATGGGGATTCCGACCCCCTTCCCGCCATCCTGTTTCTGGCGGGAACGGGTGTCATGGGGCCCCTGGGGGCCCCTGCAGTGCCCATGCCATTGGCATGGGCACTGCAGGGGCCCCCTAACAGGGCCCCATTGAGATTTTCAGTGTCTGCTTGGCAGACACTGAAAATCGCGACGGGTGCAACTGCACCCGTCGCACACCAGCAACTCCGCCGGCTCCATTCGGAGCCGGCATCCTCGTTGCTGGTGCTTTCCCGCTGGGCGGGCGGGCGGCCGGCCTTTTGGTGGTCGCCCGCCAGCCCAGCGGGAAAGTCAGAATGACCGCCGCGGTCTTTTGACCGCGGTACGGTCTTCTGGCGGTTCCCGCCAGGCCGGCGGCTTCCGCCGCCGGCGGGGGTCAGAATGACCCCCATAGTATGGTACAGTATTTGTGGATCAATTATGGATCAATTATCTTCAGAGGCCATCACTTTTCCATGTGGGGTGCTTCAGGTCTCCTCTTTAAGCCCCACTCTGTTTAATTTGTATGTTTCCCTACTGGCAAAGACTTTAAGGTCTTATAGTTTTCAGGCTCTGTCTTATGGTGGAGACACAAAATCAATCACTGAAGATATAGCAACTGCCACCAACTTTAAAAACTCCATGAAGGCAGTTGCTGTCTGGATGGGTGAAAACTACCTCAGACTTAATAGATATAAGACAGAGGTCTTGATATTTGGTAGCCAGCCATCCATTTGGACCAATTTGTGGTGGCCAGATATTTTGCGTACCCTACACAACCCAACTGATTCTACAAAGAACGTCAGAATGCTGATTGATATGGGCTGTCATTTGACCTTCAGTTCAATCCAACTGTTTCAAACTGTTTCTGGATGATTAGGTCTCTCAGGAAGGTATTTCCCTATATTTCTTTCCATGCACATAGGCAAGTGGCTATGGCATTGATTTCTTCTAGGCTAGATACTGTAACGCACTGTACCCAGATATATATATATATATATATATTTTTATAAAGAACTTTATTGATTTTAGGAAAATGAGAAAATAAAGATACAAACACATAAAACAGAACACCAACTGGTGTGTGTGTGGATGGTCAAACCCCAGACCACTTCTGGGTGTCATAAAGCAAGTCTTATACAAAAATGAATGAGTAAAAGTCAATAGTTAGTATTTCAACAACATGAGGGTGCCTACTCTCCAAGCACACTGATCCCCTCCTAAAAGCCTGCCATGTCGCCCCATTTCCCCCACACTTTAATATATTTATTTGGGCAACCTCTGGCTTCATATACCAGCCTCTCACGCTGTGCGCACCAGTCCAGCCCACATCTCCATTTATTCAAAGCCGGTGCTAGTCCGGCCTTCCACTCTGCCATAATGTCTCGCTTGGCCACCAAACAAGCAACACCAAGGAAAATCTTGTCTGCCCTCCTTAGACCCAGCTCACCCATGACCCCTCAGCAGAAGAGGTTGTGGGGCCACTTTGATATCTTCCCGCAAAGCCTTTGAGGCCTCCCCTATGACTGCCTTCCAGTAGGTTGATATCACTGGGCAAGCCCAGACCATGTGGAAAAAGTCTGCGCCTGGACCGGAGCATCTAGGACAGTTAGCTGTGGCTCTGAGGCCTGCTTTGTACAATCTGGATGGAGTGAGGTATGCCATGTGTAGATATAGGGTCTGAAATAAACGGAATCATGTGGCCATTGTCAGTACCCGAGGGGCCATCAGTGCCTCCGCCCAGTCCTCCTCTTCCATTGGTCCCCCCCAGTCCTCCCATTTCTGACATAGCCCGGCCAGGGGACTAGTCGTGTTGACTAGTAAGGAACGGTGTATCTGGGAGACTCCACCTTTGCCTACATTTCCCATCAACACTTTCGCCTCCATAGGACTGCATTCGGGGACCTGGTCTCCCTCTCGTATGTGCACGGACAAAGCGTGGCAAAGCTGCAGGTATTTATGGAATTGTGTCTTGTGTAGCGAGAAGAGTTCCTGAAGCTCCCCTAAGGAGAGGGCTATTATCCCTAATATGTTGAGAGGTAGAGACCGCCATCTTTGTAGGTCATCCTTGATTTTCCTAGTGAGTGGCGTGACATTAAGTTCCCAAGCTAGCTCCGGAATAAGTGCAATGAACACTCACAGATATTTAAAACTGTTTCTATGGATGGGAATGTTGTGTTGCCATTCAATACAGTCTCTGGAGGGGTGCAGAGGGACCAACAAGGATTTATGGGGGTTTAGCGTGAGGCCAGAGGCCTCTGAGAAGAGGTGAAGGATCTGTAGGATACGCGGGCCACTTGTGGCGGGATCAGCGATATAGAAGAGGACATCATCTGCGTAGAGCGCCACGCGGTCCTCTGGTCCCCCGGGACAAGCCCAACCTTTGATCAAGGGGTCTTCGTGCAACAACTTCGTCAATGGTTCAATTACTAATGCAAAGAGCAGCGGAGATAGCGGGCATCCCTGACGGGTGCCTTGGCGGATCGGGAAAGGGTCAGAGACCACACCATTTACTTGCACCCTGGTGGTTGGGTTAGAGTAGAGCAGTTTTACAAGGCTGCAGATTTGGGCCCGAGTCCGTAGCTCTGCATCACGCGGTTGAGGTATGACCAGTCCACTGTATCGAAGGCTTTTTTGAAGTCAAGTAGGAGCAAGGCCAGGGGGAACCGAGTCAATGCACCCCGATGTGCTAGGGCTAAATGTAGGCATCTAATACAGTGCCTCGTGCTTTGGGAGGTCATGAAGCCGCACTGGTCGGAGAGCACCAGAGACGGGAGCACTTTTTTCAGCCTGGCTGCAAGAATCGAGGACATCACCTTGATTTCGGTGTTCAGAAGGGAGATGGGTCTATATGCTGAGCAGCTCTGCGACAAGGGTTGAGTCTTAGGGATCACCACAATTGTGGCTTGATCAATCCCTGCCTGGAAACGACCGCATCTTTCTGCCTCTTCGTACATATCTAGCAGGTGGGGACCCAGAATGTCTCCACATTTTCCGTAGAGCTCTGCAGGGAACCCGTCCGGGCCCGGAGTCTTACCGGAGGATAAGTTAGCTACTGCCTCCTTGATTTCTGCCAGGCTGATGGCCTCGTCTAATTGTTCTCTTATCGCCTGGGAAACTCTCGGCAGGGTGTTCTCGTTTAAGAGGGGGGATTCCTTCTCCGCCTGTGGCCTGGGCACTCCGCGTAAAGTCGTGCACAGTAAGACGCAAAGCTCTGTGCGATATCGGTGGGCGACTTCGAGAGAGATCCCGAGTCGTCTACTATTTCGTGAATAACCCTGTCAGCTAAGGGTCTTGTGGCCAACCACTGTAAGAGCTTCCTGTTTTTATCTCCCCATCCATACACACGGGCGGCTGATGCCCTCCAAATGTGTTTTGTGGACTCCAGCACAAAGGCGGTCATTCTGACCGCGGCGGGCGGCGGTCGCCGCCCGCCATGCGGTCACTGCCAAATGACCGCACCGCGGTCAAAAGACCGCGGCGGCCATTCTGGCTTTCCCGCTGGGCCGGCGGGTGCCCGCCAAAGGAGCGCCCTCCGGCCCAGCGGGAACGAGGAAGCTGGCTCCGAATGGAGCCGGCGGAGTTGCAGGGGTGCGACGGGTGCAGTAGCACCCATTGCGATTTTCACTGTCTGCTAAGCAGACAGTGAAAATCTTTGTGGGGCCCTGTTAGGGGGCCCCTGCACTGCCCATGCCAGTGGCATGGGCAGTGCAGGGGCCCCACGACACCCGTTCCCGCCATCCTGGTTCTGGCGGTGTAAACCTCCAGAAACAGGGTGGCGGGAAGGGGGTCGGAATCCCCATGGCGGCGCTGCAAGCAGCGCCGCCATGGACGATTCCCTGGGCCAGGGGAAAACGGGTGGGAAACCGCCTGTTCCCCTTTTCTGACAGCGGCTTTACCGCCGCGGTCAGAATAGCCCAGGAAGCACCGCCAGCCTGTTGCCGGTGCTTCCGCTGCCCTCCACCCTGGTGGTTTCAAACCGCCAGGGTTGGAATGAGGGCCAAAGTGCTTAATCTCCTCTCGCACCCCGATTAGCTGCCGCAGGCCAGAGACCGATTCAGAACTCGAGTGCGAGAGTTCCAGCCGCAGTGCGCGAGCCTCCAACACCGACACTCTGAGGTTGCGGGCATGCTCACGACCTCGAAGGAGGTGTTTGGCATGCCCTCTAAGATTGAGAAAAATAGTATGTATAAGCCGTGGGCGGGGGCACCGATCGTCCCTAGGGCCCCACCCCGAACCGCACCCGTTGGCTCCATGTGGGTCTCTCAAGTTCCGTTGGCCATAAGTGAGGTTAAGTGTCCTATATCAACCAAGCGTCGGTGACTGGCTCAAGCGTTCGCCGTCTGTTGTCTGCACCGGGTCCCAGGCTCCCCAAGCCTCCCCGGGACTCCACTCACCTCCAGTTCAGAGCCTCGACCCTCGCTTTCTCCTTAAGTGACCCCAGGGCCTCTCACGTCCCGCGCTGTGAACGGGTGCGTCTCCGGCCCCTCCTTTGTCCCACACGGGCAGGTGGGTCATCCCTGGGAGATCCTCGGGCCGCCTGGCGGGGCCCCTCTGTGGCCCGACACCCTCTTCGGTCAGCCAGTCCCACGCCTCCACCGGGGATTCAAAAAAGTAGAACTTTCCAGCCATCAAGACCTTTAGGCGCGCCGGGAAGAGGAGCATGTAGGAAAGCTGCATGGCCATAGGTTTTTGTTTTACGAGCTCAAATGATCGGCGCCGGGTCTGAACTTCTCGAGTGTAGTCTGGGAATATGAGGATTTTGTTGTTCTCCTAGTGGAGGTCGACCATGTTTCTGGCCTCTCTAAGGATGTTGTCCCGATCTCTAAAGTTTAGAAAACGCGCTATCATTGGTCTCTTAGGACCCCCCGGTGGGGGCCGTGGCACCAGAGCCCTGTGGGCACGCTCAACTGCCCACAGGGACGAGAGGGCCTGGGCTGGCATCTAGGATTTAATCCACTGCTCCAAGAATTCGGAGGCTTTATTTAACTCTGCTCCCTCTGGAAATCCTATAATGATTAGGTTGTTGCACCTGGAGCGATTCTTGGCATCCTCGGCGCGTCAGTGGAGTTCACCCGTTCGGGTCTGCAACTGCGCCACCTTGGTTCTGAGCTCGGCCAACTCATCTTCAGCCTGTGAGACTCGGCCTTCCAACTCCGTGATTCGGCCCACTGCATTTCTAAGATCTTGCCTGATAAGGCCCATATCCTCTCTTACCTCCCCTATTTTAGTCTCTACGGCAAGTTGCGAGGATTGGATTGCTTGCAGGATGGCGTTTACTCCATCTGGTGCGGAGCCCCTGGGGGTCGGATCCCCGCTGCCCCGAGAGGCAACCGGTGTAGTGAATAGGTTGATCTTTTGCAGGGAGGGTAGCGGCTACCTGTTCGCTCTGTCCTTCCCATATTTATTTCAGGGTGCGGCGCCTTCCCTACTCGCCTCACGGGCCCCGGACTGATCTTCTGTACCCTTGCTGTCACCCGTGTCCTCAAGACTCACCTGTGCATCCACCGGGGGAGGGATCCCCTAGTCCAGTCCAGACGAACCAGAGGAGGCGCACACTTCAGGAGATTCCACAATGTACCCAGATATTAAGAAGATTGCATTAGCCAAACTGCAACTGACTCAAACTGCAGCAGAAAGACTCATTCTTGATGAGCCTAAAAATCATTCAGTCTCTGTGGGTATTCTGAAGCTTTACTAGCTACCGGTGAACAAATGCTTTATTTTTAAAGCTTTTTGTAATTGGTACAATGCCTTGAAGAAATCAGAGCCTGAAGAAATATGAGCCATCTTTCAATAGTACATTCCTGCCAGGCAGTTTCAATCTTCTAGCCGGAATCTTCAAGTGTTCCCAAAATATTTAAAAACAAGGTGGGGAGGTAAAGCCTTTTCGGTGGCTGCATCAAAGCTATGGAACTCTTTTCCTGGTTCTATCTCCTGTCTCCAGACCCATACCCTATTTCATAAAGCCTCAAAAACCTGGCTGCTTACTCTTTAATGGGTTGCATGTATATCTAGATCAAGTTATGTTTTTCCTCTTGCGCTTGACAAATTGTATTCGTTTCTTTTCATTACATTTAAAAGTGGATAAAGGTGCTGAGGTAAAAAGTAATTTGTAAACAAATTGGGCACATAAAGAGGGGTATGCATTAGCATCCTTGTTTTTAAGCCTCTCAATGGCTGACATGGGTCCGGTTTTGCATAAATTATGGTTATTTTCTCCCAAAGCTGGATGTCAGCATTTGCAGATAATGCCCCATGCTGATGGCACTATTTTATTGGACCTTTCAGGTGTAGGATCACTGAATGTATTAATAAGGCATTGTAGAATAAATCAGTTTTAGATTAATACAGCTAAAATATTCTCTTTTGGACTTCTGAAAGAGATTTTGATTTGTCAAGGGGGAGGGTCTAAAACTGACCTTTTGACAAGGTTATGAATACTTGACTGGAACTGAAACGATTGGAAGTAATAAATTACACCAGAATAATACGAAATTATAGGGAAGTGTTTTCTGCTATTCTTATTATAAAATCTGTATACACCTTCCCTCCCATTCAGTGGATCCATTGTTTGCAATAGTGAAATACATTTTTTTCATCTTTGGTTTCTTAGCCATTAGGGCTTTATGACAAGCTCATTTCTTTTGTAAATTCCACCCTATCTGGCCAAATGTACTCATATTTCACTTGGCACCTTCAGTACCCTAAGCCCACATCTGGATGAGATTGTGTTTAAATAGTGATTCCCACTAATGGCTTAATTATCGGTTAAATTCACTAACAGATTTGAATATTTCCACGATCTGGTTATTCACTGCTTATAAGGGAACAACAGAGGAATGTTATTATTGCACTGGGCAAATGTGACTTGTACCGATGCAACATCTAAATATGGGCACATCATATTTTAAATATTTTCATACTACAGATTTGCCAACCTTTCTTGATTAAATTATTGTCCAGTTTTGGCAAGTTAAGGTACCTGCATTTTAGTTTTTTATGATGCAAAAATATATGTAAAAGATAAAGGTAAAAAATCTCTCTTGATATGATATTGTGGTTGATTATGTGGCTGCTTCCTTGAACTTGGTATAAAGAGTATGCAACTCATGCAAGTACGTGTTAAGTGATTGAGTCTCATACCAAAGCAGCAGGTATTCAGGGTTAGATTTAATTATGTGGCAAGTCTTTAGTTTTTCTAAGATAGAAAACAACTGATGTCATCACAACAGAGCTACTATTAATGTGCAGGCTGTTTTTGAGGTTGGCATAGAGACAGCTTTGTTTAGAAATGTTGCCATACTCATGTAATCAAAAAATAAATCTAAAAAAATGCAGACATATACATACATTTAGAGATTCTACATCAACTCTTTTCATCTAATACTTTATTCAACTGTCTTTCACATTTTCTTCCACCTATCACAGCATACAGCATGGATCAATGAATCAGGCTGCTTTCATCATTGGCTTTCTTTCAATGTGAATGAAAGCGTTATGCCTGATCAGATGTGCACATCCTCCTAAGAAGAATGGCACTTAAGTGCCAAGGCGGAGAATTAATACTTTATTTTGCCAATGCTTTTTTTCCCCGTTATTAATCGTTTTCTTCTTTTTTTACTAGTCCTTATGTGTTAATACTTTGGCGGTCATTCTGACCCTGGCGGTCATGGACCGCCAGGGCCGGGGACCGCGGGAGCACCGCCAACAGCCTGGCGGTGCTCCCAAGGGCATTCTGACCGCGGCGGTATGGCTGCGGTCAGAGACGGAAAACCGGCGGTCTCCCGCCGGTTTTCTGCTGCCCTGTGGAATCCTCCATGGCGGCGCAGCTTGCTGCGCCGCCATGGGGATTCCGACCCCCTCACCGCCATCCTGTTCCTGGCGGTTTTGACCGCCAGGAACAGGATGGCAGTGAGGGGTGTCGTGGAGCCCCTGGGGGCCCCTGCAGTGCCCATGCTCCCCCATAGGAGGGCCCCACAAAGATTTTCAGTGTCTGCCATGCAGACACTGAAAATCGCGACGGGTGCTACTGCACCCGTCGCACCTTTCCCACTCCGCCGGCTCCATTCGGAGCCGGCTTCCTCGTGGGAAGGGGTTTCCCGCTGGGCTGGTGGGCGGCCTTTTGGCGGTCGCCCGCCAGCCCAGCGGGAAACACAGAATAACCGCGGCGGTCTTCTGACCACGCAGCGGTATTCTGGCGGCTTCCGCCGGCACCGCGGTTACCGCGGCCGGCGGGAGTCAGAATGACCCCCTTTGTGTCTTATTATGACTTTGGTGGACGGAAAAGCCTGTCCGCCAAAGTCCTGACAGATAGGTTACTGCCAGTGTGGCAGCCTTTCCACCGAGCCCATTACAAGTTTCCTGCTGTGTTAGCAAGCAAAAACACAGTTTTCGCCCTGTGACATAGCGGGAAATAGCCTACAGCATTGTCTCTGGCTCATAATAGAGTTGGTGGCATTGCTGTATTGCATACAGTGCAGTAGCACCCGTTGCAATGTTTACTGCTACGGGACTGGCCAGGGGGGCCCCCTGCACTGCCCATGCCAAGTGCAGGGCCCCCCTGCTTTTTTGGTGATCCCCTACTTTGACATAAAGTCTGGACGCAAATCCAATTTATTTTTCCATACTCAATCTTCTTTTAGAATGCCTTCCATATATTTAGGAGCCTGACCCTAATGATACACCTCTATTACATTATAAATTGCTCGATTATTATTAGTTTTTGCTATCCAACAAATAACAATTAATTGGAAATGTGCATCAAATATTTATTTTAAAACATGGGGATATGCAGTATTTTATCATCATATATTAGATTGTGCATTTGTGGAATCCTCCATTATTGCTGTCAATAGTGAAACATTTTGGGGTCCAATAACAACCTATTTGAATAATGTCTCTTCAAAGGCTCTATGTGCATCTGCTGTTAACACTTTTCATTTCTCTAAACTCACTATTCTTGTACTATCTACAGTGTTTTCCACTTATTCTTGTGCACTTTTACCTCTTACTTTGATCTCCTTTTCAGATTCCTGGTCTTCATACTTTTCTTCTTGTTTTCCTATTCTATTCTATTTCTCTTTTTCCTTTTCTTTACTCTTTATTATTTCTACTTTCTTAATCATAAAACTCACAAAAACCTTTAGTCGAATATGGTCATTTTTCGGAGGTAGTCAATTTATACAGTATGCTTCATTGCCATTGATATAATCTTTGCTTGTTTCATGGATTTTATTTTTGCCTTTGTAGCCTCATGGCTTAAATAAAGTATTTTTAAACTTAAAAGAAATCTAGAGGAAGCCTGCATCTTATCAGTTTTTATTTACAAACAAATGTAATTTCTTAAATTTAAATAACACCTAACATGTTGTGTTGACTACTTATGGGCTAATTACTTAAGGGTTTATCTCAAGTTCTGTAAATTCTGAAGTTGCAAAAAGAAAATATAACATGCTATTGTGGTTTTACTGTATGTGAAAACCATTCTTTCCTCATCACAATTTCTCCGATTTCCAAGCAAATTCTTCTAGTTAACAAACAGAGGATGTGCATCAAGAAAAACATATTTATTGTGTGACGCCAGTTGTCGCAAAACAACGCAACTCCTTAAATGGGACTTTCAAAGTCACACAAGGACCAATTTGTGTCACCTTGTGTGAGTTTGTACAGAAATGTTGCACAACGATTTGGCTTGTGCTGCATTGAGTTACATTTCATTGCAGTAGTGCATCCACCCATGGGAGTTGACAGAATCTCAGATTTAATGAAATTAGTAAACCTGGGATTGCGCCAAAATGGTGTGCCAATCACAGAGAGGTGTAACACAGAGAAATATACTTTCACTCATTATTTCCTCTTTCTAGGTTTGCTGCAATTCTGAAGCACACCTAGAACGAGGACTATACCTCAAAGAGTTATTTTTTAGATCAGATGGTATCCCTTCCTGCACAAAAACAACTCTAGCTATTATAGAGGCACCACTGTTCCACGCCACAATGCTACCTGTGTTGGAGCTAGGCAGCTAAAAGTGCACCAGTGGCAGAAAAGAACTGAACTGCAACAATACTTTGTAAATATAGCACAGTTCCGCTCTGCTCCTTTCAAGTGATAAAATGTAGCAATTTCTCTGATGTGTGTTTGAGTGCAAACTTCTCAGGACTCAAATTCTAACATCATGCTCAAACACTGTTTGCACCTTCTCTAAATAATATCGTAGAACTCAAAATAAGCCTGCTATTTATCATTTGATTCCAAAATCATTAATGATAGAGTAATATGAGGATATCTAAAATATTAGGAATTTTCTTCTCACTTTCTGTCACTTATTTCATTTCACAGCCTCCTTTAAAAAATAAAAAGCAATGAGTCACTTCTAAGCTGTTATATTATAATACTGCTGCACAGCTCCCTAAACAGTTCTATTGCATGAACCACCACACATGTTTAGACAAATATTGGTTAATCTGGCTCTTATTTTTGCCAAATTATCTATCCACTTTGGTGCGGAGGACAGCTCCAAGCCGTCCTCACATATGAGGCAGGAAATCCCTCTGGTGAGGGCACCAGAGAGATTTACTTTAACTAAAATTAGTCTTGAGAGCTGGGAAAGAGCTTCTCCAACTCCTGAGGCTATTTTTGTTTTTTCATCAAAATGATAATCAGTGCACATGGTGCGCTGACATAATTTCAGTGAAAATAAAAGTGAAAATAGAGGAGCAGCTCATTTCACTTTAACTGCCTGGGTGCTTGGGGGGGCTATCACAGCCTCCTGTGCACTGATTGAGACTGGAGAGGTATCATTGGAAAGGGGAGCGTCCTGGGGGGCAGGAATCCCACTAGACATAAAGGGTTATCTGTTATCTGTATTTATAAGAGTGGAGTTTAAGTTTATGGAGGTTGTCCAGTATGTACATGAAAATGCCCCCACCACATACACATTTGGAAACAATCGTTCTACACCATGGAGAGCAGGTGGGGGGAATTACCTAAATCTACCCCACCAGTTGGGGACGAAAGCCCACTACACACCAGGGATTATGGGATTTCTTTTTTTTTGTAATTTCAGAATGAGTAAACAATATTTCTGCACCCCTGAGGGCATTTAGGGCAATTACCCCATCTGCTCCTCCCCTCCAGGGGGGCATAAAGTCCACTAGATACCACGCAATTCTTTTTTATATATATTTGTAGTGGTGGCAGTTGCCCGGCATGGGCATGGCCATGTCCCCACCTCCATAACAATGGGGAAACAGTCTTTCTGCCACCTAAGGAGACAGATAGGGCTTATTACCCCTAATTCTCCTCCAGGTGGACAGGAATCCCACTGTTTGGCAGCAATATATATTTTTAATAAAATAATAGGGTGGGTCTTTCCCAGCCTAACATCAAGCTTCACATTCACCCTTAAAAACTCAACAGTATTTCTGCTCCCCTGTGGACTAAAGCATCCCTTCACAATAGCAAGTAAGAGAACATGTGATTCTTTTGGGTGTTGTTTTTAGCAAATGGATGAGTAGAGTTTGGCTAACTCTCAGAATCATCCCACTTGGAATGAAGAACAGTCATACTTGTTGGTCTTGGGTAGGCTGCTGCCTGGAAAAAAAACACCAGACCCAGATAGTTCTGAATTTTAGACATATGGGGGAGTTCAAGATGGTGTGTGTTCTATGCATCCCACTCCATTTTCTTACCTACAGTGCTCTGCAAACCTCAAATGTTGACCAAATAAAACACATTTTCCTCACATTCTGGAATCCGTGGGGAGCTACAAGTTTCCTATCCCACAGCATTCCCCCAAGTCACCTCATAAAAATGGTACCTCACTTGTGTGCGTGGGAAAAGAGACTAAAGTGCTACGTGGAGGTCAGCAATATGGCCAGCTGTGGGCTTTGGGACCCTGCTTTTTAAAATAGGCCATGGTGATAAGAAGGTATAAATGAAAACATTGTCACTAATGCCCATTTTGTCAGCTAATTTTCAATACTTGTTTTATTTCAACACTTGGACCCATATTTAAGAAAAGTTAGCGCCTCTGTGCCTTTTTTTACTCAAAAGCAACACTAACCAAGCGCCTTATTTATATTTTGTTGCTAGGTCCATCTAGTGGCAAAATTATCGTCATTTTCTGGGAGGGCCACCCCATCTTGAGTCGTTTTACGGCAATTATATGCAAGGTAGGTGTTGGAAATGGGTTATTGGTAAGGGCAGGTAGGTACCTACACTTAGCAATAGGCCACTAACCTCCACTTAGGTCCAGTTAGGTCTCAGTAAATTAAACCCAGATCAACCCTTGGTAGCTTGGCAACGAGCGTCAAGGCTTAACTTAGGAGACAGAGTGTAAAGCATTCAAATATCACAAAACAGTAATTAAATAAAACACAGGAAACAGTTTAAAAACCCCAAACCAGCTTATAAAAATAGATTATATTTTTATCTTTAAAATGACACCAAAACGAATAAAATCGGATAAGGGGAACCAGAGATATGAATTTTTAAAGGATTTTTTTTTTTTTAGCGCCTAGAAACAAAAAGTGCCAATCGGGTCATCTGGTTGCACCTCGACCGGGGCAAAGTCAAAGTTTCAGGCCGACCGCGATGGAGCCCTGCTCGGCTACAGGCCACGGGAGGCCTCGGTTAAAAGTTTACCTTCACACTTAGGGGGTCATTACAACCCTGGCAGACGGTGTTAAAGCGGCGGTAATACCGCAAACAGGCTGGCGGAACAAAAAAGGGATTTATGACCGTGGCGGAAACCGCCAACATAAACAGACACTTTAACACTCTGACCGCCACGGCGGTACAGACAAGCAGCGCGGCAGTCACCGCCTAACAGACAGGCAGAAGACAAAGTACTGCCCACAGTATTACAACAGGCCAATCCGCCACCTTTTCCGGGGCGGATTCACTGTGGATAAAAACACTGTGGAAACAGCTTTTGCAATGGGACAACGCTCACCTTAACACACTCCACTAGGAAGGAGGGCACCATGGAGCCGGAACTCCAAATACTCCCTGCAATAGTGTTCCTGCTCCTCTACGAACATCAGCAACGGCGGCGCCGAAGACAACGGTGAGTACTGCACCTACGACATAGGGGAGGGGGAGGCAAAAGTCAGGGACACACACACGCAACACCCCCACCCCGACCCTCGCACACTACAACACACACACCAATGCATTTCCAAACATCACAGGAACAACCCCCAACCCCCCCGGAAGAATGCAAAGACAAAAGGGAATTCAGTACAACCATTGTAATGTATCAAAATACAGTAAGCTCATATATACATAAATATATACACATTCCAAATATTTACATCACGATTAGTAGTGCAGGTATGCACATTTCAATGTCCGTGGACCACTGGGCCCAAAATGCATGGGCGAGGCCCACACACGATACCTGTCCAGAAACAGAGAGAACACTGCAGGGGCATCAGATAGAAATACAACAGGCACCTCAGGGGGAAGGGAAGGGAAGGGCGGGCACCTCAGCCGGATGACAGCACCACGCCAGATCCACGACGGGGCTCCATGCCCATTGATCTATCCTGGGGAGTGCAAAGCCACAGTCTCACAAGTTTTGCAGTGGGTGGTTTGCCCACTGTACCATCCTCTGGAGTGCAAAGCCACAGTCTCACAAGTCTTTGCAGTGGGTGGGTTGCCCACTGTACCATCCTGGGGAGTGAAAAGCCACAGTCTCACAAGTCTTTGCAGTGGGTGGTTTGCCCACTGTACCATCATGGGGAGTGCAAAGCCACAGTCTCACAAGTCTTTGCAGTGGGTGGTTTGCCCACTGTACCATCCTGGGGAGTGCAAAGCCACAGACTCTCAAGTGGATAACAGTCTCCACTGGTTCTGGAGGGGGACTGGTGCCCAGAGTGCTTCATCCTGTTAAGGACTCAGGTAGTGGATGCTGTTCTCCACTGGTTCTGGAGGGGGACTGGTGCCCAGAGTGCATCACGCTCCCCGTGACGGTCCCACTCCGTCACTGCCCCTGCCGCACATGGACTAACGATGCTTGAGTTGGCAGTGCTTGCCCTGTTCAGCGGTGCTTGCCATGCCGGTCTTTCCCTGTTCAGCTGTGCTTGCCCTGTTCAGCGGTGCTTGCCATGGCGGTCTTTGCCCTGTTCAGCGGTGCGTGCCCTGTTCAGCGGTGCTTGCCATGGCGGTCTTTGCCCTGTTCAGCGGTGCTTGCCCTGTTCAGCGGGGCTTGACTTTGCTGTCTCTGACCTGTGCAGCGGTGTGTGCCATGGCGGTCCCTCATTGCCCAGCGTGGCTGTGGCTGCTGGGGCCCTCCTGGGCACTGACTCTGGCGGTGGTCTCCGGACCAGTGACGATTGTGCTGCCCTCCTGGGCACTGACTCTGGCGGTGGTCTCCGGACCACTGACGATTGTGCTGCCCTCCTGGGCACTGACACTGGCGGTGGTCTCTGGACCAGTGACGACTGTGCTGCCCTCCTGGGCACTGACTCTGGCGGTGGTCTCTGGACCAGTGACGATGGGGCTGGCGGCGGAGTCCTGGGCAGCGGGGAGGATGGCGGCCTTCTCCGCTGTGCTGCTCTTCCCAGACTTTGGCGGCTTCTTCTGCCCCTTCCCCACCTTGGGAGGAGTCACAGCTGACTCGACACTCCCCCCGGGACCCTTGTGAGCAGCTTTGCCAGCAGGAGTCTTCATCCTCTTCCGTCGGGCACTGTCCAACTTCTGGTGCAGATCATCGTGGCCTTCATCCCCACCACCCCACCAGCATGCCAACTCCTACCCCCACCCACACCCTCACCCCCATCACACCTACTCCTTGCAAATGTCTCACCATCACAACCCACCCATCCCAACCCCAAGCCCTGCATGCGACCACAAAGCATGGACACCCATCACCAAAGCATGCCCACTGCACATCCCCATCCACCCCTCCAAACCACTGTCACAAAAGCCCCCACACAGGAATGCAAGCACTGGGGTACACGGGCACCCACCAATTGCACGCTATGGCACACACAGATGCAATAACCATCCTTTTATACCCCTGCAGGACCCGAACGCCACGTCACCGCGCAGGAGGGTACACAAATGTCCACTCCACCCCAGAAGAGGCCCACAGTGATGACAGCACCTCTGTCGACCTGGATCTAGATGACCAGCCTGGCCCATCGGGGACCTCGGGACAGTTGGTTCCCCTCAGACAGACACAGGCCACAGCAGACCTTCCCCCCTCTGGGAACACCAGCACAGCACCCACCCAGCGGGCCCATACCTCTGTCCCCAGGACACGTCAATCAGCGGTGTGTCCACCACTACAGGGCACCCAGTAACCCACCACCCCAACAACAACAGGGACCTGGGGGCAGTGGTAGTGGGCACACGGTCCAGGGGACAGAGGCCCAAGAACACAGGGGAACTGGGAGGGCTGCTGTGTGACAGGGGGCGGACAGGCCAAGGGAACCCACTCTCCACGAGGCCCTCTCCTCCATCATGGGAGCCTACCATCATTCCCAGGAGACAATGGCGACGGTACTGGCTAGGTTTCAGGAGATCCAGCTCCTGCAGGAGGAACTGTATTTGGGGTTCAGGGAGGAACTACGAACCATCAGTTCCACCCTGGGCACCATCGTAGGGGTGCTGAAGGACATACAGAACACCATGAGGGACACTGTGGCACTGCAAGGGGCCCCTGACACTAGCCAGGACGATGAACTGCCCACCACCTCCGCCGGCGCTAGTGGACAGGACGCCCCGCCACAGGACCACCACACCAGCACCCCACCCCCCGCAGACGGAGAACCACCCCGTAAGCAGTCCCTGAGATCCAGGAACAGGACAGAGCACGATGGCAAGAGCCCCACCAAGAAATGGGACCACCCTGATTGTCATCCCACTGTCCCACTTTGTTACCCTGTCCATATCCGAACTGCCCCAGCTCCACTTCCTATGCCCATATGGGCAGTGCACCTGTGAGACTAATAGACTGGACTCTGTCATGGACATTCCTCCACCATCACCCATCACCATTTTGCCACCCCCTCCAATAATTAGCACTTCAATAAACACCCTTGAACCACAAAACAATATGGAGTCAGTCTGTGATTTTTAAAATGTGTATTATCTATGACAATGACAAAATCCTTTCGAAAATGTAATGTCAACATACCTATGTCACACATCACAAGTCCATGAAGGATGCAAGCAGATGACACACGTTGGTAACCACACCTGTGATACCGTAATGGAAATGTACAACTCAGTTACCAAATACTGCTTCAAATTGACAGACAGGATAGAGTTAGAAGAGTGAAAGTAAATGTACTAGTAAAGAAATTGTTCTCACCGGTGTGTCACTGGAAATATTGCTGTATGACAGAGTCCCTGTTGTCAATGTCTTCTTCCTCAGCTTCATCCTCATCACTGTCCACAGGCTCCACAGCTGCCACAACACCGTCATCTGGACCATCCTCCTGCAGAAAAGGCACCTGGCGTCGCAAAGGAAGATTGTGAAGCATAGAGCAGGCGATGATGATCTGGCACACCTTCCTTGGTGAGTAGAATAGGGAACCACCTGTCATATGCAGGCACCTGAACCTGGCCTTCAGGAGGCCGAAGGTGCGTTCGATCACCTTCCTAGTTCTCCCATGGGCCTCATTGTAGCGTTCCTCTGCCCTTGTCCTGGGATTCCTCACTGGGGTCAGTAGCCATGACAGGTTGGGGTAACCAGAGTCACCAATTAGCCACACACGTTGCCTCTGGAGTTGACCCATCACGTAAGGGATGCTGCTATTCCACATGATGTACGCCTCATGCACTGAGCCAGGAATCATGGGATTAACATGGGAGATGTACTGGTCTGCCAAACACACCATCTGCACATTCATCGAATGATAACTCTTCGGGCTCCTGTACACCTGTTCACTCCTGTGGGGGGGAACCAAAGCCACATGGGACCCATCAATGGCACCTATGATGTTGGGGATATGTCCAAGGGCATAGAAATCACCCTTCACTGTAGGCAAATCCCCCACCTCAGGGAAAACGATGTAGCTGTGCATGTGTTTCAGCAGGGCAGACAACACTCTGGACAACACCTTGGAAAACATAGGCTGGGACATCCCTGATGATATGGCCACTGTTGTTTGAAATGACCCACTTGCAAGGAAATGGAGCACTGACAGCACCTGCACTAGAGGGGGGATCCCTGTGGGTTGGCAGATTGGTGACATCAGGTCTGGCTCCAGCTGGGCACACAGTTCATGAATAGTGGCTCGGTCAAGCCTGTATGTCAGTATGACATGTCTTTCCTCCATTGTCGACAGGTCCACAAGCGGTCTGTACACCGGAAGATTCCGCCAACTCCTCGCATGTCCCAGCGGACGGTGCCTATGAAGGACAACAGCGAGCACAGAGTCAATCAACCCACAGGTACGTAACCACAGCTTGCACATAACACGATTCTCACTCCATTGAATGGTTTGTATGAGTGTTGATGCAAGGCCTAGGTATGTGTGACGTAGTAAAAAGTAAGCCATGTGGGCCCCTGAAATGGCGGCTGCCTGACCTGTGAAGTGCGACAATGGGATGTGAGGTAAATGCGCTGGCGTGGCACACCTTGGCGGTAGGCGGTAGAAGACTGCGGCGCAAAGCAGCATTGGTTAACACCGCCGTGGGCGTGACTGCCATTTTCTATCTGCTTAATCACTCGATACCTGATCTTCGACAGGAGAGGACCTACACTGCAAGTGCTGCTGTGACCTTGGTCTGGAAGAGACAATGGCTCATGCAACTGGGGAAAGGGCCCCTGCCTTCACAGCTCAGGAGTTGGAGAAACTTGTGGATGGGGTCCTCCCCCAGTACGCGCTACTCTACGGTCCTCCAGACCAACAGGTTAGTACTGAGGGAGCATGCTTTATGGGCAATGCCTGTGTTGAGTGGGGTGGATGAAAGATGGTGGGGAGGGGAGCGATTGAGGCATGCATCAAACGACGGTGAGAGCATGTGCCACGTGCCAAGGGTAGGGATGGGGGGACACTCACATTGAATATGCAGAAGGTGATGACTATTTTTCTCCCACCAGAAGATCGATATTTGGCGTGCCATCGCCAAGGATGTCCGGACCCTGGGGGTCCACCACAGATGGGGCACCCACTGCCGGAAGAGATGGGAGGACATCCTCCGCTGGAGCAGGAAGACGGCGGAGGCTCAGCTGGGGATGGCCTCCCAACGTGGGAGGGGTGCCAATCCGACTTTGACCCCCCTGATGTCCCGGGTCCTGGCGGTGGCCTACCCCGATTTGGATGGGCACGTGAGGACATCACAACAGACACAAGGGGGTGAGTACACTCTCATTCTGCTGACTTTGCG
Organism: Pleurodeles waltl; assembly: GCF_031143425.1. Classification (NCBI taxonomy): domain Eukaryota; kingdom Metazoa; phylum Chordata; class Amphibia; order Caudata; family Salamandridae; genus Pleurodeles; species Pleurodeles waltl. Next base: position 386,048,573 of record NC_090447.1, on the reverse strand, counting down.
CACAGTGGAGGTGTCTGGGTGGGGGAGGAGGGCTGTGGGTATCCCTAGGCCAGGGCGATTTCTGTAGGCTAGGCCCCTCCGTAAGGCATGGCCCTGTGCCCCCACCCCCCACCTCTGTAGGGTGCCTAGTACAGCTATTCATGGCCCTGTGTCATCTATGTGTGCAGATGTCGTCCATTGGCTTGTAGGCCATGTCCCACGGATTGAGTAGTCGACCCCAAGTGCGCGGCGTAGTGCAGGGGGCTTCTGTGTCTGTCCTGTCCGCCAACGGTGTCGCCAATGCATGCACTCAACATGTCTTTATTTTCTCCCCCCCCCTTTTTTTGTGGTCTTCCTGTTCATGTGTGCATTAGCATCATCAGGCGGAGGAGAAGTGGCATCGGAGCACGAGGGAGCTGCATCCCACATAGCCATGGAGGGCCATGCAACGGACTCCGAATTCACCAGTGGGACAGAGGGCGAGGGGAGCTCCACAGCGGGGACTCGGGCAGACATCAGTGACACCGACTCGTCCTCTGAAGGGAGCTCCCTTGTGGTGGCGGCAACATCTGTGCCCCCGCATCAACAGGTACAGCCGCCACCCACCGCACCAGCACCGCCCTCCCAGCAGCCCCTCAGCGTTTGCCCCGTGCCCGCTCACCCAGGAAGGTGGGCATCTCCTTCGCCCCAGACACCTCAGGCCCTGCCCCAGTCACCCCTGCTTCCCTCAGTGAGGAGGTCATTGACCTCCTGAGAACGCTCACTGTTGGGCAGTCTACCATTTTGAATGCCATCCAGGGTGTAGAAAGGGAGGTGCACCAGAGTAATGCATACCTGGAGGGCATTCATTCTGGTCATGCTGCCCTTCAGCGATCGTTCCAGACTCTGGTCTCAGCAGTGATGGCAGCCATTGTCCCTGTCTCTAGCGTCCCCCCTCCAACTTCCTCCACCCATACCCTATCACCTGTACCTCTGCCTATCCCAGACACACCATCAGACCAGCCTGCACACGCCTCAACACCCAAGGGAAGCTCAGCCAGACATAAGCACCACACATCACACAGGCATTCACACAAGCAACATCCACATACAGACATACCAACACCCACTGCCTCCACTGTGTCCCCCTCCTCCTCGTCTCCCTCCTCCCTCCCTGTCACGTCTCCACTCACACCTGCATGAACAACATCTTCAGCCACTACGTCCTTCAGCAGCACACACACCAGAACCCCCCGCACACGTGCAGTCACCACCCCCACTGCCATTTACACGTCCCCGGTGTCCTCTCCCAGTGTGTCTGTGAACCCCTCTTCCAAGATACACAAACGCAGGCAGCCACCCACCCAACAGCCATCCACCTCACGACAGCCTCCAGCCCAAGCACCTGCACCCAAAGACACCAAACTTACAACTCCTACAACCACAACCTCTTCCTCCACTCCCATACCCACTACACCTACCCGTCCCACTGCTCCTAAAAAGTTTTTCCTGTCCAAACTCAACCTCTTTCCACCAACTCCCCCACCCCGTTCATGTCATAGGACTACAGACAGCACCTCAGCCACGACAAAACCGGCCCCTGTCATCACAGTCTGCCATGGACTGTGGAGTGCCCCACCCTCCAGGGCAGCCAGTTCGGTATGAAGCCAAGGCACGAGCAGCCCACCCTCGGAGAAACATCCCAAGATAGGCAGTGGCCGGCGCGAGAGGGTGAAAACACCAGGGACTAAAACCCCTACCATGGCTCCGGCAGGAAGTGTGGAGACAGCTGGCACACCGCCCAAGGTGGGGAAGGGCCACAGGAGATCAGGGAAGGCTGGGAAGGGCAGCACGCCCGACAACACCGCCATCAGCCCAGCTGGCCAGGAGGGCCCCGCCAGCCCCATCCCAGGTGGGCAGGAGGCCACCAACAGGCCCGGCACAGCTGCCCAGGAGGGCCCCGCCAGCCACAGGACAGATGGGCAGGAGGGCCCCGCCAGCCACAGGACAGGTGGCAAATGACCTCCCCGCCATGGGTGGATCCACTGAACTGGGCCCTTCATCTCAAGTACCGCTGCACTGGGCACCGCCGTCTCAAGTACCGCTGCACTGGGCACCGCCGTCTCAAGTACCGCTGCACTGGGCCCTTCATCTCAAGTACCGCTGCACTGGGCCCTTCATCTCAAGTACCGCTGCACTAGGCACCGCCGTCTCAAGTACCGCTGAACTGGGCCCTTCATCTCAAGTACCGCTGCACTGGTCCCTTCATCTCAATTACCGCTGTACTGGGCACCGCCGTCTCAAGTACCGCTGCACTGGGCCCTTCATCTCAAGTACCGCTGCACTGGGCCCTTCATCTCAAGTACCGCTGCACTGGGCACCGCCGTCTCAAGTACCGCTGAACTGGGCCCTTCATCTCAAGTACTGCTGCACTGGGCACAGCCGTCTCAAGTACCGCTGCACTGGGCCCTTCATCTCAAGTACCGCTGCACTGGGCACCGCCGTCTCAAGTACCGCTGCACTGGGCCCTTCATCTCAAGTACAGCTGCACTGGGCACCGCCGTCTCAAGCACTGCTGCACTGGGCACCGCCGTCTCAAGCACCGCTGCACTGGGCCCTTCATCTCAAGTACCGCTGCACTGGGCCCTTCATCTCAAGTACCGCTGGCCCATGAGCGGCAGGGGCTGGCCCGCATCTGTGTCGGGCAGGGCTGCACGAAGCACTCTGGGCACCAGGCCCCCTCCAGAGCCAGTGGAGACTGTTATCCACTTGTGAGACTGTGGCTTTGCACTCCCCAGGATGTAACAGTGGGCACCCCACCTACTGTCTGGACTTGTGAGACTGTGGCTTTGCACTCCCTAGGATGTAACAGTGGGCAGCCCACCCACTGTCTGGACTTGTGAGACTGTGGCTTTGCACTCCCCAGGATGTAACAGTGGGCAGCCCACCCACTGTCTGGACTTGTGAGACTTTGGCTTTGCACTCCCCAGGATTGAACAGTGGCCATGGAGGCCCCTCGTGGATCTGGCGTCGTGCACTCATCTGACTGAGGTGCCCCCCCCTTCCCTTCCCCCTGAGGTGTCTATAGTTTTGCTATCTGATGCCCCTGCAGTGTTCTCTCCGTTGGAGTCAGGTATCCTGTGTGGGCTTTGCCGATGTGATTTGGGCCCAGTGGTCCACGAACAATGCCTGCTACAACGCTCGGACTTGTACATTTATGTATATAAGAGTTTTTGATGTGTATATATATTTTTTTGGCAGTAATACAATAAATTCCAATGTTTAGAATCATTTCCTTTTGTATTTGCATTCTTCCGGGGGGTTTAGGGGGTGTCACTCTGATGTGTTGCTATGCATTGATGTGTGTGTTGTAGTGGGTGAGGGTGAGGGTGGGTGTGTCGCGTATGTGTGTAACCGTAATAATTTCCCCTCCCCCTCCCCTGTGTCGAAGGTGCAGTACTCACCGTTGTCTTCTGCGCCGGTGTTCGTGCTCTTGGTAGAGGAGCAGGAACACTATCGCTGGGAGTATGTGGAGTTCGGGTTCCATGCTGTCCTGATTTCTCGTGGGCTGTATGGAGGTGAGCGTTTTCCCTTCGAAATGGCTGTTTCCGCCGTGTTTTTATCGGCGGGGCTACCACCCCGGAAAAGGTGGCAGATTGGTAGGTTGTGATACAGTGGGCGGTACATTGTCTCCCGCCTGTCTGTTGGCGGTGACCGCCGCGCTGTTTGTTTGTACCGCCATGGTGGGCGGTTTGTTGATGTGGCGGTCGCTGTTGGAGGATTCCGCCAGGGTCGGAATTCCTTTTTTTTTCCCGCCAGCCTGTTTGAGGTTTGGCCGCCGCTTTAACACCGACCGCCAGGGTTGGAATGGCCCCCTAAGTCTCTTTTTCGGAGATTTTCTTTACCGGGACGAACCAGCAAATCAGGCCGGGTCGCGGTTGAGGCAAGCCGGCTTGAGTTGCCGCGGCGGGTCGGTCCCTCTATGGAGCTTTTTTTCAAAAGTTATCCAAACTTCTCCAAACTTCTGGGGCTTCTCCCAGATGTCCTTTTAAGGTTCTTTTGGGGTCCACAGCTCACCCCAAGGGTCCAGAAGCTCTGAGATGGTCCTTGGGGGGTGCGGACTACAACTCCCAGAATGCACCTGGCGCAAACTCCTTTTTGACCACTTGACAGTGGTCAGCTGGTCGCTTTCTTCAGGGGTTGGTGCAGGGGACTCTGGGCATAGGGCACACCTTAGGGGTGACTTATATGTAAAAATAAGGTAGTTTAAGACTTTGGAACTACTTTTAATTCCAAAGTCGAATTTGCATATAACGTTAATTTAAAAGCAGCCAGCAAGGCTGGACTGCCTTTAAAATGACACTGGGCTCCTCAGCAGTGCTCCTCTAGGTGCACTACTTATGCTGTGGTCCCTAAACCTACATGCCCTACCATATACTAGGGACTTATAGGTAGGTTAACTTAGCCAATTATAATTAGCCTAATTTGCATATCCATTTTACACAGAGCATAGGCCCGGGGACTGGTTAGCAGTACCCAGGGCACCATCAGAGTCAGGAAAACACCAGCAAAAAGTGGAAAATGGGGGCAAAAAGTTAGGGGGCCTCTGCAATCAGCCCTGTTTTCTCACAGTAGGCATGATGATGCTAAATGTCCAGCTCCATATTTACTGACCAGCGCAAAAACGACGGACAATAAGAATCGAGTGCCAAAAAATGACGCAAAGTCCGATTAGTGTCAACTTTTAACACCTAGTCTGACCAGGCATTAAAATGAGGCCCACACACTACTACTTAAGGAAAACACACAAAAGAAGCATTGGCAACCCCCTGAACAACATGGAACTGTTAATGCTTCAGCTTGGCACACGCCGCAGAGAACAGCGGCAACAACAGGTCCCACCAGCACCACCACAGCAAAGCCAAACACCACCACAGCAGCCACAAAGGCAGCACCGATGGTAGGAGGGGATATTTCAACAGCCCACAACCATCCTTGCACTCAGGGAATAAGATGTTATCAGAACCTACCATCCGAAGCGGGAGTCCATTGTACACATTGTGCCAGACATCACAGCAAGGGTGGAAACTCCAACAACTATCCCACCCATGACCAAACTCCTGGTTATCCTCGATAGGCTGGCGTCAGGATCATTCAAGACAACGGGCACACAAGTTTGTGGTATCTCCAGGCCATCCTTCTCAGCCTTCCTACCACAGGTTCTGGATGCAATCCACCCCACCACATATGCTTCCCCAAAACCCAGCAACTGCAGCAGGAGATCAAGCAAGGTTTCTATGAAATTGCTGGGTTCACGCGTGTGCTGAATGCAATGGACTGCACCCATATCTAACTTGTGCCACCTGCTGCAATTGAACACTTCCACCGGAACCGCAAACACACCCATTCCATAAATGTGCATGCCATTATGGCCCACCTTGGGCTCTTCACAAGCATCGTAGCCAAATATCCTGGCAACGTCCATGATGCCTACATATTCCGGCACTCCAGCATCAACAAGTGGTTCCAGGGTGGGCAATATGGCAATAGGCTACTCATAGGTAAGCCACCATACCAATCATTAGACAGACAACACACCAACCTTGTAGGACAAAGTATGCATACACAACGCTATACACACGTGGACAGGGGAACACAGATGTATAGACAACAACACATATGCCACTTGCAACACTACACTGCACTCATTGTGCATCACACACACACATACACCCATATGTACATAATACAGCCATAAACTGACTGGCACACCATGTGAAACACAGGTGGAGCTATGCCCTCTTTGCACAGAGAAGCTGGGCCCAAACCACTACATGTGTCCGCTTGTTGACAACTAAAGACAGATCCCACACACATAACACCTCACAAAGAATAGTTCAGCTATGTGAATGACATTGGCCATGTCAACATAAAGAAAGTCACATAGGCACAGCACCACATTTGTCATGGTGTCGAAGCCTCCGGCGGCACCAATATCAAATGCCATCTAAATGTTGCCATCACCAACTACATATCCCCTAAACATACCAGATGTTCCCATTGTGTGCACCTTCAACTGTCTGGTGCATTGTGCTGCACGCATAGGAATACAACATCACCGGCCATGAAAGACCATGGGACAGATTTATGAAAACTGTTGCTGCACCTAGTCCAGTGCCACTTTTCTTGTGGGGCTTAGCACCACCTAATGCCACCATGTGTGGGCCATATACTATAAATGGTGCACCATGGTGCAGAGTAGGTGCAATAGTGTAAAGATAATGGATGCCATAGTAGGAATCTGTAGGAGTATTGAGAACATACCTGACCATTTCATCCACAGTACATTGGGACCAATTCAAAACTATGGTTTGGCCCCTCATAATGCCTGCTCTGTGCATGTGTTGAAAGTGTCTGTGATAAATCATGTCTAGGAACCTTGGAGATTTCTGGGCACCAATTTTCCTACTCCTCCTATTGTGTGAATCTCACCTTTTTACACATGATGGCTGGCACCGGCATAATCTGCCACAAAGGGTCACTAGGTGTTGCACTGCATGCGTAGGGCCACACAGTAACATGGAGGCCTGAGTTTGGCCTTGTAGGGCTACCATAGAGTCAATACAAATGATACTATTGTGGTGCAAGAAGGTGGTAGGCTCCACTTACATTAGGACGCAGCCTCAAATATGGACAACACAACACATATTTTGCATTGTTGAACTGTCAGTTCAGATGTAAATTGACAATCACCAGGTCCTTGAGCCACAACCCATGATAGTAATGTTCACTACCAGACACCAATGCAACCATTCAACAGAACAGGAACACACACAATACCAGAAGCAAGTCTGATTCACCACTCCACCTAAAAATAACATCTGCCATGGCACACACGAAACCACAAATATGCATGACCAACACATGGTCTATCAAAACTTTGCAGACGACCAAGGTTACGGCATTCATCCATGGGTGATGACTCCTTTTGATAACCCAATAACAATGGAAGAGCTGGCATACAATGAATGGCACAGAAGGACACAAACTGTAGCGGAGAGGACATTAGGGCTCCTGAAGTCAAGGTTCAGGTGCCTGGTCCTGACAGGAGGAAGACTGTTGTTTGCACCACCCTTATGCAAGATGATCATTGTATGTGCAGTCTGGCATAACATATGTATTTGGATCAATGTCCCCTAGGATGAACTGTTAGCTGTCCCCAGTGAGGAGGAGAACGACAATGGTGCAGCACAGGTGGAGGAGGCACAACAAAACACTGCTGCTGGAGTTCACAGGAGACAACAAATTATACAGAACCTCTCACCTAGACACTGTACAACTAATATCACCTTGTAAATATCACCATTAAATCACTTTGCACCATATTGTACTCATTCTCTTCTACATATACCATTGGAATGATGCTCATACCTCAGAGAGCAGGAACAAAACACAACAGTTACAAAGATTGTTGGAACATAGGTTATGATGTTAGAGGGTCTAGAGCCTCCATAACGCACACTCATGTGGCTCTCGAAGGCCTAGATCCATGCACCAGAAAAACTAAGCAGTGTTAAATAGGCATAGTGCAAAATCCTACACCTTTCACCACATCATGACTACGCAGGCAAGATGTATGCAAGGAGAGCATACACATGGCAGGGGCTGTTTCCAAATGGTGTATTTGAAATTAAGGAACTAAACTGTGTCACATCTCGGGCGGGTAGCTGTAATGCCAGCACTGAGCACGTGTGACAAGGGGAAACACCATTGGTATCACTGTACCTTCATGGACTGTTCAGGGTAAGGGACAAAAGTTGAGCCTAACCCTGCACCCTATACCAATGGCGTTACGTACTGTGAGCACTATTGGCCCCAACCCTGCCACATGGTGTGCTGCTCTTCAAATATAGCACACAGATGTTGGCTGTGGAGTACGCTAAGGGTCACTAGACAAGTGAAGCAGCAATGGATGTTGATCCACTCTCCACACATATGCCCCATAGCCTGAATGATCAATTAAATGGGAGGATGTCCCACCACATGAATGTGTGGGTGGAATGTAGGCAGAGTCTGTAGCACTTCCTATGTACATTCTAACACACGTCACACAATTGTGCTGTCTTGACATATACCTGCAGCTAATCTGGAAATACATGTGAAGGCTGATGTACCTGTGTATGGCCTAGGTAGGAAACGGTTTGCAATTACTTACATTGGTTGATATGTGTCAGCAATGTAACCAGTATAGTCCGTATGATAACATCACACACCACATAGGAAAACACACCTCTCATTCACACTCACATGCCTAACCAACTGGGACCAATACCCTAAAATGTCTGGTTCTCCCACATTGCCCTCCAGTTTGGGATATGCATGTACATCTAGCAATGTCCAAACATGTCACAGACATATCCTAAATTGTATGGGTGAAGAAGGAGACTGATATGTTGAATGTAGCAAATCAAAAATTCATAGCTGAGATGATTTCACACACTAACAAGATACACACTTGGTGACAGTGACATAGGTTGTTGAATGGAGATGTGAGTGCATGCCCATGTACACGGAAGAACAGCATAGAGACTCCCTCAGACACTTGGAGATACAACATGGGGAGGTCACTTGGACACTACAAAGTGCTGTAGCTGATGTACTGTCATGTGTGTGTGTGTGTGTGTGGAAGTCATGTAATCTTGAAAAACCTGGAACTAGGAGGGAAACTATCACGTAGCCGGTAGTAGAAGATGTGTACACCTTCAATTTACACGTACCATCCTGTCCATGTATGACCGGACAATGTTGCAGTAGAAGATGTGTACAAAGGGTAAGCAGCCTAAAGAATGCCAGAAATGCAGTACCAAAACAATTCCAAACAAAATATGCCATTAATGTTGGAGAAGGTATGCACATAGACCAATACTGACTGTGCAACACATCAACGTTACCATGTGATCACCCGACATATGTTCACAGAGGATGTCTAGATCAGTACATAAACCATTCATGTTTGCAAAACAACAACAATAATATAGTTGCCTATTGCAAACTATTCTGACAGAAGGCAGTTACAGATGACATCATCTGTCCCCTTGGTCCGAAAACATAAAACAAGTTACACTACATATACATGCCCTAACCAAACTGTCTATGGAAAATACAAACAATGTATACCATTTGTGTCAGACCAGTCCAAATAATGAGACAGGTCCTACATGTACAATCAGCCAGTCCTCTGTACATTATAGGGCAAGCCTGACACAAGTACCCCAAAGAAAATTGAAAATCCCAGGCCCTGGGATTACATTTGGGCAGCTGTCTGTCTGCAGGGGACTGCGTATTGTGCTGCTGAAGAGCTATAATGATAAGGGTAGATCCCTGCCCAACACCCACTAACTCCCATGCTGAGACTACATTGACTCTTGACACAGTCAGGGGCCTGATGCATGGGCACAGTGGACTAAGATGAGTAGAGCACTGTCAACCTGCATCAAAACATGCAACCATGGGTCTGTGTGGCCACACATAGTCCCACAGAAGCAATGATGACTAGACTGCAACCCTGTTGCACAGTTGTATGCCTTTGTATGTGAAAATCATAACAAACATGTTGTGGTTGATTGTACTTAGTCTGTGCCTTGCACACATATGTCAGATTTCTCGGCACACATATACCACTTCAATGGTACGGTCCTGGTATTGTGTATGAAAGTATGAACAAAAGTCTACTTTTCACTAATGAAAATGTATTTGTATCACATGATCGTGCATAGACTTAAATGACCTTCAGATGTGTTCCAATGTACTGAAACATAGGTGGCACTGATCTGACTATACAGCCATTAAACAATGTCCAACATATGTCCATGCAGGAAGATAGATTTGTGAGGTTTCATATCCCATTAACACACCGCTTTGGCATTCTTTACACATATTACACTACACATCTTTCCACACACATCACATACCAACATTCGTTGACACATGTGAGTACACCATGTCCTGCATCATAGATGCATGGGGAATCATATGTTACACGTGTAGCATAGCATCATGAACCCTGAACCATACAACACACCACAGTATAGACACACATGCACTCACATTGCCATGGGTTACATGGAATCGACCCAGCCATAGTCCAATGCATCCACTCAGAATGATTTGTCAAGGGTATCACATGCATGACCATGTACTGGACACAGCCCGTCATATCTAATGTGTTGTTATCAAATGTACATTTGGAAATCAGAGATGAAGATGTTGTACACCCATAATTATGTGTTATATCACATATGTAAACTCCCAGTGCACATGTAGTAATATATATGTTGAAAAAGTCTACCAACACATGCACATATGCAAACAGTATCAACCATTGCATGCATCACACACGCACATACAAACTTATGGTAACACATACCGATGTTACAGTTACAATATGAATGCACATGCACACACACATAGCCATACTATACTGACTACATACATGCATAGCCCCTGTGACATGGTATGTGAATCTGGTTGCATTGTCAGCCTTTTCAACAAAATTGACGCATTCCTGTTATGCATCAAAACTTTTGAAGCAAACAGCAATACTTCATACTACGCTATTCCAAAAAATTACGCCTGGCCCCTGCACGCCAATCGTAAGTTGACAGGCCCTGTCAGCCTTCATGGGAAGGAATTCCACGTATGACCGTCATGCGTCTAATTTATTAACGCAAACACAAACGCAAATACACCACACTTAGCTAATCAACAAAATGATGCCTGGCCCCTGTGAGCCAATTGCAAGTTGACAGGCCTTGTCAGCCTTAATGAGAAAAAAACATCCATGACAGTCAAAAAAACAACGCATATCAGAAAACGTGACACAAACGCCCAGGAAGTGATGGAGCAGACTTCCTTGCTGCATAAATGGTACAGTGATTTCACTTTCACTTTTAATTTACAGTCTTTTTGTCTGTGATTGTGAGAGGGTGTGTGGTGATGGTGCGGGTCGAGGAGTTGTGGTTTTTGAGAGTTTTGTGCTGTGTCCTGTTGCTGTCCTGTGAGTCTAGAGTACTGTTTTTGTCCTGTCATTGTGATTGTGTTGTGGGGTGTTTGTCTTCAGGTAGCATAGTCTGTTGGGGTACTTGGGGTTAGGAGAGGTGTTTATTTTTTATTTGTGGGCGGACTATTTGAATTGCAGTGAAGGGAAACTGCAAAATGTCTGGGAAAGGGAGAGCTCATAGGATGTGCAGAGATGGTCTGGGAGGGTTCATCTGGCTAGTTAAACAGTACCTCCCCATGATGTTGACTTTGGGTGGCTGGGTCATCCAGGGCTACACAACAGAGGCATGGAAACTGTGGTGGGCCAAGGTGCTCCACCACCTACACCGGGTATTTGGAGTTGCGCACACCGTCCACCAGATCAAACACCGTTAGGCAGACCTCATTGCACAAGAGCAAGATCTACTGGATCACCTAGGGAACTGGATTGGTGGACCAGTTTGTAAGTACCCCATTTGCATTGAAAAATCCTCATTTGCATGTGAATGACAGGGAGATACAAGGTTGACTGTAGCATGTTTTGTCAAGGGTCAGGAGAGGAAGTTTGTGTCTTAACAAAACTGAATTAAAGAAAGCTTGGCTATGCAACGAGTGCGGACTACTTTCACATTCTTCTTTGTGTACACTGTGTATAACATACACCCCATAAAGTATCAAATATCAGACACACATGTGCTGATTTTGTAAAACAGGCCTGCCTTGTATCACAGAGAGTATGGGACAGGCCTGCATCCACACCTGCACCGGCACATAACTAAGCAGCCTGCACCAATGGAGGCATACCTGGACCACACTGCAAGTGTGTTTTTGTTGAGGGGAGTGTCTATGTGCAAGTTGGCATCCATTCCTGTACATAAACAGTCTACAATAGAGACAATGGCTACCCACATAGTAGTGCCAAGATATCTGTTGTGTTATTTTGTTAATGTGCAGAAAGGGAAACCTACATGCACATAAGCAAACATCCGTGGCATTTTAGCTCTACTGTGTGTGCCTTCAAATGGCACACACATGAAAGAAGCAAGAAACAAGGAAGTATTAATACATTCCTCAACACTTTGTTATGCTTACACCACCCCTGGGCTGTTATTAGTCTTTGGCGATAATAAGTAAGATATCTTCAAAATCTGGGGTAGAGTCGAAAGCAAAGGGTGTTACAATGGGACAGCCACTGCAAAAACCATTGCATGTCCCTTTGATGCAGAATACTGTGTCATGCTCCCCCATATGTACATGGAGGTGTAATGCTACGAAAAGCTGCATAACAAATCCTTGTACATATGGTGCAGGGAAATACACCACAGGAGCATCAGGGAAAGTGATGCTTTGATGGTGCCAGTGCCTCTATTATCTGGCCCTTTGTCTTACAGACAGAAATGTAATGTTTGTAGTTGTTCAGTCCTACCACAAAGTTGACTTGCTTACTCAGCTTAACAACTTGATCGTGTAACCGTTGTCCATGCATATAAATGTTCAATACTCTCTAAGCTATCTATTCCTTGCAGGTGGGCCTCCACCCTACACTATTAGAGAAGTGTTCCAATTTGAAGACCTCGATGCAGCCAGTAAGTGTCACCTTGTGTGTCACATGTGTCATTCCATGATTTTGTGTGAGAGGGTACGATGTGTGCAATGCAATGTTGAAATGTAATGTCAATGAGATGACATCATCTGAGTTAGGATATGGACATCATGTCTGATGCTATGTTGAGGATGGAGAATAAGTTGATTGCAGCACAAGTGCCAACATGTGATGCTATGGAATTGTGGGTGTTATGAAAAGGAAAACATGCCCACATACACAGTGATGTCAGTCAAGATATGTGTCAGAGGTGCTGTTTATCTAAATAGCATAACTGTTGCCAATATATTTGTCACAGTACTTTTTACAGCACTGTGTGTCACACGTTGCTTTCATTTACTCAGCAAATTGTACAGATGATGTACATGTGTTGAGGTCTTTAAGGGGCTTATGTAGGAGACACTGGCACCTCACTACTCTTCAGAATTTAAGTGAGGCAGCAGCCGTGCAAGGAGCCTTATTGTGCTGGTTAACAGTTAGTTGAGTACAGAATGACAATTCAACTCTGCTCCTGATGGATGTGGGACATGTCTACGGATTGTAGCAAACTAGATGTGTACACATTAACCAACATGATCTACCCATCATGATGATTGTGAGTGAGCTTCATCACATTATGTGTGCATTGAATGTGAATGCTGAGTGTATACCTGGCACTTAAGAGATTTTAGACATGCATGCGCACAGGTAGTTCAATTAGAAGACATCCTGTAGCTGCACCCAGTGCAGTGCCACTCTTCCTGTACCCCTTAGGGCACCCATACGGACACCATGTGTGAGCCGCATTAGACATTTTGCCCACCATACCACATGGTAGGGGGTAATAGGTACAACCTCTCTAGATAATATATTGTACTATTCAGGCTTAGGGCAAACTTTATGGGCACTAACCCTGAACGGTACATAGGGGCCCATTGTAAGCAATGGCGTGCCCCCTTTTAACGAATGCTCTGAGCATGTGGTAACCCAAGGACACATGAATGATGCATTGGCATTCCTTAGAATTCCTGGTGCCATTTTTCCGGTCCCACTACCTGATGAACACCACCTTGCATCCAAGGCTTGATGTAGCGCTCTGGGTGTCAAAGTGGCGGATTGCATACATTGTGCCACTTTTTGACTATGGCACAGTGATTTGGGACTGTTGGGCCACTTGATCCTCACTAGTATGATGTCACAAATGTTGTGCAAGGAAGCAGTAGTCCATTTACCTCTGGGCCCTAATGGTCAACAATGAATAGCCGTTAACCCAGTGACATGTACATGATACTGTAGATGGCTGGTAATAAGTTTATTATTGATTTGGAGATTGACATTGTTGTGGAATGTCTGGTGAATAGAACGTGTCATCTGAGGCTGCTGTGTACATTACATGTTTGTTCTACCTCTACCCACTGCTGTATTTGATGCCATGTTCTCCTCATGTTTTACCTGCCAATAGGACCATAGCACAGAAGAGTGCTTTTGAATAGTGGGCAAAACGCTTCCACCACATCATGCTGGTACCGGCCAGGTACTGAAAGATGGCCAGGAAGTATTGCAGTGAGACATCTTCAGGGGCTTGGCTTGCCTTTCAACATGGGAGACCTCAGCTACAGGCCGCAACTGTGCAGGCCACATTGGGCACAACATCTGGGGTTAGGAGGGCCTCTGCTGGTTCAACCCCATACACATCATCAGCACCTATCCCTACTCAGGCTCCGCAACAGCCACCTGCAGCAGCCACATCCTCAGCTTTTGAGCCAGACATAAGGAGGGATATGGCAGCCATAATGGCAAGGTCGAGAAGGACAATGCCAGAAACTTCAAGTTGTTGAAGTTTTGCAAGAAAAAGCCAAAGAAAGTGCAAACATGTTGTTGCACAACCTCCCAGTCCCTTCTCTTCTCGGTTTTTATCTTGTTATCAGTTTTAGTGGGTTTTAGGTGGGTAGTGATAGGTTAGTTAAATAGAATAGGTTAGTTGTAGGATAGAGTAAGTATGATTGGGGGTGGGTTTTAGTATTTTTGGGGGGGGGGTTGAGTGGGGGTTATGTATGGGTTTCTATGTTTATACAAAAAATCCATTAAAAAAATATACATGTTTGTTTAGGATATAGGTTAAATTAATATGTGTAGTCTTAGTTTATGTTGTCCTAGTTGTATCTTACCTTTTAAAGGGGTGACAGGACAATGTTTACTGTGTAGTGTTAAATGTTTAAGATGCGTTTATATTAGAATAGATAGCTGTGGGGTAATATAATAAAAGTTAGTTTAGTGTAGGGTAGTATCTAGGTTAGGTTTTAATAAGGTGTTCTTTTAATGTTTCAATACATCCTTTTAGTTTTGGACATTTATGTCTCCCAGTTGATTGAGTGTCTGGGTGTTCTTATGTGTGCACTGGCAAAGTTAGAGGAATGCCTTAGGGTATGCTCTTCGTACATGTATGACTATGTGTATCCCCTATGACCCAGGAACTGGCAGATTGGCTGCAATAAGACATCAGCTACTCAAAACATTTGTTATCCCCTGTTCTTGACATTCATATTTTGTATGTATATGGAATCTTTGACATGTAAGTATGGAACTTCAACTGTCATCGCTGAGGTCTGTCAGAAATAATGTTGGAAATTATGGCATATATTACATCAACTAATTTAGGGTATGTATCCTGGTACGCTGACAGATGCCCATCAGTGACAAAATTTGCTTCTTCTGTTCCACACGCAAGTTGTACTGGTGCTCTCATCTGAGAAAATTCCACACACTTGGTTCTGACCCACATATGACATGTGTGAACTTGCATGGATATCTGTTCAGTACGTGACTCTGTAAGTTGGTTGTCGCCCAAAACACTATCAGTCACCTTTTTCATGTTATAGTCCTGGTGTGTGGCTTTGTGTCTGACAGTAAGCCCCACATGTAATTAGGGAATGTTCTCATTGACATTGATTCCCACAATGCATACATTTAGATGAGTTGATGGACCACAGTAAAAGTTGACATGATACAAGTGAATATGCAGATTTATTTACATGTGCAAATGTATTTTCCAGTGCAATACAATGTCCAGTTCACAGACTCCATGAGCAATCCTGAGCCATTTGTTGTACATTCAGAGTCCAAGGGTGGGGAACATAACATGAGACCTGGGCGGGAAAAATGTGCATTAGTGAGGAGGTATCCAAATTGACAATAGCTCAAATTGAGATAATGAGAGTCTATAGCAGATAAGTCAACAGTGGTTGAGTGAAGAGGGCACATATCCAGCTGTCACAACCCTGACATGATGTTTGGCCCAGAACTAAGGAGATACTGTCCATGTGGCACAGGCTGGTGCTACCAGGTGGTTTTCTGTGTGAATGTTGTTCCTTCCACATCTTCATCCTCTGATGTGTATGGTACCTCCTGTGCCATCGGTGGTGCTGTTGTTGAAGTTAAAGGGGCCTCACACACATCAGGGAAAAGAGATGTGGAATCAAAGGTCCCGGCAGCTGCAATTTGTGGGAACACATTAGGCATCACTGCAGCAAGCAGGAACTGCTTATTTTTCAACGCCACAGCTTCATCATGGTGGAAGGCACTATGTTTTCTCTGAGGGAGGCCACTTCCCGCTGTTTGGACTTCAGGACACTTTCTATTGCCCCCAGCCTGTTATCTATCATGCTGCTGCCACTTTGGGAGGGCAATTGTTGGAGCCTCTGCCTCGTGACAGCAGCTATGTCGGCCAGAGACTGCTGGAGTCCACGTAGCAGGGAGTGGGTGCTTTGGATGGTTGCTGAGCTGTACTTATTTGGACTGAGGCTCCTCTACACTCCCTCTGGCTGCCTGCCATGGTCTCCATCCGCACCCGCACCTGCTGTGCCAGCTCCTGCTCGACTCTGACCACTGCCCTCTGAAAGGTGATGTCTGGGTCCTCGGTGTCTAGGGCTGTGTCAGGACTGGTTGGTGCTGTGTGTTGGTAGTTGGGTGGTTCATGTGGAGACCCCTCAATGCTGTGTGTCCTCCCTGCGACTGGAGGTGGTGTCTGGAGAAAACCTAGGACATCCTGGAGAGTCTCTTCATTTATGGTCGGCAGCTGGTCATCCACTTCATCTGTAAAATCCAGGACAGGCAGGTTGGCAGGAGGTAAGCCATCATCCTCTGCAACGAGATAGTGAAATGTCAATCTTTGACTATAGTGGCTGTTGACATGGCTCATCATTTACTTGCAAACACAACAGAAGATGGACGGAATGCAGAACAAATCAAACATTCACCCCAAGTCACAGATCCGGGTTTAATCCATCTTTTTTTTGCTTGCCATGCCATTCCAGCTGAGACCCAGCCATATGCAAATCAGTCTTGACCCTGTTCCCCCTGGGAACAGTCCAGCCCGAACTGCCAGGCCAGGTCCTCCCTGGACCAGAAACAAGCATTCTGGGACCGGTTTCAGGATATCACTCTTCATCAGCCGTGGTTGGCTTGAATCTGGGGGCATAGCAAGCATGGGACCAACGTCTGGGCATACCCTTCCCACTAGGGGTGACAAATGCAAACACAACAGAAGATGGACGGAATGGAGAACAAATCAAACATTCACCCCAGGTCACAGATCTGGCTTTAATCCATCAGTATATTTGCTTGCCATGCCATTCCAGCTCAGACCCAGCCATATGCAAATCAGTCTTGACATTGTTCCCCATGGGAACAGTCCAGCCCGAACTGCCAGGCCAGGTCCTCTCTGGACCAGAAACAAGCATCCTGGAACCAGTTTCAGGGTATTCCCCTTCATCAGCCAGGCTAGCTTGAATCTTGTGGCATAGCAAGCACGGGACCCATGTCTGGGCATACCCTTTCCACTTGGGACGACAAATGCGAACACAACAGAAAATGGACGGAATGCAGAATAAATCAAACATTCACCCCCAGTCACAGATCTGGGTTTAATCCATCAGTTTTTTTGCTTGCCATGCCATTCCAGCTCAGACCCAGCCATATGCAAATCAGTCTTGACCCTGTTCCCCATGGGAATAGTCCAGCCTCAACTGCCAGGCCAGGTCCACCCTGGAGCAGAAACAAGCATCCTGGGACCGGTTTCAGGCTATCACCCTTCATCAGCCAGGCTAACTTGAATCTGGGGGCATAGCAAGCATGGGACCAACATCTGGGCATACCCTTCCCACTAGGGGTGACAAATGCAAACACAACAGAAGATGGACGGAATGGAGAAGAAATCAAACATTCACCCCAGGTCACAGATCTGGCTTTAATCCATCAGTATATTTGCTTGCCATGCCATTCCAGCTCAGACCCAGCCATATGCAAATCAGTCTTGACATTGTTCCCCATGGGAACAGTCCAGCCCGAACTGCCAGGCCAGGTCCTCTCTGGACCAGAAACAAGCATCCTGGAACCAGTTTCAGGGTATTCCCCTTCATCAGCCAGGCTAGCTTGAATCTTGTGGCATAGCAAGCACGGGACCCATGTCTGGGCATACCCTTTCCACTTGGGACGACAAATGCGAACACAACAGAAAATGGACGGAATGCAGAATAAATCAAACATTCACCCCCAGTCACAGATCTGGGTTTAATCCATCAGTTTTTTTGCTTGCCATGCCATTCCAGCTGAGACCCAGCCATATGCAAATCAGTCTTGACCCTGTTCCCCCTGGGAACAGTCCAGCCCGAACTGCCAGGCCAGGTCCTCCCTGGACCAGAAACAAGCATTCTGGGACCGGTTTCAGGATATCACCCTTCATCAGCCGTGGTTGGCTTGAATCTGGGGGCATAGCAAGCATGGGACCAACGTCTGGGCATACCCTTCCCACTAGGGGTGACAAATGCAAACACAACAGAAGATGGACGGAATGGAGAACAAATCAAACATTCACCCCAGGTCACAGATCTGGCTTTAATCCATCAGTATATTTGCTTGCCATGCCATTCCAGCTCAGACCCAGCCATATGCAAATCAGTCTTGACATTGTTCCCCATGGGAACAGTCCAGCCCGAACTGCCAGGCCAGGTCCTCTCTGGACCAGAAACAAGCATCCTGGAACCAGTTTCAGGGTATTCCCCTTCATCAGCCAGGCTAGCTTGAATCTTGTGGCATAGCAAGCACGGGACCCATGTCTGGGCATACCCTTTCCACTTGGGACGACAAATGCGAACACAACAGAAAATGGACGGAATGCAGAATAAATCAAACATTCACCCCCAGTCACAGATCTGGGTTTAATCCATCAGTTTTTTTGCTTGCCATGCCATTCCAGCTCAGGCCCAACCATATGCAAATCAGTCTTGACCCTGTTCCCCATGGGGACAGTCCAGCCTGAACTGCCAGCCCAGGTCCTCCCTGGACCAGAAACAAGCATCCTGGGTATCACCCTTTATCAGCCAGGGTAGCTTGAATCTGGGGGTGACCGGGTTGAGTGTTTGAAAAGTTTCAACACTCCGTCCATCATCCATTTGTGTTGCTAAAGTTGCCCTAAGTGGGAAGGGTATGCCCAGACATGGGTCCCTTGCTCACTGTGCCACTGGATTCGAGCACCTGGTGCCCTGGTTGCTGGGATCTCACAGCCATCATTCTCCGCCTTCCTGCCCAAGGTACTGGATGCCACCATCACACTCACACCCCGCCACATCTGCTTCCCCAACACACAGCAGAAGCAGCAGGAGACAAAACAGGTGTTTTATGTCATTAATGGATTCCCACACATCTTTGGTGCCATTGACTGCACACATGTACGCCTGTTTCTCTTTTTTTACCATTATGTTGGGTAGGCCTCATCTTGGCAGGATGGGAGAGGAGGAGCTGGGTGGGTTCATTTCACCCTGATGATTGAGGCAGGTGGGCGTGTGATACAGGGGTATCACACTGAGGCACAGAGGCTCCAGTGGGTAAAGGTGTTGCATCACCTGCAAAGGAATTACAACACACCCAGAAACGACCACCAGCTGAAGCACCGCTGGGCTGACCTTGTCTCCAGGGAGCAAGATCTGCTGGACCACCTGGGGATTGTGATTGGTTGCCCTGTTGGTGAGTACAAATCATGTTAATGTGCATGTTTAAATGCTCTGTAGTGACAGTATCTGATTTTTACTCTATCTGCCGGCAATGTTGTTGAGTGTGTGGAATGCTACTGAAACATACAGGGTCATATTTCTACTTTGTTAAGGACCACAATTGCGAGCTGTT
Source organism: Pleurodeles waltl (assembly GCF_031143425.1). NCBI lineage: Eukaryota > Metazoa > Chordata > Amphibia > Caudata > Salamandridae > Pleurodeles > Pleurodeles waltl. Next base: position 386,028,817 of record NC_090447.1, on the reverse strand, counting down.
TGGAAGCAAGAGCTCCACAAACTTACTGAATACATTTGTATTTTGTAAGTTAGTGCCGCCTTTGTGTCAAACAGCAACACAAATCAGGTGCCAATTATGTGTAGATATAGGCCACAGTTGTCTGTGAGGGATAGAATTTTCCGACACATCACCGTCATTTGTTGACGCAACAGCTAGACAAACTATAGAAACACAACAGGAGCCTGAAAATTAGTGCAGGCTTCACGTCAATTGATGATAGCAATGTGGCGCAAACATATGTCTCATGTCTGTTTGGTGAGTGTGTTAGGAAACCGATCATGGAAATCCCGAAAATCGTAGGAATTATTGTTCCCCTCCTTCATTTCGGATACATGTCTGATCTGGATTTAACCACATAGGTAACACGTTCTAGCTGCACTCAGCTAACATCTTAGACTGGTATTTGGAGTTTGTAGTGCCACATTTAAATTATGGATGGATGGCTGGCAAAAGGTATGCACATGGGTTCATCTTTCTATGGTTGGTGCAACTCATCATAGCTGTGCCACATCAAATGAAGAAACTGTAACAAATTGAGGGCAAACAACTGTCCCTGGCCCTCTGTACATTGTACCTGTGTGTCATAAATTGGTCATAGTCACAATGGCTGGTTGACTGGTAATGCAGTCCTCACGGAAAGTGGCTTTGGATGTCTCTCATGGATACACATGAGACGAATAGACTCCATGATTTTGTCTGCTAACTAATGAAGGAAAAGGTTTGCCACCACATGATAGTTAGGGCCACTGCATGTGTGCAGGTATGTGTGTATCACTCACTGGAGTCCCTGGGTCTGTACATGTTTTCCATGGTATGTAGGAAGCAGTATCATCATGTCTGAGAGGCTTTACTTTCTGATGTAATCTTACACATAGAATTTGTCTTTGGAATTGTTGTACAGTGCACAGACATTGAGCACATTTCTCCCTTCCATGCCTTACTGGTGGACCGGCACCCTACACTGTTGGCGAGGTGGCTTGATTTGAGGACCCAGACATCTCCAGTAAGTGTTGATATGTCTGTTATGTGTTGTGTTTGCTGGGGATGTGTGATGGACTCCTGTGTGTTGGACACATAGCAAGCTGTGATGCGCTGGCCAATCATTTGTTTTGTTCCATGAGTGAAATATCATTTTATCACCATCTTTGAGTTGGCTAATCCTTATCGTATTGTCATACTTTGCTATTCTAGGTCAGTCCTGTAGGTATGGCAATGTGAATAGGGATAAGTCCTGTGGATAAAACTTGAATCAGAAAAGTCGCACTGGACCATATTAGTGAATTAGTTAGCCAGTCAGACCCGATGTCTCCCAGAATAGGGATGCCAAATGCTTACCACAGACTTCTGCTTCCCTATTCACTAATGTACTTGTTGAACTATATGTTAAACTTCCTAGCAGCATGTAGCCTCACAGGTAGTGCCAGGAGTATGTGGCACTTGAGTACAATGGCCTAGGTGTGCATGCAGCTCAGGGCCAGAGGTGTTCTTGCATCTCTCTGTTTGTTGTAAGTCATGGCTTACTGGTAGTAAATGATGTGGACAAAGGTCTGCATTTCCAAACATGAGTGTTGATGGGATTGTCCAAGGGTTAGCTGTCTCCTATTTGGAGATCCTCCTTACCTGTGGTGTGAGTGCTGGGCCAAACTCATGTCCAGCTTTCCTTAGCTTCCTGGTTGTCCATGTTTTTGGAAGTTATTATTTGATATTACACCCCCCTCAGACACAGGCATAGGGTTGTGAATAGTGTACCTAGGACTCATGATACAAGTTTGGTACACAGACATGTAATTCAGTGAATCACTTGTCTGAACCTAGTATACCCACTCATGATTAGCACATGCTTTCTATACTGGCAAGTCCATTTACAACTCGCAGATCATGTGGCCCTAGATTGCCATCCCGTACAATGACATTTGTAGCCCTAGCAGTGGTGGAGGATGTGCAGCATTATTTTTAGATGACAACTGGCAGAACTATGATGCCAAAATCATGCCAGTTGTTACCCATCTTGTAGGGTTTGGATGTGCTATGTGTGATAGGACCTTTGTAGGCTGGCTTGCCATTTACTTCCTCAGGGACAATAAATGATCTGTATGATGATATGGGCTGTTACAAGTACATTAGTTGTATTGTCTGATTTACTTCTTGTGTCATTTCACACAATGCAGTACCTAATGTTAGATTTTCTATTTGTCTTAACAGCTGCAAATATGACTCCCATCCAGGTCAGGGAGTTTCAACGGCGGGCAATGAGATACCACCACATACTTGATGTCGATTCTGTGTACCGCAACATGGCCCAAAGAGATCGCCATGAACGAGCCTCCGGAGCCTGGAGGGCTGTTGCACAAAGCAGCCCTTCTTTGTCTACCACAGCCACCACCAGCACCACCACCACCACTACCACCCAGGTGGCCCCTACAGCACCTGGGACCGTTGCAGGACCATCAACGGCAACTGCTCCTGGACCAAGCACAGCACCACCTGCAGGGCAGCCTACAGTTGGGATTATGGATTGCTGGCAAAAGGTATGCACATGGGTTCATGTCTCTATGGTTGGTGCAACTCATCATAGCTGTGCCACATCAAATGAAGAAACTGTAACAAATTGAGGGCAAACAACTGTCCCTGGCCCTCTGTACATTGTACCTGTGTGTCATAAATTGGTCATAGTCACAATGGCTGGTTGACTGGTAATGCAGTCCTCACGGAAAGTGGCTTTGGATGTCTCTCATGGATACACATGAGACGAATACACTCCATGATTTTGTCTGCTAACTAATGAAGAAGCAGGTTTGCCACCACATGATAGTTAGGGCCACTGCATGTGTGCAGGTATGTGTGTATCACTCACTGGAGTCCCTGGGTCTGTACATGTTTGCCGTGGTATGTAGGAAGCAGTATCATCATGTCTGAGAGGCTTTACTTTCTGATGTAATCTTACACATAGAATTTGTCTTTGGAATTGTTGTACAGTGCACAGACATTGAGCACATTTCTCCCTTCCATGCCTTACTGGTGGACCGGCACCCTACACTGTTGGCGAGGTGGCTTGATTTGAGGACCCAGACATCTCCAGTAAGTGTTGATATGTCTGTTATGTGTTGTGTTTGCTGGGGATGTGTGATGGACTCCTGTGTGTTGGACACATAGCAAGGTGTGATGCGCTGGCCAATCATTTTGTTTTGTTCCATGAGTGAAATATAATTTTATCACCATCTTTGAGTTGGCGAATCCTTATCGTATTGTCATATTTTGCTATTCTAGGTCAGTCCTGTAGGCATGGCAATGTGAATAGGGATGAGTCCTGTGGATAAAACTTGATTCAGAAAAGTCGCACTGGACCATATTAGTGAATTAGTCAGCCAGTCAGACCCGATGTCTCCCAGAATAGGGATGCCAAATGCTTACCACAGACTTCTGCTTCCCTATTCACTAATGTACTTGTTGAACTATATGTTAAACTTCCTAGCAGCATGTAGCCTCACAGGTAGTGCCACGAGTATGTGGCACTTGAATACAATGGCCTAGGTGTGCATGCAACTCAGGGCCAGAGGTGTTCTTGCATCTCTCTGTTTGTTGTAAGTCATGGCTTACTGGTGGTAAATGATGTGGACAAAGGTCTGCATTTCCAAAGATGAGTGTTGATGGGATTGTCCAAGGGTTAGCTGTCTCCTATTTGGAGATCCTCCTTACCTGTGGTGTGAGTGCTGGGCCAAACTCATGTCCAACTTTCCTTAGCTTCCTGGGTGTCCTTGTTTTTGGAAGTTATTATTTGATAGTACACCCCCCTCAGACACAGGCATAGGGTTGTGAATAGTGTACCTAGGACTCATGATACAAGTTTGGTACACAGACATGTAATTCAGTGAATCACTTGTCTGAACCTAGTATACCCACTCATGATTAGCACATGCTTTCTATACTGGCAAGTCCATTTACAACTCGCAGATCATGTGGCCCTAGATTGCCATCCCGTACAATGACATTTGTAGCCCTAGCAGTGGTGGAGGATGTGCAGCATTATTTTTAGCTGACAACTGGCAGAACTATGATGCCAAAATCATGCCAGTTGTTATCCATCTTGTAGGGTTTGGATGTGCTATCTGTGATAGGACCTTTGTAGGCTGGCTTGCCATTTACTTCCTCAGGGACAATAAATGATCAAATCAAATCAAATCATTAACATTTATAAAGCGCGCTACTCACCCGTGCGGGTCTCAAGGCGCTAGGGGTGAAAGGGGGGGTTATCGCTGCTCGAACAGCCAAGTCTTTAGGAGTCTCCGGAAAGCGGAGTGGTCCTGGGTGGTCCTGAGGCTGGTGGGGAGGGAGTTCCAGGTCTTGGCCGCCAGGAAGGAGAAGGATCTCCCACCCGCCGTGGAGCGGCGGATGCGAGGGACAGCAGCGAGTGCGAGGCCAGCGGAGCGGAGGGGGCGGGTGGGGACGTAGAAGCTGAGGCGTCTGTTGAGGTATTCCGGTCCCTTGTTGTGGAGGGCTTTGTGTGCGTGGGTGAGAAGACGGAAGGTGATCCTTTTGCTGACTGGGAGCCAATGCAGGTGTCTCAGGTGTGCGGAGATGTGGCTGTTGCGGGGTACGTCGAGGATGAGGCGGGCCGAGGCGTTTTGGATGCTTTGCAGGCGGTTTTGGAGTTTGGCGGTGGTCCTGGCGTAGAGGGTGTTGCCGTAGTCCAGGCGACTCGTGACAAGGGCGTGGGTCACGGTTTTTCTGGTGTCGGCGGGGATCCAGCGGAAGATCTTGCGGAGCATGCGGAGAGTGAGGAAGCAGGCGGAGGACACGGCGTTGACTTGCTTGGTCATGGTGAGAAGAGGGTCCAAGATGAAGCCGAGGTTGCGGGCGTGGTCTGCGGGGGTCGGTGCGGTGCCGAGGGCCGTGGGCCACCAGGAGTCGTCTCAGGCGGACGGGGTGTTGCCGAGGATGAGGACTTCCGTTTTTTCAGAGTTCAGCTTTAGGCGGCTGAGCCTCATCCAATCTGCGACGTCCTTCATACCCTCTTGTAGGTTGGTCTTGGCGCTGGCGGGGTCCTTGGTGAGGGAGAGTACAAGTTGGGTGTCGTCGGCGTAGGAGGTGATGATGATGTCGTGCTTGCGTACGATGTCGGCGAGGGGGCTCATGTAGACATTGAAGAGTGTCGGACTGAGCGATGAGCCTTGAGGTACGCCGCAGATGATCTTGGTGGGTTCTGAGCGAAACGGAGGGAGGTAAACTCTTTGGGAGCGGTTAGCGAGGAAGGAGGCGATCCAGTCCAGGGCCTGGCCTTGGATCCCGGTGGAGCATAGGCGGGTGATTAGGGTGCGGTGACAGACGGTGTCAAAGGCAGCCGAGAGGTCGAGGAGAATGAGGGCGACTGTTTCACCGTTGTCCATCAGGGTTCTGATGTCGTCTGTGACTGAGATGAGGGCGGTTTCCGTGCTGTGGTTGGTTCGGAATCCGGTTTGTGAAGGGTCGAGCAGGTTGTTGTCTTCCAGGAAGGTGGTCAGCTGTTTGTTGACGGTCTTTTCTATTACCTTGGCTGGGAAAGGTAGAAGAGAGATGGGGCGGAAGTTTTTCAGGTCGCTTGGGTCAGCCGTAGGTTTCTTTAGTAGGGCGTTGACTTCAGCGTGCTTCCAGCATTCGGGGAAGGTAGCAGAAGAAAAAGAAGAGTTGATGACGGTCTGGAGGTGCGGGGCGATGATGTCGTCGGCTTTGTTAAAGATGAAGTGCGGGCAGGGGTCCGAAGGGGCGTCGGAGAGGATAGAGTTCATGATGGATTTGGTTTCTTCCGTGTTGATGTGGGTCCAGTTGTTGAGGGTGATGTCCGGGGAAGCGGGTTCAGTGGTGTATGGTTGGGTCTGGTGTCCGAAGCTGTCGTGGAGGTTGCTGATCTTGCGATGGAAGAAAGTGGCGAGGGATTCGCACAAATCCTGTGAGGGCGTGACAGCGTTGGCGCTGGCGCTGGGGTTGGAGAACTCTTTGACGATGCTGAAGAGTTCTCTGCTGTTGTGGCTGTTTTTGTCTAGTCTGTCGGTGAAAAAGTTCCTTTTGGCAGTGCGGATCAGGTGGTGGTGTTCGCGTGTAGCGTTCTTGAGGGCGGTCATGTTGTCAGCGGTGTGGTCCTTGCGCCAGGCCTTCTCAAGGGCACGACAAGTTTTCTTTGATTCTTTGAGGGTGTCAGAGAACCAGAGAGGTTTTTTGGTGTTGGTCTGTCGATGCGTGCGTTTGAGGGGAGCAAGGTTGTCAGCGCAGTTGGAGATCCATCTGTATGATGATATGGGCTGTTACAAGTACATTAGTTGTATTGTCTGATTTACTTTTTTTGTCATTTCACACAATGCAGTACCTAATGTTAGATTTTCTATTTGTCTTAACAGCTGCAAATATGACTCCCATCCAGGTCAGGGAGTTTCAACGGCGGGCAATGAGATACCACCACATACTTGATGTCGATTCTGTGTACCGCAACATGGCCCAAAGATATCGCCATGAACGAGCCTCCGGAGCCTGGAGGGCTGTTGCACAAGGCAGCCCTTCTTTGTCTACCACAGCCACCACCAGCACCACCACCACTACCACCCAGGTGGCCCCTACAGCACCTGGGACCATTGCGGGACCATCAACGGCAACTGCTCCTGGACCAAGCACAGCACCACCTGCAGGGCAGCCTACAGCCATTTTCACAACACGGGCCCATACATCCGCGGCTGGCGCCCAGACCACCCCTGCTGCAGCCATTGACCCTGCTGCTTTTTCACAAATGCAAAGGAAATTGGACTGAGTCCTTAGAAGGATGACCAGACTGCAGCAGGAGGTGAGACAGGTCAACCCGCGGGTGCGTTCCATTAAGAAGACCCTCCGGAGGGCCAACCTATAGACATGTAGATGGACATAATCCCCTCCCCTCCATCCTCTTTCCTGGTTCTTATACTTTGTGGGTTTAGGGGGCTTAGTGTTAGATTAGTATAGGCTCTTAGTTTAGTTAGTGTTAGCGGGTGGGGGGTGGGGGTTCCTGAATATTTCTACTGTTTATTTTTATGTGTGTGTAGTGCAATGTGGGGGTTCTTGTGTTTAAAAAAAATATATATCTATATATTTGTTTAGTATAGGGTAGTACATGTTTAGGTTAGTATCTGTTGTCCTCCATGTGTCCCGTCTCATAAGGGGGGTGGGGAGTTGATGTTTAGATCGTTTCGTTAAATGTGATAAGTAAGTTTAGCTTAGGTTAGTTAGGGACAGTTGTGGGTAATGAGTAGTTAGAGTAGATTAGCTTAGGTAAGGTCTTCCCCCGAGTTTTCACTTCTGTTTTTACTGTTTAATAAATATCTAGGTAACCCTTTACAGTATGTGTCAAATGCTTGTAGATCAGGGCCTTGGCATGAGTGAACAGTGTCTCTTTTGTATTAGATTTTGTGTCCTATACTGCAAACAAATTCCAACTGAGCTGTAACATTGGCAGCTACCCCAAAGCCACTTAGCTAAGATTCGGCCATTCATTGCAACCACCAATCAAGGTTACTATGGATCCCAAAGTGTGGCATTTTCATGATGTATGTTGTCAATGTCACATACTGTGCTTCCAGATTTAGGCCCATATTTATACTTTTTTAGCGCCGCATTTGCGCCACTTTTTGACATAAAAGCGGCACAAACTTACAAAATACAATTGTATTTTGTAAGTTTCCGCCGCTTTTGCGTCAAAAAATGAGGCAAAAGCGGCGCTAAGAAAGTATAAATATGTGCCTTAGTATGGGGGACACTGTGTTAAGTCTGACTGCAGTCTCATGTCCAAGGAAATCCTTATAAGGTGAGTGGTAGTAAGTTCTCTTGTAGTATAGTGTACATAACTCACATAGATCTTTTGTTACACTGTTCAGCATGATTACTTATTTTGATGTAAACTCATACACCTCCATTCATGCAGTTTTGTGTGTGTTAGCTTATATTTGTGGGGAATGTCACATACGTTAGTTTTGCATTGAAGCAACAATTTGAAGGCCCTATTTTCTGGATTTGACATCCCTTGAGGAAGCAGTATTCTGTCCAACACAGCTTTATGGTGTATAGTTTCTCTTTTCCTCAGAAATAACCCACAGGAAGGGCAGAGTATGGAAGAATCCAGGCCACTGTGCATAGTTATCAGCCCACATTATTTCAGGACAGTTCTATTGACAATCTATGATAATTGACAGGAGGCAAAATTTACTGATCTACTGCACGGTTGATGTGTCACACTACACAGAGACAAAGTGGTTGTATAAGTGCTATTTATTGAAAAGTGCTGTAGTGCTAAATGTACATTGTCCATGATTGTGAGTCCATTATAGTGACTTCTTCCATTCTGATCCTACACAAGTGCAAAAGGACATGTCATTGGACATTCTGGGGTGATGTGTCAGACAGTGCAGAGGGACAGGACTTGCCAATGAGTTAGTGAGAGACAATCACAGGGCAGGCATGTTACAAAGCGCAGGACCTTGGTAATAGGTGGCCATGTGGCAGGGACTAGTGCTACTGGGTACTCTTACGTGTGAAGGTGATCTGTTCCTGGTCTTCCTCTTCTGATGTGTGTGTTGCCTCCTCTGCCCTTGGTGGTGGTGGTTGTGAAGGGGCAACACACACCTCAGTCTGTGTAGATGTGGAGTCAGACAACCCGGTAGCTGCTACCTGTGGGGGGTCTTAAGGGCAGTACTGCTGCACGGAGGATCTGCTAGTTCTTAAGAATAGCAGCCACATCACGATGGTAGGCAGCCAGGTCGGCCCTGAAGGGTTCAATGTTGCATTCGTGCACGCGTTGACAGGATTGCTGTTGTAGGTGTTGGGTCAACTGTATTACAGATGTGCTGATTTCCTTCAGCCTTTTTTCTACTTCCTGCAAGATAGTTGTTCGCCCTTGCATAGCTGCTGCCTTTTCTTCAGTTAACATCATGCACGAACGCACCGCCTCTACGCTGGCTGCATAGTTTGCATCCCCACCCACACCTCCTTGGCCAGCTCCCCCTGTACTCCGACTACAGTTCTCTCAAAGCTGGTGCCAGTGTTGTCAGAGTCCTCAGCTGTATTGGAGCTGGCAGGTCGTGCAATTAGGGTGGTGGGTGGGTCCTATGTGATGGCTGCTGTATCTGTGCTCCTCCTTGTGACTGTGGGGTGTAGGAGGCTGGCCTGGCTTGTAGTGGGTACCAAAGGTACTTACACCATGTGCCAGGTCCAGTTATCCCTTATTAGTAGAAGAGAGGTGTTTCTAGCAGCTTAGGCTGATAGAAGGTAGCTATGGCAAAGCAGCTTAGGCTGAACTAGGAGACATGCAAAGCTCCTACTCTACCACTTATATCATATGCACAATATCATAAGAAAACACAGTACACAGAGTTACTAAAAATAAAGGTACTTTATTTTTATGACAATATGCCACAAGTATCTCAGTGAGTACCCTCAGTAAGAAGGTAAGTACTATACACAAGTTATATGTACACAAATCCAAAACAGGTAAGTAAGAGTCAGAAAAGTAATGCAAACAGTGTAAAATTACAATAAGTTGCAATAGGCAGACATAGGTCTAGGGGCAACACAAACCATATACTCCAAAAGTGGACTGCAAATCACGAATGGACCCCAGACCTATGGGAGCTTGTAGAGGGTCGCTGAGACTGTAAGAAAACAGTCAGGGTGTCCAAGATACCACACCCCAAGACCCTGAAAAGTAGGAGTAAAGTACACCTACTACCCCTAAATAGCACAATAATTGTGGTAGGGGGATTCTGCAAGAACAACAAACACCAGCAGTGCACTGAAAACGGATTCCTGGACATGAGGACCTGCAAAGCAAGGGGACCAAGTCCAATAGTCGCGACCAGGGGGTGCAGGAGCCCAGGAAACCCCGGATGAAGGTGCAAAGAAGCTGCCTCCGGATGGAAGAAGCTTAGAATTCTGCAAGAACAAAGAGAACTAGGAACTTCTCCTTTGGATGGAAGATGTCCAACGTTGCAATGAAGGTTGCAGAAGTATTCCCACGCAGAAACACAGCAAACAAGCCTTGTTAGCTGCAAGGGTTGTAATAGAGTTTTTCAGGTGCTGCTGAGGACCAGGAAAGACCAGGATGTCGCCCCTTAGAGGAGGAGACAGAGGGGGCACTCAGCAACTCAGAGAGCCCTCACAGAAGCAGGCAGCACCCACAGAAGTACCTGAACAGGTACTTGGAAGATTTGTGAACCAGAGTCCATGCAGAGTTACAAAAGAGGCTCCCACGACATCGGAGGCAAACTCAGTGGGTTGAGCACTGCAGGACCAAGTGCTGGGGACCCAGGCTAGGCTGTGCATGAAGGAAATCCTGGAAGAGTGCACTGAAGCCAGAGCAGCCGCAAATTACGCAGTACACAGGTTTGCTGTCTAGCGTGGGGAGTCAAGGACTTACCTCCATCAAACTTGGACTGAAGGATCACTGGACTGTGGGAGTCACTTGGATAGAGTTCCTGTGTTCCAGGGACCACGCTCGTCAGGATGAGAGGGGATCCAGAGGACCAGTGATGCAGTCTTTTGGTGCCTGCGTTAGCAGGGGGAAGATTCCGTCGACCCACAGGAGATTTCTTCTTGGCTTCTGGTGCAGGGTGAAGGCAGGTGACCCCCAGAGCATGCACCACCAGGAAACAGTTGAGAAAGCCAGCAGGATGAGGCGCTACAATGTTGCTGGTAGTCGTCTTGCTACTTTGTTGCGGTTCTGCAGGCGTCCTGGAGCAGTCAGCAGTCGATCCTTGGTAGAAGTCAAAGAGGGAGATGCATAGGAACTCTTGTGAGCTCTTGCATTCGTTATCTGAAGAATTCCCCAAAGCAGGGACCCTAAATAGCCAGAAAAGGAGGTTTGGCTACCAAGAAAGGAGGATTGGCTACCAAGGAAGGTAAAAGCCTATCAGAGGGGGTCTCTGGCATCACCTGCTGGTACTGGCCACCCAGAGCAGTCCAGTGTGCCCCCAACACCTCTGTTTCCAAGATGGCAGAGGTCTGGGACACACTGGAGGAGCTCTGGGCACCTCCCTTGGGAGGTACTGGTCAGGGGAGTGGTCACTCCCCTTTCCTTTGTCCAGTTTCATGCCAGTGCAGGGCTGGGGAATCCCTGAACCGGTGTAGACTGGCTTATGCAGAGATGGGCACCATCTGTGCCCATCAAAGCATTTCCAGAGGCTGGGGGAGGCTTCTCCTCTCCAGCCCTTCACACTTATTTCCAAAGGGAGAGGGTGTAACACCTCTCTCAGAGGAAATCCTTTGTTCTGCCCTCCTGGGCCAGGGCTGCTTGGACCCCAGGAGGGCAGAATCCTGTCTGAGGGGTTGGCAGAAGCAGCAGCTGCAGTGGAAACCCCGGAAAGGCAGTTTGGCAGTACCCGGGTTCTGTGCTAGAGACCCAGGGGATCATGGAATTGTCCCCCCAATACCAGAATGGTATTGGGGTGACAATTCCATGATCTTAGACATGTTACATGGCCATGTTCGGAGTTACCATTGTGATGCTACACATAGGTAGTGACCTGTGTATAGTGCACGCATGTAATGATGTCCCCGCACTCACAAAGTCCGGGGAATTTGCCCTGAACGATGTGGGGGCACCTTGGCTAGTGCCAGGGTGCCCACACACTAAGTAACTTGGCACCAAACCTTCACCAGGTGAAGGATAGACATATAGGTGACTTATAAGTTACTTATGTGCAGTGTAAAATGGCTGTGAAATAACGTGGACGTTATTTCACGCAGGCTGCAGTGGCAGGCCTGTGTAAGAATTGTCTGAGCTCCCTATGGGTGGCAAAAGAAATGCTGCAGCCCATAGGGATCTCCTGGAACCCCAATACCCTGGGTACCTCAGTACCATATACAAGGGAATTATATGGGTGTACCAGTGTGCCAATGAGAATTGGTAAATTTAGTCACTAGCCTGCAGTGACAAATTTAGAAAGCAG